>NC_141695.1:1141270625-1142529553 GCF_964263255.1 Lissotriton vulgaris | reverse complement strand
GTTTGCTCAGACTCCCATTGAACACTATGGGAGCCTGTATACTGAACGCATCCACAGGCTCCCATAGCAAAAGGGGGGGTGGGGAAAAGCGTACACCCTGGGCAGGCACCCCATGTGGCTCGCCACACTGTGCATTCTTGGATTGGGGGACCCATGGACACCCCCTGTGACCGATTCGGAGGGCCCTGGGTGAAGGGGGGCCTGCTACGGCTCCCTGAAGTCCGATTCTGGCACCCATTTAATCTCACTGTAACTGAGTCGATACAGCTGTCTGAATCGTGCATCATACTCGCTCGTTTTGCCGCACGATTCGGCTAGAAAAGAGTTGTACGGACCGTATCAGGTTCGGAAACGATTCGGTCAACGCGGACGTGATCTTAGCAACGTACTCGGGCGTTCAGACCAGTTTATGATTGTGTCAGAAACAAGGGCTACAAATCGGATCTGGGAAAACCAAATCCGATTCAGAGGCCTTCCAAACAACATCGAAATCAGGCCCTAGATGTTAAAGAATAAAAATAATGTACATAAAAATAAAAAATATATAAAATATTACAAAAAATTAATATGAACATTATTTTTAATAAATTAAAGTTTACAATTAAAGCAAAAATACATAAAACAATAACAAAAATCAGATGAAACACATTTGATTTGGATGAAGTCAAATTCACTACTCCCACTCCAAAGGGACCAACAGTTGTGAAAGTGTTGACTTTGGAGGGGTCACATTTACTAATACAATTCCATTGTAAGCAATAGGAGGGAAAGAGTTGGACCTTGGAAGGGTAGCATTTACTATTATAACTCCAATGTAAGCAATAGTATGGAAAGTGTGTGACTTTGGAGTGGTTACATTTACTATTCCCACTCCAACCTAGGAAACTGTGGAGAAAGTGTATAACATTTGAACTATTATACTCTATATTACCTTTAAAACATATATTAACTTTACAAATATTTTTTACAGTTTTCAAAATATAGCTTTAATACCTAAACTGTACAACAACATGTATAATTTACAAAAATAAAATAAAAATATATATTAACTAATTGCAAAAAATACTAACCATAACATTTTCATTACTAGAAATATTTTTTAAACAAAAATAAGGGAAAATACAAATTACTTATAATCCCCAAAACTACATATTAAAAATGTAAAAATGTGCACAGTAGAAATAAAATTAAAATACATTTAATAAAATATAACTATAAACAAATCATAATTATTTTCATTACAATAACTTTTAAGATTAAAGTAAAAATATAAAGTTAAAATTATTAATTCAAAATGCAGATGAAAAAAATCGATTTGGAGCGCGTCAAGTGCGCGACTTCCACTCCAGCCTGACCAACAGTAATGAAAGTGTTGCCCTTTTGAGTGGTCAGATTTACTATTACAATTCCAACATAAGCAACAGTAGGTAAAGTGTTGGACTTTATAAGATCAGATTTACTATTCCCACTCTAAATTTCACAACAGTAAAGAAAGAGTTGGGGCCTTTTTATGAGTTTGACATGTTGAGGCCCATAGACAGAGCCTGCAGTACAGTGCCTTGTGCATGTCAGGTGGACTGTGTGGCATGCACCATGTCATGCATGCCATAGAGTGCACCCACGACAGAACAGGAACTTTGGCGCACAACATGTGCCCAAAGTCAAATTTCAAAATGGGCTATAACACCTGGGGTCCTCTATGAGGCCCCTTCCTTGCTGTCCCACTAACCTTTTCATGGCGGGATATTCACCAGCAGGAGAGCATATCGTAATTTGGATGGCAGTGCTGGCATTAGCACTGCCGTCATAGGCAGCAGCCGTGGCCACCAGAGATCCCGGTGGTGGTCTCATTGTCCTGATTGTAATCGGGCAGTTGAACCGCCAGTATTATAATCAGGCCCTTAATGTTCACACTCTTATATAAGCAACAGTTGGGAGAGTGTTGGAACAAGGAAGGGTTATATTTATTAGTCTAACTCCAATGTAAGCAACAGTAGGAAAAGTGTCAAACTTTGTAGATAGACTTTAGCAAGCTCAGATTTAACCCCTTCGACGCGGATGACAAAGCCAGCTCGTCATGGGCGTTACCTGCGCTGCGCGGATGACGAGCTGGCTTTGTCACGTTACGCGGGATTTTTAAAAATGCCGCGCACAGCGGGAAAAGCCGCCGCGGCGAAGCGGTTAATGTTACCTATCCTATATTAATCCGATTTTTATATATATAATTATACATACACACACATAAAATGTATTTTTATAAAGAATATATAAAAATATTTTTAACATTATGTACTTTATAAAAATAGTTAACATCGAAAAAATGAAAATAACTTATAAAATGATGTAAATAATTATGTTGCAACATGTCAAAAATAGATGTAAAACACTTCCTTTCAAATCACCCTAAAATACCAACAACCACCAAGACAAATTAAATTAATAACAGAAAAAACAACAATGCCCATTATTTAAATCAATAAAAACATTACAACAAGCTAAGGCATGTTATAATTAATTATTATATGAATAATAAAAAAATAATAATTAAGACAACCAATTATCTAATTAACTAATACAAATATTACCAGATTTTCCATTTTTTTCTATTAATTTAAAAAAATGGACAAATTATTTACTAAAAAATCAAATTAAAACCTATAAAAAATATGAAAAATTAAAAAATACATATTTATAAAACTTCTGACTCTATTCCCCAACAAACACAACCCACCAAAAATAGAAATTGGCATAAAATGAAAAAAATAAAAAAAGATATTTATTAGCAAATCAAAAAACAAAACCACACCTAAAATAATTAAACATAGTTATCATTAAATAATAACAACTTATAATGCAAGAAACTAATAAAACTAAAAATAAACAATTAAAAAACATTATCATAATCAGACTCGCGGGGCACGGCAGTGGTGGTTTTTCTACAGTCTTATTGCAACCAGGGCAGTCTGGTCTCCCTGAGACCGCTGTAACCGCCAGGGATCAGGAATGGAGGTATTGAGGCTGCAATATGCTTGGCGGGGCTCCTATGGTCCCGCCAAGCATATTACAAGTTTCCTCACCACCACACCTTTGGTGGCGGTGTGGCAGCCATGAAAAGTGTGGTGGTGAGGAAACAAAGGGAGCCCTACAGGCCCACCTTTTGCCTCTGCGCCATGGGGTGTATGCAGGGGGGCACATGGTATGCCCCCATGTATGCATGCACCCCCAGTTCCTGCAAGACATGGACTTGATAGTCCATGCTCTGAAGGAACTGCCTTTAACTCACCAACTACGGTGCCTTTTTCATAGACACCGCAGTAGGACGGCCAAAGAACCGCCTGCCAGCGACAAATAAACTCGTAATCTAGCAGGAGGTTTCTTATGGCTTTGGCGGTCTTGGAGCGGGGCAGCGGCATGGCAGCCCCGCTCCAAGACCACCAAAGTCATAATAAGGCCCTCAGCATTTAACTCATACATAACCAAGAAGGAGATCACTTGGTCCTGATGCTGAGATAGAAGCTTCCTTGCAAGTAGATATTGGAGCCTGTGGGGAGAAGAAACATCCACCTCGTGGGCTGAGTTCCAGATATTCTACCTTCTCTGTGTCATGCCTTTATACCGTATCCATCAGTTTCAGTGCTGTCTGTTGAACACTGTTGTTATATGAGATCACAACAAGGTATGTGACTAAAACTGTAAAGGCATTGGGCCACAAGCATCAAACATAATTCGTGATAGCACAAATACTGGCAAATAATGCACACAAAACCAGCTTAGTTCTGAGAAGGTATCATTGAGATGAGATCATGAAGGTATTCAGTTCCTAGTAGTGATGGGTAACTCATTCTACTGGCAGAGCAGCTTTAGAACTTTCTGGGGCACATTTGCAAGCCCTTTGTGCCACTTTTTCAATGTTAAAAGTGACGCATAAGTGGTGCAAGGGGCTTGTAAATCTGCCCCTCTGTCTCCTAAAATGGAAACCCCCCCACCCTCCCCCGAACCCCTCTTGAATAGTACGTGTCAGTGTTTGGAAAACTGAAAAACCAGATGCAAGTCCAGAAGTTCTTCTCAGGAATTTCTCTGCCACAGTTCCACATGCTCATCGCTGTGACAGGCTTATGGCACCCAAAACTCTCTCTTCAGGACAGTGTCAGCCTTGAGGAAACGTGTCATATTTAGTAGAAGATCACAACGATCTATAATTTGTTTCTCGGTTCATACTTTTATTTTTGCCTGTATTAAAATTGATGAGGAGGTACACTTTATAAGATTATTTATTTTAGCCCCTGATGAGATTGTTAACTGTATTTAAAAGAGTGTTAGGCTTTATGGGTGCCCATTAAGCATTTTGTATGCCATTTGCTAAATGGATTTGTTTTTCAATTTGAACATTAATTTTTTCCTGGTTACTAACTTCTAACTTTCAGAATCGAAACTCTGGGGCCGATTAGGATGGCAGGCGGACTTTTGTCCGTCTGCCACCCTAGAGGTGCTGAGACCAGCCACCAGTGGTGCGGCGGTCCTGCACTTGCAATTAGGATGCCATCGCCACCGTGGTGGTGGCATCCTCTAAACCCAGCATTATGGCGGGCGGTGCTCACAGCACCACCCGCCACAATGCTGGGAATGCACTGTGTACATTGTCATGCACAAGGTGGCAGGCAGCGCGCGGTGCCTGCCACCCATATGCACCCCCAACCCCCAATAACCTGGGGGCCCACCACGGGCCCGGGCAGCAAAATCTGCATGCCTTTGCGTGGCAGCGAAGGTTTGCTTCCAGCACCCATGCTAATATATCTAGCCCCTTTTTCGCCCAGTAGACTAGTCGACTGGCGGAAAACTGGCGGGCGTTCTTTCCGTCCGCCGTGGTCCCCCCGCCATACTAATATGGGAGGTGGAAATGGGTGGCGGGCATAGGAAAATGTAGAGCGGATCACCACCGCCATGCGAGCGGTGGTGATCCGCCCTACATCGTAATCAGCCCCTATATAGTTATAACATCTACTACTTGCGTTTACATGTTCTCCATGTTATGCCATAACTTTTTACTGTCAGAATTTTTATTTTTACGGTGGTTTTAAACTCTTGCTATTTGAGGTGTGATGTTTCTTCATAGTTCTGATCCTGAAAAACTATATGATGTCAAATGCATTTTTTAAATTTGTGCTTTATAGTCATTGTTAGGACTGAAAAAAGACTATTGACTGACTGACAGAACGAGATCTTGTGTTTGCTTCCCTAATAAATACACCTCTGATACCTAATCGAGCACTCAGCATCACAAACAGCCATTGACACTGATGGTAAACTCACTCAGCCCCTATATTTGGTTCTCTAACGGACAGCTTTATACCTTTCCCTGTTGATACAACGCATTTGCCCCAAGGCCTCTGGTTCCAGACCAGCCGCCCATAACTTGTCTGGCTTCTCGTCACTAAACGGAATCTGGTTGTTTTTCTCCCTTGTGTAATTTCCAAATATAAACCTTGGCAAAAATAAATTCAGAGGCTGCGTTTCTTTACGCGTGGACGACTGCTGAGACAGGAATTGTAAACTTTTCCCCAACTTTGTTAGTGTTAGAAGTGACGTTGGTCCGATTAATCTTCACTCAGTTGTTGTGCGGGAGCCAACATAAATCCCACTTGAGCAATGTGACTGCAGAGTCCGCTGTTGTACCCTGGCTCCGTCTTGAGATGCAAGGAATGCTACATAATTCTGGCTGCTGCATTGTTTTTCCATATCTGGTGGTAGATTTACTTAAGTTTTGCGCTGGAGTTCATTCACGTGGTGCAGTGTGGCGCAAAATAGTATTGCGAAATTGATTTCAGTTGCGCAAGCGGTCATGCAAACTGTAGTAAATTTAGCACTGCACCTCAAGCACACCAAAATGTCTTCAATGCAATGAGCCTGCTCGCTCTTCTTCTATACAGCACACAGGAAGGGCTGTGGAGTCCCTTTGTCAAGGAACTGCACTTTTGGCAACACCTTGCTGACCGTCATCCGTTGTCTTCTAAATTTGTGTTGCCCCACTTTGAGATCTCATTAGCCAAACATTCAAATATTCACCTTTTCTGTTTCAATAGTTGTCATTTTTCTTGGCTGAAAGATGGCGGTAGGGTGATTTCAAAATCCAGTGGCTCTCAGTGCATTTTAAGTTCTTGTCACAGGGGAGACTTTGAAGCCCTCGTGGCGAAGGTAAACGGCATAAGTTTGTAAATTGAAATATACAAATCTGGTTTGGAGGTTCATTTGTGAAATAACTGTGGACAAAGAGTTTTTAAGCAAGATTTAAAGAATTGAAGAGATGTGGCTACATTTTGTAATGCGCATGTGGCAAAAAAATACATTAGGGCTTTGAGAGTTCTAAATGCACTTGTACATCACAGAAGGGCTCTTGTGCACTACTCAGGTGGTATTACATGCTTCAGTGGAATGCTCCATGCGTTCATTCTTTCTCGCATGAGGCACATTTGCTGAAATTGGAGTTAATCTCATTGACCAACACATTCCTTTATGTAACATATGAGAGACACAAGTCTACAAGGGAAATATAGAATGCGACCTATTAGGGTTTGTGGACAACCTATTGCCTCGTTGGGGCTGAAGGCAGGGGGTTAGGTGAGTCCAGTGAGGCTTGTGTTCTTGTTAGCGATTGTGCTGTCAAATATTGCAGCCCATTGAGAAGGCGATCCCTGTCAATGGCAATCAAGGACTGCTTTGGGCTGTAGATGCAGGTAGAACTGTAGTGAATGTAGTGAGCTTAGCTCCGGTAGGTCAGATGTCATTCATTGCACCATTATAATTGAGCAATTTTACCTTACAGCAGAGGTCTTCAAACTTTTTGATGCCGAGACCCCCTTGTAAAACCTTTTTAGGCGTAAGGACCCCCTTCCGACAAAAGATTCTAGAAACTGGTACTCCTCATCATAAACAACTATCGAGAACCATAAATGCGCCTGTTAGACCTCATCACATCCATCCATCCATCATTCATCCACCCACAATTCCACACATCCATCCATCCTTCATCCATTCACCCTTTCATCCTTCCATCCATACATCCATCCTTTACCTATCCACCCGTCCAACCACACACCCACCTTTTCACACATCCATCCATCATTCATCCATGCAACCTTTTATCCATCCATACATCCATCATCCATCCACCCTTTCATCCTTCCATCCATACATCCATCCTTTACCTATCCACCCGTCCATCCATCCATCATTCTTCCACCCACCTTTTCACACATCCATCCATCATTCATCCATGCAACCTTTTATCCATCCTCCCATACATCCATCCTTCATCCATCCACCCTTTCATCCTTCCATCCATACATCCATCCTTCATCCATCCTCCCTTTCATTATTCCATCCATATATCCATCCACCCTTTCATCCATACATCCATCCTTCATCCACCCACCCTTTCATCCATCCATCCACCCACCCATCCGTCATTCATCCCTCACCTTTTCACACATCCATCCATCCATCATTCATCCATGCAACCTTTTATCCATCCATACATCCATCATCCATCCACCCTTTCATCCTTCCATCCATACATCCATCCTTTACCTATCCACCTGTCCATCCATCCACCCATCATTCTTCCACCCACCTTTTCACACATCCATCCATCATTCATCCATGCAACCTTTTATCCATCCATCCATATATCCATCCTTCATCCATCCACCCTTTCATCCATACATCCATCCTTCATCCATCCACCCTTTCATTATTCCATCCATATATCCATCCACCCTTTCATCCATACATCCATCCTTCATCCACCCACCCTTTCATCCATCCATCCACCCATCCATCATTCATCCCCCACCTTTTCACACATCCATCCATCCATCATTCATCCGTGCAACCTTTTACCCATCCATACATCCTTCATCCATCCACCTTTTCATCCTTCCATCCATACATCCATCCTTTACCTATCCACCCGTCCATCCATCCACCCATCATTCTTCCACCCACCTTTTCACACATCCATCAGTCATTCATCCATGCAACCTTTTATCCATCCATCCATCCATACATCCATCCTTCATCCATCCACCCTTTCATCCTTCCATCCATACATCCATCCTTCATCCATCCAACCTTTCATTAATCCATCCACCCTTTCATTATTCCATCCATATATCCATCCACCCTTTCATCCATACATCCATCCTTCATCCACCCACCCTTTCATCCATCCATCCACCCACCCATCCATCATTCATCCCCCACCTTTTCACACATCCATCCATGCATCCATCATTCATCCATGCAACCTTTTATCCATCCATACATCCATCCTTCATCCGTCCATCCACACGTTCATCCTTCCATCCTTCCATCCATCCTTCATCCATCCACCCTTACATCCATCCATTCACCCATCACTCATCCACCCACCTTTTCACAAATCCATCCATCATTCATCCATGCAACCTTTTATCCATCCATACATCCATCCCTCATCCATCTACCCTTTCATTCATCCATCCATCCTCCATCCACCCACCTTTTCACACATCCAGCCATCCTTCATCCATCCATCCACCCTTTCATCTTTATATCCATCCACTCATCATTCATCCACCCACCTTTTCACACATCCGTCCACCCTTTCATCCTTCCATGCGTCCAACCATACAGCCATCCACCCTTTCATCCATCCATCCATCCTTCATCCGTCCACCCTTTCATCCATCCATCCACCCATCATTCATTCACCCACCTTGTCTGTGCCTCTCTCATGGGGGGTCAGTATCTCTCTGCTTTGTCTTCCTCTCTCATGGGAGGGCATCTCTGTGCCTCCCTGCTTGGATGGGGGGGGGGGGGTTGTGGCAGCCGGCTGTGAAAACATCTCACCATGAAGAACAGACTCTCAGCCACATTTCTCCTGCACAGGCGCCAGGTATGAGGGCTCGTGGGACTTGAACCAATGATATGATTGTAATGTCCTTCTGCTGTCCTTCTGCTGTTTACTGTGTATTTGTAAAGCGCTCTGATACCTAAGGGTTAAACTAGCGCTATATAAAACGTTAAAAGTAAAAATAAACCCACAGCTAAGTCCATTGAACTCAAAGGGCTACATCCTCCCTCCCCCACCCCCATCCCCCCAGCTCCTGTATGTCAGCCTGGCTGAAACAGCTTGGACACACACAAAGGCACACCAGAGTACTATCACAGGTCTTTAAAAGACCTTTACTTGTTAACGAGGCTTTGATGTTTTTCACACCTCGGTGTGAATTAGGCGGCCTCCGCCTTGAGCACCCTCCAGCCCGACGCCAGGAACTGCACTCTGGCAGAATCTGCACCCCCTTCCCAGGACTCCACGACCCCCCTGGGGGTCGCGCCCTACAGATTGAAGACCTCTGCCTTACAGTGTAGTTTTGCATCACTCCATAATGTTTGTTTTGGGGACCAGACAGCTTTTCAGCGAAATTTACACTAAACAACGAATGCAAAATCACATTTCCACTAACCCATTAGCGCAAGATAGGCATTTGTACTGCCTGAAAATTAGGGATGGACAGACTCGTGGAGTTTCCCTCCACGGAATTCTGTGGTGTTACATGAAAACTCAGCGAGATTCTGTGGATTTCTATGAGCGTGTGGAATTCAGCATGTTGCGCTGCTTGTGCTGATTTCTAGTGCTGGGACCTTGTTCTATGCTCTAAAATCAGTATGAACAGCACCACGCAGCGCGCCAGAGGCCGCTGCTTGTTTCTGCCACTCAAGTAGATTTTCTACTCGAGCAGCAGCTTCCTCAACACATGCAATCGGGCCTGCCATGACCGCCCGCATTGAGTAATCTCACTGAGAGGCATTCTGGCACTTGAAAATCGAGCTAAGAGATACAAATCCTCGCTTGCACTTGCCAAATTAACGTTGGAGAGCTGCACGCAAGCGGAACATGCAGTGGGCAAAACTCAGACAGTGGAGCAGAATTATTTGCCTGCCCGACGGAAAATTGAAATTTTCCTTGGTCTCTCCACACAAATTCCAGTGCAAAATTGCCTGGTCACAGTACAAAATTGTTCATTAACCTATGCAATTCAATTCAGTCCCTGGTGAGCATAGAAAAGCTCTACTAAACGGTAAACTTTCAGGTGAATAAAATCAGCAGACATTTTCATTTTGGATAGGTTTGATTAGATTAAATATTACCTTGCTGTGTTGTCAAAATTACTTTGTTATGCACAGAAATAATTTGAACACACTGAGTAAAGCAGAAAACTTTAAACATTTTGCAAGGAGTGAAGATAGGGAACTAAACAGTCAGAAAAAATCATTTGCAGTCCCCCATAATATAACTAGGAAAGATGAGAGGCTGATCAAACTTGAGTGTGCAAAGGGACTTGGGGATAAAGGATGGAGTTCCGTTTTAGAAGGAAAAAATAGTTGAAGACCTCAATTCTTGAATTTCAGAGAGGTAGAAGATTTTAGGGGCTCATTATGATGGCGGACGGATATCAGTCCGCCCGCCATCATAACAGTGCTAGGACCACCCGCCAGACGTGCGGCGGTCCCACCAGTGCAATTAGGATGCACCCACCATACTGGTGGGCGCATCCTGGCCTTTTAACATTACGGAGGATGCTGCTGACTGCAGCACCATCCGCAATGTCAAAAGAGCATGCACAGCATTTCCCTGCACCACTTGGTGCATGGAACTGCCCCTAGTGCACACCCCTCACACCCACAGAGGGGGCCCGCAACTGGCCCCCAAAGCCATTATCCGCCTGTATATTTGCGGTGGGATATCCGTCGCAAAAAGACAGGCGGAAGGGCATGCCGTAATCACTATGGCGGTGCCTGCACGGCACTGCCGCAATGTTGCCCTGGTTCTGGGTTCCACAGGGCGGGCAGAAAAGGACTGCCTTGCCGAACCATGGCGGAACCATTGTGATTCACACCGCCATCCTAATTTGGTGGTGAGAATTTTCAGTATGATGGCAGCGGTGGCGGTCCTTCTGCCATCATAGTGAGCCCCATAGTGTGGACACTCTCAAGGAAGGAGATAGGACGAATATCTGAGAGCCTTTGGCATGGTAATAGCAGAGTCTCGCAACTCACCAGATGGGCTTTGCCGCTGTATAATGCACCCAAAATCTATGTTATGAGTTTCGGGCTCAGCTCTGAAAATATCCTGCAGTTGGACTAGCACAAGAACAAGCGATTACCTAGAAACCCACTGTTATTTCTATAAGTGCTGTATGGTACACAAAACGGCCCTCAGATAAAACTGGACGCCCCACCTGCAAAAAGTAATTGTGAAGTGTGTGTCTATGTGCATGCATTTGTATCTTATAGTTGTATATTTATTATATATATATATATGTATATACATCTCTGTCCTACATTATTTAAATATGTGTGTACATACTTACATAAATACTTATAGTTAAAGTTTTCAGCAAACATATAGGCTTATTTATTGCCTTAAGAAATAAACAAACACTGATTTGCAGCCAATGGTAGTTGGACATAATAAGTGTGTATGGCAAGGTGCGATGTTTTTTTCTGTGTTCCATCTCGACCAGGGCGACATCAGTAGTGGGAAGGCCAAAGTTGGGGGAACAGAACAGATGGAGCTGGAGCAAGGGCTACAACTCCCTCCTAAAGAGTTGTGTATGGGTAAACCTCTAAAATAACTGAAGAATATGGGAATTTAGTTCAACATCAACTTGTTTAAGTGATGCTCATTAGGAATATATACTGCACTCGTTAGTATTATGCTATAAATCCTACACTTCGGCACCAACAAAAAAACAGAGCCAGACTGACAGATTCGAGTTTGAACTGGTAAATATGTGTTTTTTTCCTTTTATATATACTTTTTAATACTGCCAGACTTCTAATGAGTCCCTAAGCCTATAGAGAAGATGGCTATGAAGAATGAACCTCCAATGCATGTGTTTAAGTAGTGTGTGTGTGAAATTAAAGATGATATCAAAAGTATGACATGGTTCAAGAGGAGCCTGTGCCTGCTTTGTGTTTGTGGTGAAGGTGGATTGCAATGCATGTTATCCATATAGGATAAACCTCATACTGCCCAACTTTGATAGTGTCAATAAACCCATTATTTTAGTTGCAACTTAGACACTAAAACAAGTGGAAGAAAGTACTCTATTATTGAAAGGAGAGGTGCAGCCTGCACTTGTGTCGCAGATGCCTTTACAGTCATATTAAAGAGACAGCGTAGTTACCCCACACAATGTTTGGGTGAAATACAGGCACTGGAATGGCCACTGCTGTGTAGCTCCATTGTTATGTTATGTTATGTTATGTTATTAAATCATTTATTGAGGGCACTAATACTGATTAGTTTCTTGGCGCTAAATTGACAGTAACACAATCAGAGGTAGAAAAGGTAGATTAAAAAGCTTGTCTAAAGAGCCAGGTCTTCAATGCTTTCCGGAAAGGTAAGAGGTCTTGGCAGGACCGAATTTCCAGGGGAAAGGTGTTCCATAAGCAGGGGGCTAATGTTGCAAATCTTCGTCCACCAGAACGTTTGAGTTTGAAAAAAGGGGTCTGGAGAAGGCCTAGATGGAGTGACCGAAGGGTACGGGAGGGAACATATCTGGTGATCAGTTGATTAATGAATTTAGGGCTTTTGCCGTGTAGTGACTTGAAGATCATACAACCTGCTTTAAAAGAACAGCGTTGCATGACCGGAAGTCAATGAAGCTTAATAAGAAGAGGAGTCGCCGCCTGCCATCTTGGTTGCTTCAGGATCAACCTAGCAGCATAGTTCTGAACCATCTGGAGGCGCTTGAGTAAATAGTTTGGGAGACCCAGATAGATGGCGTTTGCGTAATCCAGATGAGACAGAACAGTGGCGATCACAACCTGAGTAATAGCTTCTGGTGTTAATAGTCGCCTGAACTCCATGCTTCAGGATTCTTTCTTTATTGAAGGCAATATTACTGTCGGCAAGAACCAAAGCAAACACTGTTTATCAAAGAAAGTTTCTGTGTGAAATGGTCAAAAGTAGGTGCCTGCATAACACAGAAAGTCCATAGCACCTTTCTTTAGCTACCTCTGCCACTATTTCAACTCTTTCCCTCTGCAATCGTTTTCTTTTTCTTACGACATTAGGTCAAGTGATGACAAAGGATGTTCTGAAGCCCCTTGAACTTCTAAAGTCACGATATCTACTCCAAGGACATCAAGAGTTCAAATATAAGCAGCTGGCCAATACAATAAAATCAAAAAGACCTAGAATAGACATATCAAAAGATTGTACAATACTAGACTATATGAAGGGAGGTGGCTGCAGAATCAGATCATTCTATGGGCTATTCTTGGAAACGCTTCCTGATGATATTCTTAAGACAGAGGCCACTTGGGCTGTTAAACTGAGAGATCCCGACATTGATCTGGATAAAGCTATCCTAATGGATAAAAGGTTCCTACGTTCCTCAAACCTAAGAGCACAGCACTTTAAGACTCTCTTCAACTTATATTACACTCCGGCTAAATTGTATGAATAGGGAAAGAGGGAGGATAGTAATTGCCCTAGATGCGGTAATGGTCCGGCTGATCTTCTACATATGTTTTGTAGCTGTGGGAAACTAGGGACAATTAAAAATGAAATTGAAAAGTTCCTAGAGGGGCTGCTAGCTGTCAAAATAGACCTATCCCCTACACTTTTAATAATTGTGTGTGACGCTAGACTGGGTTTAAGCACAGAATCCGAGGCACTTGTTTTTATAGCAACAGCTGTTCTTAGAATCTTAATTGCTGCCGCATGGAAGGATGTTGAGGCCCCAACCTTCCAAATGTGGATGTGCAGGATGCTCGGGATTCATAACATCGAGTCAGAGCTATACGCTTTAAAGGGTGCGAAATCCAGGGAAATGGGGTTAAGGATTTGGGCGCCAGTGGCATCGTGGAGACAGCTAAAAAGTGGGGGCCCATAACATCTAAAATATTTAACGAAGCCATTACTAGCGTATTTTATTTTTATTTTTTTCTACCCCATGTTATGCCAGCTGAGTCTTTTACTATTACTATGTCTATTTATCTTCGTGTCTGTATATTTATAATCTTGTATTAATACTTACTGTTTTGTATAGAGTACATTATATTGTCATGAACTTTCAATAATAAATAAAAAAAATAAAAAAATAAAAAAAAAAGTTCTGAACCATCTGGAGGCGCTTGAGTAAATAGTTTGGGAGACCCAGATAGATGGCGTTTGCGTAATCCAGATGAGACAGAACAGTGGCGATCACAACCTGAGTAATAGCTTCTGGTGTTAATAGTCGCCTGAACTCCATGCTTCAGGATTCTTTCTTTATTGAAGGCAATATTACTGTCGGCAAGAACCA
This sequence comes from Lissotriton vulgaris, assembly GCF_964263255.1. Lineage (NCBI taxonomy): Eukaryota > Metazoa > Chordata > Amphibia > Caudata > Salamandridae > Lissotriton > Lissotriton vulgaris. Next base: position 1,142,515,196 of record NC_141695.1, on the reverse strand, counting down.
AAGCAAACAATGTTTATCAAAGAAAGTTTCTGTGTGAAATGGTCAAAAGTAGGTGCCTGCATAACACAGAAAGTCCATAGCACCTTTCTTTAGCTACCTCTGCCACTATTTCAACTCTTTCCCTCTGCAATTGTTTTCTTTTTCTTTTTTGGTTATGTTCAAGTGGCTACTAATGAAATGAGCCACTGAATAGCGACACCAGATATCCCCAGAAGCACCCTTGGTGTCACTTTAGGTGTATATGATCCAAATATATTGTCCCCTCCCTTTTAGAGCTCCTAAAGTCCTATTTTGTGGGAGGCATGATAGCTTTTGGGGGTGCTTTATTGAAAACCTCAAAGGGAAATTAAGAGGCACTTCAGTATAAGGGATCTGTTTTTGCCCCAAGTCCTGGTCGCAAGTACCCTGTGTATTCTGTTATGTGAGCAAAGATCCATCACTAGCTATCACATCCCAAGTCCTCATGAGCTGTCTAAGTATTGGAAATGTATGACAGCCAACAGCAATTCCAGAGATTTAGATTTTGTAAACATTTTTTGGACTACTAACACCTTCACTTGGATATCCTGAGATTCCCCTTAACTTCCACTGCTGGAACTTCTCAATCACTACCATAGAGCCTGATATTGATATCTAAAGTCTAGGTTCCCGGTGATACCATACATAGGGGTTTTTCTATTGCAACCAGTGGTTCCATAGATATTGTTTTTTTAAAGATGTCTGGATTGCTGCACCATTTCACTTTTTAGCCCAAGTTTGGAAAAGATGATGGACAGAGTTTATGAATGATGCAGAATACTCCTACCCAGTCAAGAGATCAGGGCTTGATCCATCATCGTTTTTTAGCTCACTGCACCACCCCAGCTTCAGAACCTGGCTATATGCAAATTAGTCCGTTCCTGTCCCAGTGCATGATGGGAACAGGGCAAACCAAACTACCAAGCCAATTCTTATACTGGGAAGGAGACAAGCTACCGGGGACCGGTTTCTGGCATTTCAGCCTCGTCGGCCCGGCTTGCTTGAATCCTGATGGTGCAATGAGCTAGGGACTCACGTCTGAGTATACCCTCCCACACATAGTGTGGATAAAATCAATTTTGGAAAAGATGATGGACAGAGTTTCTGAATGATGCAGAATACTCCTACCCAGTCAAGAGATCAGGGCTTGATCCATCATCGTTTTTTAGCTCACTGCACCACCCCAGCTTCAGAACCTGGCTATATGCAAATTAGTCCGTTCCTGTCCCAGTGCATGATGGGAACAGGGCATACCAAACTACCAAGCCAATTCTTATACTGGGAAGGAGACAAGCTACCGGGGACCGGTTTCTGGCATTTCAGCCTCGTCGGCCCGGCTTGCTTGAATCCTGATGGTGCAATGAGCTAGGGACTCACGTCTGAGTATACCCTCCCACACATAGTGTGGATAAAATCAATTTTGGAAAAGATGATGGACAGAGTTTCTGAATGATGCAGAATACTCCTACCCAGTCAAGAGATCAGGGCTTGATCCATCATCGTTTTTTAGCTCACTGCACCACCCCAGCTTCAGAACCTGGCTATATGCAAATTAGTCCGTTCCTGTCCCAGTGCATGATGGGAACAGGGCAAACCAAACTACCAAGCCAATTCTTATACTGGGAAGGAGACAAGCTACCGGGGACCGGTTTCTGGCATTTCAGCCTCGTCGGCCCGGCTTGCTTGAATCCTGATGGTGCAATGAGCTAGGGACTCACGTCTGAGTATACCCTCCCACACATAGTGTGGATAAAATCAATTTTGGAAAAGATGATGGACAGAGTTTCTGAATGATGCAGAATACTCCTACCCAGTCAAGAGATCAGGGCTTGATCCATCATCGTTTTTAGCTCACTGCACCACCCCAGCTTCAGAACCTGGCTATATGCAAATTAGTCCGTTCCTGTCCCAGTGCATGATGGGAACAGGGCAAACCAAACTACCAAGCCAATTCTTATACTGGGAAGGAGACAAGCTACCGGGGACCGGTTTCTGGCATTTCAGCCTCGTCGGCCCGGCTTGCTTGAATCCTGATGGTGCAATGAGCTAGGGACTCACGTCTGAGTATACCCTCCCACACATAGTGTGGATAAAATCAATTTTGGAAAAGATGATGGACAGAGTTTCTGAATGATGCAGAATACTCCTACCCAGTCAAGAGATCAGGGCTTGATCCATCATCGTTTTTTAGCTCACTGCACCACCCCAGCTTCAGAACCTGGCTATATGCAAATTAGTCCGTTCCTGTCCCAGTGCATGATGGGAACAGGGCAAACCAAACTACCAAGCCAATTCTTATACTGGGAAGGAGACAAGCTACCGGGGACCGGTTTCTGGCATTTCAGCCTCGTCGGCCCGGCTTGCTTGAATCCTGATGGTGCAATGAGCTAGGGACTCACGTCTGAGTATACCCTCCCACACATAGTGTGGATAAAATCAATTTTGGAAAAGATGATGGACAGAGTTTCTGAATGATGCAGAATACTCCTACCCAGTCAAGAGATCAGGGCTTGATCCATCATCGTTTTTTAGCTCACTGCACCACCCCAGCTTCAGAACCTGGCTATATGCAAATTAGTCCGTTCCTGTCCCAGTGCATGATGGGAACAGGGCAAACCAAACTACCAAGCCAATTCTTATACTGGGAAGGAGACAAGCTACCGGGGACCGGTTTCTGGCATTTCAGCCTCGTCGGCCCGGCTTGCTTGAATCCTGATGGTGCAATGAGCTAGGGACTCACGTCTGAGTATACCCTCCCACACATAGTGTGGATAAAATCAATTTTGGAAAAGATGATGGACCGAGTTTCTGAATGATGCAGAATACTCCTACCCAGTCAAGAGATCAGGGCTTGATCCATCATCGTTTTTTAGCTCACTGCACCACCCCAGCTTCAGAACCTGGCTATATGCAAATTAGTCCGTTCCTGTCCCAGTGCATGATGGGAACAGGGCAAACCAAACTACCAAGCCAATTCTTATACTGGGAAGGAGACAAGCTACCGGGGACCGGTTTCTGGCATTTCAGCCTCGTCGGCCCGGCTTGCTTGAATCCTGATGGTGCAATGAGCTAGGGACTCACGTCTGAGTATACCCTCCCACACATAGTGTGGATAAAATCAATTTTGGAAAAGATGATGGACAGAGTTTCTGAATGATGCAGAATACTCCTACCCAGTCAAGAGATCAGGGCTTGATCCATCATCGTTTTTTAGCTCACTGCACCACCCCAGCTTCAGAACCTGGCTATATGCAAATTAGTCCGTTCCTGTCCCAGTGCATGATGGGAACAGGGCAAACCAAACTACCAAGCCAATTCTTATACTGGGAAGGAGACAAGCTACCGGGGACCGGTTTCTGGCATTTCAGCCTCGTCGGCCCGGCTTGCTTGAATCCTGATGGTGCAATGAGCTAGGGACTCACGTCTGAGTATACCCTCCCACACATAGTGTGGATAAAATCAATTTTGGAAAAGATGATGGACCGAGTTTCTGAATGATGCAGAATACTCCTACCCAGTCAAGAGATCAGGGCTTGATCCATCATCGTTTTTTAGCTCACTGCACCACCCCAGCTTCAGAACCTGGCTATATGCAAATTAGTCCGTTCCTGTCCCAGTGCATGATGGGAACAGGGCAAACCAAACTACCAAGCCAATTCTTATACTGGGAAGGAGACAAGCTACCGGGGACCGGTTTCTGGCATTTCAGCCTCGTCGGCCCGGCTTGCTTGAATCCTGATGGTGCAATGAGCTAGGGACTCACGTCTGAGTATACCCTCCCACACATAGTGTGGATAAAATCAATTTTGGAAAAGATGATGGACAGAGTTTCTGAATGATGCAGAATACTCCTACCCAGTCAAGAGATCAGGGCTTGATCCATCATCGTTTTTTAGCTCACTGCACCACCCCAGCTTCAGAACCTGGCTATATGCAAATTAGTCCGTTCCTGTCCCAGTGCATGATGGGAACAGGGCAAACCAAACTACCAAGCCAATTCTTATACTGGGAAGGAGACAAGCTACCGGGGACCGGTTTCTGGCATTTCAGCCTCGTCGGCCCGGCTTGCTTGAATCCTGATGGTGCAATGAGCTAGGGACTCACGTCACCTTTTCCAAAATTGATTTTATACACACTAAGTGTGGGAGGGTATACTCAGACGTGAGTCCCTAGCTCATTGCACCATCAGGATTCAAGCAAGCCGGGCCGATGACGGCTGAAATGCCAGAAACCGGTCCCCGGTAGCTTGTCTCCTTTCTGGTGAAGAATTGGCTTGGTAGTTTGGTCTGCCCTGTTCCCATCATGCACTGGGGCAGGAACAGACTAATTTGCATGTAGCCAGGTTCTGATCTGGGATGGGGCAGTGAGCTAAAAAACGGTGATGGATCAAGCCCTGATCTCTTGACTGGGTAGGAGTATTCTACATCATTCAGAAACTCTGTCCATCACCTTTTCCAAAATTGACTTTTTAGCCCAAGACCATGAGGTCCACCACAGTTGGATGTTTTAGACACAAACTTGCAGATCCAGAGATATCAATAAAAGAAGTCAAGTACTCAGGTGACACAATTGAGAATCTGTAGTAACTAGTAGGAACTAAGCTATAGGGACTAAAGTCTCAAATGGCACTTCTGATGGTGTGCGTTTTCTTCGATGGACCTCAGCGGACTTTCCATAGGCTTCCTAGTGAAATAACAAGAGGACTGTGGATAACCCAGGTCTATGTATGGTGGCGAGAATCCATAGAATATAATTGCCCCATTGTTTCCTACGAGAGATTCCCATACTAAACGACCCCAAGTAATTTCAGTACCTAAACCGTTTTTCAAAGCACCATTAATCTAGACAAAACTAACTGTGGTTGTGCATAGGTAACAATTAATGCAGAAAAAATAAGACCACCACTATCTGTTTTAATTGTTAAAGTTAGAAAACTTTATTAAAACAAGCACTCTGCCTGGACTTTCTACCTTTATTATGATTGTGGTAATTACCAAGCTATCAACAACCTTCACATCACTTTCCTTGAGCCAGGCCTTAACAGTACGTCTAAGCAAACCAATGTTTTAAGGGTGTCTTGAAGGCTACGTTTTCCTGTGCAGGTCTAAAATTCAGAATGCTGGTCAGTAGATAAGACACACAGTCTCGCCTTTCAGTCTGCTTGGCGATACATAGAACTTCAAGGATCTTAGAAATGGCCAAATAATCTGAAAGCATTATGGTGCATGTGCATTCTGTGTATCCCGTCACTGGTTGTACCACTAAGGCAATATTCAAGTACATACACAAACATATTCAGATGATGCATTAAGGAAAGGCAAAGACTTAATTATACCGCTGTGACAATGTACATGATTAGAAAGAACTGTGTCACCGTTAAACAATGCCATCATTTAATTATGCTTGGAGAGCAGATTGCTGAGTACTGACAAATGTGTATCTACCAAGAGCACTCAAGAAAGGTTATTGGATATGCTCCTGATGGATACTTGGCTCAATAATCCACATACAAAAGCTTAGAGTGGTAATTTAACAGCAAGGGATGACTTAAATAAAACTTAATAAATAATCAGTAGTATCTGCTACGGGGAAGTAGATGTGAGGTGGGTGAGGGAGGAAAAAAAGAAAAGGAAAAAAAAATCAATTTACCTGCGGCCGCCACCTCTCCTCCATACTCTTCGGTCGATGCAAAAAACAGTAAGCACACAGGCTCTCAGACTACCCTAATCTAATCACGACACTGCTGTCACCAGCATGACAGCAGCGTTGTGATTGGTCTGAGTGCCCTGGTTCAGCGCTCAGACAGGGAGTGGGAAGCTGTGCATATACTCCACCCGGTTGTCAAATACAGCAGGGTGGAGAATGCTGAGTGCGCATGACTGTTTGGCTGACCCAAGATGCCCACAACTCCTCCTCCTGCTCTGTGGCCAGCCCAGCCCGCACCTAAACAGAGTCAGTATGGAAAAATGAAATGATAATAACATGCTGTTATTATCATTTTATTTTTCCTGTGTGGCGACGCTACTTCAACTTCGCGGAGGAGCCACCACTATAAATAGTTATTAATTATAATGAACTAATTAACTTTCAGCTCTATCCCCTATAATTCAAATAACCTGTTACAACACTATAAATTACTATAAAAAATTAAATACAAAAATCTAAATCACTTACAATTACAAGCTATATTTAAAATACATATAACCTTTACTTAAATAGTAGTAACACATACAATTCATATATCAAATAAAACACATTCAAATAGTAAAAATTTTATTTTTAATCCCGATATTTTTTAAAACAATATTTAAAAGCATCAATATTATTTAAAACGATATTACTTACCTCAAAAAACAATATTCTTGTCAACAAAATTTGCGCATCAAGATATTTGTGTATCACAATATTTATTTTTCGATATTTCTGCCTCCTGATATTTTTAAATCAATATTTTGTCCAGACACCGCCATGAATGTGTGTATGAGACATTTGAAATCAGAGTGTTAGTATATAGGGAGCCAGTGGGGCTCCTTAAGGGTGGCATGAAGTGACTTCTGTGTGGATGGTTGAAGACAAGTCTGGTTGCTGAGTTCTAGATGGTTTGTAGTCTTCCAGTGAGTAGCTTAGTGATCTTGGCATAGAGGGTGTTCCTGCAGTTCAACTTGTTGGTGACCAGGGAAGTGTGTTTACTAGTGTTGCTTGGGATTCTCAATCTAAAATAATGTTGCATTCTCTTTGAAATGCAAGTACAACCTCTGAGTTCAATATTGGTGTGGAAGTACCCTAAGAGTTGTATAGATTTACCACACTATTTCAGTAGAGTGAGATCAGAGTCTTTATATCGTTTAAAGAATACTTTTTGTGACACAAATGTTAACTGTGCTGTCTCCCCATTTATTGTCACAAAATTCTTGGGCTAGAACGTGTTCCATTTTATGCAGTTGAGAAGAACAGAGAGGCCATCTTCACGAATTTCTAAAATTTTAGTTTCTTTTTCCATTTGATTTACAACATTTACTAAAATGTCCCTTTTACTTACAAATTTTATATATTACTTTCAGGGCAGGACAGTCTTTAAATTTTGCACAGTGCACTGAAGTACCACATTTGAAAAAAAAATACCTTAAAGTTTCTTTCCCCTAGATGCATCAACGTTGTCATTTGCGATTCCTTAATTGCGAAAAATAAGGAATCGCAATTAAGGATTCGCAAATGGCAATGCATCATTAAATTCGCTATTTTATTGGAATTCGGTAAAAATCGCAATTTTTACCGAATTCCAATAAAATTGCGAGTTCCAAATAGCGAATCCGATATTCCCATTCATTCCTATGGGCTGAAATGCCCATAGGAATGAATGGGAATTGCGAATTCGCAATTTCAATTCGGAATGCATCAAAGCCTTTCAAGGGTGGAGAGGGGGGTCCAAAGGACCCCCCCTGCACTCATGAAATGCACTTTTACATGTGAGTTACATACACACATGTCCTAAGGACATGTGTGCCTGTAACGTACACGTTTAAAAAATGCATTTTCATGCGTTTTTAAACATTTTTGCAAATTACCACGAAGTTCAACTTCGTGGTAATTTGCATTTGCAATTTTGGAAATCGCAAATGTTTTGGGGATGATGCATTGCTGTTAAGGAATCGCAAATGTGCGATTCCTTAACAGCAATCGCATTTTTTTGGAACTCGCAAAAAAAGCGATTTCCAAAAAATGCTTGATGCATCCCAGTAACCAATTTAGGAAGTGCAAAAGGCCGATTTATGCGAATCGCACCGTTTGCACTTCCTAAAAAGGTTGATGCATCTGGGCATTTGTTCTCTAAACTTCTGTTCTTCTTTTCTCTTGGCAGTTACTAGGTTAATTTCAGTAGGTGACTGGGCATACTTCTTTCACTGGTTAACACAAAGTAAGGTGTGTGGTCGAAGCAAGGTAGCCACCATAGGGTGGTAAAGGGGAGTTGCACCGCTGTCCTTATTATGATTTGCCTGTTCCACAAGCGGACAGTGGCGGTCCAACTGCCTACTTCAAGGTGGCAGCAATGAGGGATTTGGGGTGTGTACTCACCCCTTTCTTCGGAGCTCGCTTTAATTTACTTTTTACTCTGATCGGCGGTACCAGTAAGTATCCAATATGACGCCCGAGTTTACTTTGTAAATCGTTATCCGGAAGTCGCCTTAACAGTCCTGACGTTTGCGATTACGAGCTCGCTCGTTGGTTCCGCCCATCTTCCTGCTAGCCGCCATATAATGGCTTCTAACATTTAAGCAAGCCACCAGCAGCGTCCGGAGAGTTACTCTGCCGGACACAGGTCTGGGATCTTCAGAGTCTTTGACTTAGGTAAGCAGATGTATAAAACGTGCATATCTTTCCTACTGTGATTAGTGCAAATCTGTTACGCCTTTAGTCCTTTTGCTATTATTGCAGTTTTTTACTATTACGCGCTTCGCTGAGCAGGCGACCCTTGTACATATGTTGTACCTAGACATATACCGTCATTGTACTAGGGCACTTTAGCCTATGTCAGTTTCATCAGCCTCTCATCTTTTCAGAGATACGCTGCGAGGAGCCCAACTCCTGACCTTTAGTTACGATCCTGTATTCCCCCTACAAGTGTGGCTACCTTATAACCCTTCGGATTGGGAGTGCGCATTATCTATAGTTCTTGTAAGTCCGGAAGATTATATTATCGCCCAGTCTGTTTTATTGCTTTCACATAGATTACGGTCCCTAGTAGTCATGGGCTATATGTTATCTTTCCTCTAGCACCCCTTTGTGCAGTACGGACCCTGGAAGGTATCCTACTATTTACGGCCTTTAGTGGACTATCAGAATCTACTTTATAGCCCTGGGACCACCACAACCTATGGTAATTGTGTCCCTTCTCCACAAATTGAGGTTGCCTGCCTTAGCAACGCTTTTGTGTAGCCATTGTATCAACAGTATCTTTTTATGCATGTCCTCTCCAGATTACTTTTGAGGCCTCCATTTGTGCAATATTGCTGTTACTAAGAACAGGAAGATCCGTCCTTCCTCCATACCCACTAAGTAGGTTTTTGGTTTAACTAAAACATTTTTTCTTAACCTGTATCTTCTCGCACGTTTATGCTTTTGTTGGCTATTGGAAATTTGGTCACACTCGTTTGCCTTCCTCTTGGTGGTGGTAACTGTACTACTAAGTCTTTTTTGATACACTGGTTTATCTGCTGTTTCGTATTTGGATAGCAGTATGTATTCGCTTTCTAGCTCCTACTGGGTGGGTGTTGTTTTTAAATGTTATGTAGTGCTCATGTCTGTCCTTGTTGTTCCCGCAGATTTATTTTTCTTGTGAGCTGTTACACCACATATCAGGTGGTCGCTCCATTGAATACAGATGGCCCCCCAAAAATATGAAATCATGTTTTTCGCCCTGAAGAAGGAAACATGTATGTGCTTTTGTGTTCCGAAACACGCGTAGGTGTTTTTATTGTTTAGTCTTATTTGTATTGTCATGTTATTGTACTATTGTATTGTGTTTTGTTCTTGTGTTTGAATTATTGGTATCTTTAAAGTGTTGCTGTTCTGTATGAAGTGTTCCTTATCAAACCTTGTTGTTGTTTTTTAATCATGGGTCTCTGCCTACTAATTGACAGCACATGTCTGAGAAAAGAAGATTATTTTTAAATGTGTATATATGTGATTATTTCACTTTTTTGATATCAATAAAATATGAATAAATACATGTTTTGAGGTTTTAAATCTGCGGGCAACTATTTACATAATTTGGATGAATCACCCATAATGTTATTTCCATAGGAGGAAGACTTTGTTATTTATTTTGTTTTCATCCCTTCTTCTCCCAGGCAGATTCTGATGTGGATCCTTTTCTCCAGGTACCCCCTTCAAAGCAGGAACTTCAAGACGAGGATTACGGCCCTGTTTGCGGCGATCTACATGTGAGTCCTTTTCAAACCATAGACCCATTGCCAGGACGGTCCAACATATGGGCTGAACCCCGGTAATGGATATATGGTATTTTTCAACATATATCATGCATATGTATGCATATTTCCAAGTGATTTTAAAAACCCGTCCTGAAGAATGTGTGACACACTGGTCAAGACACCGAAACGCTGCGTCGACTCTTTGGTTTTTATTGTAATGTTTTTGTATAATGATGCAATCTGTGATGTACTGTAATGTGATGAAATTTTAATAAATTATTGTTTTTAATTTACCCAAATACAGTTAGATCCCTTTCTTGAATGCCACAGGAATTATATCTGTTTTGTTTTAGTTTATGATGTTTAGCTGACCTCGAGTAGTTAAGACTGTTTCTCATATGGTTATTGGGGTCCAGGTCGAATGACAGGACCAGGTGTGACACAACAATTGGGTTGAAGCCACGCTAGGTCCTTTGGGAAGAAGGGGCCGTGACAGAGGGTATTTCCTGACAACTAGGGACTTTCGTGTGTTTTAACAATATGTATGCATATGACACATCTGCAGTCGAAATGCATACACAGGCATTGATATATATGGGAAAAGTACTCACCACCATTGTAAGATCCCCGCATCCAGACCGCCGGCCCCGTGGTCAACCCGTAATACGGTGGTCTTTGGACCGCCAGCGCCATGGGCTGCTGACAAGGGCGGACGCATTCCTATGGCAGTTGGACAGCCAAACTCGTAATAAGGCCCATAATATTCTACTGGCACACCCTCAACTTGAGCTCTTCCAACAAATATACACCTCTTCACCACAGTACTTAACATTGGAAGGTAATGTAGATCAAGTTTCTTTCCACAAATGTTAAGCTTATTAAAATTTCTTGAATCTTGCTCTCTTAAATCATGCAAACTGTCAAAAACCCTCCTGGCCTTGATGCAACAAATAGTGCATCATCAATGTTTTCCCTTCAGTTGAAATGCTGTTGCCACATACCTTAGAAGTGATTAAAAACTATTTTCCTCTTGGCCCATTTTTGAGGTAGCTCCCCCAGTGTAGTCAAAAAGAAGAGAGAAGCAGCTACACTCATCATGGCTTACACAAAGGATTAATACAAAGTTGTTACAGAACACATAATGCAGAAAAAGGTATATGTATCACTGCGATCCGCCTGCTTATAATTGCCTGAAAAGAGTATCACCAAGTGGAAGTGTTGTTGAAGTGATGCACAATGTGAAACTCTCTTACGGTGTGCGTTTTGATTATACTTTACAGTGCAAAGCAAATAAGGTGATGTATTGCTGAGATGAACCAGCCTTTAATATGGACCAAAGACATGCACATCACCAGTCGTACAGACACACACACAAGCTTAAAGATGTTTATGCCCAATATGGTGACAGTTGTGCGATCACTGTGAAAACGTGACACAAACTAGAAGATCTTGTTGACGTGTGTGACACCTTTAAAACAGCCAATATCAATATAATACATATAAATCTTGTGCCCCTGTCTTGGCAAAGTGAAGGAAGTAACATGTCACCGTTTGTGATCGTGACGCTGGTTGGCTGAGGAATGCCACAGCATCACCATGCTTGTATCAGATGTCACAAGAGACAGCAGGTAGTGCATGGAACATCTGTGCGAAGATGATCGACACTGGCACCGAGGTCACTCCCCGTGATGCAGAACATCGAGAGTAAGATGGCGCCTTCCGTGAGGTATCATTGAGGGTCAAGGAGTGACTACACTACACTCTGCAAAGACCCGTAATAGTGGAGAAATGCAGACTGCTCTACCTACTCCACACACAGAATTGGGAGTTTTCATTGTCTCTTCTTGCATAAGTCATTTGAAGTTCTTTGCCAGAGGGGAGTGCAAACGATCAGATGGATGGAGATAGAAAAGCAGTGTTGAGGTGTGAGAACTGTTCAGCTCGTTGCCCGTGTGGAATCGATAAATCAGTTCACTGCAAGCTGCAGCTATATTTAAATACTCCTTTAAAGAAGCACCTCAACCAGAGCCCTTATGGTAACTTACCTTTTTTCAAAACATTACGCTTCGCCAACCCAGTTCTAGAAAACATCCAACAAAGAAGTCATGCAGATTAACAAGAGGGTTCCAAAATGACACTGGAACAGCTAGCCAAGATGCAACCAAGAGGTTCACAAACAAGATACTGAAGGGGTGATTACAATGGCACAAAACATTGAACAACTTTGAGGTACTTGTAAAAAAACATCTTGAAAGAATCAAATATAAGAAATCTTTTCACTCAAATTGTTCTACAAGAGACTGGAGGTCTCTTAACAAACTCAAACAGGATCCTTCCATTACCTTCCTTCCGGCAGATAAAGGGGGAGCGTTAGTGATTCTTGACACTGAATTTTATCACCAAAGTGTGACGTCACATGTTCAGAATGAAGATACGTATATTCATTTGAAAGAAGACCAGACTCTTGAATTTCAGCAAATTCTTACTTCCATTTTAGACAAGGGAGTGGAATTGGGAGTCATAGACTCCAAAACACGACAATTCTTGTTTAATGAACATCCAAAGATTCCAACCATATACATGTTGCCTAAAGTGCACAAGGACAGAAATAATCCACCTTTTCGCCCCATTGTAGCGGGGTGTGGGTCCATTCACGAAAACTTAGGTTATTACCTTGATCACTACCTTCAGCCACTGGTCCAATCGTGGCCAACATACGTAAGGGACACGACAGACTGTTTAGAAAAACTTGACAACATCAAAGATGCATTTCATGATGACATCATCCTATGTACCATTGACGTGGTGGCGTTGTACACGTCTATAGCTCACGGTGAGGGGTTAGAGGCCACAGAATGAGGATTACTACAATCCAACCTTGAGGAAGAAAAAAGTGTATTTTTACTAGAACTGTTGCACTTTGCTCTTTACCACAGTTATTTTTGCTGGCAAGATGAATTTTATATTTAAAGAACTGGTACATCAATGGGCTTTCCAGGGGCCCAGGCATATGCAAACACATACATGGCACATTTTGAAAATCAATACATACTGAATCATTCTGAGTGGTGCAAATATGCAACAATTTTTTTGAGATACATTGATGACATTCTCGTTGTTTGGAAAGGTACCAGAGACATATTGGAAAGATGTATTTTGGAATTGAACACATTCAACAGTAGGATACAATTCACGTCTGAAATTGATGAACAAAAGATACATTTTTGGACATTGAAATTTTAAAAACAACTGCAGGATTGGAAACCAGAGTTTATCATAAACCGACAGATGTGAATAGTGCATTACATTTTTCCAGTGGCCATCCCTGGTCACTTAAACAACATCTACCTGTGTCACAACTGATGCGCATTAAGAGAATCACTTCCAATGAGAAAACATGTGAAATACAGATCAAAGAACAGATGGATAGATACAGAAGAAGAGGATATCCGGATGCTACCTTGCCAAAAGCAAAGAAGATTGTGGACAAAAAGAGTAGAAAAGAACTCTTGAAGAAACAGATTAAATCTTCAGACAAAAGAGAGGTCTTCGTACTGAAACATTCATCGCAAGCTTCCACAATCAAAACCATTATACAGAAGAGATGGGAACTCATTGAGAATGAACCAGATTTCCGAGACATTTTTTCTCAGCCTCCACTATTTGCGCACACCAGAGCACAGAATTTACGAGAATTGTTGAAAAAACCGACAAGAATATCAAGGGGTTTACAATACAAGGGGATGCGTAAATGCCACAATTGCGGACAATGTGGTAATGTCATCGTAAGCAAAGAATTTCCACACCCAAAATCTGGACAATCCATACCCCTAAAACACACTTCAGATTGCACTACTGAAAATGTCATTTATGCCATAAAGTACCCATGTGGGTTAGTGTATGTAGGACGGACGAGTAGAAAAATCAAAATTAGAATAGTAGAACACAAAAGTCGTATCAGAAACAAAAACATGAATTCTTCACTGGCAGCACATTGGGTGAACAGTGCTCACACTATTCCTCAACTTAGATTCACCATTTTAGAACACATAACCTTTACAGCAGGCACTGACATTCACACTACTTTGGCCCGTAAAGAGACAGAATGGATCAAAAGACTGGGTACAGTAATCCCGGGGGGTCTCAATGACCACTATGAACTGTTGTGTTTTTTATAACATCGTCATGAACACATAGAATGTAAGGGGTAACATTGCATTCTTCATAATATACACACACAGATGCTTTACATTCGGCAGTTCTTATTTTATTCATTATTTAATTTTTAATTTTTAATTTTTAATTTCCATGTATTACCATACATTTCATTTACAAACATTGCAATCAGGAGTTTCGAACCCTGATACTCGGAACGCTAGACAGTCGCCATTTTGGAATGGGCGTCCCGACTGCTATAGTACACTCTCTATGAAGACTACCCACACAACACACGCGAGGTTAAATAGCTGTTTTGTTCGCCGGTTCGGCGATGGACGTCTTGATTACTTGTACAGATAGAGACAAAACGATTCTAGAAACGGCAGCTTAAGGTATGTTTTGAACATGCTACGCTTAGCAGCTTAACCCGTTTAAGCATTGACCGCTGTTCGAATAAACACCCAGGCTTATGTGCTTGTTCCCAGGTGACTACTCGGCAAATTCAGAACAGATGATTATCCGGTTATATTTTTCCACTGAAGAGAGACTCGTCCTTAGGTAAGAAGGAGACGTAGGTCCCAGTCTTAGCGTTGTGTAAGGAACATATTAACGAGAGAAAGTTTAGTAGATTTACTGCATGTCTCAATTAATTTTCAGACTGAACGCAGAAACTATCCATTAACGTTGTTGGATTATTATGTGGATTTGACTCCGAGTTTCTAGATTGGTATGTTTGTTTATATATTCTTTTATCTCACATCGAATGATATTTTTCTTAAACTCATGAGTCAAGGAGTAGTAATGTCAAGTTTGATTACATTCTATTTAGAGGACTTTGATGAATCCTTCGTACTTTTGACTTCCACAACAGGAAATAGATCATCTACATTTGGGAGGTAATTCACTTAACTCAGCTCGCTAGATTCTTGCCCATTTTATTTCACGTTTGGATGACACTTGCCCCCACATGCCCTTTCGGTTTTCTAGTTTGTTGGTTGAGAGAACACACTCTTTTGAATTGTTGGTTGTGAAAACACACTTTCTTTAGGTTTTATTTATCACATATTATGCACCTATAATGTTTAGACATTTGTTGGTTCTATATTACGGAGAATGCAAACCTTGAGACAGTTGGTGAAGGCGAA
This sequence comes from Lissotriton vulgaris, assembly GCF_964263255.1. Taxonomy (NCBI): domain Eukaryota; kingdom Metazoa; phylum Chordata; class Amphibia; order Caudata; family Salamandridae; genus Lissotriton; species Lissotriton vulgaris. The sequence goes on along the minus strand of NC_141695.1, from coordinate 1,142,499,946 downwards.
TACTCGAACATGACGTAGTCTAAAATTTTCAAATTTCTAATTTGCATGTACTGTGAATCTAATAGCTACGTAATGTGAATTTGTTGTAGATACCAGAACCGCACTCCCTTGAAGACTTGCAACAAACGTTTAAGTTATTACAACCCCTGATGAAGGGTTCAGTGTGAACCCGAAATGCATTGGGTTCTCCTTTTTATTTTTGTTTATTGAGTCTATTTGCATATATGTTTCATAAATGTCATGCAATACCTTTTTGTTGTGGATTATGAAATATGAGAGATATTATTTCAATGTACTGTGCATGATGAGGTTCTAACCATGAGATGAGATTGTTGAACATATCTGAATAAAAGAATAGTTAAGGAGCACCAAAGAGTTAATAGGCTTTATTGCCAAATAGCTGTGCTGAACACAGTCCCTGGTTTTCCGGGGTCTCCTTGAACACATTTTACATTAGGAGGTGGTACTCTTCCCTACTGTTCATGCAGGCTTACAAACTGATAACAGTTGAGTTCCACTTTGAATAAATTTAGTCTGACACTAGGTGTGCAGAACCATCCACATTTCACGGAAGCCCACCACTGCCAGCAATGCGGTGGCTGGCCCTCCATCATCAGACAGTAATTTTCCCCCCGCCACATTACGAATCGCTTTCCGACCGCAGCGGATGCGAAGACCACCCCCCACGCTTCCGCCACAGGCATTCGTACCGATTGACTGGTGGAGCGGTCAGCATGCCTAAAATGGTGGCTGTGCCTAGCAGGCAACGTCCACCAAAGTATGGTTGCAGGCCCCCCTTGTGTTGGGGGAGGTGGTGGTGCCCTGGGGGGGTAACCATGGTACCCTCCTGCATTTCCATGCACTACATGCATTTTTGGCATTGTGGCGGGTGCTGCAGCCAGCAGCACCCGCCGCAATGGCAAATTTCTAGATACGACCGCCTTGGTGGTGGTCGCATCGTAATGTGGAGTGCGAGACCGCCGCATGACAGGCAGGCGGTCCCAATGCCTGCTACGATGGCGGGCGGACTCAAGTCCGCTCGCCATCGTAATCACCCCCTGAATGAGCTTGTCCCAGCTGGTTGAAGCACTTCACAAATCACCTGTATGTTTAGAGTGATCAGTTCTCTGGTGGTTCACAAACAAGAAAATATGGATCACAGCCCTACTGAATCACTAAAGTAATGATTATGATATGCAATTTATGAGTCTCTAGATCTGTTTTGTAAACTTTGTTAAGTAAAAAAGTGGGAAAATCATGTTGAGTCATGTTATGTTAGAAACTAACAGGCACCTACTTTGACCAATTATGGTTATCAGTGCCATGGGAAGCAAAATACACCCATGCTTATACTATAAGGTAGCAAAGCATATATATGGGAATTGTTAATGCGGCGCCCATGCCTAATATACTTAGAGAAGGATAATCCATGGGAAACAACCCATGCTTAGCAAGAAGATTGTGACCAGGATAAGATAAGGAATGGTGAACAAGTATATGGACATGTAGCAACGAATTACGTGTATGTGGCCAGGTCAACAAGCACTTGTCATTTGTCCTGTTAAACGCATGTAATATCCCTTTCAAAAAATGACTGTGGACTTTGTAACATTAATTAGTATTTTGCCCTCCAACTTGTCAAATGCAGTGGTTCTTGTGGGTATTTACTTTATTAGAGTATAAATAATGCGAATTCAATGCACCAAAGTGGATTAATCCATCCCATGTTTCAGCAAATGGTTACCATTTGAAAGATCCCTCCAGTGGTTATGGTGAGAAATTTGTTTTGCAAGACGGTACATTGATTCTGAAGCAGACCACTGTTGGGTCTCTTCACCGCCCTCAAGTCAATGACAAACAGAAAAGAACGTGTGTACAGAATTACCAAGGATTGCATCCAATCAGCTGTGATGAAATCTGTACCTTTTCAGGAGGCACTTCAAGGCGATCTTATGCACATGTAGGGATTCTCCCCATTCTTCAACGCATAGATTTCTTAGTGTAGAACAGTGATTTCTAGATAATTCCACGGGTGAATGAAACTGTGTGCGAATTAGGAATATAGTAAAATGGATGCAAAGTGTAAAACAATTATGGAATGATTTGGTGTCAATCGGGTGACTTTCAAAGTTAATTACTGAGCGAAAAGCAGCTGAGGATAATTATGGGCAGTGTGTCAAATCAGGTTTTCGGTTGCTAGTGTGATATGAGACGTCGAGGGAGGAGGAGTCGATCTGAAAGATGGCTGCTAATGGAGATGTTCTCTGGAGCCACCTATTTTCTTTACATTGCAGTATATTTTCACTATGGGTCTCTGCAAATCAGATTATGCAAGTTTACTTTTGTCCTTTTTTATTTTTCAGCTAGGAAGGAACACTAAGAGTTTCCTTTGAATTGTAGAGTTTTTAGACCCTTCTAGGATTGAAACACGTGTAGTTTAATTAGACAGAGATCTGCGGTTGTTCTCTGGCTCTGAGGAAACTTGGAGGCACCTAAACTAAACACAATGTGTGTGCTCAGGCCTTTACTCTTTCGCCATTGCATTATATAATCCAATACCTATTTTGTAGTCCTTACTCACTCTTATAAAGGGAGGACAGCTTATGTCACCCATAAACCAGTTGATATGTACATCTTGTTATTGTCTGCGTGAGGGACACAACATATCCAAGTCAGTTACTGTTGTTTCTATGTAAAAAGCGATCTGATCAATCTTGCACTAAACAATCTCATTGTCATTGCTGGGAATTGAGGCGAGTAGAAACATTCTACACCAGAGCACCAAGGAAGTACTGGAGCCCAGCTGTAGGTCTCATAGACACTCATTGATGTAAGACCTGGAGTAGGCCCATTATGGCGGAACACAGGTATGATGTGAATGCACAGAATTCAATGCCTCTTACAAAATTAAATATAGTACTTCCTAGGTAGTTCTACAATACTCTCCCAAGATGAGACTTCACTTGTTTGGGAGAACATAGTGGTATTTGAATAAGAATTTAAATCGGCCTGAAACATATGGAGATACTGAGCTCCTCTATTACCTTCAATATAGCTATGTTAAAACCAAATACGTCAAGTCTCTGTTGCAACAATCTTATCTCACAACACAACTAAGAAGAATTTGTAATGCAATAGATCTCGCATTTATGAGGCTTTGAGCTATTGCGATTGTAAATGTCAATAGCTTAAATTTATTGCGATTGTAAATGTCAATAGCTTAAATTCTCACAAATGCGAGATCTATTGAATTGTAAATATTTTTTGTTTCCAAGTGCCCCATGCCGCGCTTGCACATGAATAGAGGCCACAGTCCTCTTTTTAGATGAACCGTGTCTAAAGAAAGAGGCACAGCCGCCATTAAAGCGAAAGCTGAGTATGGGGCATTTTCACCCAAAAAAAAGCATTTGTTTGAAAAACAAAAGCTTTTTTTGTAAAAGCACCCCAAACAATGCTTTCATTTTGATAGCCGCCGTGCCCCTTTCTTTAGATTCGGCTCGTCTAAAGAAAGGGGCGTGGTCTCTATTGGGAGGTTACAAATAAAGACAAGGTGGTACTAAGGAGGGACTAACAAGTCATTTACCGAATCAGAAGCCAGCATTTACGAAGGATAAAGACACAAGCCAATGAAAAATATGGGCGGAGAGTGGGCGGAGCTTCAAGTCATACTCAAATGCAGCATGCCTCGCAGAGCAGCGCATGCGCTGTCAAGGCTTGAACTAAAAACGGCTGGATCTCATTTGTTAACCAAAACTGCTGACCTTACACTCAATAGTTATGAACCACAAGTGATAAGTGCACAGTGGCGCCCGAGTCCTAAATTCTGCCTTGTCAGTTCATGGACAGTTCCTTCAAAAATATATCAAAATACATAAAATTCTATATTTAAACGAGAAAAACACTTTCCCCTGACCACCACCAGCCCCAAGCAATCAACTCTTTCCACAGAACAGCTACTTTGTGGCTTCATAGAACTTTTGGGATTGAAGTCTAGCACAGAAGCATGTGACTAAAAGGGGCAATAGCCACGAATAGGCAAAAGTATATTTTTGAGAGATCTGAGTAACATGTTCACCTGTTGAATTGAGCTTCAGCAGCACACTCACAAAGCTCCATGACACCAGCTTTCACCCACATAACCTAGTTGGGCTTTTTCGTTCTCTACAATGAATATTCATGTGATAAATATTAAGGCACTCATTCTTCTTAACATAAGGTTTTCTGAATATTCAGTGGTTACACTGGAAACCTGACTGTTACCCCATTGAGGAAGATCAACGAATAGCCTTGATGCAGAACATGCTAAATATCCTATAATTCCATGTATTTCAATGTCTATGTACGAAACCAGTTATCTAATTTGTCTAAAAAAATAAAAAAAGTTCAGCATTTTTAGTAGCCATCAACAAAGAATTCAAATCTAAGAAAGCTGATAAGCCCATGGCATGTTAAAAACACAGTATCACGTGAAACGTTTACTGACTCGATAAACGAAGGATTTGAATAAAGATGTGTAAATCATAATGGCTTTACACAACATCACACTTTTAAACTTTTTTTTAATCCCACAGGCAATAGATCGCGTCCATAAATTATAACTCTTCAGTTGGATGATCCATGAACGAGAAAGAACATGCCCCAACCACACACTATTTGAAAACAAACAGTGTAGCTTTACAAGAGCTGGAATTGGCTTACAAAAACAGGCAAACCTGAAACCTGCAGGGTTCTTAAAACCGACTGTTGTTATTTGAATGCAGATGGGAAGTAGACAGTGCAATCAAAGAAGTTGTTCCACCAGTGATGCAATGATCCTGGGGGCTGGGATGGTCCGCGCCTACTGAGGCGGTCCAACGTGTTACTGAAGTAAGAAGATCCCGTTTTTTACAACGCTTGCAGGAAATTCCACTCAGCAAAACCTAGACTGTCCCAGGCTCCAAATAGGCATGAGGGTAGACAGATGCTTGGTGTTCAAAGGGCGTAGATTCTGCAATATCCCACTTGCTCGTGTCAGATCTGTACAATTTGTCAACTCTACCCCAAACATGCCTATTCACCTTTACCTTTGGGACCCATCTGTGGTTGATCAATAGATATCCCTCTTACCAAATGTAGTTCAGGTGTCAATGGATGCAGCAACAATGCATAACAAATGTAAGGTGTATTCTCAGAAAAACCTGGTCTGGACAGGTGTGACATCTGCTTTCTCCAATGAGGTTGGGTCAGAGTGCTGCGTAGCTTACTCCTCAAGACTTCCAGCAACTGGTCCCATACACACGGTTCTCCCCCAACCATCAGACAGATTCCTAGACCTCTCAATGTGACTTAAGTGCTACCTTTTAAATATGTTAGGAGCAAGACCAGAGCAATTTTTGTCAGGTGAAGCACACCTCAATAATGTTTTTAAAAAAAGAGAAAATGGGCTGAGCTTCTCCCTGGCACATGCGATGCAGTAGTAATCATGTTTGTCATTCTTACTATGTGCGGTAGAAGTTCCGTCCAAGTGTGGAGGATGCCAAGGGATGCAGCTGTTTGCTATTTTGGTGAGGAATCCGTGGTGGCCACTGCTAATTTGACAGCAGTGTTGTTTTGCAAGCTGTGGAGCTGGGGACAGTTTATATGGCACATACCTTTGTTTAAGAAGGCAATGTAGGTTTCTTACATGGTTTACGCGGTGAAAGCAACGTTGATCTTATAATAGCTGTAGTGATTTAAATGCTAGGTGAATGTACACTACTGGTTTGGTAAATTGTGCTTTATGTGATGGAGCAATGTGGAGTCTGGTACATCAGAGCCACCTTCAGTAACAGAGCAATATTAATCCTGGCATGGTAATGACACTTACAAGATGGGGCAGTTGTTTTACTAGCATAGCAGTGGATAGTTAATACCTGGTAGAAGATATAACTCTTTCTGTTAGGTAGCCTTCCATGATACAGCAATTAAAAAGGAGAGTGTGCCATCACCTGCTTCTGATTAAGACCATGCAGCCTGTTTTACTCTGTAGAGAAGATCCGTCAGGAACCGAGGGGGCTTCAAATACATAGTTTCAATGGTGGACCGCACGAAGAGCATATATTGAGCAGAAATATTTTGCATTCTGGTATTGTTTAAAAAGCACCATGCCCATGGTCAGCTCTGTCAGTGATCCCTGTAGGAGAAAGGGTTAGAGGACATTGGAAGATGCCAAGCCGCAAGATATTAGTTGGTGTGCCTTGGAGGGTTTCACCACTAGTTATATGATATCTAATGACTGATATGTTTCTGCAGTAGTGTCCCACTCACTACAAATCTACATCTCAGCAGAGGTAGTAAGTTCTATATAAATGCCATCACAATAAAATACAAAATGTCAAGCAAAGCCTTACTGCAAACAAGAAAACTTTGCAGACGCTGAGGGAAAGCATATTTTGGACGAATTATTGAACTTGTGCTAGATATGGTTAGCCAATATGCTTGTTCACACACAGCAATACAGAGTACAAACTGCCTCACTTCCGCATTGTGCCATCTTTACCCAATCTGAGTCCAGTTCATTGTCCTTTCCACACAAACCCTTGCATCTGAACTCTGTAAGGGGAGGTTCTGCTTCCATGTGAACTCACCAGCCACGCTAGTGGGGCATTGGGGAAAGGACCACCTGCAAGAAACCTTGCATGGTCATGGAAAGCTACCAACTCGAGTCCTTTCACACCTCTGCCCAGCACACACTCGTTCTTCCTCCTGACAAGCATCTTTGAAATGTACTGTTTGTTCGAGTCTCTCTGCCTTCCTCTTCTTAGGTTACTTTATCGTCCCCTCTCTTTTGATCAGTCCTCTGTTGCCTCGCAGCTCTGTCTTTTTCACAAATGTAACAAATGAATGAAAGAAGGGGCGTGTTGCTCAAAGGTGGTGAATAGTGACGAGCTCTAGCGGATTGGCATACTAAAGATGTACAGAAAAAAAGAGAGCCCCGCTTAGCCTGTGTTATGCATAATGTTTAAACTCCTGTGTTATTATTGCCATTCTTTTCTGTTTGTTAGAGCTTCAAATGTTACTTTTTAGCTTATGCAAGAGACTGCCAAAAGCAGGGCCTTTGGAATTGTGCACTTCTGAGCCCGCAGCATTTCTGTATAATTATTGATTTATCGCTGTTGCTACATGATCTACCAACTTCGGCATACTTTACGCAGTTACACATTTCACCAAAATAGTTTTTAGCTCAAACGGTTCAAAATTTACTGAAAAAGAACAATACACGGTGGGGCACAGTGACGGACCTCTTAACTATTTACCTTTTACTTGACTATTGCTGAGTTCAGGCGTTAAATGGCACTCAAGAAGAGCAAGTTTTTCCCAGACAGTGTGAATGTGTCTTAAAATGATGTAACAGTGAAATAACTTTGTAAAAAAATGAGCACATTAAGCCACATAATTTGCCTTCACTTGCCGCATAGTGAATTGTGCCTCATAATTTGGTCCTCCATTGCAGCAGAATGGTAATGGCCTCAAAAGTTTTAGACAGGAGCAGTAGTTCGAAAAGTTACATAGAAGACCATGACCACCAGCTGACAAGCGTATTTAACATGTAATGGAGGGCTTGGAGGCAAATGTTTGAAATTAAACAAATAGGTTTGCAAAAGGCACATTTCGTTGCACGTTTTCTTTGTTTTATGTGGGATATGGTGAGAATTCCAAAGTTAGCTTTGGTAAATATTTTGTCTAAAAATGTCTAGGACAAGAACACTATACATCTTGTCCTGCAAGATTACACTGGGTTATAAATGAAAGATTTATTTTATTTTCAAATAAAGGCTTATTTTATGCCATTGATAAAGAACAGCAGGCTTTAAAGATTAATGTCCTTTAAACAACTTTGATGAATCACTCATTCATTCTTATTGCCCTTAATTCATGAATACATGTATGTTGATTCTTCAACAAGCTGCTACAATTTGTAATGCTACCATATTAACTAAACAAATACAATTTTGAAAAAAGAAAGATTCCAAAGTTAGCAGTTGGCAAGGCGAGCCAGTGTCTTCAGATCACGGAGAATGAGGCCCTTTAATTTCTCAAAACTTTGACCCCATCTTGGATTGGGGAAAGACAGAGACAGGTGCATTATGCTAATAATGAGCACTTGTCAGGGGCAGCTCCTTTGTTAGAGGGTTGCCCCACTGAACCCCCCCCCCACCCAAAGCCCCTAAGATGAAAACTAAAATAGTAGCTCATTACCATTTTATTTTTTATTGCGCGTCCCAAGATGAGCATCAGGAAGAGGGAGGACCTCTACTGCCTGACAGCAGCAGGGAGGAGGGTGGACTGTCTAATGCACCGTTTAAAGAGTGTATGTCTTTTTGGTTAGGCATTTTGCGATGACCAGTCACACATGCGCACTTTAAAACTCTCAATCTAGCTGTCTTCAGAAAGCTGGGTTGATAGTAAGTACAAACTTCCAATGCGCTGTGGACCGTTGACAGAGGCCGCTCCCTCCAATCAGGGAGCAGCTCACATACTGCATGTGAGCAGCACCAGGATTGGGCCAGGGAGTTCCAGCATCCGGTTCCAGTTCCTATAAAGAAGAGGTCCATAGCGAGGACGTCGCGATAGGTAAGTGAGAGGTGTTTACAGTGTGACTGCTTTAAGAGGCAATGTCTTTCAATTGAGCCTTCGCAGAAAAATTCCTCTGCGGAAACAACAATAACAAATAACTTCAAAATCACACAAGAGAGCTTTGTCTGACCTCTGTCTTAGACACTACTTTAAGGAGAAGAACAAAGTGCTGCCACTTTATTCATCTATCAAAATGGAAACTAGACAGAACATTATTCATTTAGAGTATGGTTGGTGGCCTTCCGGGCTTCCAAGTGGTTGGAGGCTTTTGCCTTCAACCACCCATTGGTACCGCTCAACATGTTTAGACATACCCTGCTGCATGGTGGTAAATTTGCCTATGGTGTAGCCATTGCTGTGGCAGCTGCATTGAAGGGCATCCATGAACTTCAGAACTTGTGCCACATCTGTTTTGGTCACTTTCAACATATTTGGAAGTTGCTTTTTGGAGAAAAAAAATCCATGTCTTTGCTGCGCAGTAAGTTTCTCCCTATGCATAGTGGTCACTAATTCATTTATCTTCCTGGAACAGATAGGTCCCATGTAGGTGGTCACAGGCAATGAAATTCAGTGGCAATCCCCTTGCCCTAAATACAGTGGGATGGTTGTTAAGTGTGACCTGGTCGCACTTTGGTGACTGGGCTGTCGGACAATGATTTTCTGATGGCAGAGCCAGCTGAGTCTCTTCTGTTCGAGACACTGTGGTTCCACCACTTGTAAATCAGCCAGTGGAACCATACATTTGGCAGTCTGGACCATTTTTGGGAGAAAGCATGCACCCACAAAATCTAAGTGGCCGGGCAAATCTAGAAAATGCATACCGGAATACATTAATTTACAAGTCCAATGGGGTGGGGGTGAGTTTCCTAGTTATTTTAATTTTCTTTGTATTTCATTCTAGGTTAGTCCTAACAACAAGTAGAACACTGATATATTTCTTTATTGCTATTCAATTGCTGTATGTTTATGAACCTACAGAAGGGGGTTCTCCGTAGATTTCTGTGACTAATTTCTTTATCTTCTGTATGTATCAATTCATTTTTATGATATAATAGCAATGCTAATCTACTGTCTGAATCGATACTTTATGGTGCTCTACTGCTATTGACACACATATTTGAATAATTGTATGCTTTGAAAAGTAATACAATTATGTTTAAAAAACGTACAAGTCCAATGAAAAGTGACATTGATTGGGGAAATAAATAAGCAGTTCCAAAAATACATTGCTGCATACTAATTTCCCTAATCATGGGATTACCTTCATCAAGTTAAGGGGTAGTCATTGTAGACCTGTGTTAGAAACATACGTGATGGTTTCTATAGTTGAGAGTTGGACCAATTATCTGAATGTGCTATCCAGGTCCACGCTCACTGACAGAAAGAAAATGGATAATGAGCTTTGAGACCACTCAGTATGTGGGATGTTTGCTACCAACCTTGTGCCTCATGGGCATCTTTGAACCAGCGGTGTAAATACATGACTCAAACCTCACAACTCTAGCCTTCTTCATATCCTCCTATTGACAAAACTAATCCTACCATGATCTATTGGTCCACAAAATGATGAAAATGGGTTGGAGCGCTGCTATTAACACGTAATCATTATTGCTCATCTCGAACCCCTTCCACTCCAAAGCAGTTCTCCTCCTACAAACACATGACCTCCAAATGTATTAACATAAAAATGTCACTGGACATTAAGAACCACAACACAAATCATTCTCCTTGAAGGCAAACCAGCTTTCTACAAGACCATGGGGCAGATTTACAAGCCCCCTGCACCCCCAGTACGTCACTCTTTGTGTCGTACTGGTGGCACATTTCACTGCTCCATATTTACAAGGACAGGAAAAGCCACCTTGCGTGGCTTTTCCTGTCCTTGTAAATATGGCCCCTTCACATGCAGCACTTTGTGTGGAAGAGGCGTTCCATTGGTGTTGCTGTGGGTGTTCCCAAGCAACACCCATGGAACCAGGCACATTTCCAGATTTACAAGGAATCGCCTCAGGGGAGGCGTAGCGAGGCGCAACGAGGAAAAATGCTTTCATTTCTCCTCATTTTTTCCTCTTTCATTGCGTGCTGCATTCTACAGCATGCATTGAAAGAGAAAAATGCCTGTAGTGATTGTTTTTGTGCAGGAAGGTGCACCTTCAACTGTGGCAGTTCCTTGTAAATCTGCCACAATGTTTTCCATCTTGATATAGTCGAATAATTTAAAAAATATAACTTAGGAATGTGCGATTTTAGCATTTGTACCAATGACCTTCGAAACAATATTGCCACTACAATAAATGCAATGTTAAATAATCAGTGTCTCCTTCAATTGAACCAACCCCTTTCACTACGAAGATCACCTTTTTGTTATACACAACCACAACATTGAAATCAGTCACCTCATGGTGTAAACTTATCTTCTGTTTGACCAGAACCGTCTCACCTTCAGCCATCCAAGAGATGGTCAACTTAGATAGTAAAAAATCTTAACTTGCTATATGCAGAGACAGGGTACGCAACAGGGGGGTTTCTAAAAGCTCAGACCCTCACTGGGGAGCAAAGCTTTACACCCAATCCCAATGAAAACTGTTCTAGACTCGCTCCTTTGTGTCAACTTTCTTATGTGGGTCCGTGAGTGCTGAGATACCCCTTCGGGGTGATTCAAGCACTATAAAAATCCATAAATAAATATATCCCCACAAATACTGATCAAGAGAAATGCTGTACCGAATGACTAAGTCAAGTGTGGACAAGAAAAATAAATGGTTTCATCTGGAACACCGATGTCAGAAAACTTGCATGAGAAGATGTCGACCGTTACTATACCAACTGCAGAAAACATTAAAATGTGAAAAAAACAATCTTCCAAGTCTGCAACAACCTCACAGACTGCCTGCATTTTGAGCTTTATAAGAGATTTGCAAGAAGTCCCCATCAAGAAGGTATGAACAAATGTATACACTCAGGGGCAGGTGAACCTTAACATGCGCGCTAGCGGAATTCCGCTCGCACGCTGAGATTTTTTAAATCGCATGTTACGTGACGAGCTGGGCTCGTCATCAGCGTGCGAGGAGGCTACGCCATGACGAGCCCAGCTCGTCATCAGCGTGGAAGGGGTTAACCTAGTGTCAGAACTTCACACCATGGACCCAAACCGCAAGACATCTAACTTAATGCCATTGATTCTACAATATGGAGTATCTCAACTCCATTAGGGAAGCAGGTCACTCCACCTCACCAAGTGTTCATTGCCTGTCATCTATAGTTGCTCGTGTAGCTATTGCATTGGTCTCAGACCCATCATCCATAATCAACATATTGTTTCAGGATGAGGAACCCAAACTTACGTTAAACAGATGGTTGTCCCACAGCTAATTTCCAGCCCTTCTCAAACCTTACTCAGATCTGCAAGGCACATCTCTCAGCTCTGGGATAGTGCCAGGTTTCTGAATTAGATAAGGAACTAATTAAGTACTGCTTGTTATTGGTCAAAAGATCCTTGAAGAATAGTAGAATAGCATCAAGGCTAACCCGCCGTCTCCGTCCTCCCAGATCTATCAGCAGCCGTCACTGCAGGGATCAATGCCTACTCCTAAAATACTAGTGCTCTTGGCTTACACGACTGAAATAATTCCTCACCATTCACAATAAGTGATTATTGGTCCATTCTTCTCTCAAAATCAGATGCTACAGTGCTGATTTTAATAGGGTTCCCCATTCTCGTTGTTATATTCAAACCCACCTGGAGCACAAAAGGTATACTAACTAAATGAAGCTTATGATTCAATAATCCTGGGAGGTTGTACAACACTTGCTGCACATCAGTGAGTTGCAGCATTGCTAACAAACATTGGCAAAGGCAATATATATCAGCATTACGAGTACTACTGGCTTTGCCAATGTCAATGTCTTTTAGCCAGGTTGTGTAGCAGCATGGCTGCTGTTCAACATAGTTGAAAGTCAGCTAAATAAAGAGCTTTGGTGCTGCTATACAACTTCGCTAAAAGATATTGATATTGACTAAGACAATAGCTCTTTTAGTTCAGAGACCCATCCTGTTGTGTAGCAGCATGGCTGAAAGTCAGGGAAAATAGTGCTATGACACTGATATACATCATGGCTAAAAGACATTGACAATGACAAAACCAATAGCTCTCGCCCAGGCGCGGTTCGTCCATTGGGGCGTGGGGGCGTAGCCCCCCCTGCCCGACGCCGCCCGGAGCTCCCTCATGACAATCATGTCAATGAATCAACATGACGTCAGACCGCCGGGCGGGCATCATGTTGATTCATTGACATGATTGTACAGACGGCAACACAAGTACGCATGCGTGGGGACGGAGGGTGAATTTTTACCCGTGCCCACGCATGCGCACTTGTGTTTTGGTGGCGTTGCGCATGCCCATCAGGAGCCCTAATGGGCGTGCTGCGGGCGAGAGGGTACCAGTGCCCCTGGCGCCAGGATTGGCCAGGGGCGCTGTGAGCCTGTGATGTGTGCGGGACCGGCAGCAAGGTAAGAGTGTGTGTTTTTCGGTGTTCCAGTAAACTAGCTTGCACAAATGACTTGAGATAGTTCAGTGTGTTAAAGCTTCTGCTGCAGAAATGTGTGCGTCTATTCCAGGTCACCCGTTTATTTCACGGCATGGGGTTTTGGAAATGTAAAAATTCTCAGAATTTCTTTTTTGATAGTTGCAACAACAGCCTTCAACAGATTTCATTTTATAAACATTTTCCAGAAAATGAGTTAACAACTGTCACCACAAATATAATGTACTCTTTGAACTAAGGTTATAAAATTTCAAAATGTTAACAAACGGTAGAGGCGGAATAGCATGATATATGCATTTATTATTGCATGCATGTTGGTGTATGTTTGTATGTGAATTTGTATAGTACATACCAAGGGCTTACAGGATGGCAAATACATGGGCGGTAGAAGGTTTCCAGCATAAAAAGGTAGGGGTGATGTAATATGTAAACTGGCACATACTTCAACATCGATCCTAAAGGCTTGTTAGAGTCCATAATTTATTTTTATATGATCATAAAAATACATGAATGATGGATGGATGCAGGGTGGGTGCATTAATGATTGTTCTGTGGATGGGTGGGTGGATGGGTGCATGGATGGATGATGTATGGATGCAGGATGGGTGGGTGGATGGATGGGTGGATGAATGAATGATGTATGGATGAGTGCATGCATGATGGATGGATGCATGATGGATGGATGGGTGGATGGGTGGATGGGTGGGTGCATGAATGAATGATGTATGGATGCAGGATGGTTGGGTGGATGGATGGGTGGATGCATGAATGATGTATGGATGGATGCATGCATGATGGGTGGATGCATGATGGATGGATGGGCGGATGCATGAATGAATGATGTATGGATGCAGGGTGGGTGGGTGTATGCATGAATGATGTATGGATGTATGGATGGATGCATGGATGCATGCATGATGGGTGGATGCATGATGGATGGATGGGTGGATGGGTGGGGGCATGAATGATGGATGGATGGGTGGATGGGTGTATGGATGCATGAATGATGTATGGATGGATGCTTGCATGATGGGTGGACGCATGATGGATGGATGGATGGATGGGTGGGTGCATGAATGAATGATGTATGGATGCAGGATGGGTGGGTGGATGGATGGGTGGATGCATGAATGATGTATGGATGGATGCATGCATGATAGGTGGATGCATGATGGATGGATGGGTGGAGGGATGGATGGGTGGGTGCATGAATGATGTATGGATGCATGCATGCATGATGGGCGGATGCATGATGGATGGATGGGTGGATGCATGAATGAATGATGTATGCAGGGTGGGTGGGTGGATGGATGGGTGGATGCATGGATGCATGAATGATGGGTGGATGCATGATGGATGGATGGGTGGATGGGTGGGTGCATAAATGAATGATGTATGGATGCAGGATGGGTGGGTGGATGTATGGGTGGATGTATGAATGATGTATGGATGCATGCATGCATGATGGGTGGATGCATGATGGATGGATGGGTGGATGCATGAATGAATGATGTATGGATGCAGGGTGGGTGGGTGGATAGATGGGTGGATGCATGAATGATGTATGGATGGATCCATGGTGGTTCGGGCTCGATCGCTGCGGTGCAATATGCAAACTAGTTTACGCCCTACCACTTTCAACTGTCACCAGCCGCTCCTGCTCTCGCCTTGCCACGACTTATTGGCTTAGGCAATGCTTGTTTTTTTATTGCTTGCGGGAGGTAGGGCAGTGCTGAAGGAAACACGGAGGGAGGGCGTGTGGGTGGGGGCAAGATGGACAATTGGTGGTGGCACTGCCTGAGAAGCAGTGTTGTTGCTACTGTACACCTAGCCCTTCAAACCACTGGATATGTATGCATTGCTCACAGTAGAAGTGCTGCTGGGCTCTGCAATGCATACATTAGAGGCACTCTGTTCGGATATCAGTGCTTACAGTGGAGTAAATGAATTGCAATGCTTACAGCAAAGGTATTGCTGGGA
Organism: Lissotriton vulgaris; assembly: GCF_964263255.1. Lineage (NCBI taxonomy): Eukaryota > Metazoa > Chordata > Amphibia > Caudata > Salamandridae > Lissotriton > Lissotriton vulgaris. The sequence continues at coordinate 1,142,484,826 of NC_141695.1, read as the reverse complement.
TCTGCAGTGCTTACAGTAGAGAGACTCTGGGATCTACATTGTTTACAGTGATAGCACAATTTTTGTCAACATGTTTACACTTAAGGCACTGTTGGGATGTGCAGTGATTGCGACAGAGTCACTATAAGATACATCTACAGTGCTGACAGTGGAGACACTGCCAAGATCTGGAATGCTTACAGTAGAGGCACTCTGTTCTGATCACCAGGGGTTGCAGTGAAGGCAGTGCCCGATCAGTAGTTGTCATCTTGTGATCTAGGGACAGAACGAGGAGGAGAGTGGAGGTTGGAGCCCTGGCCTATAGCTTGCGGTGACCGATGAAATGAATTAGATTCTCGACTTTGGCCCATGGCACAGTAATTCACGACCACCTGGATTTGGGAATAAACTGGAAGGTCGAGAGTGGATGCCTGTGGGATGTCTGATCCACACTGTGAATTTGCGGGTTGGACGCAAGCCTCTGACTGGCACACGCCTGATGTCCGATAGGGGTGAGAACGATGGATATGGAAAACCATCTTCCTTAAATAGCACTCTTTGGGTGACACTGAGGGTAAGCAGGGCTCTCCCCCTCACTACTGTGCCCTTCTTTTGTGCCGGCAGTGCTTACACAGAGACATTCCTATTACCTGCAGCTCCTGCTGGCAGCCCTCTACCCAGAGCCAGCCGGCTCTGGGGCGTTGGCAACTTTAACACCGCTGGCTGCCTGCCAGAGCTGCTAATTACCACCTTTCTGTTATGTATAAATTACTTTCCTTGTGGAGAAATCTATTATCCATCATTATACTTTTATTCGATACATGTATCATAAAAAGTACAAAACATACAATACATACATATATATTAAAACCACTTCATCATTACAAAAGAGAATTATTTAAAACTGAATAGGAAAAATACATTTAAGAATCATATGGAGATATTGACTGTAGACATGAGTTGCAACAACCTTAACTTGATAATCCATGCACATGATAAAAACTTTGCAACCCCACAAACAGTAACCATACAAGTGGTATTGGAGGTAATAATACGTAGGGCTGTTTTATAATCCCTTGCTCCAAGATTCTTAAAAACTGGCTTTAACCATTTGTTCCTTGCCTGGGTATATGCTTTGCATGCAAAAATAAAATGACCTATAGATTCTTCAGGGCAAGAACAACCCGGACACTTCCTATCCTCTTCCCTCCTTCTACCCCACCTTGACATAAAGTTTTTAAGAGGGAGAGTGCCATGTCTAAATTTCAGATAAAGAGTCCTATCCCGAGGGATCTGGATAAAATCCAAAAAAGGTTCTAACTTTGTGGTGGGCTTATGGGATAAAAAATTCTCAGTTAATTGGCCCCAGTTTGGGTTGTGCAAAGCCTTAGCCTCTATCCAGTCCCAATAAAGTTTTCTTACCGTTTGTTTCGGTGGGGGAGATTGGGAAGCCCAAGCATCGCTTAAACCCACGCTAGCTGTAAGCTGTTTTAAAACCTTTAGCCACTTAATCTTACCGAGGTATTTAGTTTTAATATATCATCAAAAACTAGAGCATAGTTAACTAATTCCGGAGTCCTCTTAAGGCGCACCCAAAATAATAAGGGACGAAGCTGGACAATGTCACAAATGGACCTCCTACCCAGATCGGCAAATAATGGTTTTAATGGGGTTGAGACTGGGAGCGAAACCAAGTTTCTCATAAACTTATTCTCGGCTGATACAAGAGCTTTGGTATTCTCAATGCCCCATATTTCTGAACCATAAACTGCTGATGCTAACGCCTTTCCCTCGTAGACCGACAGGGCTGGAGCTATTGGTCTACTCACTGAAAGGCGCTGGTTCTTTAAAATAGTGCCAGATACTCTTTTAAGATTTAAAATCATTTTACTCATGTGTGGTTCCCATTTCATTTTATTACTAATTCTAACCCCGAGGTAGTCAAATTCTTCCACTACCTCTAGAGGTGATCCATTCAAGGAAAGATGAATCTTCCTATGATTTCTTTTAGCAGTCATAACCATTAATTTCGTTTTAGTGGTATTTATCGTTAGTCCCCGAACCTGACAAAAATCACTAAAACGATCAAGAAGGATTTGCAGGCCTTTGGGGGTTTTAGATAACAGAAGGGTGTCATCGGCGAAGAGGAGCGAATCTATTATCAATGTGGAGAGATGTGCGGGTGGCACCACTGAAGGGAAGAAGGGTGTGAGAGGTCAACACAACAAACAAAAGAAGGGAGCGACGCTGTGTGCGTAGAAAGGGGTAAAACTACGGATAATGGAAGGGAAAGAGGGTGGTTGGGTGATTGTGGGCAACACCGCGGGCAAACGAAGGGATGGAGGGTGGGTGCATGGGAGGTAACAACACCACAGACAATGGAAGGAGAGCATGGGGAAGGATCAGGGAGGTGGGGAAGTACAAAAAAAGACACACTTTGGTGGAGGAGAACATACCAAGAAAAAAAAGCAGTGCCTTGAAAAACTAGCAATGAAGTAACACAAGTAATGCATCCATGCTCCAGGGGAGGGATAAATACACAAAGAGGGAGGCCGTCTAGATCAGCTAGAAATGAGAGTGAGAAAGAAGCCAACCAATGGTAAGTAATGTGTAGACTCTAAACCCGCTGTAAACTAGCAATACTTTTGAAGTAACAGCACATGAGCTGTCCGTCCTATACCTAAAAATGTCAGAACATTACATTGAGTGGGGAAGTCCTTCGAAAATTCAACGAAATATGAGGCCGGTGGAAGAGATACTTTGTTCTTATATATTTTTCTTTTGCCGAGGCTGTGGAAGTATCCTTCCCCACGCACTTCTCCTTTCTAGACTCTGGGACTTTGGTCTGCGGGGAACGGTGTGGAGTTGGCTTAAATCCTTCTTAGCCGACCGCCGACAGACAATCTGGGCGCCTCCCTACTCCGCCGAGATGTCACCGCTAGAAGTGGGGGTTCCCCAAGGTTCCATCTTGAGCCCCCTCCTTTTTAACATCTTTATGGCTCCTCTGGCGGTGATGGTGGAGTCCTTCGGCGCCCGTATTGTCACCTATGCCGACGACACCCAACTCCTCTTTGTAAGCAACAGGGATGGTCTGTTTGATGATGCCCAGGTTAGGGGTTGTTTGAGCGCGGTTTTTGAATGGTTTGGACGTCATGGACTGAAGTGCAACTCCGACAAGTCGGAGTTGCTCTTCTTTGGTTGCACTTCTGAGCCTGATTGGAAACCCTGGTGGCCGCAGGATATGTTCCCTCCCGCTAGCTCATCCTTGAAGGCCAAAAATTTGGGAGTTATTATAGACAATGATTTATCTTTCGGACCGCATATTTCCTCTCTTACTGGGAAATGTTTCGGCATCCTTCGGATGCTTCGTAAATTTCTCTCTTTAGTGTCCATCCAGCACAGGAAAATCATTGTCCAGGCACTGGTCGGCTCTAGGCTTGATTACGCAAATGTTTTGTTTCTGGGACTTCCCAAATATCTGGTTAGGCGTTTACAAATCGCCCAGAATTCTGTGGCCCGAGCCATCTTTGGTCTTCCAAGAAGAGCCAGAGCCACTGATCTTCTTTCAACCCTACACTGGCTACCTATTGCCAAAAGGATTCTTTTTAAAACTTTGACCACGACTTTTAAGGCTCTACATGGTATAGGCCCTAAATATATTTCCAAACGATTGTCCTGGTATCATCCCTCCAGATCTCTTAGATCTTCGTCCCTATCTAAAATGAATGTTCCCATTATCAAGCGCGCTAGAGCAGGAGGACGGTCCTTTCGCCACTTGGCTCCTCATGCTTGGAATGACCTCCCAATTTCCTTAAGACAGGCTTCTAGCCTTCTGTCCTTCCGAAAGGCCCTTAAAACATGGCTATTCCCTTAAATTGGTGTTTGCTTTCCTGTATCTGCGTGTCCTCTCAGTGTTATGTTCTCCCTTCTTCGATGGGCTCCTTCGATAAAGCACCGGGATACTCCCTGGAGTGGCCGTGCGCTATAGAAGTATAATAATAACATAACATAACAGAATCTTCTATGCATATGAAAACTTGACCATAGCACAGATTTCAAATAACCACTGCTTATACTATGATCATTAGATCTTGTTCTTTTTGGAAACTTAATAACTTGACTACAATCTGCTAATGCAGTGGTGACTCTGAGGTTCCTTCCCCGTTTTTCTTTTTTTGTGCGCTGACTTTTTCAAAATCCCATTGTTTGTGACAAGGTCAACTCGTCATAAGCACAGGGCAGGTAAAACCCATGACGAGTTGACCTTGTCACAAGTGTGGAAGGTGTTAACATTGTTATGTTTAAAATTAAGGAGCGAAATTCATTAAAATATGTAAATTCAAAGATTCTCAAAAAATGCAGATATGTATGACCCAGAAATAATTTACCGTTGATGGAGAAAAAAAGGCAATTCTAATATTTAGACTGCAGCAGTAAGCTGCTTTGGCTTCATGGCTGTCTGAAACTGAGTACTCAGTTTCAAAACTACCTATCTTTCAAAGCTCAGATCTCCTAACTGGTAAAATCCCATAACTACCACCTCTTTCTGCAGAGGGGCCTTGCCTCATCATGACCTTCTATCTTTAACCTCATTTTCAGAGCCATCATTCTCTTCATGCTTGATATCCTCTCTGTACCTGTTTTCCGCATTACACGCACACCTTACAAAAGAATAGCATCTATTACCACGCATGCCAAAACCACGCTTGGCTTAACAACGCAATCAATACAACGACTTGCTTTAGGAAAGCGCTGGACTTTGGAATAGTTTAAATTACTCAGTGTATCAGTAGGAGAGGTGTTGGACTTAAAATCTAAAACCAGTCCAACACTGCATTCTTTAAAGCAAATAGGTGTAATGACTTGCGTTGTAATGGACCTCGTTGTAATGTCGCAGTCGTGGTACTGACTGCGTTGTAAAGGCACTACAATGTAATGCCTGTGTTGTAATAGATGTTTACCCTTACAAACGAGAGCAGCTATGTTCATATTGACATGACGCTATGCAAATCGACCGTTATTCTCCGTAAAGAGGTACATTGGCTGCCAGGTGAGCACTGCATTAACTCCAAATTCCTTAGCATCACTGAAAGCCATCCCTGAAAAGCACGACTCATATCTCCAGCCCAGAACAACAAACAGGCACCTCTGAAATGCCACATGACCTCCAACAGCACTCACCTGGCAGTCCAGAGAAAACTCCTTTTTCGGCCAAATGGGTTTACTAGTGGCCTAGCACTTCTGGGGACATAACTGCCTGCTTAAATCAGGCAGAATATATGCACAGAAAAGCCTTAGATTTCATGAAAGGCATGCAGAAAACAGAACTGTAATGTCACTAACCCAGATTTAATGCCAGCCGCAAAAATTTGAGTGGTACTGTATCATTAATGCCAGGTGCGGTATTTACCTATCTTCCATGAATGATCTGCAAGCAAAGCCACGTACCTCCTTTTATACAAATGAGCAATAATAAGTTTGTAATATGGAAATTGCAAGCCCTCCTTCCTCTGCAGTTGACACTTTTTTAATGTCTTCCCATCATAATAAAAACTTTGGATACAAAATGAGGCCTTCTGCTTCTGACAGATTGTAGTAAAGTGGAAAATGTTTCACAACGAAAAGGTGAGTTCAAATTAAATTTATAGGTATACAGTACCACTTGCTGTATGTTATAAAGATATTCCACGTCACCAAGGAGTTCCATGACTATACAGAGGAACAAGGCCGAAGGCAGAGTTTCTCTATGAGGTCATGGAACTTCGGGGTGTCTTGCAATATCCTTTTAGTCTAGGGCAGGGTGCATTTCACTCCTTATAATACATAATCATACCATCTCCATTCCCATACACTGTATGCATAGTTCGTGTCTTGCTCTTTCATGGTCATTTCAGACATGAAGAATAAAAGCAGAATCTACACAGTGAAATTGAACACACCCAAAAGCCGTTGGTAACTTTTGCCAAAAGATATTGTAATCAGTTTCATGCAGATCAGACTTAAAGTATATTGTGACTCAGATTGCGTTTTTGTATGCAGAGTCTATCTTGATTGTACCAACACATAGTGTGGAAGAAAAGAAAAATATTGCCATAAATATCTTCTTTCTGCTAATTGTTTTTCATTTTAGCAAAACACATCAGATGAAGGCAAATGTTGTTCATGTTTAACTTGCATAAAATGCAGCTGTAATTATGCTTTATTACCTGCCTTCAACCCAGCTGCTGGTTCTGCAGCAGGCAGCCTGATAGCAGAACTGAACTGTAAAATCTTACTTTAGTCGAGTGGTTTCATGATGTCTTTATTACAGGTGATTAGATGTGTCACGTGTACCCTGTAATAAGCAACTAGAAACATGCATTTGCAAACTCACATGCATTATATTATTATCATTATTGAAATGTATGATATCTATCTCCCCAGAGAGTCTTTAAATGCACTTATAAATTGCATAGGCCTACATGCTGTACTGAGTATAGTTTAAACAGGAATCGACAATGCCAATAGGTCTGGGTTATAACTGTTTGGGCACTCAGTACGTTTAGTCCCTCAATATGTCATCAGACATGAACTCTTTCACTATTTCTTGAACAAATACAGCCATTCATCTACCTTCAAACTCATTGGCACATGATATAAATGTTCTCAAAGAATCAATCAGGCCAATATCACAGGCTTGTAACCACATCCAACTCCGATCTACTGAATTCCGCATTAGCATCCCCACAAGGTAACACTGTGGGACACAGTCAAATATAAATATACAAACAATCTCAGTTGGCAAAACAATATTACACCTCTCCTAAAAGTATTAACAAGAAGAATGAAAGTGTAATTTTCTACAAGTAGGGTTTGTCAGAGGGAGGAACCAGACTGGAAACCAAGACTAAAACCCTAGCCTATTACAGTAACCTGCGAGAATCTGTGTACTGCAAAGCTGTTCTAGAGGCTTTTTCAACATTTAATAGCAATCCACTCTTAAAGGCCTACTGTGTTAGCACACGCCCTGCTGTGTTTATAACAAGTAGATTAGACCTATGGCTTTTGACATATATTTTTCACGATGAACAATTCATGCATGTAACATTCATCAATGATTTGACCCACCATAAACAGTTCATTCCTACTGTTTCCCATAAGCTTCCCCAAAAGGCAACTGTTAGTACACAGTGATAACATTACAAATATATACAGAATTACAGCAACAAAAATACACCCCATCCTACAATTGCATAACAAGGATTCTCAAACTGCAAACATTCTCCCCTGTGGTTTTGTCATGTGGTAACCGACAGCAAAACCTTTGCCTACTGTGTCAATCTGTGGGATTTCCTGTAATAAAATTCCTGTCTCCAAGCTTTAACACTGAGTAATGACATTCCACCCTCAAAGTACTACTGGCTTTCCCATATGCTTTCCACAATAGCTAAGTCAGGCCTTCTGCCTTTGTCATAACTTTTCATGATAAACAGATTAGGCCTAAAGCATCGATCAATGACTTGCCACCTTAAGCAAGTCAGTGGTGCTGTGCTGTACTTTCCCACAAAGCAAAAAGTGCAATTCAAGCACTCTTTTTCAGTAGAAGCGCACCACTAGTTCCTAATCACAATTTGTACTCGAGGTTATCAGCATTTTAGTCAGGCAAAGCCCCTCTCTCCGTGGCCATAAATTCACAAATATGTGCCTAATTACGGCTGAATAAACAATATACAACCCTTCATAACACAACATAACTAGCACTCTCAAAGTGTGTATCACAGGAATAGGGAGTACCTAAACCCTTGTCGCCTAAAGTAATCTGTGAGCTTCGTGGTAACAAAACACTGTCTACAAGCTTTCACACAGTGTAATGACATACACACTAAAGGCCTATTGTCTATTACATATACTATTCACAATACACAATTCCGGCCTACAGATTTTGTTGTAACTTGTCTTAATAAATAGATCAGACACATAGCCTTGATCACTGGTTTGCAATGACACAAATTCAGTATTGTTGTATTGAGCATAAACTTTCCCACAGGGCAAAAAGTGTGATACAAGCACTCTTTTTCAGCGGAAGCGCACAATTTCTGTGCAACTAAATTCCGTACTGGAGATTGGAGTCAAAACCCCTCCTCTTAGTAGTGCTTCTTAAAGCTCTTTTTCTGTTGATCATATACGGTCGGACAACAGCTGTGCTATCATGTCAGACCTATAAATGGACAGACCACTCATTCTGGGCGGTACAACAACCTAGAAAATTGGCTTGCAGTTCCCAGTTCTGTCGGTTGCCCACTGGCGGAAACGGTGTTAATCTACAGAGGGTTCACTCTGTTGGAGGTACTCTCAGAACTGCACCTTTTAGTCAGTGGGTGGTGCTTTGTGCAAAGGTTGTTATTGCCTCCGCACTAAAGCACTACTTGACCTTGGCATGGACCACAGCTGTGTGATTGCGCTGAATAGAACCAAGCGGCGGTTGGTGTGTCGCAACCAACAAGGGCGAAGTTCTCCTGCATCTGGGCAACAGCTTCAGTTCCCGCGCTCACAAAGGCAGCTGGAGGTGAGCAGTCCACCTGAGATCTCCACAGCAACACGCTGAATTTAACAACATGCAGAGACCTTCAACGGAAGAGATTTTGCATTTGAAATTCGACTGTATACATTTAAAAATACAAAGCACTGGCATCTGATCGGGGGCAAGAAAATGGAGCAGGCAGTTAGTTTTTTTTTTAAATTGTGGGTCTTGTGATTTTATTCAGGACTATTCCTCCTCCTTTTAAATTAGGAAAATACACAATTATACTAATATTTATGCATCACAACAGGAGGGAGTGTGGCGTGGCATACAAAGATATACATTTGTCCTTTGTCAAGTGTGTATAACTCATCCAGTCCAAGGTTTTCGTTGCACCCTGCTACTTATAGACCTTTATTTAGGATGAGAAAATCAAAACTGCAACTGATTGTTGAGTGAAGATGCTGGGCCTGGAAATCAAAATGCGTTTGATTTTTTAACTAGATCAGCTGTAAGAAGTTTTGGACAAGCATTGACAAAGTCAATCGGTCCGGTGTTAGCTTCCAGGCTTTTGGCTTTGCCAACGCTTCATTTATTTTGTCATGGTTTATGCAAAACTTTATTGTTTGGGGGAGCTGCTGGGCCTTCTGCTGCATAAAGGAGAAAACATTGCCTAACCGTAAAAATATTTTTGGGTTCACAAAAAGAACACTTTCATAATATTGTAATTCTGGACACAAGGAAACTAGCTTGTGTGATGGCGTGTCTCTTGAAAAAGAGCAGAATGGCGTCACTCACAGTGGAGTACACTGATTGGTTACGTCGGCTGACCTATTGTCTCATGCTATAGGCTGTTGTAGGAGGAAGAAAAATGAGAATGACACAGTGACAGACCAGTGGATAAAAGAGGCTGACTAAGTTTAAGTAAGCATAGGTTGTTTAAGTAAGTATATTGTATACATAATGTTTGTAAAGTCAAAAGGTCTTGGCTAACACCAGAACTAATAAACAATGAGGGTAAAAGGGAGCCATGCACTACAATGGACTGTACACAATGCCATAAGTCCACTGATTGGCAGCCATTGTTTTATAGTGACACCACACCCTTCTTTTTACCCTACTGCCAAACATCCTGGAGGAAGACATCAGGCAGTGAAGAAAGGAAAAGATGAGACTACACGTCATTTATTGCCTTAACCTATTGCCAAAAGGAGTTGTGTAGCCCTGATTACCATTGGAGAATCAACATTCCTTCCAGTCAGGTGTGATCACCGTGTGCTGGGGGATAGGATTCAGGGGATGAAAATGAAGCTGCGGGTGAACTTGTGGGCCTTACAATTCCCAGACTCCGCAGCTGTAGGGGATTCATTCGCCCACCCCCTACTGTTAGTACCGGAAAGCAGTCCATTGCTGGGAAGAGGTCACATGTGACAGCTCCTGGCAGGCCTTTTTTTTTTCGTCAAGCTCATTTTACATTCTGGGTTGGGCAGTTCTTTTTTGCCACCATGATGATTATGTGTTTGAAAATCCCAGCATGCAAAGTGTTTTGTGTTAAAAGCCAAAGAGTGGTTGAGAACGGTGCACCTCACTTGGCACCACTTGGAAGGACTTAGAGCTGTTGTGGGACCAGGCGAGCTCGAGATCTGTGAATCCTCAGGGTTTGGACTTGAGAAATAATGAACATTGGTCCGATCCAGGGTTTCAAGTGTCAGAACCCCCCTTCTCCAACAGATTTGAATATTACTATATGCCTGTCTTAAGTTATGCTTTTTTACAAGATGACTTGTTATTATTTATATTTATACGGTGACCACCTCACTATGTGTCATTGCAGGCTCAGACCTGGGTGTGTCATCCAGAAACATTCTGGGTGTCGCCATCTTGGTTTGCTTCCATTGAACTAATTAGAGTAACACACCTGATAGCTATGGTTTGTAGATGTAAAGTTCAAAACGGAAAGCAGTAGCCATAATGACGTAGAGTGAGGTTGTGACCATATTTATTCATTTAATTTGTATCTAATGTAATTCTATAGAGCTAGGTGCCTAAAGAATGCAGCTACCAGGAGCATCATGAGAGTAAGCACAAACAGGAACCTGAGGCCAGAGGAGCCTTGTGGTTGCGGACTCCTATGGTTTGGTCCTGAGGTTTTTGGATTTTTGTCCGATCTTAGGACACAAGTGCCAGAGGCTACTTTCTCAAACACTTCCGAATAATACAGTATTGCTGTATTTCCGTCCTATAATATGCGCATGCATGCATGTTTGTTTACACAACAATGTAGGTACTGTCAGGCACTAAGTATGTGCGCTTGCTTAATTATAAGGGAGCGTTCCTGCACTTCTTGCAGGAATGCAATGCTTTTAATAGAAGAGCATTGGCACTTCTCCATAAGAAATAGGTACCCTGGGATAGTGAGTCATGCCCTTCAATATTTCTAAATGAAGCCCTGGTACTATTTTCCATTCTCAAGAAACATATTGATTTTGATATGCGCCCTATAAATGGGCACCATTTGTAATAATCTAAACTAAAGGAGGAAACGGAGGCACTTTCTTATCTTTTCACCGCAAAGCTTGTAAACATAAAAGGGGTTCAAGTCCAAGATTGCGTCTAGTATCCGGGCATTTCGAATATGGTAATGTTGCAAGAGGCCTTAGGGTAACTTAGAGCAGACACCTCAACCATGCAAAACACAACAAAGTAACCTGCCTGGCTAAGAATGTCCCTGTTGAAGACTGTACTCATAAATACAACAGAAATGTAAGTAATTCTATGACAGCTTTATGGCATTGAATGCACTTGCTCCACGTATTCTTTCTTTGCCAACACTGCAACATATATCTCTGAAAATTATGAAAATGTTAGAATGAATCAATTATTTCTGGTTTGATTATATTATGCAGAATGGGGGCGTGGTTGCTCAGCTTTTTTCTTCACATGATATATTTACCAAATATGGGACATGTGACATTATCTGTGAATGTCCAAATTAGGTATGAGCTTGTGTGTTAGACCATAAATAAAGGTAAAATACTCTTTCTTATTTGCCTGCAAAATGTATCTTTGTTTATACTGCTTCGTATAAAATATCTTGTACATAATCATATGTTAATGCCTCAAAATATTCTGATTTTAGTAAATATCAAGTATGGTCTTGGCATAACGACCCAAACTAGTGACATTTTACTGTGGGCTCTATGCCCGCTTTCAAACTCCCATCCCCTTCTCTCTACTTTGTCCTCTCAATGAATAGGGAATTAGGGCTATGTAGGCCTTCGTTTTTTGCAAATACAGTTCTCTTTAAGGTATGTCGATGTTTAAATTCAGGTGTGCTTTTACATTGTCTCGAGCTGTTCTTAATAATAATGGAGAACAGGCTCTCTTGTTATAAATCATGCCTTTCTTAAAAATCATACAGAGAAACACCTATTTAACTTGACATGTAATTGTGAGGTGAGCAACCTGTTCCCCTAAATGCTGGCTGTGTGAACCTAAAAAGAACAAGTCTAGAGGGCTCATAGTTCTTCTGGCCCTTAATTTCTTAATAACTGAATCTTACTTACCAGGGCAGCAGCTCCCACGCCGGGCACGATTCAGCCCTTCTCTTCTCGGTGGCTGATGGCCAAATTGATCCATGGTGCTAAAGAAAAGAGGCGTGTTCTTCATTGACACTGACTCCCCGTTTCCCATGGCTCCTGGCCCAGGGTCCACACACAGCTGGCTGACGAGGAATCTGAGGGGTTCAGGACCCTCACGTTACTTATGGATCTTGTTAATGCCCTCTTTATATGTAGTTATTGCTTGTCCTTGCTCTTGGAAGATTTACCAAGCATGGGCTCCTCTGTAGAGTTCCAGCGTCTGTCTTTTTAGGCCACCTTTGATATTGTTGATAAGCCAATTGAGCAGTCGCTAAGGTCAACTTTTGTTTGTGGTTTGAGATATTGACCGGTCAGTTTTGTTGATGTCCTTGCTTGGTGTTGCTAATCCACACCAGTCTAGATCCAGTTAGTACTTGTTTATCTTCCCAGTGCTCCCAGGGTTATAGTGATGTCAAGACAGCTCCCTCTTCAGTTCTTGTGGCGTGCTTGCACTCACTTTGTCTTTATCTTGCCTCTGTTGGTCTTGTTAATCCCCTGGTCGGGTCTCCCTTAGGTCCCAGTGTGACTCTGGCAGATTCCAGAACTCTGTTCACGTGGCCCGCACTGTGGTCGCGTCAAAGCTCTGGTCTATTCTCCTCAGCGTCCCCTGGTTCGTACTGCAGCCAGGACAGCTCTCTTCTGAGAACCTGCTCTCTCCTTCTCGCGGGTGGTTTACTTGCTGTAGAGCTCTTTCCTTTTCATCAGGCTTTGCAATAAAAAAAACTTGGCAACTCCAGGTTATTGTTGAGTAAGAAAAATCCCGCCTGAACGGTGTTTGAAAAGCTGCATGGGACACGTGGATGGCTTGGCATGGGACGAACGAGCCAATGGGCGCAGCGCTGGCTGGGGGTGTGGGCGGGAGGTGCAGCGACTCCTGTCTGTACCGACGGAGCGGGCAGGAGAGGCTCCGGAGTCCGGCTCCGAGTCTGTGCGAGGAGCCTCCTCGGCAGCCAGGGGTGGGCAGGCTGGAGACAGCTCACCGAGCCCGGGCGTGCACGAGTTATTCCGTCTGTCCTTCCTTACAGCCATCTGTCTTATTTCTTTCCATTTAAACTTCCCCGTCCTTTCCACCCCTCCTCCTGTTTCCACTCCTGCTCTGAAAGCCTCGTGCAATATATCTCTCATTAAGCCCCCTCTTTGCCCCAGTTACACTTCTTCTTTTTTTCTCGTTGCTTATTCCTCTTTAGTGAATGTTTAGCCCCCTACACACACCTGTAATTCTCTCATTAACTCTGAGCACTGGCAACGCCTTCTCCCTCCCTCTCGCCTTCTCGTGCCTTCCACACACCCTTCCCTTTCTCTCTGCTTCCAACTTCTCCTGTAAAGAGCACACTTGTCCATTTCCTCATGAGCAGCCACTCGCTGTTTCTCGGTTGTGATTCTGGTATTCGTAGTTCTGCATTTATAATGAGCGTTCTAAATGTGAAGAAAACTGAACTGACAGTCAACAATGTGGGATTTGGACTAGTGGACATGTAGCGTCAAGCTTCACTCACACCAGAGGCACAGCTAGGGCATCAGCAATGCAAGCGTGTTTCACATGCACGGGGCACTTAGTGCATGGGAAGCAAGAAGACAATATTTCCACAAGGCACAGAAGAGGTACATTGTAAGCAGCAGTTCATGTTTCCATTATACACAGAACATGTTTTGCATGGGCCGTAGCCGTGCAATCTCTCTTGTAGACTTCTTATGCAGGACAAAAGAACCGTGGGTAAGAATCATGCACAGTCTCCAGGGATAGTGTGACCAGAATTTTAAAGTAAAACAAGCATTTACAATGCAATGGTTTTGCCTTTGTTAAAGTTAGAGCTATTGGCATTGCTCTTGACATTATTTTTATTAATGTTTTTTTAACATAATTAAATGGCATTGTCGTTTACAATGCCACTAGCTTTATCTCCCGCAAATGACACACACAGAGCCCCCCCCCACACACACACCCACACAGAGCCCCCCACACACACACAGCCACACAGAGCACCCCACACACACAGCCACACAGAGCCCCCCACACACACAGCCACACAAAGCCTCCTACACACACAGCCACACAAATTTCCCACACACACAGCCACACAGAGCCCTCCACACACACCCACACAGCACAAGCAGGCAACAAGGGCACACGGAGGCACAAGCAGGCAACAGGGGCACACGGAGGCACAAGCAGGCAACAGGGGCACACGGAGGCACAAGCAGGCAACAGGGGCACACGGAGGCAAAAGCAGGCAACAGGGGCACACAGAGGCACAAGCAGGCAACAGGGGCACACAGAGGCACAAGCAGGCAACAGGGGCACAAGCAGGCAACAGGGGCACACAGAGGCACAAGCAGGCAACAGGGGCACACAGAGGCGCAACAGGGGCACACGGCGGCACAAGCAGAGTCCATAAAAAAAACGGCTTTTATTTTGAGTGCGGTACTAGGCCTTATGGGTGTGCACTAATTTCGCTTCCAGCACTGACATTCATTACCTCTTTCACCAGTTGTTACTCTGTCTATACGCCAAAATATTGTTGCTTCTGTCTTATTAGCTCAAACCTGGAAATTCTCCATGCTGCCTTCCTAATTCTTTACCAATGGGTATTTACATTTTGTCTTCGCCTATTGCTTAACCACTGGAAATACACCAACCCTTCACCGTGCCCCTCCCCCCCACGACACCTGTAACTGCAGAGTAGGGAAGCTTATATTTAGCCAAAAATCAAAACGCAGGGTAACTTCAGGATGGAAAGTCCAAAAACTGGAAAATACAGCTGCAAAAAAAAAAAAAACAGCTGCTCACTTTTGTACTTACGCACAAGATAGCTTGTAATGCTAAAAAAAGAAATGTTCATTATGCCAAGTGCAAAAGTTACCAAAACAGAAACCAACCAGCTTTCTTCTGTGACTCACAGGAGAAGAAAAGAAACAATCTGTCACTCTTACAATCGACATAATATGACTTAAATTGCATTGACTGCAGTTTTGCTGCACTGTTTCTTTTTGCCAACTTGACTGAAACCCTTCCAATCAACCTTTGAAGGATGAAGGGGTGAGGGGGCCTGCCTGGATCAGAACATGTATCCAGCAGGTCAATCACAATTATTAGCTTTTACAATCGACATAATATGACTTAAATTGCATTGACTGCAGTTTTGCTGCACTGTTTCTTTTTGCCAACTTGACTGAAACCCTTCCAATCAACCTTTGAAGGATGAAGGGGTGAGGGGGCCTGCCTGGATCAGAACATGTATCCAGCAGGTCAATCACAATTATTAGCTTGGAGCACTTAACTCATTGCCATAGCTCAAAGCAGCTGAAATATCCATGTTAAAAACCAGGGACAAATTAAAACTTAGGAAAGAATAGTATTGAAAATTACAGATTCCACCACAATTTTTTATGGGGCGTCACACTGGCTCGATCGGGGTTTGAATCACCCAGCCGAAGATTTGGGGTGGGTTACAGTGTCACACTCTAAATCTGTTTAAGGCGTGGGAACCCACCCCATATATCTGCAAGTAGTTCACTCATTCCCATGGATGAAAAGGGGTTCTTTTATAACATCCCTCAACCGTTGAGTGATTTACACAGCCGAGAGCGTTGCTGATTGTCCGCACGCCCCCTTACCCTAACTCCGAAAGCCCTGATCGTTGCTAGGCCGAAGCTCCCTCAAGAGGACCCGTGCCTCCCATCTTGACCCTTCTATCCACCGGAGCCTTTCCCCCCTCCAGATTCACCCCACCTCCACTTATGGCCGCTTGCTTCTGTGCTCACCTCTCCAGCCCGCAGTGCCAGCTGCACGGCGGTGTCCATGCACTCCTTCCAGGGGTCCTCGGCATCGCCGTGCCCGGCCGCCTCCTGCTGCTGTGGCCTCATTTCTCCTCTCCGGTGGAGGCAGGAATCGGGGCGAATCTCCTCTCCCACGATACTGGGCGCCTCCCCCGGTCGGTGGGGGCACCAGCTGACGCTCAGATACGGGTGGCGGGCTGGTCTCTCCCCGATGCTGCAGCCACCAGAGGAAAGCAGCCTCTAGATGCTCCCGCGGATTATCTGCTCTCACGAGGCCCGTGTGAGCAGGATAAGCTATTGTGAGAGGGTCTCGGTCTCATCGGCTCTCCCACATTACCTCCGTCTTCCTTGCTGCCCCTCATTTCCCGTTTCACTCACAGCCCGTTTCCCTTATTCACAATGTATGGTGCCATCTAGACCTTTCACTCACCCCTCACTGCCTCTACCGCCCTCGCTGACTTCCCCTCTGTGACCCTCTATCTCACCCCAGGATCCGCCCACCATTCACTGCCTCTGTCTACCGCTATCTATTTTCAATTGTTGTTATTTTCTTTTATTTGGACCTTTCTCGTTTGTATTTAAAGAATCGTAATAAATGCTGGCGTAAATAGGGGAACAAAGCACTAATTTAACAACCAGTCTCTAGGATTTTAACTTTATAATTTTTAGATGTTTTTGTCAAGGGTCAAATGGTGCATTACGTGCCAAAATTAAAATCGCAACATTCCTTTCATTAGGTTAATGTTTAGTTAAGGCAGTAAGGAGATAACAGAGACAAACAACATTACTGATAATTTCCGCCCTCCAACCCGGTGCCCAGAGCCCCAACCCCCACAGTAACATACAAAAGGCAGGCCTAAGCAACATTACGAAAATCCCCCCATAGAGACCCGTCCCGCAAAAGGGAGAACATAGGACACCTTAGAGCCCAATACTGTCCCCTAGTAAATACACAAGCTAACGCTCCACCCCACACACCCGCCCCCCCCAATAGAGAAAATGCGTCACAATGAGACTGTAAACTAAAGCAGATCCAGGATCAAAGAACGGAAACTGCGTGACCCCTATAACCGCCCCGCAAGCTAATCCTAAAAGAAAAACCTACCACACCGAACAAACAATAAATTCCACACCAGAATTAAACTCCTTCGGCAAACTAAGCAACGTAGAAAACGAATAATTCTTGGACCCCATCCCCAAGTCACTCACAGCGGTCAAAGCAGCAGGCCTCCAAGCCGGAAGGAACCCCCGGGCGGGGAGCGAGCAGGAAAAATGGGGGGGGGAAGGTCACAGAAAGAAATGGAATCCCTCGGCAAACAAAGGAAAAGACAAAATCTAAATAACTCTGGTACACAGCCCCCAAGCAACACATCAGCGCTCCAGACAGTGAGCCACAAGGCCCGAAGAAACCCCCGGGCGGGGATCGAGCAGGAAGGGGGGGGGAGAGGTCACTCACCTCCAGACCTGGGCAGCAAGGAACAAAAGAGGAGACCCGTCCCGAGCAGCAAGGGAGGTGCCGGCAATGCCGGACCAGATTCGGGGGCGTTCCCGGCTTTTGGCTGACGTCGCGTGACGTCGGCAAAAGCCAAAAAATCTCGGGAACGCCCCCGAATCTGGTCCGGCATTGACGGGCAGGCCCATCATCCAATGGCTAGGCTCCATTTATGGAGCTAGCCAATAAATGACGGGGGCCGTTCCAAACCACACTACAGTACTCATTAGGTTTTCGCCTGCGCGAAAAAGATGCGCAGAGCGCATCTTTTCGCCAGGCAAAACCTAAAAACGGGACATTTCCCAAAAATAGAAGAAGGACTACAATTTTACTGTAACCCAGCGCACAGAATGAGAGTGGGCCAGATGTAGGTAGGCTTTTACCGGTCGGTAACGGCCAAAATCGGCCATTACCGACCGGTAAAAGCCTTTTCCTATGTAGGAGGCTATTTTACTGATTTGGTAAATAACAAATCGGTATTTACCGATTCGGTATTTTACCGAATCATCATTTACCAAACCGGTATTTACCGAATCATCATTTACCGATTCAGTATTTGCCGAATCGGTAAATGAGATGTAGGAATCACTTAAAAGAGTGCTTCTGGGCTTTAAGAATTCGTTATTTACCACCAACTATTAGTTTGTGGTACATAAGGAATTCCTATGTAAATGCATAAATGTGATTTGCACCTGTGCCATGTGACAGACATACATGCCCTTAGGGCATGTATGTATGCCACATGTGCACACCAGCACTAATCAGGGGTGCAACAGGGTGTCAAAGTGACACCCTGCCACCCTTGACTTTTTCCCAATTTTACTGAATCGATAATTACCGATTCGGTAATTGACATTCATTCCTATGGGCCTCCAGGCCCATAGGAATCAATGGCAAATACCGAATCGGTAAATACCGATTCGGTAAATACCAAATCTTACTGATTCAGTATTTTTTTACCGAATTATTATCTACATTGCAATTACCGATTCGAAAATACCCAATTGGTAAAATTCTGTATTTTCGAATCAGTAATTTACAATTATCTACATCTAGCCCAGTGTTCTTTAGGAGAGAATTATACAAGAGGCAGTGACAACATACATAAAATGTCATTTTTAAAGGCATTAACATGCCTGGAAATTAAATTGCTTTGTTAAAGTAGCTGCTAACTATTCCTGCTTTGCAAAACATAAAAAGATACCTCCCACCGTTTTCAGCCGACCCTCTCTGAAAACCGGGACATGAGCTAAATTTCCTGATGGTCACCCTATGCAGGGAGCACAAGAGAAGTGTGAGAGATCTCACCAGCAGACTGTCACCACAGTGAAAAGCAAGCATCTCTTGTAGTATCTCATCTGGGGTATTGTGTCCTCCTGTGCAACTGGATACTTCTGTCTGTTCTAAGAGTGCACCAGTGGCATATTTATTATTGTGGCTGCTTCTATATATCACACTGGGTGTGTTGTGTCTTAGTCTGGAGACCTTATCTAGCATGTTGTGGCCAGGTCTTATTTAAGGTATAGAAATGAGGGGATCCTTTAAAGTTTTGGGGAATAACCCAGTGAAACTCGATGTTCCCCCACCTCATTTAGAGACGGGAAGCTGCTGCTTGACCACCATTGCTGGAGCCAACTATCAATTAAAGGAGGCACAGCAGGGCTGTCTTTCGGCTTTGGGTGGGCCTCCTTGGGATGAACTCCGACCATATCACGTGACACCCCGCCCACTTTTTCTTAATCTCCAGGAGGTCCCTTTTTATTTGTTTCACTAAGGCCAGACCTTTGCTCACCACCAAGTCATTTTCTCCCACGTGCACCATCACCACGTCTGGACACACCCCTCCTCGCACCACATCATTCAAAACCGGCATCAATTCGTGCCAACGCATCCCCCCTTTGCCCCGCCAATGACATCTAAACAGTCTATTGTCCAGCTCCAAATTCAGGTTCCGATACCTGTCCCATTCAGCCCTTTCCGCTCTCTTAACAAATTAATGCCCCACAATGTATTTCTGCATCATCTCCGCCGCCAGTCCCGCCATAGCACCTGGAAAGACACACATGTAAGAGGGTGGAAAAAAGTCCCTGTTACAGCGTCCCGCCTACCCCCCGTAACCGGACATACGTCTTGTAACAATCCGACTTCCATCTGCCCAGACGTTTGATATCCTCCGCCCCCCACCCCTGACGCGCTGCGTCCGTCGCCGCCCCTATTCTAAAGGAATGCATTCCGAAAGCCTTGGGGTCCTCACCCATGCACCGTAGGGCGTGCCGCAGAACCCACAATGCCTGGGCCGCCGTCACCTGTCCGTCTGACCCGCGTCCAAAAACCTCCTCCCTGACGTCCTCCGTCCAACTGCCAAACGCTCACCTCACTCCGACGGGCACACCCCGTTCAGCCGCCCCAGCCCCATAACCACCCAGGTCCCCACCCCACGCTGATCCGTCTTGGAGCTCTGCAAACGCACCGCGACCTCCCTCGCACTTCCACATCCCCCCAGAGCACCCCCTTCCCCCCTTCAGGCCCACCAATTCCAAAATTCAAAAAGTCCCAAAGAACAGCCAGGACATGAGCGTAGCAAACAACACCGTCTCCCTCTCATCGTGACCCACACCGACGGCAACGCCCGCTGAAGTCCCCCCAGCATCTCCTCCGTAATGGGCCGTCTCTGATTCACCCTCGCGCCTCTCTCTCGTGCCCACCCCTCCAACAATCGTGCCCCCAACTCTCCCGCCGACGGGGCATACCCCCACCACATCTTCCCCATGAACGCCACTGCCGACAACTTCCCCACAATTGTCACCCTTGACAAGCCCTTATCCATCAAGGCCAAAATGAAACGCACCACCTGCTCCTCCCGCCGCCATTGGCCCCCCTGCCTTACCGCTCCTGACTGTTGAAATTCCTCTCAGGCCTGAACATACGCCTTCCAAGTGGACGCCGCCAAAAATGCCCTCACCAGTTGAACGACCCTGCATCTCCCACCGACCACAGCTCCCCCGGCACTGGCGTCTTGGTCTCCTCCGCCTCTGTGGCTAGCCCATGGAACCTCTGCCACTGTGAACAAGACAAAGCATCCGCAATGTCATTGTCCACCCCCGCCACATGTCAGGCCTGAAACAGTATGTCATGCTCAAGGCAGCGCAGAACAAATACCCTCAACAGCTTCAGCACCTGTGCGTCCCACGCCGACTGCCTGTTGACCACCTGCACCACCGACATGTTGTCCACTTGGAACAGGACCCGCTTATGGGCAGTTCCCGGGCCCACACTGAAACCGCCACCACCAACGGGAAAAATTCCAGAAAGGTGATGCTCCGGCCTCCCGCCTGCCACTGGGGCGGCCACTGCTCAGCACACCAGTGGCCCGCTCAGTACAAACCAAAACCACCGACCCCGCCGCATCTGAATACGTTGTGACGTCCCACTCCCAGTCCTCCAGAGGCGCCATGGGCACCCCTTTGAACCGGCCTAAAAAGGCCAGCCCCATCCGCAAATCTTTCTTCGTGCCCGCCGACAGCCTGATGTGATGATGCGGCAACGCCAGGCCGGACAACGCCAAGCCCAACAGACGACAAAACGTCTGTCCCGCGCGCACCACCCAACACGCAAAATTCAGGTGACCCAACAGCACCTGCACCTCCCGTACCGTCACCTTCCGCCTGTCCAACATGCCTCTCACCAACGCCTGAATTTCCGCCCTCTTGTCATCCGGTAGGCGTGCTTCCATGGCTGCGGAGTCGAGTTCTATGCCTAGAAATGACAGCACCATACTCGGACCGTGCGTCTTCTCTGGCGCCAGGGGAACCCCCAGGTAACCCATGAAGTCCTGAAAATTGTGCAGAAGTCGCTGACAATCCGTCGACCTGGGCCGTCCCACCAAAAAGAAATCATCCAAATAGTGCGTCACCGTCTCAGAGCCTGTGCGCCAGGAAAAAGCCCACTGCAGGAAAGAGCTGAACCGATCAAATAACGCACATGAAATCGAGCACCCCATCGGCAGTGCCTTGTCTACAAATATGCCGCCGTCAAATTGGATTCCCGGCAATTGGTAGTCATCGGGGTGCACCGGGAGCAACCTGAAAGCCGATTTGATGTCACACCGCCATCAACGCCCCCCGGCCTACCGCCGCCACAATCTTCCGCGCCACATCCACCGACGAGTACGTGACAGACGCGAGCTCCGCCGATATGAAGTCGTTCACCGACGCCCCCTCCAGCCACGACAAGGGCTGTATCAGCCAGAACTGCCCCGGCTCCTTCTTGGGGACCACTCCAATGGGGGAGATGATCAGGTTCGGCATCGGCGGCTCAGCGAAGGGGCCAGCCATCCGGCCTTCCCTCACCTCCTTGAACAGCTTCTCTTGCAACACACCTTTTCGTGCGTGCACCGACTTCAAATTCTCTGCCCAGCGCGCAATCCGTGGTCCCTCGTTCCCCAACAGGAAACCCTCCCCGAAGCCCCGTCGCAGCACCGCCGCATCGTCCACCCGCGGGTATGCCGCCAGCAACGGCTCCAGCCTGTCCAGTTTAACCGGCGTATGAGCCTTTCCCAACAGCTCCTGCCCCCCCACCTCTCCCCTTACCCCCGCTTGGTTGCCCGGCGCTGCGTGTTGCTGTCCTGCCGCCGCATACAGAGCCTTCTACACTCCTGAGGCACAGCCGGGAGCTCTTATTTTTAACTCGTTCTGCACTTGTGTGTTCTTTTAAAAAATTACTTGCAGCGCTATTTACCCTGACATCCAGGCTCCCTCCTGACGCACCCAGGGAGACCTCGATCACCTCGAGACCCAGCCAACGCCCTAATTGCAAGCGCCAGCGCCAGCAGCCTGTGAGCCGGTCTTTGGCCATGCCCACTCGCTAGCGGCCACGCCCACTTGCCTACATAAACAGAGCGGCGATCATGCTCTGATCAGAACCTTCTACACTCCTGAGGCACAGCCGGGAGCTCTTATTTTTAACTCGTTCTGCACTTGTGTGTTCTTTTAAAAAATTACTTGCAGCGCTATTTACCCTGACATCCAGGCTCCCTCCTGACGCACCCAGGGAGACCTCGATCACCTCGAGACCCAGCCAACGCCCTAATTGCAAGCGCCAGCGCCAGCAGCCTGTGAGCCGGTCTTGGCCACGCCCACTCGCTAGCGGCCACGCCCACTTGCCTACATAAACAGAGCGGCGATCATGCTCTGATCAGAACCTTCTACACTCCTGAGGCACAGCCGGGAGCTCTTATTTTTAACTCGTTCTGCACTTGTGTGTTCTTTTAAAAAATTACTTGCAGCGCTATTTACCCTGACATCCAGGCTCCCTCCTGACGCACCCAGGGAGACCTCGATCACCTCGAGACCCAGCCAACGCCCTAATTGCAAGCGCCAGCGCCAGCAGCCTGTGAGCCGGTCTTTGGCCACGCCCACTCGCTAGCGGCCACGCCCACTTGCCTACATAAATCATGTGCGCCCCACGTACGCGCAGCGGACGGGCGCAGCGGGCGCGCCGTCAGCGCGCCGAAGGCGCGCCAAAGGCAAGCCCGTCTGGGCCCGTCCGGGCCCAGACGGACCCAGGCCCAGAAATGCTGCCGGACACCCCATGCAAGCGTGTGATATACACCGGAGATATGCTCCGCGCACTGCAACCAAAAACCACCCTGGCCTGTCACCATACGCACATCGAAGGTAAACCCTTCTATTACTGCACGCGCTGTATTACACCCCCCACTGTATCCACTAAACCCGGACTCAAGATTGGACTTCTGAATTGCCGCTCCCTCCCTAAACATGCAATTGAAACAAACCTGCTCACTGTAGACCATGACTTTGATCTGCTCTTTCTTACGGAAACGTGGCTATCCGACAGCACCGATCCAGACATAGTCACGGCCCTACCCTCAGGGTACCTCTGTCATGCTCTACACAGACCCATAGGGAGGGGAGGAGGGGTAGCCATAATTTATAAGGAGCATCTCACCTGTAGAATTTCTGACGCCCAAATCAAGGACTGCGAAAGCTGCCAATTCTCTATTCAACCCTCCCCTGTCCACTCTCTGTCGGGGTTACTGATCTACCGTCCCCCAGGCTCCCCGGGAAAATTCCTTGACGCCTTCATGGAGTCAGTCGCTCAGCTAGCATCTTCCACCGGCAATCTCCTTATTTTAGGTGATTTAAACCTACACTTCAATGACCCCACCGACAGGCTAGCCGCCGACCTTCTTCAAGACTTATCGTCACTTAACATCCGACTGATAAACAGTGAACCCACCCACGAGAAGGGACACTTATTGGACCCCGTCCTTTCCAATGCGACAACCATCACTACTGAACATCCCCTGATCCTCCCCTGGACGGACCACTTCCTGGTCCCAATTACCTGGGAAATCCCCCCCACCAAACCCCAATCCTCCAAAATTCAGACCGTGGACAGACGATGGCACAAACTCGCACCTGGGGAATGGGCCGCCGCCTTGGCAGAGTCCTCCCCCGAGCTCTCCAATGACCTCGCTACTGCCGACAAGCAGGTCAATGATTGGATAACCTCCTCTCTGGATGTCCTTATCCCCAAAACCTGCTCCCTTAAACACCTCAAAAGAGCAGCCTCGGCCCCATGGTACACACCTGAGCTCAAAGTCCTGCGCCAACAGTGCAAGAGGTCGGAACGATCCTGGAGGAAAACCAGATCGGAAACAAATAAAGAGATCTATTCTGCTTCTCTCCTGAATTACAAAACTACCATCCGGAAAGCCAAAATCATGTTCTTCCAGGCGAGAATAGAGAAAGCAGTATGTTCCAGCAAGGAATCTTACGCTATCCTAAAAGACCTTACGAAAACCCCTGCACCCCGTCCCAACCACCCCTCTGACCCTACAGCTGACCAAATTAAATGTCAACAACTGGCGGATTTCTTCCACGGGAAAATCCAAAAAATTCTCGAGTCAATCCCCGCCGTAACTCTGAACAAGGAACCCGATCCCCCCCAACCCTCTACTCTGTGTCGCCTCTCTTCATGGGGTCAAGTCACGACCGAAGAAGTGGAAAATACTCTGACTTCCATAAAAAGCGGCTCCCCTAGGGATCCAGCTCCACTCCGAATTCTTAAAAAGGTAGCCCCCACGATCATCCCCACGGTGACCCACCTTATCAACACCTCACTCCAACAGGGAGAGGTCCCCCCAAGTTGGAAGGCTGCGGTCGTGAAAGCTCTGTTAAAAAAACCCTCCCTTGACCCCGAAAACCTGTCGAATTATAGGCCCATCTCCCTACTCCCAGGCATCAGCAAAATCACCGAAAAACTGGTTAATAGAAAACTTTCCCAGTTCCTGGAAGAAAATAATATACTAAAAAGCTCCCAGACGGGCTTCCGCCCAGGGCAGGGCACAGACATCGCCCTCCTAGCCGCGGTTGAGGAGGCCAGAACGCTTTTGGACGGAGGAGGATCAGTGGCAGTGATCCTCCTCGACCTAAGCGCGGCCTTCGATACCGTGAACCACCAACTTCTTATCAAAAGACTCAAGGGAGTCGGTGTAGAAGGCACCGCCTTAGCCTGGCTGACATCCTTCCTGGGTCAACGGACCTATCAAATTTGGGAGAATAACGCACGCTCCTCCGAAATTCCCCTCCAATGTGGTGTGCCTCAGGGCTCCTCCCTGAGCCCCACACTATTCAATGTCTATATGTCCACATTGGAGGAGGTTATCATCCCTTTCGGAGTGAGCGTAGTCAGCTACGCCGACGACACACAATTGGTCGTGTCACTGTCCCACCCCAAACAGCAACCAGCTGACCTGTTCAATTGCCTCGTACAGGTCCATCATTGGATGAACTCTTCCGCCCTAAAACTCAATGGGTCTAAAACGGAGGTTCTGCTCCTAGGCCCAAAAGGACTCACACTGTCCCCGAATATCTGGCTAGCTTGTCTGGGCCCCCTCCCTGAACCCAGAGAGGAAGTAAAGAGCCTGGGAGTGTGGCTCGACTCCGACCTCTCGTTCACGGTGCAGGCAAAGAAAGTGGCCGGGAACTGTTTTGGACTGCTAAAATCATTGAGGAAAGTTCTGCCCCTCCTGCCCACTGATTCCCAAAAGTTGCTAATCCAGGGTCTAATAATCTCGAGGCTAGACTATAGCAATGTGATATACTTGGGCGCCCCAGAGGTTACTCTGAATAAACTTCAGAGAATTCAGAACACGGCGGCCCGGATTCTCACTAATACCCCCGCCAGAGTATCGGCCAAACCGGCCCTAAAACTCCTTCACTGGCTGCCTATCAGAGAGCGGGTCAAATTCAAGGCCTTGTGCCTGGCCCACAAACTTCGACAAAATCAAGGCCCCCCTGCCCTCAGAAAATTTGTCACACCCTACAAACCCTCAAGATCCCTCCGTTCTAACACAGAAAACCTGATTGTGGCTCCCAAATTCAAGAGAGCCCGATCCGGTGGTAGGCGTTTCTCAGTCCAGGCTGCACGACTCTGGAACTCACTCCCCCGAGCACTGCGCCTTGAACCTCAATACCTCCGCTTCAGGAAACAACTCAAAACTCATCTTTTCCCACAATGATTCACTCTTGCCCCTTACTCTGCCCCGCTGTTCCCTTTTCTCCTGCCCTCCTTTCCCTGTCCATGTCCCACTGTACCTAGTAGATAGGTTTTATTCAGCGCTGGGATACCTCAGGGTGACTACGCGCTTTAGAAAAATAAATAATAATAATAATAATAATAATAATAATAATAATAATACTGCTGTCCCGGGGCGCCACCGACTCCCCAGCAGCGCAACACTGGGTGCCGGCGTCCGCACTTAGAGCACCCGTGTCGAAAACGGCACACTTGCCGGCCACATGCCCCCTTGTTGACATCCCAACAAGCTCCGATTGAGCCCTGGCCGGAGCTCTCCCCCTGTCCCACCCTCCCCAGGTGGGGCGAGCCGAAAAGGGGGTCGGCACCAAAGGCAGCCCGCTCGCCGTATATACCGTGCGACCGAACTTTGACCCCCCCATCGTCTGCTGATACAAGTCGGAGTCTAGCTCTCCCCACATCGCCTCCGGGCCCGCCGCCATTCACGGTCGGAACTCCTCGTCATAATGTGATCAAGCGTCCATATGTCACATGCGCCCTCCGGACCACGTCCATATACTTGAACAATGCCACAGACCTGTCCGGATACTTCTCGCAGTATACGCTAGCATATATAACGAACGCAGCCGACCAACTGTCAATCGTCAGCGGCACCTTAGGGAGCCCGGCCAACTCCTGTTCCTCCTCCTTAGACCCCTCCTTGGCCGTGAGCTCCCTGTGCAGGAGCTCCAACATCTCCACGTACTACCCCTTCCATATCTTCTCCTTCATCGCTATGGAGATATGCGCCCCCAACGGCTTTGTCACCCCCATGTATGGGAGCTTACGCACCTGCATCACGCAACTCTCCTTCCCCCGGCGACCGTGCCCGCCGAGGCGCTCCCCGCCGTTGCACCTCCCTTTCCACTCTCTCCGGCGTCCGCCGACTCCGCCACCCCTAACGGTGGCGACCCGTTTATGCCTACCCCCGCGTTCATCACATAGCGCCCTTTCACCAACCGTACAGGGTCCTCCTCCCGTGCCTCTGTCCCCACCGAGACGTGCACGCTGCGCTTCCTGCCCAAACCACTCCCCGCTCCGTCTCCCATCTTACCTGGCGTCAAGGTCGGCGTCTTCTCTGGATCCCGCCACCTAACCAGTAGAGCTGATGGGGCCATTACCCTGGGCGGGTCCAGCCGCGGTCGAACCTGCAACACACTGTCAACATCATTACTACTCCCCCGTCCCTGATCTCCCCCTCCTCCTCTGACTCACCCCCTCCGTCACCACACCATTTGTGCTCGCTCACCGGAATCTCCACTCGACTCAACCCCGCCTTCTCCAGGCATACGCTCATCAATGAACCCAGATCTCCGCTCAATCTCCTTCTGTCAGCCAAACATGACCCGCGCTCAGCGTTCACCATATCGCCACATGCCCTTTGCCCCCCATCGGGCGTTGCGACCCTTCGGGGGTGGGCGGGAGATGACCTCTCGCCCTGCTTCCTGCCGCGTTCTCCTGCCGGGTCCCACGTTGGAGCGCGACCCCCCGTAAAAGGCAGAGCCGGCCCATCCTCTCGGTGGACCGGAGCCGCAAGCTGCTCACCCGAGTGCCTCTCCCACTGCTCCTGCCAAGGAAAGAAAATGGAGTCCAGCATGCCGGGGAAACAATGCCCCCCCTGACCCCCAACGTCTCCCCCTTCGCCCCATCCCCTCTGCAGCCTCCTCCCCCAACCTGCTGAATGTCCTCCTCGCGTCGCCGGCCGGTCCTGCCACACCCACCCAGGCCCCGCCATCTCCCACCCACCCCACTCCCCCCAAGGCGCATGCCGCGGGTCCCCCACAGGCCCCCATCCCGGACCCCCCCAACTCGGCCCACCACCCATGCCCCAACCCCACCCTGTCGCGCTCTGGCCACTCCAAACCCCCCCTCCCTGCTCCTCCCCCAGGCTACCACCCACACCCTCCCCCTGCCCCTCACCCCCACCCCCTCCCCTTCTCCCCTCGCCCCCCCACCAGGGGTGGCGGCCTACTTGGTCCCACCATGTTCCCGACCTCACCGGACGAAGACCCCCAGTCCAAAGCCATGTCCTCCCCCCCTTTCCCCCCTCCCCCTCCTCCTCATATTCCTCAATCAATAAAGGTGAGCTCCCGCCCCCTTCTCCCCCCCCAGCACCCCACTCTCCTCCCCTGCCCTCCCCCCTGCTCCTTGTCCTTCCAGGCTTATCCCTTCTCCCTGCCCTTGCTGTATTACTTAAACCGCCACCTCTCCCCCTTGGGGCATTACCGCCGTACAGCCTCCCCACCCGCTCCCCCCGTGCCCCACAGCCCCCTCCAGAAATTCCAGTGCTGCCTGTCCTTTTCTCCTTGACCACTCCTTCGCCGCCGCCTTTCCCCCCGCCCCCTCCTGCTCCCGCCCCATCCTTGCCACTCCCGACCCCGCCGCCCGCCCTCCACAGTGCTCCCGCTCCTCCCACCAGCCCGCGAGCCCTCCGTGGCCGGGACCGCGGGGGCTCACACGCTACCACAGCTGCTGCGGCGCCGTTGGCAGCACGCCGCGGCGGCCTTACCTGAACTTCCGGGCCCAGGAGGTCCAGCCGCCTGCATCGCCGAGCAGCCTCACTGCCTCCAACACATGGGGGTCCTGCAATCGCGCCATGCCGCGCACCAAGACACCGGTAACCAACGAAGCCTGCAGACACCACGCGACGCAACACCACAGACTCCACTAATGCCCCACACAGACCGCAACCAGATCAAAAACAAGCGAAACAACTCGCGACCAGGGGTCCCCTCCGGCTGCTGGGTCACTGCCACTAAAATAGTGGCTAGTGACCCAAGATGGCTGTACATAAAGCCCACAGCCCAACCAACCCAAAGATAGCCCAATGATGAGCCCAAACCGACCAAGGTATCCCAACCAGCCCAACAGACCCAGAATCCCCAGTGGTCTCCTAATCCCTTACCCCCACTTCCCTCTAGGCCCCAAAGCCCCCCGGGGGTGGCAGGCCTCCCGATCGTCAGCCGCCGCCCCAAAACCCCATTCTCTTAATTTAAGCCAGGTGGGTGTGAAACAAGTGGAAACACAGAATTATCGGAAGGTTTGCACCTGAAAGAAGCATATTTAAAACAAGCATTGGAAATGCAATAGGTCTCGCATTAGGAAAGTTTGAGCGATTGTTATTGTAAATGACACTTTTTTATTTATGTGTTGGTTTTGAAAATAGCAAAATTAATAGCTTTGTCAGTTACAATGTCAATAGTTTTAACTTTCGCAAATGTGACACCTATAGCATTTGTAATGCAATGTGTGTTGTATTTACGTGACTTAGATGTATTGATATTACAAATAACAATGGCTTTTATTTTTGTAAATAATTAATACTTAAATAAAAGTTATTGTAATTTATAATGGCAATACCTTAAACGTTTGTAAATAACTTTTGTGAAGATTATGTTCAGTGTATTTTATTGTGACGAAAATCCAAGAACATTGCATTTGCACCTACACACACACAGAGCCACACACACACACACACACACACACACACACACACATATAGATGTGGTGGTGGAGGATCTGGGGGATATGGTGGTGGTGGATGTGTTGGTGGATGTGGTGGTGGATGTGGTGGTGGATGTGGTGGTGGTCATGGATGTGGTGTTGGTGGATGCAGTGGTGGTGGATGCGGTGGTGGATGTGGTGGTGGTGGATGCGGTGGTGGATGTGGTGGTGGTGGATGCGGTGGTGGTGGAAGTGTTGGTGGATGTGTTGGTGGATGTGTGGTGGATGTGGTGGTGGATGTGGTGGTGGTGGGTGTGGTGGATGTGGTGGTGGTGGGTGTGGTGAAAGTGGTGGTGGATGTGGTGGTGGATGTGGTGGTGTATGTGGTGGTGTTGGATGTGGTGGTGGATGTGGTGGTGGTGGTGGATGTGGTGTTGGTGGATGCGGTGGTGGTGGTGAATGGGGTGGTGGATGCGGTGGTGGATGTGGTGGCGGAGGTGGTGGTGTATGTGGTGGTGGATTTGGTGGATGTGGATGTGGTGGTGGTGGATGCGGTGGATGTGGATGTGGTGGATGTGGTGGTGGTGCATGCGGTGGATGTGGATGTGGTGGTGGATGTGGCAGTGGATGTGGTGGTGGATGTGGTGGTGGACTGTGGTGGCGCTGAGTGATGTTGTTTTGGGGACAAGTGATGCTGTGGCGTTCAGTGATGCTGTTGTAGCACATAGTGATGTTGTGGTGCCCCTGAGTGATGCTGTAGTGGTGCTGAGTGGTGCTGTGGTGGTGCTGAGTGGTGGAAGTGTGCACTGCCGGCTGGTGGTGTGTGTGCCTGGTGGAAACGTGCACTGACGGCTGGTGGTGTGTGTGCCTGGTGAAAGCGTGCACTGACGCTGGTGGTGTGTGCCTGGTGAAAGCGTGCACCAACGGCTTGTGGTGTGTGTGTGACTGGTGAAAGCGTGCACTGATTTGGTTGTGCATGTGGTTGTATGTGTGGTTGTATGTTGTATGGCGGGCGTGAAACTTAAAGTACGGCCGGCCGGCCGTAAAAAAATAATTAGGGGAGTAGAAGCCCTTTGATGTGGTGTCACGGCCAGGCGGCCGTGAAAAAATGCAATTAGGAGAGGGGAGAGTGGTGAGGAGAGTAGTGTTGAGAGGGGAGAGTGGTGGTGAGAGGGGAGAGTGGTGAGAGGGGAGGAGAGAGTCAGGCCTGGAGAGAGTGAGGAGAGGGGTGAGTGAGGAGAGGGGAGAGAGGCGAGAGAGAGGTGAGTGAGGCGAGAGAGAGGGATTGGAGAGGGAGTGTAGTGGTGAGTGGTGAGAGGGTAGAGTGTTGAGTGGTGAGAGGGGAGAGGGAGAAAAAGGAGAGGGTAAAGAGAGGGAGAGAGGAGAGAGAGGGGGAGAGAGGAGAGAGAGAGGGGGAGAGAGGAGAGAGAGAGGGGGAGAGAGGAGAGAGAGAGGGGGATGGAGGAGAGAGAGACGGAGACGGGGAGAGAGGAGAGGGAAGTGAGGGAAAGGGAGAGAGGGAAGTGAGGGAAATGGAGAGAGGGAAAGGGAGAGAGGGTAGAAGGAGGGTAAGAAGAGAGGGGGAGGACGAGAGCGAAGGACGGAGGGGAGAGAGAGGGGAGGGAGAGAGAGAGGAGAGCAGGCAGAGGGGGAGATGGGGAGAGGGAGAAAAAGGAGAGGGTAAAGAGAAGGAGAGAGAAGAGAGAGGGGAAAAGAGAGAGAGGGGAAGAGAGGAGAGAGAGGAGAGAGAGAGGGGGATGGAGGAGAGAGAGACGGAGACGGGGAGAGAGGAGAGGGAAGAGAGGGAAAGGGGGAGAGGGAAGTGAGTGAAAGGAAGAGAGGGAAAGGGAGAGAGGGTAGAGGGGGAGAGGGAGGGTAAGAAGAGAGGGGGAGGACGAGAGCAAAGGACAGAGTGGAGAGAGAGGGGGAGAGAGGAGAGAGAGAAGGGGAGAGGAGAGAGAGAGGGGAGAGAGGAGAGAGAGGGGGATGGAGGAGAGAGAGACAGAGACAGGGAGAGAGGAGAGGGAAGAGAGGGAAAGGGAGAGAGGGAGAGGGAAGTGATGGAAAGGGAGAGAGGGAAAGGGAGAGAGGGTAGAGGGAGAGAGGGAGGGTAAGAAGAGAGAGGGAGGACAAGAGCGAAGGACGGAGGGGAGAGAGAGGGGAGGGAGAACGAGAGGAGAGCAGGCAGAGGGGGAGATGGGGAGAGGGAGAAAAAGGAGAGGGTAAAGAGAGGGAGAGAGGAGAGAGAGGGGAGGGGGAGAGAGAGAGGGGGAGAGAGGAGAGAGAGGAGAGATCGAGGGGGATGGAGGAGAGAGAGACGGAGACGGGGAGAGAGGAGAGGGAAGAGAGGGAGAGAGGGAGAGGGAAGTGAGGTAAAGGAAGAGAGGGAAAGGGAGAGGGAGAGAGGGAGGGTAAGAAGAGAGGTGGAGGACGAAAGCGAAGGACGGAGGGGGGAGAGAGGGGAGGAAGAGAGAGAGAGGAGAGCAGGCAGAGCCAGCCGACCTCACAGGGACAATTTATACAGGTGCAGTGGCAAATCACATACCAGCCGACCTCGCAGGGACAATTTATACAGGTGCAGTGACACATCACATACTTGCCGAACACTGACAATTCATACAGGCTCAGCAACACATCATATCCCATAACTCATACGGACAAATCTTGTACTTATAAAACTCGCAGTAACAAGTCACAGGGCAGAAGGGGGCTCCATGCACAGAGAATGTATTTGATCATCGTGTGAGAGAGACAGTGGCTGCACACCTTTACTCGGAAATATCCATGTGATATTTGTATAATCCAAACCTAGACGAGAGGCGAAAGAGCCTTGTAGACGGCCAAAGAGAGTCAACAAGGTACTGGAGGGCATCACTGGGTGCTGAGAGTGGAGACGGGTTGTTACTTTGCCCTGAAGTAGTGTTCTTCGCAGAGGTGTGTCCTTCGCTCTTTCCTAAATTGAAGAATTGTACAGACAGTCCTGAAGGACATGGGGATTTTGTTTCAGGTCCTGCCTGGGTGTGAAGGAGGAGAAGTGTAGCGCAGAGAGCCACTGGAGGTGGTGAGCTCGTCAACCAGCTAGGCAAGGGTGCTGACCGTGATGGCTTCTTTGATGATGCAGCTGGTTTAGAAGATGGTGCAGGCTGGCATGGGGCGCGTGTAAAGTTCCATGGAGGAGGGTGGTTGGGGAGATAATGCACCATATTTCTTCAAGCCCTTGATGAGGAGGGCTACAGCATGTAGGGAAGGGGAGGGTGACCTGTATGGAGGTTGTCAAGCATGTGCATTGCCACCATACAGAAAGTCCCACTGACACATGGGTAAAGAGATGCGCGTAGAACTATTTGTAATAAGTTCATGTGCGGGAGCCATGAAGGACAGCACTGTCTGCAGAGCTCACAGTAACACAAGTCACACAGACACGGGAGACAGAGGCAGGTCCATGCTGTAGGCCGGGCCTCACACCTTGGCAGGGACACTTGTGGAGAGAGAGCAGAGCTAGGATTAAACCACAGAACCACAGGTGAAGTTTGCCAGAAATCCATGCAGGTGAGCTAGCACAGCTCAGATGGCCACATAAGCTCAGTCTGTGCCCATGAGGGGGTAGGGTGTTTACAACCTCAGCTCGGTCTGGCTGGGAAGTGGGTGAGTATCGGTGTAGGTCGCGCTCTGCCTGTGTGGGGGTATGCACGTGAACTGAACTCCGCCTCTGAGTGCACTTACTGCATCAGCTCCTGCTTTATCTAGGGGGTGGGGGAGGGTGCCACATGAGCTCCAATTGACAAGAAAAAAGGGCCAGCCTCAATCTGTACTGAGGAGATGTCGGGTTGCCTCAGTCTATGCTGGAGAGGACACGATGCAATGTGTTGGAGGGCTCATTCTCAGTCTAGGGCTGTGGTGAGGGTGCTCCCAGGGGGCCTTGGTCTGTCGAGGATCACCTCTCTCGTTCTGGTCCGGCTGGAGGGGCTCCGTTCACAGGGAGGAGGAAGTGAACGTCCTGCTGGGGAGGGTTCATTAAAGGAGATCAAAGTCCTTGGCAGACCCAGGGCCACATTAACTAAGTCTCGGGGCAGCTGTGCTACCAGAGTGAAGGCAGGAAGGGGCACACAGAGGTAGGGTGGAGCGGGACTGCGCATGTGCCTACTCACAGCGGAGAGTACTCATCAATGCAAAAGAGAAAAGAAGCATGGGCAAAACCAAGAGGCCTTGCCTTTGAGACAGACTTGCTCTGTCAAAGTCTTGTATTCATTTGATTGTGATGTACGGCATTGGCAAAAATGCACGCTGCGATTTTTATTTTTTATTTTAAGATTTACCGATCTGAGATAGATCTGTAAATAACAAGAAAAAAGTATAAATTGGAGTAACGCAAAGGCATTTTTATTCATAAATTGGAAGGATTAGCAGTAATTTGGTGTCTAATCCTCCTTAAAACAAGCAGTGCCGTAAAATATATTTTTTAAAACAGTGCCTTGTTCATAGAGGTGAAAACATGGTGAAGAGTCCTCTGGTCAGTGACTCCGGGGAAAAGGGAGGGGGCGGAGCGGGTAAAAAAAAAAACAAGACGGAGGGAAGGCAGAGAAGGGAGGGGGGAGGAGAAATGCGACACGGCGGGCAGGGGAGGGGGGAGGAGAAATGCGACACGGCGGGCAGGGGAGGGGGCGGAGCGGGGAGAGGGTGTGAAAGCAGCAGGGGCCTTGAGTGCGGCTGAGGGAACTAAAGAAATGCGACACGGCAGGCAGGGGAGGGGGCGGAGCGGGGGTGTGGGAGGAGTGCGCCTGAGGGAAAATACATGCAAGGCAGGCGGCTGGGGCCATGTGCACGCGCTTTTAAGCCCAATGCGCATGCGCATTGAGCTTGAATTTCACGGGCACTGCAAGGAATCGCCACGATTCCTTGCAAGTTGGTTAAAGACTGTTTAAGCCCCCATAGTCTCGCAAGCTCGATGCGCATGCGCATCGGCAGGCGAGACCTAAAAAGGATTTCGCCCACCCCTTCCAGGAAGGAAGATGAACATGTTATAGGTTATACTTTGGCAGGAAATCCTATCACTTCTGGGCCCAAAAAAAATTATGTAAAATTAAAAAAATGGGGGTCACAAGACTGGGTGCGAACTAAATAATGATAGCGGGTAAAACATTAGCTAGCTCAACAATTGCTGGATAAAGTTTCGGCATCTCAAGGCTAAATATGGCCATCATTGCTTCTACCCTGGAAGTGAATAGGCTTAACCCATAAGTCATATGTTGTAGCACTTACCAAAACACCAAAACTGCACTTGTGTTGATACTTTCTGAAGATTATCTGCATTCGATTTCTTGATCTCACTCGTGTACCTGACTGCTTCTTAGTCAAGTTTTGGGAACCTGTGACCAATTCTAAAAACCTGTACATTGGGATTGAAACAATTGTTACTGGTTTGCCTCTGAGAGCTTGACTCCACAGCTGTTTCTAGGCGTACGTCCTTTCTTTGAGTATGTGATTCACATACTAATAAATTCTCTTTCAGAATCAGCCTTATACCGAGCTGGATTTTTCTTCCTCATTCAGGGGCCATAGCCGGTGTATTGTGACTATTTCTTGGATTACCACTGATGTACTGTGGCCGATTCTGCCAGCCATATCTGGAATACTGCATCAAGTTCTGAAGGCCTCTGTGAGTATTGTTTCCAGTTTTAGAGGCTACATCTGGAGTACTAAGTTCAGTTCTGAAGGCCACCTCTGAGGTATTGTGTCAAGGTTTGAGGGCCAATCCCTGTCCTGTTTTGAGTTTTGATGACCACCTCTAGTTCTATCAAGTTCAGAATGTCACTTCCTGCATGTGTGCTCCGGCTGTCAGGTTTAGCTCTTCAGTATTATGCTGATATTTGAAGTCCTCTTCTAGAGGGCTTCGCTTAGATCAAATTTGTAGCATTGAGTCGCATTCTGCGGAATAGGCCTACTGCCTTTACAGATCATGCGTAAGCAACTGAGTCCAGGTGTTAAAGGTCCATCAGTAAAGTTCTGAATGGCTGATGTTGAGAATTTTGTTCAGTTCAGAAGAACTAGTTGCAATATTGTGTCTAGATCTAGAGTTCTCATCTGAAGAATTGTGTCAAATCTTTTCAAGGTTTCATCTGGACTATTGAATTCAGTTCTGGAGGTCAACGTTAGAGTGCTGTGCCGAGTTCTGGAAAAAATAAGTACTAAGACCAATTCTGGAGCTTCAAATAGAACATTCCAGGTCTTCGATCAGTGGCCTCTTCTGGAGTGCTATGTCAAGTCCTGGGGCCTCATGGATTATGGTTATAAAGGTGACTTTGTTGTATTATGTTTTGTAGGCAATTACAGTCTTTTGGATTGTTTTTCATTCTGGGGCCACAACTACATTTCACTTCTGAAGGCGATAATTAAATTCTGGTTCTTGCAATCTCACTAAAAGTGATGTTTAGCTCTTGTGGCCTTGTCTGAAGTTTTGTGTTAAATGCTTGAAGCCTTCTAGCAGAAATATGTCCAGGTCCCTGCCCCATGTAAAGTATTGCTACTGCTTGTGGTACTAGCATGTTGTGACATATTCTCAAGAACTCACCTGGATAATTGTGTGATATGCTTTGGAGCGCATGTGAAGTTTCGTCCTCAGTTTTCAAGGCCTGACCATAAGCTCTCACTATTACCGCCTTATGTGGTGTTTTGTGTCCAGTTCTGTCGACCACATCTAGTGTATTGTGTATAGGTCAGGCGTCTTCTTCTGGCGATATATGCTTAATCCACTAGGCTGTATCAGTTGTGTTGTATCCAGACTATTCTCTCCTATGCTGCAGGCCTATTATGCAGTTCTGTTTCCAGAGATCTGGATGCCTAATTTTAATTATTTCCACTTTAAGAATCGTAATCTGGAGTATTGTGTGCAATTCTGGTGGCATTATTCAATTTGCTGCAACTTTTCCAGGAGGTCCCCCTCTGAAGCATTGTGTCTAGTTCGTAGACCCTCCTCAAAAGTGTTGTGTCCAATTTTAGAGGCCTCATTTGGAGAGGTGTGTCTAGGATTGTTGGTCTCATCTTGAATATTTTGTCAATTTCAGTAGGCCAGCGTGGGTGAATTTTGTTAGATTCTAGAAATCACCTCCTTACTTTCAGGATTGTTGTCCTATTTTTAGTACAGTGCTTTCTTTTATGGGATCTGTATCTCAGGTGTTGTGATGAGTTCTGGTGGCCTCACCTGAAGTGCAATGTTCAGGTTTGAAGGTCTCTTTTGAAGTGCTGTGTCGTGTAATGGAGGCATCCTCTTGATTGTTTGTGTCCAAATATGCAGGGTTTGTCTGGACTGTTATTATCCACATCTGTTATATTGTGTGCAGATCTGTAAGTGTCATCTACAGTATTGTGTTCAATCCTCAAGGAAACGCCGACAATCGCATTCTTGAGTGCTCTGCCCATTCCTGAGGGTATTGCTGCTACTTGAAGTAATCTGATATATTTTGTCAGCTTCTGAAAGACACATCTAAAGAGTACTTTGTGTCTCTCATGGCTTTATCTGAAATATTGTGTCATGTCTGTGAAGCTCTACCTAGAACAATATGTCCAATTGTTATTGCCTCATCTGTACTGCTATTTTTAAATGGTATATCAAGCATATTGTTCCCATTTTGCAGGCCAAATCTGGTGAATTATGTACCTTGCAGGGGGACCTCATGTGGAGTGCAGTGTTTTGTCATGGAGGTTATGTCTGAGGTGCTGTGCTGAGTTGCTCAGATATCATCTGGAGTGTTGCATCTAGCTCTGAACAACACATCTGGAATATTGGCACGACCACTCCTGGGGCACGTACTGTTCCAGTCGCCACATCTGGTACATTGCATATAACAGAGAAGGCCTAATCTGTAGAATGGTGTTCAGCTAAAGTATTACAAACAGGAAAAAGAGAGACAGAGAGAATGAAAACTCACAAACCTTCCTTTGGCTTTATATACCAAACAACAACAGTGAGTACCTTGTTTACCTAACAAGAGTTTCTATAGAGTAACTCACAGCAATAAGGGGGGACCCCTCAGAGTGTTTTTTAAAGAACTGTCACTCACCAACCTAGTTGGTAAAATGCTTCATCATTGGGTTCCCACCCTGGAAGCCAAGTGCCTCCAAGGTGTGCTTCGATGCCTGATTCTGGCGGAGCTCGTTTTTGAGTGAAGTGAAAAAAAGGTGGAAGTGAAATTAAATGGGTTTTTGTAGAGCGCAGTAGCTCCCCTTAGGCGTCCTAGCGCTATGGACAGAGCAGATGTGGACAAGAAGTCGCTGGGCCGAATATTATTTGAAAAGGAAAGTTTGCGGAAAGAGAGCAGGTTGGGCTCTGCTCGCAGGAGAAGGGGAAGTGAGTTCCAAAGCTTGGCTACATTGCAGGAAAAGAATCGGCCACCACTTCTAGCTCTCTTGATCTTGGGAATGATGGCCAGATGTAATGAGGCTGATCGAAGCTGTCTTGAAGGGTGGTAGGGGGTGAGTAGTGATTGGCAGATAGCGGGCCGGTTTTCCGGCAGGTCCTGTGAGCAATGAACATGGCCTTAAACTGGATTCATTCCAGGAGGTCTTTTATTCCAGAGTTGATAGGGTGTCGTCAGGGGATTTGAAGGATGGTTCGAGCAGCAGAGTTTTGAATGATCTGGCGCCAGTGGATAGTGGATTGGGGGACTCCCAGATACAGGGCATTCCCGTAGTCTATACGAGACAAAGTGAGGCCTTGGACCATAATCTGTCTCGCCTGAAAAGGGAGCAGAGGCAGAATTTTGGGTAGTAGCCTGAGTAGTCCATAGCAGGAGGCAGATAGCACCACTGCTTGATGGTTAAAGCTAAGGGACTGGCCCAGCCAGATGCCCAAGCTTTTTATTGTATTTTTGGGGGTGGTGGCGGGCCAAGACAGGCGGGCCAAATTAGGTTGGCTTTGAACGAGGGGGTGTGTCCCAAGAACATGAGATCAGTTTTTTCCCCGTTCAATTTTAGGCAGGAGCGAGTCATCCAGTTTGTCACCTCCTCGAGACAGCCACTCAGATTAGGTGATGAGGCGTTCTGCTGGTTAAGAGCCACCACTAGCGGAGTGTCGTCGGTATAGGTGAC
Source organism: Lissotriton vulgaris (assembly GCF_964263255.1). Taxonomy (NCBI): domain Eukaryota; kingdom Metazoa; phylum Chordata; class Amphibia; order Caudata; family Salamandridae; genus Lissotriton; species Lissotriton vulgaris. Next base: position 1,142,446,308 of record NC_141695.1, on the reverse strand, counting down.
GATTTGTATGCCTTAGGGACGGACAATCTCAGCAAGGGGGCTCATGTATATGTTGAATAGCGTGGGGCTCAAGGAAGAGCCTTGAGGGACGCCGCATCTGAGCGGCAGGTTGGGGGAGATGACGTTGCCTTCAAAGACTTGAAAGGAACGGTCTCCAAAAAGGATTGAAACCAGGTGATAGCTGGTCCAGTGACACCAGCTTGGTGAGTCGGTGAAGTAGAATGTCGTGGTTTACAGTGTCGAACTTAGGTCAAGGAGAATAATTGCCGCAGAGCCTCCCTGGTCGAGAATAAGTCTGACTCCCTCTGTCAATGCGAGAAGGGCGGTCTCGGTTCCATGCTTGGGGCGGAACCCTGTTTGAGAGGGATCGAGTAGGTGGTTAGTCTCCAGAAATTCGACCAGTGATGAGTTAATGTGTTTCTCCAAGACCTTACTTAACCATGGTAGCAGGGAGATTGGCCTATAGTTACTGGGGTTATCGTGATCGAGATTGGGTGTCTTTAGGATGGCCTTGAACATTGCGCACTTCCAAGGGGGGGGGGGGGCAATGCCAGAGGAGATGAGGCATTGAGGAGGTCAAGGATGACTGGCAGAATGCTCTCGATAGCCGGCAGCAGGGCTCATGGGGGTGCTGGGTCAAGAGGGGAGCCTGATTTGACCTTGAGCATGATGGAGTGGTTAGATCCAGTGTAGGGAGAGAGTCCAGAGTGACTGTGAGTTCTCTTTCAGGACTAGTGGGGGAGGTGGGAGTGGTGTCATATTGAGTGAAGGGGAAGGAGGGGTAAATACTTTGTATTTTGTGGAGGAAAAAATCTGCTAGCTTGTTGCAGCTTGTTTGTGCGTCCGTAGGGTTGGGAGGTTTCTTGGGGAGTTTGAGCAGTGTTTTGGTGATTTGATAGATTTCCTTGGGGAGGAGGCAGCTGCTTTTATTTTATCCTCATAGTATTTTGTTTGGGATGCTTTAATTTCAGTTTTATTTAGTTTTTTTTTTTTTTTTTTTAAATTTTTGAAAACCTTTATTGTGCATGAAAAAGGAGGACAAATACGGGCCTACAACCGACAGGCCGGCCACGAAACAGTTGAGCACAAGAGCAAGCAAGTTAGGCCCCCCCCGGCGGTGTCAGGCAATGCAGCAACAAATAATGGCAATTACACAGAAGTGAATCAAGCCGCCAAGGAGGAGGAGCAATGAAGGTTAATTTAAAAAAAAAAAAAAAATTTTAAACATAAATCGAAAAAATGAAATGAAGGAGAACTGAGTCCATACAGTCCGCGTACAGTACCTACAGGCAGCAACAAACATGGCAATAATAATAACACCCAACACTTCAGCGGCACAATTCCCAACAACAGAAGCATCAGTCCACATCTACATACCACCCACAGCGCTACCCGCTCCTCAGAACCCTCATTACAGACCCAGAACAAGGAAAGGAAAAATTATAAAGAGAACAGAAATAGATACCATAGAAATCAACAAAACTAAAGCATACCCCCCCACCCTACACACATGCAGAGGCTATGGCCTGCCCCCCCCCCAGCAGAGTGTCTGTCGCCCCATAAACCCGAAATGTAGTAAGAAAAGAGAAAAGGGAAGAGAAAAAAGAAGAAAATAAAGCCAAGATCGGAAAAAGGCATGAAAGAAAAAGCGTCTCATTCGACATATAGGGAGGAAGACAAGTGTGCAAACCGGTCGAAGACCCCCCAATAAGGAAAAAGGTGGGGAGGAGCCAACAATAATCAAGCTCGGTAAACAAGCAAGCAAACAATAATCAGTACCCCAAACGGAGCTACAAAATTAAAAGACCTCACAACCAACATAAACAAATAGCCCATCTCCAGACCCCCGTGCCACCCAGGACCAGGGCCCTAAAAACGAAAACCAACAAAAGGATATTAGGACTGCGGCCGTGAAAGAAGAATCCATCGGAGGTGCAACAGTGTTAAGCCGGGAGCGGCCGGCAACTAAGATGGCCGTCCCGGACAAAGGAAGACAAGGAGTTAAAATGGACGCCACCCATTACTGGCAACCCCCCATCCCAATAGTCGTTATCGGCAGGTCAGACACCCCAGAAAGCGACAGAGCCGATGGCTCGACAGGTATCAGGATAGTCAATAGGGGCTCCGATCGTGCCTTGAACCATAATGCAATACTGTTAAGGAGGCGCCGAGAGCGAGAGCTAAGCGCTACCGAATAATTCCCAGCCAGGTAGAAGAATCAATGCGTACTTTGCAGGCGGGTCACACATTTCCACACAGCAGTTCGATCCCAACCCCCCTCAGGTAGGAAAGCAATGCAGCAAACAAGCAGGCTAGCCCTAACCCGATTTCGGATGACCTTCAGCCCCCAACATAGTACGAGTGTCGACCCCCTTATCAACAAAGGAACCAGATGGAAACAAGGAAGAAGGGGGAGACTCACATACACAAAATGGACGTCACCGCCTACCCAATAATGCTGTAATCATATTAAGAGAAGCATTCCCCCCAATAAATTAAACAGGGTAAAAAACGTTACAGGGCAGGTCATCACCAGGCAATCGGCAAGTCATTGTGCGGAGGATCTTCAGCCCTGACCAGAGCGCCGAAAAACAACCAAACATGGCCATTGCCGTGCACCCCCCTCCAGCTGGACAGAGAAGTAAAATGGCCAGACCCAACAATAAAGGCAAAGAGGAGGAGGAGGTGAACACTCCCAATTATCAGCAATAGCAGTATCCAGATAGCAAGGCGCCCCCCCCGCCACAAGGTGATACACGTCCCGGAGCCTCGGAGAGAAAGTCACAGGAGCGGGGAGGGGGACCAGCGCCCTGGAAGTCTCTGGGGGGTGCCACTGTGTCGAAGGAATAGATACAGTTGCAGGCAACAAAGCGGATGGCGACCTTGTAGCAGTTTCCTCGGCAATAACGAAACAGACGGCTGTACATCCAGGGGCTGGGCGCACCTCTCCATGCGCGTGGTGTGAAGCAGTTTCTCGGACAGGGATAAGCAGTGGCAGCGGGGGGGCAGTCGAACCCAGTCCCGTACTATGTGAGGTGGCTCTCACTATCCCCCGCTCCAAGATGTGGGCTTGTTGCCGCCAGAGTTCACGAAGACTAAGCAGGGCAGCCAGGATGGTCCCATAGGTCGGCTCCCTCAGCGGTGATAGCTGACGTTCATCACACGAGCATTCCCCCCGGTCAACAGCCGGATCCTCCGTAATAAGGGCACTGTACGAAGAGAACAAAGAGGCCGCCATCTTGCTCCCACGGGGAAGGGGGCGTCCTGGTAGCCCCAGTAAAGGGTTCACAGTGCAGCGGTGGGGGGAATGGCGTCGCCAACAAGAGCAGAAGGTGCGAGAGCCGCCAACAAGCCAGCGCCGCGCGGGTCCAGGGCAGGGCAGGGTAAAGGATCACTCACCAGCCAGCGGTGCGTGTAGGCAGCGGTAGGACAAGCACTCCAAGATGGACTCCGGCTCGCCCGTACTTAGCAAGGAGGGCGGAGACCGTCACGACCAGAGTCCAGTGTCTCTCGGAGGCCGGGCGACCCCGCGGAAAACCTTACCGCTGTAGAGGGAGACGATGTGGTGCGCAGCCACAATCAGTAGCGCTCCTGCCCCAGCCTGCGCCACTGCGACGTGCCCGGCCGACAGCACCCGGCCGTGTCCAGCGCCAGGCATACAGTTCCCGGTCCCGGGCCAGAGTCGGGGGCCGGAGAACGGCTCGAATCCACCTCGGAAATGAGCGGCGGAGGTCCCAAAAGAACGCCAACGACATCCGCGCTCAGATGTCTCCGTTTGAGCGAGAGATACGCAGGGTTGATGTCAGGAGATCAATGCAGGATAGGGCGGCTCGCGGAGCTCGGAGCTTACGCGTCCGACCCGGTCGCCATCTTGGCTCCTCCCCTGAGTTTTATTTAGTTTTATTGCTTCCTATATTTGGTTTTACTGAAAGGGGAGTACTCAAGTCACCACATTCTTTCTAGCTTTTTACAGTTACGCTTGAATTCCCGTAGTTTGGGGGTATATCATGGGGAGGATGGGCTGCTACGTTTATTGCAGGAACACTTTAGGGGGAGCACAGCATCAAGGGAGCTGTGTATCCCACTGTTGTATTACTCGTTGGCTGTATTGGGATTAAGGTTAATGGAAGTTCTGGAGGCTTCCAGGGTCTGTTGCCAGAGTTCCAATGGGAGTTTGTACCAGTTACGGTTGTTACGGGTGTTTGGGATCGTGGCAAGGTGAAGATTGGGGGTAATCCAGGTGAGGGGGATGAGGAAATGGTCTGTCCAGGGAAGCGGGAAGGGGGATTTCCACCGTGAGTTGAGCGCTATCACTGAAGACTAGGTCGAGTAGGTGACCTTTAACATGGGTGGGTTCTACTGATAGCTGATTAAGTTGAAAGGCTGCCATACTCGCGGTCAGTTCCCTAGCGCTATGAACAGAGGCGTCATCCAGAGATATGTGAAGGGCACCTAGGACTGAGAAGTTTGCTGGGGAGGATGCAAGGTTAGCAATTGTGGGTGGAAGGGCATTGAGAAATTGTACAAGGGCCCCAGGTGGGCGATAGATTAGGATACCAGAAAAAGTAATGGTGGGGGAAAAATCGATTGCTAAGGAGAGGCTTTTGCAGTCTTGTATCTGATTAGGGAGGCAGCGGCAACTATACAGATCTTTCAGGATAATCGCTAGTCCTCCGCCTCTGCCAGTTTTGCGGTCCTCGCGATGGATATAGTATCCATGGGGAAGAGCTGGGATGATGTTGGGGTCTGAGTCTGTATTAAGCCAGGTCTCTGTTAGGAAGAGGAAATCAGGTTTTAGTTCTTCAAGGAGCAAGGGGATTTTGGTGGAGTGTTTGTTGAGTGATCTACAGTTTAAGAGGAACAAGCTTCGCTGAGTGGTGTTGGTATTGGGGTCCGGTGCAGTAGTTGTATTGAGAAAGTGGAAGCCGCAATATGAGCATGTGTTGTGCATGGCTGCTACATTCCATGAGTGCAGACAGCTTGTCGTTGGTTTCTCCCTAAGACTACGGAGGGCAAGGGTGCTATATCTCCTGACATTTGGGTAGGAGGGGGCCAGGATAGTGGCCCCTGGTCCGGGTCGGGCGCGGACAGGCGCAGATGGGTTTGCCTTTGGCACGCCGGCGACACGCCCGCTGCGTGAAGCGAATGGCATCAGTGTTAAGTACCAGGGGAGGTCAGCTGCTGGTCAGCAGACTTGTATGGGCGTGCCGGGAGGAGAAAGCACTTCCTTTTAGTGCCCTAGATTTCCCTCCACTCAAGCCGATAATCGGTGGTGGACAGGGGAAATACACTAAATGCAGAACGGTAAGTGCTGGTTTTAAAAAGTACAATGTGCAAATTAAGGAGCCCTTTGAAGGCGCTCCTGAACTGAGTGGTGAGCTGTGACCTTTAAACAGCGTGGCACAATTTAAAATAAGAAGAATTTCTAAGGGGGTTTTAAAACTGTGTGCAGTTTAAGGAGCCCTTTACCAGGCGCTCCAGCTCGGTGGGAAGGCAGTGTTCTAGTCAAAGCAAGTGACTTAAAATTGACTGAAGGTCACCTCCCAGAAAGATATTTTAATATTGGTGACTTTGGGCCAGTTTTAAAATCGGTGTTGGATAATTTTGAGGTATCAATGGACTCATGTACCCTTATCAGGGTCAACATGTTTTCAGCCATTTATGCTAATGGCCCTTGTGGGTCTTACGGCTTTCGTCAGAGTTTGGAAATATATGCATGCGCACTACGACAAGCGTAAATGAGCATGAATTCAAACTCACTGTTTTTAGAATCAACTTTTGTGATAAGTATCTGTAAGAAAATGTAAATGAGAGAGACACTATGGCTAGGAAAACTTAACATTTGGACAGGTATAATCGAAGCGGGTGCATAATAAGTCATGCACCACATTCCACTCATGCTGGAACCTCCAGTACAAATTAATGTTTATCCACCACATTCCAATCATGCCCTAGAAACAACGTAGGAATCTTCCTACAGTGTTCGTGATGCACGTTCCTAACGAGATATGTGACATGTTTATACAGTGAACAAAATGGGGAAACCTGAATAGGAACCAACTTGCTGGGTAGAATTTCTTCACATCATGGATCGCTCCGAGGGAGGGGACCTTGTTGTCACACTTTAAAAATGTGTATACACATAGTGCAGGTTAATTTAAAATCTTGCCCCGCAGTCTGAGTGAGGTCTTCAAATGATCCCAGGCCTCCCTTGACTTACTTCATCACCCTCTGATATACCTACTGTTCCTCCTCAAGAGCTCCATATCCTAATGTGGATGTTGTTGTGGTGGCTAAAATATCATAAATTCCTGAACAGCGCTGCGTCGGGGATGCGCAGACTAAGGGCCTCATTTATGAAAACTGGAGCATCTCTGCAATGGGGCAGAGATGCATCAAAATTACTTACGATACGCTGCGTCACTTTTTTTTCAGCATGGATGCGTCAGATTTGTAATTTGGTGCACCATGTCGCAATTGATGAGTATTGTAAAAAAAAAATGATGTTGGCGCGGCCGTCTAGATGTGCCAAAAACTGAAGCAACTGCTGAAAAAGCATTGCAAATCAGAATCGCGTATTCCGACGCAAGACATACATGCCTTGCACCACTTTTTCGTTGCATCATGATTTGAAAAGATCCAAAAACACGCATCTACATTAAAATTCAGTTTTGGAGGCAAAGAAGGAATCCATGGAGCATGAAAGAGACACCAGCAGCCAAGAGAACCTCCCACACACCAGCCAGGATATCCAGTCCGAAACCCAGGGAAGAGGAAGCAGAAAGTAAATTTCAGTGCCGAGGAGAATGAAATACTAATCAATGATGTGACAGACCACCAACACCAGCTGTCGGTCAAGTCTAAGTTGCTGTTATCTAAAAAGGATGCCCTTTGGCAGTCCATATTGGCTACGGTCAACTGTGTGGCTCAAGCGAAGAGGACAGTGCCAGATATGAAGAATCGCTGGCATGACATTAAGCACATGGCCAAAGAGAAAATGGCCCAAAACCTGAATACAGCAATGCAGACTGAAGGAGGGAGCCCAGCAGAACTGGAGGAGCTGGATGCGCTGTAGTAGCAGGTGGCAGCTGTCATCCCAGAGGAGTTTGTGGCAGGACTTACAGGACAGAACAGTGCTGAGCACGAGGAGCTGCAAGACCCACAGGGCAAGTCGCAACAAGGGGCAATGTGGAAACAAGCTAATGTTGTGCAGTGCATTTACCTAGGTACCAGTCTTCTTTTGCAACATGTGTTGTGCAAAGGAAAGTCATGTATGCCAATAACAGTTAAATGTCTTGTATACTGTGCAGTCAGATGTTGCCCAGTTCACTCTGATCCATCATGTAACTCACAATATATGTCAAAAGTGCAGTAGCAGGACACTGTCACCCCTGTGAAGTGTCACATGTAGGTGTATTCACTACAGACTCCTGAACTACAAAACCAACAAGACCCTGCAACAGACAAATTTATCTATTTATTTATAAAGTTTTATATATCGCGAACTTGATCCCGAAGGATATCAGAGTGCTTTACAATTTGAGGCAAAGGTAACAAATCAGAACATTAGTCTAACATGGGGAATCTAACATACACCTGGAATTCTCAAGATGGATTGTTGTTAAGGATAATCTCTGTTTTTGTATCTCCATCCCACTTTCAAAAAGGCCCCAGTGCTTTGAGTGGTTCAGAGTCCATTACCATTTCCCCTCCTACTTGCCTTGCAGTCATGAATACAGAAAAAGCTACATGTATGGAGATAAGATGGAAGGAGGCAGAACATGGGTTGGGAGTGCTGAGAGATGAAGGGCGTGAGTTTTGAGTGTCCAGAATTTAGTTCTGGGCACATCGGACATACTATGGTGTCAATTGGTGTTCTTGTATATTATCATTATTTTTGGATTTGGTTGGGTATCACACATTATCCCCTCGCGCCACTGAAGTATCACTTTTGACACATTTTACAATCGAAACACCAGCCTTGCAAGGTGCAGGTGAAAAAGCTCTATAGGGACTTATGAGTCTTACTGGTGGCAGGATAGTTCTGCACCCATTTTCAAGGTCATGCAGAGTAACACTGTGTGGCTTCCTGAGACCTTGTCATAATGGTTCCCTTCCAGCCAGTACTATGCGGGACTGTATTGTACGTGGGTGTTGATGTTGGTGTTTCAACAAAACATCGGTGGTCTACTTCACACACTTGGAGAAACATGTATGTGTTTTTGGGGCTGGGCAGTCCTGCAATGATTCATGCTGGGCTGCCCTGGGTCAAAATAAAAGGTGCAAATTGTGCTTAATCTCCAAGCTATAGTGCATTCCTTACCTTTGGGGCTGTGTGGTACACAATGGGCTGCCATGTGCTAATGAAGGCATCCTTGCACTATGTTGCACATGTGCCTGTGTAGTGGGGCTGATTGAGTCAGTGCAAGAATGGAAGTCTCGCCGGTCATATTCATTTGCAATTTGCCAATTACTAGATAGATGTGTTCTGCAGAATGTAGCACACATATAACATGCAAGAAAGATTTACCAAGAAACCAATTTCACCTCATAGTGCCTCCAAAATGCCAATGCCGGTGTGTGGATAGTTTTGTTCCCCTTAGAAAGATTTCGATAGTTTGCCTTGCTGTAACATCAACTATGTCTTTTGATTAAGCCTGGGCGGATAACACCGCTCCGCCAGCGCAGTTTTGCCTACTCCCTGCTCCGTTGAGAACGCAGAGTTCAGGCAAAACGCTAACTACATGGCGAAGCGGAGTTAGCCCCTCCACCCTCCCTAAAGTAATTATAATTAACAAAAGGACTTACCTGATGTGGCTGCCTCCTCCTCACAATGGTCTCTTTCTCCTTCCTCATCCTCACTGACTTCGTCCATGGAAACCCCTACGGTGTACGTCTTGAACATGGTCACACAAATTTCTTTCCAACTCTGTGGAACTCTGTGTAGTGGCACTACACCAGCTCCGCCTGTGGTTACTTTTGATGCATATAGAGACAATTAAAAATGCCGTAGGGGGGGCATTTCCTGCAAGTCAGTGCCGCATGTACCTCACTTCTTAACATTTCAAAAGTGATGCACCAGTGGTGCAGGAGGTTTCCAAACTGATCCATATATTCATTTACAGAGAGAAAAGACGGTTGACTATAAATTTCTGCACCTCATGCCAGTTCTAGTATCCATACGGGTCTCACGCAACAAGCCCTGGCATCAACCGTCTATTAGTGCCACTGTGCTCCAGATCCTTCAATTACAATTTGGAGGGCGTGCGCTGAATAACAGAGTCCAAAAGATAGAAAATTGTTTTTACTTTGAGTTCCTTTATTTTTATTCAGTATAAAAAAAAGCTTTAGATTCCAGCCAACGCTTTTCGTTCTCTATCGGAGAACTTCATCAGGGCTTAAAATCAAATTTCACCGATCACATTGATCGGTCCAGTCGTACTAGCGTCCTCAGTCTTAACCAATGGAATCTCACTTCCGAAAAGGTCGCAAAAAGAGATGTCACGGACTCGAAGATGCGAGAGTAGATCCTGGTTCGTACCGTCTGTAAATTCGGAGTGCCGCAACTCAGAATTTACGAGCAGTACGAACGTGCTTGATAAGCGTGGCTCAAATCCACCGGAGTGACTTACAGCACTCACCTATAATTACCTTATAGGAAGTCAGCCGGACAGTGGAGAAGTATAAACAAAAGTCTTTATTAGGCCAAACAACACTCATATGAGAGGGCCCTGTCCGACCTCACTCCTAGGAGTGCGAACGAGAGGACTGACTCTCTGCATCACAGCAATACATTATAATGCAATACAGTAAATGGGGTACGCCCCTTGTGGAAAATTACCGAGCCTCAGACCAGTGGACAATGCTCTCATACAGCAGGCATCTGCACCTGCAAGGGATACATTATTATCTCTGCTCAAGGCCATGGAGCTAGGCTTCGGCGTCTCTGGGCATGAGAACATTACAGATAACGAAACTTGCTAGTTTCGACCACAGTAAGCCGAGAAACGAAAACTGCTGTCTTAGTATATTTCTGTATTCCTGCGGGAGGGGCATGAGCGAGCAGAGCCCGCAGGCACAGAGAGTTACACAAAATGGTGGCACACAGGCTAAGCTAAGAAACTAATATGGTCACGCATACATTGAATATAAGCAATAAGTAAGAATATGAATTCAGCATAAGTGCATATACGAACTGCATTAGTTAGTCATATGATGCTAACTCGCACGTCATCATAGGGTAATAAGGGCATCGAAAAGTGAATTCTATCAGACCCTCCTTTTAGCATCATTGGCTAACTATAGCCTCATTTATTTGCCAAAGGTAGTGCCGACATCCATTCTAGGGGCAGGACTGTATTTCTTCAGTCTAGAACATCTTCTGCAATGAACATCAACCAACTTGCATCAGCAGGAATTTCAGTAATCATAGAAGTGGCATATTGACCATGTAACTTCTTTTTCGGACGTATACTTGCAGCACACATTGAACAACATGGAGGGAGGCAATATATGCAAAGGCAGCATGACAGAATTACACTCACCACTCCAACCAAACCCATCAGTATTTTCCAGCCCCAGGAAGAAAAGGCACCCCAGAGCCACCCTTGGAGAGACCATGTCCCATTATCTTGGTGCAGTTCAGTCGCTAATCTATGCAATTTTTGCACTGCCAAGTTAACAGTCGGGGCGGAGTCAGGGATATAAACACAGCAAGAGGTCCCGATGACGCGACAGGCCCCGCCCCTATCAGCTAGTATGACGTCAAGGACCATCCTATTCTGGATCGTAAATAATCTCATAGCCTGAACCTCAACAGAGATGTTAGTCGTAATGTCAGCCTCAATCAGAACCACCTTTTCCATTACCCTAGAGAGTCGTCTAATAGCTCTACTGTTGAATATAGGGCCCCAGAAAGGAAGCAAACCTTTAGAGAAATCAGTCCATTGCTGATACGAGGTATCTGTCTGATCAACGTCCTCTACCTGAAGTTCCCTCCTTTTACGCTGCTCTTGCGGCTGCTCCTGAGGACTGGGGAATCGTCGATGAGTTCTGTGATAATCAGAGGGAGCCACATACACGGGAGGAATCATATAAGCCAGGTAGCACACCCCACCCCAACCCTCGGGCAACCATAAGTATCCATTTTCACCGCAAACAAAATAGACACTGGGTGGGGCAATCAAAGAGGGGCTAACGGGCAGGCGTATTGAAGCAGTCACATTACAAGAGCTATTTCCAACCTTGATGGGACCCCTTCCCTCTATACAGAAAAACGGAGGAGGACCCACCACAGCCAGGGGTATCAAAGACTTGGAGCTGTCGTTACTCTTAGGGGGATGCCTATAAGACAAAGTGGCGTTCAATTTCATGAAACTATCCCTGAGTCGATCAGTATCATTAGGTGTCAAAAATCGACCCAACTTTTTCTCACATGTCTCTATAAAAGTCTGGTCAAAACGTCCGTCAGTGTATATTCGTCCAAGGGAAGCTGAAGGCAAAGGCCGCACTCGCATTGTCATTGTCCACCCCCTATTCTGCAGGCGTGGAGTCAAAGAATCTGGCTGCTGAAAATATTTAACAAGACCTATAAGAGTATACCACCCCACACAACTATTCACTGGAGTTAAAGGGAGAGCGAGGAACCTATCTTTTTTATAGGCAGCAGAAGGTAAAAGCCCACAAACCCAGCAATCTGTCATGTTGGTAGTGGCATGTGCATGATGCAAAGTTTTAATAAAAACATTGTCTTTATAATTTTTACGTATCATTCTCTCACCATAATCGACAGTTATCATTTTGTGTTCCGGAACAGCAGTAGGCGTGGGTGCAAATGTATGAACGGGATAGTGTTTATCTAGGAAAAACAGTATTCCAAGAGTCACCAGAAAGGCAATTAAAACTATTACGATCACTACTATTTTTCCCTTTCGGGGAAGGGCCAACCAGGGGGAATCAGGCTCACGTCTCGGGGGAGCTGCAAAAGGCTGCTCCTCATCAGGAATGGGCCGCCCAAAGGGGTACATTTCGAATAATCGTTCAAAAGTATCAAAAATCAAAAAAATAAAAATCACACTGTTACTAAAAAAATAGTCCCGGACAATCCTCAACCGGCCAGAGGGGTTCTTCAACCCTTAAAAAGGGATCTTCTCCCTGTGTCCTTCAAAGCCTCACAGGCAGGCTTTTACCGTCCATACCTACTCCAACGTCGCTGGTCAACACTTTGAAACAAGGGAAGCACTTAATTCGGGCCCCGCGCCACTCTATAGTCTCAAAGAACACAATCTTCGGCTAAACACCAGGGCTCTTACAAGTCCATCCCTACCACTAAATCTTCTTTTTCAGAATGTCCACTAAGCCCTTCTTCCAGTATTTAGTCCATCATATTCCAGCACTGTACTTATTTTCTTCGGGGCCGCAAATTATAGCGAGTGCTCCCTGGCACTTCGGGGTCAGAAAACAAAGCAGGTGTATCAGTGGCAGATGCTGAACTTTCCGATATCTCTTTGCTAGCAACAAAAGGAGTGGTAGAGCTCACAGTATTCTCAATTCCGCTTCGCTCTTCTCCAATCAGTGAAGCATCCGAGAAAGGAACATACCTCGGGATATGTTCGAACTCCTGGTCAGCGATGCCATCTTGTACCCATTGATCATAGGGCAACGGGAGCGGGACCCTCTTCACATGAGAGGCATGGGTCCACGCTTTTCTGCCTTCAATCCGAAGCGCCGTGCGCATAGTGAGGAGCACCTGATGAGGCTCTGACCATCTCGGCTCCAAACAGGACTTCCGCTGATATCTTCGGACGACGACCCAGTCCCCCGGGTGGATGGTGTGTCCAGGCCCCTCTGGCAGCGGCTTCAGAGTGTCTGCTACCTGCTGATGAATAGAACGGAGATCTTTAGTCAAAGCATACAGATAATCTGTCAACAAAGGGTAAGGTATTTCAGTGAAGCATTTAGGCCTAGGCACCCCCCAGATATTGGCCGGGCGGCCGAATACCACTTCATGTGGGGAGACGCCCATTTTTGCATTTACAGTGACTCTCGTGGAAAGCAAAGCTAAGGGAAGGGCATCTGGCCAACGGAGACCTGTACTCTCACATATTTTGGCCATCTTGAGCTTGAGCGTGCCATTAAACCGCTCCACAAGTCCTGCTGCCTGAGGGTGTAAGGCTGAATGAAATTTCTGCGATATGTGCAGACCTTTACTAATTTGTTTCACTAATTCTGCATTAAAGGATGTGCCATTATCACTCCAGATCACCCTAGGTAATCCGAAGCGGGAGAAATACTCCTTTATAAGCATTTTCGCAGTAGACATGGCCGTACAGTCTTTCGTTGGGAACGCCTCCACCCACCTACTAAAAGCACAGACGACTACAAGAACGTACTTCAAGTTATTCACTCTTTCCATTTCGATGTAATCCATCTGAATCACCTCAAAAGGGAAAGAGGGGGGTGCAAAATTTCATGTTGGGACAGGGGTACCCTTTCCAGGATTGTGTCTCAAACACACCATACACTGACGAACCAAATTGGTGGCCATCTTAGAGATATTTTTATTGCTCCACACCGGGTCTAACAATTTGCAAATGCCCTTGGCACTCACATGGGCAGGCCCGTGTGCCATCGTCACTACTGGAAGGACATACGCATTCGGTAACATCCATCGTCTCTTGTCTGTCACATCCGTCCAACATTCATCCGCATCCAGTCGTCCCTGCCCATCCTTCCATGCTCTCAATTCCTCATCCGTCGCTTTGCTTTGTATGTTCTTGACACTCTGTACCGTGTCTGCGAACATATGAACATCTGGGACCCATCGTGCTGGTCCTGCCACAAACATGCGTGGTAATTTTTCTCTAGCAGTCTCTTTTGCTGTCTCATCGGCAAAAGCGTTGCCTCGCCCGACATCGTCCACTATTGTCTTGTGTGCGCTACATTTTATCACAGCCAATCTTTTGGGTAATGTCAGTGCCGTTAGCAGTCGTAATATCAGTGGACCATGTTGGATGCGTTGTCCATGGGAGGTCAAGAATCCCCGTTCTGCCCAAAGTCGCCCATAATTATGAACCACGCCAAAGGCGTATTGGCTATCGGTGTAAATGTTCACATCCAACCCCTCACTCAACTCACATGCTCTCAGTAAGGCAATAATCTCGGCAGCCTGAGCAGAATTGTAAGGTATTCTAGAAGTCTCTACCACCGTCTGTAATGTCGTTATTGCATATGCTGCTGTCGATGTCCCGTCTGGTAATTTAAAACAGGATCCATCGACATACAGTTCCCCGTCTGGTTCTTCCATGGGTCTGTCTGTCAGATCCACCCTCCCCTTTGTCTCCTCCTCAGTCCTATACAAACAGTCATGTATGTCATCATCATTTGTGTCAGTATCTGTGGGGATAGGTAACAAGGTGGCGGGGTTCAATGTGGCACACCTTTTAATTGTTACATGGGGCGCAAAAAGAGTCATCTCGTAACCCGTCAGACGAGCGCTTGTTAAATGCTGCGTCTGTGTCCTGTTCAGTAAAATATCCACAGCATGCGGTACCATTACTGTGAGATCTGATCCCAGCACGAGCCCTGCCGATTGTCTTATAGAGACCGCAGCAGCCGCCGTGGCTCTCAGACAGCTCGGCAGCGCTCTTGCCACATTATCGAGCATTGCAGAGAAGTACGCACACGGTCTCTGCTTCCCCCCAAAACACTGAGTTAAGACAGACAACGCGCAACCTTCCGCCTCGTGCACGTAAAGAACAAAAGGCTTCTGGTAATCAGGTGTTCCAAGAACTGGCGCAGAACACAAAGACGTTTTTAGTGACTCAAACGCTTCCTGACATGCGGGGGTCCAGGGTAGGGGCTCGCGCACTTCTTTGGTAGTCAGATACAATAGGGGTTTTGTTAGTAACGCATAGTTAGGTATCCACTGACGACAATACGATGTTATGCCTAGGAACGCGCGCACCTCTCGCTGCGTGTTAGGGACCTGCATGTTAGTGATCGCCTTTATGCGCTCTGGCGTCAATCTCCTCCCCACTTTCGAAAGGAGGTGACCGAGGTAGGTGACCTCCGTTCGACAGTATTGAAATTTCGGAAGGGACACTTTATGCCCCCTTTTTGCCAAATGGTGTAACAATTTTACAGTAGCATCCCGACAACCCTGCTCATCATCCGATGCTATTAGGATATCATCCACGTACTGCAACATTACGTTGCCAGGTGGAAGTTCCAGGTCATCCAATTGTGCCTTTAGAGCCTGACTGTATATACTAGGACTCTCAGTGTACCCCTGAGGAATTCTCTTGAAGCGGAAGCTTCGGCCAGCCAACGAGAATCCGAAGAGATAACGGCTTTCCTCATTTACTGGAATACTGAAGAAAGCATTTTTCAAATCTAGGACAGAGAAATATTTGGCCGAAGGTGGAATCATAGTCAATATTGTAGTGATGTCCGAGACCACCGGATACTGTGGCTCCACTACTCTATTTACTTGCCGCAAATCAATCACAAATCTATAAACATCAGGAGTATTATCAGTAGCATCAGGTGACCGTCTTTTAAGTACAGGCAAAATAGGACTGTTACATATATTCGAATCAGTCTCTTCCACTACTCCAGACTGTATTAAATCTTGAATTATTTGTAACAAGGCCTTCTCACCCTCCCTAGGTATTCTGTATTGTGGAATTCTGGGCAATTTGGCTCCCACCTTCACTCTTATTGACACCGGGGCAATATCCATTCTCCCTACATCATTATCACTGACAGCCCACAAGCTGTCGGGTATGCCTCGAAACTCAGGTGGCAGCGGGTCGTCTTTTGAAAAGCACTGTAGTGGGCGGGCAACATTGGGGCCTAGAGTAAGGTACACGCCATCCGGAGAACAATAAATGGTGGCATGCAATCTCTTCAATAAATCTAAACCCAACAAATTTTCTCCACAATTTGATGTCAATAAAAACGGTGAATCAACAGTAAAGGGACCAATCGTTAACGTGAGAGGTTTAGAAATGGGGCTAATCACCGGAGTTCCTGCGAAACCCACGGATATGTTATTCTTGCCAGACAGAGCCGCCCCTGGGACCCGAGAACGAGCCACTGAACTTTTCATTGCACCCGTATCCACTAGAAATTTCTGTTGAGACCCTAGTAAGTCGGCTTTGACATAAGGTCCCCTCTGATCAACTTCCATAAGTACTGGTCCCATGCTCTGTCCTACGCTGTCCTAGTTGTGGGAGAACCCTGTCAAATCGTCCACTGAGTAATCATCGTTGTAATACTGGCCCCCGCTCCTCTGTGACTGTTGTCTATCTGTCCCGTTGTCAAAGTAATTGCCTCCTGGTCTCCCGCCTCCTTCTGATCGCGCAGCCTGTCTCCCAAAATCACCACTACCTCGTCCTCGTCCTCTTCCTGGACCGGTACCTGACAGGAGCAGCGGGCAGTCTCGCCACCAATGCCCTTCCTGCTTACACTTGGCGCACTGGTTCGGTCCCAGCCTTTCCCTACTCTCACCTCTCCCAAAACCACCTCCGCGACTCAGCGCCGCACCTCTTCCTCTGCCTCTTGCCACCTGCTGCAACAAAACCCTCGTCTTCAAATCTTTAGCCTTCTTCTCCTGCTTGTCCTTGTTCTCATTTTCCCTGTGCTCGTAATATTGCGCCATACTTAGTATTCCCGAAGGAGAGGACGTCGTCCACGTGCTCTCCGACGCTTGCAATCTAGCTGATATTTCAGGCAATAAATTTGTGACAAACCTGTTAACAAAGAGTCGCAACCCTCCATCCTGTGACACATCCTGTCCACTAAAATCCATGAACGTTTCCTCAAACCTCGTAAAGAAATCTGAGACCGCCTCATCCTTTTTCTGCTTGCAAGCCGTCAACTTGTCCCAATCCACCTTTTTCGGGGGAATAAGAGAGTGCATATACTTTATTATGCGCCCCGGTAAAGCTAATATTTCAGCCCTCGGCTTTTCCCCTGGCTTACGCTCCTTGTCCCAGTCCTGTAACTCCTGCCATGTACCTCCCAGTTCCTCCCTATGATCCGTACCTTTCACCTGCCGCCACACATCAACCGGGACCAAAAGCCCGAAAAATAATTCCACATCAGCCAACGTCATCACCGTAGAAGACGCTGCTTCCGTAAGCTCTTTATAATAGGCGGTCGGATTCTTTCTGGAATCCGGCAGCTGAGCCTTCAATGACAACACCTCACTTCTCTTCCATGGCGTATACACCCATTGCTCCTGAAAATGCGCATCAATTCTGTTCCTTGTAACAGCCCTCGTGACTGGGTCTAACAACTCGGGGACCTCGGGATGAAAAATAGGGTGCACCTCTCGCATTGGGTGGAGACCTGGGAAGTGGGGTGTACCGACAGAGGGCAATTCATTCCTGTATTGCAATAGCGCGCGCAGACTACTCATCACTTCCTTCACCCCCGTGTTCGTTCTGTACGCTCCAGCCTGTATATCCCGTAAAACCGCCGGAGCCACACCTCCATATCCCTGCTCCCATAGCGGTATCAATACACCAGCCATGTGCCAAAAAGCGTGCTGCTGCATCAAGGGCTCAAAATCTTTCATGGTGGACCAAATATCTTCGAACGAATAAATATTATTCCTGGCCCATTGACATGCCTGATTAGCCACCATACTTTTTTCATCTAAACCAACTGTAGAACGTGTAAGCAGCTTCCGTACCTGTGAAAACAATCCGCTACCTGTGCCGCGACTCGGTGTTAGCATCTCCTGACTGGGGGTGGTACTAGCTGAAACAGTAGGGAGTGCTAAAGAAAATGGTGAGGGGGCAGGTGAAGTGGTCTGGAGTAGAGAAACGAGGGGTGTCGAGGGTAGGGATTGTTGGGGGGCACTCGCTGAAGGACCTGGAATGGCACTACTAGGGGCCGAAAGTGGCAAGGAGGGGTACAAGGGCTGCGGGGCATAAGGGGGAGGGGGCCGGTCATTCAAAATGTCCTCCATCTCATCTGGGTCGTCCTCTCTCACTACGTAACTTTTATTTTCCTTCAACCTACAAAGTCTATCTGCGCGCTCCATGCGTAGTGCATTCTCATTCCCCACCTGTTCCCTCGCTTTCTGCGCCATAGTCTGGGTGGACTTTTTATACTCCTCTTTCTCCTCTCGCATCTTACGTTTCCTGGCCTCTTTCTGCCATACTCGCAAAGAGTCAAACATACTCTGGCGGCAACGCCTAGCAAACAGTTTGTCTTGCAAATAATCCAATTTAGCTTCATCAAAAGAACCCGTCAAAGGCCATTGTAAATCCACATTATCAGCAGTGTACCGATGCCACAAAGTACCAAACAAAATCGGGACCAGTCCATGTTTAACATACATATCAAAACTCGGTGTCCCTTCAGGGGGTGCAGGTTGGCTCTCGGCCAGTCTAGTATCTGAGGGTCGACAACAGCATCCAAAACATCGTAACTTGCTAAAACACGGCATCTTTACTTTATCTGGAATCACAACTCAAGTTCATTCACACACAAACATATAGACGGACATCAGAGAACCACGTACACATATACAATATCTCCAAACACGTGTTACCAAATGGGACAAGGCCCGTCGACCAAGTCCTGGGGAACCTGGACTCTACCGCAGACCGAACAGTACGCTAACTGTTCTGAGGAAGGGGAACAAATCCGCCACCCGGGCGGCACTGTGGATCACTGCGCACTTTACCGCGGGAAACCCAGATCACACCTCCACTGAATCACCACACTAGGAGTTCAGGGTAAGCGCACCAGAGTCTGCCCACAATGAGCCACGCCTCACCACAGTACCATTCGGTCGGATCGCTACAAACAATTACCTCGACATACGTCCCCAACCCCGTCAAGTCTGTCAGAGCACCAACTCGTACTCCGAGTTCCCCGGAGCACACTAGCCCCAGGAGCACACCGGCTCCTCAAACCATCGGAGACACTCTAGTCTCCCGGAACACTCCCGTTCCTGCAGCAATCACAGGTGGACCACTCACCTTCCGTAGGCGGCACCGGCCTCTACCGTTCTCCACCTCCGGCTGCCAGGACCAACACGGTCAACTTCAAGTTCCGCCTTCTGGACCCCGGCGTAAGATCCGAACCGGGACCTCTCCCGATCAGCAGGGTGGGGCAGCGCTGCGAGAACCAAGCTCGGCATCAAATGGGATCCCGGGCCCACCGTGCCGACCAGCGGGTCCCCGGTCTTCTGCTACCCACTTACGGGTGAGAAAGATCCTTATCGCGGGGTCCCTGTTCGGGCGCCATCTGATAAGCGTGGCTCAAATCCACCGGAGTGACTTACAGCACTCACCTATAATTACCTTATAGGAAGTCAGCCGGACAGTGGAGAAGTATAAACAAAAGTCTTTATTAGGCCAAACAACACTCATATGAGAGGGCCCTGTCCGACCTCACTCCTAGGAGTGCGAACGAGAGGACTGACTCTCTGCATCACAGCAATACATTATAATGCAATACAGTAAATGGGGTACGCCCCTTGTGGAAAATTACCGAGCCTCAGACCAGTGGACAATGCTCTCATACAGCAGGCATCTGCACCTGCAAGGGATACATTATTATCTCTGCTCAAGGCCATGGAGCTAGGCTTCGGCGTCTCTGGGCATGAGAACATTACAGATAACGAAACTTGCTAGTTTCGACCACAGTAAGCCGAGAAACGAAAACTGCTGTCTTAGTATATTTCTGTATTCCTGCGGGAGGGGCATGAGCGAGCAGAGCCCGCAGGCACAGAGAGTTACACAAAATGGTGGCACACAGGCTAAGCTAAGAAACTAATATGGTCACGCATACATTGAATATAAGCAATAAGTAAGAATATGAATTCAGCATAAGTGCATATACGAACTGCATTAGTTAGTCATATGATGCTAACTCGCACGTCATCATAGGGTAATAAGGGCATCGAAAAGTGAATTCTATCATGCTTATCACAGCCTTAGGAACTCACCCCCTTATAGTACTTTATATGGTTGCCTGGAATTCTGACCAAACCTTTTTGGTTCTACTTCTTAATACTTCAGATAACCGTAAAGTCTGCTGACCAGCGAGAATTATTTATATATTGCTGTGGCATCCTTAGTGACGTGCACTGATTATCATTTCGGTATTCGTTTGGACTACAATCCGATACAGACATTAGGTTTCACCCAAGATCTACTCTCGCGTCTTCGAGTCCGTGACATCCCTTTTTGTGACCTTTTCGGAAGTGAGATTCCATTGGTTAAGACTGAGGACGCTAGTACGACTGGACCGCTCAAGACATCATGTCTGGGATCCTAGACACTGCCTAGAATTGAGAAGATCCAGATACTCTTAGGCCTCGCATTGATCATTGAAATTCGATTTTAAGCCCTGATGAAGGTCTACGATGGAGAACGAAACCCATTGCCTGGAATGTAAAGCTTTTTTTCATACTGAATAAAAATAAAGGAACTCAAAGTAAAAACAATTTTCTATCTTTTGGACTCTGTTATTCAGCGCACGTCCACCAAATTGTAGTCCATATATTCACCTTTAGTTGCACATGTAGGTCTCCTTCCAAGCACAAAAGGAACTGCTCTGCAAGGCAGGCACATTTGCACCATAGAGCACGGGTGATTGCTTTGCCACATGCCAAACCAGTCTATACTGTTGTTGTGTAAAAGGACTCTAATGTATTGTTTCTCAAACATAATGGCACATTCATGACCTTCTGTTTTGATGCAGGCAACTGCTGGAAGATTTCTTGTGTTGCTTCCTGTGGTTAACACCTCGTAAATGAAGAACACACTGTGTGCTGCAATCTGCAACACGCATTACAACACAGAATGGCT
This sequence comes from Lissotriton vulgaris, assembly GCF_964263255.1. Lineage (NCBI taxonomy): Eukaryota > Metazoa > Chordata > Amphibia > Caudata > Salamandridae > Lissotriton > Lissotriton vulgaris. Next base: position 1,142,425,471 of record NC_141695.1, on the reverse strand, counting down.
GACATACCTTTAGCATTTGTCAGGAATGTATCTCTTCTTGCACAACACCAATAACCCCTGAAACTGAGTCACACTTGCAACATAGCATACAGGTGCCTTCACTGGAGCATGCCTGCTTCCTGTTTCATGCTGCAGGATCAATGGTCAGGAATGTTCCATATCTTCCATAGATGTCTATGTATTCAATTCCACAAAAGCAGTGAAGTGTCACGGCTTGCTTTGCTGCTGTACATTGCATGCTTGGAAATGATGGGCCCAGTATAACTCATAGCATAGACCTATGCTGTGTGAAACATACATGTCATCATATTTTGGTGGTCTATGTATATCAATACGACAAGTGAAGCAATTCAAAGCAACCCTGTTTTGTTTGTTATACCTAATTACAATTGTCCATAATACAAGACTCTCATTTATCTCAAAGGTGTGGTCTGTGTGTGTTGCATAGCATGTCCCAAACATGACCTATGGAATCAGAAGCAAAACAAGGGAGTTATGTACAATGCCCTTTGTGTAGCAGGTGCGTCACTTTGAAAATGGGAAAAAGTGACATACCGTTTGTGCAAGGGGCTTGTACATAAGCCCCCAAATACCTCTAGTTGTTGCTACATTTACCATGTGTACTATTCCAAAGCTGACTATGTTAAGGCTCATATGAAGGCAACATCTCCACATACTCAGACTGTCCCTGGGTCACATGTGTTGTGAAATGTAACCAAGACAGATACTAGTGCGTATTTAAGTTTTGAATCATATTTTGAGAAAAATGGTGTCCTTCCTGAATGCAAGAATATTCTCCCTACAACTCAAACATTACTCCAAGGTTCAAGGATGCCTGCTTTTGGCCATGGAATACCTTTGTGATGACAGTTCAGGTGAAAAATACTACAACTTGATCCCTCACATACAGTATGCAGCATCATGAGCTCACATTTAACCATAGGGCTGTACAGCTCAGGGGCGTAGCTAGAGCTTGTGGCGCCCAGGGCTATCCCTCAGATTGCCGCCCCTGGATTTATGATACTTAAGCCACCACAACAACATCCACATTAGGATATGGAGCTCTTGAGGAGGAACAGTAGGTATATCAGAGGGTGATGAAGTAAGTCAAGGGAGGCCTGGGATAATTTGAAGACCTCACTCAGACTGCGGGCAAGATTTTAAATTAACCTGCACTATGTGTATACACATTTTTAAAGTGTGACAACAAGGTCCCCTCCCTCGGAGCGATCCATGATGTGGAGTAATTCTACACAGCAAGTTGGTTCCTATTCAGGCTTCCCTGTTTTGTACACTGTATAAACATGTCACATATCTCGTTAGGAAGGTGCATCACTAACACTGTAGGAAGATTCCTACGTTGTTTCCAGGGCATGATTGGAATGTGGTGGATAAACATTAATTTGTGGGAGGCTCACTTTGGAGCATTATACGCTAGTGTCGAGCCAGAGACCATAACCTATCCAAGTTGCGACCTACTCCAGGAGCAGGGATTGCTGAGGTTGGTTGACCTGGTTCAGGGGGAAGTTGGGGTGCCTCCCCTGCCGGCTTCCCTGGGCTCCCACCATGAGCATCGACTGGTGGGGACCCTGGGCGCCCGGTAGAGGCGGGATTCCACTGATACTGGGGATGTGTGTCATCTGGCATGGCACAAGGTTATCACTCAAAAGGAGGTAGAGTCAGCAATAGGAAGGTTACCCCCTAATAAGGCTCCTGGTCTGGACAAATTGTCTGGGGATTTATTTCGCTCCCAGCCCAAAACATGGGCTCCATATTTGGTTGTCCTATTTAATGAGATACTACTGGGTACTAATCTGGCAGGGACTTGGCTCAGAGCTGAGATCATTCCCATTTATGAGAAAGGTTTCCCGTTAACATCATCCAACTATAGGCCCATTAATCTTATAGATATAACGCAAAAACTAATGGGCAGGATCATTCTGGATAGGATCCTGGGGTGGATGGAGGAAAATTAAGTACTGACCACACTCCAGGTTGGATTTATTTTGGAAAACAGCAAGTGTGGAGGGTGGCAGCCTCTACCTTGTCTTTGTCAACCTACGGGCTGCCTTCGACCTTGTGCCTAGGGATAAGCTGTGGAAGGTCCTGGCAGATTTGGGTCTCCCGTCCTACCTATTGGCCATACTAACCAGATTACACACTGGCAATTATGCCCAGGTTAGGTGCGGGAGGCACGGGGACCTCTCAAAACGCTTTCCCATCCTGAAGGGAGTACGCCAGGGGTGCGTTTTGGCCCCAACGTTATTTAGTCTTTACATCAACGGTCTTGTAGACCATTTATCTAGTGTAATAGACAATGACGCCCCTAGATTAGTGACTGGGAGAGTGCCCGCTCTGATGTTTGCGGATGACACTCTGTTGTTATCCAAAACATCATCGGGCATTCAGCGTATTGTGGATGGTTTTACGTCGTTTTGTGCTTCGCGGGGATTGGGGATAACATTGGATAAAACCAAGTTTATGATCTTCAATCCCCCGAAGCAGACACGCCCAAACCCTATCCTTAATGGTATTCCCCTGGAGAGGGTCAAGACCTTTGTTTATCTTTGCATTACCATAACGGAGAACTTTGATTGGGGCTTCCAAATTTCCAAATCTGCTCTTAAGCTATCCCAAGTAACAGGGGATATTAGTAAAGTCCATAGAATATCTGACCTCAAACCGGCAGCTCCGGCTCTTGAAAATTATCGACTCCAAGCCAGAACGGCCACAATTTATGGTGCTGAACTTTGGGGCCACAAAAATACATCTAACCTCTTGAAGGTGGAGCAACATTTTATGAGGAATCTGGTAGGTTTACCACCAAGTACACCACTTATTCCTCTGTGATTTGATTTGGGGTTGGAGTCAATAGAGGAGCTTGTAGCTGCACTGCCCTTGCTCTATTTGAAGAGGCTGTGGTCAGTTCCCGAACTGGTCTCCTATAGAGCAGAGTTCTTGGAGGTTTGGCCTTTCCTAAAAAGTAAAAATATCCCATGGTTGCTTCATATCAGGGCTATTAGCACGCGGATAGGCTTGCCACAGCTCTGGGAGACACCTGAGTTGTGTTGCCCGGGGATGTCTAAATTGGAATTGCAAACCCAGTTGAGGAGACAGAATTTATTAGCCCTGCTGAGCTCGGTAACCCTGGGTAGGCTGTCTTCTGAGTTCCTCTTAGTAAAAACGGAATCTCGATTCGAGGAATTCTTAGACGCAATACAACCACCCCTAGCGAAGAAATTGTATCTCCAGCTAAGGCATGGCTGCCTACCAGTCAGGCATTTACCTGCAAATGGACAAAATCAGATAGGGAAGCCTGTCCTGCATGTAATTATAAAAGACAAGATGTCCCCCATGTTATGTTTTTCTTGTCCTGCATACGCAATAATAAGGAAATGTTGGTTAACCCCGTTATGTAGGAACGTTGGATTTTGACATTTTGCGCAGGCCTGCCGGGTTTTAATTTCTGATACCCATCCCCCTATTGTTTTCGCTGTATCCCACTTCCTATTTGGTATGTGGCGTAGAAGGCAAATCTTTGTATAATGTATGTGATTGAGTATGAATTTTAAATTGTTGCTTCTTGATAACCCTTGAGTTTAATTCATTTTTATCAATCTGCTGCTATTTATTGTCTTAAACCACTTGTGCCTTGTATGTATTTTATCCGCACTTTTATGCTCTTTGACCAAATTAAAATTATCAAATGATTAGTTTGATTATTGGCAGGAAGGTGTCTCTTCGTGCACACAATCAATCATCACCATAATGCAGGCACACTTGCACCATGGTGCAAGGGTGCCTGTCTTTGGGTCTCGCCTCTCAATGGCTCACCACTGCAAATGTGACCACATGAGTGACATATCTCAGGAACTAGGGTGCTTCCTATGTACAGCAATTAGCCATGGTATGCTGTTAGCATTTTGAGATTTATGCGACTCTCTGTCATTACCTTGTGAAGATGCCACTAACTTTCATGCTCATCATGTCCACTGTATAATTGTACACATTCCACTGATCAATGTACTTTTTGTCTCGTAGGTAGTCTTCATCCTTACACACGTGAAGAGGTGGCGAGCTTCTGCGATCCTAATGCCACTGGTGAGTGTCATCTAAGTGAAATTATTGACTGTTTGGTCAGAGTTTCTCCAAACACATGCTTTACTCTGAGACATGCCAGTAGCATCACCATCGTATACAGCATAGTTGCACCTCACATGTACATGGAAGACCAAAGGAGGTCCGAGTACAATGGGCCCATGGCTGACAGCATTCATCTGGTGCACATTTATGATGTGTTGACTCAGGGCATTGCACAAAGTTTCTTTGTTGTGCTGCCCTCTGTCAAAACCTCATAAATGAAGCACACCTTGTCTGTGACAGATATCTTGGATAATCAATGTCAACAAGACATATTAAAATAGTAGAACCAGAAATAGATGATGTAGCGAGTTACCTACTGAACATAAATTGTGGACCAAAGCACATATATTGTTCGGGGCACATTTCTTTTGACACGTGTCAACCATGACTGACACCTATCCACATACATGCTTCTGCACATCTGATGTAGACAGGTGCTAAGAGTTCTCTAGAGAAATCTGTGTTGTCGCATGGAGTACATTCGACATGACAGCCACAAGGCTTACAAAACCATGCCTGAACCCTATTACCTTTTGCATCTTATTGAAGGACTGTCAGCATGGACCACATTCATCCCACCCACACAGAATATTGTATGTCAATCCTGATATACAATGTAATTCAGCCCATTTACAAAGCTTGGTCAGCAATTGATTGGACTTAGCATCTGTGCATCTTCAAGCTCACATTAGTGAACGGCATCCATGTATAGATGCCACATTAATGGCAGTTATGTGGCATGGGTGACATAACACTTGTCAGCTGGCATAAACAGTGCTATGGTCATAGAGAGCCTGTGCTCTTTTTGTGTGACCAAACACCCAATTTCAGCCTCTAATGAGATTAGTTGCGTTCACCCCTTGTTCTTGTCTGCTCATAGGATGTCACAGTTCTGAATCTCCTATTCATTGACCAGATCATCACTGAGAGTATTGAAAAATGTTGTCACGGAGCTGTACTGTCAGAAGACATTTAAGCAAAAAGTCATGCTTGACCTAGGCAAACACTTTTTTGCTGGTGTTATACGCTGCACTGGCTATATCGTATGGTTTTGCGGCTTGGCATTACCACAAAGCCACAAAAAGAAGTACTGTTCCAGTCTGCTTCACAACTAAAGAGCATGAATGCAACATATCAATGAGATGCCCATCACATCAACGACAGGCACCATCATATACTGGTCTGCCATGTATCAACACATGCGCACTTGTAACATGGTGCAAGGAGGCATGCGTTGGCAATTGGCTGCTGTGTGTGCATCTGTTTTTGGTGGTTGGACAGAAATGCCCCAAATCTACTTGACATGATGCTTTATATACCTTTTTCATAATGCAGAGCTGCACAGTCAGATTTCTTGTGGCACTGTCCACCAAACAAATCTCAGGCAACACTCACAGGCTACATGGGAGCTCATTCATAATCTCCTTGCCCCGCAGTTGTGTCACTTTTAGCTGCATTCCATTTACACAGGAGCAAGCTCAAGATTTCATACTCAGCACTAAGCCAATATTTGTTGGGTAACTCCTGCCTTGTCAATATCGATCACTTTATTGCATATTTCAGCCAGTCAGGGGCCGGCGATGGGCGTAGCTGGTGGCATTCTAAGCAACATCCATGGCTTTTTGTCACTGCCCCAGAGGCACAACACATATCAACTCTGAGGCAGGGCCAAAAACTTTCGCCTACCCAGGAGAGGCATAAGGAAGGCACAATGATGAGAAATATATTCATATCTCTGATTTCTTCCTTTTTCTATGTGTGCTGTAGAATGCAGCACACGTGGAAAAGGGCAAAATGTGGACAAATTAAGATATTTCTCTTCGCGGTGCCTCTATTATGTTTCCCCTGGGGAGGCGCAAGTTTTTGGCCCTACTTCAGGGTTGATGTGTTTTGTGACTAAGGGGCAGAGACATAAATCCATGGGCCTCATTTATTAAGCTCCTTGAGCTGCTGGAATGTTCTTTTTTGTGATTTTCTGTGGCACGGGTGCCTGCTTCGTATTCACGAGGCCGCATTAAGACAAAAAAGAGGCTCAGTGCTGCCTCATAAATATGCAGCAGGTTCCTGTTCCACAGAACGTCACGAACAGTGATGTTCCAGATGTGAAAGGGGCCTCATAAATGAGTCCCAGGATGTTCAGAGAGCTGTAAGGTTGTTTGCCTTCCCATGCCTCTTGTGTCAAACATAAGATTGCTTGGTTGTGAATGTGTAGAAGTGTTAATATGTAAGCATTGACTGATGTATATGTCATCCCTCTATTACAGCCATCATGACCCCAGCTGAGGAATGGCAGTACAGTATCAGGCTAGATCGATACCGCCACATTCGCCATGTTGCACGTTTTTTCTGCCAAATGGACAGTCAATATGAGAGGGCCAATGCAGCAGGGAGCTGGATGTCACCACCTCCACCTCAATCATCAAAAAGAGGCACTCTGAAAAAAAAAAAGACATTTGTCGTCTGGATCAGATACCCAACCTGGACCAGTAGCAGGAGCATCAACTTCCCCACAAACAAGACCTTCCTCATCTTCACTGCCCGGACCCCCTCTACTGGCTAAACGTCTGACCCTTCCACTGCTCCCCTACCTGGACCTTCCTCAACTGGATCTTCTGAACCCTCCACTGCTCCCCCACCTGGATCTGCTGCTGCACCCTCTGACATTCTTCTACCTCAACTGTTGTCAAAGGTGGAAAAACTCAAGCTGGCGAGTTTTCAGTTGCAGCTGGCCACCCTATTGAACATGGTGTCATCCCTGTAGGATACAGTGAGATAGATGGACCAGAGGTTGTAGCCCCCCCAGCACCTTGACCTAAAACTTTTCTGATTGTGTTTCTAGGTGCTTGTATTATATCTTGTATTACTGAAGGTTTGGAATAAATGTAGTCTTAGTTTAGTGATAATTTATTACCGGTTAGTGTAGTTTTAATATTTCATATTAGTAGTAGGATAAGTAGGGACATTATAAGTAGTGGGTGGGGGTTGATGTTTAGTATGTGTTTTAAGTATTTAAAGGAATAAAACTTTTTTTAAATCTAAAAAAAAGATATCTATGTTTAGCATTAGATGTTTAGGTAGTCTGTGTTTAGATATAGTGTGTGTGAATGATAGGTCAAATTGTTGCATAAGGAGGTGAGGGTTGATGTTTTAGCGGTCAGTTGTGATACATGTGTACAGTAGTATAAGGTATAGTTCTTTAGGATTCATTTAGATGTTAGGATGTCAGTGTAGGTAAGTTAGTTTAGGGTAGTGTATGCATTTGTATTTTAGGTATTTTTAGTGTAGTAGTAGTGTAGTAGTTTTTAGATTAGCTGCAAGTTTTCTGCTAAATGGCCCGATGAGGTGTGTATATTCTGCAAGTATTCTGCTAAATGGCCCATGTCATGCGTGACACCTTCAATAATTTATTTTAGGCAACGGTACTATGAATGCTGAGATTTTCCTGGCAACATCTAGACTGCAAAGATGAAAACCACTATTGGCAACATGAAAAATGCAGATGGCCTAATAGTTGGGGTTAGCTAAATGAATTATCATACCTGGCATGAGTCCATTTGGCAGAGAGGAAACTGTATAATGGATGAAAAAGGCTGAACTGAGCAATGCATTTTCTTCCATTGTCGACTTCTAACGTAACTTGCTCTAAGTGCACCCTTTAACTCACAGGCCCTGTGCTACATTAAGGCCACAGAAGGCCGCTGCCTTACACGTCATTACAAGAGGGGGTAGATCATGGGGGCAGATCATGGAGGCAGATCATTTAGGGGTCACCAGGTGTCGCAAATGCAACCCCTGGCTTATCCTTTGCAACCAACAGCACTGCCTTCACACCCCCTGGCCTCAGAGGTGGCAAATTCAGTGCCTGGAACACAAGGGCAGCTGGGCCTCCACCCTCTTTATTTTTTGTCTATTTTTTTATTACACTAATAGTGGATTAATAATATTCATCGCTTTTAGTGTAAAAAAATGAAGCGCAAAAAGCTGGAATATACCTTTCCATGGCAGCTCAGGCAAATAAAAAAAGCTTTTAAATGTATCTTGTGCGTGTGTTTGTGGCTGAGAGTGTGTTCATGTGTGAGAGAGTTTATGTTTGAATTTGTGTGTATGTGTACATAGGTGTGTGTGAGTGAAAGTGAAGGTCAAAGGGTGTGTGATGTATCTTCCGCTACCCCAGGCATTTTGGTGAATTGACATCCATGGGGCAGATTACAACAAATGGGGCCAGATGTAGGTCACCAAATACCGGTCGGTAACGGCCGATTTCGGCCGTTACCGACCGGTATTTGGTGATTGAGATGTAGGGGGCCTTAAATTTACTGATTCGGTATATTTACAGAATCAGTAAATTTACTGATTCTGTAAATTACCGAATCGGTAAATTTACCGAATCTCAAATTTGTGATGTAGGTGGCACTGATGCCACCGGCCCTTAAGAATTCGTTATTTATCATGACATACTATGTCATGGTAAATAACGAATTCCTGTGTACATGCTGTGCATGTACACATGTGCCATGTGGCACACATACATTTGAGTTTGAGTTTGAGTTTTAAATTATTTTTAAAGCGCACATACAACTGACGGTTCCATGGCGCTACAGTATGCTGAGTCCTTGAGAAGCGAGAATAACAGGGGGGGACTTGTGAGAGTTTATAGGGGGAAGGCTTTGGAGAATAGAAAGGTTTTTAAAGCCTTTCTGAAGAGCGAGTATTGGGTGGAACATCTAAGTTGGGCAGGAAGGGAGTTCCAGAAAATGGGGGCAAGAGTGGAGAATTTAGAACCTCCCCATTTTTTTCGGCGAAAGCGGGGAACAGTCAGTAGATGTTAGGAAGAGGAGCGAAGTTCCCTGGAGGGGGCATAGGGTTTGATCTCCGAAGAAATAAAAGCAGGAGATGAGCCTAGCTGAGCCTGGAAGGCGAGGCAGCCCACCTTGAATTGGGAGCGTTCACGAATGGGGAGCCAGTGCAAGGATTTTAAAAGGGGAGTGACGTGATGGGATTTAGTGAGGTTGTAGACCAAACGGGCAGCTTGGTTCTGAACCAGCTGTAGTCGTCGTATATTGTAAGCGGGCATGCCGTGGTAAAGGGCATTGGCATAATCCAAGCGGGAGACGACCATGGCAAGTACGATAAGTTTTAGGGCCGTGAAGGAGAAGAAGCGGGAGACCTTGCGGACAGTGCGGAGAGATAGAAAAGAGTAGGAAACCACAGAACTCACCTGGGAGTGCAGAGTGAGTTGGTCATTAATTTTGATACCAAGGGTTTTAACAGAGGAAGAAGGGGGTGGGGAGGGCCCAAGGAAAGGAGGCCAGAAGAGGGGGGACCAGGGACTGGAGCAACCACCTGTCAAAACCAGCTCTGTTTTATCTGGGTTTAGTTTCAGGTGGTTGTGATTCATCCAGTCCCGGATGAAGAGCATTGTAGATTGGAAATTAGATTTAGAGTCAGGGGAGTGAGAGAGAGAAAATATGAGCTGGAGGTCATCTGCATAGTTATATACGGAGACCTCCAATTGCTGAAGAGCAAAGATGAGGGGAGCTATGTACAGGTTGAATAGTAAAGGGGAGAGAGAGGAGCCTTGAGGAACCCCACATACCACCTTCTGAGGTTCAGCCGAGAAATCGCCCAGGCGGACCGCTTGGGTGCGATCACTTAGGAAGGAGGACAGCCAGACCAAGGCAGAGCCACCGATCCCCGCCGCCCCGACACGGGAGAGTAAGATGGAATGGTCCACCGTGTCAAAGGCGGCGGAGAGGTCGAGTAGCACCAAGGCCTGGGGGATGTTAGTGTCCAATCCCTCTCTAAGGTTGTCAAGTACTGAAAGCACAATTGACTCGGTGGAGTGAGCCGGGTGAAATCCGGCTTGGCGGGGAGCTAAGACTCGGTTTTCTTCCACGTAGGTGGTGAGTACTCTGGTGACATGTCGCTCCAGGACTTCCTAGGAAAGGGAGCAAAGAAATAGGGCGATAGTTGGCGGGGACAGAGAGGTCCGCGCCAGGTTTTTAGGTCTCGCCTGTCGATGCGCATGCGCATCGAGCTTGCGAGACTATGGGGGCTTATCCGCTCTTTAACCAACTTGCAAGGAATCGTGGTGATTCCTTGCAGTGCACGAGAAATTTAAGCTCAATGCGCATGCGCATTGAGCTTAAAAGCGCGTGCACATGCCCCCAGCCGCCTGCCTTGCCTACTCTCTCTCTCACAGCCTCCCCCAGCTCCGCCCCCTACTCTCCTCCCCCCTCCTCCTACTCTCCTCCCCTGCCTGCCGTGTCGCACCTCTCCCCTCTCCCCGCTCCGCCCCCTCACTTCTTGATTGCACGGCCGCTAGGCCGTGCCTCCCCTACTCTCCTCCCCCTCCTCCTACTCTCCTCCCCTGCCTGCCGTGTCGCACCTCTCCCCTCTCCCCGCTCCGCCCCCTCCCCTGCCCGCCGTGTTACGCTCTTTGCAGCTCCCCAGCCATATGTTGCTTTGTTTTCGCTGCTTTACACGATAAGATCAAAGAGCTGTGAATAACGCGAAGAAAAACGCGTCGTGTTCTCATAGTAACGTTTTCCGGATTGGACGTTTTTCCGCCAATCAAAAAGCATATTAGACCTCCACCAACGCTTGTATAAAGGCGGAAGAAGTCGCTGAACTGCGCCCTTCTTCGCAAATATAAACAATGTGGACAATATAACCTTTAAAACATTCCATGATATGGGTAATAAATTCTTTGTTGTTGTGTCGCCCCACATCCGACTCTCACCGCACCGACGCCACCTCGCCTCAGACGGCCCCCCCCTCATCCGCACGTCGCATTTCTCCTCCCCCCTCGCCCCCTCCCCTGCCCGCCGTGTCGCATTTCTCCTCCCCCCTCCCCTTATCTTCCTTCCCTCCGTCTTGTTAACAGTTTGATACCATAACACGGATTCATTTCGCCACGCAGCTTGCATGATTGCAAACGGCCATTCTTTCAATGTGGTAAAAAAATGTAAACATATTTTTTCTCTTTTCTGTTGCTGGTTAAAGGTTTAAAACAAATCGTATGACGTGTTCCCAAAATGAAATAAATAATAAAAAAACACCCGCACTAAAAGCCTCTCTTATTTATGCACTAGTTAATGCTAGAATCCCCCCTTGTTCCTGCATACATGTGGCAATCTGATCCCCCTCCCCTCCCCCAGCCGATCTGCTCTCTCCAAGCATTGACAGCCTACAGACGGGTCAGGCCAGACGATCACTAAGAGGGTGGAGAATCCCGGACCGAACTAGTTTCAATTTACAGAGCAAACAACTTTTTCTTTTTACGGCAATTGCTTTGCCAGAGGCTGTTGCCCATTATTTAATAAATCCATTAGATTTTTCCAACACTCTTAGCAATATCTAGGTGAACTTGCACGTTATCGCTTCAGCAAATTGCTCATAAAAATCAATAAAACGAATTGTAAATAAATATACATTAGTGCATGTTTTTTTGGGGCAAATAAAACCGCGCCATGTCGACAGCAGCGTCTGTCTTCAGCACTGAGGGCCATGCTGTTAGTACACGTACTGAGTATCCCCTGAGAATAAACCTCACTTCCTGTAATGGACAATGTTATTTTGCACTGAGACTGCAGATGGCTTGTTGGTGAGGGAAAGAGGGTTTGCTTTCACTTTACATGAACCTGTGTGTGTAAAGCCGGCCTAGGCATTAATAAACCATCACGTGCCCCATCTATACCCAGGACCACTGGAATTATGCGATTTTGAAGCCGTGCCAGTTCCCGCGTTACTTTGGACTTGCCGTATTTACCACATAATCGGTCATCTGCTATCTAATGCGGCGATTTCAGACAAAAAGTGTGGATCAAAAGTAACAAAAAAAGTTGCAACACCCTCACTCACCCTCACCCTCACTCACCCTCACCCTCACCCACCCTCAACCCCTCATCCTCACTCACCCTCACCCTCACTCACCCTCAACCCCTCAGCCTCACCCTCACTCACCCTCACTCACCCTCACCCTCACTCACCCTCAACCCCTCACCCTCACTCACCCTCAACCCCTCACCCTCACTCACCCTCAACCCCTCACCCTCACTCACCCTCAACCCCTCACCCTCGACCTCAACCCCTCACTCACCCTCACTCACCCTCACTCACCCTCACTCACCCTCACTCACCCTCAACCCCTCACCCTCAACCCCTCACCCTCACTCACCCTCAACCCCTCACTCACCCTCACCCTCACTCACCCTCACTCACCCTCACCCTCACTCAGCGCAACCACAGCATCTTCACTAAATATATTTAATAAACTTTAAGCTATTGGCAATATAAAATAAAATCCATTTTATTTACGTATTAATTATTAATTGTTTTTTAAAGCACCACACTAACATCACTCAGCAACACACCAACATCACTCTACACCACCACAACAGCATCATTCATCTACAAAAGACTATCACACTACAACCACACACAAACACTTACCACCACAGCACCACTCATCACCACTACAGCATTACTCAGCAGACAAACGTCATACAATCAAAACATGTATGCTTTTAACAGGCACACACACCAACAGCTATCAATGGACGCTTTCACCAGGCGTACACACACAACAGTCATCAGTACTGCAGTAGTATGTATGAATGAGACTGTTGGTGTGCTAAATACGGCTGTGGTGGTGCAGAGTGATGCTGTGTTGTTGCTCAATGGTACTGTGGGGGTGCAGAATGATAAGGTGGTATTGCTGCGTGTTGCATTGGTGGACATCAGTGATGCCGTTGTTGGGAGAAGTGCAACTGTTGTGGTGCTGAGTTATGCTGTGGTGGTAATCATTAAACACCAACACAGCACCACTCATCACCAGCACAGAACAAGACATCACAACAACAGCATTACTAAGCGCCACACTAACATCACTCAGCAACACACAAACATCACTCTACACCACCACAACAGCATCATTCAACAACAACACACTATCACACTACAATCACACACAAACACTTACCACCACAGCACCACTCATCACCACTACAGCATTACTCTGCAGACAAACGTCATACAATCAAAACATGTACGCTTTTAACAGGCACACACACCAACAGCTATCAATGGACGCTTTCACCAGGCGTACACACACAACAGTCAACAGTACTGCAGTAGTATGTATGAATGAGACTGTTGGTGTGCTAAATACGGCTGTCGTGGTGCAGAGTGATACTGTGTTGTTGCTCAATGGTACTGTGGGGGTGCAGAATGATAAGGTGGTATTGCTGCGTGTTGCATTGGTGGACATCAGTGATGCCGTTGTTGGGAGAAGTGCAACTGTTGTGGTGCTGAGTTATGCTGTGGTGGTAATCATTGAACACCAACACAGCACCACTCATCACCAGCACAGAACAACACATCACAACAACAGCATTACTAAGCGCCACACTAACATCACTCAGCAACACACAAACATCACTCTACACCACCACAACAGCATCATTCAACAACAACACACTATCACACTACAACCACACACAAACACTTACCACCACAGCACCACTCATCACCACTACAGCATTACTCAGCAGACAAACGTCATACAATCAAAACATGTACGCTTTTAACAGGCACACACACCAACACCTATCAATGGACGCTTTCACCAGGCGTACATACACAACAGTCATCAGTGCATCCTTTCACCAGGCATACACCCACACAAACAGGCATCAGTCGACGCTTTCAACAGTCACACACACCACCGGCCGTAAGTGCACGCTTTCTAACCATTTTTTAACGTAGCACACACAATTACAGCTATACAAGCATGCTTTGGTGCTGTACAGTACTGCAGTAGTATGTATCAATGAGACTGTGGGTGTGATAAATACGGCTCTAGTGGGGCAGAGTGATGATCTGATGTTGCTCAATGGTACAGTGGGGGTGCAGAATGATAATGTGCTATTGCTGCGTGTTGCATTAATGGACCTCAGTGATGCCGTTGTTAGGATCAGTGCTACTGTTGTGGTGCAGAGTTATACTGTGGTGGTAATCATTGGACAACACTCTACAACGACACTGCACCACTCATCCCCAACACTCATCAGCACTACAACATTACTCAACAGACAAACGTCACAGAAACAGAACATAAACAGTGCATACATACTACCAATAAAAATACTTCAATGTGAACAACAAAAGGACAATGCAAAACGGCGAAACAAAACACGTACGGCGAAACGCAAAACAAAAATAGCCAACAGCAACATAAAAATATTTTTTTACAGGAGGCGAGTTCAGACGGAAGTACACTACAGGACCCGCATACCAAAACGACACGCGCAAACATAACTCAATGCATGGCAAAAAAAACGAACTAAATAGCAGCCATTGATAACATGAAAAAACACACTCTTAAGAAAGGAGCCGGACAGAAACCAAGTGCGAGCAAAGCAAGACCCCAAACAATAATTAGATTCATATCACAAAAAGCAAATTCATAGACAAAAGTGTAACAACTCAGAAAGGCACTCTTTAATAATATGAAAATAAAATAGTAATTACCTGTCGATCGTAGCAGCTCATTCACTGAAATGTAGAGAAAAAAAAACAACACACAAAGAGAACATAAACAGTGCATACATAATACGTTTAACTAAAACAATAAAAAAACAAAAAAGCCAAAGCATAGCAGCGAAACAAGTCACATACGGGTCAAAACCACACAAAAACAAGCCAAGTCGGAGAAACAATAAACATCAGAGTGCGAGCTCAGGCGAAACGAAACTACAGGAACTACATACCAGGAAGACACTAGCAAACATTAGTCAATGCATGGCGAACAATCAACTTAAAGACGAGCCAGTAATAGCATAAATAACAAGAAAAATGCCAGCCACAAGGCAAGTGCGACCGAAATAATTGGGAAATCCAAAATTACATTACATTCACAGAAATAAAAACTTATACAATTTTAAGGACCAAATAACAAAGTCACTCTTTATATATATTTTTACTAAAAAGGGAATTAGCTGTCGCGCGTAGCACATCAGTGACTAAAGTATAGAAATCCAACAAACTACACACAAACAGCCACAGTGCTCACTCACCCTCACTCACCCTCAACCACTCACCCTCACTCACCCTCACCCTCACCCTCACTCACCCTCACCCTCACTCACCCTCACCCTCACTCACCCTCAACCCCTCACCCTCACTCACCCTCAACCCCCCACCCCTCACCCTCACCCTCACTCACCCTCAACCCCTCACCCTCAACCCCTCACTCACCCTCACTCTCACTCACCCTCACTCACCCTCACCCACCCTCAACACCTCACCCTAACTCACCCTCACTCTCACTCACCCTCAACCCCTCACCCTCACTCACCCTCAACCCCTCACCCTCACTCACCCTCACTCACACTCACCCTCACCCTCACTCACCCTCACTCACCCTCACCCTCACTCACCCTCACCCTCACTCACCCTCAACCTCACTCACCCTCACTCACCCTCAACCTCACTCACCCTCACCCACCCTCAACTCCTCATCCTCACTCACCCTCACCCTCACTCACCCTCAACCCCTCACCCTCAATCACCCTCAACCCCTCACCCTCACCCTCACTCGCCCTCACCCTCACTCACCCTCAACCCCTCACCCTCAATCACTCACCCTCACTCACCCTCACCCTCACTCACCCTCAACCCCTCACCCTCACTCACCCTCAACCCCTCACCCTCACTCACCCTCAACCCCTCACCCACACCATCACTCACCCTCACTCACCCTCACTCACCCTCACTCACCCTCACTCACCCTCAACCCCTCACCCTCACTCACCCTCACTCACCCTCAACCCCTCACACTCAACCCCTCACCCTCACCCTCACTCACCCTCACAACACATATTGTGTTACAATAGGTGTCACATTTGCAAAAGATAAAACTATTGGCATTGTAAATAACAAAGCTATTAATTCGCTATTTTCAAAACAAGCACATAAATAAAAAATTTGACCTTTACAATACCAATAGCTCAAACTTTCATAATGCGAGACATATTGCATTGCTGTGCTTCTCTCTCCTGCTGCACTCTCCTGCTCTCTAAAGATGTGGCCTAACGACAAGAGCTGCCATCTAAGTCACGTAAATACAAAACATGTTGCATTCCAAATGCTATAAGTGTCACATTCGCGAAAGTCATAACTATTGCCATTGTAAATGACAAAGCCATCAATTTAGCAATTTTAAAAACCAACAAATACATAAAAAATGTCATTTACAAGACAAATAAATCAAACTTTTCTAATGCAAGACCTATTTCATACAAACATTCACGGATCAAGGGGACTTTCACACACACACTCTATTACGTCTCCTTGGGTTGCATTTTGACGCACACACAACACACAACACATACTAAATTACACGCACACACAAAAAAGAAAAAATGACACCAAGTTCGAGGCACAAGAGGGATGGCTAGCTTTACTTTCAAAAGACTTGTGTCAAAACAAATACAAAAAATAAAAAAAAACACATTCAGCTGGCCTACTATTTCCCCACATCCCTCTACAGCGTGATACCATCACACTCCCACAACCTCCATCACGCACCATCACTCAGCAACACATCCTCACTCACAACCTCAACAGCCTCTCCCTCACACACACTCAATCACCCTCACCCACTCACCATCACACACCATAACTCAACAACACCCCCAAACACTCCCACCCCCTCACCCTCACAAACACTCACCCTCACCCACAGTCACACACTCAACCTTCAAACTCGCACACCCTCACTCACCTTGACACCCTCACAACACTCAGCCTCACTCACGCTCAAACTATCACCTTCACTCACCCACACCTATCATCACACACTATCACATACCATTACCCTCACATTCACACACCCTCACACCATCACCCTCACACCCACAGTCATACTCACACCGTCACCCTCACTCACCCTCACACAACATCACACACCCTCACACACCCTAAAAATCACATCCAATCACCCTCACACCATCCAAGTCCACCCTCACAACCCTCAAAACCTCACTCATACTCACATCGTCACCCTCACTCACCCTCACACACTATCACACACACTCACACCCCTGACCCTCACATCCACTCACCCTCACACCGTCAAATACAACACTCCTACTACACCATAAAAGTACAATACCACACTACAACTCTACACTCCAACTACAACTCCACCCTCAAACTCCACACAAAAATAACGTTAGTCAACATTTACACCCACCCCCTCATCCTCACACACAAACTCACAACACTCACACCATCACTCATACTAAAACAGTCACCCTCAATCACTCTCACACACCATCACGCACCCTCAAACACCCAAAGACTCACATCCAATCACCCTCACACTCACACAGTCCAAGTCCACCCTCCAACTACACCCTATACCTACAATACCACCCTACAACTCTACACTCCAACTACAACTCTACTCTCCAAATTCACACATAAATAACGTAAGGCAACATTTATTTTAATATGTAAAATTCAGATTACACACTTGTAGCTATTAAAACATTCAAACTTAATGCAACACAAGGACAGTGCAGCAATTAATACACAAAAATAAAAAAGGGATTGTAAAATACAACAGTTCCTTCACAAAGATCATAAATGCACACAAAATAGACAAACATATAAATACACAGCAAAAAATACAACAATTTTTGAGTGGACAAAGTGAGCTAAAGGGAAAAAATTCACAACAGAAAGCACTTACTAAAGTAAGGGGAAATAAACAAGTAAACAATGCCAGAAAACATCAAAAACACAAAAAAATGCGTCATCACAAAAGCACAAGACTCTGGTGTTGCTCTGACTGATGCTGCTGTTGCACGAAGTGTTTTTGGTGGTGCTAAGTGCACAACCACAGGAACACCGTACACCACAACAGCATCAAAAAACATCAAAAGAGCACTACTCAACAACACAACAACCAACGCCCATTGCCCACGCAGCTGTTCACAAAAAATTAGGGCACTACTGAAAATACAAAAACATCCTAAGACGTCTACCCTTATGCCCATAAATTACAAGCAACACCCTTATTCTCACTATTGCATACATCAAAGATAGTTCACATACACATTCTAATCTAACACATACTAAGCTACAAAACATGTTTGGGGAAGAAAATAGACTGCATACAGTACTACAAATTTACACATACTATGGCAAACTACAAAAGGCTCACATGCACTCACCCTCACACTCACACCGTCAAAGTCCAGCCTCCAACTACACCCTATAACTACAATACAACTCTACAACTCTACACTCCAAATACAACTCCAGCCTCCAACTGTACACATAAACATTGTTAAGCAAATATTTGAATTAAACGTAAAAAGAGGATTACACACTTGCAGCTAGTCCAAAATGCAAACTTAAAGCAACGCAAGGAGGGTGCAGCTATGAATACACAAATATGCAAACAGGGATTCGAAAATAAAACAATTCTTTCACAAAACGCAGAAAATACACACATTACATCACTGTACATCCTCTTAATACATTGCTAGGGATAATAAATTCAGCAAATACACAAAGTTTCCTTTAATACATCGAGTACATCAATAACATATAATCTGGCTACTTCAGCATCACAGGAAAAAAACAATGCAAACACAACATACATAAATATATTATAAAATAAATAGCACTTCAAAGTTCAAATAACAGCTCGTGTACGTCAAATAACAAACACCAGCAAAAAATACATTACATTACAGTTTTAGAAAACATATGCATTACATATCAACAATTAAAAACAAGACTTTAATTTACATTACATTACAAACATTTACAAATATTACGATCGGGAAAATAAAATTTGTCAAGTTATAAAAACACACTCCTATTCAGTCGTTCACTTAAAGATAGTATAGATACTACATTACATTACATAAAAAAACACTTTGGAATACATTCTTACCTGTCAAACGACGCAGCAACAGCACAGGAACAAGAACACGCCTTCCGCGCACCAACATTCTCGATCTCTGGGGAATTCCACCGTTGACGTAAGCAAATCGGAACGCTACGTCAAAAACGTCGCGCTCCGATTGGCTAGAAAAAAACGTCAAAAAAACGTAAACACTCACAATACAAAAATAAACTAGAACGCTAACTTAGGGGACGTCAAGGTGACGCATTGCGTCGGCCATTTTAAAAAAAATAAAATTAATTACGGGTCTCATCAAACACCTAAAACACACATAACACCACACAGTAAGTAAAAAACATACACAGTTCGATTACATACAAATATACACATAAGGCAGGACAATTACAAAGGGAAGATCTATCACGTTTTTTTTTACACAACACATATTAAATAATTAATATTAACATACACACACTCATAACATCACCCTCACACACCAAAAATATCACACTCCTTCACACACACTCAATCACCCTGACACAACATCTCCCTCACACACCATCACACACCTTCAGCCTCACACCCACTTACTCACACTCACCCTCACACACACTCACACCCCCTCACACTCACACACACTCACACACCCTCTCTCCCCTCAAAAAATAACACCCCTCACAACAAGCTCACACTCACTACACCGGACAGCCGCACCCACTCACACCCCTCACACTCTCTCACCATCAACAACGCTCAGCCTCACACAGCCTTACCCTCATCCCCTCACCCTCACACACCCTCAATCACCCTCACACACCCTAACTCTCACCCTCAACAACTCACACACACTCACACTCCCTGGCTCACCCTCACCCTCACACACACACACACCCTCACCCTCACACCCCATCACCCTCACACCCCCTCCCTCACCCTCACTCACCCTCAACCCCTCACCCTCACTCACCCTCACCCTCACTCACCCTCACCCTCACTCACCCTCACCCACACTCACCCTCACTCACCCTCAACCCCTCACCCTCACTCACCCTCACTCTCACTCATCCTCACTCACCCTCAACCCCTCACCCTCACCCTCACTCACCCTCAACCCCTCACCCTAACTCACCCTCACCCTCACTCAACCTCAACCCCTCACTCACCCTCACTCACCCTCAACCCCTCACCCTCACTCACCCTCAACACCTCACCCTCACTCACCCTCACCCTCACCACCCTCAACACCTCACCCTTACCCTCACTCACCCTCACCCTCACTCACCCTCACCCTCACTCACCCTCACTCACCCTCACTCACCCTCACTCACCCTCAACCCCTCACCCTCACTCACCCTCACTCACCCTCACCCTCACTCACCCTCACCCTCACTCACCCTCAACCCCTCACCCTCACCCTCAACCCCTCACCCTCAACCCCTCACTCACCCTCACTCTCACTCATCCTCACTCACCCTCAACCCCTCACCCTCACCCTCACTCACCCTCAACCCCTCACCCTAACTCACCCTCACCCTCACTCAACCTCAACACCTCACTCACCCTCACTCACCCTCAACCCCTCACCCTCAACCCTCACTCACCCTCACCCTCACTCAACCTCAACCCCTCACTCACCCTCACCCTCACTCACCCTCAACCCCTCACCCTCAACCCCTCACTCACCCTCACTCTCACTCATCCTCACTCACCCTCAACCCCTCACCCTCACTCACCCTCAACCCCTCACCCTAACTCACCCTCACCCTCACTCACCCTCAACCCCTCACTCACCCTCACCCTCACTCACCCTCAACACCTCACCCTCAACCTCAACCCCTCACCCTCACTCACCCTCACCCTCACTCACCCTCACCCTCACTCACCCTCACTCTCACTCACCCTCAACCCCTCACCCTCACTCACCCTCACTCACCCTCAACCCCTCACCCTCACTCACCCTCACCCACCCTCACCCTCACCCTCACTCACCCTCAACCCCTCACCCTCACACAGTGCAATAGGTCTCAGACAATTTCAGTTAGAGCTTTTAGAAATGTTTATGGCTTTTTTTATTTGTAATTCTTTAGCATTGGCTACAGGAAACAAAAATGCTAAACATTTACAAAAAACCCCATAAACAATTCTAAAAGCACTAACTCTAATGATGCGAGACCTATTGCATTTCCAATGCTTGTTTTAGAATGGGGAGGATTATAGCGGTTTTGAGAGCAGGGGTAACCACACCCTGGGACAAGGAGCAGTTGAGAAAAGTAAGCGGGGGTAGCGGGCAGTTCGTGAAAATGTGACAGAGAATATGGGCAGGGCACGGGTCAAGTGGGGACCCAGATTTAACTAGAGGGAGGAGGGAGAGAAATGATTCCTCTGTTAGAAGAGGGAATGAGTCGAGACAAGCCTCTATAGGGGGGCAGGGCGGGTTGAGGAAGGAGGAAGAGGGGGGGAGGATATTGGCTCTGATTGTTGCAATTTTATCTAGAAAATAAGAATTCAGGGAGTCGCAAAGAGGTTGAGAGGGGGAGGGTTTGAGAGTGGTTCTGTCGGAGTAAGCGAGTTTATTAATAATAGAGAAGATTTCTCTAGGTTTATTATCCGCGACTAGAATTTTAGAGGAAAAGTAGTCCTTTTTGGTGGACAGAATAGATTTTTTGTATTGCTGCAAGAGGGAGGTGTACTGAGCTTTGAGGAAGGGGCAGTGCTGTGGTCTCCAGGATCTTTCTGCATGGCGGACTGAGATTGTTAATGCCTTCAGTTCGTCATTGAACCAGTGGTTGGAGTCGTTCGTCCGTCTAGAGGAGACCCGCCTAAGTGGGGCGATGGAGTCGCAGGCTGAAAGTAGCCAAGAGTTGATGGAGTTGGCTTGTTCTGAAGAGGGCAGACCAGATAGGTCAGGGCTGGAAGATGAGAGAGAGGAGGCTAGAGAGGCCACATCTACCCGACCCCAGGATCGTACCCAGATGTTTTTAGGGTGCGAGGGCTTGGTGGGTGGGCCAAGTTGAGAGAAAAAGGAAATCAGTGAGTGATCAGACCAGGGACAAGGGGAAATAGACAGAGACGCAATGGGGCAGTTCAGAGACCAGATCTGGTCAAGGGTATGGCCTTGAGTGTGCGCAGAGGAGTGGACATGCGAGGTGAAGTTAAGGGAGCGTAAAGTTTCGGAGAATTCTTTGGAAGTGGAGCATTCAGCTGGATCGGAGGGCCAAAAGTTGAAGTCGCCTAGCACCAAGACGGAAGAGTTGTTGACTGCTAGGGTGGCCACAAGTTCTTGAAACCCATCAAGAAAGGGTTGAGAAGGTTGAGGGGGGTGGTACATAAGTAAACAAATGTGGGGTACATTAAAGAATAGTGAACGAACGACTAAGAAGTCAGATGTACCGATCGGGGGAAAGCTGAGAGGTTGAAATGGAAGATCCTTTCGAGCAATCAGGGCGACACCCCCGCCTGATTTGCCGGATGGCCGGTCAGCTCGGAGAGCGTAGTGGGTAGCGGGGAGAGAAGCTAAGAGAATGGGGAGGAAACTGTCACGGAACCAAGTCTCCCTAAGGGCATGTATGTGTGCCACATGGCACACAAGCCAGAATCAGGGGTGCAACAGGGTGTCAAAGTGAAACCCTGTCCCCCTTGCAAATTCGGTCATTTTACCGAATCGGTATTTACCGATTCGGTAATTGACATTGATTCCTATGGGCCTCAAGGCCCATAGGAATCAATGGCAATTACAGAATCGGTAAATACTGATTCATTAATTACCGAATCATACCAATTCGGTAATTAATTCGGTAAAATTACCTACATCCCGATTGCCAGTTCTTAAATACCGAATCGGTAATCTGGGATTACCTACATCGGACCCATGGTCTCCAAAACAGCCATGTTGCTGTGTGGCAGAGTCAAAATAGCAATCTCAATTTTTTCTGTGGCTCACTAAATCTTTCTAACTGAGATAGCATCAAGGCAGATTACCAGTCACGTTTGTGTGCAAGATTCCATGGTTATGTGATTCTAAAAACAATTTAGCATTGCACCATGGTATGCAGGCAAATGAAGCAAACACAAAGAAATGATGGATGGAGCACTGAAACTTTTCAGACACTCACTCCCAGTCACAGATCTTGGTTGACTCCATCATTGTTCTTTAGCTCACTTCGCCACCCCAGTTCAGACACAGCTATATGCAAATCAGTCTTGACCCTGTGCCTCATGGGAGCAGTCCAGCACAAACTGCCAAGCCATGTCTTCCCTGGACCGGAAACAAGCTTTCTGGGACCAGTTTCGGGGTAACACCCATCTTCAGCCAGGCTAGCTTGAATCCAGTGGCAAAGTGAGCAAGGGACCCACATCTGGGCATGCCCTACCCACTTAGGGCAAACAAAGCAAACACAAGGAGATGATGGACGGAGCACTGAAACTTTTCAGACACTCACCCCCAGTCACAGATCTGGGTTGAATCCATCATCGTTCTTTAGCTCACTCCGCCATCCCAGTTCAGACACAGCTATATGCAAATCAGTCTAGAGTCTGTGCCTCATGGGTACAGTCGAGCCTGAACTACCAAGCCATGTCTTTCCTGGACCGGAAACAAGCATCCTGGGACCAGTTTCGGTACAACACCCCTTTTCAGCCAGGCTAGCTTTAATCCAGTGGCAAAGTGAGTATGGGACCCACTTCTGGGCATACCCTACCAACTTAGGGCAAACAAAGCAAACACAAGGAGATGATGGACTGAGAGCTGAAACTTTTTAGACACTCACCTCCAGTCACAGACCTGAGTTGAATCCATCATTGTTCTTTAGCTCACTTCACCACCCTGGTTCTGACATAGATATATGCAAATCAGTCTTGACCCTGTGCCTCATGGGGACAGTCCAGCCAGAACTGCCAAGCCATGTCTTCCCTGGACCGGAAACAAGCATCCTGGGACCCCTCTTCAGCCAGGCTAGCTTGAATCCAGTGGCAAAGTGAGCAAGGGTCGAACGTCTGGGCATACCCTGCCAACTTAGGGCAAACAAAGCAAACACAAGGAGATGATGGAGGGAGCGCAAATGAGCAATGCCTTGCATTAGACATGTGCATAAGGAACACCCTTGAGTAGAAATCTCTACATAAAGACAGGCGCTGGTATGTCAGTCATGTAATATGTGCAGCTTTGTGGAAACTACATGATTTTCCCTTTAGTCCTTTGCTTGCACCTGTATTTTTTGGTACTAATATTGCGATAAGTTAAAGGATTAACTAAGAAGTAGGCATGATATTAATCCTTCTAGGGTTTTTTCTTTTCCTCTTTTATCGCAGGACTCTTGATTATTAGTAAAGGGAGCACGATTGGGAACATCTTTGCCCACATTTTCCATTAATTTATTTCTGCACAAGAGCACATACAGCATGGTAGGTTGTTTCTATACACCTGATACCCTTGGGCAAATATGTGGGGATTTTTCTTGTTCTATTCATTGGTATGATTTTCATGTATTACCTAGGTGTGGGGTTAATGGTTACACGCACTGTATCATATTTTATATTTTTAGAGCTCATAGATATCTTGTCATATATCTTTAGGTATTACTCAATCTTATGAAATGTGGCTCTCCTGATGAAGGCCGGTGAGCCGAAACGCGAGAAGAGAGATCTTCTGAATATATCATTCATCCGCGCTACATCAGATTTATCAACTGTTCATGGCATCAGACCATTGTATATCATGTTGTGTCATAGCTTGATTCATACAAGAAAAAATATGACTGAAGGGATACTTTATAAACCACTCTATGTACAGTGACAGGCGAGTGATTTATAAATAATCAAGTACTTTATATGATTATCCAGTGACATCTATGGCTGCGTATGGGTTATGACAGATATGAGTGGTTGCGTTAGTGTGTATTAGAGCTGTATGTTTTTTAAATATATTTATGTGTGTCATGTGAATAAATCTTTTGAATTTTGATAATAAAATAATTGTATATATTAGGTCTAATATTCTGGTGTTGTTGATCTCTATTGATTATGGAAAGAGAATGGTTGCCTGAGAATTTTCATTATACTTAAATATTCCTTGCAAAACCTGGTCATGCAACTGTAAGGGACTTTAGCTGATCTGCTTTGCTCGGAATTCTAGGGATTTTTGATCAGATCCCCCCTTGTTACCTCTATTTTACAGTTGTCTGCCTGCCAAGGCCCATTCTGTCAATCATTTAGAGGGCCACTGGAATTTAGGCCTGGACGGAGCTGGTGTCGTGCCTCTACGCGTAGATCCATGGAGTTTGAAAAAAGCTCCGTGGAGCTACACGTAGATCCACTCCATCCCCGCTCCCTCCCCACTCACAAATACTTAAAAAAGATATAAAGAAGGCACTTACCGGTGTTTCTGCCGCCTCCCCTGCCTGGCAGCTCTCCTTCCTGCTCCTCTCGTGTCCATGACATCATTCTTCAGAAAAAAAAACACTACGTTGTAAGTCTTGCGCGTGCGCATGAGCACTCAAAAAGACATACAGCGTAGTGTTTTTTATGAGAAGGATGTTGAGGATGCGAGAGGAGCAGGAAGGAGAGCGGCCAGGCAGAGGAGGCGGCAGAGACACAGGTAACTGCCTTCTTTATATCTTTTTAAAGTATTTGTGAGTGGGGAGGGAGCGGCTAAATCCGCTTCACCACGGAGGTGGAGTTTTTTCCTACTCCGCGTTCGCCACGAAGCACGGAGTAGGCACATCTCCACAAACTCCACTAGCGGAGCGGAGTTACCCGCCCAGGGTTACCGGAATTATGCAATCCTATAGGCGCAGCATTTTCCCCATAAGTATGGATTTGCAGGATTTACTGCGTAATCCATAATTTGCTGCATAATCTGCAGTTTTTAACACCATTTTTATTTCCAGCTCTAATGGATCAAAACTTAATGAAAACATGACTACAAGAATTCCTGCGCTTCACAAAGGTTGACTAGTTCTCTTGAGGTTCCTTTTTGCTGTATTTGGTTGTTAAACTGGTACCAATGAGGTGAGATCTTTGCCCAGCCAATAGGCATCGACTATGCAAAAGCTACTGCCTTTGCCAATACGTTTTAACAATGTTGTACACCAGAGTGGCTGCTGTTCGGCATGGCTAAAAGTTAGTAGGGTAAAGGAGAGTGACGTGGAGTGGAGTGTCATAAAGTGGGTTACTGTTGAGTATCATGGAGTGGCGTGGAGTGGTGTAGAGCACAGTGGAGTGGCATGGAGTGTGTTGCGTATAGTGAGTAGAGTGGAGTACAACTTTCTGAATGTCCCTAAGATGTCTTTAGCGCTGTCTGGTAGGCTGCAACCTAGAAATTATGTAAATAATGGAGTATCACTATATGCTGCATAATTTGCCTTTTTTTGTCACATAATTTGGTCCTCCCATCACATAATTTGCTCAGCCCTGCCGCATAATTCCAGTGACCATAACCGTAAATTGCCTCTCCTGGGATCCCTTGCACAGTCCCTGAACTTTCCTCAAGTTCCTATGCAGTCCAGAGGCAGCGTGACCTCACGAAGGTAGTTGTTGGCCCTTGCCCCCACCTCTTTTAGAGCGTGGGCCGTGCACGAGCCCATGTGCCAAGGAAGAAGTGCTCCGGGTGCTACAAAACCCCACCTTCCCAAGAAGCTGCTCTTTTTTGTTTGAACTCGAATGGGTTCATGCTGGAAGCCTCTGTCCAGGCTCCAGACTCTGCAATGCTCTGTTTACTGTCAGGTTCCAGCTGGCAAAGCGTGTGTTACAGCGGAGTACAACCACACAATGAATGATGGGGAAAGGACGTTTCCATCTTGACTGGAATCCATTGCATGCATTAACACCCGGCAGTGGCCTGGAGCTGGCAGCTGCAAAATCATTTTATCTTTTGCGACACTGTGTAATTTCATGCTGCTTTTCTACGTTTGGATCTGTGCATTATTAAATACTTGAAACCCCACAGCTGCATTTTTTATTTAGCTACTAATTTCTCAATTAAAAGAGCATTATTATTATCATCCTCCATAATTCGTTTATAATAGCGTCCTTGGTATGAGGATTTCCCAGTGCATCGGATTTGAACCTGGGACCCTAAAAGCACACGAGTCGCAATTTGGTGCGTTTTTAAGCTTGCTGTATTTGTTTACCCAATCCCCGAGAGATGAGAGAAACGTGCTATATTTTAAGTCGTTAACTGTGGAGACTGGTTTTGGCTCCGCATTTAACTCTAGCAGGGCTGTTCACATTCCTGACAATTACATTTTTCACCTGTTTTAGAGCAGTAACTTCAGTGGTCCTCACTGTTTGGTCCTGATTTTAGATAACACGTGGACATACTGTCATCTAGTGGACAATCTTGGAACTGTCTGTGAAAAAACTTACTACAGTCTGATTCACATGAAAGCATGACCGACCTAGACATGTTTTACAGAAGTGTCAGTTCTCCCTGCTTCTCGTATACATGTGACTAAGCCAGCACATTTATGGAAAAAGCTAAGCCAGTGTTCTGATTTGGCTCTAAGAGTCGAAGTACGAGCCGAGTAGTCAAAAAATGTGGCTTGTACGACCCCAAATGTGTAAATATATAGCCAAGGCTTTTTATAATTAAACATTTTCGTATATTTCTTCATGTCTATTGCCTTAAAAAATATAAATGATGTGTCTGCATTTAGTGACGTTTACTGAAAGTAATAGTTTGAAATAGAATTGGGGCAGTACTGTGTGTATTTGGCCTGGCTCTGTTTGGTCCGAATCAGGGTCAACTTTGTTTGCCTGCCTCTATAGTATAAAACTGCTGGCCAGTGAGTTCTGCTTAAAAACCGTGTAAAACACTTGGGATCACTTCCATAGGTATATGCTTCTCAAACGCAACAAAAGTTGCCTTAGAGGCAACATGGTCATAGAGCAGTGTATTTTTGGCTCCACCCTTTATGTTATACCTGGTCAGATATATATTTATGACCTTCTGTATTTGTGTTGCTTAATATCATTAATGTGATGTGGTGCACTGAAAAGCTATATAAATTGCATTTACGTTGTAATATCAGCATTCATACAAGTGTACATAGTAATGTAAACTAATTAATCTTTAATCGACTGTGCCTATGGAGTTTTACAGAACGCCAGGACACCCACGGGTAACAGAGCGCTGTACAAATGTCAAAAATAAATAAAAAAATAAATAATGCTGTCTTTACAGTAACATTGAATTGCAGTTCCCAACCATATATATCTGCATTTGCCTGATTTGAATAATGTTGTTAACTCCTATAGTCAAGTCAAGTCAAGTCAGATAATTTATATAGCGCACTACATACCCAGAGGGTCTCAAGGCGCTAAGGAGGGGGAGGAGGATTACTTGTCAAATATCCACGTTTTAAGTTGCTTTCTGAAAGCTAGGTGGTTCTGGGTAAGGCGAAGGTAAGTGGGGAGTGAGTTCCATGTTTTAGCAGCCAGGTAAGAGAAGGATCTGCCTCCCATGGTGGTCTTGTTGATGCGAGGTACAGTGGCGAGGGCTTGGCTGGAGGAACGTAGTTGGCGGGAGGGGGTGTAGAAGGACAGTCTTGAGTTGAGGCATTCTGGTCCGATGTCGTAGAGTGATTTGTGTGCGTGGGTTAGCAGTCGGAAAGTGATTCTCTTATTGACGGGTAGCCAGTGGAGGTCTTTCAGGTGACCAGAGATGTGTTCGTTGCGTGGGATGTCTAATATGATTCTGGCTGAGGCGTTTTGGATTCGTTGGAGTTTCTTTTGGAGTTTAGCGGTAGTGCCATTTATTCATTTGAATAGTACTATGCATCTATATTGTAACTTCATACATGTCCATAACCATGCATTTAAATGTGTACGGAAATGTTTTGCCATGTTAACTTGACCAAAGGCCCAAAGCACTTGAATTTCATACTATTTAAACTTCAACGAGAAGCTTGCTGGGGTTGCAATGTTTTTATCTCCTCTGCAGATGCAGGCATATAATCCCAAGAACAGAGAATGCCAGATTGTGTGTGAGAGATAGTGAGGTTCGGGAGGAGTACTTTTTGCAAGGATGAGAAACCTTAAAGAACAAAGGGAGTACTACTGTTTGAACAGAATTGGGAGAAGGGAGGAATCCAAGGACGTTCTGATTTGCGGACCAAAAGGAAGAAGTTTCAAGAGTACCTGCCAAATTTTACTGTGTGGAGGTGGGAAATAATGAGGCATTTGATTAGGAATACTCAAATGTTCTTTTGTGGGGTTTAATTGGTAATCATACTTCTCCTTTTGTTAGATTCCTTTTAGACTCAGAGTTGTATAGAACTCTTTGTGAGTTGTGTGGCCTTAGGCTATACCATACTGGAGGTCTTCTACAGAAGTTCCACTATGCTAACACCTTCCTACTTTACTGGATCTGATTAGGGTTTCCCCAATCAGTGCTTTTAGTTCAGGTTTACTTTAGGAGATGTTGATTTCCTCGTGCATATTAGACAGGAGGTCCGCAGATCATATACCGATCATCAGGTTTTATTTCTGATTTTCCGAATTGCTTTTACTGAATTCCTTGTATGTCTCATGTCATTGAAGCTAAACTTTGTGAGACATTTTGGCGTCCCGAGAGTGATTTTTTATTTTTACAATATATTCTTAAGACGTGTCAGCCTGGCTTTAAATTTGCATTAAACTCATACTCAATTTCATATACCGACTTTGGGTCCTCATTGTGTGACAGAATTAAAAATTTGCAAACATTCGTGACAAGAATTTTCAATTCTATTAAGAACACGGAGGCGAGGATTATGCTTTCTCTATTTCTTTACTACCAACAGCAGCCAATAGGAACATAGTAAAGAAAAACAAAAAACTACAACTCCCATGAGCCCTTAGGCAACCATAGAGAGTACATGCTATATAAGTCACCATAGAGGACAACACTTCCTCTTTCTTTGTCCAGGAACCATAAACAGTCTAAAGTCATTTGAAGAAAAGTACCGCCAACCATCCAGAAAGGAAAGTCCGAAGGCAGAACCGCAAAGAAATCCAACAGGAAAACAGGCAACCACTCCAAAAGCGCCGAAGGTGCATCAGGAAACACAGCAAATCCAAGCTCCAAGGCGCGGAAAACAGTGCCGGAAAGACCAAGATGATAGATCACTTCTGGTCCGAACCTGAAAGAAAAACAGAGCCGTAACATATATCCCCAAAACCTTTGAAGGTAGCATCACATAGGGTGGGGAAAAAATCAATGCAAAACAATGCAGATCATAGTAAAGCAAAGATGCAATATAAACAATGCCGTAGAATACAAATGGGTGGGATAATCCTCGCCTCCGTGTCCTTAATAGAATTGAAAATTCTTGTCACGAATGTTTGCACATTTTTAATTCTATGGCAGGACAGGAGGCTTCAGATTATGCTTGTTCAAAGCTGTTCCACCACAACAGAGGCAATATCTACAATGGGTTTGAAGTAAAATGTCTTAAACACAGTATCAGAAGACCAATCAGCTGTCTTCACAATGTCATGCAAACTCACACCAACCCGAAAAGCCTTAGAGGCCATGGCACCCCTCGCGGAATGAGCTCCAAAGATGGAGGTATCAATTCCTGCCTCAGACATAAGCCAGCGCACCCAACGAGCCAGAGTAGCTGACGCCACAGGCTTAAAAGGCTTTAACAAAGCAATCAATAACTGTCCAGACATATCTTGACGAAAAGGAGCCGTACTCACCTCATAATCCTTTATGCAGCGTACCACACACAATTGTGGATTGTGAGGAAACGCTGGGTAAGTGACAGCAGACAGATTAGTCTTGGTACGTCTGGAAACCGTAAAAGTAACGCCTTCAGGGGAAAAAGAACGACCCGCGAGGTCCAATGCGCAGACATCCGAAACACGCTTACAAGAGACTAAGCACAAAAGCATTGTCAATTTCGCAGACAACTGCTTACGAGACAGAGAAGCGTTGGGAGGCCAAGCCTCTAGAAAACGCAAAACAATGTAGACATCCCATAGAGCAACATATTTCGGACATGGCGGTTTAGCCATCCGCACACCACGTAACAATGCAGAGATGAGAGGATGTTCCCCAACAGGCTTTCCGTCGACCAAATCATGGCCCACAGAGAGAGCGGAGCGGAAAGAATTGACGGTCCTGTAAGCAGAACCAGCAGAAGCGATGGAAGCAAGAAAATTAACCACTAGAGAGACATCTGCTGAAGCGGGATACAGATTCCGTTCAGAACACCAATCACACCACCGACGCCAAGCTGACGCATAACGCTTGCGCGTGTTGGGGGCCCAAGCTTCACTGATAAATCTCTCAGCGTCTCCAGATAAGCCAGGGACTTTCCAGCGGTCCCCGAGAGATGCCACGCCACCAGACGGAGCTGGCCCGACAGAACGAGAGGATGCGGTTGGAGCAGAGGATCCAACAGCAAGTTTCACCTCGTTGGAAGCAGAAATGGAGTCGAGCAACTCATTTCCAGAAGGTCCGGAAACCACGCTTGAGCTCTCCAAAGAGGAGTGATCAGAACGATCTCCGACAGAAACTGCTTCGTCCTGGCCAAGACTCGCGAAATCATCGCGAACGGGGGAAACGCATAGCAAAGCTGAGGAGGCCAAGTCTGGAGAAAGGCATCCGTGGCCAGGGCCTCCGGATCCGGACGCCAGCTGTAAAACCTGGGCAGTTGAGCATTGAGGCGAGAGGCGAAGAGATCGATCCAGGGGTGACCCCAAAGGCGAGACAGGGATCGAAAGACCCGAGGGTGAAGACGCCAGTCGCTGAAGTCCAGCAGATGGCGAGAATTCCAGTCGGCCACTTGATTCTGGCGACCTGGGAGATATTCTGCAATAAGAGTGATCTTCCTCTGTAGGCAGAAGTGCCAGAAATCCTTCGCAATCTCCGCTAACAACCTCGACCGAGTTCCTCCCAGTCTGTTCACATATCGCACCGCTGAGATGTTGTCCATGCGGAGCAAAATGCAACAGCTGGTGGCTTGTGGAGCAAGACTGCGGATCGCAAATGATCCCGCCAGAAGTTCCAGGCAGTTGATATGAAGGGCTAATTCGTCCTGAGACCAACGGCCGCCCGTTGTCAAGTCCCCGCAACGGGCTCCCCAGCCCCATAGACTCGCATCTGATTCCAAAACCAAGTCTGGAGTCGAGCCAAACAGAGCTTTCCCGTTCCAGGCCTCCATGTGATGGAGCCACCACATCAGTTCCGATTTCGCATCTTGGGACAGAGGAACCAGGTCGGAATACCGAAGACGCTTCTGCAAGTGCCTGATCTTGAGACGTTGCAAGGCCCGATAATGCAGGGGACCCGGAAATATCGCCCGAATGGAAGAAGCCAATAGCCCGACAATCCGAGCGATCGACCGCAATGATACGTTCGGTGCAGACAACAGTGACTTCAACTCCCTCTGGATAGACCTGACTTTCTGGGCAGGTAAAAGAAGTTGGCAAGAGATCGAGTCCACAAGGAAACCCAGAAACTCTATCGAGTGAGTGGGCAGTAAATGAGACTTCTGCGGATTCACTAGAAATCCGAGAGACTGAAGTAGATCGACTGTCCAAGATAAATGGGAATGTAGTTGTAGTGGGCACTGAGCCATCAAGAGAATATCGTCCAGATACACTATCAGTCGCACCCCCCGCGCACGCAGCGATTCCATGACTGGTCGCAGGAGCTTCGTGAAGCACCATGGGGCGGACGAGAGACTGAACGGGAGAACCGTGTATTCGAACCATTCCCCCAGCCACTGGAACTGCAGAAAACGGCGATGAGGTGGAAAGATGGGAATGGACAAGTATGCGTCCTTCAAATCCAGGCGAACCATCCAGTCGCCCTTGCGAAGAAGATCCCTGAGAAGATGGATTCCCTCCATCTTGAAGTGGCGATAGACCACCCCGTTGTTGAATTCTTTGAGGTTGAGTACAAGACGAGACCCTCCCCCTTTCTTCTCCACCAGAAACACATTGCTGACGAACCCCTGTGGATGGAAGGTCGTTCGCACAATGGCCCCTTTGAGAAGAAGAGAGTCGATTTCTCTGGATATCACCTCCCGATCTCGTTGGGAAAAAACAAGGGGAGAAGGGACGGGACCCTGAAGGTTTGGGTGGTAGAACTAGATGTGGTACTCCTGAACTGTTTGTAATATCCAAGCATCGTTGGAGATCGAGCGCCAATTCTCTAGAAAACACTGAACCCTGCCCCCCAAAACAACACTGTCGTAAGGAATCATGCTCACCTGTAGCGGAGTACTCCTGTCGTCCTCCTTGGGTACCACCGTAGCCACCCTTGTTGCCTTGACCTCTACCTTTCCGGGAGGGGTAGAAGGTTGTTTTAGACCCGGAATAGGACTGTTGCTGTTGCTGACGCTGTCCGCCTCCACCCTGGTGGGACTGTTGGCCACGTTGTTGACCAGAACCTCGGCC
Source organism: Lissotriton vulgaris (assembly GCF_964263255.1). Lineage (NCBI taxonomy): Eukaryota > Metazoa > Chordata > Amphibia > Caudata > Salamandridae > Lissotriton > Lissotriton vulgaris. Next base: position 1,142,392,014 of record NC_141695.1, on the reverse strand, counting down.
GAACGAACGTCCCCCAGAACGTCCGGCCCTGGCAAAAACCGGGCGGAACGCCCTGCGCAAGGAAGATTGCGGCTTGTCCAGGCCACTAAAGGTCGCCACAAATTTAGTCAGCTCCTTCAAAAACGGCTGACCAAATAACAGACCTTGAGCCAGAGCACCGGATTCGGATGTAGCCAGCTCAGACAAGCGTGGATCCATTTTCAGCAATATGGAACGCCTACGTTCCGTTGAAAGTGCACAGTTTGCGTTCCCCAGGAGACAGATAGCCCTTTGGGCCCAGCCAATCAGGACATCGGGGTCAATGCCAGACGCCTCCCCTTGGGCTTGATACCCCAGATCCAGGATTTTTGTCAATGGACCAAGTAGATCTAGTAACTTGTCTTGGCACAGGCGCCAAGAACGGTCAATACCCTTCTTGGGATCCTTATTAAATTTTTTAAGGTAAGTCAAAATTGTGGGGTCGACCTCCGGAGTGTCAGCCAATTTATCCGCCAACTCCGGACGAGGGCACTCGGAACGTAACCGAGAACGCACCTCCTGATCGAAAGAATCACGGATATGGGCTTGGATATAGTCCGCGACCTCTGGAGCAGGGCACCAAACCTTGGAATTAGGGTGTATGATATCCATAGGCTCAAAGGTCAAGACTGGGGGATGTGGAGAAGCGTCAACAAAATGTTCCTTTCGGTACTTTTTTGCCGGAGGGGGACCAGAGGGACCAGAAGATGATGAAGAAGAGGTATCTTCAGTGTCCGGAGGTGGAAGATGAGAGTGACAAACTTGAGCAGGAGCAGACAAAGACTTGGCCAAACGCACAAAGTCCGACCTGTGAGGGTTACTGGGTGACTTAGAGGAGTGCTTGGAAGCAGAGGATGGAATCCAACCCTGTTGTTGGGCATAGTCAGTTAAATGACGTTTCAGCGGCCCAATTGCACGGACCAATGCAGTATTAACGGAATGTTGAACGCCCTGGTCAAGGGCATCGACTAAATCATACTCAAATGATTCCTCCTGCTCCTCCTCATAAAAATATTCCTCAGCGTCGACGTACTCTGCCATGGTGTTGGAAAACAATGCACACCACTGAGGAAAAACAGGCAGAAAAATACAAATATACAGAAGTATATCTAGAAGCCCACAGAAAAAACAAATAGCAAATAGCAGGTCACAATCAAGCGACCCTGTCAGGGGGGGTGACAGCCCCACGCAAGCTAATGAGGCAGAGCAAGAACTCGACCAAAACAATCAGGATTGAATGTGGAGGGACCAGCTTGCGTGCAAAGTACACCCTAGGCACCGCCTCTAAAGATTATGCAGCCCAAAACCTTCCGAGAGGTAGAGGGCGTCAGAGGAGCTCTCCGGCAGACAATTGGGCAGAGGCAATGAGAAAAAAACGCCGCCTCGTAGCGTTTCCAAGCTCCTGTCACACGGAGCGACAAAGTCACCAACGCGCATGCGCGGTGGCGTGTCTGCTACCCGGAAGAGGAGCGACGTGCGACACGCGCGTGAGAGTCCCCGAGCTCCGGTCCCACTCCACGGAAACACCGACGCGGGCACAAGGCGCCCGCAAGTCCAGAGAGGCGAACACTCGCTCTCCAACATTCACACGCAACGTCCTGAGAAACAAGAAAAAACGCCAGCGGCAGCACAACGCACAAAGCGGCTGCAAGCAAGATACAAAGCGAAAGCGGCGTACAGTTAGTACAACAGGACAGCAAGGTAATAGTGCAATGAAACATTCAATTAATCACAAGAAACGTAGAAAAGCACTTAACTGGCTGCGAAGCAGCAAAGAAAGAGGAAGTGTTGTCCTCTGTGGTGACTTATATAGCATGTACTCTCTATGGTTGCCTAAGGGCTCATGGGAGTTGTAGTTTTTTGTTTTTCTTTACTATGTTCCTATTGGCTGCTGTTGGTAGTAAAGAAATAGAGAAAGCATAATCTGAAGCCTCCTGTCGTGCCATAGAATTGGTTACACTGTAAATTGAATATGTGGATGATCCCAAGGTACCTAAAAAGGTCTGTTGCAGAAAAATTTGGACCGAGGGCTCAGTGCCCTAGCAGTTGTATACTCATTCCAAAGAGAGAAGCTAAGCTGAAATGTGGTGATGGAATAGTACTGGAATGCTCAAGGAATGCACTGGACTTTTTAGTAGCACAACAACAATGCTTCTTTTCAGAGAATCTTTGCTAAAAGTTTAAAGTAGTGGTCATATGCAGAGTACTTTCCAGACCAGATGCATTTACGAAAGAATCAAATGTGGTTGCACATTCATATACGTCTACAAACAATGTGACTGCAAACAATAACCATAACTAAAACTATTGGAACACCAAACTGTTTTAATGGATATATAAAACTGTTCTTTAAGAGACACAGGCTGTGCAGTGCTCATGCAAACAATTCTTAAAGAAATAACAACGGGTTGTATAACACATAAGAACATAAAAAAAAATGGAGGCTGCGCTTTCATAAAGGTCTCCAGGGCTAGGACTCCTTCCTAGTCCCAAGTTTTAAATTAGATGATATCAAACGAATGAGTTTAAAGTTATGATTGTCAAAGTTTCGACCCCTTCTGTGCTTAATTACTAGGGTCTGAATTAGGACAGAGTTAATCAGATAATCAAGATACTGAGCCTAAAATCTTACAAGTAGTTAGATTGCCAATTATATGTGTTCAAACACTACTCAAAGAATTCAATTGGTGGAAGTCAGAAGGGAACATTTTCCCTCTACCAATCAATTATAAGGAAACTCAAATACAAATATAGTAACAAATAGCAAATAATTATTTCTTTTGCTGGCACACAGTGTGAGCACACAGCGAGGTTATCAGTGATGGGTGACTCTATCACTGAAAACTAAATAAATACAATGGGCCTCATTTATTAGAAATGACGCATCGCTGCATGAAAGCAGCGATGTGTCACTTCTCAGTGCGCCCTCCTTGCGACATACCTGATGCGTCATATTTACTGTATGATGCATCATGTCGCAAGGAATTACAGATACGTCAGTATTTCTGACGTATCTGTATGGCGCAAAAGTGACGCATTGCTGGAGTTTGTCACAAAAGTGACGCAACCCCAGCAATGTGTCCTTTCACATGGGGGAAAGCCCCATGTGAAAGGGCTTGCGTCAGTCTTATGCCTGCTGTGAGGCAGGCGTAAGATTTTGACGCATATTAGTCCTAGATGTCCCAGCAAGATCCTAGCACCTGGATACTCTCCCTGATGACTAGCTGTGCTTTATAAACCTGACTTGATTGATTGATTGATTGATAGAGTGGAGTGGTGTAGAGTAGAGAGGGGTAGATTGGAATGGAGCAGAGAAGAGTGCAGTGATGCAGTGTGAAGCGGCGTAGTGTGGGATGGTGCAGAGTAGAGTGTACTGGCGTGGAGTGGTGAAGTGTAGAGTGGAGTTTGGCAACGTGGAGTATGTATCATATGGTAGTGTACTACCATTACGGCCAACACATCTTCAATTGAAATATCCATCACATTTGCACTCACCTACAGTTTTACTGAAAAAAGTATACATTGCACAAACGATAATGCGTGGAGATGTCATCACCCAATATATTGATTTGATCGTCTACATAGTAAATTTACAGATATTTAGATTTAGTTTTGTGAGAAAAAAAAAACATCTGTACAGCTTTCCACAAGCAGGCCCCCTCTAGCCAACATGATTGTCATATAAATCCTCTTGCTTTGAAATCAGAAAAAAAAACATGAAGCTCCAGGGAACACACAGCCTGACGTTTGACCTCTGTCTTTGAATGCAAAGCAAATGTGACGAGATAAGAAGAAGATTTAAAGGCCTGTTTACAGAAAGCGAGTTTGTGGTAGAATACAGTAAACAATGGGGCATATTACCAAGGGCATTACCGCCGCTTTAGCTGGACTTTTTCCCGCTACAGCAGCGATAATTTTATCACCCTATTACCTAGCTGTCGCTAACACCAGTTAGCGACAGCTAGTAGGAAATAGCGATCATCTTGGGGCCGGATTTGCATGTCAGAGATAATTATCGCTAATGACATGCAAAGTGGGCGTACCAAGATGTTAGCGACTGGAAACAGTCGCTAATATCGCTATCTCCTATTAGCAACAATGGCTTGGTTTTGGAAATATTCGCGCTAAGCGCAAATATCTCCAAAAGCTAACACCTGCCCTGACCAGTTCTTAGCCATGTTATCCAATCAGAGGTGGATAACATGGTTAAGAGCATTGTCATGGTAATGCCTGAATATCGCTGTATTGACAGCGATATTCACGCATTTCAAATGATTTTTATCGCTTCAGAGATAAACCTTGATAATAGCAAGGTATCTCAGCGATAAAAATCATAGTAGCGCGGCGATAAAATTATTCCCACTCACCCTGCTTAGCGATAAATATCGTTATTTCTAGGTAATATGCCCCAATGTTTGGGCAACGGAAGGGATTACCTCGTAGTGGACAGCCTAAAGCAAATAAAACCAGCAAACAGAAAGCTAGAAAATGTGAGTTACAATGCCAATGGTAAGCAACTGGCGGGCGAAATGCATTCCTAGGTCAAATTTCTGAATGTACCCAAGATGTCTTTTGCGCGGTCTGGAAGGCTGCAACCTAAAAATTATGTAAATAATGAAGCATCACAATATGCTGCATAATTTGCCTTTTCTGTCACATAATTTGGTCCTCCCATCACATAATTTGCTCAGCCCTGCCGCATAATTCCAGTGACCATAACTGTCAATTGCCTCTCCAGTGATCCCTTGCACAGTCCCTGAACTTTCCTCCAGTTCCTATGCAGTCCTGAGGCAACGTGACCTCATGAAGTTAGTTGTTGGCCCTTGCCCCCACCTCTTTTAGAGCGTGGGCCGTGCACGAGCCCATGTGCCAAGGAAGAGGTGCTCCGGGTGCTACAAAACCCCACCTTCCCAAGAAGCTGCTCTTTTTTTAGGTTTTGCGTAGCCAATGCGTACGAAGTACGCATGCGCTAGGAAAAACTTAATGATTTCTGTGTGTGGGGACTGGACCGTCCCCACTCTCCCATTGGCTAGCTCCATAAATGGAGGCTAGCCATTGGGAGAAGGGTCTGTCCGTCAATCCCGGAACAGATTCGGGGGCGTTCCAGAGAATTTTTAGCTTTTGGGGATGTCACGCTACGTCAGCCAAAAGCCTTCGGGAACGCCCCCGAATCTGTTCCGGCATTGACGGCACCCGGAAGAAGTCCAGGTGAGTGCTTGCTTTCATTTTTTGGCCGTTCTCACCCCCTCTCCCGCTCTCCGTGTCTCTGGCGCCGTTCCCGCCCCCCTCCCGCTGCCTCTCACGCTCTCCATGTCTCCGGCCCCGTTCCCGCCCCCCTCCCGCTGCCTCTCACGCTCTCCGTGTCTCCGGCCCCGTTCCCGCCCCCCTCCCGCATCTATTAAGCTCAGGCGCATACGCGGTAGGCATGGGCGGAAAATCCGTTCCGCTCGCGGATTTTGCGGATTTTCGGGAAATCCGCAATCCGCGAGATTCGCGAATCTCCCGCAAAATCCGCAAATCCGCGAGCAGCGGATTTTGCTCGCACTGCTCGCACTGTTCGCGTGAGTTCGCGTGAGTTTGCGCCCCGCGAATAAGTGCAAATTGCAGAAATACGATCTTAGCAAAACTGAAAGTAACTACTTACCAGGTTCAAAAGTTCAGGCTCATCATTAGTAGCCATTTCCTGTAGTGCTTCCTGAGGGGCCCCTCCAGAGTTCAGTTGCCAGTTGCAACTATTATGTGACCCTGCTCTGAACCTCAGAATAGTTACACATATGCCACAAAGGTCCTGAATTACAGCTAAGGGAGACAAGCAGGAGCCAGGCTGGAAGTTAAAATCCATTAATCAGCCCCTAATTCATTATTGTCAGTTGGTGCAGGGCAGGTGTTGTAACTAATTTTGCAACAATGAAAGCACTTAGCAAGTGCAAAAGATCACTAATCAGGGCGCACTAAGGAAGCAGGTGCCAGCTAAAAAAATATTCTGTGACACATTAATCAGCCCCAAATTAATTCAGGTCACTTGAGGCAGGGAAGGTGTGCTTTGCTTTGCCGAAATATATGTACACTGGACAACCAGAGGGTGTGGTGATGAAACAGAGGGTGGCATGGGTGGGCCAGAGGGTGGCATGAGTAGTCAAAGAGTGGCAGTGGTGACAGAGAGTGGCAGTGATGAAGAAGAGTGTCCCAAACAGGCTGGACACGTAGAAACAACAAGTTCGCGAAACTTGCGACCCGACAGGTAAGTTCGCAATTTGCGACATTGTACAAAACTCTCGCGAACTGGCAGAAACCCGCGCAAACACAAAAAAAAAAATCCGCAAATTCGCGAGAATTCGCGGATTTTGCGGATTGCGAATCCGCAAATCCGCAAAATTCGCGAACGCGAGATCCGCAAAATTCGCTCATGCTTAATACGCGGCTTTATTTATAGATTATTTATTTATGCAATTTTATGTAGCGCTGACTTTACCCGAAGGCGTCAGAGCGCTCTCCGTGTCTCCGGCCCCGTTCCCGCCCCCCTCCCGCATCCATTAAGCTCAGGCGAATACGCAGCTTTATTTATAGATTTATTTATTTATGCAATTTTATGTAGCGCTGACTTTACCCGAAGACGTCAGAACGCTTCACAATAGGAACAAAAAATAGGTTGTGACCGTGTTAAACTTGGGGGAAGCGCGGCCGTAGGGGGTCGACTACACGTGCGACCGATCCCCCTCCCACCACTCCGCTACTTCCTCTAACAGAAGTGCTAATGGTAGCGTACACGAATAGGTCAAGTAGTGCGGCATGGCATTATTAAGGGGCGGAAGTAATGATGCAAGCCATGATCTAAGTTGAAGGCAAGTCTGAAAAGTTCAGTTTTCATGAAATTCCTGAAGTTCTTGTGGCTCCCTTCAAGTCTTAGGTTGGGGCTCCTATTCCTCGTGGAAAACAGCACACCTACCAACATTATGGGAGAATACACACACACTTTCTCTGTCCCTCGTGTGCGTGTTTTTCAGTTCCTAGGCGCCCATTTTACGATTATTTTCAAAGCGCTGCGAGCTGGAGTGAAGCTTAAGAGTGGAGACCAGAGTGCGCTATATGAAAGGAAGTAGTGGTCCGGACCACAGTGCACGATAATCTTTCTGGCTCCTTCAACTCAACAGTTGTACCAAATTTAGGCTGAAAAATACAACGAACATGCTTGAAACTGTGGTGAAGTGAGAATCAAAAGGTATGAAGTATCAGTCTTGGGTGTGGACGCCAGGCACGACATGGAAAGTGTCTAGCTACTCTGCTGAGCTATGCTGGGTGCAGAAGACTGGCAAAAAGCAACCACTGCTTTTCATATTTTCACAACGGAGCACAATTATCTTTCAAATACTTTGTGGAGCACTGAAGCCATGTGAACTCTGTAGTCTTTTTTTAATGCTATGCGCTCCACAGGCTGACGATTTGTTCCATTTTTGTCCAAGTTTTATTAAGTTATCTGTTACAGTTCTCAAAGTGCATCGTAGGCAGTGCGTAATTTACACGGTGATTGCCACTGGAGGCCACCTACACTTATTTTTGGGGACCAGCACTTATTTTCCTGCATCTTACATTTACCGGAAAGATGGAAAAACGGCATAGAGGGAGGCAGCAGGCGTCTGTAAGAGTGAGAGAGGGGCAGGGAGTGTCTGAAAGTGGATTAAAGAGACACAAGGTGGAATCAGGACAGTGCAGCCTTGGTATTCGTGCACCGATATTTTATTGGATGGGCAGCAGGTTTGGGCACCGGCACTCATTCTATTCCAAATTAAGCACTGGGTGTAGGTATGGCGTAGCTAAGCACGGTCTCTTTTGTTTGTTGTGTACGTATTGAATACTCAAAAAATTTTAACTTTTTTTTACAGAACAGAGATTGTTTCCAGTCGTGGGGGGGGGGGGGGTTCACATAGGAAGTCTACCCCAGCGGACTGAGTGCAGGGAGGAGCTGGGTGGTTTTGGCAGCTTAATGGGCGCCTCACAGTGTGAAGCAATAATGAACGACAGGTTGGTGTATTAATTACATGCAACAGGATGGAGTCTCTGTCTCTTTGGTGGGGGGTGCAACAGATGATCCCTGGACACTGGTATCAAATATGACATTTTATTTTATGACGCTCGCTGACATGCTGACAGAACTAATCATTAGCATATAGCTGTCTGTCAAAGAGACACGTACGATGCGTGACCCCCACCACGCCAAGCGTGACACCTTCACGTTCTGGCTTTTCAGCCAAGGCGATGATGTATCTAGCCTCCGAGATCCCAGCATGCACAGCGCCATTGTCTAAAAAAGCCAAGACTGTCTGGAGGTATTCATATGACTTGGGGCCTCCTGGCGCTGTGATTAAACACATGCACATCCTATGTCATGGACCGTCACAGTGAGACATGGACCCTCGGGTGTGTAGTACACCTATTCCCATATTCCATCCAGTTTTTTTATTCTCGAAATCATTGTAATCTATATCGCTAGGCCAGCTGGGAACTGGGACTACAGCTCCCAGAATGCACTGTTGTTAAATGGCTGCCTGGGACTCCTAAATGGTGTCACTTCAGAGGAGTCTTCAGTTAGCCTTAACCGAATATACTCAATACTCGATTCAGAAACGGCGTAAAATGTGCATTCTAATGAATACAAATACAATTTTTAAAAAACTATGCACTCCAAGAAGCCACTGTATGCGTCCCAGATTATTGCCAGATCTCATCCCAGTGGGGACCCCACGTTTGCCTGCCTGGACGGAAGGCAGCATCCCATCTCCAGCCACACAGGCCTCATCCGTGCACCAGGGCTTGTGCACGGATGACTGCACAATGTGACTAAGTCACATGTGACTAAGTGTCACATGTGACACTTAGTCACACACACTTTGTCGATCTGTTGTTGAGTGCCTCAGGTGACCTGCTCATACAAAAGGGTGACTTGTGTTCCATTGTCTGCTGCTGTGGCCACCGCTTTCGCTCCCAAACAGACTTCCTATCGTGTTACAAAACCTCCCACCTCAAACCTTCCCACTGCAGACTCAGCGCGAACACAAACCGGCAATTAACAGCACTTCCGTTAATCGGAGAGGACCACACGGGCGGCGGCGCCTGTTCATGCACAGAGTGTACATACAGGCTGTATGACTCTCTCCAAAGCTGTATGGAACTCTGAGAGCCTGATGTACATTGCCAGACAGTGTGTGGGGGGCTCGCAGTGTGTGGGGGGGGGCTCGCAGTGTGGGGGGGGGGGGCTCGCAGTGTGTGGGGGTGGGCTTGCAGTGTGTGGGGGGACTCGCAGTGTGTGGGGGGCTCTGTGTGGGTGTGTGTGGGGGGCTCTGTGTGCGGGTGTGTGGGGGGGCTCTGTGTGGGGGGGCTCTGTGTGGCTGTGTGTGTGGGTGGGTGTGTGTGTGGGGGGCTCTGTGTGGGTGTGTGTTGGGGCTCTGTGTGTGTGGGGGGGCTCTCTGTAGGTGTTTGTGTGTGGCATTTGCGAGAGATTAAGCTATTGGCATTGTAAATGACAATGCCATTTATTTATGTTAAAAAACATAAATAAAAATAATGTCAAGAGCAATGCCAATAGCTCTAACTTTAACAAAGGCAAAACCATTGCATTGTAAATGCTTGTCTTTGAACTCGAATGGGTTCATGCTGGAAGCCTCTGTCCAGGCTCCAGACTCTGCAATGCTCTGTTTTCTGTCAGGTTCCAGCTGGCAGAGCGTGTGTTACAGCGGAGTACAACCACAACATGAATGATGAGGAAAGGACGTTTCCATCTTGACTGGAATCCATAGCATGCATTAACACCCGGCAGTGGCCTGGAGCTGGCAGCTGCAAAACCATTTTATCTTTTGTGACACTGTGTAATTTCATGCTGCTTTTCTACGTTTGGATCTGTGCATTATTAAATACTTGAAACCCCACAGCTGCATTTTTTATTTAGCTACTAATTTCTCACTTAAAAGAGCATTATTATTATCATCCTCCATAATTCGTTTATAATAGCGTCCTCGGTATGAGGATTTCCCAGTGCATCCGATTTGAACCTGGGACCCTAAAAGCACACGAGTCGCAATTTGGTGCGTTTTTAAGCTTGCTGTATTTGTTTACCCGTTCCCCGACAGATGAGAGAAACGTGCTATAATTTTAAGTCGTTAACTGTGGAGACTGGTTTTGGCTCCGCATTTAACTCTAGCAGGGCTGTTCACATTTCTGACAATTACATTTTTCATCTGTTTTAGAGCAGTAACTTCAGTGGTCCTCATTGTTTGGTCCTGATTTTGGATAACACGTGGATATACTGTCATCTAGTGGACAATCTTAGAACTGTCTGTGATAAAACTTACTACAGTCTGATTCACATGAAAGCATGACCGACCTAGACATGTTTTGCAGAAGTGTCAGTTCTGCCTGCTTCTCGTATACATGCATTGTGACCAAGCCAACAAATGTATGGAAAATGCTAAGCCAGTGTTCTGATTTGGCTCTAAGTGTCAAGGTACGAGCCGAGTAGTCAAACAAATTGGCTTGTACGTCCCCAAATGTGTGAATATATAGCCAAGGCTTTTCGAATATTTCTTCATGTCTATTGCCTTAAAAAATATAAATTATGTGTCTGCATTTAGTGATGTTTATTGAAAGTAATAGTTTCGAAATAGAATTGGGGTAGTACTGTGTGTATTTGGCCTTGCTCTGTTTGGTCCGAATCAGGGTCAAGCCTTGCTTTGTTTGCCTGCCTCTGTACTAGTTCTGCTTAAAAACCGTGTAGAACACTTGGGATCACTTCCATAGGTATATGCTTCTCAAACGCAACAAAAGTTGCCTTAGAGGCTACATGGTCATGGAGCAGTGTATTTTTGGCTCCACCCTTTATGTTATACCTGGTCAGATATATATTTATGACCTTATGTATTTGTGTTGCTTAATATCATTAATGTGATGTGGTGCACTGAAAAGCTATATAAATTGCATTTACGTTGTAATATCAGCATTCATACAAGTGTACATACTAATGTACACTAATTAATCTTTAATCGACCCTGCCTATGGAGTTTTACAGAGCGCCAGGACACCCACGGGTAACAGAGCGCTGTACAAATGTAAAAAAAATAATAATAATAATGCTGTCTTTACAGTAACATTGAATTGCAGTTCCCAACCATATACATTTGCAGTTGCCTGATTTGAATAATGTTGCTAACTCCTATATAATCATGTATTCATTTGAATAGTACTATGCATCTATATTGTAACTTCATACATGTTCATAACCATGCATTTAAATGTGTACTGAAATGTTTTGCCATGTTAACTTTACCAAAGGCCCAAAGCACTTGAATTTCGTTCTATTTAAACTTCAACGAGAAGCTTGCTGGGGTTGCAATGTTTTTCTCTCCTCTGCAGATGCAGGCATATAATCCCAAGAACAGAGAATGCCAGATTGTGTGTGAAAGATAGCGAGGTTCGGGAGGAGTAATTTTTGCAAGGATGAGAAACCTTAAAGAACAAAGGGAGTACTACTGTTTGAACAGAATTGGGAGAAGGGAGGAATCCAAGGACGTTCTGATGTGCGGACCAAAAGGAAGAAGTTTCAAGAGTACCTGCCAAATTTTACTGTGTGAAGGTGGGAAATATTGAGGCATTTGATTGGGAATTCTCAAATGTTCTTTTGTGGGGTTTAATTGGTAATCATACTTCACCTTTTGTTAGATTCCTTTTACACTCAGAGTTGTATAGAACTATTTGTGATATCTCTGTTGTATGGCCTTAGGCTATACAATACTGGAGGTCTTCTACAGAAGTTCCACTATGCTAACACCTTCCTTCTTTACTGGATCTGATTAGGGTTTCCCCAATCAGTGCTTTTAGTTCAGGTTTACTTTAGGAGATGTTGATTACCTCGTGCATAATAGACAGGAGGTCCGCAAATCATATACCGATCATCGGGTTTTATTTCTGATTTTCCGAATTGCTTTTACTGAATTCTTTGTATGTCTCATGTCATTGAAGCTAAACTTTGTGAGACATTTTGGCCTCCCAGGAGTGATTTTTTATTTTTACAATATATTCTTAAGACGTGTCAGCCTGGCTTTAAATTTGCAATAAACTCATACTCAATTTCATATACCGACTTTGGGGCCTCATTGTGGGACTGAATTGGTTACACTGTAAATTGAATTTGTGGATGATCCCAAGGTACCTAAAAAGGTCTGTTGCAGAAAAATGTGGACAGAGGGCTCAGTGCTCTAGCAAGTGCATACTCATTCCGAAGAGAGAAGCAAAGCTGAAATGTGGTGATGGAATAGTACTGGAATGCTCAAGGAATGCACTGGACTTTTTAGTAGCACAACAACAATGCTTCTTTTCAGAGAATCTTTGCTAAAAGTTTAAAGTAGTGGTCATATGCAGAGTACTTTCCAGACCAGATGCATTTACGAAAGAATCAAATGTGGTTGCACATTCATATACGTCTACAAACAATGTGACTGCAAACAATAACCATAACTAAAACTATTGGAACACCAAACTGTTTTAATGGATATATAAAACTGTTCTTTAAGAGACACAGGCTGTGCAGTGCTCATGCAAACAATTCTTAAAGAAATAACAACGGGTTGTATAACACATAAGAACATAAAAAAAATGTAGGCTGCGCTTTCATAAAGGTCTCCAGGGCTAGGACTCCTTCCTAGTCCCAAGTTTTAAATGAGATGATATCAAACGAATGAGTTTAAAGTTATGGTTGTCAAAGTTTCGACCCCTTCCGTGCTTAATTACTAGGGTCTGAATTAGGACAGAGTTCAACATATAATCAAGATACTGAGCCTAAAATCTTACAAGTAGTTAGATTGCCAATTATAAGTGTTCAAACACTGGTCAAAGAATTCTATTGGTGGAAGTTAAAGGGAACATTTTCTCTCTACCAATCAATTATAAGGAAACTCAAATAAATATGTAGTAACAAATAGCAAATATTTATTTCTTTTGCTGGCACACAGTGTGAGCACACAGCGAGGTTATCAGCCATGGGTGACTTTATCACTGAATTAAATAAATACAATGGGCCTCATTTATGAGAAATGATGCATCACTGCATGAAAGCAGCGATGCGTCATTTCTCAGTGTGCACTCCTTGCGACATACCTGATGCGTCATATTTACTGTATGACGCATCATGTCGCAAGAAGTTACAGATACATCAGTATTTCTGCCGTATCTGTATGGCGCAAAAGTGACGCATTGCTGGAGTGTGTCACAAAAGTGACGCAACCCCAGCAATGTGTCCTTTCACATGGGGAAAGCCCCATGTGAAAGGGCTTGCATCAGTCTTACGCCTGCTGTGAGGCAAGCGTAAGATTTTGACGCATTTGAGTCCTAGAAGTGGTGCAGTGAAATCTGGTAGATTTCACTGCGTCTCTTCTATGACCCTTTCTTGCGTGGGAACACCCCCCCCCCCCCTGCATACATTATACCTGGCGCAGGTATAATGTAGCGCAGGGGTTTACAAAGTGACGCATCTACCTAGATGCGTCACTTTGTAAATGAGGCGCAACAAGGCGCATTTTTTACACTGCTGGTGTGTCACAAAAAGTGATGCACAAGTGGTGCAAAAGTGACGCAAGGTCTCATAAATGAGCCCCAATGTGACTAGACACAAGCCACAATGCCTACAATGTGGCCATATTAGGAGTCAAGTGTTGTCTCTTACCTAATTGCATTTTTAGGAGTATCCGCTCAAAGCACGCAGCAAGAAAATCTGTGTCTGAGGCCCACGAGGGAACCAAAAAAACGCAGATGATGGAAATTCAAGCCTCAACCATGATGGCCACAGTTGTCTCACTTTCGGCATCATGTTCGATACCGCATTGGCCATCATGTCTGAGCCCAGTCTTCAGTCATCAATGGTTTTTGCTCTCCCTCCATTCTGCCTCACAGATGGATGGGTTTCATTAGGGTTTAAGATGGTATGAACAGTATATGGTGGTTCCCAGCGAGGAGCTGTAGGGTGAACACAACAACTGATGCATGGCAACTCTTGGTGCATCCACATCAAAGGGTGTGGATCAGGCCATCAGGGATGGAAAAAGGCAGTATGACAAATAAGAGCCCCTTTCAAAGGCTGTGTCAAGTAATACTGAGGTAAGTCAGGGAGTTCAACAGAGTGGAATATATAGTATCGAATTAAGCTAATTGGGTTAAAAACGAGGTGAGAAATATAGTGAAATAAAGTGGGAGTGTCTCCATTGAATGGTGGTGAGTCGGAGCCAGATAGATCTTGGTGAGTCTAGTGACTGCCAGAAGTTCAAGATTATATCGATAAAGGTAGCTGAGAGACCAGTCAGTAGGTGACATGGGGAGAATGGTCTGATGTTGTTTATGTTTTCAATAGTCGCAGTATCAAAACCGGCAAAAGTTTGACAATCATTTATTTATCCATCAGGACCCACTTCCCATCCCTCCCTCTGCAGCAACTCCTCCCTTTTTAGGTCTCGGCTAGCGTAGCCTGCGCATGCGTAGTCTCGCTGGCGAGATCTTATGTCTCTGAACCCGCCCCTCTTCTCCATTGGCTGGCTGCCTAAACAGCGGCCAGCCGTTGGAGAAGAGGGTTCTGTGACGTCATTTTTGGTAGCTAAGCCCCGTCCGATTCGGATTGAGGGGCGTGTTTTTTCCGTATCTTTCTCTCAGGCAAAAACATGTCCCCAGTCTGGAAAGGACGGGGCTTGCTGCCTCTCAAGGACACAAACTTTTAACTCGGCGTGTCTGTGGCTTACCTCTCTAGTTTTCTACTGACGTCCTTGCTTATGTGCTTAACTTTTGTTCTTTAATGATATACGTGCTTTGAAGAAACTCTTTTGTGCTGCCAATTCCATAATATTAGCGCTATGAGATGAAGACGTGGGCACTGCGCGGATGTTACCAAAGCCTGCCGGATTATGATCTTTAATTGGTGAATCTTTCCTCTTAATCGCGGATGTATCTACGGAAAACTTTGAAAATCAGAGCGGTGTTTGCCATCCTGCTCAACACACACAGCCGCCTCCATCTATTCACAAATGGTTTTAGCTGATAGTGTGAAATGTAAAATGTTAGGGCTTACGGAATAGCAAGAGGGGCAATGGCACTGGGCGCGTGCCTGCACTTTAATTCTTTATTATTTTACATACTTATTTATTATTGTATTGTTTGTTTATTTTTGGAGTGTTCTGCCGGGCCTGCACCGGGTCCCGCCTGACCCCACTTTACACACCTTCTCTCCTCCTCTTCGCACAGTTCCACCCCTGCCTTGTGCATTGCGCCAGCCTCAAAGGAGGCCAGAGGTTGGTAAAAAGTGATGCACAAGACACTGGCGCGAGGTGGGTTAAACTATCATCACACACAGCCCGAGACGAGTGTCCCCCGAAACGGATTAGCCAGTTAAAGGCCCGCTGCGGATGTCTGCTTGTGACCTGCAAGTCAAGGGCTTGAATCTAGCAGGGCCAATCCAGCCTTCCAGTCTATCGAGCTGGTAAATAAAGTGCAATATATCTCATCACAGGAAATGACGTTCCGGCGCTTCCCAGAGGTCCTGACAGTAAGTCTCGCGGTTGCCCCCATTGTCGTCGTCGTCACCGCCTCCTCTGTCATTTTCAGGTGCTGCTGTTGGTGCGGAGTGCTTTACTACCCCCACCCACACCCCGTCCTCACATGAGGGTGAGAGCAGTCTGCTCCGTGGGACGGAGGGTGAGAGTCCGGAGCCCGCTGCACCGAGGAGCAGTGCGGGAAGGGAGAGTGCTGGGAGCTGAGGTATGCGGGAGACCCATGCCCGTTTAAAGGAACACCAGGCGAGCGGATGAGCCCACCCTCCCCTGCGCAGAAATGTGAAAACCAAGGGAGATGGCCCGGTGGGAAGGGGTCTTGTGTCTATTCGGGTGCTGCAAAGCAGAGGGGCGTAGACGGGAAGGGGGGGTTACTTCGGGAATTCCCTATGCCTTTCAGATCCCGTTGGAATGTTCCATCTCTTCTGTGCGCGAGGGGTGTTGAAGTAGCACGGGTCTGACATCTCCGCCCTGCTGGGGACCGCTCTCTACTCAAGACCTTTGTTTTCGGAACAGAAAAAAATCCAGAAATAAACACCTCTTAATTCTGTTATTTGAAGAGCGTGGCCGACGTCAGAGCACTTTACAAAGATGTCAACATTTATACAATGTATAATTACAAACAACATAACCTGCATAAAGATAAGGAAAGCCGAAGCGATATTTGAAAGAAACTCCTTCCGAAGTTATCGTCATAGCGGGGTATCGCCCCTCACTCCCCCCACACACACAGCGCATACCCTTCTGCCCCCCTCTCCTCCTACCCCCGAGCCTGCAGTAGGGAACAGGTTCAGAGGGGCTTTGGGTCAAAAGTAACAGCACATTTCTCCAAACAGAGACAGTCTGAGATATTCAAGGATAGTATTTATTTCTTGCAGTCTTATGTGGTGTGAACTCGGCCCAAGGATATTATACCGCTTTACATAAGCAACAGCTTATAATACATAAGGTCAGTTTAGTTTTGTGCTTTTGTGTTTCTCGGCACGGGAAGGATATGTGATTTGCCTAGAATCACGGGATGATGAACGGACACTGGAATCCAAACCTAGTTCCCAGTTCAAAGTCGGCAGCTGTGTTCGCCCACATCGCCATACTCCAGGAGCTGTAGTACACACACCTAACTCTAAAATGGGGTATGTTTGGGAATTGTTTAACTGTTTACACAAACTTCAGCGCTGAGCTGTGTGTCACGCGTGTCCCGTATATATTCATGACATTATGTGTGCTCTAGCTCTTGCCGCAATGGTCAATGTGAATGATTGGCTGCTTTATAAGATCTGCAATTTCTTGTTTTTCTTGACTCTGTTCCCTGCTTGTGATCATTTTTTTTCTTGCCTCTATTCCCTGCTTGTGATCGTTTTTTTTTTGCTTGCCTCTGTTCCCTGCTTGTGATCTTTTTTTTTCTTGCCTCTGTTCCCTGCTTGTGATTGTTTTTTTTCTTGACTCTGTTCCCTGCTTGTGATCGTTTTTTTTCTTGACTCTGTTCCCTGCTTGTGCTCATTTTTTTTTTCTTGACTCTGTTCCCTGCTTGTGCTCGTTTTTTTTTTCCTTTACTCTGTTCCCTGGGGCGTTACTGGGCAGAGATGGGAGTGTGGCTGACCTAGACTGAGGGAAGCAACGGGTCAGCTCTGGGAGTTGGTGGTGGCCTCGAATAACCCATTTGTAAATAAGGAGACTCCCCGGGGTGAGGGTGTGTGTGTCTCTGTGTGTGTGTCTCTGTGTGTGTGTCTCTGTGTGTGGCTGTGTGTGTGTGGCTCTGTGTGTGTGTGCGGCTCTGTGTGTAAGTGGCTCTCTGTGTGTGTAGCTCTGTGTGTGTGGCTCTTTGTGTGTGTGTGTGTGTGTGTGTGTGTGTGGCTCTCTGTGTGTGTGTGTGGCTCTGTGTGTGTGTGTGGCTTTGCGTGTGTGTGTGGCTCTGTGTGTGTGTGTGGCTCTCTGCATATGTGGCTCTCTCTGTATGTGTGTGACTCTCTGTGTGTGTATGTGGCTCTCTGTGTGTGTGTGTGTGTGGCTCTGTGTGTGTGTGTGTTGGGCTCTGTGTGTGTGTGTGTTGGGCTCTGTGTGTGTGTGTGTTGGGCTCTGTGTGTGTGTGTTGAGCTCTGTGTGTGTGTTTTGGGCTCTGTGTGTGTGTGTTGGGCTCTGTGTGTGTGTTGGGCTCCGTGTGGTGTGTGTTGGGCTCTGTGTGTGTTAGGCTCTGTGTGTGTGTGTGTTGGGCTCTGTGTGTGTGTGTTGAGCTGTGTGTGTGTTGGGCTCTGTGTGTGTTGGGCTCTGTGTGTGTTGGGCTCTGTGTGTGTATGTTGGGCTCTGTGTGTGTTGGGCTCTGTGTGTGTTGGGCTCTGTGTGTGTGTGTTGGGCTCTATGTGTGTGTGTTGGGCTCTGTATGTGTGTGTGTTGGGCTCTGTGTGTGTGTGGCTCTGTGTGTGTGTGTGGCTCTGTGTGTGTGTGTGTGTGTGTGTGTGTGTGTCTCTGTGTGTGTGTGTGGCTCTGTGTGTGTGTCTGTGTGTGTGTGTGGCTCTGTGTGTGTGTTAGTCTGTGTGAGTGTGTGTGTGTGGCCCTGTCTGTGTGTGTGTGTGTGTGTGTGTGTGTGTGTGTGTGTGTGTGTGTGTGTGTGTGTGTGTGTTTGTGTGTGTGTGCGGGGGGGTCTGTCTGTGGGTTTGTGGGTCTGTCTGTGTGTGTGTGTGTGTGGCTCTGTCTGTGTGTGTGTGTCTCTGTCTGTGTGTGTGTGTGTGTGTGCAGCTCTGTCTGTGTGTGTGTGTGTCTGTGTGTGTGTGTGACTGTCTGTGTGTGTGTGTCTGTGTGTGTGGGCAAATGCAATAGGTCTCGCATTTGAGAGAGATTAAGCTATTGGCATTGTAAATGACAATGCTGTTTATTTATATGTTTTAAAAACAAAAATAATGTCATGATTAATGCCAATAGCTCTAACTTTCACAAAGACGAGACCATTGCATTGTAAATGCTTGTTAATACTACCATCAGCAAAGTTAGTCTCAGGCAAAAGAGGGCCCAACAAAATCCCCCTGTAATGGCACCAGTCACTTCAAATTTGAAGCTGCTGTCACATGCAGCCCCAGGCACAGTAGAGTGACATCACCAGGGTGTAGAGTGATCCATTCCCCTTCATCAATCTTCCAGAGATGGGTAGTCAGTGACACTCTCGTCCCTAGCAATATTCTTTATGCAAGAAGTAGCTCCAGCCACATCAAGGCAATTTTATATCTGTTGGAATCTAGGTCAAAGTTTATATCTAATAGGGCCATGTTTGTGTCACTGGGCAATTTCCACCCCAACACTTCACACAGGAGTCTGAGTAGACAATTGAGTAGTCAGGGGACTAAGCTGGCCCCAGAGGGAGAGTGCAGGATCTGCACCCTCTGCATTTTCCATTTTAAGTTGTGAAAGCAGGTTCCCAGGTGCATCATGACAGCAATTTGTTGAGAATAGTTAAATGGGTTGCCTTATACTAAGAAGTAATATCCAGCATCACCGCACATCTGCTGTGTTGAACCTTAAAGCATTTGGCAAGAGCTATACTAAGAAAATCATGATTTTTGCCACAGCGATATAGCCAATGGTGGAATGGATAGGGCCAGATGACCAGTTGAGGGGGTCAAATAGGCACCAAGTATATCTGATAGAGTGGCCCTTTATGCCAATGACATCTTGGTTGACTATAGGGCCAGGAATGGTCAGGCCTGAAAGCTCTCCAGATTGTCCACATATTTGGAGGGACTCAAAATCAACAGAGTCAAGACTGCAGTATACCTCGGTGGCACCAGACCATAGGACTTCCCCTGGGCCCACGACCTGCCGATAGTTATGGAAGGTTTTAAACATTTAGGTACATTTAGGTATATACATGTCACAGAATAAAATTGCCACCTAGAGGAAAACATCAAACTACAGCTGAATAAACTATGAAGCAACATTGTGGTTTGGTCCCCTTTACAATTGTCCCTGTTTTAGAGGTGGGTAATCTTTAAAATGAGAGCACTATTTTGCCTGTTGTATCAGCTACAGAATTTTCCTTTTGTGATTCCATACATCTTCTTTACGTGCCTCAATTCCATTTTGATAGGTCCATGAATATTGCCAGCAGTCCTTCCAATCTTTGCGCAAGGGCCAAAGCTTTGTGGAGTCGCCTTCTATTATGCTTGGTCACTCTTCCCATCATAAATGTTCCAGCTGGACCAATGAGCGCTTTACCTTCAGTAATCAATTGGATAAGGCTTTGGTCCATTGACGTGACCCCTATGTTTAAGAGAGCTATCAGTTGATTTGAGGAGAAATGTTCAAAGGTTCTACTTGGCTTGTGAACCATGAATATCTAGGCCACCCTCAGGCCTGGTGAAAGGTTCCCATAGCCCAGGGACTTTCTTACCCCATCCATAAGGTATTTGGACAAAATATCAGCAAAAAAATATCTTATTATTATTATCAATGTCAAGAATATTGTTTTGAGTATTGTTTTAAATATTGATGTAAAAAATATAGATGTAGAAAATGTTGGTCAATATAATATATTTTTTAGTGTAAAATAGTATGTAATGTATTGCTTTATTTGTATTGTGTGTGTTTATATTTTTTATGTTTTCATTTTAGAGCTGTTTTTATTTATTAAATTGTTTTATTTTGAAATGTTAATGTTTTTAATTTAATATTATAAATTAATTATGTTTTTTTAGTAGCTGGAAGTTGGGCTAATAGAGGACAGTGGGGAGATTTAAAACAAATTATATCATAGTTTTCTATTTTAAGTTACTAATTTTTATATGCAAAGTTTATTTTGATTTTAAAACATATTTTATTATATATTTTTTAAAACGTTTTTCTGAAAATTAAATATTAAGAGCCTCATTTGATTTTTGGTGGGACCGCCACTGAACATGCCTTCTGTGGCGGTCCCATCGACTCCCAGGACATCGGTACGACCGCCGCATTACGATGCAGACAGTTGGACCACAGCAGCCTGAGGGACAGATCCCCACCTCCGGCAGGATCAAGGATCCCGTTGCTTTAGCAGTAGGACTACTAGCCCTACTATGAGGGTGGTGCCTGCTCAGGCACCGCCATTGGGGTGAGGATGCTCTTTCCAACTGCCTTTTCATGGCAGTCCGAACACCATGGAAAGGCAGCCGGAAAGGGAGTTTAGGGGCCTCAAGCAGGGCCCCTGTGGGCCTCTGCTAAGTGGCTTGGGTGGCACATGTTGTGCCCCCCTACATATCCAAGCACATGGTGCATGGATGTCCACAAAATGCCTTATACTACTACTGCTGATTGTGCTGCATTCCTTTTCCTGGGCTGCATCGCAAACCTCAGTAAAAAAAGGCATTGTCCGACCGGCTGCACAGCAAATGTGTCATAATAGGGCAGGTAGAACTGCTGTCTCATTGTCAGACGGTAACCTGCCCACAGGTATGGCGGTCGGGCGCTTGTCTGACCGCCATCGCAATCAGGCCTCAAATATTTGAAATCATTTAAAATATTTTAGACATTTTTTTAATGCTTAAATTGTTCTAATTTGTAATTTTAAATTGTTTTCATATTTTTTGTAATTATTGGAATTTTTTGTTAGTAGCGGAATGTTGGGTTAATAGAGGATAAGGGTGGGGAGATTTAAAAAAATATGTGTATTACATTTTTCAAGTTTAAGTTATAGTTTGATATGCAATTTGTTTTATTAATTGTAAAATGTTTTTTATTATTTTATATTTTAAATAAAAAATATAATGTGAAATAAGATATTTTTTTATGTTTTTGTAAACTAAAATATTTTTATGGAATAAATGTGTATTTATTTATAAGTTTCCATTACAATTATTACTTTAGTTGTTTGAAATTCTTATATATGTTTAAAGATTTGTAAAAAAAAATATTTAGAATAGAAACATATTTTAATAAATGTGATAATGTTACATATTTTATAAAGTTTTATAACATTATTTATAAAATGTGTTTATTTTCAAAAATCTTAGTTGTACTTTTTAGAACTTTATGAATGGCAGAAAATATTAATACAAAAAAGTGTATAATTTGTTAAGTATGATGACGTGCAGTATTCTTTATTTTGTACTTTTAATATATTATTGTAAGTAAAAAAAAATTGGAATTATTTAATTCGTATTTTTATGTTTTTATACCTTCCCCAAGTTTGTTTAGATGGGAGAGGGAACAGTAAATGTCGCCCTTTATTGTCCAACACCTTCCCAAATTTGTTCAGTTTGGAGTGGGAATAGTAAATGTCACCCCTTTATTGTCCAACACCTTCCCCAAAATTGGTTTATATTGGAGTGGGAATAGCAAAGTTCACCCTTTTAGTGTCCAATATCTTCCTCAAGTTGGTTTAGATTGGAGTAGGAATTATAAATCTAATACCTTAAGTGTTCAACACCTTTATCAACGTGGTCAAGATCTTCTGGCAGTGACGGCGGGACCATGGCGGTCTTTCATTCATGCAATAGCTAACATCTAAATAGGGTGGGTGGACTGCCAAGCAACAGAGGATCCCGATCTGCCAAGATCTAAATCAAGTCTTTATTACCTGTTTTCCTTTTTGGGAAGTGATAAAATGTGCGCCTTCTGTCTTTATATCTTATATAAATGTATATTATAGTTACATCATGCATGTTAGTTGTTCATATATTTAAAATGCAGTTACTTTTATTTTATTTGCTTACTTGTATGCTTTGTTGAGATGTTTTGCATGATTTGCAGCTTTTCCTTCCAGCTTGTTTAAACATGGAGCATTTTCTTTTGAAAAAATAAGCAGTTAGATTAATTTAATTGACAATTTTTTGCTTGTTTGTCGAGGTTGAGAGAGTTAGGCCTGTTTTTGATTGCTTTTTGGGTGAGTTTATAAATTATAAGTTATGTATACTTACTTTATTTTACATTTTTGGTGTATTGAATGCAGATGAGATTTTCTAGTAGTTTGCTAGTCTGCAAGCTGTTTTTGTTTTATTCCAGGTGGTCTTTGTAAAACAATAAAAGGTAAAGAGTGTGTAACCATTTACTTGGTAATCAATACTTATTTTGGTTTAGAACTATTGAATTTTTCATTTGAATATAAGTATTACTTACTTGAATATGTGGTTGTAGACATTTATATTTTGATGTATAGTCTTTTGTGGTGAGAATTCGGGGAGTTTCCTCCTCTTGCAGTGTTTGTCATTTTTGGAGTAACTATTTGCTTTTAATTAGCGTGCCTTTCATTTTGTTTGCTTAATTGTTTGAGTAACTTTATTGGGTGAAGTTGATTACAGTGTGAATGTATTGGTTGGTATAGTATAATTAGAATTTTTTATCAGTTAGGTCTTTGCTTGGTACATGCTAATTTACATTTTCTTTTAGTAGTATTATATATAATTGTATTTATCTAACTATGAATGTATTTGTTTTGATATCATATTTTACATTGCTTTGTGTATTTAAATATTTATGGTAAATAATGATGTTTAGGTGCATTTATTATATATGTCATAGGTGTACTATTTTTATGAGGTGAACATTTAATTTTTGTGTGATGTTATATATTTCAAGTCAATTATAGATGTTTATTATAGGTTTTGGCTTTATTTGAAGCAATTGGTTTATGGGAAAATTGGCTTTTGGTGTTTTATTATTGAATTCCTTAGTTATGTTGACAATAATTTTGTAATCAATATTGTGGTAATCAATATTTTTAACATGAATTATGTTTATTTATATGTAATGGTATTTGTGTTTTCGATAATTTTGTTATTGATATATGTAAAAAGCAATATTTTTGTTAACGATATTTGTGTGCTAGATATTTGTGATTTTTATAGTTATGTCTATTGAGTCGATATATTTGTTCTCAACAATACATTTCTGATATATGTGTTTCTCAATATTTGTTGGATCGATATTGTGTCACAGATCCATCCATAATTGTATCAACAAAAGTGAATGAATTTAGCTTAAACAATTCAGCAAAGAATCTATTAGGGCCCAGAATCTGCTGGTCTATAAATTGCACAAAGCCTCTCTAAATTCTTCATCTCTTTTATCTCTCTCACAAAACACTTTCTCCTCATTAGAGAAACATCTCACAGGAAGGTCATCCTTTTAGCTAGCTAGTGCGTATGGGGCAGGGGTGGTTATCTGTAATTACAATGCAGAGTAGTAAGATAAAAAATTCTTCACTGTGCCTCCATTGCCTTTGATTATGTAGCCCTGGTGATCAACTATCTGTGCAACGTGGCTCTGTTTATTTTCCTTTCAGCACAGCCAATGCAGTGTCTTGCTGGCCTCATTGCCCCAAAGATAGAGGCGTCTCAGGGTGGCGAGTCACGCAGCCCATCTTCATCAGTCCGAGTCTTCTGTACCACATTTTGGTATGTGATATACTGATTAGCAAGCCAGTAGTCAGAGTCTCTGGATATTGAGAATCTAGTCTAAGGACCGTATTACGAGTACTGTGGTCCTCAGGACTGCCATACTCGTGGTAGCGGTCCGACCACTGCCACACTGCGGATCCACCCGCAATATTCTGAGTGCAGCAGTCAGACCACCATGAGACCGCTGACTCCGCCGGGATCATGGCTTCTGGTGGTCTGGCAGTCTGCAACCGGCATGAATATGTTGGAGGTGCCACTCGCGGCACCACTGGGCATATTACAAGTTGCCTTTTCACCGCCCTTTTCATGGCGGTGAGCAAACCATGAAAAGGTTGGCAGAGAGGCATCTAAGGGGGATCCAACAGGGACCCCTGCTAGATCTAGGCTTGGAGGTGCATGTGGGGGCACATATTGTACCCCTGTAATTGCACCCCCGTTCTTGTACAGTGCGGCATGCATGCCATACCATGCATGGATGTCCAGTTGGCGCTGTCACAGCAGCGGGTTTCATCTTAGGCGCTCCTATGAGTCTAACAGCCTACTGCCTGAAGACTGCTGCAGCACCACCTGCCCGACTTTGATTCAACTCTGAATCTAGCAGGCGGGTGCACCATGTCCTTTCGGTCCTCCTGCGGATGGCACAGTGGCAGTGCTGCAGGAGGACCACCAAAGTCGTAATAAGGCCCCAAGTGCCAAGTCTTCAAACGCGCCTCCTCTTGTTGCCACTTATGTATTGTAACTGTTAGGTGTTTGATAAGATCTCCTTTAATGGCCTTTAAAACTTACCAGAGCATCCCTGGTGAACCCCCAATATTGCTGGCCATATCCCCCTTTCTTGCCTACATCCTCTAGACACGGTTGAATGTGTTGACACTGCCAGTTGTAGAGTTTTAATTGTGTTTTCCAGTTTGGACTCTGGGCCTTCTGTTTTGTTTATTCTGTATAGCATATTTCTTCACACTGTTGTCTCAATAAAGTGACATCAGAGCACAATGCTCCAATCATAACCTGTAAAGCCATTTTCTAAGATTGGATTGTCTGCAGGATTTCGGTCATCTCATGTGTGGCCTCAGGGAGCACAGTGCACTGTGAGCTTTTTAGTTCCTGAAATAGTTTCATTAGGCCATTGTTGCCAGAGAGGGCACACTTCTCAATGGTGCCCTATTTAGTGCCGGGTAATGTTTGTTTTTCACCATTGTGTGGCCCAATAGAATGTAGTTGTAGAATGTGGGGGGTGGGAAGTTCTGTAAGTGTCTGTTGACGAGTTATACTGAAGCTGGGGTAGACTCCGCTCGCTGTTACCTAAAAATAAAATCATAAAGAACCACTTAAGAAGATTCAACTTTCTTTATTGTAACATATGGCGATGAGTGGGAGTGCATTCTGTGGAGCAGTGTCTCCTGACATTGGGCCTGTTGATCTGCAAGCACCTTTTTAATACAGGCAGATCTGTGGGCAAATTACTGAAGACAAAGAATTGGATGCAGCAAGTGAGATATCACCAGTTCATTGTATTCTTATTCCTACTTTATGGTATTTTGGTACCTTGTTGGAGTCGTTGCTGTCTTGTGCCGATGGGAGTCTAACGCAGGAACCGATCGTGAGCAGCGCAAGCTTTTCTGGTACTGCTTGCTCTGTTTTCTGGTACAAGCTACTTTCAACCTTGCGTGGATGCGGACTATGACTCTACCTTGTTATGTCATTACACCAATGTCTATGTGGAAACATCATTACAGTACATGGACGTTGATTTGGGAAGCTACGTGGGCGGTGTCACAGCAGTGGTGATTTGCGCACCACTTATTATTGCAAATCCTGAGTTTTGATCTTTTAATGTGTTTGAGTAACTTGGGGGTTTCTGTTGAACTGCATTATTGTATGTGCCAGACCATCAGTGATTTGCATACCTTTTTGTTTGGGCAAGTGGTGGATTATCTGTTTTTTTTTCAGACGTTATGTTAACGTTAACATTGCATGTATGTATTTTCTACTTTCAGTACTTTGTCAATTATTCAGTGGTGGCATTTTACACTGCAGGGTTACACAAGTGTTATCATCTATGGCTAATATTCAACTTTCACCATTTTTTTTGTCTGAGCAGGCTGATCCTCCAATACAGAGGGAGTTATGGTTGACTTGTTTGAAGCCTATGAGGAGGTTTTTGAAGAAGGAGAATTGTTGCCAAAAAGGTGTTTATCTTTATTGAAACTTAGCCTGTGAGCCATAAGTTTAAGAATTCAAACATTTGCCACCTTAGGATAATCCAATTCATGCTGATATGAATCAAATTGCTAATGAGCAATTACACAAGAGATATGGAAGAAAGATTCATGTGGTGCTTGAAAAGATCCAGATTTTACTCTAGAGTTCTTAAAGAAGAGAAATATATTGATCAATATGTGGCAGCCTTGAAAGAAGTTGGGGATATGTCATATGCCTAAGTTCTGAGGGATCAGTTTTTAATGAAAACCACGTCCAACAAAATACAGAAGCTATGGTCATATGGTGAGGTAACTTTAAAGGCCACTTAGGATGATGCAAGATGCATTGAAATGTCTGAGAGTGTATTCAAGGTGTGAGTAAGGAGAATAATAATAATAATAATCCACATTTTTAAAGTGCACAATCACCCGTAAGGGTCTCTAGGCGCCAATTTATGTTATAGATGTCGGTCAAATGAGCATTAGCTAATTTCAAACAGTGTTTAGCTGTTGAGAAATGACGCAGTATTTGTAAAAAAAAAGGATATTTTAGTAGAGGTAGTATAAGGAAAGGTGCAAGTTGTATATCGGAGAATGACGATGAAAACATCTTAAGCATGAATGGAGTTTTGTTGAGGGTGCAGGAAGATACTGAAGACTTGGATAAAATGCCTGAGAGACTACTAAATTGTAAAGTATTACTGTGCATGCTATGGTAGACTTGCAGATGGTATTTTATTATAAATAAGGACATGTTTATCAAGTTGTGGCGAGGAAGGGAATTACACAAATCAGGTGTAAGCATAGGCAGTTACACAAGTCATACGATTCAAATGGTAGGTTTTGCATGGGTAGAAACTGAAATTGACAATAAGAAATGTTAAGGTAAATTGTATGTTGCAGATAAGGGTGAAATGACTTTGGTTTTGGCCTCACTTTAGCGAGTTGGGAATCAATTTAGATCCCAAGGTAAACCCACCAGTTTATGTAGTGCAAACAATGAACGAGAACAGCCCTGAATATGAGACACTTAAAAATGTTTTTCCTGATGTATTTAGCAAATCCAAAGGTAAGTCGAAGAATTTCAAAAATAAGATTGTTCTTCAAGAAACCATGATCCCTCTGAGGCATAAATTATGGAATGCTCCACTGAATTATACATCTAAGTTGAAAGAAATGCTTGAAGACTTGTGTAAAAAGGGGATTATAAAACATATTAAAAGTACAAATTGGATCTCCTCTAAAGTGATTTCCCTTAAAATGAATGGGGAATTAAAATTGTGTTTAGATTTGAGGTGTATGAATGAAGTCATCTTTGTGAATACTTTCTGGCTGCCTAATTTCCAGGAGTTAGTATCGTCTGTGAATGATGCTACTGTTTTTTCTACAATTGATATTACAAGTGAATATCATCAGATCAAGTTCGAGGCATTTTACAGTGTTCATAATACTCCATGGGGCAATTCAATACAAGATGATGCCTTTCAGGCATGGTAGTGAGTCAGCAGTGTTTCAAAGAGTAACTACTAAGATTTGCAAGTGTAAAAAGGTGTAAGGATTTTCCAAGATGATATATTGATCTTCTGGAAAAACAAAACTGACCATAATTTTAACTTGAAATAAGCATGGTCTATTCTGAAGAACAGGGGATTAACCAGTGGCGGTTTTCTCTTTTAGGGCGTCGGGGCTCCGCCCCCGGTAAATATTTCACATTCATGAATAGATTTAAATTTTTTTATTAACATCGTTCGTTCGCATGTAAAAAAATAAAATTCCCCAAAAAAGAACACAGGGTGAGCAGCAGCAATCTACTGCACTCACCGCCATTACTGCCGCAGGTTCACTGTCACGTCACGTCACGTGACTAATTGCTTGCTCATTTTGCTCCCTGGTGGCCGTGGCCAAAAAAGCCTGCTTTGTCTTTGCCGGGCCGAGAACCTCACAGCCCTGAAGGCTGTGACGTCATCGGCTCGTCAAAGACATAGCTGGAAGGCCCAGTCTCCACCCCCTGATGGCGTGCAGGTTAAGTTGGCCCCAGACGTTTAAAATGCAAGCCCGGGATGGTCACGGTGTCACTACCCCTTTCCCCCTCGTCAGACGGAGTGGTAGGAGGGACCCACCCTGTGAGGAGTGGGAAAGGGTGTGTCAGCCAAGGGGAGTCAAGTCGTGACTGTCTGCGCAGGCTCGATTGCGCAGATCACTGCTTCCCCCGCGCGTGTGTCAGCATTACTGAGGCACTGTGGCAGCCATTTTACACTCAAGGCCCAGGGTCCAGGCAGACTGCATCGGTGAGCAGAGGAGGCAGGTGACGCAGGTCTGTCCCGAAGAAGCATCGTCATGGGACTTGTGCGTCATGCCATTACCAGCAGTGCCAGGTAGTTGCTGACTGTAGAAGGAGGAAGGACTGGGCTCACGTTGAAAGTGTGAACTCGGTCAGTTCACCAGGTAAGGCCCAGGCAGGCACTTTTTAACTTTGTTTATAGGCCCGATGCGAGTTGACCACGGCTTTGGGACAATTTACTGTGCAAATTAATGATGAAAACAGCTCTCTGTTAGTGTGGGAACACTAACAGAGAGCTGTTTTTATCATTCATTTGCACAGTAAATTGTCCGGAAGCCGGAGCCCCAGCCAAAGAATACAGTGACCATGTGCAGCTCCAGGATGATTGTGGTAGATAGATAAGCTATTGCTAAGGGGCGCGCCGCTCGGCTCAGGTCGTCTAAGTATGATGCATGCGATCATGTGATTGTTTCCCTGTGTGTGTTAGAAAAATTATCGGGCCCATGCCATCGGACAATTGAATTGTTGTGTGCTGCGCTGGATGCCGCCTGTGGGCACCTCTCTCTGCCCTCCTTCTGGCATTTCCACCGGGGCCTGGCCTTGTCTCCAGCTCTCTTGCTCCTCCTGACCTCCTCCCATGGGGATCGGAAAAGTTTAGGAGCTTTCGGGATGTGGGAGCAGGGGAACTGAAAGCTCTGCTTTCAGGTTCTAGGGTCCCAAAAGCTTTGCTCTCTGACCGTGTGACAACTGAGTAGTTAGTCCGAGATATGACACTGCAGTCTGAGGCTGTAGGTACTCTCTTGTAACATGCACATGCCACTTTTCTCTTGTAACACACTGTTTGCTACCAGTACCTCTTACATTTTGTTTGCTTTCGATACTTGCACAAGTGCCAACATTGCCTAAGTAACGTTTGTTCTTGTGTTTTAGTGTCCTCCATTTATTGCAGTATTATTTGTTATTCCTCTACTTTGTACTTTGTATGCTTTTGTAACCTGCACACATGTCACTTTTTCGTCCTGTAATGCACCCTTTGCTACCTCTTGTATTTTGTTTGCTCACGATTGTCACTTTTGCCTCATGTAATGTAACGTTTGCTTTTGTAATTTGTTCACTTTTAATGTTCTCATGTTTCAGTTCTGTTCCTATTGTGAAGTGCTCTGACACCTTCGCGCTCGCTCACGCGGTGTGCTCCACCATAATTTGCCGCCTCACCACTTTCAAATGTCACCAGCCGCCAGTGGGATTAATTGCGAAAAGTGAGAAAATATAATTAATGCTCCTGAACCAACTTCTAGAGAACAAACGATGTCCTACTTGGGATTAAATAAATGTTACTCAAGATTTATAGAAAATGATTCAACTACAGTAGAACACTTGAGGACGTTACTTAAGAGGAATGTAAAACTGTATTGGTCTAAAGAACAAGGAGATAGTTTTGCTTTGATTTTAAAGAAAATCTGCAAGCTACATGATTGAAAACATTTGAAAATAATGCTGATTGTATGATTTCAGGGCATGCCAGTGGGTATGGCTATGAGGCAATATTGTCAGGGAGGAGAAATGGTTGTAAGTGAATAGTAGGATATGTTTCACGCACCTTGATCAAAGCAGAGCAAAGTTACTCTGTTATTGAAAAGGAATTGCCGGTGGATGCTTGTGCCATGGAATGGTTAAGATTGTATATATGGGCATGGAAATGTAAGATTTGTATGTACCTCAAGCTCTTAGTGAACATTTTAAAACCTGGGGTGGGTTAAGTTTGTTACCTAGGGCCAGATGTAGGTAGCCCTTTACCAATCGGAATCGGCCGAAAATACCGATTTTCGGCCGTTTCCGATCGGTAAAGGGCTATGGAGATGTAAGTGCACATATTCGGTAATTTTACAGAATCGGTATTATTACCGAATCGGTAAATTTACCGAATCGGTAATGTTTACCGATTCGGTAAAATTACCGAAAATGCTAAATTGGAATGTGGGTAGCCAATTTTCCATTGGCACATGGCTTTCAGAATCGGTATTTTACCATGGAATACAAATCCATGGTAAAATACTGATTCCTGTGTACATGCACATCTGTGCATGTACACATGTGCCATGTGACAGACAGACGTGACCTTAGGGCATGTCTGTGTGCCACATTGCACACATGCCCGTTTTGGGGGTGCTAGAGGGTGTCAAAGTGACATCCCTTGCACCCTTGACAAACTCGGTATTTACCGATTCGGTAAATACCGAATCGGTATTTGCATTGAATCCTATGGGCTTCAAGGCCCATAGGATTCAATAGCTAATACCGATTCGGTATTTACCGAATCGGTAAATACCGAGTTTTAAGGTATCGGTAAAAAATCCAGATGTTGGTACCTACATCCCATTTACCGATTTTGAAATACCGAATCAGTAAAATTCGGTATTTCAAAATCGGTAAATGTGATTTACCTACATCTGGCCCCTAGTGTCTGTACGTTTAGCGTCTAAATTGCAAATGTATTGAGAGTAAGGATTTTAAATGTGAAGCTGCATTTACGTATGAAGATGCACTCTTAGGTGAGAATGATATGATTGATCAAGGAGATGTGTTGTCTGAAGAGGCTTGGTTACAAGTAAAGGAGTATCATTTAGATCTGAGACCTTTTAAGACTTATATTACCAAAGGTTCGCCTGATGAGCAGTTCATGAAGGGTGATTGTTCAGCATATTGGAAGGTGAAACATGAATTACCTCTGTGTAAGGACAAAATTGTCCTCCCAGTGGGGTTCACAGTATTATAATTAAGGGCACAGCGGTATGCCCAGTGCTAAAAGAAAGGTTAAAGAGATTTTTTGATGGCCAGGCATTGACACCAGAGTGGATACTTGAATTACGAATTGTGTGGCATGTATTGGAAGTGACAAAAGAGTTAAACCATGTAAAGTGCCTTTAGAAACAGTAGAGCTGCCTGGTAGATCATGGCAGAAACTTGCTATAGTTTTTATGGTACCTTTTTCTGCTATGTCTACTAAAGAAACTTTTGCCCTTAAATTGATTGACTATTTTTCAAAATTGCTCGAGTTTTTGATGGTGGGTAACATTAATACTGAAGGAGTGATGGCATTTTTGGAGGAAGTCCCAGAAATTGTAGTTTCTGACAATGGTGTGCAATTTGCATCTAAAAAAATGAAGATGTTTTTAATAGTTTTGGTATTAAGCATTCTAAGGTGGGTTTTATATCATCCAAAAGCAAATGGCCAAGGTGAGCAGTTTAATAGAATCATTAAGGAAGCCAATCAATTAGCATTAAAATCAAGGCTTCATTGTGGAAAATCACTACAAAGTACAGTGTTGTCATACAAAATCACAGTGCATTCCATAACGGGAAAATGCCTTTTGAAATTTGGAGAAGGAAGAAAACATCTACAAGGTTGGTTCCGTGGTGGCTGATAGATAAGAATGTGGAAAGATTTGGTGTTGAATCTTATTCTGAGATGAGGAAGAAGGTGGAGTCTTGTCAAATGTTAATGAGAACACGTCACAATCGTACAGCGAAGTTTCCTAATATGGAAGTTGACAAAGGTAAGCCCCTTTGGTCAGAACCATTGAGGATCATTAAAGTGTTAGGAAGTGCTGTTAGGCTGGATAATGGACGGGTGTGGAATTTAAATAATGTGAATTTGTGTAGAAGTGTGGGGAATAATCTCTAGCATGGTGAAGGGAAGAATGGTGACGAGAGTAGTGGTTACATGATGAGGGTAGTGTTGAGTACATTTTAATAAAGGGTTAGATGTTCCCAGTGTGCAAAAGATTGTACATTCTGGCAAAATGCAAGTTGGCAAGAGAATTCATTATGACGTAGTGAGCGAGGGAAGACGTTACCGAGTTCTCTAAGCAACTACTTGATTGGATGAATGATTGTTGATTGTTATTCATGTACGAATTCTACCAAATTTGTTGTTTTAAGTTATATTATATTTTATGGAGATAATTAATAGTTGTCTCAAGTATTTTGCTATATTATTGATATATTTTCAAATTGTATATCATTTTAAATATTATATAGTGTATTCGTATTATTATTGTTATATTGTTTTAAGGAGAGAGAGGTGTGGTGTGTGCCACAGTGGAATGTAGGTGTAGAACTTAGGGGGTTGTGAGCAGTGGCGGCCGAAACTAACAAATGGTGGTGGGCGGGTGAGACGAGCACAGAGGGGGAGACAGCGTGGTGGGAAGACACGGATTAATAATGATAATGAAAAAAACTTTCCTGCTGGGTCTCAGCATGAAGGCATCTTCCTGGGTCCCAGCAGCCCCTGAGACAGACTCCGAGCCAATGCTGGTGCTGCCGAGAAGCACCGGTATTGGCCTCAGCAGGCATGAAAGACTCTCTCTCTCTGTGGGGTTTCTCCAGACCAGGCGCATGTGTGTTTTAGTCAGCCTGAAACGGCTGGCCAAACACACATGAGCACTTAGGGAGTGCACACACACTCATCCTCCTCCCTCCCATGCCCCTCCCCTCCATGCCCAATCTGGCTCAGAGCCGGCAGAAGAAAAATAAAACGATGCTAGAGCATTGTTTTATTTTTTGTTTGCTGGTTCTGCGCCAGGCAGTGAGGCGATGCTCCTCTGCCATTGCGTTGGAGCCGCCACTGATTGTGAGTTGTGAGAGTGGTGGTTATCAATTTGCACTGATGCTGTGGAGGACGCCGCTTCACTTGCTGTTGCCTAAAAAACAAATCTTAAGGCCCCACTAAAGAAGGTGCAACTTTCTTTATTATCCCACATGGTGGCAATAAAAGCATGGCAAAGGATTCAAGTACCAGGCGCATCTCACTTCACATAGAGCTAACCTATTCATACAGTAGGCACTAGGCAATACCTCAAGGATTCTAATTATATCAACAGCTTTATTTACTAATATTAGGTTTTGGTCCAAAATTCAATGGCCGTCCTTTAAATTCTGAAAAGGCAAAGACAAAGTTTATCTGGAAATAAGGACATCTGGTGCTGATGAAGTCAATGATGCATTCACAGACCGGGGTACTGAACTACTTTCATGTGCCTTATCCCCGAAACAACTGGTACATACACAATATGCTAGTATTATTGGAGTCCCAGAAGCTTAATTTATAGGGCCTAATATCTCCAAAAACATTGTTTTAGGCCAAAAGGGCCCATATGATAACTCCAAGGACAAAGAGGACCTGAGTTCTAATTCCTAGATCTGGTGATGGGTATCCAGCAATGCTTACTTTGTGAATAAAAATAGGTTCCACGTCTCTTGTTAGGAGGCCACTGCAGCTTCCACTACACATTTCTCCTGCCATTCTGCCAATGATAGTAACAGCAAAACTACTAACCATCACACTCCAACAAGTGTGACCGTTCAGTCAATTTCAAGCCCCCAAATCTATAATAATGGCTTGGGCGGCACGTAATAGGTATTTTAATGTTTATTGAATTTATAATTACCTGTTGAGGTCATCTATAAATTAGCAATACAGTGCCACCTTGTGGCAGATTGTGACAAGCCCCGGTGTTAACAACTAAGTGCCAGAGCCAATCACTGGAAACCACTGGCTCAAATTAAGCACTGGTACGCCAGTACCAAGCAAATTCAGAAGGTGGGCCCAGATGTCTCCTAAGATTTTCTGTACATTTCACGGCAGGGCAAACACCGACTCACTCTCGATGACAGTATTTGCCCTGTGGTGATTGCTGCTTTTTTCTGTCGGGTCCCACCGCTCCTATGCCACCACTTCCCTTCCAAACTTGCAAATGGGCATTTCACCAACTACATCTGCAGCACTGTTTAATTAGGCACTGCAGTGCAAGTGGCAAAATTCACATGGGCGTGATTGACCTGGCTGGCACAAGGTCTGCATAGTGCCACTTAAAACCCTCATAGTACTGTTAAAGCTGCTCACAGTGGCCCTCGTTCGATGCCAGCAACTTAAAGAGTTTTTATTCTGGCAGTGTGGCCTCCTGATGGGTGGTGGGTGTGTTCAATTAAAAGTCTCTTGTTTGGTCATGATATTAAGATGGCTAAGAAGAGCCTCTACTCCAGTTTTCTCACCTGCAGACAATGATCATTTGCCATCATCGTTCTTCTCGTTCAGGGAGACTCAAAGTACAGCCCGCAGGCCCGGACTGGCCGTTGCGGGCACCGGGCAATCCCCCGGTGGGCTGCATGGTTGGGGGCCGGTTTTGGCCCCCTGGGGGCCGTTTTTGTTACAGGGCCGTTATGCTGCAAAAACGGCCCTGTAACAAAAACGGCCGAAAACCGGCCCTGGCACAGAGCGCGGTCACACCTCCCCCTCCTCCTGGAGAGGGGGTGGGGAGGAGGGGGCCGGCAGAGCACTTTGCCAGGGCCGGTTCTGGTTCCCAGTCCGGCCCTGACAGCCCGGGGGGCCCATGCTGCCCCCCTGACCCTTACATGTGGCCTCCTGGTCAACAGCAGCCTCAGATTGCTGTTTACTTGACAAAGCACTGGCATTAAAAATATGTTAAGTAAACTGACAAGCTTTATTTACAGGTTAATTGAAGTTAAATAACAGAAGCAACTAGGGTCTCCTGCACTGCCTAATTTTAGGAACATCTACATTTTAAGGACATCTAGCAGTAAACGTGTAAATATATGATAAAGTATTTTCAAGATTCAAAAAGTGTATTTCATTAACAGACAGAGCCGATTCCCTTTAGTAGATCAGATTATATCAGTGCCTTGGGAAGCAATTATTTTTTTAACATGATCGTTTTCAAACATGAATTTAGAAACATTCGTGCTTCCACCAAGCCTGGCAACAATGCAAATAGTGAACTTAAAGGAAAATCGCTTGTTATGTGCACCCTCTGGGTGTCAGGTTGCTATTATACAAGGACAATATTGTAGTTTATTCAATCAAATGCAGAAGAAGGTCTCATACTGCGCACAACCTGTAGTCATCAGAACAAGAAATGATGGCTGGGTGATAGTTGCGCTGGGTTGTGGTGATAGCGAGAGTGAATTGTACAGTACAGAAAGCTCTAAGGATAAGGTTTAGGCCTTCCATCTACAACCAAAAGGCATGATCAAATCAATGCCATATAAACACAAAAACAATGTACATCCTGAGCTAACAGATATTAGCGAGTATAAATAAACAAATAGCAAGTCTTGTGTCTCTTCTTTTCTTCGTTTATTTTTGTATTAATTCTTCTTAAACTTCTCTAGCCGTTGCCAACACGTGTTTTGTCTTTGGTGGTGTTAAACCACAGACTTCTTCAGGGCTATCTCACCTAAGGTTAATTTCTCAGTTCTTCTTTTTTATAACCCAAATGTAAGTATATTGAGGATTTTGTGGTCTTAGTAACTTTAGATGTCTGTGCTTCCCGGCTCCAAGTAACCGCTAGTCAGCAGTGTACTCCACGTGTGAGGAGAGACCATACGTTCTTCCGAAGACAGAGTAGCGTCTTGTTCAGAGAGAGGTAACTGGTGTCATGTTTTTCAAGGGTATATGTCATAATGAAGAAAAAGGAGGGTCAGTGAAATTACACGTGCCTAGGATGGCATAGTTTGGTCAAGTGAGGAAGGTAAGATTGAGCCCAGATTTTCTACATCCACATGGTACGGTAGGGTGTTGAAATATCGATTACCAAAATATAGTTGACATAAATATAGTTGTAAAAATATCGTTTACAAAAATATCGACACCCTATACTTAAACAGGTAAGTACATAAATATCTACTCAAAAATATCGTTGTAAAAAATATAGATGTTAAAAATATCGACTTTTTAAATTAATTAAAATTACATTAAATAATAAATAAATATAAGTACTATTAACAAAATACATTACATTACTTTTATTTTTTAACTATTTAAAACAAATTAACTACACTTTTTCATTATAAACTTAATAAATGTGGACATATACATATATTTAACACATTACTTTATATAACAACAATAATACATACATATAATTAAAATATACAATATATTATTAGTGAAAACATTTGATAGCGTAGGTGTAAAAATTACTATTCCCACTCCAGAGGGTGCAACAGTAGGGAAAACGTTGGATAGCGTAGGGGTAAAAATTACTATTCCCACTCCAGAGGGTGCAACAGTAGGGAAAGCGTTGGATAGCGTAGGGGTAAATATTACTATTCCCACTCCAGAGGGTGCAACAGTAGGGAAAGCGTTGGATAGCGTAGGGGTAAAAATTACTATTCCCACTCCAGAGGGTGCAACAGTAGGGAAAGCATTGGATAGCGTAGGGGTAAAAATTGCTATTCCCACTGCAGAGGGTGCAACAGTAGGGAAAGCGTTGGATAGCGTAGGAGTAAAAATTACTATTCCCACTCCAGAGGGTGCAACAGTAGGGAAAGCGTTGGATAGCGTAGGAGTAAAAATTACTATTCCCACTCCAGAGGGTGCAACAGTAGGGAAAGCATTGGCTAGCGTAGGGGTAAAAATTACTATTCCCACTCCAGAGGGTGCAACAGTAGGGAAAGCGTTGGATCGCGTAGGGGTAAAAATTACTACTCCCACTCCAGAGGGTGCAGCAGTAGGGAAAGCGTTGGATAGCGTAGGGGTAAAAATTACTACTCCCACTCCAGAGGGTGCAACAGTAGGGAAAGCGTTGGATAGCGTAGGGGTAAAAATTACTATTCCCACTCCAGAGGGTGCAACAGTAGGGAAAGCGTTGGATAGCGTAGGGGTAAAAATTACTATTCCCACTCCAGAAGGTGCAACAGTAGGGAAAGCGTTGGATAGTGTAGGTGTAAAAATTACTAAATGTATTTAGTCATTTATAAAATAACAAATCTTTATTTTTATTTAATTAATCATTAATTAAATAATTATTCAATTAAAATGTAATTAATTTACTACATTTTTACTAAAAAAATTCCAGTACACACACCTAAAATTAATTAAACAATTAACATAATTAATTACATAATTATTAATCAATTAACTAATTGAAATTAATTAACTATTATTTATTACACTATTTATATTCATTTAAAACATTAATTAATCTATTATTTTATTATATTTAAATTACTTCTCACCCTACTCCCCTATAAACCCACAACCCGCTACGGAACTATTAATACTAAATTCAACATAAAATACATTATTAACTAATAAAATACTACAAAAAATACTACTGTGACAACAAATATTCATTAAAAACACTACATTACTTATAATTATTTAAAAAACGATATTTTTGTAAACTATGTTTTTGTAAACGATATTTATTACAACTATATTAATGTTAACGATATTACTTACCTGTCTGTCGATATTCTGGTCAGACTATATTTTTGTCATCGATCTTTCTTCCTGTAGATATTTTTGCAGCGATATTTATGTTAGTCGATATTTTTACGACGATATTCCCGTTCTGTACCCATGGTACACCTCCCTTTCCATGCACCCACCTTACACCCCCAGTCCACCAGACAGCAACCATTCTGGCATCTATGCAGCCCCCGTCACACCACAGATCAAACTTGTTGTCCTTGGGAAAATGTTTGTGAGTATCCATGATCTAGTCCACTGCATCCACTCCTTCACCATTGCTGGTCCTGCACTTTTGCATTAGCCTCTATTCTCTGGGTCACAGTCCTTGAGCTGTCACTGGTACTTGTGCTTCCACCTAGTGCTAGTTTCAACTTTCCTAAGGGCATATTCTCAAGGACTTATTGTCGAGTTAACAGCAATTTATCGCAGCCAAAGTGGCGATAAATATATCGCCCCTTTCACAAGCTGGTAGTAACAGCCCATATCACCAGTTTACCTGCGATAGCAGCCGCAAAAAACATTGCTACAGATGACCCCCACAACTATTGCTAATGAGATGCAGACTAGGCGTTCCCATGGCAAAAGCCGCAACAACACCACTCCGCAACATTCTCAACGACCAGCCAGATAGGCAATAAGCTCACGAAACATGCGATGAGGTGAGTTTGCAGCAGGAAATTAACAGCTGCTCTGACCTGGTGTAAAGTCGGGCGACAGCCTGCATCACTAAAGGGAGCCCAGGCTAGAGCCACACCTGAAGGCCAACAGATGCCATGGAGCCAACGATCATGCAGCGCGGAGCACCAACAGGGCCACAACACCCACCCCCACCATACCCAGGCACCCCCAGACCAACACTGAGGCAGCGCAGACAAAGACAGCGACCCTCAGAAAATGCACCAACCTCACAGACCCAACATCAGAGAATGTCATTGCCACTACATGCTCAAAGGGACAACCATCCTCCGCATCCTGACCACCATTGTCCACAGGCTGATGGTACCAACACAGCGGACAACCAACATCTCACCTCAGACAATGCTGCTGGCCGTTCTGCACGTGTCGGCCTCTGGTACCCTCCAACCAACAACCACCTGAGATGGAGAAGTCACACAGCCAGCCCAATCCAAGTCCCTCACAACGGTCATGGATGACACCATCCGCTTAGTACCCCACTATCTATTTTTCCCCCACACTGTGCAGGAAACGCGGGAGACCAATCAAGGCCTCTACGCCACAGCTGGCTTTCCGCACGTGCCAAGGGGCAATTGACTGCACACATGTTCTACTTGTGCCCCCTGGCAACACTGTACACAATAAGTGCAACAGAAAGCGCACGTATCCCACCAATGTCAAGGCAATAGTGGGCCACAGGGGCTCTCCACCAACGTTGTCGCCAATCACCCAGGCAGTGTGCATGATCCCTACACCTTCCGATAGTCCATTATCAACCTGCGCTACCAGGGTGGCACCCACGGAAATGCACTGCACGTTGGCAAGTACCAAATGAACACACCACACACCTCAATTCCACAATCATGCAACTCACAACACTGGAAATACACACATCACAAGCTCACATACAACATGCCGAACAATATGAACACCCACCAGACACGACAGCACAACTTACTGTGGGAACCTGGACCAGCCATGTACATCAGCCATCAATGGCATGGCACCTCAGCCACACAATAGCAGAATGTGGGATGAGGTAGGGACCAGGCATGTGAGAAGGAGGCAAGTGACCCATGAATGAGAATGTACACAATGCCAAGTGTGGTGTGGATGTGAGGGCCAGACTGTAGTATGCAGACCACACACATATCCATGCCAACACACATTGCTGGTGTTTGGAGTGTAGTGGACAGTGGATGCAACCATGTCACCCCAGCCAGTGGGGAAGAACATGGAAATGTGGCTTGTTATGTCCCCCCCATATGCGTGAGCGGAGTGGGCTGGCCCGGCGGATGCCAGGCAAGCGTAGGGGTGCAAATAAAAGGCACATAACTCTGGGTGTGGTATTTGTATTGGAATGCCCAACGACTCTGCCAGGGCGGCGCCTCTCGCCCCACCAAAGGGCCAACGCTGTCGCCGTGAGCAATGTTGCCTGCGATCCTGTGCTCCTGCTGCACCCCGGGACGCTGCTCCCCCAACCAGTCCTGCATGCCCCTCTGCACCCAGGCCTCAATGCCCACCTGCCGACACCGGCATGTACTGAAGAGAGCCCACTACGTACCGGTGCAAGCTCCAAGGCCGAAGCCCGTGACCTTGGCAGCCTCCTCAGACCATCACGGCCCCCTCAACATAGGCCCGCAGTACTCCTTTCTCAGTGACGTTCTCTACCGGCATTAAAGAAATGAATCCATCAAATAAAAGAGAAAAGTGTCCCTAAGATGGTTGGGAACACCCTGGTTGTTTTTGGTACCCCTCACACACCAACAGGCCCCTTGATGTCATGCTTCATCATTGGGGTCCTCGCACCCCTCTACGGGATGCGGCGTGCTGCGACCTACGGTTATGTGGGAGCACTTATGACGGCTATGTGAGGTGTAGGTGAGGGAATTTTATGTGAGTGCGTGGTGGGGATCTTAGTGGGTGATGTTAAAAAGTGCCTGGCTCTTGGGGTGTCACAAAACACTTTATTTGGCCCCCAGGCTGGTACTATTACAATGGTGAGAAAAGAGGTAAATAGCGCAAACAATGTGCGCCACCTCCTATTTGTGTGTCAACATGTTTCGGTGTAAAAACACCTTCTTCAGGACTGGGGTACACAAATCCCCACCTTACTCACGTTTTTCTACTTTTTCAGAATGTATTACTAAAAAAGTGAGATTTACAAGTGCAGGTAATACAACGTACCTACTAGATATCCGCTATTTTAACTGACCTGTAAAGGAAAGGGACAGAAATTTTTGTTAAGGTGGTCCGTTCCTTAAAACCATAGGTGGGTACAGTCAGAAA
The DNA here is from genome assembly GCF_964263255.1 of Lissotriton vulgaris. NCBI lineage: Eukaryota > Metazoa > Chordata > Amphibia > Caudata > Salamandridae > Lissotriton > Lissotriton vulgaris. The sequence continues at coordinate 1,142,351,344 of NC_141695.1, read as the reverse complement.
GAGTGCGGCTCAGATTCCTAGACACGTTGGTGTCATTCTACATATGAAAACGTGCCTGTTGTGAAAGTTTTAGGAAAAAAGGACACTTACTAGACAAACACTCATAGAACATAAATCACAGGCTCTATTTTTAGGCGAATTTCAGGTTGTTATTAGCTCCTGTGGTTAGAGTAGGCAATATACATATCGGGAAATCTCTCTGAGGGTCACAGTGGGCATAACATACTGTTTTTTCAGGAGTCTGTTGCCCCATGAGACCGTGAGAACTTATGGGTTCCTCCCGCTTCCTTGCTTGCTGTGAGGAATGAAGAGATTTACTATTTTGTCCGGTACTCACATATTCGTAGAGACGGTAGGTTTGGTTTGCGGTTGTCATACTCACGAGTCTCTGAGGAGAATCCCTCTTGGATGCCTCTTACGCCGGCTCCGTTGGTTGTGCCGAGGTGCTGCCTAATGCTCTTTTATACCGCTAGTGACCTGCCGATTATTGAATAATTGGCAATTGAGTTTACCGGATATGTCCGTATTTGGTTTCCCAGTCCTTATGCAAGTCTCATCGCTTCTGCCATGTCTGCGCATGCGCGCTCGTCGGAAAAGGGAAGCACATTTTGTATCAGGAACTCTGACTCCTTTTTGGAGAGCCAGTTGTGTGCCAAAGCTTCTTCTACCATCCCACCAATGGTTATTCTCAGGGACTCGTTTGGGTCATCAGTCAGTATGGTGTAGTTTCATCTGTCTGACAACAGTCTTAGGCACTCCTGGTTGTATGCTGCTGTTGTTTGCACCACTGTGGCTCCGCCTTTGTCGGCGGGTTTAATGGTGATTTCATGGTTGTTGGTCAGCTCACGGATGGCCTCTTGTTCCACTCTGCTGGTGTTGTGAAAGACCGTGCGTGTGGATGGATCTAGTCCCTTTATATCAGTCATTACTGCCTACTCGAAAGCCAAGACCTCGATGGGTAATGATGCATCCGGTGGAGTGAAGGTCGACTTTAGTCTCAGTCCCGTGTCTGTCTCCGGAATGCTTTCCTTGTCCTTGAAGAAGATCTGTAACTTGATTTTTCTCAAACATTCTTGCATTTCGGTGTGGAGTTTAAAGGAGTCCAATTTATTAGTTGGAACGAAACCAAGGCCCTTATTTAGTACGGCCCTCTGAGCGGACGTGAGTTCCCATGGTGTGATGTTTACCACTAGGTCCCCTTGCGGCTGGTTGATGGGTTGCTCTGCAGGGCTCCTGTCATGCTCCTGGTGCTCATCCTGGGGTCTCCCTGGTTGGGGTCTTGCCACATCACTGTGTTGCCTTTTCTGTTCCGTCCTCTGCGCCGTCCTTGGCGTGTTCCTAAAAAAGGCTGGTTGTTGTAGAAGTTCGGGTCGAACTCTGTGCCCCAAGGTTGGTACATCGGTCCTGTTGGTGCTGGTCCAAAAGGGAATGGAGTAAAGGGTGTTGGTCCTGTGAACTGGGGAAAGTAGGGTTGTGGTTGGGATCCTCGCCACCCTCGTTGCATTGGGCCTTTTTTCAAAACAAATTGTCCCCTTTTTAATAAAAAGATTGTTGAGTCCTACCAAAGTACTGACATTCCGTAGTAACCATGTCTTGAAAAGAAAACCGAGTAGTTTAGTCAATAGGAGGGCTTTATTTAACTTAACCGACTGACACTCTGCCGGTTTTTCTATTAGCATACCTTAAAGTTAAAAGTGTAAAAACCCTGGTGACTATTTTGGAATGACATCGGGCAGGCTGTACAGACCCGATAAGACCTGTATGAGGACTAAATCGAACCATGTAAGCAGGCACGAACACTTTACCAGCAATACACCAAAAAGGTAGTAAGATCAGTGTCAGAACAACCATTTCCCAGGCATGCGCGAAGGAACTAAGCGCTTCCGAACAGAACATGCATGCGCTTCCCTTTTCCTACGGGCCATCCGCCCAAGAGAAAGGGAGCCCTTTCTCTCAATAGATTCTCCTACCTAGAAGTGGAACTCCAAAAAATCAAAGTGTTTTCATTCTCTGGCTCATACACAAGCCATCCTTTGACACTGATGCAAAGATTTGCTTTTAAGCTTTTAAAACACAAAAAACGTAAGGGCCTGATTTCGTTCTCGGCAGGCTGGATACCGAGCAAGAGTGGCCTACAAAAGTCAGAAAAATAGATATTTACCCATCCAGTAAATACACCAGCCTTGGATAGTAGAGTTTACCTGATGTGGTTATACCGCCTCCTATTCAACCTTCTCTAAATTAGGGCTGGCATCTGTTTGAGGAGCTGCAGTAATAACTATGGGCCAGAAGAATCAATATTGAGAATAGCGAATTCCTAAATACCATTCGTAGAGAATTGCAATTTGGACATTGGGAAATTGCTATTCCTAATGTATGAAACTCATAGAGTTTCATTTAGCGAATCCTAATGTGTTGCAAATCGAACTACCTCATGAATATTAATGAGGTAGGTTGCAATTTGCGACCCATTAGGAATAGCTAAAATCACTGGAATAATGGCATGTTTTCCTTAAAACCAAACGGGCTATGTTTAAAAAAGAAAAATTAGAAGTTTTCTTTTCATTTTTTAAGAGCAGGCGTTAAATTGCCCTTTCTGGTGTGAGTGCCCCAAGCGGTAATTAATCTATCTATAACAAAAATTTCTAATGCTTGAAATCTCCTGTTTGCCCCATTATCAGATTTTGACACTTCGCATTTTGCTTAAGATGGCATTTAACTACATACAGGTCCTTGTCATTTTATGCAGATAATCAGAGGAACAACTAGAGCCAAATTTCGGGGGAGGTGGGGGGGGGGTGACTAAATATTTCAGGGGGGGCTAATTCTTACAGCAATTGGTAGAGTGGAAATGAAGGGGTGACAAAAACAACAAAGCATCACAGCAAAGCCTCATTATAGCCTTATAGCCCGCCGTAGAGGGCTATACCGGCTATTATAGGCCCTCTCCAGCGTTAAAGGCCCTGAGCCGAAGGCGAGGGCCTTTAACAAGGAGAGGGACTTTAATAGCGGTATAGCCCATCTACGAAGGGATATAAGGCTATTAGAACATTCTGTCACTAGAGGACAAAATGTTCTAACAAAAAAAAGAAAGCCTTTTGGGAGTGTGAGGGGATTGGAATCCCCTCAGGTTCCCTGAAGCTTTCTTCACAGCCAGAGCTGTGAGCAAAGAAACATTGGAATGTTGGAGCTCCAGGCTTATACTAGCCATTATAAGCCCGGAGCACTCCATTGTTTTCAATGGAGCTCCCGACATTCCAATCTTCTAATATAGCCTTATAGCCCGCCGTAGAGGGCTATATCGGCAATTAAAGGCCCTCTCCAGCGTTAAAGGCCCCGAGCCGAAGGCGAGGGCCTTTAACAAGGGAGAGGGACTTTAATAGCGGTATAGCCCATCTACGAAGGGCTATAAGGCTATTAGAACATTCTGTCACTAGAGGACAGAATGTTCTAACAAAAAAACAAATAAGCCCAGGGCACTCCATTGTTTTCAATGGAGCTCCCAACATTCCAATGTTCTAATAACACATATATGGTCTTTCAAAGACGTGTGAAGTACTCGGGTGCAGCTGCAATCAGCTCAAAAACTGTCTGTGTGTGTGCCTGGGAAGCTGTCTCAGCCCAGGCTGACCCACGACGGGGGAGGGGCGGGGGGCAAAGCCCTTCATGCTCAATAGACACCTGCTGATAATTCTGCTCCATGGTCATACCGAAAATTAGAAGTGCTGTGAAATGCCACAGATCCCAACTTTTTCAACGTACCAAAACCAGTGAAATGTTTGTGCATGCAGGGCTTTAAGTGGGCGGGCCGTCATGGTATCAGAAAGAACTTGGCAGTTATGAAAACTGAGATTAAGACAAGTACCTATCGGACCTTCTATTAATGTCCTTAACTTTGTTGGCAAAGGCATAGATTTCTGAAAAATGGCTGAAAAAACTGTTAAAGTAATCCATGTCACTGATGTAGTTTCTCTATACGTTTCACATACTTTACTTAATCTTCCCTTCCCTAAGAGAGCTTGCTTTTCCAGGATGTTGCGTTTATGTTCTTTTGTTTCACGCAGCATATTGCATGTGTATAGAGCGTACTGTGAACTGAATTGCCTCTATGTGTCTGTGTGTGTTGAGTTTGTAGGTGGCTGCTTTTAGAGGGCCACAATTGAGAACTGTAGAGTTTGGAGTGAAGGCAGTGTAAGTTTCTCACAGTGCATGTTAGGGGTATTTAAAGTGTCTAGAACACATTCTAAGCCAATCCTTGGCCTCTCTGCAGATCCAACAGAGCAATGGTCACATGTAATTGTAATTGCATTTATATAGCGCTTACTACCCCTGATGAGGCTTCACAGCGCCTTTTTGGCGAGTAGCACGCAGCTCCAGAACCCAAAAAGGATTAGTGGTGAATTAGTTTAGGGAGATATTAAATTAATATCAGCGGTGGACAAGTGAGGTTGTGTTTTGGATTGAAAAAGGATAGTGGAGGGGTAGAAGAGGGAAGGGTTTGCATTTATATAGCGCTTGCTGCCCCTGATGAGCTGTCGAAGTGCTTTTCGGCGGAAGCACGCTAATCCGAAACCCAAACATGATTAGTGGTGAATTAGTAGAGGGAAATATGAAATTCATTTGAGTGGTGGACATGTTAGTCTGATTGAAAAGGATAGTGGAGGGCTAGAAAAGGGAAGGGTCTAGAAAGTGTTTTTATTTTATTTTTGGCGCTCATAGCAGTAGGAGAAGGTTTGGGATGAGTAAAAGGGGAGGAGGAGTCAGAGGGAAGGGTTTCGAAAGGCTTATTTAGGAGGTCTGAATATTAAAAGAGGTATGAGAAGATGCAAGGAGGGGTAGAGGAAGGAAGAGTCTACAATGAGTTATTTTGTGGATCACGGTAGTAGAATGAGGTTTGAGATGCGTCAGAGAGTGGAGGTAGAGGATATACTGAGAGAGGTATTAGCAGTAGTAAGTGTGATTCTATGCAAGTGTGTGAAGGAGGTACACAGGCCAAAATAAAAGAAAATGCAGTGTTTACAGGCGAGTGGGTGCATTTTGTGTGTAAGTGGACAGTGAAGAGGATGAAATGCAAGGAAGTTCATGCAGTACAAAATAAAAATTGGGTGCTGAAGAGTTCTGAAATAAGGAGTGAGATGTGCAAATGGAGGCTTTCAGAAAGATGTGAGAATGTACTTATGTAGGATTTCAGAAAGACGTGGGGAGACAAATGGCAAAAGAGTCTAACAGAGACACTGTGAATGAAAGTGGTATGACGGGAAGAACCGGAGTGACTGAATGCTCAGAAGTTCATTCTATAGACATTAGTAATATTCAATTCACAGTTTCATATTTTCAGAATTGACACATTTTCAAATCTAAATATTCACAATAAAATAATTGTTGTTACTCACTTATCTGATAAACACTGTGAGAAGCATAGAACTTTATTTTACACGTTTCAGTCAAGATGTGAATTATATAGTCTAAACCTCTTGGAAAGGATTCCTAGTTTTGCTTCTTGGGACACACATTTTTAGAGACCTCCCCCCGCCACCACCTGTAAGCAAGTGAAATATCAAAGTGGAAAAATTGGGGAGAGACCAACTACTGCATTTAATTTCCCATTTCTCAGACTGTTAAGTGAGGATAATCTGAGACGTGCAGATTCTAGTGCAATTTATTGAAGAAGCTCCATAGAGTACAAGGGCCCACGACCGCTCCTCTCGCATCCCCGATGCCTCTGTCCAATGGTAAGCTGTTTGACAGAACACCCAGGGCAGAGAAGGCAGAATGCAGACCAGAGATTGAACACAAACATTCTGTGCCCTGTGGAGAAGCACGGGACACATAACTACAATCAGCTAAAACACTGAGGAAGGACAAGTTGTCAAACACAACATCATACTTCCTCTTACAAAACTAAAAGCAATACATCATATCAGCTAAAGGAAGAACAATGTAGTAAGTGCATACCAAAGATAAAAAAAAAAATTTAAAATGTCACTGCTAAAAAGAATCTTTGATTGGAATTGAGACATTCCGATAAAACCTCTGAGAAATGACAGAGACCGAAGAATTGGATTCCCTCAAGGATGTGGCCTGAATTTCTACCTTTGAGTTTGTGGCACTTCCGTCATCATTTGTGGAAAGTGCAGAATTGGCACTATCTGTGACATGAAGTACATTAATGGAATAATCAGCACTACCAGCTTGACCAAAGTTGCCAAGTGCAGAATGAAGAGATTCTTCTTACTGAGGGACACCTTTTGAAGTCTGTTCCTGAGAATCATTGACTAGACTTCTTCTGTTCTACCACCCTTTTCCTTCCAATTAAAGGGCACCCTCAGACACCTTGAACACTTTGACAGGTAAGGTAAACCTAGACGTACAATTCCTGACCTTGTTTGGCATATTGATGATGACACAGTCTCCCACCAAGTACTCAGTCTTCTTGGTATTGTGTACATCACCAACATATGTTGTGTCTGTCTTCTGCTTCTCTGACACCCTGTTAGTCACTCCTTCTCTACCCAGTTGCACACCAGGTGTACGGCACATCCTTGTTGCCAATCGGTTATGTGAGGATAATCTGAGCCGTTCTGGTGAAAGTAATTTATTAAAGAAGCTCCATGGAGTACCAGAGCCCATGTCCTCTCCTCTCGTGTCCCTGATGCTTCTGTCCAACGGGAAGCTGTTTGACAGAACACCCAGGACGGAGAAGGCAGAATGCAGACCAGAGATTGAACACAAACATTCTGCGTCCTGTGGAGAAGCACAATATACACAACTACAATTAGCCTAAGACTGAGGAAGGACAAGTTGTCTAACACAACACAGATGCATGCTTGTAATGGGAGACTGTATTCCTCCTCAGGATAGCACTCGCCTATAGGCAGTGGTATAACAAAATACCCGGCAGCCCCGGAGTATTTTGTTAACCCTCCATGGCTGTATATCTGTATCGACAACCTCTTTTAAGCAGCCAATAGATCAGTCAATGTCTTTAAAATGTTCTCGAAATACAATCTCAATTCCACGAGTTCACTAAGGTAGTACTTTCATCTTAACCTCCTAAGTAGGGATATGCCGTAGTATAAACTGAATAAAGTTGGAAAATGTGTACAAAACTTGAAGATTGAACTACTTAAGTTTTTTCACAGTGTGTGCAATATGGCTGTGTTTAAGCTTGTTTGGAACCTAGGTTCCGTCAGTGGATGTTGGGTGGGCACCCCCCTTATAAGTGCACCGCCTTATTATATTCACAGACATTGAATTTAGGGGCATATTCTCAAGAAGCTATCGCCGAGTTAACAGCGCTTTATCGCAGCCAAAGTCGCAATACATGTATTGCCCCATTCACAAGCTGGTGCTAACAGCCCATAGCACCAGTTTACCTGCGATAGCAGCTGCAAAAAACATCGCCAAGAATGAGCCCCGCAACTATCGCTAATGAGATGCAGAGTAGGCGTTTCCAAGCAAAAACCCGCAACAACACCACTCCGCAACATTCTCAACTACCAGCCAGATCGGCGATAAGATCACAAAGCCGGCGATAAGGCACGTAGGCATCAGGAAACTAAAACCTGCTCTGACTTGGTGTAAAGTCGGGCCACAACGTTCCACCAGAAAAAGGGAGCTAAGCCCAGAGCCACAACTGAAGAACAAAAGATGCCAAGGAGCCACTGAACAGGCAGCTCGGAGCCACAAAACCAACTGTCACCACTAAAGAAACCACCCCCCATCCCCCCGGACATCCCCCACCCTCGACCAACACCGAGGCAGCGCAGACAAAGTCAGCTATCCTCCCAAAATGCACCAATCTCACAGATCCAACTCCAGAGAATGTCATAGCCCACCACAGGCAGAAAAAGATCAACCCACCTCCGCATCCTGACCACCATTGCACACAGGCTGATCGTACCAACACAGTGGACAACCAACATCTCAGCGCAGACCAAGCTGCTGGCTGTGATGCACCTGTTCGCCACTGGTACCCTCCAACCAACATCCCCATGAGTCAGAGGAGTCACACAGCCAGGCCAATACAAGTCCCTCATAACGGTCATGGATGACACCATCAGCTTGGTACCCCACCATCTAAACCTCCCCCACACTGCGCAGTGACAGCTGGAGACCAAGCAAGGCGTCAATGCTACAGCTGTCTACCCACACGTGTCAGGGGGCAATTGAATGCACAAATGTCCTACTTGTACCCCCTGGCAAAAATGCACACAATAAGTGCAACAGAGAGAGCACATATCCCACCAATATCCAGGCAATATTGGACCACCAGGGAATCCCCGCCAACGTGCCAGGCAGTGTGCATGAGCCCTACACCTGCTGACAGCCAATCATCAACTTGTGCTACCAGTATGGCACCCACTGAAATGCACAGCTCGTTGGCCAATACCAAATGAACACACCACACACCTCAACTCCACAATCATGCAACTCACAACACAGGCAATGCACATGTCATATGCTCACATACAACATGCACACCTACCAGACATGACAGAACAACTTACTGTGGGAACCTGGGCCAGCCATGTACATTAGCCATCAACGGCATGGCACTTCAGCCACACAATAGCAGGATGTGGGAAGAGGTGGGGACTAGGCAGGTGCGAAGGAGGCAAGTGGCCGATTAATGAGAATGTACACAATGCCAAGTGTGGCATGGATGTGATAGCCACACTGCAGTATGCAGACCTCCCACATATCCATGCCGACACACACCTTTGGTGTATGGAGGGTAGTGGACAGTGGATGCAACCTTGTCACCCCAGCCAGTGGGGAGGAACTCGGAAATCCATCTTGTTACATCCCTCCCGTAAGTGTGAGTGGAGTAGGCTAAGCCCGGCGTACGCCAGGCCAGCATAGGGGTGTGAATAAAGGCACGTGGCTCTGGGCGTGGTTCTCTCCGGAATGCCCAACGTCTCTGCCAGGGCGGCGCCTCTCACTCCGCCACGAGGCAGACTCCGGCGCTGTGAGTGGAGTTGCCTGCAATCCTGTGCACCTGCTGCACCCTGGGACGCTGGCCCCCAAACAAGGCTTGCCCACCCCCGCGCACCCAGGCATCAATGCCCACCTGCCGACACCAGCGCGCGTCGAAGACGGCCCACCATGTGCCGGTGCAAGCTCCAGGCCCGCGGCCAGCCACCTTGGCAACCTACTACAACCATCACGTCCTCCGCAAGCAAGGCCCCCAGTACTCCTTTCTCGTTAACATACTCTACCGGCATACACAGCGTAGTAGTAGGTCACACATTTGGAACTGAGTCTTCATTACAGTATGGTTGAGGACGATGTGTATGGCTGAGCTGAAGTCACTATACTCCCTTTGATGTGGTGCCACCAAGTCTGATCATAGCAGTAAAACCACTCGTGTCTGCGGGCCCTCATGAACTACTGCTCCAGGGCCACACTAAGCTAATGTAGGTCACACATTTGGAACTGAGTCTTGATCATGCAATGGCCGGGTACACATGGTAATGCAGACTTTACATCACTATACTCCCTTCGATGTGGTGACACCATGTCTATGTATAGCATCACAACCATACCTTTCTGTGGCCGCTTGCTGGAAACACCTACCACCTACACTGCGGTCGAGTTGGTCGCACAATTGGAACCTAGCATCAATTTTTCAATGGCAGAGTATCAATTGTATGCAAGAGAGGTGTAAAAGGATGACACTTTGCAGTCCGGAGCACAAAAGGATCATCGTTACGGTGGTGATCGAACACTACTGATAACTGCCCTGGTGTCACTAACTCTGTGCATCACGAGCCAATGACACGTGGAAGTGGGCCACTGCTGACCGCTGCCTCCGCCTTACACTGTTGTCCAGTAGATCACAGACTCTTGATTTAGCAATGGCGGAGTTCATATCAGTGTACCGGCATCATCGCAGACTGCATCCCCTCTCAGCCCTGGTGCCACTAAGTCTGTTCCCCGACATTCATGGACACTCACTGGTCATACATTGGTGGCGTCTCAGTCTATGAACTAGGGGGTGGGTTCATCCTCATGTAGCTGATAACAAATTGGTCCTGGCAATGAGGCTATCGCCTTCCATTCCACCATTTGCTGCTTCCAGATAAGATCAAACCTTCTGCACCATGCCCTGGAGGACACCTTCCACTGTCCCCCACAACCCTCCACCACATTTACCTTTGACATAGATGAGGACCTGCCCAGTTGGCGTGGCCCTACCTCACTGCACCGCAAGTCACCGTCCCATGACAGGGTGCCTGTGCCGGCCGCTATGCATCCAGGGTCACTGACTGTGCTGGTCAGGTCCGGGACTCCTTCTGAGATTTTGGATGGCCTCTGAGGTGATAGCCTTGGGGTCATCAATACCATGTGTCTGTGGACCTGCGGTGTCCACTGCCTCCTGCCTCAACTGCGGCCCACCAGGGCTCACACATCAAATCGAGTCCTGACCGGCCCGGATGTCGCATCACCACAGGAGGCACACGCCACCATCGCCAGGGCCACCTCCAACCGCCATCTGCCAGAGTCAAAACGGTGGTACTGGCCCGCTGACTGAGTTGCTCGCACCTGTCGTGGATGCCATCTTCTGCCTGATCCCCTGCTCAGCACTCCAGGTGCCACTGACTGATTGAGTTTTGTGCTGTGGAGTGGTTGCGCAGCAATGTCACCTCAAGCGGTGTGGGAGACCTGGGAAGTTGATGAGGGAGATGATGCAGGTCTAATACACCCCACTGCATCTGCATCAGGAATATCTGGAAGTGACACAATCCTAGACCTTCTCGTCACATGAGCTCGCTCAGCTTTAGTGCCCCAACCTCAGTGCACTGCAACTCATGGGCACTTCTGTTTGCATGTTGGATGACCTCTGTACTTGCTCCGCCTACCTCCATGTTGCTCAGCAGTTGACCCTGTTATGCTGGTGTTTTCTGTTTCAATCTTAATGGTGTTCACTGTTCAAGTTGTTGCCAGCACCAACCACTCCATGCGGGCTGACTTACACTCACCCGACACACATCCAGCACAGGCGTCACTGTACATGTGGCCCTGCCAATAAAGGGGCCGGGCGAACGCGCCTGTGACCAATTCCACATAATATCTGCGTGTGTCCCTGTGGTCTTGTTGTATGCATGAGGGCCCTGGGCCCTACACCATTACATTGTGCTGTGTACAGCGGGAGCAGACATGTCACCACAGGGAGGGGGTTGGAGGTTGGACATGTAGCTTTGTCGTCACCCACTCAGTTCGTAAGGGGAGTGGCCTGGGCTGTTGTACGGAGAGCCAACGTGGGTGTATTTCTGCTATTTGCGTGCCCCTGGGCGTGGTTCTGTATTGTGAATGTGCATCTGCATGTGTCTCTATGGCAGTGTGTCTCTTTTGTGGGGTGTAGGTGGTCCCTGAAAGATAATAGACATCAACGTATGTGATCTAGTTCGCCTTCAATGGGATCGGACCCCACGCACACCTGTTTGGCCACCTCCTTTTGGCGTGCTGACACCTGGCATTGGGGTGCCATGTGTGGGTGGGTGAAGTGTTGTGCGCCAGCTGTGCTTGCCGTTGCTCTCTGCTGTGTGGGCTGTTGCAGGGTCTGTGTTCTCCTCTAAGTAGTTTGGCTGCCCGGGACTTGGCTGTGGGTAGCGTGGGTTGTCCATGGGCGTCAGTGTCGTAGGTGTGGTGGTTCTCTCCAGCATCACAGATGTGTTGTCTTTTCTGCTCTGCTGAAGGAGTTGTGTGCCCCTCTGCAATGTGAAGGGGAGATGCATGTTAACATTGTGTTGACATGTATGTTGGTGCATTGTTCTTGTTTATATTTAGACTGTATGACAATGTACATTGTGACTGTTTGGGGGTGCTGAATATTGCAGCGGACAGTGTACATTTGGACTACATGACGGATGTGAGGTTGTACGCGTACATTTCCATCTCACAGTTTCCATCTCTGCCAGATGTAGTAGGCATGTTACTGTAAGTGTGTGGAGCCACTTGTGTCCACTGTTCTGCAGTGTTGGGTTTGCGCTTTGTACCACGTTGATGTCAATCTGGGCGTGTTGTTCTTGCTAGGTGTGTGTGCTGCAGTGTGCCACGGGGATCAGGGACATGATCCAGGGTGATTGTGGGTGTGCAGTGTGCTACACCTCGTTGTGCATGTGTGCCATTGTGCCCATCTCCCCCCGTTCCCCCAGTCCCTGGTCATTACTCACCCTGTTGATGTTGTGTCAGGTCCTCTCGGGCTGTGTCCATACTCCCTACTCCTTGCACCGTCTCCACACTGATGACTGTGGGCTTGGTTTCCTCCAGCTCCTCCTATGGCGCTGGACTCCCACCTCCTGTCGCTATTGCAGCCTTCCTGTTGGCAGCGAGGTTGTGCCTGGTTTACGTTGTCACATCATGCCAGCGCCTCTTGGCCTCCTCGTTTGGCCTCCTCAGCACTCCGACTGCATTCCAGGTGGTCTACTTGTGGGTCATTTGATGTTAGTGTTCTGTCACCTCTGTGACTCTGATCTGGTTTTGCTGCAGACTGCACCCTGTATTTCTGTCTTTCTTCTCCTTGGCCGTCCCCCTTCCCGTATTTCCTTGCTGGTGGTCTGTGGGGGTTGTGGGGTTCGCGTTGGCCTCTACGCTTGTTCAGGGTGTATCCATGTTGGTACGCGCTTTGGATTATTTCCGGTGTGTTGTTTCTGTGGTATTTATGGTGCATTTTCCCGCCAGACTGGTAGGATTTGCAGGCCTGTCGCTGGTTTTCTCTGCTTTTTGTATCGCGATTGGCCTCATCGCAAGTTTTTTTGTGTTCGCGTTTTGCATTTTTGAGCGTGGCGTTGATTTTAATGTGGACATTTGACGCGTTATCTGGAGACTATCGCATGGTACCGCCGTGTTGAGAATGCTTGGTTAACACGGCGTAATTTTCCCGCGATAGAATGCGATGTTGGAAGTTGCGTTAAGTAACTTTTGGGATGGTTATCACACGTTCTTGAGAATATGCCCCAATGTGTGTATTTCCAGGAGAGTGCTAAGGACCCTCAAATAAGCCCTGTCTTGTTCCGACTACTTTACATTGGATCCCCTTCAAGTTTCGTTTCTCTACTGCCTATAGGGCAATCTGGTAGTGCACAAAGAGCTGGTCTCAAAGGTGTGAGATTATTATTGGGCTGTTTGTGGTCCTGATTTATTTTCTTGAAGGCACGTTTTTATTGTTGATCCTCCTATTATTACCACACACGTTGCCTGCAACAAGTACAAACGCTTGTGTTTCCATATCATTCAAAACACAAATATAGGGTATCTTTACAAGTTCAAAACGGACTTAATTTGCAAATGTGGGAAACTTTTTAGCTATCTGATTTGCAACTGTGGGGCCCGCGCAAGTGCCTGGGCCTATTTTCTGTCACACTCCGGCTCTTGAAGCGCTTCCGAGTACAATACCTGTGGCGTCCTAAAGAGTATCTTGCTGTAGTGCCGCACAATATCCAGCAGATGGGGAAAGAGGCGCACGATGCATTTATTCAAATGAACCGGTATGACATTGAAAAATTGATTCTTTTTAAGCACAGAGCAAAGAGCACTACAATTTTATATATTATTTTGAAGTGTTTCTGTAAACCCTCTCATTCATTCGGGACAGAATGCTTGCGTCACTTTAGTTCACTTTTTTTTCTTACTGCTTTCTTACTTGTAACATCAGCGGATTAATATAGTCCCACTATTTATTCAGGGAATATTTTTTAATGTGCGTGAGTTAAAGGCATCTAACTCAAGGGACCCGACAGAAGGTCCCTTACTTCCACTTCCTAAAACTTCAGTTAAACGTCTTAGATGTTACTTTATAGAAACGCAAGTCTAAAGAGGCCATGTGCAATCCCACCCCTAAATGACCACCCGATCAAATACACCAGCATCTAATAACTACCATAGAATTAAACCTACCCAGCATGCCACGTGCCTCTAGTCACTGTGGGCCCGATTCACAGAAATAACTTAAGACAAAATCCTAAACTTACTACTTTTGGTATTCACAGAAGTTAAGATTTTGTCTTTAATTTGTCTTAAGACAGATTTAAGACTGACCTAAGTTAGGATTCTGTTTTAAGTCTGTCTTAAGACAAACTTAAGACAAAATCCTAACTTCTGTGAATACCAAAAGTAGTAAGTTTAGGATTTTGTCTTAAGTTAGATCTGTGAATCGGGCCCAGAATCTCTTCCATCTCCAGGGCCCCACTGTGAGCCAGCAGTGTTGGGGACTAAAACATACTGCAGAAAGTCTTACAAACGTCTTGAATTCAACATTGATCGCATGCCTTCTAAAGCGACTGACCTAACTGCAGGGGTCACGAGCTTCAACGTTCAGTTGCAGTTAACAAGGAACATGTTGCTACTCCCAGGGTGCGCGGAAAGGTGAACAGTGGCAATGTCTAGAATTACTTGGGTTTTCCGATGCCGTCTGTTCAGGACTCCCTTCCAACTGGAGAGGTTGCAGAACGGTCGAAAGCTGAAAAAAGGCTCCAGACTATCCTAGTCCTGCCTAGCTCCACCGACCTCGCCCTTGCAGAGGTCCCCCGCATCCGCAGAAACAAAGCAGGTGGGAGAGCTTTCTCCTACATCACAGCCAAGACCTGGAACGAGCTCCCTGTGAACATCAGACGCTCCCCTACACTGCACACTTTCAGGAAGGTCCTCAAGACCTGGCTCTTCAACTGATCCGGAGCTGCCCACCCCCCCCCCCCATAGCACCTTGAGACCCTCATGGCTGAGTAGCGCGCTTTACAAAGCCTCTGATTGATTGATTGATTGATTGAAGGCTGTATTGGTTTCACGTCACATTGCACACAGAGTTTAAAGCGCTGTCTTCGATGCACGGAGCTGTGTGGTGCAGCAGTCTCGCCTCTTACCTGAAACAGGGCTTTAAAAGGTGCAGACCAACTAAAGATAACTTTAGATTGACTACCTCTACGCCTAACAGAGTCCAGTCAAGAGGGCAAAAAGCAGGGATCCAGAGTGCTAACCTCTGAAATTGATTCTATTGGATACAGGGGATTGTTTCAATTTTAGGCTGCTCTGTTACGTTAATAAGGGCATGTTGGAATAATAAGGGTGGTGCCTCACGCCTTGGAGCAACCTTAGGAGTGCAAAGCCAGTGGCAAACCATTAAAAAAAAATCTGCAAGCTTATCCTCAGTTGCGTCTGTCTCCTTTCTTCCTGTACCAAAGCAGTGGAATGTCACTTCAAGTCACAGTATCTCTTCATGTTGCCAACCGCTCCCATCCCTTCTCAACTTGGAATTCAAAGGTCTCACATAGCCTTTCATGCACAATTTTCATCCTCACGTGAATTACCTTCCGTTACATCCCTAGTTCATCCCACTATTATAGATTCTGGAACTTGATTCAGGAATATATAGCACAAACCTGCCACTTGCAGGCGTTAGGATATATACGAAAGGGGTCCCAGTGAACCGATTAAACATTCATCACATTTATTTACAGTAAAAGTAAAAAGACATTAAACAAAACACATTGTAAATTAATCACAATGGGCAAGGTTTACAATACATAAAATACAGATACATTAGCAGTGCCCCAAGGAAAGAAAGGGAAAGAGGGAATTAGCGTGATGCTGTGGGAAAAGGAAAGATGAGTGAAAAAATGATAATAGTTGTGACAAAAAGATAATTTCAAAATCATTAATTATTTGAAAATAAGTTGGCTTCAGATCCCTGTGCCAAAACATGGAATCACAGATTTCCAAACATTCATCAAGAATCATGTATTTGACGCTGGTAGTCTATATCCAAAAATAGGGGGGCGTCAACTGAGGTGAAAGGGAGTAGCCGTCGACGTTTCGACCCCACGCTACAAATGTAGGCGTAGTTAAGACCTTACATCGGGGTCTTCATCAGGACAAGAAACGTGAAACCGAGGGTACACTATGAATTCTATAAAGATACAAAAATAATACTTTAGTGAAATGGTCTCCTACAAATTGGAGAAGTTGTGATGAAATCATACAAACTACAGAAGAATTAGAATATTACCATGGTAGGTGGAATAATTAATTTCACACAGTGGTAAATTACTGGAATGATTTCTTTTTCTGTCGCAATCGTCAATTTCTGCAAAGATAAAATACATTTCAGACCGGCTATCTCTTTGCCACTTCAACGTCATCCATGAGTTAACAAATGTAATTACAAACAGGCTAAATGAATTACTCTTCGACTATTGCCAAGAAATTACAAGGGGCTGCTTTTATGTACCTTAAAAGGCTTATAAAACACACCTCCAACTAGACCAAGGTAGACCAACCTTCTACCAACACATATCGATCTATATTAGTATACGCATGTCACTCCTAACCTAGCAGTTGGATTAGAACCTTCGATTCTGAAGTAACATCTCATAATTGAACATTATATTTAAAACCAAATTCTGGAGTCTCATATATGTTGTGGAACAGGACCCGAGTCCCACATGCAAACAGTATAGTGTATCTTCCTGTAAAAGACTCTGTAATACACTATGTTAAATATTAATATCGAAGAAAGGACTTTGGAGCATTCAAACCCTGAAGTCTCGGCATATTAATACAGAATTCCTACCTGGAATAGGTAGACCGTAAGTGCGTCTATTTATATGGTAGTTATGAAGCAATGAATCGCGACTGTGGGCAAACGCAAGACCTACGAATTAAAAAATGCGGGGGTTACAAATCTCCTAAGAGTACCAGGGTCGGAGAAAACCAATCACCACCGCAAAATCGGCTAATCCGAACCCAGTGTCAAAACACATACCTATACCAATAAATAAATAAATAAATAAATTTATACTATGAAAACAATAGTATCAAGATGAAATAAAATACAACAACTTAATGAACAACTAGCAGCCCGTCCCGAGGTTGTCCGGGTATGAATTGCTGCCGGACAGTAGTATATTGTTTTGTAGGATTTCATTTTGATAGCATTTCTTATCTGTGACAGGCCTGTGAAACGCTCCCATTCACAGTGCACTGCTGATGCACTTAAGAGTGCGCGTTCAGTAGTGTGTCAACTCGAGTTTCCCTACTTTATTTTTCCTTGCAATATCATATAGCGTGAACTCGACAACATGGCATGAGCACAATTTACATTGCAGAAGAACACATTCATTTGTGGTAGGCACGGGGAGACAAGGCGATTTGCCTGTTATCACAGGATGTTGAGCTGATGCCGAGATTCGGACGTAGCTCCCCAGTTCTAAAGTTCGCAATTCTAGAACTTGTGGCGGGAGGTGTGTCTAAAAGTGTATGTCGGTGCTGGTGGTCATCAATGAGAGAGACCTGTGCATTTTTCAAATGGGTGGTGAAAAAATATGAGTATGTTGCTGGAGATGTGGGCTGCCGTGCAACCAATGTACTTACCGGGGGAGGGCAAACACCCATTATTCCGCAACTTTCTTTCCGCATACCATCACTCTGCATACTTTCATTACGAAAGTACCATGACTCCACAATGCCATTATAACGCATGGCATTACATTTTATATGCTTAAACCACGCATACATTTACAACTAAATTCGTTGTAAATGCATGAATGGTAAAAGCATGTTTTTTTTATGTTTGGATACGGTAAGTATGGGTAATAGGGGTATATGTTTTGGGGTACTGAGGTATAGGTTTTGGGGTGTTTAGGTATTTTAAGGGTTCAGATATAGTTTTGGGTTATGAGGTACAGGGGTAATTTTAGGGTTTAGGGATAGGTATGGGTTTTGGGGTACAGGGGTATTTTAGGGGTTCAGGGCTAGGGTTGGGTTTTGGAGTACAATGGTATTTTTAGGGTTCAGGGCTAGGTTTGGGTTTTGGGGTACAGGGGTATTTTAGGGTTCAGGGGTAGGTTTGGGTTTTGGGGTACAGGGGTATTTTTAGGGTTCAGGGCTAGGTTTGGGTTTTGGGGTAAAGGGGTATTTTTAGGGCTCAGGGGTAGGTTTGGGTTTTGGGGTACAGGGGTATTTTAAGAGTTCAGGGCTAGGTTTAGGTTTTGGGGTACAGGGGTATTTTAGGGTTCAGGGGTAGGTTTGGGTTTTGTGGTACAGTGGTATTTTTAGGGTTCAGGGCTAGGTTTGGGTTTTGGGGTACAGGGGTATATTTAGGGTTCAGGGGTAGGTTTGGGTTTTGAGGTACACAGGTATTTATAGCGTTCAGGGCTCGGTTTGGGTTTTGGGGTACAGTGTTATTTTTTAGGGTTTAGGGATAGGTTTGGGTTTTGGGGTACAGGGTATATTATAGGGTTAAGATGGGTTAGTGTTTAAGGGTGTTGGGGTATTTTAAGGAGTAAGGGTGGGTTATGATTATGGGGTGCAGGGGTATTTAAAGGGAGCAGGGTGGGATTAGCTCACAATATGAGACATGGCATGAAGGGCGGAACGTACCACACGCCCCCAGCGTTTGTCACGCCCCCAGAACACGCCCACAGCACAACGCAGACACACCCACAAGGGACTACTTTGCTGACACGGTTCTTTTACCTTTTAAATGTATATGGTGGGCGTCTGCATAGCCTATGTCCTTCTGCTGCAACTGCCCTTTCCAACGCTGTATTGGATGTTGTGATTGGTGCTGTGGTTCCTGAGATTACCCTCCTCAAAGGTTTGGGCTCTCTCTTTATTATATTAGTATGGATATGGATTTACACAGAAATTTTTTTAATTAATTTTAAGGTGTGCAAATTGGGGACGCTACTCTCACGGGAATCAGCGCTTGTTCTCTAGATTTCAATCGTAGACCCCAACATATGATGCAGGAGCATGAGCTACTCAATCAGAGTACGTATGGGGCACCACAAAGATTGTCTCGAATGACCTTAAGAACAAGAAACTAGGTTAAAACTTTATTACAATACTGTCCGCCTGCACACTCAATACACCCCATCTGACATACCATCAAAGATAACCTTCAGGATCTGCAATTGTGCAAGTCTAATTGATTATATGCTACTACACTTAGAGTGATAGCATCTTGCTGCTGACATGATTGTGGAAAGGAGAATTGACCACAAACCATTAACTGCAACAACTGAAAATCTGCCTGGTTGTGAACCCTGCTCATCTAAAATGCAGTATCATCTTATTCCTGTCAATCTGACACTTAGATCAAACCGAACAAAAGTTCAGTTGAGAGCCTTAATCTCATGAGCTGTGTAGCTATGAAGTGAGTGAGTACTGGAAACCGTAACTATTAGGAAATACTAAACATGGAGACTGCAACTAAAAATGGAGCAATTCAAAACTTAAGACTATTAATTCTAACTTCGTCCACTCATACTAAAGATGATGTGCATAAAACATCTACCAAACCAAAGCTACTTGCGCCGAGTGGTTTGATGAAGAACCCCTAAGGCACAAACTGAACCTAATGAATGCACTGAAATCTAGGCATTTGAGCCCAGTAGAAGAGTTTCTCAAAAGCCTAAGGCAAAATTATAAATGGCAAATCAAACTTAAAAAGAAGAAGCTCCAAAAAAAATGGGCTTGTAGGGCACTCTAAACTACTACTGCAGCAAAGACAAAAAACCATAAGAAATTTTGGGAACTGGTTTGACGAGTCGCAGTGGCCCCGTTCGAACCGGAAGGTGAGATTCAGCTTGGCTTAATGGCTCTAGCACTTTTCATATGTGTACTATAACGTTAGTAACTTTGATTCAGCACTCGAGGATGCCCTATTAGAGCATGATATATACGACCGCATAAGCCAAGCAACAAACAATATCTCAGTATCTGAATTCACAAAGGAGGACATTGAAGCAATAAACAGTCAAGGACTGCTAATAGTTCCACGCCCAAACAGAATCCCCTCGGATAACTTCCACACTAATATACCAGTATGGGCTTCTATCCTGAATATATCATTTAATTCTATTTAAGAACATTGAGAAGTTCCAACTTCATGGTGAACTGCAATTATAGTTCCAATTCATAACAAGCATTTTGTAAAGCCAATATGTCTGCCGTTACCTGCCAGCTTTCTTGCAATTCTTGTTATGTTTTGTCATGGAAGAAAGAAAGAAGGAAAGAAAGAAAGAAAGAAAGAAAGAAAGAAAGAAGGAAAGAAAGAAAGAAAGAAAGAAGGAAAGAAAGAAAGAGAGAAAGAAAGAAAGAAAGAAAGAAAGAAAGAAAGAAAGAAAGAAAGAAAGAAAGAAAGAAAGAAAGAAAAAAGAAAGAAAAAAGAAAGAAAGAAAGAAAGAAAGAAAGAAAGAAAGAAAGAAAGAAAGAAGGAAAGAAAGAAAGAAAGAAAGAAGGAAAGAAAGAAAGAGAGAAAGAAAGAAAGAAAGAAAGAAAGAAAGAAAGAAAGAAAGAAAGAAGGAAAGAAGGAAAGAAAGAAGGAAAGAAAGAAAGAAAGAAAGAAAGAAAGAAAGAAAGAAGGAAAGAAAGAAAGAAAGAAAGAAAGAAAGAAAGAAAGAAGGAAAGAAAGAAAGAAAGAAAGAAAGAAAGAAAGAAAGAAAGAAAGAAAGAAAGAAAGAAAGAAAGAAAGAAAGAAGGAAAAACGGAAAGAAAGAAAGAAAGAAAGAAAGAAAGAAAGAAAGAAAGAAAGAAAGAAAGAAAGGGGATAACTTAATACAGAACAGTTTGAAATAGACACAATCTGGTACGCTTTGAAATTACAGCAGTAAAAAAAGCAAAACACTCCAATAGGAATATATACAACAGCACTGGCGAGACATGGGACCTGATAAAGATTGAACATGCATCAGAAACGCCTTCTACCAGGCTCTGGTCTAAACACAAAAGTAATTATAAAGTAAAAACAAATACACTGCCACTGAAGGAAACTAGATTGTGTATGGACATGCTCATTGTGATAAAGCAAAATGCAGTGACTCAAAGAGAAGCCACCCAGTGGTTTAAGGAAGATGACCCACCAACCCATGCTTTAGTGGGCGGAAGCAAAATGAGAATGACACAACTCCATACCAATGGATGCAGAGAGGTGGCTGAAAGCTCCTATATGTAAGTATATTATACATGTTTCAGAAAAATCAAAAGGTCTTGGCTAATGCCAGATCTAAAAAAGGTTCTTGTATGAGCCTGGAAATTGCTGCTAAATCTCCTTGCTCGACGGAATAGGACAATTAATGAAGATTTCGTCTCACCATCATGCTGACTTCAGGAAAGGGGTGGAGAATGTAGAACAAGCAATAAGACTTTACTTCACATGTATTAAATATGTGGTGCTGAAACAAATCTACTTTGTCCATGATCTTTGGAGCTCTAAAAACAGCATTTGATTCGGTAACAGGCCCCTCCTCTCTTCTGTGCTAATGGAACGAGGATTACCAGAAAATCTTGTCACCCGAAATTAGCTACATTGGAAGACACTCCCAATTCAAGATCTAGGCTGGATCTAGGTGTATTTTCTATTTAACCTGTTTATAAACGTTGTAGGTAAACTGCTTCTGGAGATGAACCTGGATCTACCAATAATGGGTGGAGAGAATCAATCAATCAATCGGACATCATTTGTAAAGCGCGACACTGTCACACCTAGGGGTATCTTGGCGCTGTGTCTCAGTCAAAGAGCCAGGTCTTGAGAAAATGACATTACTATAATTCGCTGATGCAGCGGTGTAACAAAACTTGAGGGGGCCATCTGCGAAGTTCATAGAGGGGCCATCTGCGCGGATTATGCCGTTCTCCTCACATGAATTAGCTGACAATTTACCGTTCACTGAGAGAGTTTGAATCTTTCCACAACTTTAAAAAACCTGATCCTTAACCGGTTCCATGCTGATGACAGAACCGCGCAGTCATCAGCCTCGGTTGCGCTGTGCTGATGACGGAGCGGTACCGTCATGGCCCGCTCGGAGCGCTTGCGCGGCGCTGATTTCGCGCCTGCGCGGCGCGTTTTATTGAGCGGGCGGGCCATGACGGAACCGCTCCGTCATAAGCACAGCGCAACCGAGGCTGGTGACGGAGCGGTTCCGTCACCAGCATGAGAGCGGCGCTCGCCCCCCACCTCCCCACTAGCGCTGCGGCGGAATTGCCGCCGCAGCGAAGGGGTTAACACCAAGAAAAGAAACATATTGCACTCAATCTAAAGAAGAATTTTAAGTCTACATTTCAAACTAATGTTTGGAGTAAGTTGCAAAAATAGAGTCCACCATGAGGCAGAACACAGGCACTGTCCTACACGTTTTGAACAAATGCGGCATAAGATTGATGGAACCTGCTCTCTAAGCCAGAGAATGAACACATATGTCCCCCACTTATGGGAATTGAGAAAAGTACCAGGGTTGCAAAAAATCAAGAAGTGCTTCCTGTGGTGCTAATTACGCAATGACCAGGGCAGACCAATGGAGGCACCAATGGCTGAGCTGGGCCTACACAGCATTGAACGTTTGGCCTCTTTGAAACCTGCTTGGTACTAAGCCCGGCTATGATCAAATCCTGCACTGAATATCTACCAAAACGCTTTTCTTGATGTTTGGGCATGGAAAGGCCTCTTAAAATTACAATGGCCAGATTGCAACCCTCAAACCTTAAAAGAAACAGGATATGACGACATTTGAAAGAATCCAGGCTCAATGAATATGATAGATCATTCCTTGCCGTAATGAAAAGGAGTTACTGGGAGCTGACACTTAACACTACATATTAGGAGTAGACTGCTATCACAGCACTTAAGGATCAAGGACCTGATTGAGCGTCTATGATACATACACAACCTGTATATCTCTGGGAGCAAAGTCGAGCCTGTACATGCATTTCAGACTAGAAGTCCTTCCAGGCTTGGCCTATATAAACAAGTGGTCCAACAACTGCGCAAGCCAGTGCAACTGCATTATAGGGAGTCAAAATAATGTGGTTCACTTTGTGCTTCTGTGCACTAAAACCTTGTCTGCAAGGCGGTACTTCCTTCCTCCACTTTCTATGAAGCACAACACAAGACTTAGCAGGGAGGCCATGTCACCATGCGAACGGATGGATATGAATGCATTTTCTGTGGTCCCACCGTTTATTTCTGGTGCCAAGAGGACTCCCATGCCCTCCTTGAGCCCCTGGAAACTTACAAAAAACACAGTTGATGGACAGAATGCAGAACAATGTCTTACATTCACCCCAGTACAAAGATCTGGGCCTAAATCCATCGTTTTTTGATGAACCCCCGCTGTCCCTAATGGAGTCCCTCCATCTGTGCACACTATCTCTGTCTTTTTTTCCACCTGCATTACCTGTGTCCCCTTGTTGTGGGTCCACACTCCCTTCTCCCTCACATATGTGCCCTTCAGCAGCCTTTCTTCACCTTGCCCCCTCTCGCACCCAGCATCCACTCCTGTTGATACCATCAGGGGGGGCCGCCCTTGTAGCCCAGCCACTTTTACCTGGAATTAAGGTTGCTGACCGCTCCAAAGCCTGTTGTCTTACCAGTAAAAGTTGCCATTCCTCCAGCTGTTTACCAACAGATTTTGCCTGAACCTCCTGTGGTGGCCGAAAGATAAAACTGGAATGGTGATTAGCGTAACCCCACACCCGTCCGCTCTCTCAGCACCCTTGTGCCACCACTTGCGTTCCATATCATCGGGCACATCACATTCCACATTCGCCCTCTTCAAGACTGTCCTCCTTGTGGTACAGTTCCACACAGTCAGACCATATGTGTGTGTGTGTGTATACTTGTAAAGCGCACTATCACCTAGAAGGTATCTTGGCGCTGTATACTGCTGTGGAACCCTTCCTGGCTTTCCCTGTGAGACGCCCCTTACTGGGCACCTCCAAGGTGAGGCCAGGCATCCTAGCGCTTTCGGGGCCGTTGTGGAGATTAAGCAAGCTATTGCCCAGAGTTGCAGAGTGGAACCAATGATTAGAGTAGGCACCTAGGCGAGAATAATCGAGTCCGTGGACATTGAGCCCAAGACCCTGCCGCGTCGGGAATTGAACCCTGGTCCCGGGCCAGACCTCTGCCTCAGGGTCTGCTGCTCAATCGGTGAGCCACACTCTCCAAATGTCCTTCTCCACACCACTATTAACCCCAGCCACTCCCTGGGGTATCCTGCGCCCCACAGCGGGCCACCATATACCTCACCCCAGGAGGGGGAAACATCCTTTACAATGAAACTTTTAAAACGCAGTGCTATTAAAACGCAGGTTTTACAACGAAAACCATTACAACGCATTGCGCTGGGGGGGGGGGCTCTAGGATAGGGAATAGATTTAATTTACTATCCAACACCTTCCCTAGTGTCCACAGGGACTGGAGTTGGAATAGTAAATTAAACTATTCACTGTCCAGCACCCCAAAGCGCTATGCGTTGTAAAGGTTTGCGTTGTAAAACTGGCGTTGTAACAGCATGCGTGGTAAAAGCATGCGTTGTAACGTCATACATCCCCCAGGAGGCAATGCCAAACCTTCCCTGGAGCTCCCCGCATGCAGGACATTGTGACTTGTGAATCCATCTAGTTGACAATGCCCTCCATGTGTCTGCCTATAGCCCGGGCGAGGCCTCACCAAACCTTCGTGTGTCCTTTAGGGCGGGTCGCATAATGCAGTCTGGCTGGCTGTTGTGCGCCACACCTTCTCTTCACCTCGGGGTGTGTGAGTCACACTTCCGAGTCTGCCACCTGACCAGAACTTGCCACCTGTAAGAAAGAGGATGGGTCCGGTGTGCAGCTCCTAGAAACCCCTACTGTCTGACCATCAACTTTCAAAGCTTCATCACCACGGCGTGTGGAGGACCTCCTCTCGCACTCCAGAAGGGCCAATGAGCTCTCTGCCATCTACACCTGTGTCATCTCCCCCACCCCCCGGGACTAAACACCGATGGGCCTACGCTTGGAAACCAGGCTTTCCTCCTGCTGGTCTTCGTCATGACTCCATAACAGTAACTTGGCTAAAAGAGCCAATGCCGGGCCCCTCTTCGCTGCCCTGGCGACATCCAGGGGATAATGGGTGCTCCTCACCAACATTTTCCCACCCCCTCTGCTGGTCCTGAGCACCCCAGGGGGTACCCACCCCTGAAACCCCTTAGACGCCCTCTGTACGGCCGTGGTATATCTTGTGAAATGTCTGAATGTAGCTCTCTGACTACCCATGGCAAGATCCCCGGAGTAGAATCAGAGGCAGCTGGGGGAGAGGTGCAAAAGGACATACTGCACAGGAGAGTAGAGGTCCCAGCTTTATAAGTTAAGACATGCCCATGGGACATCAGTTGGCAACTGGCACATCTGCACACAAGCTTTTCTATCCTTGACCTATCCCAAAGCCAGTCGCTTACAAATTCCTTTTCACTTGGTGGCAATTAGGAGTACCCTCCTGAATTACTCATCCTTGTGGTCAATCAAATAAACTCAATTTCGCTGATTAACAAAACGATGGGCCCGATTCACAAAGGTAAGCTGAGACGAAAGTGTAACTTTACGACTTTCTGTATTCACAAAGGGCATTTAAAATATTACATTTAGACTTTTGCCTCAGTTTAACTTAAATGTTGGTCTTAAGTCTAAGTTAAACAGAAACAAAACTCAAACTTTACTGCTAGTAAATGCTCTTTGTGAATAAAGAAACCCATAAAGATAGAATTTCATCTCAGTTTACCTTTGTGAATAGGGCCCTATGTGTTTAAGGGACTATTTAGTTTGAAAAATGCTTAAT
Source organism: Lissotriton vulgaris (assembly GCF_964263255.1). Classification (NCBI taxonomy): domain Eukaryota; kingdom Metazoa; phylum Chordata; class Amphibia; order Caudata; family Salamandridae; genus Lissotriton; species Lissotriton vulgaris. The sequence continues at coordinate 1,142,325,753 of NC_141695.1, read as the reverse complement.
GAAAGTACAATATTATTACTTTTTTTTTTACAAAAAGTTTTTGCTTATTAAACTTTGGATGACACCATTCTTTCCAAAACTTTCCACAGCTGCTTCACACTTTGAGTCACAGCCAATTATCCAGTTTACCAGGAAAGATAACAAGCCCACGTTTTTAGAGATCCCGAGTTCTCCCTTTTCATGTCTGAGAATCTTACCCAATGCCCGTTTTTTTTTGCATTCTGTTACTGGCTGTCCTGTGTATCTAATTAGAGAAGAAAAACTGCAAATGATAAAACAAACCTAGCACAGAACAGCTTGAGCACTCGAGCTTTTTCCAGGTTCTTGCTGTTCTGTACCCAGCTATGCAGGTAACATTGAGAAATCGCAGTACAAACAGGCTGCTGTGTGCTTTAACTTCACGGTCTGCTGTTGCTATGTTTTGCCTCGTAGGAGCTCCGTTTATGTCCAACTCATGCCTTGACGCAGGCTCTGCAGATCTGCAGGCAGCTTGATTTGACCACAGGCATTCCAGAGAGAAGGATGAGCTGTCATTTTGGCGGGAGCACAAGCCTCCAGGCTCAGCGGCTACCAGCAAACAGCTGGGAGAAGAAGGACAGGGGCCAAAGGGACTGAGATGAACCACATGAAATCACTGCGAATGCAACAAGGTCCAGATTGGAGCTCAGTCCCACTGGACTGACACGAGCTGCAAAAAACTTTCCCCTATTACACATCGTGCACCAAAGTTGAATTGTTTCATGGTGTTCTAAGAACAGATCCCATGTTACCTTCCTCGTTGTTATACAATTGTTGAACTCATAAGGATAGAAGACTACGTGTTCTGGAAGATTGTAACCTGTGACTTCAAAGTTAGAAACAAAACTTCGCAGCTGGAGTAAGAACCAGTTTAGCTGTATGTCGGTCTCATCTAGAGACCTCCGCCTCGCCCTAGAGTGGTGCAAACCAGGTGAATGTCTAGTAAGTAAGTTTGGAAGTGGTCATCTTAAACTGGAAGAGGTTTGCTGGGGAAGATGGTGACAAAAGATTTGTTGACCCATAGTAGGTGAGTAGGCTTCAGGCGTCTGTCACCTGCACGGGCCATGGAGTCAATCAGGAAGTTCTCAAGGTTTGCCATTGATTCTTGGCCAGTGACATCCCTTGGTGAACTTTGCAACACACCGGCTATGGTATGTGGTTTTAATGTGCCCGCCATTTACCCTTTTCAAACAGACTCCTCCATTACTTGATGGTGCACATATTCATGGTGTGCCATTCAGTCAACACTACAATGACCCATCAGAGTCTGGCGTGAGCACTCCCGAATTATTTTACTCCTGATTTTTAGAGTTATTTTCCATTGATTCATCTCTACGTAATTTATAGGTTCAGAGTTCCAATGTGTGCACTGGGTAGACATTGGCAGTAGGCCTCATGCGTGCATTGTGAACCAGTGTGTTTTATACAGGGAAAACCGTGCATACTTCATGTTACAGATGCATAGTTTCATGTTACAGATGGATTTATGTGCCAGTATCATAGTAGAAGGCATGATGCATGGTAAAATGATTAAATCAGGAATGAGTGTTAAATTGCCAGCAGTGCGTAACTAATAGCCAGTGCTTAATTTAAGCTGGTGGTTTCCGGTGTTTGCCACCGACACTTAATTATCAACACCAGCACTCATAATAGCTGCCACAAGATGGCACTGTTTGTGTAATTTAAAGATGAGAAGAACAACAGCTGTTTATAAATTTATTATACATTACAAAACAACTAATACCTGCCTCCCAAGCAATTCTTATAACTTTGGGGGTCTCGAGCAGTCTGAATTGTCAGACGTGTAGTAGTGTGATAGTTATGTATGTATGTCATTAGCAACGCTGACAGCGGCAATGGGCGGTGCTAGCTGCGGTGGTTTCCTGAGAGGAGCCCTGGCACTTATTTTTTTTTACAAATTAAGCACTGCTATCCATGCGCCATGCATCTTGAGTCAAATGAGGTACCACGACTGAATAGGTGTTGGAGGGGCACCAACTCCAAACACAGTTTGATTACATGGCCTGAAGGTAGAGCCAGCACTGATAGTATAGATTGGTGAAACAGAGTTTAATTACAATGGAATGAGGATAAGTCCGCACTGGCAATAAATTATAGTTCGAAACATGGTTGAGATTGGCGGTGGTGTAAATAGAATTTTATGGCAGTCACTCGGCAGAGGCTGGAGAAAGGATATTTTTCATCAATGTGGTCAGCTGGTTGCAGAAGGTAAAAACAACATAGTTAAAAGTTGCTAGAGTGCACTGTAGGTAACTGGCTCCAAATGACAACTGGTCTGTGTTTATTTATGCACATAAAAAAACACTCTACTGGATGGACCACCATGGTTGTTTATATATACGGAAAAGGCTCCAGCGACTGGATAACTGAGTGATTTAGTGTAAAACAGGAACACTGGCTTTATTAGGGAACTCAGGGCATCATTTATGAGGCCGCCGGCGCCACTGGAACGTCACTTTTTGTGACGTTCCATGGCGCAGGAGCCTGCTCGATATTTATGAGGCACCACTCAGCCACTTTATTTTGGCTTAATGCTCCCTCGTAAATATTGTTCCATTTAATGCAGTTTTCTGCATAAAAGGGGCAAGCAATGGGTGTTGCTGGGGGCGTTTCCAACAACATCTGTGGCTTTTTAACACTGCCCCAGATTTGTGAGAAATCATAAATCTGAGGCAACGCCAAAAATGTACACCTCCGGCGAAAAGGAGACAACGAGGAGAAATATCTTTATTTCTCCTCGTTTTTCCCTTTTCTATGTGTGCTGCAGAATGCAGCACACGTAGAAAGAGGAAAAGGCCTCTTGTGATAATTTTTGTGCAGGAAGGTTTCCCTTCCTGCACAAAAATAATCATCCCTGCAACGCAGGCACCCTTGCAACATGATTGGCGCACAGCAGCCAATTGAGCGTCAACGCAGGGGAAAAGGAATGGATTACGTTGTATTTGATAGATACAGCACATTCCTGCCCTTTTCTTTTGCCAAGGGGCAGCGCAGCAGAAAGGTCTGTGGCGCTGCCCTACAGCAAAACCTCATAAATGAGGCCCTCAATTTTTAGTTCTGGAAAGATCGCTATGGGGCTTGTGTGGGCATAGAGGCCTGGTTATGTTTTGAAACTTGATGTTACATTGTAGGATGCTTTCGAATACTTGTGCTGGCAGAGAAAGTGCAAATTTGATTATGGAAGGGTTAAACATTACCCCAGTTAAGATAAATGGTGTTATAGTCCCCCATGGTGTGTTCTGATTTAAGAGCTTAGAAGGACAGTAATGTCACTCGCTGTTCCTTGCTGCAATAGCTGTGCATGGTTCTCCCAGTATAAAATGTACAGGTTCACAATGCATGAAATTCAGTTAAACTGACCTGCCGTGGAGAAGAGTCTCCTCAACATCAACAGTCCAGTTCACTCTGGATGCCAATGTCTTCTAGCTGCTTGGGGTCCGGCCAGAGACTGTCAGCATCAGTGATTTGACATCATTGGAGCCTACCATCGATATCATGGTAATAGCAGCATCAACACTTTTCTTCAAGTTACAGCCAGCCAATCAGATTGGTCGGGAAAGGCAGATGGGTAAAAAAAAGCTCTCTTAGTTTAATAAGAGGCCGTAATTTATTTTATTTTCGGCACTGCTGGACCAACCATCCAGATATTACTAAAATGTTAATCATTTCATGACCACCCCAAGCAACTCTTCAAATGAAACATTTTAAAAACAGCCCAATGGATTTACATTAAATAACAATCAGCATGCTTTCTCAGTAAAGAAGTCCATCCTTTCTGATAAATTATAGTTTGAGATACCAGAGCTAAGTATATTATGATTGTACTTCATCTGCCAAAAACCTTTCGAAAGATACATAATGCTCTGGTTTATCCTGCTGCAGCCAATACATCCGCTGACCCTTCTCAATAACTTTGTTCAGATCTTTCTGATTTTTTCAAGACAAAATCATGAGGATACTCAAGGAATTTCCCATTGACAAGATGCACTCTTTATCAGCACAAGCTTTGCTTCCTATGTTCTCCTGCCAGGCAGCTACTGAGAATACTATCTCCCCTTCCATGGAACCCTGCGACTTCCTGGCAGTCTACTTCCACAACAAAATACCCCCATCTACAGAAACATTGAACCCCAACCCACTGACTTCTACAACCTCTTCACACCAACTGATGCCACCCAAAACCACCCACTAACCACATGAGAACAGCTCATCACGCGGAGGACCATAGACATGATTTACTCCATCCATGCTAGCGCAGCTACGGACTCCTGCCCCCACCCCTTCTTCACTTCAGGAGCAAGGTAATCAGCTGCAAACTCATCTTCATTATTAAAGAGTCCATCACCGCAGCCATCTACCCCAACAGATAGAAAGACGCAGGGATCAGGCCCCACCTCAAGAAACCCTCCGCCAACCCAAGTGATCCCAAGAGCTACCACCCCATCTCTCTGCTCCCTTCCCCATCAAAGTCCTCGAGAAAGGCCATCAACAGCCATCTAACCGAACACCTGGAGAGAAACAACCTGATGGACACATCCCAGTCTGTGTTCCGCGCAATCCACAGCACGGAGATCAGCCTGATCACTGCCACAGACATCAGAAACCTCCTCAACTGGGGAGAAACGGCAGCCCTGATCCTCCTCAACCTCTCAGCAGTGTTCAACACTGTGCCCACTACACCCTCATCAAGAAACTCCACCACATCGAGATCCAGGAAGACACCGTCAAGTGAATCATGTCCTTTCTCATCGGACAAACCCAGAGACTCAGCCTGCCACTCTTCACCTCAGAACATCATCTGAGGTGTCCCTCAAGGTTTATCCCTCAGCCCCACCATCTTCTGCACTTACATGACGCCCCTGGCCAACATCATCAAACCCATGGCATCAACATCATATCCTCCACAGATGACACCTAGCTCATCCTCTCGCTCTCAGAAGATCCATCCACCACCAGTACAAACTTCCAAAACTGCATGGTGAGTGTTGCTGAATACATGAAGACTAACTGCCTGAAACTCAACTAGGACAAGAGGGAATACTGATTTTCCCTGTCGAGTGACACTTGGTGGCCTTTGGAACAAGGATCTACACCAAAAGACCAAGCCCGCAACCTCTGCAGCATCCTGGACAGCAAACTCACCATAAAGTGCCAGATCCACGCAATCTACTCCACCTGCTTTCACACCCTACGTATGCTCCAAAAGATCTTCAGGTGGCTCCCTGCCAGTACCAGGAATACTGTAACTCTAGCCCTAGTCTCCAGCCGGCTGCACTACGGCAACGCACTGTACGCAGGAATCACCACCCAACTCCTGAAGAGACTCCAGACAAAGTGGAAATCTGCTGCCAAACACATCCTCAACCTCCCAAAAAGGATCCCCCTCCTACTTCAGGAACCTCCACATGCTCCCCGTCCAGAAAGATGCCATTTAAAGATGCTGATACATGCCAACAGGGCCCTCAATGAACAAGGACCAGCATATATCAACCACTACCTGAACTTCCACCAACCCCCAAACACCTGCACTTCACCTCCCTCTCCCTCACACACCGTCCCCGCATCCATCAAACCCACAGTGAAGGACACGCCTTCTCCTACCTCACCGCCAAGCACTGAAGTGACCTCTCTCTACCCCTTCGAACATCCTTCTGTCTCCCAAAATTCAGAAAGGGACTCAAGACCTGACTTTTTGACTGATCCCAGCAAAAACCTTGTGCATGGATACCCTCGGGGGTGATTAACTATGCTAAATATAGATTGATTGATTACCTTCAAATAGTACAATTCCTGCTCGGTCCTCTTTTGACCTTGCTGTCTTAGATGACATTCTCCCCAAGCTTTATTCTATTTCATCAGGCTCTCCTTTGAATCGTTCTCCCGCTAAGGTGGCTAAAGGAGTTGCCACATCTGTAACACCTTTCATAACTTCACTCTGCAATACTTCATGAAATTCTGGTACCGTCCCCGATGTATGGACAAAAGCCTATATTTTTCCCCTTCCAAATATACCTGGACTTGATCGTGCTAGGAAAGCTAGTGACTTTTTTATCTGACAGCTTCTTTCCTGCCCTTGCATGCTAAGATCATGAAAAGTTGTGTGAATCAACAACTGTCTAGATATACTGAGAAATATTCATGTTTAAACCATTTACAGTCTGGCTCCGCCCTATTCTCTGCAATGAGACCGCTTAGTTGCTGCAGTCAGTGTCATCAGGCTGATTCTAGATTCTGGCGGTTCCATTGCCCTTACCCTTCTAGACCTTACAGCAGTCTTCAATACAGTCTCACACTAGATCTTATTGAAAATACTTGCTACTGTTGGCATAAAGGGCACAGTACACAATTGCATCTCATGCTTTCTTTACGTCGCTTTTCAGCAGTACCACTGAGATATGTCTGTTCTGCCTTTAAATCTATCAATTGTGGGGCCATACAGAGCTCTTCTTTAAGCTCTGTGCTTTTAACTTTCTATATGGCTCCCCTCGCTGCGTTTATCTCATCTACTGACTTTTGATTTTGTGCTTATGCGGTTCATACTGACCTTTTTCTTCATCTTAATTGGAGGTCTTGACTATCTGCAGAACCAGTTCTAAAGTTGTGTGCGCTTGAAATGGGATGAGCATTAATCCCCTCAGGTTTAATGCTGATAAGAATGAGGTTTTTGTGTTTGGAAATCCTTCCATATGGTCCTCCAACTGGTGACTTGACTTTCTCACTTCCCATCCCACACCTACTCCTAGAGCTTGGAACATTGGGGAAAATTTGAATGACAAACTCTGATTTGAAGCTCATATTGATAAGCTTACTTCTACTTGCTTTTTCATGCTCAAAGTTATCAGGAAAATATGTTCTTATGGGAAAACTCTGGTCCAAGACCTTATCATATCTAGGCTGGACTACTGTGATTCTCTGTGCGTAGGACATGTTAGTTATCTCCTCCACAAATGGCAGTACAGCAGAATGCGGCATATCACCGTATTCTGGGATTCAGCAGGACAGCCAGCATTTCAATTCACCTTTTGCTCTCCATTGGCTAATTATATGAAAGTGCTGTCTCTTTAAGGCTCTTTGCTTCTGTCAAAAGTTTCTATAGACAACTACATGCCTCGTTTATATCCCTGTGAGGAACCCTTGTTCAAGCACTATGTACTATGCCAACATTCCTAAATTTAAGAAAGCCTGCATTGGTGGCCGTGCTTTTACGGTTACCACTGCACAAGTTTGAAATCAACCCCCCGTTTGTGTTTGTCTATCTGAGTAGAAAATATCTACTAAATATTTTACAAACTGCTAAAAACCTGCCTAGTCTCTAAGTAAGCTTTGCTCTCAGGATGGTAATTCCTCAGCATTGGTATACTCCAGTTCATAGGTATTTGTTCACTCCATAAAAACTTCAATCAGTCAATCAATCAACCATGTGTAGTCCAAAGGACCACACTTGGGGATATCATACATCAGCTAGTCTTTGTGTTCCCAAAGCAAAGCCTTGGATGTGCGTATACCAGCTGTACGTGTTGATGGCATTTGAAACCGCCTACTCAAACCCTATCTGTCGACGGACTGCAGGCCCAACCAGAATTTGTTGGAACTTTCAACACTCTTGCTGTCAGTAATTTTCCATTGTTTATATCTAATGTTTGTGTGTGCATAGACCTTTCCTCCAACGTTCATGCTCAAAGTAGTTACTATGGTGGGAGGACGCTAACATTTAAGGCTGCCAATGTGCAAGGCGCGTATTTTTAGCGCGGTGCCCTTTGGGAGCAGTAAAAGATTAAGGATAGGTCTTGAGGGCCAACAAAGACAAGAACGATAAAGGGCCTAAAATATCCTGTGACCTCAAAGAGGGAATATGATGCAATAAAGCATTGGGGGAGGATGTAGTGGTGCGTACGAAAAGCTATAATAAAAAAGGGAAGTTGTGTTGACATCGTACAGATCAAAAGTGTGGAATTTTATGAACTGTTGTACAGAATGCATCTAAAGACAGATGTAAACAGATTAGTGCAATCCAGAGGAGGGTGAACAAAGTGTTGCATGGTCTTAGCAATAAGAACTAGGGCACATTTCAGAATCTACGTGTAGGTCAAACGGGTGGGAAGACCGATGACTATCTACCCATTTCCTCCAGGTCCTCCTATATGGGATGAGGACAATGGACCTGTTCCCACATGAGAGGAGCCAGAGTGGTGCAACCCGTGGTGGCCCACAGGCCCAGTCTAATACTGACGTGTTTGTGGGTTTTCCCTGTGCATTGCAGGGCACCCTATGTACAGTGTTGATTACCTCACCTGAACAGATAGCCTCCATCAGGTGATTACGAAGTCAACAAACTGCTCCATAAAATCAGATACTACTCCAATGAAAGGCAAGATCACAGATTATGTGCTAAGACATCTGTACACGCCGTATGGGCTTGTGGATGGAGACCCCACTCCCAAAGGGATGTAAACACACAAAGGGGCACTTTTTGGGTCACTTAGCAGAAGTACATTCAATCAGGGTCATATAACACACACATACAGACCCATAGGTTCCATCATATACCTGGGAACAAGATAGAAGGCCAGTGAGTGACCTGATTTCCCTGAGGCATTTCTCGCACCTGGCACTCTAGGTACTGGGGTATCCCTACCTCTAAGTGCGTGTATCAACACAAGATTCGGGAACTCTCTCCTGCATAATCCAGTGTAAATCCATGGGGCGCAAGGAGGGAAACACTCCCCTTTGTCTCCCTTCCAGGGCACAAACAAGGGCAATGTAGAGTTATGATGTGTATCCCTAGGAAATATAGGCTGGCACTAGGCCTTCCACTAAGGCATCAGCTACCAGACGCGTATAATGCCCATTTGTCCAGCTTTGGACCCTCTTTCAGGGTGGGCTTGTCAGAGGTAGAGAGGATGCTGAAGCAGTCTTCTTCAACCTTACTCTTGATTTCTCTCTCTTCCACTCAGAGCATTCGGGCCCAGGTAGGCCGCAGGCGTGCCCATCCATTCACCTCGCCAGTCACTCTGCTATTGGGCACACTGGCACCCAGGCCTTGCCCAGATAGATGATCAGACCACCCGCCTCTCTATAAGGGATCTATGCTTTTCCCACCATTACCACCAAAGGACTCAAAAGGAGCATTCACTCTATTCCAATTCGACCTCCTGCCCATGGAATGCACTCTGGTGATCTAGGCGCTTTATTCATCTGCTCACTTACTCTATAGGCGGGTGGGGCCTACACATATGACTGCGATAATTAAGATAAAGCCTATAACTGTAAAAGCAGGGCAGGTTCTATGATTTTTGGGGCCCTGGGCCGAAAGGGAATGTGTGAGGCCCCTCTAATTTGCATACGTGACATATTCAGGGCTCCAGAAGCTGCTTTGTTCAGACTTCTCCTGGGCAACAGCTCTTCCTCTCTTCCACCTACAAGCACCTCTTTTACAGCTCATATTGGGCTGAAGGTGTGAGAATTGCTTGGGGGCTGAGAGTTAAACCTGTGGGGCGCTAAAGTGCTGACAACGGGCCTCCCTCAGTGTCTCTAAATGGACATACATGCAAAATGCGTCTCCTTGCAACTGGGACACCTTCACTAAGAGGCCCATTAAGGGCCCCCTCCCCTCCCTCTCATGGACCCAATTGCAAAGAGACGCCTTCCTTTCAATTATATCGGCAGGAGTACAAGAGGTTTGGTGGTGTGTTGCACTGGTGCGGGGCCTCATGCAGGTGGGCTGAGTGCGAGGCCCTGAGCAGCTGCCCACCCTGCCCATGCCTAGCCCCGGCCCTGAGTAGAAGGTACCATTAACAGAAGATGAACTACCCCTGACCTGGGAGAGATAGGAAGGGAAATGATTTGTCTGTGACACGCGGGCCAATGTGGTGCATGCACGAGACCTCCTGGCCTCAGTGGACATTGGGCCACGACTCAGCCTTTCCCTATCTGCTCCCCTGTTTCAGTGACGGAGCAGGGTCATCCTTTCTCTGGGCACAGGTTGCACAGAGCAGTCCAAGCCCCTCTTCGACCACCAACCTACGTCTATTCCTGACAAGCAGTGGTCGAGGACCACACGGTGTCCCTCAGTGAAGGCCGAGATCGCGAGGTTCGCAGCCACCCTTCCTAGCGTCAATGGTGACCTGCCAGAGCTTTGCGCGCACTTTTCTCATTTTTCCATGACAGGTTGCTCTTTCCCATGGAAGCAGGCATTAGTCTCGGTCCCACGGATGGCCTTGAATTTAGAGGGGACGTCTGCAACCCTTTTCCTGCTTCCAGTGACCCTAAACTCCGTTTATCGCTGCCATGTTTCCTCTGGCTTTGCCAACTCTTGCTCGTGGGAGGAACCGGCGGCACGGCCTCACCTTCCGGCGTGACTATCATCCATCTGATTGCATAAATACATGCTGCAATGTTATACTTTCCTCTCTGCTTGTTGTCGGCGTTACTATGGTGCAGGGGTGACTCATTTTGTCCAAACGTTTGGCTCTCAGTGCAAGCGTTGGGTCTGGGATTTGTTGACATATATTACACAAAGCCAACTGGAAGGCTGAATTGGCTCAGGGGTGCACATTTAATCTGATTTCTTTTTTGTCCGTTCCTCTTCAAGCACATTTTTCTCCAACACTTTCTTGGGAATTTTTAGGCTCGTAACATGTTCCAAAATATCGTAAAGGTCAAGAGCTCGAATGCTGTGGCGGGGTAAACTTTTCTTGAGCGAATGCATTGGCTTCCTCTCATAATGTAATTTCAGTGGACATGAACTATGTCTACAAGGGGCCCCAACAATGTAGTTCGAGCCCTTCTTTGTGGACTGAAGGCAGGGCCTTCCCCTGCAGAGATGCCCTCTAAGGGTGTCTGCTGAGTCTCCATGCTGACCATATACTGGACTCATGAACCCCCACCCTCCATCCCACTCATCATCCCTGTGAGTGGTAGAAGTTGGGGTGGGATCACCAGTGGTCCATCTAGATGGCGTGTGCAGGTCAAAATGTCCTCTTGCCTGTCAAAACCATCTCTTGAGTTGAATTGAGGACTATCCTCACCAGGAGCCATTTTCTTATTCTTTATTGCACCCCCCACCACACACCATCAATGGCGTCACCCCCAGAGGGAAATCGAATGGGCCTGAGGGGCAAGTATTTGGACTTCGAGTCAAAGGTGAGAGAAAATGTGCCGAGGGTGAAAAATGTAAATGTAAATTGATACTTGTATAGCGCACTACTCACCCGCAAGGGTCTCTAGGCGCTTGTAGGAATACCGCTGTGGAACCCATCTTTCCCTGTGGGGCTTCCACTCCTGGGCACCCCCAGTCCACTCCTGGGCACCCCCAAGGTGGAGGCCAGGCATCCTTAGCGTTGTGGGGGCCGTTGTGGAGATTAAGCAAGCTATTGCCCAGAGTTGCCGAGTTGGACTCCATGATTGGAATAGGAACCGAGGCGAGAATTATAAGATGCGTGGAATTTTGAGCCCAAGACCCGCCGAGGTGGGAAATTGAACCCTGGTCCCAGGCTAGACCTCTGCATCAGGGTCTGCCGCTCTAACCATTGAGCCACACTTCTCCACTTCTCCTGTTTATTGTAAATAACTAATCACAAAGAGAAAACTGTAACTATCTAGGACAAGATATATAGAACTAGTGTCGTGCCACAGTTGACTGCAGGTCTTTCTGAATGCACTCGAGGGCTTCGGTGAGGAACCAAAAAATAGCTTAATTCAATTTTTTTAGATGCAACAAAAGTAATCTGGAGCTAGGTTGAGCATGTAGCTGTTGCATAGACAGCAGCTATCGCTTCCACTGGCATGCCCCGTATTCTTCCAGGCAGTGTCATTGCAATTATCTGAGGCCATAAAGGCAGTGGCATGAACAGAAAGTAAATAGGACACTTGGGAGCCTCTTCACTCTGCGTTGTTTCTACTTTTCTTGCCTTTCCAAAGAACCGTAAAAGGAAATAGGAGACTGTTGATGGGCTAAAGGTGGGACAAAGGTTCAACCATTCATTTTCGTTAGGGTTCAGAGGGTGGATGACCTCATTTTGGAGAATCGACGCCCTTGAGCTCTGGAGCAAGAAAGGGCTTGTCTTACAATTACAAACAAGCATGCTTCAACAGGAAAGTGGTTCATCAAGCACCAGCACAGCCAAGAAAAAAGGGAGCAAGCACTGGCGAAAACTGTTGTACTATGAGTACAGTCAGGCAAAACTAAGAGAGGTGTCAGTGTGCTGATCAATAGTCTGGGGACCTTATCTTCCCAAAGGGGACAAGAGGGAGCCCAATGTCTCCGGCAGCCATTGTAGAACGACTGACACCTACATCTCACTCACCCAGCACTGCCAATCCACAATCTTAACAACCTAATATATTAAGGAGCTGATGTGTGTTCAGTGAGATGGCGAGCTTAGGTGTGGTATTAAAATATTGTAATCAGCATGTTGCCTTATATAAATTTCAGGTCCTAATTATCGAGTAAAACAATATAGCCCATTGGAGCTACCAAGAGAAAATCTACACCCAACGAGCTATGATTTTATAAATGATATTTAGGACACAATATTTGTGTCAAATTATATTTCTGACTTCGATATTCTCGCACACAATCGTTTGGTGATCCCAGCAGCAATGGTGAGCCAAAGAAAACATCACATTGTCACTCTAAGAGAGGGCCCGATCCTGATCCACCCTCCATCCTCATCCCCTCAAAGAGTGACTCCCCCAGAGACTGAAGTCCCTAGGTTAGCTTGAGCCAGGAGGTTGGATCTTCTTTAAAAACAAGGATGATCTCAGAGAAAAAGCATTCACTCCCAAACCCTCATGGATTCAGCTCACAACTGGGTGCACCTCAAAACTTGAAGTTGGAGCCTCAGGGACACTCAGGCATGCCAACTGCACTGAGACACTCATGTAAGGTCCTTGGTTCCATGAAACATGATGCTAGGCTGTCTCACTGCCTTGTTGGGTTGCCACCTTTCCCTAGAGAAAAATACCAGCCATTTGTTCATGTTTTAAGGCCCAGACATGATACTTGAATAGGGCTTTATGTACAACTGTCTGTATTCATTTTGAAATGGCTTTGCGGTCTTTGTTTACTTTAACTATCAGTCATGGATCAATGAAGTAGCTCTAGAACACATTTAAAGTGTTTTCAGCTTATGTTTGCTGTTTCAAGTGTGTACAGCTAAGGGGGGAAATAATGACTTTAGGGGATTTTCCTACTTTTTACACCAGTGGACTTTAAAATACTAGTCATGTTGATAAAACAAATTGCCAGGTGGCAACTATACTGCTTTGCTTCCAGTATGACCAGAGCACTTGGCCTGCGGTGTCATGGTGGGTTGCCCACAATGCAGCTTGTAGCACCTCAAGACAGTGGCAAGGAGCAGGCTCTTCCTATTCCCTTAGTTCGGTGTATAGCAAAGGAAAAGAGGGAGAAGTTGAAAATACATATTTTAGAATAGATTTAAAAATTTCGGCCAGCAATGAATGTTCTTTCACAAGCCACAGAAATGTTAGAATTGACACCTGTCCAGGTTTGTCCCAAACAGTTCAGATTTGGGGAGATCTAATCTAGTCAGAAGTAAAACCTTCCTTGTTATAACCTGCAGTGGTGTGAGTCTTGATACAACTTTGCACAGGAAAGAAGCTAGACCAGGGTTCGATTCCCAGCACGGCAGGTTTCTGGACCAGGGTCAGCAGACTCGATAATTCTCTCGCCTCGGTGCCCACTCTGATCAGCGATCACATTCGGCAACTCTGGGCATTAGCTTGCCTCATCTTCACTAACGGCCCCACCAGACCGCCGGGGATGCCTGGTCTCACCCTGGAGATACCCATTAAGGGACCATCTCTCAGGGAAGCCAGGAAGGGTTTCGCAGCGGTCGAAGCGCCTTGGGACCCTCCGGGTAAGTAGTGCGCTATATAAATGCCTATACATACATACATACATACATTTGTCTGGGTTGGATAAAAGGCTCCAAAGGCAAATTTGAGGAATTAACTGTTATGAAAAAGGGTGATGCCTCTCTATGCCAATGATTTCCTCTGTTCTTCCTGCATATGCAGCAGAGGTGTGTGAGCCACTGAGGGCTCGACCCAGAAGGCTGGCCCAGGCACAGCTCGAGATCCTCTTGGACCATCAGACTCAAAACGAGGCAAGCTAGTTTTGTGGCTTCCGCCTACCACTCGTGGTATATCCTTATGCTCCAAGAATTAAATACAAAGCCTTAACCTCTAATGTAAAACAGGAGAAATAAAGAGATGAACATCTAGGGGCTGAATTGCATAATCAAACTAGAAAACCAAGGAGCAGTCCCAGCTTCCTGCTTGACCACATTGTGTGATTCTAGCCAAATATTGTATTTCACTTTGCCTCCTGCTTCTTCCTTGTTGCATATTAGAGCACCTTGAAATAAGTGACTACAGGATAAGCTGTGCCAAAACCTCATGTGTTTAATTTAATAGACTAAAATGTTGCTCCATGTATAATCATAATCTAGCCCGTATACAGGGTTCACTACAACTGACATAGCACTTAGTTGGTGAAGAAGGGCGTCTCCTGCTCAGTGCTTCCCTCGAACCCTATAGGGCATTCCGAGTCGTTAGCCTTCCTGATCAGAGTGTCCCCGGGTCAGGCCCTTAAGGGTCTGTTGATCTATAGACCTCCTGGCCCCGTGGGCTCTTTCATTGAGGATCTTCAGACAGTTGTGTCTGAGCTGGCGCTATCCACTCAGCACTGCCTAGTGGCTGGTGACTTCAACTTTCATCTGGACGTGGCCGATGACCATGATGCGGCCAAATTGCTAGATGTCACTTCCCCGCTTGGTCTCATGCCCTATGTATCAGGGCCAACACATGAGAAGGGCCACACTTTGGATCAGGTGTTCTCATCTGTTCCTCTCGTGGAGGTTGCTACCCAGCAGATGCTTTGGACCGACCACTGGCTGATCAGCTTCGCGGTGCTGGAATGTGCGCGCTCGGATCACAGAGCGCTTACCGTGCCTAAACCGGCCTCGAGAGCGCTCCACAGAGTCACTCCTGACTTGCTCGAGCAGGCATTGCTGAAACACCCCTGTCCTCTCTCGGGCGACCTGGACAGTGATATTGCGACCTTGCAGTGCTGGCTGACCGATCGGCTGGATGATCTTGCCCCCATGGCCGTTCCTCGGTCCACGGTGGCCCGGCATTCTGCCCCGTGGTTTACGGAGGCGCTCCGTGTGGCTCGTAGTCAGTGCAAGGTGGCGGAGAGGGCCTGGCGCCTTGTGTACGATGGGGAGACTAAACTTGCCTATAAGGCGGTGTTGAAGGCCTACCATCGGGACATTCTCGCTGCCAAGAGGGTTTACTTGGCGAGGAGGATTGAGGCATCCGCGAACTCCTCTAAGGAGATCTTTACTATCGTGAAGGAGTTTACGATCCCCAGCTCCCGTCCGCCCCTTCCAGCTTCGGCGGACGCTTGGGCCTGCGACCTAGCTGGTTTCTTCACAGATAAGATCAAGGCCATTCAGGCCACCTTCGTTGAGGAACCGGATGGAGGGAGCGGTGTTAGGTCGGTCTCTGGTCTGCCGCATACTCCGGTGGCAGTGCTGTCCGACTTTCCCACTGTTTCCAGTGAGGCCTCTCTTACGTTGTTGGCCAACCTCAAATCTGGCTCGCCACTTGATCCCTGCCCCGCCAAATTTTTGGCTGGTATGGCGCCAGTGGTGAACCCTTTAGTCAACCCTATCCTAAATGCCTCCCTGAGGGAGGGGCGGGTCCCTAGCTCTTGGAAAAGAGCGATGGTGATCCCCCTCCTAAAAAAACCGGGCCTTGACACTGAAGTTCTGGCGAACTACAGGCCTATCTCGCTGCTACCTGCACTAGCGAAGCTGACGGAAAAACATGCTCACGGCGCCCTTTCTAGTTTTTTGGAAGCTAACAATCTGCTCCATCCATCTCAATCGGGCTTCCGACCTAATTTTAGTACGGAAACTGCTCTGATTGAGGTGACTGAGATCATCAGGGAGACTCTTGATGCCGGCGGCAGGGCCATGCTGGTCATGTTAGATCTTTCGGCGGCTTTCGACACCGTCCCTCACAAGACGCTTCTATCCAGGCTTTATGACATCGGCCTGAGGGGAACGGTGTTGAGGTGGTTTACCTCTTTCCTGGAAGGCCGCCGCCAGACGGTCTGGGTCTCCCAGAGCTCCGCCGAGATGCCGCCACTGGGAGTTGGGGTTCCACAGGGTTCTGTGTTGAGCCCCACATTATTTAACATCTTTATGTCCCCTCTGGCGGCCTTGGTAGAGGCGTATGGGGCCCAGATCGTCTCTTATGCCGACGACACGCAACTCCTCTTCACATGCGGGAAAGATCAAGAGTTTGTGGGAGAGAGAGTCCGGGACTGCCTTGCGCTGGTCTTCGACTGGTTCCAGCGGAACGGTCTGAGGGCCAACTCGGGAAAGTCTGAGATTCTTTTTTTTGGTTGCGTTGCCGATCCGGAATGGCAGCATTGGTGGCCGTCCGACATGAGCCCTCCTGTACAGTCCTCTGTGGTGGCCAAAAACCTGGGCGTTAAGCTCGACAATCAGCTGTCGCTCCGCACTCACATTCTTGGCCTAGCCGGCACTTGCTATGGACTATTGAAAATGCTCCGCAAATTTTTGCCTTTGTTATCTGAGGAGCATAGGAGGACTACAGTGCAGGCTCTAGTCGGGTCCAGGCTAGATTATGCCAATGCTCTGTTTCTTGGCCTTCCCGACTATCTGGTCCAGCGCCTTCAAGTGGTGCAGAACTCTGCTGCCCGGGCGATTTTTGGTCTAGGGAGACGTGCCCGAGCGTCTGGGTTGCTCCAGTCGCTCCATTGGCTCCCCATCAGGAAGAGGATCCAGTTCAAATCCCTGACCCTGATGCACAAGGCTCTGCATGGTTCAGGAGCGGGATACCTGCAGAGGAGACTGACTTTCTATCGTCCGGCGCGCTCTCTCCGTTCGGAAGCTCTGTGTAGAGCTGTGGTTCCACGGGTGAGGAAGGCTCGTGCGGGAGGGCGGTCTTTCGGCTGCAGAGCCCCCCAGCTTTGGAATCAGCTTCCATTCGCTTTGCGGAGTACTGTTAATTTACTCCAGTTTAGGAGGGGCCTGAAGACCTGGCTTTTTAATTCTTAGTGTGTTCATTACTGTTCATTACTGCTTTTGTTCTGTTTTTGTTGCCTGTTTTTAGCTGTGTTGTGTTATCTCATTATGAGCTGAGGGTGGAAAGCGTCGGGACACTCCCTGTGAGTAGCTGCACGCTATATAAAAAACTCTATAACATAACATAACATAACATAGTTCACTTACAGCTTTGTTGTGGGTGCCGTGGGTGGCATGAATGTTTCTAAACTCACTTTTCATGTTTAAAAACTCAACTTTAACCCATGCCTCTCAGTGCAGTGATATAGTCTGAACTATTTAAGTGAAACACTTCCAAATGTTAAGAAATACACTTTGAATTTTGAAGAAGCTTAATCATATTAGTACATGGTACTTATAGCATGATATTCACGCCAAGCTTTCTCACAGCTCAACTCTTGCACAGGCTCTTAGAACCAAGCCAGACCCAGAATGGCAGTGTCTATGTTCAGTTATCAATGTCACTGCCTGCATGCCAGTTTGGGCCGTGCCTCAGTTTTAGTGCCCTGGTATCAATGTATGGTGTCCCAGGGCTAGTGGCCATTGCTGGTATCTTAGTATGAATGACATAGCAGTAGTATACATCAGCATAATTTCATCAATGGCAGCGTCATGTACTTTTTAGTGCCATATCAGTCATCAGTGATAGTGTCTGCCATTGTCCTTGTGTCAATACCAACATTGCTCTTCAGCACCACCATGCCACTGTCCCCATCCCTGACTTGGAGTTGGTGACTCTATGTGAATGTTGCAGTGGCAGAATCAGTGTTTCAAAAGCCTTCGTCTCATTGCCTTAGTGTCAGTCAGTCAAAAATACTTTTATTTGATCTTGTTAAAAATCATAAAAGAGTGGATAAAGAACAATAGTACAAAGATGTTAAAAAAAATGAGGGTTGAAAAGGTGCAGAAAGATAAAAACACGATGCTGTCATGTACTGAATCATCATCAATAGATAGTACACAAAGTGAACTTTTATAGTCAATGCAATTTTGAGCAGTGCGAGGCGGTGCTGTGAGCAAGGAGACCGGAAATAATGTCAGTGCAAGAGAAGAAAAAGGTTCAAGCAGTCTTGACGGAACCGCTTCAGTTCATTCATGTTTGTTGTCTAATTCTTTGGCTGCCATTTTCCAGAGCGTCATGGCTTTACAAGATAGTTTGATGGAGCGGCCTCCAAGACATTGTATGACTGCGGCTCTGCATGTCCGTAGCTGTTTTTTTATCAGCAGCTCGCGAAGGAGCCTTTTCCGAATTTCTAAAAGAAAGGGGCAGATGCATAGTGTAGGAAGGTACCTCCTGACTATGGTTGCCCCAACTTTTTGCCCTGTGTTTTAGCTGGTTTTTGACATAGTCGACCTGGGACCCTGCCAATCAGGACCCCAGGCCTACTGCTCTCTCTGTAAAATGGATTCCATGTACCTTAGGTACATTTCCAATTGGTACTGGGCCACCTTATCAGACCCTGTAACTCAGGGCATAGGTGTACCCAGGGCCTACCAGGGGCTGAAGCATGTATTATGCCACCCCTGGCTGGCCTCCTAAATCTGACACAACTGGCTGCATGACAGCTGGGGCAAAGTCGTGTAATCACCCTTTGCTGTAGATATAGTATACTTATATCTAACCCTAAAAATGGACACACAGATTCCTATCAGTCACTCCTATGGCAGGCCTTAACAATCCTGAAGGCAGAGTGCAGGGAATCGAGTGAAATGGTGCTCTGGCATGAGCTGAGCCCGTTTGCAGCTTGCGGAACCAAGTCCTAATAGCTGTTCCATGATAACGCATACCATATACTCTTTAGTGCATTATAATCCTTGCGGTTAAATGCTATCTTTGGTATTGCTTTATCAAAACATGTCGAGTAAGGTGTCATACGAATTGGAATACTAACCCCTCGCCAATTCTGGCGACGGGGTTAGCATTCCACCCTTCTAGATGGACACGACATGTATGTAACTGTGAACCCCGGTTAAAGTTAACTGAAGCCTCAGCTCCACAAAATGGATGCTGCCACCACAGACACGAGTCTGACCTCCTGCTGCTGGGAGTCCTTCCAGCGAGGAGAGCCTGGACAAAGGGTTTCCTGTCCGGGGCGGTGCTAGCACCATCCCAGACAGAGTTTTGTGTATCCTGGGTAGGCAGGGCTTTACAGGAAGGTGACTGCTGAGTGGCACCCCGGTGCTCACTACGCATAGGCCGGTCAGAACCAGTTCCAGGGGCACACCAGCCCCTGGCCTGGGGAAAGTCCGGCATGGGAGAGGGGTGTGACCACCCCCCTCCTAGTCCCACCCATAGGCAGGACCTAGTCACCGGGTCAGCCCCTTTTCTTAGTATAAAGATAGGAGCGGGCCCCCTGTTCAAATTAGATCATCTTTGGAATCAAGACACGACTTTCTGCGAAAGGACTTCAAGATTTCTTCTTCAAGATTCTCCCTTGTGACTAAGGAGTAGTCACCCTGCATCCGCAGGCACCATCTTAAGAACACTGCGGTCTGCTGCAAGTCCTTCCTCCGGAATCCGACTGCCCAGCTCGACGAGAACTGGCTTCCCTGGCACCTCTGACCTCTACTCACCTCTACAGCAAAGCTGAGAACCGTGAGTGCGACGAGACCTCGAGGGACCGGCCATCTTCAAGACTGCACGACTTCTTTCCAGCACGACCACCGAGGTATCCTCTGGTGAGTGCTTTGGGGTCCGAGAAGCCCCGACCCTGAGCAGCTCCAGCACCGAAGTACAGCCTCCCAGCATCTCAACGATCTGTGTGGGGCCCTTCTGCTTTTTGCTGCTCACCGCGTTGTTTGGCTACTAGCCCGCTGGCTTGTGGCCTTCTTAACGACGCCCGACGACATCACTGCTGCTGGTCTGGTTGCTCCAGACTGGCCCTTGCTCCCTTCCAAAAGAGGAGCACCCCGAACCCTCCTGGTCCACTCCAGACGCCATTTTGAGTCCACCACGTGGGCTTGAATTTGCCAAGGCTTTGTTGCCCAATCCTGGGTCCAGCGACGCCGACAGCTTCATCCATCGTGGGACAGCTCGCTCCTCCATCCTGGTCGCCGACAACGGCTCCTGGTCCGTGAGGTCTGCAGAGCACAGCGTCACCCACTCACCTAGTCGAGGTGACTACCATCCGGTGCCCTCCTGGTGCCACCTGACTACTGGCTAGTAGTCACGAACTTGGTCCCCTCTGCTTTCAGGTATCGTCCATCTTCAAGATCCAGGCTTGGATCACTTCAAACTCTCTTCACTGGTCGCCTGCCAGCATCTTTCTTCCAGGCTCCTGGTCCGTCTACGAGGATTCCCGACGTCTTTTGAGACCTATGCAGCTGCAGCCCCTGGGCTAGGTAACTTCGGCATTTCAGTGCCCCAGCATAGCCTCACTATCCGAGGGTCAGGATCCACTGTCGTTTTCTCCCTACCAGGTCGGGTTCGCCCGAGAACACTAACTTTGTGAAATCTAGCTACCATAGACTTTGTCCCGCAACCCGCGTGAGAGTGCACACTCTGCACCCGAGTCCCCTAGGCCTCCTACTAGTAATCTGAAGGTTCAGTAACGTAGTCCTCGCGATTCCAAAGCCTATTAGTACAGTACTTACCTGCTAGTAATTTCGCATTCTACTTCCATAGTATATGGTTTGTCGTGCCCCTCGGGCACCTGTGTAAATTGTGCTAACTTAAGTATTTTCGTAAGAGTTTTGTTTTGTGCTTAGTACCCTGTCCTCATAAAGAGTACAGGGCTGTTGTGATTCTAATAAATACATTGTTTATTTTCATAACACTTGTGTGGTGTCCTTTCACTTGGTGTTGAAGGGGTATATGTGTGGTATAACAGCTGGCTTAACACGCCTTCTCGAGTCTTTAGCCTTAGACTGCTCGTATCCACGCTACTAGGATAGCTGGTCTATAAGGTTGACTTACAACCAATCATCAATAAGGGTTGTCTGGACTGATACATAGTGTTCACTAGAATAGTGAGCACTGCATATCAGGCCAACTTCTCACACATAGGAAATGTAAAGGCTCTCTTCTCCTTGTCCGCACAACCAGCATTCTTTTGTTAGCCATACTGGTTTCCATTTTGGGGTTAAATCCTTTGTGGGGAATGACCCCAGCCGTAACATTGTCAGATGCTGCTTTTTATGTTGTGAAAAATGTTCTAACAAATATGGTTGTGGTTTGAGCGATTGATAAGAACGAATCACTGCCCAAGCGTGATTTTTCTTTGAAAATGCAGTTTTGTCCATTAGCTGTGAGATTTGTTTGGTTGCACTGTTTACTGCATTTTTGAAGCCAGAATAAGAGTTGTTTGTATGCCTTGCCTCTTCGAGGTGTAGGTCCTTGAGTGATTCTTTTAGAACCATGGTGATGGAATTATTTTGCCTTGCTTGCTTTTGGATTTCTTCCCAGCAAGGGTGGGCTCGTGTGTTGTCTTCTGCTTGCCTCATCCGCCAATAGTATTTGACAACCACACCTTCACTGGCTGGTTTCTGGTTTTTAATCCCGTATTCCAGTCAAATCTGGGCTTGAGAAATGTGCTGAGGGATTGAGAACAACCTCTTGAAAAAGCTCGATTGGTCTTGGTTTAGGGCGGCTGCGTCTTTTGTGTACATTATTTCCGACCCGTATGATATTGTTGGTATACATTTTTCTGCGATTACCTTCAGCAGATGCCCTGTTGACCAGCCTTTTAGTTTCCTATTTAAAGTTTTGAAGGAGTGGAGAAGTTGTTTTGCTTTAGTTTCCCTTGATTCAGCTGTTGTTTAAAGTTGAGGTTTTGATCAAGTTGAAATCCTAGGTATTTATAAGACTCCACCTGGGATATTGGTTTGTCACCTAGGTTCCAGATGAATTTGCCTTTTGACCCTTTTTTATGTTTTGAGAAGCATAGCCCCTTAGATTTCTTGAGATTAATTGTTAATTGGGCTGCAATGGTATAGGCTCCTTGATGGGCAATTGATCGCTGCAGGCCTATCGGTGTTTGTGATAGAAGGACAATATCATCTGCATATTGCAGGCTGGTGATTAGTGTTTTGCCCAGTTTTGGGGGGTCAGTTTGAACTTGTTGAAGGTGTTTCTCGAGGTTGGCGGTATAGATGTTGAAGAGGCAAGGGGCCAGCACACACCCGTGTTTCAGCCCGTTTTTTGTTTGGCTCTTACTTGTTATGCTGTGCCCGTCTCCTTTTTTCATTTGGACCAATGTATCTGAATAAAGGTTGATAATTGCCTCCAGAAGTTTTGTTGGTGCCCCCAAGCTTTGCATTTTGGCCCATAGCTTTGCCCTCTGTATTTTATCGAATGCGGCTTTGAGATCAATGAAGCAGGCGGAGAGGGAATGGGATTTAGACATAGCTTGATTGGCTAGGAGTGAGACCACAGAGATGTTAGTGAGGGTGCCCATTCCAGCCCGGAATCCAGTTTGCGTATTTGGCATCAAATTTGTGTGACTCACCCAGTCTTCTAATCCTGCCAGCAGGTTCGAGGCGTAAATCTTGGCTTCAACGTCGATGAGTGCGATCAATCTATAATTGGCTGGGTCTGAACGTGAGCCCGATTTATATTTGGGATTTAGGATGCTTCCTCTCCAGGAATCTGGAACCGTACCTGATGATAGTATGTGTGTGAATAACGGAGTAAGGATGTCGGACCAGAATAAAGGGTCGTGCCGGAATAGTGCGTTAGGCAATCCGTTGGGTCCTGGAGCTCCCTCAGGCCTTAGGTTTTTTATGGTTTTAAGAACCTGCTCTTGTGAAATCTGCTGGGGGAGTTCTGGCAGTTCAGTCATAGATGTGTTGTGAGCTATTCCTGCAGTAGAAATTTCAAGATTTGTACCTCCTGAGGGTGGGGTGTCATTATATGTTTGATCAATGTGTGCTTTCGAGGTGTCCTCCATTACGTCCGAGTTGAAATGTCGGTTCTTGCCATTTGATAGCTGGTTAATTATATCCCAGAAGAGCTTGGAGTCTCTTTATTTACTGGCGTGGAGGAGTTTTGCCCAGAGATGTTCCCTGAAGTCTTTCTTAGCCACCTTGGAGTCTCTTTTCAGGTCTTTTCTTAATTTTGACATTAGTGAGAGAATATCCTGAGAGGATTCTGGGCCTCGAGTTCGCAATTGCCTTAGATGTTTATTCAGCTGATTTTTTTGTTTCTTTAGACTATTGGTGAACCACCCTGCCCCTGCTGGTCTGCCTGCTTTACGGCCGTTTCCTTGTTTTGAGAATTCATCTAGGGATACCAGGCCACATAAAACACAAATTCTTGATGATATATCGATAAAAGTGTTTTTGCTAAAAGTTCTATTGGAAAACCTCTTATTTATGTAGTGCGCGCTGGAGTCCTGGTCATCTAGTGATACCAGGCCACATACATGGTTATACACAGTTAGCAGGCACTGATCTGGCGCAGCACACCTACCGAACAAAATATAAAGTTACATTTAAACAGAGTGCAATACCCGCATCTATACATTATTAGATGTTTATTCAGCTGATTTTTTTGTTTCTTTAGACTATTGGTGAACCACCCTACTCCTGCTGGTCTGCCTGCTTTACGGCCGTTTCCTTGTTTTGAGAATTCTTTGTTTAGATCTTGAGCAAAGGATTCCCAGGCCTTTATACGTGATGGTTCGACTTTAAAACTCTCCGAAAGGACTATGCATGTGGCCATGATGTCACCAATATTTTCCTTTTTCCAAATTAAACGTCTCAGGTTGTAACATTTCGTTTGTTGAGACATCACTTTATCTGTTATTGAGTTAGCCATATTTAAGAGTAGAGTGAAAGTTTGAGGATGGTGGTCGCTTTCTGACCTATCTTTGATTTCGAAGTTAGAGATGTGTGGGAGAAAGCCTAGGTCTGTTAATGTATATTCAATGATTGAGCATGTTTTCTGCGTGACCCTGATGTTACTCGTCCGTTTAACACACCCAATGATCGTTCTTCCAGCAGGGATGCACATCTGTTACAGTGTGCATCACGTTGTTTGCTATGTAGAACATGGCCTGTTGGACTTTCTTTCTTGCCTTAGTGGTAATGCCCCACTGTCATTAATGCTTTCCTGTGCCCATGCTCACATCAGTCTTGTGGCTGTACCCATGTGAGAGGATCAGTGTCCCCATGTTGGTGTGAGTGTCACTAAGTCTCTGTCCATTTGTCTCAGTGTGTGAAAGTGAATGGCCTGTTGTCAGTACAACAGTCGTAGGGTACCCATTTCAGTGTCCCTGTGCCTACTTGCCCACTGTGGGTACCAATATGTAGTTTACCAGTGGTCAATAATAATTTATTTTAGTGTTTATTGTGTCTTTAGGCCCTTTGAAAGTACTAATGCGGAAAAGTAGGAGAAATATTGGATTGATCGGGACGAAGGAGCACTGGAGACTGAGGAGATATTTATTGTGATACTGGAGGAAGAGGGCTCAGGGCATATGAACTGAAGATAAGAGTACTAGGGGCATGGAAACTTTATGAAAAATAATTAAACCCCATTTGCAAACTACTTAAATCATTTTGATACCCCACATTAGTCACTGAGTGTCACTGAATTCTGTACAATGAATGCCGTGCAAAATGTAATATAATTGTATGATTTTTATAAAAGAGGAAAGTCTTATGTAAGAAAAGATGAGAATTGTGCTGTAATTACATTAATATAGTGCTTCTTGCCCCGGACGAGGAGCTACAAGTGTTTAGCAGATGAGTTTGCAGCATTTTTTTTACAGCCCACTTCGAATTTGGTAGGTGACTGAGAACTGACAAAAAGCAGTTTTATTGTCGGCTTTATTTACTGACGGAAAAGTAAAGGTTTGTGCTTAACAAATATATGTTTCACGTTGCGGAGCTCGTCTTGCACTTGGCTGCAGCCTTTTGTACGCTTTCGGACGTTTATTACAATTCAAAATTTGCAAACATTCGTGACAAGAATTTTCAATTCTATTAAGGACAAGGAGGCGAGGATTATGCTATTCTCATTTCTTTAATGAAATGCCCAGCAGCCATAGAAACAAATAAAAAAACACAATACCCATGAACACTTGGGTAACAACCATAGAGCCTGCAGTATATAAGGCCATATAGAGAGTCACACTTCCTCTTTCGTTTGTGAAAACAGATCCAGTAAACCAGAAAATCCAACATGGAAAGTCAAGTAAGGCAAACACCATCACCAATCCAGGAAGTCCAAGGAACATCCAGAATGCAAACGTCTGAAGAATACTGGAACCACAATCCCCGAAGGAGCAGGCAGGAAAATCCAGGCATCCTTGAAAAGTCTTCATTTGGGATCATATCCTGAAAAGAGACATAGAGCCTTAATACACATGCTATGCATAAATTGAGCATAGAAAGAAGGGGGGGGGGTAGAAAAACAAGGTAGATGCAAATAGACCACATTAAGCATATATGCAACATGTGTATAGCATTAATAAATGCATACAACAATGGGTGGGATAATCCTCGCCTCCTTGTCCTTAATAGAATTGAAATTTCTTGTCACGAATATTTGCAAATGTTTAATTTTATTTCAGGACAGCAGGCTCCGATTATGCTTGTTTAAAGCTGATCCATCACCACAGAAGCAACATTAGCAATAGGCTTATAATAAAACGTCTTAAAAACAGAATCAGAAGACCAATCAGCGGCCTTCATAATGTCAAACAAAGTGACCCCCATCGAGAAAGCTTTAGAGGCCATCGCCCGTCGAGCGGAATGAGCCCCAAACACAGCAACATCAATACCTGCTTCCGCCATGAGCCAACGTACCCATCGGGCCAAAGTAGCCGGGGTAACGGGGCAAAAAGGCTTCTGGAAAGCAATCAACAACTGACCCTGCATATCGGAACGTAAAGAAGCAGTACTTACTTCATAATCCTTAAGACACTGAACAACACAAAGGTTGGGATGGGCAGGGAAAGAAGGGTAAGTAATGAATGCAGTATTCATTTTGGTACGGCGAGAGAGCCGAAACTTGACGCCTTCAGGCGTAAAACTGCGACCGGCCAAATCCAAAGCACGGACATCAGATACCCGAATGCAGGAGACCAGACACAGTAACATAGTGAGCTTAGCCGACAGTTGTTTACGGGACTATAAAGAATTGGCAGGCCAGGCCTCCAGAAAACGCAATACCAACTACACGTCCCATAAAGAGACGTATTTAGGACGTGGAGGGTTAGCTAGACGGATACCCTTGAGCAACTTAGTGATTAAAGGGTGTTCACCCACCGGCTTACCATCCACGTGGAGATGGCCAGCGGAAACGGCAGAACGGAAATTGTTCACTGTGCGATAGGCCAAACCAGAAGAAGCAAGGGAGGCCAAAAAATTAACCATCACAGAGACATCTGCTGAAGTGGGATCAACCTTCCGTTGAACACATCAACGCTTCCAAGATCCCCTGTAGCGTTTGTGGGTACTGGGAGACCAGGCATCACTAATGAACCTGGAAGCGTCTGCAGAAAGGCCCGGGACCGACCAACGTTCCCCGAAATTCGCCACGCAAGGAGCAGGAGAGAGCCTGACAGAATCAGGGGATGAGGATTGTGAAGAGGATCTAGCAGAAGATTCCACTTCTGGGGAAGAAGGAGCGGCACTGCACAAGACATCTCCAGGAGAACCGGGAACCACGCTTGAGCCCAACACAGAGGAGCAATCGGGATCAGCTCCGATTGATAATGCTTTGTGCAAGCCAGTACCCTGGGAATCATCATGAATGGGGGAAAGGCATAACACAGAGTCGACGGCCACAGTTGCAGAAAGGCATCCGTGGCGAGGGATTCCGGATCCGGTCTCCAACTGAAGAACAGCGGGAGTTGGGTGTTGAAGCGAGAGGCAAATAGATCTATCTTGCACTGGCCCCAAGTCTGGAGAATGCGGCGGAACACGCGGGGATGGAGTCTCCAGTCGCTGAAATCCCTCAAGTGTCTCGAATTCCAATCCGCAATCTGATTGTTGCGGCCGGGCAGATACTCTGCAAAAACTGTGATTCTCTGTTGCAGACAAAAGTGCCAAAAATCTTTGGCAATCTCCGCCAGTATCCTCGACCGAGTGCCGCCCAGTTTGTTGATATAGCGAACTGCCGATACGTTGTCCATGAGGAGAAGTATACAGCAGTTGGACTGAAGGGGAGAGAGGCAACGGACCGCAAAGGAGCCCGCCAGGAGTTCCAAACAGTTGATGTGGAGAGTGAGCTCCCGAGGAGACCATCGACCCCCTGTCGAGGCTGGGCCGCACCGGGCTCCCGAACCCCATCGACTGGCATCTGACTCGATCACTATCTCTGGCGAGGAGCCGAACAGGGCTCTCCCATTCCAAGCATCCATGTGATCTAGCCACCATTGCATCTCCCACCTCGCCTCCTCCGAGAGAGGAATCTGGTCCGAATAGCGGAGGCCTTTTTGGAGATGACGTATCTTCAGGCGTTGCAAAGCTCTGTAATGCAGAGGGGCCGGGAAGATCGCTTGAATGGAGGAAGCCAACAGACCGACAACGCGTGCTAACGACCTCAATGACACAGTCGGTTTGGAAATAACCGAAGTCAACTCCCTCTTGATGTAACAAATTTTTTGATTGGGTAACAGAAGTTGACACGTAAGAGAATTGACCTGGAAGCCCAAGAAGTCTATTACCTGCGTCGGGCTCAGGACTGACTTCTGAACGTTCACTAGAAACCCCAGGGATTGCAAAAGGTCGATGGACCATTCCAGGTGAGTCAATAATTGAGACGGGGACTCCGCCAAGATGAGGATGTCATCCAGATAAATGATCAGACAAACATCCAGAGTGCGCAACAACTCCACTACTGGTCTCAGTAGTTTCGTGAAGCACCAAGGTGCCGACGAAAGGCCGAACAGGAGTACTTTGTATTCGTACCACGTCCCCAGCCAATGGAACTGAAGGAAACGCCGATGAGGAGGAAAGACAGGGACGGACAGGTAAGCGTCCTTGAGATCGAGGTGAACCATCCAGTCCTTCTCTCTCAGAAGATCCCGTAATAGATGGATGCCCTCCATCTTGAAATGCCTGTAAACCACCCCTCCGTTGAACTCCTTTAGATTGGGGACCAAGCGGGACCCTCCCCCTTTCTTTTCCACCAGGAAAACCGTGCTGACTAACCCCTGAGGATGGCGCACGGTCAGAACAATCGCCTCCTTCAAAAGAAGGGAATCCAGTTCCGCGAAAATGAACTCTTGATCCTGAACGGAAAAGCAAAGAGGAGCGGGAGGGCGGGACTGACGCGGGGGTTGATAAAATTCTATTTTCTAACCCTGGACCGTCTCCAGCACCCAAGCATCGCTTGAGATCAAGCGCCAATTGTCTAGGAAAAAACGAATCCTGCCCCCTAGTACCACACTGCATGCAGGAATGAGGCTCACCTGAAGTATTGGAGTCTTGGTATCCACCATAGCCTCCACCGGAGCGTCCTTTTTGGTACTGTCCTCGTCCTTTTTTAGAAGGATAGAATTTGGATTTCTGCGAATATCCGGAATCCTGTTGACCTCCTCTGTGGGACTGAGATCCCCTTTGGGTTGATTGACCACGGCCGAACGAGCATCCCCTTTGTCGCCCGGCCCTGGTAAAAACCGGACAAAACGCCAGTTTAAGAGAGGCTTGAGCCTTGTCCAGGCCACTGAAAGTATTGACAAATTTGGTGAGTTCCTTGAGGAATGGCTGGCCGAAGAGCAGACCTTGAGCTTCAGGTCCAGACTCCGAAGTGGAAAGTTCGGCTAACTTTGGATCCAGCTTCAAGAGATTTGAGCGGCGTCGTTTGCTTGAAAGGGCACAATTAGCGTTGCCAAGCTGGCAAATGGCCCTTTGAGCCTATTCTATGAGCTCATCAGGATCTACCAACGCTGATGACTCCTTGGCCAAGAAACCAAGGTCTAGTATCTTAGTGAGAGGACCCATTAAATAAAGAACCTTGTCCTGGCATGACGGCCAACATCGATCCAGACCCTTCCTGGGATCCTTTGCGTATTTGCGAAGATAAGGGAGCATTGTGGGATCTACCTCAGGAGTGTCTGCCAGATGACCAGCCAGATCTGGTCTAGGACATTCTGACCGAAGCCGAGCCCGAACATCCTTGTCGAAGGGCTGGCATATGTGAGCTTGTACATACTCCGCGACCGCTGGGGACGGGAGCCAAGACGTGGAGTTAGGGTGAAGAATGTCTGAGGGGTCAAAAGTAAGGACAGGGGGATGAGTAGGAGCATCCACGAAATGCTCCTTACATAGCTTCTTTTTAGGAGGTGGATCCGTATGATCAGAAGAGGAGGAGGAATGCTGGTCGTCCGTATCAGCCGGGGAAACAGCAGATGACGCACCCGCAGAGGTCTTGGACGCGGCAGAGGACAATGTTTTAGCCAACCTTTGAAAATCTGAAGAATGTGGGTTCTTAGGAGAGGTAGAGGACTTGCGCAAAGCAGGCACCCATCTCTCCTGCTGCGCATACTTCGTTAAATTGCGTTTTAGAGGCGTAATGGCTCTCACCAGTGCCTTATTGACGGAGTGCTGCACTCCCTGATCAAGAGCCTCCACCAAGTCCTGCTCTAGAGACCCAGAGGCGTCCCCCTCATCATAATAGTCATCTTCACAATAAAAATCACTCATGGTTCACTGAGCGTGATAATATAATTGCCCACAAGATGAACCAAATCCGTTATGCCAAAGGCAAAATTCAGGGGGAGTGTAAAAACCCCACAGCAAGCCCAATAGGCGCAGATAAACTGCCCAAAAATACTTTAAATGTGGAGGGAGGCTTGCTGTCTACAAAAAACACTCTAGGCAAAGCCTATGCCGAGTTATCCTGCCCAAAGCCCTTTTCCAAGCAATTGGCGTCAGAAGGGGTTAACTCTGTGGCCGTGGGTGGAGACGCTCTGAAAAGACGTCCTCTGAAAGCTCCGGTGCTGTGAGGAGAAACGAAACCGGAAGCAAATAGCCGCGCATGCGCGGAAAATACTTATTGCCACAAGAGAAACAGAGGAGCTTGTGCACCAGCGCGCAAGTCCTCAAACCCCTGACTCCCACTACACTCACAGAAAGAGACACAGGCGCCGCGCGCCCGGTCGTCAGGGAGGTAGACCCACGCTCCCACAAGTGCGGCACAACCAGAATGAAATCGGCAAACAATGAACCGGGAACTGCGCACACACAGCAGCGCTAGAATGCTGATGAAAACGAGCAAAGCAATCAAGCAAAGCACAACAATACAACGAGTAACAATCTCAAAGGTAAGGACAAAAGCACTTAACTGGCTGCGGAGCAGCAAAGAAAGAGGAAGTGTGACTCTCTATATGGCCTTATATACTGCAGACTCTATGGTTGTTACCCAAGTGTTCATGGGTATTGTGGTTTTTTATTTGTTTCGATGGCTGCTGGGCATTTCATTAAAGAAATGAGAATAGCATAATCGAAGCCTCCTGTCCTGAAATAGAATTGACGTGGAGCCTAGCGTTTCTTTCTTCTCACACGCACCCGACCTAAAACCAGAAGCGTAGTAAAGATGTTAAGGGCCTTGGTGCAAAGCAAGAAAAAAAATGGCCCGTTCGCCTGCTTTTGAGGTAGATAAACTACAGCAATGATCAGTGTTCAATGGGGCTATACATGTAAGTGCCACTGCGCCAATGTTAGCTCACCCATGCACCAGTGCTTTAAATGGGCCGGTACTGTCCAGTACTGAGTACCAACACTTTTTTATTTTGAGGGGGAGAGTACCTGCACTTCTCAAGATAAACGCAATGCTATTAATTGGAGAGTACCGGCACTTCTCAGAAACAGAGGGGCTTATTTACAAGCCCCTTGCTCCACTTTTGCGTCATTTTTTTCCCCATGTTAAAAATGACGTAAAAGTGGCGCAAGGGGCTTGAAAATAAGCCCCACAGTACCTGCACTTCGATAGTTCCATTTAAAGTACGTCCCTGCACCCAAACTCCCCACCGCCCCTAGCTACCTCCCTGTCGTGAAGTCCGCTGTGTGCTTAGCTTTCTCACAGGGATCTAGCTGTGTATAACTTCTCTTACCACGCACTTGCATTCCAAGCAAATCCTTCAAAATACTAATTAAAAAGACACGCAAATCCCCTGGCTTCCGCGTGTAAGTAGTAGGGGGTGAACGCAGGCTGCCAGCGGCGAAGAACAAACGCGCCGCGCTGACCTTGTTCCGGGTTCTGAGGCCTCTGGCTTCCGGCTGGCCTAGATCTCGCGCTCAGCGAGCCCGAAACGTAATCCCCTCAGCTCTTGTGGACAGGAAGTGATCAGGTGGAGCTGGAGGGCGGGAGAGTCGCTCATCTGTTTGTAGGGCAAGGTGATTATTTGCTTGAACTGCAGTCTTTATGGCTTGCGTTTTTAGGCCTGCAAACACAAGTCTTCAAAACCTCACAAGCATGTTTTCAGTGGATTGATTGTGTTGTGTGTTACTCCAAGGAGAATTGGCCAAAGGGAATTTGGAATTTTTTCGACATGTTGGTAAGTAGAGCACAATTAAGGGAGGCAGACCTACATGTCAGAGCTTTAAAATTACTCAGTTCGCCGTTTGCATGTTGGGATTTGTAGTGTTGTTTACAAGTCCAAAGATTCAAATAAAATTCCTGGAGTGGTGAAGCTAAAAATGCATGGACTTGGGAAAATTGAGAACTCTGGCTGACATGTGTTAATGCACTTTCAAGAAACTCGGACATCGATGGACACCAAAGGAGAAGAGAGAGAGCAAAGGAGAGAGGCTATAATTGTTTGAAGCTAGGTACTAAGAATACATATTTAATCAAGGCTTATTAAAATACAGATATGAAAACGCCACGTCCTGAAAACCACCCTTTCCCTTTAAGTTTAATATATAATTCTGCGATTCTGTCACCTTGACTGGCTCCATTCCATGTGTCTTAACTTTTCCAAGAAAGTAGATTTGCAACCTGCAATGAATGGAAAACATTGAAACCAGGTTAGTAGGCCGCCTTTGCTGAATGGATGGTATTAACTTCTTCCTCCTCTGATGGAATTTTAGCAAAAACCAGCTGGGGTTATGGCACACAGTCCATGCAAGAAACATCACAAGGAAACATTGGGGCATATGTAGGTAATTTCCATTTTGCGATTCTCAAATAGCGATTTTTAAGGTATCACTATTTGAGAATTGCAAAATGGAATGTCAGTAAAAATCCGCAATTTTGTTGCGAATTGCTAAAATTCCTTAATTGCGAATAGCAATTATGGAATGAGTGTCCCATTCATTCCTATGGGCCAAGATACATTCTCAAATTGCCATTTCCTATGAGAAAATCGCAATTTGAGAATCGCAATTCCAAGAGTGCCAGGGTGTCCAAAGGACACCTGTTGCACCCCTGGAATGTGGCTGTAAGTACATGTGGCGCACATAAATGCGCTAAGGGCATGTCTGTGCGCCACATGGCACTTGGAATAAAAAACATAATGCATTTTGACAGGAAATTGTGAAATACCATCTACTTGGAGTAGGTGGTATTTTGCGATTCCTTAAGCCAAAATCGCAATTTAAAAGGCACCCCTACATAGCATTTAAGGAATCGCAAAATTGCAATTCCTTAAATGCTTGAGCAAAATAAGGAATCGCAATTTTTGCAATTCCTTGTTTTGCTATGTGGCACCTACATTCCAAAATGGCGTTTGCAATTCGCAAATGCCAGAATTCTGCGAATTCCGGCGTTTGCGAATCGCAAACGCCTTCCTACATATGCCCCATAGTCTCTGGAACCTTCAAACAGGAACAACTCTTTAGCTAATTTTCCAAACAACTGAGTTCTCGCTCTTCCAAAACTTTATCAAGGATTTAATTCCACAATCCACCCAACCACAATACCGTCCTATAAATTAAGACCACTACTTGTTTCACCAAACAGTCTGAGCAGAATCACCTCAGCCAATGAGCAAAGACAGGTAAATAGAGCTTCACAAATCCTACCAGGAACAGAAAGGCATTTGCCAGTGAAATGCTGAAATTGAGGTTCTGACATTCAGTGGAATTTGTTAGGCAGTGGTGGAAATTTCAATGCTCCTTCTATGCACTAGAGCGTAACCCGAGTATGGGCATGGTTCGCTAGTACGAGTGCGGAGGTATTGAACTGATCACCACCCGCTGTGTATCTGCAACAAAGTGCGACTGTGGTTGAAGATCACCTTTTTAAAAAGAAAAGGAAAAGAAGAAAAGGAAACTAGCGTAGGTGTCATTTTGTGCACTAATGCCAAGTCATTGGAGCTTTGGTAGCAAATCAGTTTTCACTAACTGAGATGATAGATAATGCTCAGCTTGGCATCTAGTAGCATCATACATGACATTTATGAGCAGTGACCTCAAGATAGAAGCTTTACATGTGACTGGTAGGCAGTACTAGTTGTCCCAACACATTGGATGGTGGTTTGTGCTGTATCATAAGACTGTAACCTAATTTAGTGCTCACTAGCAAGCAGTGAGCATGGTAGCAAGTGGATTAGTCAGATTTAGAGCTTAATTTGTAAAAGAAAAAGTGCTGGGCCCAAAGGTTTGCTCAACAGCCGGTGGCTGGTCCTGTCAAGGGTCAGGGTGCTTAATACCAATGCTGGGTAGTCTTGGTTCTACCTGAAACCGCAATAATCTACCACCAGACACTCCCTGTCTCTTTACGTCACTCTTGCATATTCATTTCATGTTTTTTTCTGTCTCTCTCTTTTTTCGACTTTCCGCCTTTTGTGTGTTTCACTGCTGCTCTGGATCAAAGCCTGTTGACCGGTTCCCCCCCAAGAAGAGTGCCATTGGGCCCCACCTGCAAGCACAGGTTCAAACTAAGTGCTGGTCAGATCTTCCAGCCCATTTGAGAAAAACCTACCAGATTTAGACTTGCCCACTATTGAAATACTTGTCTGTACATCCTCTCCAGACAGTATTCCATTCTCTTTCTCCTTGCATAAATAAGGATTAAAAACAGCAAGAGGTTTTTAGGTCGAGCAGACCTAAAAAGCAGGCGAAGCCTGCTTTGTCTGCGAAGACATCTTTTGCTGGCGTGTCTGGGGGAATGTGAGACGGTGTCCATGCGCGAGCCTCTGCCGTCTCCGATTTGCCCTCGAGGGCGCGCACAGCGCTGTGCACATCCCCTACCTGCCATTCACTCTCAATCACACACAGCCACACTCACGCATGCGCGCACAGCCAGCCCCCACACCCCTGCTCACACACCACACAGGCACACCTAAACACGCTGCCGCCCCCGCCCCCCCCGAACACATACACGCAGGTACAACACACGCAGGCACATACAAGCGCCCCCCCCCCCCTACATACACACACACATGCGCGCACACACACTCCCAACCCCGCTCACCGGGCACACGCAGGGCTTCCATCACGGGGGGAGGCGGGCACCGTCAATGTGCCCCGACGCCCCCCCTCACCGGCTCCTCTCGTCCTGTCCAGACTCCGCAGCCCGCTCCTTACTCCGCCCCCTTCAGGACATTTCCTGTGTGTCAGGCCTCTCCTTTCCACCGGCCGGAAATCCTGTTTGCGTGTCAGGCCTCGTTTTCACCACGCATTTTTTTTGTTTTGTTGCTGGCTTGTTTCTATTTAAATCCCTTACGGCCGCCATGAGCATAACATTTTTAATTTAGTCTGCTGTGTCCATTGCTCGCTGCTGCACTCTGGTGCTCTGCTGCCCCGTCTGTCCTCCTCCAGCCCCACACTCGTATCTGTCTCAGGCAGATAAGGCCATGAGCGATAATGATGACATCGAGGTGGAGAGGGACTAAGAGCCACAGACCTTCCACTCTGAGGAATGCAAATACTTTTTGTTTTTGACACCTGTACGGTGATTGTTTGTTATAAGTTCCACTGTGAGCCATTTCCTGTTCTTTGGTTTAGCTCCTAATTGTTGATTTTATAGTGGCGTTTTGCAGCTGCCTGAAGTTCTATTTATATTTAATGCTCTTCTGGTGAGCCGATCTTCCTTGTATGTCTCTATTTATTGCTGCTCGTTCTACTCATGTCCCTTCGGGCGGTGTATGGCTTCAGTATCTCTGAGATCATTAGGTTCTGGTTCCGGGCATTATCGTCTTTGCTTCCAGTATTTCTTGGCTCTAAATCGATCATCTGCAAACTTTGCATTATATCAAACATAGCATATAGGACATGGGGTCAGAGTTCTATCCACTTTAACACACCCAGCGGCGTTTGGTAATCTGGTAGTAATCTCCTTAATGTTTTCTTGTAGCCGAACTGAACCTGTTTACTGCCGGATGTTGGCATCTTTTACCATCTACATGTCTGACTGGTAATTTGCATGTTATGATGCGCAGTTTATGTACTGTTCGATGACCTTTGATTACTTGGTGCACTCGAAGTTTACTACCGATGAAAGTAGTTTTATTACAAGATACCCATCAATTTAACTGACTGTTCTTTTACGATATGTCACAAATGTACACAAATGTTGATATTTTCATTTGCATAACACTTTATTTCTTCTTGCAGTAATTCCTATTGGTGGTTTACATCTGAAGCTGCAATGCTTAACAGCTGTGTCAGTGATCCTGTCCATAAACCCATATTGTTGTTGAACGGGATCCAGGGGTAAACATTCAGGGGCCATGTAAGTGACATAAAGAAAGTTGTGAGCTGACTGGTGTCCATAATAGTTGGCGGGCTGGAGCAGTATTTTTTACCTCAATAAACAGGGTTTTTGTCCATTGAACTTTTAAAAGAGTGATACGTTTTTTTGCTAGAAATGTGGAACCGCATTTGCTAACATCTCTAAAGTAGTTCACAACAGAACACAGCACAATATCAATAACATAACAGCAAAGCGAACACACAACTAAAACAACACAGGGTACAACAAGACAAGAAAAAGAAAAGCCACATAACAACCTCAGTGCAACCCAAAAAATACCACAAAGCAATTATGCAAGACAAAAGCACAAACACTACAAAACACATTACCAGGTTCAAGCCTGACGACCTGTGATTCAAAAAATCTAACGGGTGCTCAGGTAAAGCGCTCCACGTTTGCGCTATATTAAACTAAAATAGAGTCTCTTTCAAGTTACATCAAAAGCAGTGATGTATATTTTTTTAACCCTGAGGGTAAAAATGGAGAGCCCAAAAGGGACACGTCTCGGCAGCTGCTTCTAAAAACTGCCGGTGCTGAGCACGGGCAGGACCTGGCCCACTTAGAGCCCTGTTTCAAATCATCATGTGCAAAGAAGCTTCATTTATGCTGAAGCAGGTCTAATTTACTCCTCTCAAAAGCTTTAACATTTTTAAGTATTTCCACTTGCTTCATTCATCAGATATTTTAAAAGCCCCAAGTTGTCAGTCTATGTGCAAGCAGTGATCTTTTGGTTAAAAAATACCACTGCTCAGATTTCATTTTTTTTACCAGTGTGGGCTCAAGTGTTTCTTGTGTCAACATGCACTTTTTGTATTGCCGAATATGTCTGCTTTGATTGTGGCTTTTTATACAATTCTGTACATTTTTATTTGCCTTTAAGACTTGTCTAGATAAAAAACCTATTAGCGACACAGCCTTTATTGATCAGGGCTAATCTATTGGCATTGTAAATGAAAAAGCTATTAATTTCGCTATTTTCAAAACCAACACATAAATAAAAAAATTGTCATTTACAATACCAATAGCTCAAACTTTCCTAATGCGAGACCTATTGCATTGCAAATGCTTGTTAAATAAATGCATGCTAGCAGCTTGTGGGCTGTGGTCTCAAGGGGCAAACTTTACATATTAAAACCTCACATTGACTGCAGCAATCATAAGGGGAATGATACACTTCATTGCAGTGTTAGACAGCATACAGAGTAGCCGAGCCCAGGGAGGGGTAAAATCTGCAATTTATCCTCATTCAGTGGTTGGATCGTTGTTGTACAGCCTGGTGCTCAGGTGAGTGGCCAGTCTAATGTCTGATTTGTAGCCCCAGATTGTGGTTTGGCCACATTGTCAGGCTTTATCCTTGTGCTGCTCCCCTAGACAGGGCTCAGCTCGTGACTGAGAGGTCAGTAGTTGCACCCATGCTCTTCTGCTAATTGTGGATCAGGAAAGGTGTGCACGGTTTGGTGGTCTGCTCCTTTGCACTGTATTCTCGAACAAGGGTGGCTCGTGTTTGTGTTACCTCATCAGAAAAGGACTGCATCTATGGTGGTGGATGGAGTTGTGCATTGTTGCTTCGGACAGTGACTGATATGCTGTCAGATGGTTCTGTGCAATGCATGATGGCATCAGTGGTGTCTGCATGGTGTTGCGCATTGCATAAGGGTATCTGTGAATGGTATCAGTGGTGTCGCAAAGCGGGTATACATTACAGGCTCCTACATTGGGTCCGTCAGTAGTGAGAGTGCCAGTGCACTGCATCAGAAGACAGTGCATCAGTCGTGCTGGTGTGGTGGAGTGCATAAAAGCATTACACAGTGACTTGGTGACAGATGATAGCATGCTCTGTAGGATGCATGAGTGGTTTTCAGATCTTAAGGTGCATAATGCCATCAAACAGTGACTGGGTCGAGGATGACACATGTTCACTCGAAGAGCATCAGCCCATATCGAGTGCACCAGTAGTGTCGGGGACAGTGCGCTGCATAAATCCATTTGGCATTACAAGGCTGATTGTGCTGTGTATGGTGGTCTGCATTGAGTGGGAAATTGTGCTGCGGGTCTAAGTGAACGTTCTACTGTTTTTGAGGATCTCTGACAGGAAAAATGGAGAAGACAGAACCAGGAGCTGTCTGCAGAAGGAGAGACCTAACTAGAATAGTATAGGAGTGGAAGCAATCGCTGCTTCCCAAAGAGTTTCCCTCCCCACATGGCTGATGAGTAATAGGAAGACAGAGCAAAGCCAGGAGCCGAACGATTTATAAAAATGATAGGCCAGAACAGGTCGTAACAGAGCTACAAACCATATCATTGTCCACAGTGACGTACTCCCTCGCTCAGTTGTTGCTGGTAAACATCACCTTACTGTTGTGGCATTACGTTCTTGCTTCATAAATATTGGATGTGTCTCAGCAGTTCTTGTGTAGATACGTTGGCGCTGTTGGCCAGGGTGGGAACCAAATGCTATGTACTTGGCAGGATTAGGTGAGTCACGCCTATTTGATTAACTCCTGGTGTTGCGTGTGAGTCACAGTCTAGCCTGCTTGTTCAATGGGTTGGCAGCTCGGTGGTTTGACGCTAGTCCCTCTATCTACCCGCCCAAAGCACAGAGAGGCCTGTCATCTCCGCTGGTGAGGCCATTCCGTTCCACATGCTGTGAGGGATGGAGTCATAGTGTTCCAACGGTGATGTCCGCGGCTGAATGTGAGCAAATCAGGGTCACCAGAAGCTTGTCACAGTACATACCTGGGTTTAATGGGAAATGCAACACCCTACAAGGCTAGGTGCACACTCACCAAAGCAATGCATACATTGACAGATCAGATTGACAATCAGAACCTCTTTCTGTGTCATTAGAACCATTCATACTAATAGTTTAATGTCTTACCAGACTGATTGCTCACTGCATATATGTTGAAGGTGTTTTGTCTGCTCATGGATGCTTACTGCTGGTGTAATACCTTATGCTGGAAGAATCCCTCTTTAAGTGGAATCTGGTGATGCTCTGGGCTTCTGATTGACATAAAGTCACAATGTGTGACATTATTGCTTGTGGACAGTTGTCTTCATGGTATCTGCTGGACATTGCAGGCAAAGTTGGCAGTGGCACAGGGATGACTCCTGGAGCCGGGGGGTTATGCGATCTTTAGAGGAGTGTTCCAACGAGCTGCCTGTCAGCTCCCTGCGTTTCATCACATCTTGTGGAGAAGTGTGGCTCAGGGGTTAGGGGCGGCAGACCCGGAAGCTGAGATCGGCCCTGGACCAGAGTTCAATTCCCCGCCTCGGCGGGTCTTGGGCTAAAAATTCCACGGACTCGATAATTCTCGCTCCGGTGCCTTATCGACTCACGGGTTCACACTCTGCGACTCTGGGCAATAGCTTGCTTAATCTCCACAACGGCCCCTCGCGGCGGGATGCCTGGCTTTCACCTTGTGGATACCCTGCCGGGGTTATCTCACAGGGGAATACCATGACGGGTTCCCTAAGCAAGCGCCGGGAAACCCACGGCGGGTAGCTGTGCGCTATATAAGCTCAAATAAATTACAATACATCACAGGGATCATTCCCAGTAATCAAGACGAAGATGGCTGCAGACCATCCATAAATGGAGACTCATCCGTCATGGCAAACCAATGGCCCCCTTCTTCCTTGTACAAGAGTGTATATAATAGTACAGCCTTTTGGCTCTTTGGGCAGAATTGCTTCTTTTTCACTCAATGCAGTGTAGAAACCAATTTTGTTGTGTGGAATTGCGCAAAGGAATGCGTGTGGAAAGCTACAGCCATTCATGCCAACAGACCTCCAACTTGAATTTGTCCCCACTTCAACACAAGTCAATGGGGAAAATATATCTCCTGATTATGTTTTTTTAAATCTTCCTCTTTCTGCTTTGTAGATGTTGGCATGTTTGCAACGCGTAGAGCTATATCTACTAAGATTGTCCTGCTGCTGCTCCCATCAATGGGCTGCCACTCTAATAAGGATGCCTTGTACAATGGTGTATAGGTGAGAGTGCTCTGCCTAGCATGGTTCTTGTACTCGAAGCATATCCTTTAAGCACAAACATCTATACCTTGACAAACTCGAAAGTATACTAAGCATTGGACATGGATATCAGCACACATGCAATGCATGTTGTTTTTGGGCAATGAACACATTTCTCCTTGTTAACCATGCTTCAAAAAGGTGTTAGTTTGTTAACTCAAGGCCTGGTCTGACCATCTTAGTTGATCAAGCCTTGTGTCAAAACCTAAGGGTGTTTACATTGATCTAACCAATTAATGCACCAGTCATTCCTCCTTGAAACAAAGTGGCATAGAGGAGCACAAAGCGCTTTTTGCACTGAGAAAAGGGCACTTTTCAGTGCAAAATACCTTTTCCACTTCAAAGTAAAAACCAATGCATACCTGCTGACAGACTCGATTCAGGCAGGTGATTCCAAAAATTGTTAAGCCACAAATGGGTATTTTTTTTAGGTGTCTCAGGCCTAAAATTGCATGTGCTTCAACGTAAGTCAATGGATAAAATACATTCCCCCAATTATTTTTCAAATCTCCCACTTTTCACTTTTAAAATGTTGGCATTCATGCCAATGCACTGCCTTGCGTCATGTGCAATGGCGTAAATCCTCAGTAAATCAGGGCCATTGTGTCACAACTTGTCCTGTGTTCTCCCTTGAACAAACAGGTTTTACTATCTTGATTCCGGTCTTTCTTTTAATGTGATTCCTGCAACTACAGCCATGACTCCTCCTGGCTTGCGACATCAGTCTTGCACACTCTAAGCCATGGGTACTCCCAAACATTTTCCCAGAGGCCACAAAAATTGGTTTGTGATGTGACAGAGGGCTGCATTGATGCTTGCACGAGGGCGGTCGTGAAGGCTGTGTTTTGGTTGGGGTTATGGCAGTATGGTGGGTGCAGGAGAAGCGTAGCATATACAGCTAGAGGCTGAATTGCACAATGTGAAACCAGAAAACCTGTGATTAATCCCAGCTTCCCCACTTTATGAAATTTTTGATCATAGGCAATTGCTTTATTTCCGTTTCCCTCCTTTTTCTTTCTTTATGGCATTTAAGAGAACCTCTAAATGCATGATTTTAAGATCTGCGCTGTATAATTTTGTTCATGTATAACCCCTTCGCCGTGGGGCTAATTCCCCCACAGCCCTGGGGGGAGGGGTTGCGCGCAGCGCCAGGGTACTTGTGACAAGCTCGGCTCGTCACGCTGCACAGTGGCACTGTGCTCATGACGAGCTGAGCTCGTCATGACCACGCCCGTTTTTCAGAACGCTCAGCACAGCGGGGGAATTAGCCTCGCGTATGAGCGCCGTGCGCGTCATAAGGAGCTCAGCTCGTCATGAGCACAGCGCAACCGTGCCTCATGACGAGCTGAGCTCGTCATGAGCACAGAAGGTGTTAATAGGAACCCAGGCCACCCAAAGAGTGCACATAACAACTGACCTGTCTCTTAGTTCACTATTGGGATGGTTTTCAGGGTGGGGGGGAAGCATGAATGTTTCTGAATTTATGTTTGAAAAGTATCACTTAAAAAGAAAATGCTTCTCAATGCACTTATATCATCTGATGTACTAAGGTGAATCGGTTCTGCATGTCAATGAAATGCACTTTTTGATTTTTGAAGAAACCAAATCATAGTTTCCACTTTTGCTGCACTATGTTTTTAACAATGAAGGTGTTCCTAAATTCCAGCTATGCAGGACAACCTCGTTACCTCCTTACTTCAACTTCAATTAATGTTTAAATAAAGACTTGCCTATTTATTTAAAATCTGTTTAACCTTTGTGCTGAGTCAAGTAAAGAGCAGCCCAGTCCTGCTGTCAAACAGCGGCCACATTCGCCAACCCCCCCCCCCCCCCCCCCCCCCCCCCCCGGCCAGGCCGTACTTTGAGTGGCACAGCTCTAAGCAGTGCTGGTAAGAGAAAGAGACAATTCTTTACACAACTCCTACTCTCAAGTCATGTTGGCTCAGAAGATCTGGATCTGGCCTTGGTATTCCGATTAAGTGAAGGTGTACTGGAAGGACTTTAAAGAAAACTGGTTCTAAAAAGTGAGCTATCAACCAAAAGGGTTTTAGGTGACTGTTCTGCTCCAGTGTATTTTGGCGATACCGGCTGTAACCAATTTCAATGCTGGGACAGAGTGTGATAATGTTTTTTCTGTTATTGAAAGGACTTTTCGACTAGGCCTGGATGAAATTGCCTTTGCTGGCATAATCTTCTGTCATTTCAGCAACTTTGTGTTACTTTTGTTATGTGTAATTCCCCAAATAATAAACCGTTCTCAGAAAAAAATGTCTGCTAATGCACTGGAACTTCATGAATGTTCAGTATGTGTCCTGTAGTCCAAAATGAACGCATACTCGCATTTCATGCTAAAATATAGTGCCAAGTGACTGGTTTTGCTTAATTACGCATACTTTTTTGTATCTTTCCCAGTTTTTCGCATAATTTTGTCAATGCAAATTACATGAATTTCACACAATCCTACATTTGCCTATGAAAGTCTCATGTACTGAGTGTATTATCTGTTGACGGGGGAACAACATTGGAAACAAAGTTTTAAAAAAATGATAATGCCAGCTTTTTAAACTAAGAGTAGCACCCTGTTTATTAAATACAATTCATTTGTTACCATTAGATGTTTTCATATCCATTCTCAGATTATTAAGCTTTTCTCAGTACTGACAGAAATATTACCTTGTCATTAGGAGTGTTCTGTTATGCTGTGGGTTAATACATGCATGTGAAGTGTTGCTCCTGTAATACTACTTTACATACTCTCAAATGCCTCAGTAAATTGGCCCCAGCACATGTAAAATGAGAATAAAGGGAAGTATTTAGGGGATATTCATATGCAGGTAGTACGAGCACCCTTTTAACACTTTTATTAATAGGAAGTTGGATTTTCATGCTAATTCATAAAGGTATACATAAAAGTACATAAAGAATACTCCTCTAGGAGTACTTACCATATTCATAAATGCTTTTATGAATCGGCCCCAGTGGTTTGCAATTTTTATATAATTATAAACAGAATGTATACTCTTCACTTCCTTTGAGGGCCCCATTAAAACGCCCCTGTTTACTTCATGGAGGAGACACCAAGACCAGAATTTATGATTTTAGCTAGTGGCTCCTCATGAAGGTCACAAGTTAATCTTCCCGGGATGGGGAATAACCTACCAGGCACAGGTTTACCATGTCCTTTGTTGCAGGGTTTGCCTGATTACAGAGAGTTTGCTGCTGCCTGACGTTGAGGGCAACATCTGTTCTACTGGTGGTGCTGGAGGGGCTGTTAGAAACCAAACTGTGCCCACAACCCCTGCCCCGCTCCATCCTAGCTTTTAATGAGTGTGGAGCCACAAAATGGAAAACCTGACCCAGTGTTTCCGGATCTGGTTATTTTTGGTCTAAAAACACAAGACAACATGTGTTTGCCTGAAGTGGGATGCCAAAAGGCAACCAGTCCAGGCAACTAATAATGGGGCCCCTAAAGCATGTTCTGTGGTATTTAAATTGGTTTATGAGTTGTCATAATCAGCCTATTTTCTGTGGCTCCTCTGGTAAATGTGGGGTGATTGGCCCTATGTGTGCTTCTGGCCATGGGCATGTTGACAGATGGTTGGCCAACTCAATGTTATTTGATGTAAGAAACAAGCCAATAGGTCTTGGCTTTGAGGCCTACTGACTTTATCAAGTTTTTTTAACCATGCTGTACAGCATCCTGATGCTCTGCGGCAGGGGTAAATAAGAAAAGATATCCATCATGCAACAGGCCCTATGATTTTGTAGGTGTTCACACCAAGCATGTGCACGCCTAAAAAAATAACACATTTGTTTTTTTATGTGTCAGTCTGAGTTGTATCAGCAAATAAAAATAAAGTAATGCATAAAAACGTTTTTTAAAACACAGGCGTGGGAAGTAACACAGAAGTGGAGGGGGGGGGGCTACACTGAGGGCACAGCTGGGGCAACACAGGGTGCGGATGAAAGAAACAACACATGGGGTGGGGAGGCGAAGCAAGGGGCGACAGACAAGGAGTGTGAGGGTTGAGGAAGCAATATGTAGGGCAGGAGTGGGGAGTGAAAGCAATGGGTAACACAGAAGGACAGCCAGATGGAACGAAAGCAAAACAGAGAATGAAGGTGGGAAGATGACACAACGGACGAGAGAACAATGGTGAGTGGTCTGGGGAGAGGCACACGAACGGTAAGCAGTACCCATGAGAGGACACAAGGGTGAGCACAATATGAAGGGGCGAGCAGAGAGAATCCCACAGGAAACAGAGAGGAACAAAGAGTGTAGTGGGAAGAACTACAAGAGGGAGACAGCCGAAAAACACATGCACTCTTGTGGAATCCTTGGCAAAAAGGAAAAAAGTAGTCTAAAAAGCAAGCACTCGAAGCACAGAAGCCATCTATCAAAAGAGATGGTAAAGAGGCTATGCTTCATGAGAAGGTCAAATCAATATTGACAAGCTGGGACATGAACAATAAGCAGACAAATGAGAGTGACAATAAAGCTAACCAAAGATAAGCAACGGCTGGGTTACCAGTCCCTGTACATGCTTAGTAAGCTCGCTGTACATCTATCACCACTACACCGCTGTGATGTTTGGTAGACTCAACATAAACATGTGATTCTCATTGAGAAGGGATGTGGTCAGCAGTTAGAGATAGACTGATTCTACTTGAGCATTACAGGCAGTTTTCCATATAGGTAGACCCCGTCTGTAGTAACACAGGGAGTCAGAGTAATTATCAGAGGCTCTAGTTAATCCAAGCATTCCACTCAGTGCAGCTTCACTCAGAACAAGAACCTACCTTATTTAAGACTTTAGCCTTGGCTCCAGGAGGGAGACACGTCACAGCGCCTAGCATTAGCTCATACTCCAAAATATTGCCGAACAAAAACAAACCTGTGC
The DNA here is from genome assembly GCF_964263255.1 of Lissotriton vulgaris. Classification (NCBI taxonomy): domain Eukaryota; kingdom Metazoa; phylum Chordata; class Amphibia; order Caudata; family Salamandridae; genus Lissotriton; species Lissotriton vulgaris. The sequence continues at coordinate 1,142,281,063 of NC_141695.1, read as the reverse complement.
ACGCATCTTCAACAAATAGGATCAATTGCACAAATTCACTATTAACACCTTTTAAACATTCATTTAGGCCATCGACAGTCGATAGCATGATTAATCTGTTGATATGTTACTCTTGGCCTCTGTGAGGATCAATATTTAGTGTAAAATATTTATGAAAGGCTTTAATCTTTTAGCAATTTGTGCCAATGGACTGGAATAAAATGCTGACATTTTCGAAACGTGCCCTCTGTTTGGGAAATAATTCTGTAGCGGCTGGCTGGGGATCTGTGAAGTGCTGAGAGCAGAGGGTCGGAACCAACTCGGGCAGGGAAAAAAAGCCTGGCACAGCAACAGAACCAAGTCAAACAGGGAAGCAAATCACTGAGCACAGGGAAAAGAGACACACAGGCTGGCCGGATAGGCGCTGCCACCGAACGGACCCATATAGTGGAACAGAGTTGCATTGGGGTGAGCCACCCTTCACTCTGAAGAGGCCACCAAGTACAAGGAAAGGGACAGGCTGCACAGTGGAAGGTTAGGTGTGTCAGGCAGGACCCACTCTGCACTGGGAAAGAACTGTTACTGACCCAACCGAGCCACACTGCACACCCTGGACGCCATCTTGTAGAAGGAAAAGGTCTCACTGTACAGAGGAATGGAGTACTGTCAGGCAAGGGCCTATGCGCACAGGGAGACAACTGACCCAAACGTGGAACAACGAACCAGCTTTCACATGGGAAATGCCAGGGGAAAGATCAGCTCACAAATAAACAGTGCCTCCCTATAGAGAGACAGTGCCAATGCATACAGAAACAACCAACGAGCCAAGAGACTGAACCACAACAACAAAGAACCACTGCACAACGGAAAGGAGCTCACTGGCACTGTCTGCTGAATGTTGGCTCTGCATAAGCAGCGAGCTCCTTTATGCAACCTCAGACAAGAGGAAATACCGTACATCACAGGCAAACAGCTGACACACAATAAAGGGATGCAACCTTTGGAAAGCAGTGGTGGCGTAGAGCAGAAATTACATCAAATGATTCAAATGATAAAATAAATGATTATGGCTACTTTTACGCAGATGATGACAAAATGTGTGTTATGTTCCACATTATAAAAATTATGCAAGTAATACAATTCAGATACTGCATCCAAAAGCATGCAGATGAAAAGACAGATTGGAGACATAATATATGTTTAATTATTATATAGATGTAACTATTGATTTTGAAATACTAATTTTCCTCATTTATAAGAGCTAGAATAATGTAGGAGAACAATCTTACGCCATGGATTTTTATACTAATGGATTTGATTCACTTGAAAAGTTACAACATGTTATTCTATTTTATAATGTGTGCACCAAAAATGACAAAAGAAAATTAGATGTTACACAAATATATTTAATGTGCCTCCATGAAACTCCTTTAACCTCATCCATGCTGGTGACGAGCTCAGCTCGTCATGGAGTACAGTTGAGCTGTACCCATGACGAGCTGAGCTCGTCACGGCCGTTGGAACGTTCGCACGCGGGGGTAATTACCCCGCTGTGCTGAACGTTCTAAAAATGGGTGCGGCCGTGACAAGCTCAGCTTGTCATGAGGGCAGCTCCGCTGTGCCTCATTACGAGCTCAGCTCGTCGCCAGCATGAGGGCGCTGCGCGCGGGCCCCCCTCCCGCACAGCGGAGCAAAAACACCCAGCAGCGAAGGGGTTAACGTGTATTTTAAATATTTATTAGTGGGATAACACATAAACGACAAAGATTAAAATGCATTTTCTTATGAGTGTAATGATGACACAAAAAAGAGTACCCTACACTTATATGTACTAATTATGATCAGATTGAAATGTTTATTAATGTATTTTGAAGTTATATTCTAGCTTTCTTATTACTGTGCGGTTCACAATTTAGCATGGTTATTGTCGTATACTAGCCAACTTTTTCATGTAGGCCTCATATTTTACGTCACCTTTCCAGTGAAGTCATGTACTGAATATTCAAAAGCGTAGGGGAAGTTCTTGAAATCTAGCAAACTGTATTGAAATGATAACTGTTTCTTTTGATATCTCCCGAACTGAATAGCACATTTGCAACAAATTGTGTTACACTGTGGAAGAGCTGCATGAGAACTGAACTTTTTCAACCCTTATGTCATTATCTTCAACGTTTCATTGTTCAATGTGTCTTTATCTTACATGAGATGAGTCACTACGTAATCGATTTTCTGCAACATCACCCTCATCTTACTTTGGACCGACCAATGGAACTGAGTGGTCTAACAGTTTGGTGATGCCAGAAAGAAAACCAACCTTGTTCTGTGAAAGAACTGCCTAGCACTGGGCTAGAACCAACACAGACAGAACTGAACCACATAGAAAAATAACTGCCCCACACACGGCTATAGCTAGCGTGCACTGGGGAAATTATATACCCAGAAGAAGGACAATGCTGACTAGCCCACCAATAGAACTGTGCTTATCTGGAGATCGGATACCAAAGTTAATTCTGAGGAATCTAATCCAGTAATTTAACCAGAGACTGCGAGTACGGTAGTTGTGCCTAGTGCATCATTTCTTCTGCTGGAGAATCTAATGATGATGATGTGTATGCAAAGCTCCCCTCACCAGCCCAAAAGTTCTTCGTTTCATCTTTGTTGGGAAGTGACTACTAAGTAATCTTGGTGGATGGTGGCGTAGGGAACAAACCCCCACTTTACCAGCTTTAGTGGGGGCTGGTGAGCTTGGCCCACATAAATATTAATTGGCTATTTTTGGGCTTCTTATGTCTACAGGGCCGCAAACAAAATGTCGATAAATAGCACTGCTACGAAATACCAGTAGAAAGGGGTTTTAGCGTTAACTGGCATGCACTGTGAAGAAAACACAGAGAGAAAAACATTAATTACTGGAAACCAGGGAGAGGAACACATAGAAAACAAGGATATAGTGCTGGATAACTAAACACGTATAAGGTCCCAAAGGCGAGACCTATTGGCTATGCCAATGCTTGTTTTTAGGACTAGCCTGGGCAGCGCATGTGCTGCTCTGCGAGGCATGCTGTATTGAAGTAGGGACTTGAAGCTCCGCTCACTCTGTGCCCACATTTTTCATTGGCTTGTGTTAATGTCCACTGTAAACTGTGGCTCTTCATTAGTCAAAAGGCTTAGTAGTCCCTCCTCAGTACCACCCTGTCTCTTTTTGTAGCCTCCCAAGGTAGGCTTTAATTACAGCCTCTGAGCACTATTTTCTCAAATAGCATTGTCTTGCCCGCTGTTGCAGGCAGGACACACTCTCTTCTAACACTTGTTAGACGGGAAACCTGAGGGTCGGCCGAGCAAGGGGGAGAGGCCTCCTGGCGAGGGTCCTCTCCTCAGATCGTACGGACGAGCAACCACCCCCCTACAGATGGACGCCACACAAAGATAGGTTCTTAACACTTTTATCGGTATTCTTTGGCAGGTTATCGTAGCAATACAGGAGGAACGGGATGCTGGGATCCCTCTAAACTTAGTCTCTGTGGGAAGGGGGTAGCGGGACAGTCTTGGTACCGGTCTGGTACAGGGATGCCTGGCGTACAGCTCTCAATCCTCGAGCTGGAGGGTTCTCTGGTATGGGCGGCGGCAGCGCCAGCAGGACTCTAAGGATGGTTCACGAAGATGAGCCGCGGCAGCGCCAGCAGGACTCCAAGGATGGTTCACGAAGATGAGCCGCGGCAGCGCCAGCAGGACTCCAAGGATGGTTCACGAAGATGAGCAGCGGCAGCGCCAGCAGGACTCCAAGGATGGTTGCAAGAAGATGAGTTTGTCTCAGTGTCTCTCGACTCCAGGATACAACCACCTTCCTGCTCTGGAGCTGCCCCAGTTATAGGTCTGGTGCCCTTTGATGTCCGGACCCTCGCACTTGGAGGTCGGGTGGTCTGGGATGTGCGAGTCCAGACACCCAGCAGGGGGGTGGAGCCAGCGCCCAGGGACGCTGGGGGCGATCGAAACCAGGCGGATGGGGTTCCATCGAAACTCCTTCTCCCATTGACTCGTCAAGTGGTCTCTTTACCCCCTGATTGGATCGTGGTGCCTCGATGTCGGGGCTTCGCTGGGCCTGAGGCTGGGGTCAGGCCGAGGCCACGAGGCCTGGTCGTGGAGGGTCCAAGATGGCGGCTGGGCCTGAGACGAGGATCCGGGAAAGGGTCCTGGCCAGCCGAGAGGGTTAAGGAGATGAGGTCGAGTTCCGTCGGGGGAGAGCTGGGGGCGGCCCGGAGGGGCGGCACTCGTGGAAGGTGGAAGGTGCCGCTCTTTGCCGGGGAACAGGGGTCGAGGTAGTCCGGGACCCGCCATGCGGGAGGAGTGGGGCCACGCCACGAGGCCAGGTCCAACACACGTTCCCCCCCAGCTGAAGGCAGGGAGAGTCACCCATCTTCTTGGGTATTCTCCTCGCCGAGGCGGAAGAAGCGGGACAGGCCGTCTGCGTTGGCGTGGTCGTTGCCGGGGCGATGCTCCACAGTGAAGTCCATCCCCTGCAGGGAGATGGACCAACGCAACAGCTTCGGATTCTCTCCTCGCATCTGCATCAGCCATTGCAGAGGTCGGTGGTCAGTTTGTACCCGGAAGTGGGTGCCGAAGAGGTAGGGCCGGAGCTTCTTGAGGGCCCACACTACGGGGAAGGCCTCCCGCTCAATGGTGCTCCAGCGCTGTTCTCGGGCCAGCAGACGTCGGCTAATGAAGGCTACTGGCTGGTCAATTCCCTCTGCATTGATTTGGGAGAGGACTGCTCCGACGCCGTGATCGGAGGCGTCGGTCTGTACTATGAATTCCCGGCTGTAGTCAGGGGCTTGGAGCACGGGTGCGGTGCACATTGCTGTCTTGAGGGTCTCAAAGGCGGCCTGACACTCAGGGGTCCAGTGTACCTTAGGTGGGTGTTTCTTCGACGTGAGTTCTGTGAGGGGGCCCACAATGCTGCCGAGTCTTTCACGAAGCGCCGGTAATATCCTGTGAGCCCCAGGAAGGCTCGGACCTCTGTATGGGTGACTGGGGGTTCCCAGGCCCGGATGGCGGCGATCTTGGGTTGGAGGGGGGCCACCTGGCCACTTCCCACCTGGTGCACCAGGTAGGTCACGGACCCTTGGCCGATTTGGCACTTGCTGGCTTTTATTGTTAGTCCTGCCCGTCGGAGGGCGGCCAAGACTTCATGGAGGTGTTGGAGGTATTCGGCCCAGTGGAGACTGTACACCGCAATATCGTCTAGATAGGCAGCGCTGAACTCCTCGAGCCCTGCCAGTACCTTATTCACTAGTCTCTGGAACGTGGCGGGGGCGCTTTTCATCCCGAAGGGCATCACCTTGAAGTGGTAGTGGCCATGAGGGGTGGAGAAGGCAGATCGCTCCTGGGCGCCTGGGGTGAGGCCGATCTGCCAGTAGCCCGCAGTTAGGTCGAAGGTGCTCAGGTAGCGGGCGGCCCCAGGGCGGTCGATCAGCTCATCAGCCCGAGGGATGGGGTGAGCGTCTGTTCGGGTGACGGCGTTCAAGCCCCGGTAGTCCACACAAAATCTGAGTTCGGGGGCGACGCCAGGGGCGGCGGCCTTGGGGACCAGCACGACTGGGCTGGCCCATGGACTGTCGGATGGCTCGATCACTCCCAGAGCCAGCATCTTGGATACTTCTGACTGAATGCAGGCACGTACCCGATCGGGAACTCGGTAGGCCCGGTGCCGGATAGGTGGGCTATCTCCGGTGTCGACATCGTGGAGGCACCATGGGGTGAGCCCGGGGGTGAGAGAGAATAGATCGGCAAATTGCTGTAATAAGTCTTGGCAGCCTTGGCGTTGTGCTGGGGTCAGGGTGGAAGAGAGGTTGACTCCTTCCACGGAGCTGTCTTTTTCGAGGGTCTTCAGGAGGTCGGGGAGGGGCTCGGAGTCCTCTTCAGCCCCACTGTCGGTCGCCATCAGGAGACTAAGTTCTGAGCGAACAAAGTGAGGCTTAAATCGGTTGGCATGAAGGACCCGGAGGGGGTTCCTGGGGGACTCCAAGTCCACCAGGTAGGTGACAGGACCCTTGCGCTCCACCACTTTGAAGGGCCCCATCCATTTGTTCTGGAGGGCGCATGGTTCGACCGGGGACATGACCCAGACCTGTTGTCCCAGCTCGAACTCAATGGATGAGGAGTTTTGATCATACCATCGTTTCATGTCTTCTTGGCTGGCTTCGAGGTTGGCCTTGGCAAGTTCCCTGAACCGCCGAGTCTGGTTCCGGAGGGTCAGGAGGTACCGGTACACATCAGGAGGAGCATTCTGGGTGGTCACCTCCCATCCTTCTTTCACCAGACTTAGGGGACCCCGGACGGGGTGCCCATATACAATAGTTCGAAGGGGCTGAATCCCAGAGACTTCTGTGGGACCTCCCGGTAGGCAAATAGGAGGCAGGGCAGCAACACGTCCCATTGGCGTCGTAAGGGCTCCTCCAGGCCCATGATCATACCCTTGAGGGTGCGATTGAAGCGTTCTACCAGTCCGTTCCCTTGCGGATGGTAGGGGGTCGTGAACTTGTATGTGACCCCGCACTGTTTCCAGAGGGACTTCATGTATCGGGAGATGAAGTTCGTGCCCCGATCACTGACGACTTCTCGGGGGAAGCCCACCCGGGAGAAGATCCCCATCAGGGCTCGGCCCACCACGGGCGCTGTCACGGTCCGGAGAGGTATGGCCTCGGGATAGCGGGTGGCATGGTCCACCAGGACGAGTATGAACCAGTGACCTTGCGATGTCCGGGGCTCCAGGGGCCCCACAGTGTCAATCCCTACCCGCTCAAAGGGAGTGTTGACGACCGGGAAGGGTTGCAGGGGGACTTTTATTTTTCTGCCGCTCTTCCCGCTGGCCTGGCAGGTGGGGCAGGCTCGACAGTGGTTGATCACATCGTTCCTCATCTTGGGCCAGTAGAAGTGGGTCACTAGGCGGCTGTAAGTTTTGTCCTGCCCCAGGTGCCCGGCGAGAGGCACATCATGGGCCAGGTTCAGGAGGAAGTCTCTGAATCGGAGGGGCACTACCAGCACCCGGCTGGCTCCTAGCTCGGCAATCTTCTGCTCACTGTAGAGAAGCTCACTGTCCCAATAGATCCTGTGAGCCCCCGAGGCATCCCCTGCGCTCTGGGCTGCGGCTTGCTGTCGGATCCCCTCGAGGGAGGGACACGTTTTTTGTTCTTGGCGGAACTGTTCTTGAGTGGGGCCACCTTCTTGGCGCCACTGGGCCAGCTCCGGGAGGTCGCGGAGTAGGTCAGGTTCTTCGCGTTGGGCCCCGGTGGACCGGGTTCGGGGGTGGTATCTTCAGTGACTATGGGCGGTGGAGGTTCGGGCCACTCGGGTTCTTCAGTGGAGGGGATGGCGCGGGCGGCCATGGATCGGGTCGTCGCACAGACCCATTCAGGGAGGTCCAGCATCCCCAGGTGCTCCCTCCGCTCAACAGCAGCCCCGGGGGAGCTCTCGAGGTCGTTCCCGAGGAGGCAGTCTACCAGGGCATCGTCTCGGACAGTCACTTTCAGCATGCCCGACACTCCCCCCCATTCAAAGGGGGCGCGGGCCATCTGGCACAGGCTTTCGGAGTTGTCCGCAGACTGTACTGGGCATAGCACATTGGGCAGGATTTGATCCGGGGTCACCAGATGGCAACGGACGGCCGTTACGCTGGCTCCTGTGTCGCAGAGGGCTTCGGCCCGGTGTCCATTAATGGTGACCCACTGGCTGTACTTCTGCGTATTGGCCGGGATGGGGGCCCGTGGGATCATGTCTCTTTCGCCCAGACATACCAGGGACATGGCTGCGGGTTCCCACTCGGGCTGGTACTGTTCACAGTCTTCGACTTCTTCTTCGTCTTGTTCCTCCCCTAGGGAGACAGCGTTGATCTGGCCGTTTAGCGGACCTAGGGGGTTGGATGGTTGGTTTATCGGACAGTTGGGGTCATTGGCGTAATGACCGGGTCACTGGCATTTGTGGCAGGTAACGTTGGAGCGGAATCCCGGCCGTGCTGGGGGGCTTCCTCTCCCGGCCAGGGACGGGGGAGTGCTGGTGAGAGGCACCGTGGCGGTGTCCCGACCCCGGCCCTAGCCTCCTCCTCCTCCTCGCGGACGGTGGGACCCCTGGGAGCCTCGGCCTTGATCTCCCGCCCAGTTCCGGGGGACCCGGTGCTCTCCCATCGATCTGCTTCAATGACGAGTTTCCGGAGCTCGGTCAGCTTACTGTCGAGGAGATGCTGCCTTAGTTCGATGAAACAGTTATTGGAGAGGTGTTCCCATACGATGAGATCGAACAATTGTTCGTAGGTGGTGACCTGGCTGCCCTTGATCCACCCTTCTAGGGCTCTGCTAAAAAAGTTCACGTACTCTACCCAGGTTGTACCGGGGATCCTTTTACAGTCTCGGAATCGCTGCTGGTACATCACAGGGGTGAGCCCATAGCGAGTGAGGAGGGCGGATTTCATATGCTCGTAGGAGGTCATTTCAGCGTTGGGGAGCTGTAGCAGGGCATCTCTCCCTTCGTTGACGAATCTCCCCCACAACCCGGCCCCCCAGTCTTTTTGCGGAACCCGGTGGCAGGTCATGGCTACCTCGTAGGCCTTAAATCATTGCTGGATGTCGTCGTTCTTGTAGTACTCTCGGAGGACATCTTTGGGGATGTGGACCTTGGTGTCCGTAGAGGGAGTGGGGCTCTGGTTCTCGGAGACGCCGAGGTCCTTGTTTTGTTTCCTAATTTCTAGTTCCTTCAAACCGTGCTCGTGTTCGTACGCGAGCTTCTTCTCCTCCAGCTCCCTCTGTTTTTTTTCTCTTCCCGTTCTCCCTGTAATCGTAGGTGTTCAAGGGCTATCTTCTTTTCCGCTAGTTTCAGTTCCCCATCTAAGCGGAGTCTAGCCAGTTCCAACTCGTGGTGCCGTCTCCTCTCTCGTTCTCGGGCATCCTCGTGAGAGAGGCCCGTGTTCCTCTCTTCCTCTGGGGTTGCAAGGTTCTCAGTGATCGCAATGTTTTCGTTTTGGGGGGTGACGCTCCCGTCTCCACCCAAGTTTGCAGGGCCTGCTTGAGGTCGTCTTTGGTGCTTAGTCCTGTGGTAGCGATACCCAAGTCTATGCAGAATTGCTTCAATTCCTTGTGACTGTAATCTTCCAGCCGTTCCATCTGGAATTTCGCGGTTGTTCCTGTTTCTTTCGTTGTCATGGTCGCTGTGTGTTTTTCGTTTGTAGTGGGCAAGCTACTCTCCGTACGATTTGCGTCGGCTCGAATCGCGCCGCTGGCCACCAATGATAGACGGGAAACCTGAGGGTCGGCCGAGCAAGGAGGAGAGGCCTCCTGGCGAGGGTCCTTTCCTCAGATCGTACGGACGAGCAACCACCCCCTACAGATGGACGCCACACAAAGATAGGTTCTTAACACTTTTATCGGTATTCTTTGGCAGGTTATCGTAGCAATACAGGAGGAACGGGATGCTGGGATCCCTCTAAACTTAGTCTCTGTGGGAAGGGGGTAGCGGGACAGTCTTGGTACCGGTCTGGTACAGGGATGCCTGACGTACAGCTCTCAATCCTCGAGCTGGAGGGTTCTCTGGTATGGGCCACGGCAGCGCCAGCAGGGCTCCAAGGATGGTTCACGAAGATGAGCCGCGGCAGCGCCAGCAGGGCTCCAAGGATGGTTCACGAAGATGAGCCGCGGCAGCGCCAGCAGGACTCCAAGGATGGTTCACGAAGATGAGCCGCGGCAGCGCCAGCAGGACTCCAAGGATGATTCACGAAGATGAGCCGCGGCAGCGACAGCAGGACTCCAAGGATGGTTCACGAAGATGAGCCGCGGCAGCGCCAGCAGGACTCCAAGGATGGTTCACGAAGATGAGCCGCGGCAGCGCCAGCAGGACTCCAAGGATGGTTGCAAGAAGATGAGTTTGTCTCGGTGTCTCTCGACTCCAGGATACAACCGCCTTCCTGCTCTGGAGCTGCCCCAGTTATAGGCCTGGTGCCCTTTGATGTCTGGACCCTCGCACTTGGAGGTCGGGGGGTCTGGGATGTGCGAGTCCAGACACCCAGCAGGGGGGTGGAGCCAGCGCCCAGGGAGGCTGGGGGCGATCGAAATCAGGCGGATGGGGGTCCATCGAAACTCCTTCTCCCATTGACTCGTCAAGTGGTCTCTTTACCCCCTGGTTGGATAGTGGTGCCTCGATGTCGGGGCTTCGCAGGGCCTGAGGCTGGGGTCGGGCCGAGGCAACGAGGCCTGGTCGTGGAGGGTCCAAGATGGCGGCTGGGCTGGAGACGAGGATCCGGGAAAGGGTCCGGGCCAGCCGAGAGGGTTGAGGAGATGAGGTCGAGTTCCGTCTGGGGAGAGCTGGGGGCGGCCCGGAGGGGCGGCACTCGTGGAAGGTGGAAGGTGCCGCTCTTGGCCGGGGAACAGGGGTCGAGGTAGTCCGGGACCCGCCATGCGGGAGGAGTGGGGCCACGCCACGAGGCCAGGTCCCACAACACTCTTTTATTTTTTTTAAAGCACGCATTTGCAATGCATTAGGTCTCACATTTGGGAGAGTTTAATCTATTGGCATTGTAAATGACAATGCCTTTTATGTATTTGTTTTAATAAAGTCATAAATAAAAGGCATTGCCATTTACAATTCCAATAGCTCAAACTACCATAAATGTGAAGCCTGTTGTATTGAAAATGTTTGTAAAGATGGAGCCACTAGCATGCTTACCCTAAAGGCAATGAAAGCTAGAATGAAGGCTACCTTAAAAAGGTCATAATGCACTGTGGGCATATTTCAAATACTTTGGCATCCCCATCGGCCAGAGGGCTTCGCCCCACTCTTACAGTTGCGGCACCCTTTCCCCCTCACCCCTGTCCTGTGTGCTCGTGGGGACGGGTGTGTCACATCCTGTTCATTGTTTGTGTCCCCTCCCGAGGACTTTTGTTCCAGGACGTTGGCACCATTTACCGCGCCGGCCCCTTTAGCCCCCTTCGGGTTCAGGCCTCTGCTATTAGTTCAACATAACTGCTGAAAGCTGGTGCTGTGGTTTACAGATGAGCTCTGAGGCACCGCTGCCCCCTAGGTACGGCGGCTATTGAAGACAAGCATTTGCAATGCAATAGGTCTCGCATTAGGAAAGTTTGAGCTATTGGTATTGTAAATGACAATTTTTTTATTTATGTTATGTTTTTTAAAATAGCTAAATTAATAGCTTTCGAGGGTGAGGGTCTGGGGGTGAGGGTGTGTGAGGGTGTGTGAGGGTGAGTGAGAGGGTGTGAAGGTGAGAGGGTTGTGAGGGTGAAGGGGTGTGAGGGTAGGGTGAGTGAGGATGTGTGAGGGTGTGTGAGGGTGAGGGTGTGTGAGGGTGAGAGGGTGTGAGGGTGAGGGGGTGTGAGGGTGAGGGGGTTTGATGGTGAGGGTGTGAGGGTGAGGGTGTGAGGGTGAGGATGTGTGAGGGTGAGGGGGTGTGAGGGTGAGGGGGTGTGAGGGTGTGTGAGGGTGAAGGGTAAAGGAGGTGTGAGGGTGAGGGGGTGGGAGGGTGAGGGTGGGAGGATGAGGGCGTGTGAGGTGGTTTGAGGGTGAGGGGGTGTGAGGGTGAGGGGGTGTGAGGGCAAGAGGGTGTGTGAGCCTGTGTGTGAGGGTGAGGGGGTGTGAGGGTGAGGGGGTGAAGGGGAGGGTGTGTGAGGGTGAGAGTGTGAGGGTGAGGGGTCTGAGGGGGTGACGGTGAAGGACTGTGAGGGGGTGTGAGGGTGAGAGGGTGCAGGTGTGTATGAGGGTGAGGGGGTGTGAGGGTGAGGGGTTGTGAGGGTAAGGGTGAGGGTGGGTGAATGTGGGTGAGAGGGTGTGTGAGACTGAGAGGGTGTGTGAGGGTGAGAGGGTGTGCGGGTCAGGGGGTGTGGGGGTGAGGGTGAGGGGATGTGAGGTTGAGGGGGTGAGGGTGAGGGTGTCTGAGGGTGTCTGAGGGTGAGGGTGGGGGGTGTGAGGGTGTGTGAGGGTGAGAGGATGTGAGGTTGAGGGTGTGAGTGAGGGTGTGAGTGAGGGTGTGAGGGTGTGTGAGGGTGAGGGTGTGTGAGGGTGAGGGTGTGTGACGGTGAGAGAGTGAGGGGGTGTGAGGGTGAGTGAGCGTGTGTGAGGGTGAGGGGGTGTGAGGGATGTGAGGGTGAGGGGGTGAGGGTGTGTGGGGGGGTGTGAGGGTGAGGGTGAGGGTGTGTGAGGGTGTAAGGGTGAGTGAGGGTGAGAGGGTTGTGAGGGTGAGGGGGTGAGGGTGGGTGAGAGTGTGTGAGGGTGAGGGGGGTGAGGGTGTGTGAGGGTGAGGGGGTGTGAGGGTGAGGGTGTGTGAGGGTGTGTGAGTGTGTGTGAGGGTGGGTGTGGGTGAGGGGGTGAGGGGGTGTGAGGGTGAGGGTGTGAGGTAGGGTGAGGGGATGTGAGGGTGAAGGGGTGTGAGGGGGTGTGAGGGTGAGGGTGTGAGGGTGAGGGTGTGTGAGGGTCCGAAGTAAATGGTGGCAGTGCAGACATTATAAGACAGAGAGAAACACAAATGTTAAGATAACAGTGCTTGAAGGGGTTGTGAGAAGGTGGAAATGGGATTAAAGGAGCGGATCCCTTTGAAGTCTTGTGGTTTGTGCACGCTCCTGGCTCATATGAACTGTACCCAATCTGCTGCAGTTTGGGTAGACTTTTGAAAGCCTCACTATAATCTCGACACAAACACTCATCGCTAAAGCAATGCTGTAGGTCGAGACGTAAACAATGAGCATGAGAAAGAAAGTTATGAAAAAAGCAGTAAGGATGAGAGAAAAAGATGAGTAGATAGCGAAAAAAGAACCGGAGGTGAAAGGAGGGTGACACGAAGGAAGGAAATGTGAAAGGAAAGAATGAAGAAAGGTGAATAGGTGAAATAATAACTGGAAGGGTGTGTGACAGGATTAATAGATGTAAGGGGCAAAGGTTGGATGGAAGAGAGAAAGTATTGACTGCTGAAAGTGTGAATAGATGGAAGGTTGGGAGAAGGGATAGTTTGAGAAGAGTGAATGGTTGGATGGTTAAAAGATGGATTGATACATAAACATATTGATGAGGTGATAGGTAAAATGATGGTTGGATAGGGTAATGGGTGGCAAGATGGTGAGTGGAAGGGATGGATGGATCAATGAGTAGATGGAATGGTAAATGGATGGATAGGTGAAAGGTGGTTGCATTTGCTCGCTTTCCATGTTCGGTCTTGTTAGAGGTATGTTTCAAATGGGGTTATTTTCAGGGCCGGATTGGCTGTAGCAGGCACCGGGTGATTTCCCGGTGGGCCGCAGGGTGGGGGCCGGTTTTGGGTCCCAGGGGAGCCGTTTTTTTGTTACCGGGGGTCAGCTCCCTGTAACAAAATCGGCCAAAATCATCCAAGCAAACAGCTCGCCGCACCCCCCGCCCCACCAGGGGTGCCGGTCAAGCAGTTTGCCAGGGCTGGTTTCGGGTCCCAGTCCGGCCCTGGTTATTTTAATTTTCTGGCTACTCCCTTGAGATAGGGTCACCTAGTGGTGACGCACAGAGCCCAGTGACCGTGGCTATAGATGTGCATGGAGAGTTAAGGTGCGGTGTCAGGCCCTGGAAGAAGCTGACTAAGCAGAGATTCGGCAGGTTCATGAGATTTTTAAGTACACAGGATGGGTTGGGCTCTTGTTCCTACACTACGGTCCCTCTGTTTGATCACTTTGTTTTCTTTATGGACTTTCACTGTCTTGCCCTGAACAATGGTCTGCGCACAAGGTTGATCTGTCCCCAGGTATTTCCTGCAGGCAACCACTGCATTAATTTTTTTTTTTTTTTTTTTTATCTTTAAAATTTTTTATTTTCTTCAAAAATCACGGTTACATTTACAACACGCATTATTCAATTAAACGTTCGCAAATACTGACATATTTCATTTCCCACTACAAAAAAAGAAGAAAAGGTAAACATCCAAATTCAAATAAACAATACTAACAATAATCTCCAGCTTTCCGAATCCTTCCAGCTACTATCTTATACTTTATAAGCCTTCCTAACCTCCTCCCCTCCCTACCTTATCAGTCTATTTTTCCAATTCTCAATTGGGTCCCAAATCCTCTTGCCCAGAGATCTTCCTTTTTTCCCTTTCCTGTCATATATTGCTTTCTCCATATTATATGTAGCCAATAGTCTAGCAATCCACATTTGAAACGTTGGTGGTGCTTTATCAAGCCATAATGTTGCAACACAAATACGAAATACCGCGGCTACCATAAACATAAACTCAATAGGAATAACATCTTCCCCTGTCCCCACCCCCAGCAACAATAATTCATCTGTCAGCTTGACTTTATAGCCTAATGAAACATCAATAAATTTTTCAATATCATTTTTTAAAGAGTACAATTGCGGGCATTTTGAGAATACATGAATTATATCTGCATCCTTAGCGTCACACCTAGAACACGTAGTTCCTGTTGTACCTCCCCATTGTGCAATCCTTGCCGGAGTATAATACAATGAGTACAAAGTTTTGTAGTGCTGTGACTGTAAGGTTGAAGAGCATAAAGTGGTTCGGCCCAAATCAAGCCATAATTGAAAGCCCTCTGGTTTTAAGCCAATTTTTCCCTCCCACTTCCTCACATATTTATCCCTATCATCACTTTTATACTTTCCCAATTCTGCATATAGACAACGAATTGTGCAATGATCACTGTTCTCTATATAATCCATTATACAGCATGAACCAAAACCCAAAGATCCACCTTGTTTATTTGCAAGGTAGCTTCTAACCTGAAGATATTTAAAGAAGCTATTATTCCCTACCCTAAAAATGTTTTGTATCTCATGAAACTGCATAATTCCGCCCTGTTGATCCAATAAATCCCCAATTCTCTTGATCCCTTTATCCTCCCACCCCTTCATTACTGTATCTCCAAATATCTCCCCCGGGAGGGATCTGTTATTATACAGCCGTGTGTACCTGTTGTATCTTCCTATCCCTATTTTCTTTGATATCGTCCTCCAGATATTATATGCAGCTTTGAGAGTTTTAAATCTTGTGTGCTTGAAATATGTGAAATCAACTGTATTCAAGAATCCATTTATTGCCCCATCCCCTAACAACACCGTGTAAACATTAAAAAACCCTTGTGCCCTACCTCCTTGTTCGGAGTTACCACCACCAATTAATCCCTGAAAGTACTGCAAAGCTACCGCCCAATAATAAAATCTAAAATCAGGCGCCCCCCACCCACCTCTTTCTCTTGATACTGTAAGATGTCTATATGCTCTTCTGGTTTTGCCCTGTGCCCAAATAAATGCTAAATAGGTATAAAAATTTGGGGAATGTTATCATTTTGATTACATTTATTCTTCCCATCAATGTCAAATGTAATCTATGCATTCTTTCTGTGTTCTCTTTGACTTTACTTAATAATGGTCTAATGTTAAGGTCTACCAACGCATCCAGATCTGCCATCACTTTTATTCCTAAGTACGTTGCTTCCTTCACAACTCTACTATCCTGGAATATCATCTGGTTATTCTGTACTATCTGGGTCTTCCCTTTATTGATTTTATATCCTGAAAGTTCTCCAAAATTTGATGCTTCTCTTTCTATCTCTGGAATTGCTATATCTGGCTTGTTGGTGATGACAGCCACATCATCTGCGTACGCAAATACCTTATATCTATTCTCATGCAGAACAATTGGGGGTATCCTATTATTTTCTTCCAGTCTCCGTAAAATGGGGTCTATATATAGGGCAAATAGTAGTGGTGATGCTGGACAGCCCTGACGCGTCCCTCGTTGTATCTGTACAGTCTCAGTATACCCTTTATTTATTCTTATTCTGGCCGTAGGGTTGGAGTAGACAGCCTGTATTGCTCTGATGTACCCTCTACCCACTCCATATTGCTCCATTACCTCCCATAAATAGTCCCAAGAGACCCTGTCGAAGGCCTTCTCTGCATCCAGAAATATAGCCGCGACCGGATCTCCTGCAACCTCCATAGCATCCAGAATCGTGATCATTTGCCTTGTGTGCTGTGTAGTGCCCTTCCCTGGAATAAAACCATGTTGCGAAGTGCTAACTAAGTGCTCTATAACTTTACTTAACCTAAGTGCAAGTGATTTTGTGTATATTTTGGCATCCGCATTCATAAGTGTTATAGGACGATATGACCCAGGTTCTAGAGGTGGTTTATCTTTCTTTAAAATAACAATGATATCAGCCCCTGCCCATGAGTGTGGTATTGACTCTCCCCTCTGTGCTTGAATAAAAATCTCGTGCATATCTTTCCCTAATACCTCCCAAAATATTTTATAAAATTCTGCCGGGATCTGGTCTGGGCCAGTAGCTTTCCCACAGGGTAGACTTTTCCCAGCATCCTGGATCTCCTGTATTGTAAAACTCATATCCAATTTCTCCTTCTCATCCCCTTCCAGTACTGGGTGCATTATCCTGTTCAAGTATTCTACGATCTCGGGTTTTGTACTAATTATATCCTGCTCATAAAGTTTCGTATAGAATCTCTTAAACACGTCCTGTATATCTATTACTTTATTTACCACTACTCCTACCTCGTTTTTAATTTCCTTAATCTCTCCTGCCGCTGCCTTCTGCCTAGTTCTAATAGCAAGGAGATGCCCAATTCTCTCGTTGTACTCATATCCCTCCTCTCTTTTGGCTAAATACCTAGCCGCAGCCCTCCTTGCTACACTTTCACCTGCCTCTGCCTTTTTCAACTCTATATTTAGCAATAAATCTTCCAACGGTTCCTGCATGTTGATTGCTGATATTAGAGAGTCTTCTAAATCTTTTAATTCCCTTATCCTTGTTTCCATTTCCTCTCTCTCTTTTTTAGTTCTTTGCAGCGTAAAGCAAAGAGTTTCCCCCCTAATACCTGCTTTAAAAGCATCCCAGACCATAGCAGGGGTTGCTGTCCCTCTATTAGTTTCCCAAAATTGTTTAATCCAAGCTGCCATTCTTTTCACATATCCCTCATCTTTCAGAAGTCCTCTCTCAAAAGTCCAGTTATAGCTCTTCCTCTCTTCTGCCATCTTATTTGGTAACGTCAGTACCAGCGGGTTATGATCTGATAACATCCTAGGCAGTCTTTCTAATTGGCTACCATCTACTAATGTGCTAGAAATCAGAAAATAATCTAATCTGACAACCATACGATGAGGTGCTGAGTAGTATGTACTACCCGTACCTGGTGGGTGGCTCTGTGCCCATAGATCGATCAACGCATTATGTCTCATAAAATCACATACAGCCTTACACACCTTCTTCTTCCTCCCCCCGTACGCCCCACCACCCGACATACCCGACCTACCCAAACCGTTCAACCCATTTATATTCAAATCCCCACAACAAATAATTGGCTCTGGCCAAAGAGACAATTCGTGATCCAAATATTCAATAACCTCAGGGTCATCTTCTGTAGACCCATATATCGACACTAGTGTACAGCATCCTGCCCTAGTTTCACCCTCAACTATAACCCATCTCCCGTTCTGATCCTCTTTTTTTCTTTTTATTTTACAGACCCCTTTCTTAGCTAATATAGCTACTCCCTTAGTTTTGGTATCTTGTCTGGTAAAAGCTAACACCTCAAAACCCATTTGCTCCAGCAAAAATTTATTATTTCCTTCAATATGTGTCTCTTGGAGACATATTATATCTAATTTTAGCATTCTTAGCATTGCTGCTACTCTCTGCCTTTTCCCTCCATTATTGAGGCCACATATATTTATAGAGGCGATCCTCAAAGCCATCGACATATCTTATATTTTTCCATCACTTGACACCACTTTTTATTCTCATGAACTTTAGCCTGCAGTACTCTTTCCTCAAATGTGTTGTATTCCTTTGTTTCCTTATTGCATGTTGTATTTAACCATATGTCAACCTCTTCCTGCCCCCCCCCTCACCCCCCCCAGCTCTCCCCCCTCCCCCTGACTCCCTCCCCCCCTTTTACGGGCAAATAGGTCAATCCTGACCTATGTGTGGCCTCTTCAGCTGTAGGATCGCCTCTCTCTCCTGCCCTTCCCTGTTACCCCTACATGTTACCTGTAGTATAATAGTATCATGTTCTATGATGTTTTCAGTGTATTTCTCTCTTTGTTATTTCTTTCCCCCCCTCTGCTCCGTGAGCTCAGCCAAGTATTCTCCTGCTTTAATCTCTGACGTGAATACCCTAATCTGCCCTTTATTAACAACCTTTAGCCTTGCTGGGTAGAGTAAATATGCCTCTGCACCCACATTTTGCAAGGGGGAAATCATCTGTCGTAGCCTCCATCTTCTTTCGACTGTCACATGACAGAAGTCAGGTCTGGCAAAGAATGTAACATTATCAAAAGTCTTCTTAGCATCTGGTCTTGCTCTGTCCATGATCTCCTGTCTTGCAAGAAAGTTTCCTACGAACACAAGCATTGCTCTTGGCAATGCACTCTGCTGGGCTCTATGATTTTTCTTCAATATTAGTGGGAATCTGTGCGCTCTTTGGATTTCCGATTCCCACTGCCACTGGGAGTCCGGAAAAGCTCCTTTCAATAGTTTGATGACATAGCCCCTGGGGTCTTGCCCCTCCAAACCTTCCTCAATTCCAAGTAGCCTTACGTTATTCCGTCTTTGCCGGTTTTCAAAATCTTCTATCTTCCATTGGAGATCTTCAATTTTCTTCCCTTGTTCATTTTTAAAGTCCTGCCAGTCTGTCATCTCGTCCTCCATTCTTCCTGTCCTCTGTTCCACTTCTGACACCCTCTCTTCCACCACCTCATACTTCCTGTTCAGTTTCCTAATTGATGCCTGTATTTTCTTTGTATCCCTCCTTGCCCTCCGACTTTCCACCCTGGCCTCTACCTGTATTTGTTTTAGGGTACTGAACATCATTTCCATAGTTATGTTCTGGGGTGTACTACCAACCCCAATTCCGTCCCCAGACTCTTGGTATATCCCAGAGGTCGCTGAATAGTCCCAGGACAGTTTTTTGTTTTTATTGCTTTCTCCGCTTCTTCTTCTTACTCCTGACTTCTTTTTTCTTTGGCTATTTTTATCCCTTGAGTGTCCAGAGATGTCTGAATCTAAGCCGGATGTAGTGACCTCAGTAGTGCTGCCCCCCTCCTGCTCACTCAAGTCTGTTGAGTCTGACCCTTCATTAACAGAGTAAAACTCTGGGGACCCCCCTCTAGCACCTCTGCACTTAGCCTGCTGCTGTGAGTCCAGACTCGTAGAACTGCCCCAATTAGCTTTGCCATTGCTTTTCAGTTCCGCGTTTAATCCAGCCTCAACTGAAAGTAAGGCATCCATCATCTGAATATTGCTCCTCTTTTCAAGCGCCCCCAGCTCCCCATTCACATCGCCACACTCTCCACTGCTCACCGTAATCACCACTGCTTCTTTTCCTTCCGTGCCGGCAGTTCCCGCTTGATGCGTGTGAGACTGTGAGGGCTTCGCTGGTTGCCCAGCAACCGCTCCGCTAGCGTCCTCGAGGACGTCTTTCGCTTCCGCGTTCGGAGTGTGGAGCTCAGCGCTGGTTGCTTCGTTCTCTGTTTGCTGTTGCTGTTGGCCTGTTTTGGCAGAGAAGGATTCCGTCAAGGTAGGCTGCCTCATACCCGCCGCGTCTTTGGAGGGGAGGGGGAGTGGGTTTATTCTGTGCGCTCTATGTTTCTCCTTCTCCCTGGCAATCGCCGCTTTAGCTGACGGCGTCTCCTTCTGTTGAGTTAGAATCTCCGTATCCATCTCGCCATCCGCCGCTTGTCCCTTCTTTCCAGCGAGCTCATTCTTCCTTTGTTGAGCTTTAGATATCACGATCCCTGGAGCCGGCGTCTGCTTTTTGCCTGGGGCAGCCGTTTTCGGTATAGCGCCCGTGGCTGAAGCTACTGGCGCCCCCTTGCTCGGCCCGTTCTGCTTCTCCTTGTTACGATTGGACATCTTTAGACTTTGCTGCAGGACTCCGTTGATCCACTTTTTCCACTTCTGTGTGATTGCCACAGCTAAAAATGCGAGGCGGCTTTTCCCTCTACCTCCGTCAGACTTGTACTGTGTCAACCAGCCTTCCAGCAAGAACATTTTCTTCACACTTCATCTTCTTCGCTCTGTCCACATGATACTATGTGGCAGGAGAGAGAGCAGAGTGCGACTGCTCCCTACAGCGTTGTGGCGGCCATCTTGCCCTCCATCTACTTCACCAGGCAACCACTGCATTAAAATGAATTGGCAAATCAATAGTCTTGGCCTAAGGACCTATTGCCTTTGTTAATGCCTGCATCATATGTGTACCTATTTTTTGGTTTTATTTACTGCTCCGAGATGGATCAGTAGAATATATATATTTTTTAACAACATTCTAACTGGGAAACGTGTCGCGGGTGTGGTTGAAGAAACGCTGAGGGGGGCAAGAAGCACAAAGACCAGATGGAGGAATACAGAGAGTGTTGGGGGCAGAAAAGCGCACAGGCAAAAGAGAGTGATATGTGAGTACGGGGCAGGGCGGTAGAGAAGCGCAAGGGAGAAACATTAATGTGGAGCACAAGCGCCAGGGTGCACGCAAGCACGTGATCAGGGGTGGCTCTAGGCTCATGGCGGCCCTGGGCAGGGAGCGTAGGTAGTGGGCCCCCGGAGGAACGCAGGCGCAGAGGCCAGTGAAGGGGGGGGGGGGGGAGGGGGGTCAGGGTGTTTGGAAGTGGAGCAGAGCCGGAAGCTGCCAAATCCCTGCCAGGGGCCGCCACGCAAATATGTATCCATCCTCTGAGGATTATTATATTAAGGATATATATTGGCGTGGCGGCCCCTGGGGTTTGGCGGCCCTGTGCAGGTGCACAGCTTGCACATGCCTAAGGCCGCCTCTGATGTGATGTTCGAGAGTAACATGGAGCATGGGGAGCAGCGAAGTATAGAAGGGAGACAGCTTGAAAACACATGCATTCTCAAGGTGTCCTTCACGAATACAAATGCTGGTGGAAGGACAGAAGGAGCCAAACAGGCTATGTTCCAGGAGAGGAACAGAGACATGCTGAACGGCCTAAAACAAATAAAGTCCGCGAATAGGGAGCAAGCACATGTGAGTGACAAAACACAAAGCCAATGGTAAGCAATGGGCAGAGAGCATTCCTAGGTCAGCTTTCAACATGCATCCCAATATGTCTTTGTAACCACAGAGCTGGCTGTCTGGTGAGCTTCTACGGAAGAAAGCTCCATCGGCACACCCCGGAGAATCCCTAATCCAACTGACATTAGATCCTGGCACAACACCACATACCAACTTTGCTTTCTGGAAGGAAAAGCGCTTCAAACCGGTTTGTGCTTGAAGCAGACCGGCTTCTGTTGGATCCCTGACAACTTTGTGGGCGTATCATTAAAATCTGCCAGTTCTAATACGTAAATACCATTTAAAAGGCCCCCTTGAGAAACAGCTTACCTCATGTTTACGTATAATTATGTACAACACTCCCATTATGTCTGAGCGACTTGGCTACTCAAATAAGACGTCAGTGGCACGGGGGCAATTGTACCAACGATTTGCAGCTTTCTGTGGCCCATTCCTGGCGCCAGCTTGTTCCCAATACTCAATTTTAATGACGTTGGTTAGTATTTCTTAACATTATAGATTAATTTGGAAGACGTATCCCACATAAATACGATATGTCATATTCGGTAACCTGGCCAATCTGCAATTATACATGGCATGTTTATCATAATTGTGTACCTTTTATCTGCTCAGGATTGGTTCCTCAAAAACAAGCAAGAAATAAGAAGAGACAAGGGATATTTGAAGGTTGCCGATGACGTGACCCATTTGGTTTAACCAGCAAACAAGAATATGATTTTTTATTTACAGTTAATTACAAGGAATTCAGTGGACGCGGCTAAAACACATGCACTCCTGTAGTCTTTCGTTATTGGGCAGTTTAAAATCTAGGCCACAGGAATTACGCAATTATGCAGTTGTGGTGTTTTCGGCATAATTACAGTTTATTACATTTTCCACATAATCCATCATCTGTTGTCTAATTTGTAGAGTTTAACAATAAATTGTTTGTAGCTCAAATGGATCAAACTAGTTAACGTTTACTAAAAACGCAGCAGCACATGACGCTCGGTAGTGAAAAGTCCTTCAGAAATGTTGAATGCCCAACTTTCAGTGGGTTATTGCTGTATTTGGGTGTTAGACTGGTTCTAACGGGATTGCACCTTTGCACGGACAGGGTTTACATGTGTGAAAATGACAAAACAAAGATGCAATATATCACAAAATGTACCACACTATGCTTTATAACTTGCCTTTTCTTGCAACATAAATTGGTCCTTCCCTGTCGCATAATTCCAGGGGCCCTATTTAAACAAGCTATGACCAAGCCTGACTTACAGTGAAATAGAAAATATATTCCCTTGTGCCTGTGCCGCAGAGGGAAATGTGTGGCACAAAAAATAAAATGCCCTCGATTTTGAACCATGTGACACATGACACTTAGTGAGCGAGTGAGCATTCATTTGGTTGCTTTTCCTGGGGGAATCCTGCAAAGAGCCTGGCCAAATAGTGCGTTTTACTCCTCAGCTCTCAATTAATGTAATCATTGGTTTATCAATCCTTTTCTCAATCCATCATTCCTTTCTCCGTCCATCCTTATCTCTATGCTCCTCTCTTCTCTCCTTCACTCAGTCCATCCATTCATCTTCATTCATTCATCAATCTCTGCATCTTTACATACATGATGCTCCCCATCCTTCAAGCCATCTCAACATCCTTCCATCCTTCTCTCCATGCATTCATCCATCAACCTTTCCCTCACTCTCTCCATCCCTCCATCCTTCACTCCCTCACCCATGCATCCCTTCAACTACCTATACTTTCCTCCCTCCATCCCTCCCTCCCTTCTTTCCTTTCACACTCCCTTTTTGCCGTTGGTCCTCTGCTGCCCTCAGCCCCATCAGGCAGTTCTCTTACAGGATATTTGAGAGGTCTGATGGGGCGTCAATGTCTCTGGTCAAACTCATAGGAGCCATAAACAAAATGTTTACACACCCTGCCCAGTGGCACCCATCACCCTCCCTTTCTGTGAGCTGAAGTTGGGGGGTTTCCTGACACGCCGGCCCTGAAGAGTCTCTAAACCGAATCAAATAAGTCACCCGTAGCTCGCCTTTCTAGAAAAGCTTCCAATTCCACATAGAACGGCTGGTCTCTTGCACCTGACGTCACAACCTGTGTTTAACAAGATACCCAAAGAGGTGGAAGTGCAAGTAGGAGGCGCGTGCACTTTATCATATTGTCTCATGCTCCCACTCTTGTTCCATACTGCTGGGGAGCCAGTGGCGCTTTAAATGAGCGGGTACTAAGTACCCGCACTTCCTTATTTGGACCGGGAGAGTACCCGCACTTCTTTATTTAGAGAGGGAGAGTACCTGCACTTCCTTATTTGGAGAGGCAGAGTACCTGCACTTCTTTATTTGGAGAGGGAGAGTACCCGCACTTGCTTATTTTGGAGAGGGAGCGTACCTGCACTTCTTTATTTGGAGAGGAAGAGTGCATGCGCTTCCTTATTTGGAGAAGGAATGTACCTGCACTTTTTTACTTGGAGAGAGAGAGTACCTGCACTTGCTTATTTGTAGAGGGAGAGTGTCTGCACTTCTTTATTTGGAGAGGGAGAGTGCATGCACTTCTTTATTTGGAGAGGGAGCGTACCTGCACTTCTTTATTTTGGGAGAGAGCATACCAGCACTTATTTATTTGGGAAGAGAGCGTACCTGCACGTCTCTGCAGAGGTGCAATACTTTTAATTGGAAAGGACCAGAACTTCTCAGAAATAGGCAGGTACTCTGGTTGAAGGCACCTGCACTTCTATTTTTTTCACTTCAAGCACTGGACGTCTGTCTTCTCCGGCGCTGCCCTGGTCTGGAATTCCCTTGCTTCTGTCACTTCCTGCCTTTCCCCCTTTCACCTAGGGAACGGTGCCCAGTGGGCAGCTGCATCTCCATGGTCCTAGTGCCTCGTTGTCTCTCGACATGACCGTTACTGTACCTAGAACGTAAAGAGTCAGTGAGGGCTGTAGGTCCAGATGTCCGAGACTCCTTTACCAATGCAGAAACAACACAACGAAACGTACAAAAGAGAGGAAAGGGCCTCTTCACAGATTTAGAAAAGCACAGCACAAACACAAGTACTGAAATGAAATACCCACTTGCAAATAGAGATCCCCAAATAGCAGCCCGATAATTAGAGGTAGAGACAGAGAAAAGGTCGAGACAGAGGGAGAGGTAGAAACAGAGGGAGAGGGAGAGTCAGGGGAGAGGTAGAGACAGAGGGAGAGGGAGAGACAGATGGAGAGGGAGAGGTAGCTATAGAGACAGAGGAAGAGGTAGAGACAGAGGGAGAGAAAGAGGGAGAGGCAGGGGAAGATGTAGAGACAGCGGAAGAGGTAGAGACAGAAGGGGAGGTATAGGTATAGACAGAGGGAGAGGTAGAGACAGAGGGAAAGGGAGAGGTAGGAAGAGGAAGAGACAGAGGTAGAGACAGAGGAATAGGTATAGGTAGAGACAGAGGAAGAGGTAGAGGCAGAGGTAAAGGTAGAGATAGAGACAGAGACAGAATAAGAGGTAGAGGAAGAGGAAGAGGTAGAGTCAGAGGGAGAGGTAGAGACAGAGGGAAATGGGAGAGGTAGGAAGAAGAAGAGACAGAGGTAGAGACAGAGGAAGAGGTAGAGACAGGGAGAGGCAGAAGTAGAGGTAAAGACAAAGGAAGAGGTAGAGACAGAGGGAGAGGTAGAGACAGAGGGAAAGGGAGAGGTAGGAAGAGGAAGAGACAGAGGTAGAGACAGAGGAATAGGTATAGGTAGAGACAGAGGAAGAGGTAGAGGCAGAGATAAAGATAGAGATAGAGACAGAGACAGAATAAGAGGTAGAGGAAGAGGTAGAGTCAGAGGGAGAGGTAGAGACAGAGGGAAATGGGAGAGGTAGGAAGAAGAAGAGACAGAGGTAGAGACAGAGGAATAGGTATAGGTAGAGCCAGAGGGAGAGGTAGAGACAGAGGAAAATGGGAGAGGTAGGAAGAAGAAGAGACAGAGGTAGAGATAGCGGAAGAGGTAGAGACAGGGAGAGGCAGAAGTAGAGGTAAAGACAAAGGAAGAGGGAGAGACAGAGGGAGAGGTAGAGACAGAGGGAGAGGCACAGGAAGAGGTAGAGACAGATGGAGAGGGAGAGGTAAAGTTAGAGGTAGAGGTAGAGACAGAGGGAGAGGTAGAGACAAAGGGAGAGGTAGAGATAGAGGAAGAGGTAGAGACAGATGGAGATATAGAGGTATAGACAAAGGTAGAGGTAGATAGAGGTAGACTTAGAGACAGGGGAAAAGGGATAGACAGAGGTAGAGACAGAGGTAGAGGTAGAATAGAGGTAGATTTAGAGAGATAAAAGAGGACGGAGGTTCAGATAAAGAAATAGAGGTGCAGAGAGATAAGGTTTACTCTCCCAGAGGAGCCCTTGGAAGGTGGGGGCCCTGGACAATTGCTCTCATACCTTAAAATGTCATGCACATAGCCCAAGCAACATTTAGAAAGTTGCTTGATGCACTGGTGACCAGGTTTAAAAATGATGGACAGGTCATGCCCCACAGAACCCGTGCACTTCGACCTCTGGACCTTTTGGCCAGTGCTATCCAGCTCTGCCATCCTCCTCTGCTGATGCACTTCCTGCAAGCATCATATAAGCAACAGCCGATGCTTGCATCTCCATCTGCAACGTCATGAGAATCGCACACTGCGATTTCTTACTTTAGCATAATGGGGCACATGTATCAAGCCCTTTTCCTGTTCGCAAACGGATGATTCTCACAAAATAGGGAATCTCAAAATTTGTGATTCTTTATTTTGCCATTGCATTAAAGGAATCGCAAATTGCAATTCCTTAAATGCGATACAGGAAGCACCCAAGTTGTGCGATTTTGGCATTAGAATTCGCAAATTACCACCAACTTCAAGTTGGTGGTAATTAGCGATTTCTTTGAAAAATTCAATTTTTTGCATTTTTCAAAGTGCCATGTGGCGCACATACATGCCCTTAGGGCATGTATGTGCACCACATGTGCACACATACATATTTCAGGGGTGAAACAGTGTGTCCTTTTGATACCCTTGCACCCATGAAATTGCATTCGCAATTTGCGAGTTCCTAATGGGTTTTCGCAAATTGCGAATGTCTTCCCATTCATTCCTATGGGCCTCTCGGCCATAGGAATGAATGGGAAAGTATTCCTTAATTGCAAATCGCAATTTGCGATCCACAATTAAGGAATATTAAGGAATCACAATTAATATTGCGATTCCTAAATACATTCCGTTTTGCAAGTCCTTAATAGCGTTTCTCAAAAAATCACTATTAAGGACTCACAAAACGGGGTTGTCATACATATATGCCCCTCTGAGTTTTAGCAGTTCACTATGCAATGCTAGCATCTCTACGCTACGTACATGCAGTTTAGTAAATTGTTAAATGACGAGGCTTGTGATGTATGGCGTGCTAAGCTGTGTGTACGTATATCTGGGCAAACATTTTTATCTTGAAGTCTTCTTGACTGGGCTAGTCAAAGGGATATTCATTTTTAACAGACTGAAGCATGTACACAGCTATCAGAAGCAGTGATGTGAATAGAATGGAATGCGCAAGGAATGTGCCATAAAGTCCTCTTTATGTGGGTGTTTAAACAAGATCAACTCACACTATAACATTGTATTGCTTTTGGAATGTGTGCATATCTTGAACTTCAAAAACTCTTTTGGCGTGTACCAAACAAGAGGGCATATTGGAATCTCACTAACCAGTTATATAGTGGCAGGACGTGGGGGGCGGGGTTAGTGAGGATGAAGAGGCAGAACACTTGCTATTATGGTGAAAAGGTCAGAAAAGGTCTTTCTGATAAAAGCACTTACAACTCTACCTTTATGACATAGGGGCATATTAGCAAGGCGGGCGATATGAAATTATCGCAGCTTTTGCTGCCGTTTTCGGCCGAGAAGCAGCGCTAATTTCATTGCCCTATTAGCAAGCTGTCGCTAACAGCAGTTAGCGACAGTTTGTAGGCGATAGCGAGGGGTTTGGGCCCGCTTTGCATGTCAGCGATATTTATCGCTAATGACATGGAAAGTGGGTGTACCCAACCTATTAGCGACTGAAAGCAGTCGCTAACATCGCTATCACCTATTATCAACGCAGGCATAGCGATTAAAAAATGTGCGCTAGACGCGAATATCGCTGAAAACAAACGCCTGCTCAGGCCACTTAACCTGTATATCCAATGGGAGGTGAATATTCAGGGTAAGACCCTTTTGGCGTTAATGCATGAATATCGCTGGATTTTCTGCGATATTCATGTATTAAGCCGCTATCACTGGATATTTTATCGCATTTGAGATAAACATTGCTAATAGCACGTTATCTCTGCAATAAAATCCGGCGATGCACAGCGATAGAAAAAATGTCGCTAAGCTTATTTAGCGATAAATATCGATAGTTGTTGATAAAATGCCCCATAGTTCTTCCAACTGAGTTAATCCAGTCATATAGACACAAAAAGCTCTGGCCTGCTGCATGAAACCATAAAGAGTTGCAAACAAGTCACAAACTTATTTGCTGCCGCTAAATCAGTTCGTATTGATGTGCCAAGAATCACTAGATGTGTATTTCCCAAAATTGCTCACCGTACTAAATCACTATCAATTTCTTATTTTTGCAATCGAAAATACTGAACGGCTAATTGTAATTACCAAATAGCGAACAACTGTTTCGATTAGCTAAGCATTCACAAATAGAAAAGTTATCAAAGCACAGCCTTTTCCACTTGCAAAATACTTTCAGTTAGAAGTAGGTGGTAATCAGGTGCAAAGTATAAAAGAAGGCACAAAGTTCACTGTATTCTTTCACAAAGGCTGCACTCTATAGTGCAGTAAGTAAGGTGTGGATTCCTCGCCCCAAGAGGAGAAGGGAAGAAGAGCGAGGGTTTTCAGATATAGTGTCACTTTGTTCCATCATAGAGATGAGGGGATTTATGCTATCTATTGGTTCATCAAAGAAGTAATTGGGGGTGAGTTGGGAAGAAGCAACATGGCGGGGGAGCATAAAGGAACAGAATAGTACCTATATCACAGAGCAGTGGACGGACAGCAGAGCAACACTAATCAAAGTAAATCAATCAGCACTTGGCTCATGCTCGAAACCAAAGAACAGGAAACATCATCATCAAGTGCTAGCCTATTCGGAGGCTGCAAATAAGAGTGACACTAAAGCCCCAACGAATGGTAAGCAATGGGCAGGCTTCAAACCACTTATAATTTGCAATACATCTTGCATGCAGGCAGCACATATGCTGTTGTCAGGTGGGACCTAAAAAGATTTCAAACAAATATGCAAATATATCACAACCTGGAGTGCAAGTTCTCTTTATTATTATTATTATTATTATGTTTCTTATATAGCGCCTGAATCGACCCCCAAAGGGGTATCTCCGCGCTTGCCTTGGGAACCCGTCCTGGCTTTTCCCTGTGAGATAGCCCCTACAGGGCATCCCCAAGGTGAAAGCCAGGCATCCCGCCGCGGGGGGGCCGTTGTGGAGATTAAGCAAGCTTAATGCCCAGAGTTGCAGAGTGTGAACCCATGATTAGGTCAGGCCCCGAAGCGAGAATTATCGAGTCCATGGACCTTTGAGCTCAAGACCCTGCCGCGTCGGGAATTGAACCCTGGTCCCGGGTCTGACCTCTGCTTCAGGGTCTGCCTGCTCTAACCAGTGAGCCACACTTCTCCACTTTGACAGAAAAATAACACATAAACAGCCACTGTGTGATTTAACCAAAAAGTCCTGTTAAATATGGCACCCTGCAGTGCTTTCTTAACACAATCTCATCAAAAACTCAAGCAAAAAGGAAAATTAAGTGTGAAACAACAACAAACACAGTAACACCTGGAAAGCTGCACTCATCTTTTCAAGTAGCAGCCAGTTACGAGATTAGGCGTACTGGTGATGTTTTTACAGTTAGTCAAGAACATTCTTTTTAGAGATGCCTTTATTTACTTCTGTTTGAGAGGCTGCAATGATGTGAAATGTAGATAATACACAGCTGTTTACTTACCACATAGCTAGATGGTGTGGTATGTTATAGAGAGGGCGCAGCCTGATGGAGAGTGTCTGCCGTGTAGCAGAGAGACCAGAGAAGCAGGGTGCCTGATCTGTGTCAGAAGGAAGTAACTAAGGCGATACAGTACTAAAGACAACATGGTGTTATGGAAATAGAAGACACACTATCTGGAATTGTGAGACCAACGGAGGCGTTGCTCAAGGTGTAACAGCAATCAGTCATAAAATGGCCTCAGTGAGAATGAAGAGGGCTCAGAGGGCTGGCTGCTGTGCTCTTCTTGCCTGTTCATTCTCTGTCTATGGCCTGGTGACTCAATTGACAACTGCCTTCTATTCCAGTTGCGGCCGGCATGACTCATGGGGAGGGGGCCGCTGGGTGGGGTCACAGGAGAGGGTTGGGTTGATTTAATTTAAAAACAAAAAAATAAACTTACCTTCGCCTCTGGTCCCGTGTCACATCTCCCCTCTCCTCTCCACACAGGAAGCAGGCAGCCTCCCTCCCCTCCCCTAAGCCAATCACAATTCTGCAATGGCAGCTTTGTGATTGGCAGGAAGACCGACCCCACCGGCATCTATGGGGAGGGAAGATCTCCTCACTGATCTAAGCCTTTATTCTAACTCCCACAGCAAAACGCCCCTTGATCTAAAAAACAATGCTTCGTGGGTATCTTTTGAAACTTACTCGGAAGAAACTATTGGCAAGATTCTAAGTACACTGAAGCCCTCCAATCACCTGACTGATCCTCTACCCGCAAACGCTATAAAGTTCTTTATCTCATTGCTTCTCCCGCTTTGGACCTAAATCATTAATAGCTCACTGCAACAAGGATGCATCCTGGACTCCCTCAAAGTGGGACAGGTATCGCCCATACTAAAGAAACCCACAGCGAACCCCTCCGAGTTGATCAACTATTGTCCTATCACCAATATCCCTATCTCGGCCAAACTCTTAGAAAAATGTGTACATCTCCAACTGACAAAACCTCCAACTGACAGGCCACAGCAGGGAATCAGCTATGACACAAATAATTGATGACGCGCTTCAAATTCTTGATCAGAATGGTACTTGCCTCCTCATCATTCTCGACCTCTCATCAGCCTTTGATACGGTCAAACACGAGAACTTACTCGATCTGTTCAATCTCAGAATGGATATATCAGGGACAGTACTCAAAGGACTCAGAAATTCAAGATTAACAATACTATGTCTACTCCAGTTCCTGTAACACTAGGTATCCCACAAGGATCCTCCCTATCCCCTTCTTTGTTCAATCTAGTCATGGAACCACTCACCGCACTGCTTCATGCATCTAATGTACAATTTCACATGTATGCAGATGATACCCAGCTCTACCTTAAAATACACACTCTTGAAGACATCAAACTACTCAACACAACGCTTAGGAACACACAGGCTTGGCTGGCAGAGAATCATCTCAAACTTAACGCTCTAAAAACAGAATTCCTCCTAATAGCACATCCCGCCAAAGTCCCCCTCACTCAGGCCTGGCTTAACCATCTCACTGCACTCAACGTTCAACCTACTACTGTGGACTCAGCGAAATCTCAATATGCATCATCATATCAGCAATGCAACGAAAGGAGCTAATTTCCAAATCAACACAGTGCGGAAGCTGAAACCTTTCCTCCCTGCCAATGACTTCAGAACTGCAGTCCAAGCCCTAGTTATCCCTCGAGTGGATTATGGAAGTGTTGCTCTCTGTGGCCTCCCCATATCGACTACCGCACCATTAAAAGCCTTCATTAATGCTGCAGCCAGACTAATCACGGGCTCAAAAAAAGCTCACACATCTCTCCCGACTTAAAATCCTTGAACTGGCTGCCATACGAAGCTAGAATACACCTGAAAATCGCATGCATGACACACAAGGCTATACACCCATACTCCCCCAGCTACCTCGCTCAGAAACTGACAATTTCGGGTGGCTCACGAGCAACAAGAAGTGCAGACAGCCTTCTTTTGAAACCCCAAAGATTCCACAAGAGAAAAACATATAAACGCTCCTTCTCCGGGATGGCGTCCAGGATCTGGAATGCCCTTCCTCCAGAAATCAGACTTATCTCATCTACGGCATCCTTCAAAAAATAAGTAAAATCTCTCCTCTTAGCTAAATTCACATAAATTTAGATCAATGTAATCTCGTTACTCATTATTTCTCCTCCAAAGACTATGTACAGTTGACCACCTACACACCGCTGCTACCTTACCCTGTTTCCATTTGTTTAACCTTTTTGCTCATCTTTGCACTAAATGACTTGTTTAATTATTATTTCTTTGTCTGTTTATCCCATCTGTGTGTAAATCGCTCTGATATCCGCAAGGATCTTGTTCGCGATCTATAAAACTTTCAAAATAAATAAAAAATAAATAAATAAATAGAAAAAATGCAGAGTGTGTATGACTGGTTTGGTCAGCCCTGGTACCGACCAAACAGTCAGCGCCCACAACAGTGGGCTAGCCACTCCTCCCCTGCCTGGTGCAGGACTGCCCACCCACCCTTAAGCAAAACCATGCCTTCAGCTAGAAGCAGAAACATAAAATGGTATTCATAATACCCTTTTATGTTTCTGCTTCTCGCACTGCGAGAAAGGAGTGGGGCGACGCCCCTATTCTATTCTTAACTTTCCATTTGAACATACTGTGTGATTCTGGGCCGATAATTTCCCAATACCTCATGTCTATTATCTGACACGACTGGCATGGCTTACAGAATAAAGGCAAATACAATAGCAACTCCTGGGTCCAGCTGGAGCAGATATATAGCTGAAATTCATAAACAACAGCTAATGTGAAAGTGGGTGTAATTTGTCTTTTACCAACATCAGCTTCTGTGGCCAAATGGGCATGGTATGGCATTCAGGAAAGAGCTTGCCTACTCTGTAGGGTAACCTTGGCAACTATCGAGCACTGCTTTTAATTTTTGACCAATTTAGGCAGCACTTTAAGGGTGATTATGATGGAAAATTAGATTGTTATAAACAATTTTAGAATTTTAAATACATTCTCCTAACAAAGGCACATTATAGTGATGATTTGATTTATGATGAGGGATGCTTTTTTTATTTTTGGCATTATATATCATTCCCAAAATAAAATTCATCAGAGATTTGCACACGATGAATCTAAGTTGGACATTAATAGGCTTAGTTTTGTAGCTGTTATCTTGCAAGTTCAAAGATTTTCGTTCAAAAGCATACACACATTACTCCAACAAACATAAACTATGGGGGCACTTGCAACATTACGCATGCACCATATACAGTGGGAATTCTGTTAAGAGTAAATCAGCCATACTGGAGAACAATCAGAAAGCTATTATGCCCCCAAAACATATATACCCTGGAGGTTGTGGTGTGGGGTGCTGCAGGACCTCCAAAATAAACATGCTGGAGTTCAGAAGGTAGATGAGTAATAAAGATGCCTTTAAATTGTGTTCATATCTTATCCAATGTACAGTGCATTTAAAGACAGAGGTCAAATGTCATGCTATGCCTTCTGAGAAATTGCTGCTTATTTTTTTAAAAGAACATTGGTGTTTACTTTTCTTCCTCTGGGTGCAAAGCGAGAAGATTGATAAAGTGGGCTAATGGTTTGATTTAGAGCTCGGCGGATGGGTACCTCCATCACAAATGTGACGGATATCCGCCTTATTACAAGTGCATTATATATCTATATCAGATCATGTCAAAATTGCTGCTTCTATGTACATATATGTGCATACATAGAGCGTTACGCTTGCTACTACTAATTACAATAAGTGCTCGGTGTTTATTTATGGATATACAAGTTAATTACAGTTATTTGAACCCATAAAGCATGTATAGCATGAAAAATGCGGACAGCAGACCATGTAAATATTGTTGTTTCAATGTACATATGAGAATTTATATAAAGGGGTTTCATCAAGCACTTTACAAAGCCTCATGTATACATAGATATGTGTTTATATAAATTATTTTCATTTTGCTATTAAAAAAAACGTTCTGTTCTTCCCATCACTCCTCCCTCTGACTCATCCCAAGCCTTTCTTCCTACAATGAACTCCCAAACATCCTTCTCAAAATTCCACCCCTCCTTTTTAGCCATGCCACCCAACTAATAAGCACACACGGCCACTACATACAAAAACAATCTTAATACTTCCCGTTTTCAAATCCACTCCTATCATTCAATCCCTATACAAACTCTGCTAAACACACAAGAAATCAAGTGCACAAATATAAAAAAACTAATGCGCAAGACAAAAGAAATTGTACTAACCTACTAACTACTAATCTTTGGTTCTGGAGTAGCAAGCTTCTCGCTGTAAAAGTTCTTCAAGGCCTCCTCAGGGGTCATAGCGCTATATAAATACATTTACAATAGCAATTAGAATGATATAAAATGACTCTTGTAATTAATCATTCTTGTGATGAAGTACCCATCCACCAAACTCTAAATAAGGCCATATGTGGCAGTCCTGCTGGGGCACAGAGAGTGTGAATGGAAAGGCTATAGGATATCATTTTTTTCAAGCACACACAACATTTAAATATCTGTAAATGAACTGAACACATATTTCAGAATAAACAGCAGTTGATAAAAACACAAATGAAGCATATGTTGTACAATTCTGAAGTGCAATTTTAACACAAAATTTAATAGGAAAAAAATCAATACACTTGGTAATGCACACATTAAATATTTTCTGAAACTCTTTTTAGGCAGATTATCCTTTGTGTGCTATATAGGTTGATCAAGGAACCTGTGTATCTGTGCATATTCAGTGCCCATTTCAATACAAAATGTGCTGTCTGTAAATGACAATGCCTTACCATACTATGCTTTAGCAATATATTTGCGACATTGTACTCCCAAGTTCACTACCAGAAACATACTACTCCCTCACCACTCTCCTGCTGAATACATTTGCTACACTTGTTCTTTATGCGATGCCTGGATTTTTACAAATCCCTACAATTTCATAATGTAACATTGATAGCAACACCACTCATCAGATAATTTTTCTAGCAGCACCACCTACACACATAAAAGGTTTCCCATTGGAAACCCTGGCCCTGTTTCTTTGTAGCATCTCAGTATTCTGGAATCAAAAAAAATCATAAGATGGAGTCACCAACACTGAAGAGGAAGAGAAAATGCAATGACAACAAGACTGTGTTGCAGGAGCGGCACCTGCAGGTAAGAAGGTGGAGCCGGGTTGGGAATTCGACAGACGACCACGAGAGAAAATTAAATAAATCATGAATTTTCCCTCGTCGTGGTCGTCGGTTGAAATGCCCCCCACCGCCCCACCGCTCTTACCTACATGGCCCACTGCTGCTATGTTGACGTCTTGGGGCAGGCTCTTGACACAAGAGTTGATCCATTCTAATAGGAGGTAAGGTTTTTATTCCATGTTAGGCCCTTAGGTTACAGCAGCCGCAGATAAGTCCTGTCAGTGCTCATCCTTCCTCCAACTGTCCTTATCTCCTGGTTTCCACTCCACCAACATTCTGTGACATTATTCACATTCAGCATTCTCAATTCCCACTCTGGCATATGGGGAATGGGGATACACAGGATGCTATAGGTAGCCATTGATAACTCAGCCAGCCCTTGCAGACCTGCCATCGCCAGTGTGTAAATTAGCAATGGGAAAGTGTGATTTTTGTGAGAAATGCACCTAATTTTCACGAAGATTCCACAAAAGTGTATGTATTAAGCAAAATGCGCGTGGCAGTTATATAACATGAAAATGCAACACAAGGGATTATCTAATCTACAAAAGTCCCCCCCCCCCCCCCCCCAACATTCTTCACCACGGAGTTTGGGGACCTCATGCTTCTTTTCTCAACCACATTACAACCAACCAATGGTCAAAAAGTCTCAGAATTGAGGTGAATTGCTACACTACAGTCTAGAAACATAGCAAAGGTGTTTTTACACTTGTGTCGTTGATGTCTGGTAACAGAGACATCACACAATGTTAATGTTAATACTTGCAAGTTCTATGTATGCAAGACAAAAAATAGGACACCCTCCTCCACCATGCTATGTCTTGCATGTGCCATCAGTAAGGAGTGGAGACAAATATAATACTAAATTCACGTAGGGAAGGGTTTGAAGGAGATTGCAGCAGAATTCTATTTACTTCACCACTTAAGTCTACGTTTACATTTACATTTGCATAACAAGTGTTGAGTCAATATAACTTGCTACACCAGAAATATATGAAAAAACATTTGTGTAGACAGATATTTGAAGGTAAATCTCTTGTTAAATGAATGAGTAATTGTTACTTTGTCAGTGGCATTGAATAACAGCTGAACATACATGTGTGAATATGTACAAAGGTAAGAGTCGTTGAATGCTGCGCCGAGGCTCAGACTAAGCACTACTTACATATATCTAGTGATGAAACAAGCAAACGTGATTCAGTGCAAACACACACATGCTTTTGGTGACACTTTTAAGCAGCAGATCACTATGACGGATGCAGTTGTTCATGCCATGTACAGTTTGCCCCTGCGAGTTCAAACCACTACACATGGGCTATGAATGATGTCTCAGGGTTTGTATGATGGATGGCCTTCATAAACCACATTTCATCATTGTCAACTCATTATGGTAGACCTCATAAAGGGGGGAGGGGAATGAAATAGGACTCAGCAAAACAGATCCCAAAACCTACTCTTTGACACATGTAGGTCGATGTGTATAGCTGGAGGCAATGCGATATTGTGCAAAACCCAGAAGGTCATAACTATCCTCCAGACAGCATCTAGGGACTATAATAGACCCCCTCCAACCGGCTGCAAACATCTGAAGCATGATGCCTTCAGAAACATCCACTCAATGTTTGTGTACCTGCTCTGTAGTGCAGCAGCTGAGGTACATCGATGGAGCAATGGAACAGAGTCAGGAGTTGGGGACAGGCGAAATGCTGCGCCAATGGATTCAAGCTAGCCTGGTGAGGGGTGATACCCCAAAATCGGTCCCAGGATGCTTGTTTGCAGTCCAGGAAAGACCTGGCTTGGCAGTTTGGGCTGGACTGTTCCCATGAGGAGCAGGGTCAAGACTGATTTGCATATGTCGGGGTCCAAACTGGGGTGATGTGGAGAGTGAAATAACAATGAATTAAACCCAGAACAGTGATGTCGGGTGAGTGTTTCAACACTCCGTCCAGACTTTTATTTTGTGATGTTTTGATATGCAGAACCACCTAAGAGCATGAGAAATAGATTGATAGAGGTGAGTAACAGAGGAAAAATGCACATTTGCTGCATCTCACACTGTTTTACTTTAAAATATGCTGCTCTGAGTGGCTACAAGGTGTGTGAAAATTCATTAGTATGCAGGTTAACATGCGCTTTGATAATATAGATTTAATAGGTAAATTTCAAATACTCACCAAGCAGCCACACGTCTCTATAGATGCTGACGTGCAACGATGCTCAAATCAAGCTCTGCCAAAGACGAAGTTGTTATGTGTCGCTCCCGGGAAATTATTCAGAAAAGGGGGTGGTGATGAACAGAGTGTCTGAATTAAGCAGACCACTCTTACCCAGTCCAAAGATCAGGGCTTGATCCATCACCGTTATTTATCTCACTGCACCATCCCAGCTCAGAACCTGGCTATATGCAAATCAGTCTGTCCCTGGCCCAGTGCATCATGGGAACAGGGCAGACTAAACTACCAAGTCCCGGGAAATTGGCATCCATAAATATGAAGTATTGCCTGGCACTGCAGACAGCGTGCATACTGATGGATGCCAGCAGTGGCGATCTTGATGCAGTGTGCCAGAATAGCTGTAGCACATGATGGGTACAGTCAATAGCATCATTTTGTTTCCTGTGGTATGGTGATGCATTGCTGGATATGGCTGTGCAGGCATTACAGGACTTGCTGCAGGGCGTAGGATTGTCTGGACTATGAGATGCCTTCTATGATGTCACTGGTCCTCTCAAATGAAGCAGCTGACATGAACACACAGAGTAAGTGCCATTAGATGACCAGTAGTAATATGGGGAGGTCAGCTGCGGATGTGAGCTCCAGTTCCCATTCCATGGCTCTGTCAAGGATGACGTGTGCAGGGATGGCACAAGATTTTGTGGGACTCAGGGCAGAAGATTTGGTGGGGCCCTCCTGGCCACTTGTCACAGCAGACATGACAATGAGGCTTACTTGTTGCTCAACAGTATTTCTATACCTATCCTTTCCACTCATGCACCTTCCCTCTCCTTTGCACTTCCTTTTGTCTTCTTGCACCTTTTCTTCTCCACGGATCCCCCCCCCCCCCTACCCTGTAGGATCTACGCGCTGCACAACGCACATTCAGATCACCCGGCATTGCTATCAAGTGCCCGGTGCCACCTGTCACACTTTTAGGCAGTCCTGGGTGCTTTCCGTTCTGGAACATGTAGATTTACTCTGTTCATTACAAAATATATGGATTACGAATCCACGAATGCAACGTGTTGTCGTCAGGTCTGTTGCATGTGAAAAGAGCCCTTACACCTCTCTTTTAATATACAGACTTCACACTCTTGTGTGTCTCTCACTTATTCCCCACTCTTCCATGCACCTGTCCTATTATAAATTAAATGAATTTGTACTTGTAAAGCACTTATACCCCAACCGGGGTTTCCTGGCGCTGTACACATTCCGCTGTGGAACCCTTGCTGGCTTTTCCCTGTGAAATGTCCACTCCTGGGCACCCTCAAGGTGAAGCAAGAGGGTGTGGGGGCAATTGTGGAGATTAAGCAAGTTATTGCCCAGAGTTGCACCCATGATTAGAATAGGCAAAGAGGCAAGAATTATCAGGTCCGAGGAAATTGAACCCAAGACCCACCGAGGCGGGAAATGAACCCTGGTCCCGGGACAGACCTCTGCATCAGGGTCTGCCGCTCTAACCATTGAGCCACACTTCTCAACACTCTGGAAACCCATCCCGTAATCAGGTTCGAACACAGCAATAGGCATCGGTAATAAATGCGTGATCTCTTTACACTCCCAGTGGAACATAGAGTCTGTCTTTCATGCCCAGGTATCACTGCCTCATTCGTGAGGAAGGATATCCATGCACTTGTTGGCACATGACAAAATCCCTCTAAAACAAAAACACTCACAAACACACACAACTACAGTCAATAGAAACAGTAGCAGCAGAGCCATTCAAGACTTTCTGTATACTTACCCTGGGACGGGTCCTGCCCTGATTGACTTCTGGAATGTACCTCCTACACTTACCTCTACTTTGCTGCTATTTTCAGCACACATGTGAGGCACTGCATCACATTCACAGTGAGTCTGACTCCACAGGGCCTGGTACACATCCATTCATGTACAGGGTCGCCTCATCATTAATCACCTTGCAGGGCCTTTCGAAGCGGGCTGGATCTGGTGTGCAGCAGTCTATTCAACATAAACAATGTGCACTGCGCATATTGGTAGGCCGAGCATGCGCAGTTTTTCATTGCCACTTGGAGGGTCTGCAGCAGTGTTGCACATCTTCAAACCCTTGACACGATTGTGGGAAACAAAGGAAGGGTTGGCAGCATATCCTTCGTAAGTCCACTGACTGACTTTGTGTAGTGTGACTCACATTAAGGCTGGATAAAATAACGTTAGGCTGGAGCATCTCTTGAGTAGCTGTGAGATTTCATTTATGCACTCACCCTCCTTCCTGCTTCTTTCCTCACTTGGGTGTGTGCCTGATGATTTGCATTGCCTCCCTCTTGATCTTCCTTCATTTCTCCCTTGATACACCCAGCCTACCAGACAGCATAAACGGACTTGTTGCAAAAGACTTATTGTTGGCTTACCAAATACTTACAGTGGCATAGAGACTGTGCGCTGCTTACAATAGGTTGGCTATATTGTCAATCCCATTTGCTAGCCTTGTATTTAATAGCTTTCCTTGTCCATCTTGTGTTTATCCCTCCCCTGGAGCATAGCCTCTTTACTTTTCTAGGTTTCGCCTGCTCAGGTGCGAAATTTTTTGTATTAAAAATAAAAAATCTTAAAAGGGCTAACACCTTTATTTATCATTGGCTGGCACGTCGATCTTGTTTCCTTGCTTCCTATTGGTCAGCGCCTCCTCCTTGCCTCCATCTTCCTCCCTGGCTTTGAGTCTTCGTCCTGCCATGGAGACAGGAGCAAGTACTGCCTGGTCGCCAGTGTCCTTCCACTGCAGGCTCTGGCAGGTACTCTATTTTTGTGGGGGGGGGGCCTTCTCCTCCACCCACTCACTCCTCCTCCTACTCGCTATTTTTGAAACCCTCCCGCTCGCCATTGTTCCTTTAAAACCCATTCCCCGCCATCTTCCCACTCTCCTTAACCCACCCACCTACTTTCCTTTGTTTCTACACCTTAGACCCTCACATCTCCCACTCTCTATTGGGTTTCCCACCCTCCTCCCTCGTGTGCCAACCCAGCAGCGCTGATTGCTTACATGTTGCAATACAGTGCGGGATCCAGTGCAACATGGCTTAAAGTTTTTTTTAAAAGGGATCTCGTTTTTGCAAAATACCCTCTCCAACTGCTATGTGTTTGTTCTCTTTCTCTTGCTCTTGCTGTAGGGTCTGGGGGTGAGGGGAAGAGTCAGCTGAGCAGGCGAGAATCAGCCTTTATATTCTACAGTCAGAATGGCAAAACAAGCATTGGCAAAGCCAATACAAATCTCAACTCTGCAGCAGTGCTACCTTTACTGCAACTTCAACGAGACTCGTTATACTTCTTTCACAGTCTCATCATGTCAGAACTGGATCATTTTCAATATTATATACAAGGAAGCTGTAGATGTTGCTTATTCATCTTATGCAACTAATAACCACTGACAAAGCCACTAGTACTGGCTTGTTGAAGGTGCAATTTTACTTGTAATATTTATCTGGAGGCAATGGCAGAAGTAGCAAAATACCAGTCGGGTAGTACGCTATGCTATGCACAGATTTATATAGCTTACATGTTTTTAAGCGACACCTTTAATTACATCAGCCATGCCCCTTTGAAAGACCCCCCAGGTTTTTTCATCCCACTTAAAGCCATGTTGTCAGGTCAGTATGTAGGCTATTTTTTTGGCTAGTTGTTGACCTGCTTTATGGTCTAGTGAGCCGGTTTTTACTGTTGATTTTTATGATATTAAATCAAACATTGCCTGTAGCAAAATCAAATCAGTTCAGCCCTTCCATACCTCACAACTAACTTATAGAGCATATGTTTACAAGTTGAAAACTGAGCTAGTTTTCAAACATGGGACATTTTTCTAGCTAACTAACTCCCTAATGGGGGCCCCTTTTATTTTGGTACAGGGACCTATTTTCTGTCCCAGTCTGATGCTGCATGTTAGGCAGGGCCACTGGAATTATGCAATTGTGCGGTGACGGCGATTTCTGCATAATTATGCATTTGACACATTTGACACATAATCCATTAGCTGCTGCATATTCTACAGATTTTAACAACAAAATTGCTTTCTATCTCAAACGGTTCAAAAGTTACTAAAATTGCAGCGACACGTCTTGCCTCAAGTGGAAAGGCCCTTTGAAAAGCTGGAATAGTCAACTTTCTGTTTCCCACTGCTATCATAGGGTGTTAAATTGGTACTAATGGGATGCAACCAGTGCCCAAACTGTTACCAAATTTAAAAATGGCAAAAAAATGAAGTAATACTATTTCAAAATGTGCCAGAGTATGCCGCATAATTTGCCTTTTATTGCCACATAATTTATTCGCCCTGCCACATAATTTAGCTCTCTCCTGCTGCATTTGTCCAGTGGTCCTGATGTTAGGGTAATCCATGGCAGCTATTTCCAGCATGTGTGTTTCTGTATTTCATTTCACAGCATATTACTCTTGGATGATGCACCTTTGTACTGAGTCGCCTTCAGGTGTTTATAACAGGCTACAGTTGAGCACTTTGGAGTTGAGGATGCAGGCAGTACAACTTTCACACTGTGCCAGTCTGTGGGTCAAAAAGGTGTTCAGATTACATGGTCATTCAAAATATGGCCTCTCTGCAGAGCACAAAAAGCAAAGGCACTGCATTCCAGTTGTGATTCTATGCAAATGTGTGTGAAGGAGGTAATTATTGGTCAAAACAACAAGGTGAAAGTAAAATAATTTATTGTTGTTACTTATTTAGCTTAAACAGCCAACAACCATTGACAAAGCCCAGTCGAGGCCGGCATCCCTCGGCCGCGACTGGGTTTTGGCAATGGTTGTTAGCAGTAAACTGTGGGGGGTGGGTCCTGCGGGCAGGAAGGGGGAATTTTAATTTAAAAAGAATAATAATAACTTTACTTAGGTGGCCCGATCTTATCCTGCGTCGTCTCTGCTTAGGGGCCTCACATGTTCCTTTTCTGCCCGGGGCCCCACATATCCTAGGACTGGCCCTGAGCCAATAGATATTGCCTGCAAGAGAGCTATTGGCTCGCTCAATGTTTTTAGTCATGCTGTACAGCAGCACGACTGCTGTGCAGCATGGGTGAAAGTAAAACAATAATGCACTAGGATGCAGTCAGCTTTCTTTTTTATTGCAGGCAGAGCATTAGGCAACATCGCATTGGGGAGCAAAACGGACAATGAAGGAGGGTGTTGGTAAAAAACACTAAGTCTCTGGCCACGTCATAGCACTATTTTGTTGTTGATTGTGGGGTAGGAGTCAACACGGACGGAGGGACATGGGAGGCAGCAGAGAAGGAGGAAGGGCGATTCGAGTGCACCATGAAGAATGGGGGCAGATGTGAGGGGCTGGGAGAAAGCCAGTGGCGGTTCCTTCACAATGGTGGAGGAACGTCGCCCCACTGCCTGGCGCAGAGCCAGTTAACAAAAATAAAACAATGCTCTAGCATCATTTTATTTTTCATTTGCCGGCTCTGAGCCAGCTTGTGCATGGAGGGGAAAGGTGGAGTGCTACGTTCACTCCATTTCCTAAGTGCTTATGCATGTTTGGCCAGCCATCTCAGGCCAACCTATGCACACATGCGCTATTGGGTTTCTCCAGCATGGCTGCATTCAGGAGCTGGGCTTGAGAAACTCCACATACTCCATGACCGGAGCAGAGTGTCTTTCCTGCCCGCTTAGGTCAATCCCCGCGCTGCTCTGCAGAACAGGGATTGGATAGGAGTCGGTCCCAGGGGCTGCTGCGACCCAGGGAGAGGCAAGCGGAAGCAATGGAACGGGGAGGTGGCCGGCGGCGTCAGGCAAATTTTTAAAATTATTATTATTAACCCGTCCCCCTCTTTCCTACCGGGCACACTCTCCCCCCTCCCGTGCTCCCCCCACCCACCGCAGCACCTGGGACAAGTAACAGCAGAAGGAGGGTGGAATGGGTGGAGGCAAGGAACAACGATAAGACAAGTGAGGGTTGAAGACAAGCAAAAAGAGGTAGGGCGGGCGGGGAAGCAGCAATGCAGATAACTAAGGAGAGAGTGTGAGTGGAGGAAAGCAAAATGGACGAGAAAAAGCAGGTGGAGACAAGCAACAAGGACCAGGGAGGGAGATAGGGTGGTCAGTTGGGGATAAGCAGCACTGATGTGGGAGGAAGGGAGGAACAGGAATACCTAAAAAAGGCGAGAACTGCTTAGGACATTGCCGATTCCTATTGCACATGTCCTCTACTACATTGTTCAAATTGGGTGTGTTTATTGAGCCACTCATATGTAATTAGTTTAATTATCAAAGGAAAGATGAAAGGCTGAGTCTGTCCTGGCTGGGTCTGCAACTCCCACTATGAAGATGTGTTTTTTTCAGTAGTATCTATCTGAGCCATCACCTCACTGGCCCATATTTTCAGGCTTACCCCATCCACTGCCAAGCGCAGAGGCACACACGAGGAAGGAAAGAGCTGAAGTCATAGGGCACTTTTTTTCTGTACCTGGAGACTGCATTAGTCTTGTGGTGTTTGTTGTACTTTCCTCTTGTTAGCCTAATCAGACTCCTGCCCTGCTGTTACCCTTGTAAATACTGTGTATGGTTAAGGAAAACGTTAAAGAAATTCCTGTTTGACCAAGTCGAGTATACATTTATTTGATAGTTAAAGATATAAAACCTTTAGATTCTGCAATGAAATCCTATGTATTATTCAGCACAATGATAATCAATATTTGTACTTATGGTAGATGAAAAGTGGAGCCAGTTATCATCGTATCTGTAGAATATTGCCTTTGCAATAATAAGCATTGTATCTGTATCATCAATGAGTGATTGGTACATGTGGATAGAGTCACATATAGACCACAAAGAACACACCTCCTTCTGTCCACTTCTCCCTCTGCTGTCAATCACCTCATCTCACACAATTTCCTCATTGCTGATTGCTCTCTAACCGTTCTCTCTCCACGTATGTTTGCAGTTTTATATCGCGTGAACTTGACCCGAAGGTATTGGAGTGCTTCACATGTGCACCATTTATATTACAAGAGGTTGCATTTTTGTTTTTGGGGGCACAGGGAGATTATGTGATTTGCCCATAATCATAAGCTGTTGAGCTGACTCCTCGACTGGAACCTGGTTCCCCAGTTCCAAAGTCGGCAGCTCTGGCTCTGGCAGTAACGCCACACCCTCTCATGGTATAAGTATTTATGCCAACATACCCACAACTATCTTCCATTCTCTTTCATCTCCCTTTCTTTGACCCTATCTCAACTCTCTCTGTCTAGCTCTACAGCCAACCATACATTCATCACTATGTTCCCCAACCTACTACCAGCCATCTGCCTACTCACTCACCCATCCTTGGACCATACCCAATCATCCATCCATGTATCCACCCAGCCCTCAAACATCCAGCAACTCATTTAGCTCTTTTCATGTGTGGGAACAAAAAGGTACCCCAAAATTTAGACAGCCCAAAATGTACCTCATTCAGTTCTCCCCAAGTTTACTGAATCAGAGACAGCGTTAAACCCCAATTTCATGAGGCAAGGTGTCCCCGAGTTAAGAGACATTCCAAAACATCAAAATCAAGAAAAACACAGTTCATTAAGAAATATTTTTTTTTTGTTCCTCATCTCAACCATGGCTGGCCCATCAGTACCGTGGACTGGGAGAAATGTGATATGAGAAATAGACATACTGTCTCAGTGCAAGACTGGTAGGGGTCGATCGTAATAAGGAACCGCCAAGACCCTACAGCCATGTCAGTCTCCCAGTTGATCACAGACCCTTGTGTACGATTTGGACGGTAATTGCCATTAGCCAGATTCCACCATTGCTGTTACCACAAATTCGCCTTAAAGAAAGGGCTGGAGTGATAGAGCGAAGAGAGTGCA
Organism: Lissotriton vulgaris; assembly: GCF_964263255.1. NCBI lineage: Eukaryota > Metazoa > Chordata > Amphibia > Caudata > Salamandridae > Lissotriton > Lissotriton vulgaris. Next base: position 1,142,236,725 of record NC_141695.1, on the reverse strand, counting down.
TCATGGCTTCATAATCATTGGAACTGGGGGGAAAAAAAAAACCAGCTCTAGTTATTGAGACCAATCAAGTTTCAACCAAAAAGCTCTTTTGTCAGGTTTTCCTGCCCTGGAAAGATCCATTTTAGATATATGTAGCATGGAGAAACTCCAGTCGTGCAACGTCAGAGGAGAAGCCTCTTTCCACCGCCTGCAGATCTCACGTCGAGCCACCAGCATTGAGTAGAACAAAAGGTTGTTATTAGCACTTCGCTTTTTGTCCACTACTCCAAAAATAACTAGGCGGAGATCTATACTCACAATAGAGCCTATTGAAGATGTTAATTTATTGCCTATTGATTGCCAATAAGATGTTAAATATGGGCAATCATAAAACATATGCGTGTCTGAGGCTGCCACTTTACCACAACCGGGACAAGCCACTGGTACACCTGTTGAACATTTGGACAACCTCTGGGGAGAATAGTAAGCCCTATGAAGGGTAAAAAGGTGGTTTCTGCGAAGCCAGGCAGGTTTGACAATATCCCAGAGAACGTTGCAAGATGTTAACCAAAGTTCATTCACGTTTATTGCAGGCAATAGGGAGCCCCACAGCTGGTCTGGAAGATGGAATTCTCCGTCAATCTCCTCTAAGATTAGATTGTAAAAGTAGGAGACCTCCTTAGACGTTGGTGCCTTGTCAAGTAAGGAAGATTCCAGTTGACTACTTCCTCCTAAAGGTTGCTGTAGATGACGAGAGGGGCCTGTTCTTTGTGCTTGTGCCCAGCTTGAGATTTGTAAGAATTTTAATCTAGAGAGATTGGGGCTTACCTTAGTAGGTGTTTCCAAGAAAGCATTTCCCCTTCAAAGAACAGGTCTCCCCATGTTAAAATTCCAGCATCTTTTAGTGGGCTTATCAATGCATCTTTAGTCCAGCACAGAGGAGCAGGAAGATCCCATATAGGAGATCCGTTAGAATGGTAGCCTATTTTGGTAGTGGTTCTAAGGTTATACCAGGATCTTGCTAGGCCCTGCAATACCTTCAGCTTGATTTTCTTAAAAAATGTGGGGTCTCCGAACTTAAATAGAAAACCCATCTGACTTAGACCTTCACACTGTAGTAATGTTGAAAACATAAAACCGATGCCCTGATCTAGTGGAGTTTTGAGTAGAATTCGGGCGTGTGTCAACTGAAAGGCCCAAGCATAAATCTGAAGATCAGGACCGGCCAAACCACCCTTCTCTCTACGATGCCTCAATTTACTCCAAGAAATTCTTGCACTCTTGTTCCTCCAGACAAATGAGGTAATGTCACTCTGCATCTTCGCTATCAGTGTTTTATCAAAATATAGTGGTAAGCTGTTGAAAATAAAGGTCAACCTGGGTAAGATAGACATCTTGACTAAATTTGATCGACCTAGGAGCGTTAATGGAAGATGTCCCCAAGAACTCATTAGTTTCCTACATTCTTTAGCCACCAGAGTGAATTTTGTAGGGGCGATCAGATTAATATCCTTTACAATTTTTATGCCAAGATATCCCATGCTGTCACAGGGTTGTACAGGAAGTTCCGCTGTTGTGCTGTTCCACGCCATAACCTCGGTCTTTGTGGCATTAACTTCATAGCCAGAAATGTTTCCAAATTGTTGTGCAAGGTTTATGACTGTCGGGAACACAGTGCTAAAATCTGAAGTTATGATCATAAGATCATCAGCATACAAGGATACTTTTTTCCCCCAATCTCTATATTTGAATGGTATGATGTTAATATCTTCGCGGATTATTTGAGCAAATGGCTCGATATAGAGATTGAAGAGCAGGGGCGAAAGCGGGCAACCCTGCCGAGTGCCCCTTGTGATGGTAAATGGTTCCGACAGTCCGCCATTAACCAAGACAGAGGCCGATGGGTTATGGTACAGTGATTCCACCGCTCTGCGAAAGGCCCGACTCACGCCGAATTTTTCCAAGGCCCCCGACGGGTACACCCAGTTGACCCTCTCGAAGGCCTTGGCTACGTCCAACGTGAGAATAGCCAGGGATAGCGATGAGCTAGTTGCCATGTCAATCGCTCCTATTAGGTCGTATATCAGCTCATAAAGCTGGCGACCTTTAACAAAGCCCTTTTGGTTGGAATGTAGAACTGAGGGGGCGACCTGCCCCAATCTCTTGGCTAGAAGTGACGCGAAGATCTTATAGTTGGCGTTAAGAACTGAAATTGGGCGATAGGAACCGCAGGCGGTGGATGCCTTTCCTGGTTTCAAAATAAGCGTGATTGAAGCTTTATTCCATGATGTGGGCGGTAGATCACCATCTATCAGAACTTGATTGAATAACCTGGCGAGAAAGGGGGCGATATCAGCTGCAATATGTTCATATATGTCTCTACCGGTAGGCCAGGGCCCGCCGCCTTTCCAGATATATTGTTAAGTATGGCAGTTGATACCTCTTCTACCGTCATAGGCTGATCTAAAAAAGCCACTTTTTCTGTGGAGAGTACTTTGAGTGAAATTTTATTAAGCCAGTTTCCTACATTATCGGAGGAGATGTTATTATCCTCTCAATATATAGCCTGGAAAAAATCTTTGAAGGCTGACCTTATTTCTGGGTCAGAGGATACTGTGCCGGAGCCAGTAATTATAGACTCAATATTGTTGCATGTCTGATCAGTTCTAGACTTCCAGGCTAGTAATTTGCCCGCCCCTTCACCAAATTCAAAATTGGCTAATTTACTGGCATCCCACCTTTGCAAAATACGTTGGTTTAGTAGGGAAGCTAGTCGCGCTTTAAGCTTCATCAACTCCTCTCGTTTAGCCAGTGTGACATGCTCAGGGGCATTGTTAAGATTTTCTGACTCTGATTGGGCTGTCGATATGTTAGCCTCTATCAGTGTGACTGCTTGGGTATACTGTTTCTTTCTAAACAAAGTTTTATTCTTAATAACCCCTCTCAGAGAACATTTAAAAGCATCCCATACTGTGCTAGAGCAGGCCGAACCAATGTTAATTTAAAAAAATTCTTGCGTTTCCACTCTGATATACTCCAAATCATCGGGAGATGTAAGGAAAGATCTGTCAATTGACCATGACCTAGTCGGGGGTTGAGACTGCAGGTGAGATGGTAAATAGGTTACACTCCTAACTGATTTATCCAGAACTTTGTTTAGCAAAATGAAATCGATCCTAGATCTATGACGGACGGTACTTGTAATTTCTGAAGTAAAAGCCAGTTTTCTGTCCCGACCTTGCTCTCCAAATGTCAATAAATCCATATTGATACATAGATTTAAGTAGGAGGTCTCTGGATTTAGAGAGAGCGAGTTGTCGGCCAGAGGTAGACTTATCCAGCAGAGGGTCAAGCATGATATTAAAATCTCCCGCTATTATCATAGGTTCCGGAAAATGCAAAAGCTCAGAGAACAGCGTGACCAGGGCAGATGGATCATCACGATTGGACCTATAGTATCCAACCAACGTGCCACACGTACCACCTATCATGACAGCCGCGATTACCCACCTACCGAAGGGATCAACCTTCTGCTTCAAGAGTCTTGTTGCAATGTTTTTTTTTTAAAGAGAATGGCAACCCCTCTAGTGTTAACTGTTTGAGAAGTGCTAACAGATAAATCTATCCATCTGTTTTTTTTAACCAGGTCTAAAACTTCAGCTTCAACTAGATGTGTCTCCTGGAGAATAATGACCTGCGCATCAAAATCACGGATGTATTGTAAAATCGTGCTAGATCTAGGTTTGGTGCGCAGGCCATTAACATTCCAGGAGAGGATCTTAATGGTACTCATAGTTGATATATCTAATGATGTTGGATCCTACTAACTTACACCCCTTAGTACTACTTAAAAGAGCAAAATTCGTCCATTGTTCACATATAAGATTGTCGACCGCCATTTTAGAGATGAGAAGCATTTTATTTTTTATTTCCCTAACCCTTACCCACGTGAAAACCACCCCCCCCCCCCCCTCCCCTGAGTAGTGCTCCTTGAATGGGTGCAAATGTACTACATTTTAGAATTCACAGACATTGGCAGTGGTAGGCCTGGAAAGCTGTGCCATTCTCAGATTTACAGGGCGTACAACTGGCCTCCCTCATGTTCCTAACCCTGCCAGCAAATTCCCTGAAGCCCTAATCCTAGCAGCATTGAAAGAAACCTCCTTCTCGATCCCTCTAGTTATGGCAGCATACACCGGCCTCAGGCCAACCGACCCAGAGAGAAGCCTCTTTTCGTCCCTGCTGCCTTGTTGCGAGGGGTGAGGGATGCCCTGTTCAGTGAGCCAAGCTTCCAGATCTCCTGATATGACGTCAAACCTCCGAGCCATTTCTCTAAACCTGAACCCCTCTTTGAGACACAGTTTAGAATGAGTAGTGCTCAACTGCACCTTGCAGCTTCATGTCTTTAACATAGTGGACGCGGCATGATGACATATAATCAAATGCTTAAGTAATCAAGCAATCACGCGCCTACCTAATGGTGTGGCCAGCTGCCACGTCATCACTCCTTTTTTTTGGCCAGTGGTGTCCGGCATCTTCGAAAAATATTTCTTGCATACAGCATTGGCAAGGCAACTAGGTCCCAAAAATGAACCAGATGGCTTTTGCAATGCTTTTATGCAGGTAATTTTCCATTTTGTGCCCGATCCCCGGAAATCTCCCACAGTCAGGGGCGGATTGGCAATGTGGGCATTCGGGCATTGGCCGAAGGGCCGGTGTCTCCGTGCCCTCTGTGGGACGCTTTTTTTCTCCCCTTTCCCAGCCGCACAGTGAAGCTGCATTCATTTCTCTGTCTGTGTCTCCGTGCCCTCTGTGGACTAGGAAAGGGGAGGAAAAGAAAACGGCCCACAGAGGGCACGGAGACAGAGACAGAGAAATGAATGCAGCTTCATTGTGGCCGCAGTGAGTACCCGCTGTGGCCTCTCCTTCACCCCTGGCCCCTGCCCTGCAAAGCAATCACGCTGAGGGTGGCTGGGGAGGGGGTGATTGTTTGAAAAAATCGGCCTCCCTGGGGGCCAGGTGTTGCTCAGGCCTTTGAGCCATTTTCACCTGCCCCCCTGTGGCCCATGCAGCACATAAACAGTGTTAGTTTTAACACCTCGCCCACAGCCCTTCACATTCAGGGCATAGTGGGCGAGGAAGAATGGGTCTCGCTGTGGGGGCCAGGTGATCTTTGCAACTTGCACCATCTTCACCTCAACCTCCCCCTGCCTACCATGGATGAACCAGCACCTGTGTTTTGTGCTCCCCTGCCAGGACATTGTCCTGAGGCCTGGAGGGCTGGGGAGGGCTGAGTAGGTTAGTAATAGCAGGGGCTTTGCTGCTTATTAGGTGCTCCTTCCCTGGAGGGCTGGAATAATTTTGTGACAGAAAGGGGCCTTGCTGTGTTTTTAGTTGCTCAGCATGGCGCCATCGTCACCTTGGCCCTGTGTTCTGTGCAAAAACAGTATCCTCTCACTTTCATTCCTTTTCTGTGCCAAACGACTTAAGGATTTTGGGGGCCCTGGGCCAAACATATCTTTGGGCCCCTGTTCGGAACAGATTTGAATTTATAATCCAATTTCTGCTCTTTGATGCCCTCTTTCAGCTGGTCACTGGACAGTGCATTACCATACTTGTCCAAATTCTTAATGCATTTTCATCTAATATTCAAGGGCATTGACGTGTGTAACCAAATGGTGTTTCTTGAAAGGGCACGCCCCTTGAATGTGGGCCACACCCCTTGAATGTGGGCCACTATTTTCGTCAGTGCCCGGGCCAAATTGTGATCCCAATCCGACCCTGCCCACAGTCACACCTTAATAATTCACTTTTGCTCGAATGCACAGCAAGTAATGTAATGCTCTGATTTCTGGGTTTGACTATTCAGAAATATTGCGCTTGACGATTAGGCATGATTTCTTTAGCATACATGTGTATGCTATGCATAAGATTCCAAATGAAAAATTATAATTGTTTAGTCATTTAATCTCTTTTTCATATTTCTTATATTTAAGACGTAACTGCCCAATGTCTAGTTCATTTCATAAAAGCAAAAGTTCATACTTTATGTATTAAGTCATCTGCAAGACAGCCCAATCAAGTCAACATCAGGCACCATGCAGGGCCTTATCTGTCATTTCTTGCTAGATTGCCTGAGGCGGATGCCTGGGAGCTGGGCTGAGCATGTAGAATATGTTCCTTGCTATGAACGGAATGCTGGCTTATATCCTGCACGGCGGGGCTCTGACGTCAGAGCCTCGCTGAAAGGCAAGCTGGCACGAAAACCCAGAATCTATCAATCTTCCACACCTTCGTTCTTGTTCTGGGGGCGTTTGGGGTAGCAGATCGAGGGCATACACAGTGGCCTAACTCTGGGTTCTGGGCATTTTCTTACATCTCAGTAGACAGGCGCTCGACCCACTCAGATATCCATGTGAAATGAGGTTCGTAGTCCCCGATAGGGTGCCCATAGGGAGGCGGGACAATCAATCAATCAATCAATCAAAGCATTTATATAGCGCACTACTCACCCGGAGGGTCTCAAGGCGCTAGGGGAGGGAGGGTCCGCTACTGCTCGAACAGCCAGGTCTTGAGCTGCTTCCTAAATGCAAGGTGGTCCTGGGTCAGGCGGAGGTGGGTTGGGAGGGAGTTCCAAGTCTTGGGGCCAGGTAGGAGAAGGACCTTCCTCCTGTGGTGGCTCTTCGGATGCGGGGGACGGCGGCGAGGGCTTTCGCCCAAAGCCGAGCAAGACAATATTGTAATTAATACTAGACTCACATAGCATGGCACCATCTCAGTGGCGAGCTGGACAATCAGGGTTCTCGTTCCATTAATTATGAAAAGAAATGGAGAGTAAATGTTACCTCTGCAGTAACAGTATAAACAAGCATTGGCAAAGCCAATATGTCATGTGTTGTCCACCAGCCAATTGGCTTTGCCAATGCTTATTTTGTTTATCTCATGTTTTTAGTAAAACTTTATTGTTGGGGAAGGTGCATGCCCCCATCAATCTAAAAAAAAAAAAAAAAATTTGGTAAAAGCCAACATGTTTTTGTCTCAGAACGATGGACATTGCTATGTTAGTCCCTCCCACTGGAGGGAGCTACTTTGTATGTTGATGTGTTCCCTGTGAATGGGCAGAATGTTGTCACTTAAAGTGAAATTAGCCCGTGGTTTAGTTGGTCTCACCTACTGCTGTCTGCTATAACGGGTGGAAGAAAAATGTGAATGACACTCTACCAGACCAATAGGGACAACTGAAAGCCCCTTTAAGTATATTATACATATTTTAACAAAATCAAAATGTCTTAGCCAACGCTGGATCTAAAAATAATCTACTGCAAAATGATATGTTTTACATGTAACTCTCAAGAAAAGTTCATAAAATATTACATATATTTAGATTTTCACACGTGTCACAGGAGCATTATTTTTCTACGCTATACTTTAAATGTCCCTGCATAATTGGGGTTACCTCATTCAACACAGCCCTAAAGTACCCCCTTCTTGTATTCCACTTGACCAGTCCAGCTTTGCCATAGAGGTCTGTCCACAGTGGGAAGCAGACATGGATCATGTATTCAAGCCTTCCATTTTGAATGTCATTCAAAGCCTGTGGTTGCCATCCTTTGAAGGTGTGACTATCATTCCACTGATCCATCAAACTCTAGGTGCGCTATGCACCCTGTGACTGCACTAGGTGCTGCTGGGCGACTCTGTATAGAGGTTCACGAGCCAGAGAATTTATGGGGAGAGCTGAGCCAGAGCCAAGCCAAGGTCGAGTCAAGGCGGGCTCTGGTCTGGCTCTGAGAGCCAAGGAATAAACTCAGCCAGCAAAATCATGGTCAGTCATGTCGACAGGAAGGGGGAGAGGGATGCACAGGGATGGGGCGTCTGCAGACTGCCCATTGGTGGACGCGGCGCATTGTAACAGGCTGGTGCCTGTGTTAGGCCAATATTAGAGGCAATCATAGTCAGTCACATGTCACAATACTGACCCTGCTGGCATTTCACATCATTCTGTACCTTCTCAATCGTCTTTCTTGGCTTTTCTTTCCTCCCATTTTATTTATCTTCGATTTCTCAAAGCTCTTATTCCACATTCCCTCTCCTTTCTCAGTCTTGTCCCTCAGCAGGCAGCCACCTGCCTCCCTCTCTGCCCTGTCTTTTTCTAAGCACTGACCGTCTCCTCCGGCCCTGTCTCTCTTCCTATCTCCTGCCTAGTTTCTTCCTCTATAACCTCTTTCCCCTCCTTTTCTGACTCTCTTTTGACTCGAGGGTCCTATGGGGCCAAGTCAGATACAGAATCGACCCTTCAGTCACTCGCCCATCTCTTGTTCTACCGAGGCATACTTCTTTTTTGGACAACGGACAGGTACACGCGGTGGACCACCACATCGAACTTCTTTTTCAGGGAGCTACACGTCCATTTTGCCATCCTTTTTCAGGGGAGACCCTCCAATACTGCAGGGTCGATTCACAAACACCTTCCATGCATGAGTTAAATTCAAATATAAAGACAGATTGCAGCAGCGCTCAAACAAAGCAGCACCGGCAGGCTGCAGTCAGCCCCCATAGCATTGTGGGAGACGTAGTCCTTGCATTTTTTATTTCTCTTTTCAGTCTTCCGTTAGGAGCAGAATTCTGATGCATTTTTTAATGAGGAAATCTCTTTCTATTTAAACAGTTAGCATAGGTCAATGTAAATTAACGTAACTCTCTGACATCAAAGGAAATGAAAGACACAGTTACTACATCTACCACAATCCCATTGGGCAGCACTGAGGATCACACATCTCATATGTTATGTGCGGCTTTGTTTGCTTGCTACCAGAGTCCGTGCTCATGAACTACACTTAGGCCTGAAAATCTTAGTATAGGCATCCCCAACTGTGCTTGATTCACAAAATAAAGGCAAACTTAATACACGTCGTCACACGGTTCCATGGGTGTGTCATGTATGCAGCTTATGCAGACATTAGGCCCACTTAATGGGTGCGCACAAGAAGCCAAAATCATGGGGATTAGAAGAAACCCTAGCCCAGTACTAACGTTTGTAGTATTCACAGCTCTCTCATAAGTTATGCAAATGTATAGGACATATTGTGTACCAAACAATGCACTATTATCAAATGATGCTTTTCAAAGGGTGACACCCATGTATGTGGAAAAAAATCAATAATTGAAGTAGGAAATAATAAATTGAAAATCATTTTGAGATTAATCAATTTTGGTAAGCTTATTCGTTTGGAACCTACTCCAACCATTATTGTGCAATGATAGCAATAAGAAAATGGGTTTAAGTATTCCAAATACAGGTGCTTGGATTATGCACAAGTCATACACATCTATGTGAATTATCATACAGCAATTACTTAGGCATATGGGTTATAAGTAGTTTATATTTAAAAAAAGTTGTTGTTTTAACTGAGACTTGCATGAATCGGACGCTATGTGTTAAGACCTGATCTTTACTCAATAAAAGGCTGATTTACTCGAGTGAAATATTCTTAATTCCCTGAGCAGACCATTAGAAGGCCACCCATATTTTTTTCATTTTAATTTTACGTTTTTTTTCCTTGAATTTAGTGCCTATGACTCTTATTCGATCCTCAGTTTCCTTATCTGCTATCACGATATATGGCGTCATTTTATCCCCCCAAAAAGTGGATATTTCGCTACATTTTGTACTTATCCCTATTAAATATCCAAAGCAGGTCAATGTTCTCCCACTTTCTGCTGGCTAATTTCTATTTAGGGTGTTTCCAAATGTTGGCACGTATGCCCCTTTCTGACTAGGCATCCTGTTTGCGCAGGCAGGATGTATGGCATTCTTGCTAGCTGGCGGCAGGCGCGGGGAGCCTTGAGAGAGGCAACCGAAGGTGGAGGCCACCTCCTTCCACTTCTTGATGGCCAAGGGTGTCTGCCGCCATCCGGTCCTCGTCTCCTGGAAATAGAGTCCACGGCCACCATGTTTACTTCCTCCCATATGTTCGTAGAAAGTTCAAGAATGTCGCCGGATTCTTCGAGTCTGCCTATTTTCCTGCTTATTGTAGCTCACAAAGACCTTGCTTGAAGCCTGATTTAGCGTTTGGCAGACAGCCGCCTTAAGAGTGCCATTGACTACAATGCTCTTGTAATACAGCGGACAGGATATCCTCTAGGGGGTTGTAAGTGATTTTCTAATGTTTTTTGATCATTTGCTAATGTTAATAGCAAAGCTAACTTGTGCTTCGTCTTAACCTTTGTTTGTTTTTAATTTTTTTTTAACCAGGTACAAAATGGTCAAAAAAGTTCCAGGCGGGCGACCCACAATGCAACCAACGATAGACAGCCAATTCCCACTGCAGATGTCTTTCAGCCCGGCCCTGTGACTAGCACTTTACGGGTGGCCTACCACGGTGTGCATGACTATAAGATACATTTCATAGGGGCAAAGTTGGTTTTTTGATTGTATGTGGTCTCCAAATGTGTCTGTAGTCTGCTGACATTTTTCAAGCACACCTAAAAAGGTGCCCATAGACCAGGACTTTGACAAATGGACCCAGGACAGGCAAGGACCTCCCAAATCGGCAGGTCATAGTCTGCAGCCTTGGGATTGAGGGCCTCATTTATGAAAAGTGTTGCATCGCTGTGTGAAAACAGCGATGCAACATTTTTCAGTGCGCCCTCCTTACGACACTATGGATGCGCCATATTTACTGTTCTGCACTCTATGTCACAAGGATACACAGATACGTCAATACTCCTGACATAAAAACATTCAACAAAAAGAAAAAAAATACTCCTGACATGTCTGTAGGCACAAAAGTACCCCATTGCTGGGGTGTGTCTGAAAACAGGCACATCTCCAGCAGTGTGTCCTTTCACATGGGACAAGCCTCATGTGAAAGGGCCTGCATCCCTCCTTACTCCTGCTGTGAAGCAGGCATAAGTATTTGACGCAGTGGCGTCCTAAAAGTGGTGTAGTGAAATTTAACAGATTTTACTGCACTACTACTTGAGCCATTTTTCGGGGGAACTCCCACCCTGCATACATTATATGTGACACTGGTATAATGTAGCGCAAGGGTTTACAAAGTGACGCAGCTGCCTAGATGTGTCGCTTTGTAAATATGGTGCAGTGGCAAATATTTTATGCCCCGCAGAATCACAAAAAGTGACGCAACAGCGGCATAAAGGGCTCATAAATAAGGCCCTGCGACCACAGTCTGCAGAAGGGGGTTCAACATCAGTCCACAGTCATGTCATCAAGGGCGTTGATGCAGTATATTTAAAGTGGTGCCCATAGTTTGCCGTCTAGGAATCTTGACTAAGTCTCCGCAAAACTTGCCTTATTTCCTTTGTGGAAATTATGCTAAATTTCAGGAATTTATGTGGAATTATACATTAATGTGTGAAATGCAGGGGGGCGTGGCTTGGGCGCCGATGGCGATGGTCGCCTGAGAGCTCGGCTCCGGGACTAAGCCCGGGATTATCCTGAAAATCGGAGGCTGCGGGACACCCCAGACCCCGCATTCTGCTGAGTGTGCCGACGGTAACCTGCCGAGGCCCCTGGTGGAGATCGGACAAGGGTTGCTCCGGAGTAAGACCGAAGTTTGCGGAGTTGCGGAGTGCGACCCAACATGGCGCCCGGACTCCTTTGTCCCCCTGTGAGAACCTACTGACTTGGAGAAGAGCCGTGGGCAGCGACTGGCGCCCGGCTTCGCCATCCCCGGCTGTTCTGGGCATGGGACATTTATTGGATTGGACCTTTTGCAACGGATTTGCACTCGGTTGGACGGCCGGGTGGGTGCCCACGCAGTGGAGGGCACCGGGAGCGGACGCCCTGTGATCCGAGCGGTGGCCCGCCTCGCGACTCCACAACTAGCTACGTCTTCCTGGCCAGTCCACCTACATGGGAGGCGCGACACTCTGGCGCCGCAAATCATCCGAGGGAGTTGGTGGCCCTCACCCCGGGTCTATAGTGGAGAAGCGGGTCTGCCCGATTTGGCGACGGCTGTCTCCGCCCCCTCATCGGTGCCCCCGGACGCCGTGGCGGTGGCGTGAGCCGAAGCGGCGGAATCTCCACGGGGTCTGGAGAAGGAGGTCGCCCATACTCGAATTGAGGACAAGCACCCGGGAAGGTCGTGGTCGACACCTGCACGCGGAGCCGCCTACTCCGGGACTCTCACGGAGTGCCCCTGGAAGCATGGGGAAACCTAGAGGGGCCAAGGGATCCAACCAGACCGCCTCGGACTCTGAAGCCCAGGACAAGGAGGAGCAGGGGGACCCAAAAAGTTCTGATGGCGCACAGATGCAGCAACAGTTCGACCGTGTCCTAGAGGCGATAGCGACCACGAGATCGGCCCTCCAACAGGACATTGCTCAGGTGGCGACGAGCCTGGGCCTCCTCAGAGCGGACCATGGCAAACTTTCAGACCGGGTCAAGGAGGTGGAGAGCAAGGTGGAAACCTTGGAGCCGGCGCAGCGAACCTTGGCCGCGACGATGAAGGACGCCCTATCCCGAATTGCGACCCTGGAACAGAGGGCGGAGGATGCGGAAGGCCGCAACAGGAGGAACAACATCCGAGTGGTGGGCCTGCCGGAAAAGATCGAGGATGGTGACATGGTGACATACTTGGAGACCTGGCTCCGAGACACGGTGGTTCCGGAAGGACTGTCCTCCTTCTACACTCTAGAACGGGCCCACAGAGTCCCAGCACGGCCCCCACAGCAGGGACGCACCCCGAGACCGGTGGTAGCGCGGCTGCTGCATTTTCGAGACAGGGACTTAATCCTCAATGCCGCCAGGCACAATGGCCCGTTTAAAGTAGCGAACAGTCAGGTGAACATCTTCCCGGATTACACCTACGAGACTCAGCGCAAGCGGTTCTCCTTCCTAGCGGTTAAGCGCGAGCTCAGGAGCGAGGGCATTCAGTATTCACTCCTGTACCCTGCAAGGCTCCGCATCATTGTCGACGACAAAACCCAGTTCTTCGACACCCCGGAGGATGTCTGTGTCTGGCTTGAGCTCTACAGGTCAGGGAAAGATGGCTTTGGCTCCTCGTCCCAACAGGCAGATGAGCCGGAACAAAGACGGCGATCCAAGAGGGTCAGGAATCGCCGCGGCCGCACGGGAGGGCCCTCAACTGCGGAGACATCATCGGAGCGGAGGGGAGTGCTGGAAGTATTGTCGGAGTTGTCGGGAGCACGGAATGAAACCATCGAGGAGGAAGAAAACCTGGGTGATGAGGGAGCACCATCGGACTCGGAGGACTCAGTGGCCGATAGTGCCCATACACCGGTGATCACACCGAAATCGGTGGAGGACCTATTGGATGGACAAGGGTAACGGGGTATACTGCCTTGTTTTGGGTGGGGGCCCGGCAGGGGGAAGCGGTTGCCGTCCTTTATTGCTGACAAAGGGGGAGAGAGGGTTTGGGGGCCTCTGCTTTTGCCCCGGAAGGTTTCGGTACTGGTTGGGGCTTGTTATAGTCCTGGTGGCCCGGGCGACGAGGGCCCACCTCCTCCGCCCAGCCCGCACCTGGCCCATAAGGCCTTCCTACGGTGGCGACCGTAGGATTAGTGGGGGTTCTTGGGTTGTTGACAGACGAGGTTTGGATGGGATCTAGATGGTGCAGTTTGGGTCCTGTTCTGGGGTGGGTGGATGGGGGTTTGACTGGTTTTTGGGTTGTTTGGTTTTGGTTGGGGAAAATGGCCGCCATCAGTGCTGGGAGGATTGATGTCTTTTATTTGTGGAGACCCGGATGGGGGGACTGTGCAAGAACAATCTGGGACAATGGCTGATGTTGCTAACTTGAAATGTGTTACTTGGAACGTAAGGGGGCTTCACACTATGTCCAGGCGCCACAAGGTCCACGCTTACTTAGTGCGTAGGGGAGTGCAAATGGCGCTGCTGCAGGAAACTCATCTGAACAAGGCGGAAGGGGCGGCGCTTCAGCGTAGATGGCGGGGGCAGGTCTTTTCCACGTCGTACTCCGCTTATGCCAGGGGGGCGCTAATATGGATCAGAGCAGGGGTCCCCTTCCAAGTCACGAGGACAGTGTTGGATCCAGAGGGGCGTTTCGTGGCCATCTCGGGCACTCTAGGGGGGAGGGACCTGAACGTTTGCTGTGTATACGCTCCTAATGTAGACCAGACTGCCTTCCTTTCCAGGTTATCGGGCTCGTTGGCCGACTTCTTTGCCGGGCCCCTCCTGCTTGAAGGAGAAGACTTTAACTCCGTAGTTGATGTGGACATAGACCGCTCGCATCCCCCGCTTCCCGATTCCCCGGTCCGTCGCACGGCTAAGGGTCGACAGGATTGGCAGACCCGCTGGGGTTTGACGGACATTTGGAGGGCGCATCACCCCGCATCTAGGGATTATTCATATTTCTCGAGACTCCATGAGTTGCATGTCAGACTAGATGGCTTTCTTGGATCGCCCGAACTGGTTTCGGCAGCGGTCCGATCGGAGTACTTATCTAGGACCATCTCGGACCATAACCCCCTCCTACTGGATCTTCGCTGGTTTCCTGGGACGCCGGCGGTGCCCACCTGGAAATTACGACCCGAGATCCTCGAGGACAGTGTCTTCAAAGCAGACCTGGGAGAGAGAATATCGGATTATTTTGCGTCCAACGGCGGCTCCGCGAGTACTAGGGCGTTAGAATGGGACGCTTTTAAGGTAGTGGTGAGGGGTTACTGTATCTCTAAGAAGGTGGGCATGAGGCGCGTCATCCTGGCTGACTTAGACACAGCGGACCGGGAACTCCGCGAGCTTGAAGTTCGCCGCCCCGGACACCCGGAATTGCAAACACAAGCGGCGGAGGCGAGGGAAAGGGTGGCGGCAGAGGTCGAACGGCTCCGCTGTTTTGATTATAAGGCCTATACGGTCCGGTCTATTGCAGAGGGAGACAGGTCGAGTGCGTTGTTGGCGTGGCTGGCTAACCCTACGCGCCAGTCCCAAACGACGACTAATATGCGTGGGGCAGACGGAACCGTAGTATACACCCAACCGGAGATTCTTAGTTGCTTCCGGCATTATTATGAATGTTTGTACCGCAGTCGCTCCGCACGTGACCCAGACCGGCTTGATAATTATCTTCGCCCACTGGAGCTCCGCACAGTGGAGCAGGAAGTGGCGAAAACCTTGGGATCCGACATTGAATTAGGGGAGATCCGCGGGGCCATTAAACGGATGGCGAGAAACAAGACCCCGGGCCTAGATGGCCTACCAGTGGAGTTTTACGCAGCTTACGCTGACCTCCTAGCCCCTCGATTACTGGTGGTCTACAGGGAGGCGAAGAGGCTGGGGCGACTCCCGAGCTCGATGTGTGAGGCGTTGGTGGTTCCTCTCCTCAAGCCGGGCCGAGACTCGTCCGACCCGGGATCATACCGTCCCCTATCGATGTTGACAGTAGACTACAAAATACTGAGCAGCATCTTGGCCTCGAGGCTGCTGGGACACATGAGTTCCCTGGTGCATGAGGACCAGGCCGGTTTCATCCCACGGCGGAACACGACTATGAATATTCGTAGGTTGTTCCGTTTGCTAGGGGAACCATTTGTGGATGCCCCGTCCCCGGTAGTCTTATCGGTGGACCTGGAGAAGGCTTTTGATAGCCTGGAGTGGGACTACCTCTGCACGGTGTTACGGAGATTCGGCCTCGGGGAGGGATTTGTTAGATGGACCGCGGTTCTTTATGCCTCTGCTTTGGCCAGGGTCCGAGCGGGCCCATTGATTTCATCGCGGTATCCGGTAGAACGAGGCACGCGGCAAGGGTGCTCATTGTCCCCACTCCTCTTTGCGCTGGCGGTGGAGCCACTGGGGCTGCACCTTCGCTCGGGTGCCCACTATACGGGCTTGTGGACGTCGGCGGGCCCGCATTATGTCTCGCTATATGCGGACGACCTGTTGCTCTTCCTAGAGGACCCGATCGACGCTTTACGTGGAGCGGAGTTGGCGCTCACGGAGTTCGGAGTGGTTTCGGGCCTCCGAGTAAATTGGTCTAAGACCTGTCTCTTTCCGGTACGCAGGGGTACCCCCGCCCCTGCGCTAAGTAGGGAGATTAGATGGGAGCCCGACTGCTTTAAGTACCTTGGGGTATTCGTTTACCACGATCAACCCGACCTCCTAGATGGGAACATTGCCCGCTGCATTCGAGCACTCCGAGGTTGCATGGACTTCTGGGCCACGCTGCCGCTTTCGGTGGCGGGACGTATCGCTCTGCTCAAAATGGTGGCACTTCCCCGGTTATTATATTACTTCCGGACTTTACCGATCTGGGTCCCACCGGCCACGTTTCGTCGGTTACGCTCCATGGTAGTCGGATTCCTCTGGGGTACGGGCCGAAGGCGGGTGGCCCTCAACACCTTGATGAGGCCGAAGGACGAGGGGGGGGCTCGCTGTGCCGGACTTTGAGAAGTATTATCTGGCGGCGCAGCTCCAAACCTTCACCCAGGAGATCGCCAGGGAATTCCGGGGCCCGGAAGACAGAAGGGGGACGGGTATGGCCAGGCATGTTCTCTCCTTTATAGCGCTGCGACAACGTTTAGTCCTGCGGGACTTGTCGATGGAGGAGCGGACTATCCGCCTGTGTTGGAATCGGGCCCACGCCCGAGGCCACCTGAGAACACCATACGCGCCTGAAATACCGTTGGGGATGCTGACGGCCCTCCCCCACGGAGGGGATTGGTCACGTTTGGCGGCCTGGGAGGATTCCGGTTTACAGCTCGTTGGTGATCTATACGAGGACGGAGCGCTCTTGTCCTTTCAGGATCTCATTGACCGCTTCGGGATCTCCCGGGGTGACTTTCTGCTGCACTCGGCCATTGCGCGAGCGATCCAGGCACACTGGAAGAACGGGCAGGAGGAACCCCATTTATCTCAGGTGTGCCAGTACGTAATGATGTCGGCGGGCACGGTGAAGGCGGTCACTTGCCTCTACGGCAGGTTGATTACCGAGGGATTGGCTCCTCTCACCACTTTGAAAGCTCGCTGGGAGGAGGACATTGGTAGGGAGATCCCAGAGACGACCTGGTCCCAGTTGGTGAGGCGAGCCTGGAAGGGCACACGTAACGCCCGTTTCCAACTGGTCCACTATTATGTTTTCCATAGAGCGTACCTGACCCCGGTGAAAATCAGGCGATATTTTGCCACGGCTTCGGCGGAATGCCCTAGATGCCCGGCTCAAGAGGCGGACCTCCTACACATGTTGTGGGCCTGTCCAGGACTGACGTCCTACTGGCAGGAGGTAGCGACGACCCTGGAGGAGGTGACAGGGAGACTCTTGTCATTGGATGCAGCGGTGGGGCTCCTGCACTGGTTCCCCCATACCCCCAGGAATAAAATCTCTAGTAAATTTATCGACCTAGGGCTCCTCCTTGCTAAACGAGAGGTGACCAGGAACTGGAAGGCACGGGCTGGTCCGGCAGGCAGCAGATGGCACAGTGAGCTTTTGAAGTGGGCGGCGGGAGAGAGCGCGTTGAGATATCAGCTGGCTTGGAGACAGGGCAATGAGAAGGCGCAGGAGGCCGCGTTGGAGTGGGAAATGTTGGTGCAGGCCCTCAGGGATTATTGTGCCCCCAGCGACTCTGAAAGTGAAGAAGCGACTCACGCCGAGTCCCGATGAACGTTAGTACTGACAGTCCTATTGCCTTCCCCGTGGGTCCAACAGCAGAATCCTATGTTGTTAGCTCCCTGGCGCTGGTGGTGGTGGGGGGGGGGGGGGTTCTTAGTTAGTAGACATTTATGAGGGAGGGGTTTATTTTGGGGGTTTTAGACTTGTTTGGAAAAGCAGATGACGGACAGTGCATTATCCGGACCAGCTCCAACATCCTACTGACCCCCATTGCATTTCGCCGCCCGACCCCAGGGTTCTGGGCCGTTAGATGTGTTCGGACTGTACGGTGGGGGGCCAGAGGGCTTTATACTGTTAATATTGCTTATGATACAATGCTGGTCGCTACTGTAATGATCTACTGATTCCTGCAATAAAAATATATTTAAAAAAAAAAAAAAAAAATGTGTGAAATGCAGGTCTAGCACCTCATGTCCAAAATGGAAGCAAGATTGGCCTCAGACTTGGGGGTCTATGACAGTCGGGGTCCACAAGTCCCACATGGTTTCACTGATCCTGTGACACGAAGCAATTTGAACGGGGGAGTTATGTATTTGGTGACTTTTTTGGCGTCTCCAACTCAGGCGAGAGAGTCAGGATGTACTCACTATGCCCCTTTATATGCTTATAGGGCCTTTCCAAAATGTTTGAAAGATGTGCGCACTATGTAAATATTGAAAACATTTTCAATTGTAGCTGTCCAATCAGACTATCCAAGTATGTGATCTCTGTTTTGGATCAACGGACCTAAAATAGATGACAGGAGAAAAGTTCAGTCGTTTAATAGAATGCAAATGTTGTTTAAAATGTGGGTTTATAGATGGTCCTCAAATCCAGGCTTACAGACAAGGGTGACTCTTCCATTTGAGCCGAGGAGCGTCACCCCACAAGCCCCAGAGCGGAAAAATAAAATTGTAGTAATGTTTATTTATTACCGTTTTAATTTTCAGCACCCCATCCTGAACAAAGTGTCAGGACAGGGCGGGGCCAGTGCTGCCGAGTGGCAGCCGCAGGGAGATGTGCACTTAAAAATTATGCACCTGTCCCGTTGGCCGGCGGCCCGTTGGGGACAGCCAGCCAGACATGCACATTTTAAAGCTCTCTAACCTCGCTGTCTTAGATAGCTCGGTTGGAGAAAGCGCAGGCCTCCAGGGCTCTTAGAGTGCTGGAAGAGCATTCTCTATCCAATCCTGGTGCTGCTTTCATCTGTGAATGTGGGGGCATATTATCAAGACAGGCGATAAAATTATAGCCGTTTTAGTGGCAGAAAACTGCAGCTAAAACGGCGATAATGGGCTTGATAATATGCTCTATGGAATTTCAATTGAAGCCCATGTTAGATGTCCTTCACATTTAACATGGGCTTCTATTGGAATTCCATAGAGCATATTATCAAGCCCATTATTGTCATTTTAGCAGCAGTTTTCTGCCTCTAAAACAGCGATAATTTTATCGCCTGTATTGATAATATGCCCCTTCATTTTTCAAAAGTTTTTCTAGCCCCATTGAACACATATGTATGAAATTTACCATACCAAACACAAATTGTAGGAATATTATTTGAAAAGTTGTGTGAAGACAATGTCTTTTCAATGGAAAGTCAGACCTAACAATAACTAAATAGGCACAATTGCCATCCGTGTAAGAAATTCATATATATATATATATATATATATATATATATATATATATATATATATATATATATATATATATATATATATATATATATATATATATATATTACTTTGAATCTTCTAGCCCTCTGGTTCCTTCTGGCAGAAGTCACGGCACAGCAGCAGGTACGTTTTTCAAAAGTTTTATTTTTTTACACACCATGTGCAAGAATACGTGCAAAATAGTACGGCCTAAATATATATATTCACTTAAAAAACCATAGGTTTCAGGCCTTATATAGTTAGTAATTAGGATTTAAAAAACCATTGAAATTGCTCCTATATAGTTAGTTGTACTAACTATATTTCGAGCAACCGCAGTCCACTGCTGATGATGTCACATATTACATCATTCATGACATGGTCAGTGACATCACTGATGACATCACTGATGACATCTCAAATGACATCACTGATGACATCATCCAGTGACTGTGTGTTTCTGTAAAGTTTAAATATGTTTTACATATTGAAGAATGAGTGGATCTATAATTGTCTGGATGAAGGATTTAGTAGGTGTGTGACTGACTGTATGAGTGAGTGATTACACGTGTCTCACTAAATGCATGGGTTAGTGACTAAACTGTCTGAATGTGTGCATCAGTATGTCTGTTGTTGTGTAAGCTGCTGCATGTGTTGATCAGTAGCTATATGAGTGGCTATATGGGTTATTGATTGGTTGCCCAAGTATTTGAATAGGAGACTGAGTGTGTGTGTGGGTGACTGGGAGGTGTGTGACTCTGTACATAGATGTGTGAGCAGTTGATTCACTAGGTGTATGAGTTCAAGAGTGCATGTGGATACAGCTATATGGGCGGTTGACTGTGTGCATTGGTGTGTTGGAGAGTGAATGGATATCTCAGTGCTACATGTCCAAGTAGGTACATATGTAAATAATATTAATAATAATAATAATAATAATTACACACTTATATAGCGCACGACTACCCGGAGGCATCTCAGCGCTTGTACGAATACCGCCGAGGAACCCTTCCTGGCCTTTCCCTGTGAGGATCCCACTCCTGGGCACCCCGAAGGTGTAGTCAGGCATCCTCAGCGTTGTTGGGGCCATTGTAGTGATTAAGCAAGCTATTGCCCAGAGGTGCAGAGTGGGGCTCATGATCAGAATAGGCACCGAGGCGAGAATGATCAGGTCCGAGGAAATTGAGGCCGAGACCCGCCGAGGTGGGAATTGAACCCTGGTCCCAGCCAGACTACTGCATCAGGGTCTGCCGCTCTAATCATTGAGCCACACTTCTCTACATTATCCGTTAATAGAAAATAGAGGAAAACACAGTGCATGTGAGAGTTGGCATATATAAATGACTATACATGAGAGCCAGTGAATGTGCGAGTGGCTGTATGGATCATTGTGTACTTGTATCAGTGATTGTATAAGAGAGTAAGTATGTGTTAGTATATGTTTGAATAAGTAAGGTGTTGTGTGTATAACTGTATAGATGAGGAAATGAAAGTGTGATTGATTCTCTGCATGACTGACTAGGTGTGTGAGTAACTCTATGGATGAGTGGCAGTATGTGAGTGTCTGTATAGGTGTATGAGTGCATATGATAGTGTTGTATTGATGAGTGACTGTATGTATGAGTGATTCTATGGGTAAATGAGTGAATGTGTGTGTAGACCTAGGAATCAGTGAGTGCGTATGAGGTAACTGGTATTGGTGTGTCAATGGTTTCAAGAATGGTAGTCTGTATTTAACACTGGGTGTATCGAAGGTTATATTAGAGTGTGAGGAGGTGCATCGTATTATCACATGAATGATATCATCAGTGATGTGATCAGTGATGTCAAATGAGATGTCATCAGTGATGTCATCAGTGATGTCATTTGAGATGTCATCAGTGATGTCATCAGTGATGTCACTGACCATGTCATGAATGATGTAATATGTGACATCATCAGCAGTGGATTGCAGGTGCGAGAAATATAGTTAATACAACTAACTATATAGGAGAAATTTCAATGGTTTTTTAAATGCTAATTCCTAACTATATAAGGCCTGAAACCTATGGTTTTTAAGTGAATTTGCAAGGTTTTTTAATTACTAATTCCTAACTATATATGGCCTGAAACCTATGTTTTTTTAAGTGAAATTGCAAGGTTTTTTAAATGCTAATTCCTAACTATATAAGGCTTGAAACCTATGGTTTTTTCAGTGGATTTGCAAGGTTATGTAAATGCTAATTCCTAACTATATCAGGCGTGAAACCTATATTTTTTTCAATAAATTTCAAAGGTTTTGTAAATGCTAATTCTATTAGCTGTTAACATTTATACATGGCACGTTTTAAATTGGGGGATTAAGTCCCCTTTAGTCCTGAGGATCCCCGGGGGCCAACTAGCCCACCATCTACCTCCAGTAAGCGCCATAGAGCTATGTTGCAGAGTGATGTAAAAAGGGGCTTGGCCTGGGCCACCTCTCTGCAACGCAGAGCAGGGCAGTGGCACTTACTGGAGGTAAGTGGTGGGCTGGTTGGCCCCCAGGGACCCTCAGGATTGAAGAGGAATTAATTACCCAACTTAAAACGCACCACAGGGTGTGTTTGCACACATGTCACCTCAGGCCCCACCCCCTCCCTTCACTACTGTGCAAACGCACCCCGTGTCGCGTTTTGAGTTAGGGGATAAAGTCCTCTTGAATCTTGAGGGTCCCTGGGGTCCAACTATCCCATGAGGTACCTCCAGTAAGCGCTTCAGAGCTGCGTTGCAGAGAAGTGTAAAAAGGGACGTGGCCTCCTAACACCCCTCTGCAAATGCAGCTCCCTGGTGCATACTGGAGGTACCTGGTGGGCTAGTTGGCACCATGGACCCTCAGTATTCAAGGGTAATTAATTCCCCAGCTTACAACTCACCAGGGGGCGCATTTGCACAGTGGTAAATGAAGGGGGTGGGGCCTGAGGTGACATGTGTGCAAACACGCCCTGTGGCGCGTTTTATGTTGGGGAATTAATTCCTCTTAAATCCTGTGGCTCCCTGGGGGCCAACTAGCCCACCAGGTACCTCCAGTATGCGCCAGGGAGCTGCGTTGCAGAGAGGTGTTCAGAGGCCACGCCCCTTTTTACCACACTTAGCAACGCAGGTCTGTGGCGCTTATCCCACTACATACTACTACTTGACACTAAGATGCCCAACGGGCTTAACACAGGAGTGGATTTGCACAATTTGTTATGATCCTAGACTGTCTTACTTATCCTGATCCTGTGTACAAGATGACTTGAGGCGGGGGCATTATTTTAACTGTTCTTTTAGCCAGTTCATGCTCTGTTTTTATCTTGATCTTAACTTTTAGGGGTTTCTTTTTGGGTTATGAGCGGGGTTTTGATTCTGGAATTTTAGACGGTTTTTATGATGCGGCACAGTGATTTTACTTGATCTTATCAGAAGTTCACCTCAATTCTTGGTATCATATTTTTTACTATCTTTGTGTTGGGTAATCTTGAAAAACATATCCTCTACTTTGTTTCTGCTGCTAGTTTTTTGCTGCTAATTCTCTGCCATAAGTTTGCACACAAAATAACAATTTGTTTGCACACACCTTAAGGAATAACTTTGGGTGCTGAATGTTTATTGCTGCTAATGTACATGCACTTTATATGAAATTTAGAGTATGCATGATGCCACTCCATGTTTAGTTTCTGTTGTTGCTGCTAAATGACTGCCTTTGGCCACGATGCTTAATTTGCACATATAGTATCCTATGATACATATTGGGAAACTATCTGCTGATAGTAGTAAGAATTGCTATTGCACTTGCACTTTATTTAACGAGGGCCCCATTGGTGGGATTAAGTTTCATTGGTTCATATCGTCTTTCACTTGTTACCTGTTTTATACATTTTTTTAATGATTTGTATCTATCTATATTATGTATGATATTTTATTGCCCTTGCACTTTAATATCGACTATTGACAGTGATATTTCCAGTTCAATGATTATAGACACTATCCAGATTATGTTTAAAGCAGTAGCTATAGCGGAGGGTTTCTTTCTGACCTAGCGATCATTCGCCGCAAACCATGCAACCTGGTTACCATGTACATGGGGTGACATAATATAATAATATATTATTCCTGGCAGTGATTAGTCAATGCCTTCTCTAGCTGTTGGTACTCTATATCAGGCAGCATCCATACATTTATTTATTTTTGTCCATTTAACTGAGCCCGCTACAGTTTCTCTTTTTATGTTTACACTATTTTGTACCTTAGAGCCCAACTAGGAATCCAATAGCGGCCGGGAGATTAAGGGATATTCCCTTCTCTCAGATTACGCTCTATTTTTTTTATATTTTTTAGCACTTGCACGGTGGTATATATATTTTTTGGGATGTGTTTAGGCACACCTCACCTCTCATGTAGTTAGCTATAGATTCACACAATGTCTTTATGATCAGGAGCATTTCTGTAGTGTTGTTATAAATGGAGGGCCGTTTTTACACTATATGTATATTATTGCATTACATGTGTACAATTGGAAAAGTATTTCTTTTACCAGTTGATGATGTTGTTTGTTCCAGATCAAAGTAGTATGTTATTCATTTTCATTGTGTATTGCCATTGGCTGATTTGGGAGGAGGGTACCTTGTGTGATATTTAATGGAACATTGGATCTTAGTGTGTCATGTGATCAAGGTCGTGGAAACACGACCGAAACCCGTCATGCCAGGTTGCAGGAAATAAAGTTGCACTGAAAACTGGAAATCAGCAGCACGCTGCGGTTTGTTTTATTTATATATATATATGCAGGTCCACAAACGTAGCATATATACATACATATATTGTCCACCGAAAGCTTGTGAAAGCGCACATTTGGCAAGCTGAACCATCCAGTTATTTTTTCAAGGCAGGAGCTGGCACCGATATTCCTTGGATTATATCTTCTAAACCTGATGCCTTTCAAGGTTGCTGCTTTTCATCAGAGGGCGATTAATAAATGACTCGAGCAGGCAGTTCTGGTTACCTTTATTTGGTTACATTCATGCCACGCCCTCAGTGGGCCTTGCTTAATGTTTGTGGTGTATGCTGGCTTTAGTATTCCCATCCAGAGAGAATCACACCTATAACAGGTCCTGCATTCTATAGCAGGTCATGCATTCGTATCATAACTTTTAAGCATGTTCACCCATAGTGGCCCCTAGAAATCGGAGCAAGCTATTTTTACCGCAGTTTGCCAAACCGTATTCAAGTCCGGACCCAGCTCTGGACACGGCCTCCTTTTTGATACAAGGACTGTGCTGCTTTCCGCGACAGGGCTGTCGCATAAGTAATTGTCCACCAAATGCTCGAAAACTTTTGAAAGCGCACACTCGGCAAGCTGAACCATCCTGTTATTTTCTCAAGGCAGGAGCTGGCATCAATATTCGTAGGATTATATTTTTTAGACCTGACGAGTTTCAAGGCTGCTGCCTTTCATCAGAGGTCGCTTAATAAATGACTTGTGCAGGCAGTTCTGGTTACCTTTATTTGATTACATTCATTCCACACCCTCAGTGGGCCTTGCTCGATGTTTGTGGTGCATGCTGGCTTTAGTAGTCCCATCCAGAAAGAATCACACCTATAGTAGGTCCTGAATTCGTATCATAATTTTTAAGCATTGTTTACCCATAGTGGGCCCCAGAAATCGGAGCGAGCTATTTTTACCGCAGTTTGCCGGACCCAGTTCCGAACACGGCCTCCTTTTTGATAAAAAGATAGTGCTGCGTTCCACGACAGGAATACGTGTTCGAAACTGGGTCCAGACTTAAATATGGTTTGGCAAACTGCAGAAGAGAGAAATGAAGAAGTTCTTTATTGCCACAAAGAGGAGTATATATATATGAATTCACTGAAAAAACCATAGGTTTCAGGCCTTATATAGTTAGGAATTAGCTTTAAAAAAAAACCTTTCAAATTCACTCAAAAAATGTTTTAGGGGTGTTATAGTTTGCTGGACATTTCACTCATACAAAACCATTGAAATTGCTCCTATATAGTTAGTTGTACTAACTATATTTCGCGCGCCCGCAATGCACTGCTGATGATGTCACATATTAGATCATTCATGACATGGTCAGTGACATCACTGATATCTCAAATGACATCACTGATGACATCATCCAGTGAATTTGGTTTACTTCTTTATTTAAATATGCATTATATATATAGCAATTTGCATTGAAGAATGAGTGGATATATATAAATAAATATTTGGATGGAGAATTTAGTAGCAGTGTAATTGACTGTTTACTTGACCAATTTATAGTGTCTCACTAAATATAGTGGATAGGGACTAAACTGTGTGAATATCTGTATCACTTTGTCAGTTGTTGTAGGCTGGTTCTCCAGTTGGTTACTAGCTATGTGAAAGTCTATATTAGTTATTGATTAGATAACTGAGTATTTGTATGGGAGTGAAAGTGTGTGTGGTTCGTTGGGGGGTGTGTGACTGTCCAAAGATGTGTGAATAGTTGATTCAGTAGATATATGAAGTTAAAATGACATGTTCTAACAGTTTGGGTGAGTGAATCTCTTTAAGGGTGTGGTGATGAGCAAATATATTTCTCAATGGTACATGTCCAACAAACTAGAAAAATAAAAGGCAGTGTATGTGTCAGTTGTTGTATATAAATAAGTATCCATAAGACTCAATGATTGTGTGAGTGACTGTATGGATAACTATATACTTGTAATAATGATTTTATAATTCACTAAATATGACTTACTATCTAAATTAATAGATGAAGTGGTGTTTGTATAAGTGTGTAGTTAAGTAAGTATGTAAGTATGATCCATTGTTTGCCTAAGTGAGTAGGATGACTTCATATGTGAATGTAAATGTAAATGTATAGGCATTTATATAGCGCACTACTTACCCGTAGGGTCCCAAGGCGCTTCGACCGCTGCGAAACCCTTCCTGGCTTCCCTGAGAGATGGTCCCTTAATGGGTATCTCCAGGGTGAGACCAGGCATCCCCGGCGGTCTGGTGGGGCCGTTAGTGAAGATGTGGCAAGCTAATGCCCAGAGTTGCCGAGTGTGACCGCTGATCAGAGTGGGCACCGAGGCGAGAGAATTATCGTGTCCGCTGACTCTGGTCCAGAAACCTGCCGCGCCGGGAATCGAACCCTGGTCCCGGGCCGTCCTCTGCTCTCGGGTCTGCCGCCTCTAACCAGTGAGCCACACTACTTCATGTGTGCTGCTGTGTAATGCTGATATAGGTGTATAAGTATTTTTGATAGTGTTCTATTGTTCCTTGACAGCATGTATGAGTGAATCTACAGGTAAGTGATTAGATGTGTGCATACATCTATGAATCACTGAGTGGGTTTTTAGATACTTGTATTGCTGTGACAATGAATTCAAATATGACACTCTGTATTTTACAAAGAGTGATGAAAGATTTTACTTGTGTATGAAAAGGTGTATGGGATTGTCACGTGGATGATGTCATCAGTGATGTCATCAGTGATGTCATTTGAGATGTCATCAGTGATGTCACTGACCATGTCATGAATGATCTAATATGTGACATCATCAGCAGTGCATTGTGGGTGCGCGAAATATAGTTAGTACAACTAACTATATAGGAGCAATTTCAATGGTTTTGTGTGAGTGAAATGTCCAGCAAACTATAACACCCCTAAAACTTTTTTTGAGTGAATTTCAAAGGTTTTTTTTTAAAGCTAATGCCTAACTATATAAGGCCTGAAATCTATGTTTTTTTAGTGAATTTGCAAGGTTTTTTAAATGCTAATTCCTAACTATATAAGGACTGAAACCTATGGTTTTTTCAGTGAATTTCAAAGGTTTTTTAAATGCTAATTCCTAACTATATAAGGCCTGAAATCTATGGTTTTTTCAGTGAATTTCAAAGGTTTTTTTTAATTTTTTTTAAAGTTTTTGAAAACCTTTATTGTGCATAGTAAGCGTACAAATACGGGCCCACAACCATACAGGCCGGCCTCGAAAGCAATCAGTAGCACAAAAAGTAAGAATAGATCAACCCAGCGGTCCCAGTGAAAACCCAAACGATAAGTGTCCAAGACGCGACTCAAATAAAGCGGGACCGAGGGCACAGGAGAAATTAGGTTAAGTTTTTAAAGTTTTGTAGAAAAGAAGGATCAGATGCATTCAATCCACCAAAAATAAATGGCAGGCAACGAACCTGCGAGGTACCAGCAATTCGAGGAAAAGAAAGTAAAAGCAGCGAAGGTCAATGTTCATCAGGATAATTGCACAACGAAACAGCACATGTTGGCCATCGCCCGCCCACGGACTCAGTGCACCCAAATCCACTATAGTGACAGCATCAGCAGCGGAGAGAATAGGTATCACTACCCCGAAGCACCTGAGTGACCCTAAGGAAAGAGAAAGAAAAAGAACCAAGAGAGAACGAAAGAAATAAGGCCCATAGAAACTGAAACTTAAACAAAATCCCTACCCCCAACCCCCCACCCTGCACGTATGCGAAGGCTACGGCCTACCCCCCCCCTAGCAACGTGCCTGTCGCCCACGAACCAAACCCGAAATTTAGAACAGAAAAGGGAAAGAAGAGGAGAAAAAGAAAACACGTGATACACAGAAGATATAGAGCAAGAAACAAAGAAGAGAAAAAGGAAAAAGAAGAATTACAACACTTGTAAAATAGAGAGTAAGAAAAGACTAATCTAATCTAAAACTCTCATAGAGAAAGAAAAAGGGAAGGGAAAGTGGGGAGGAGCCCACCAAATACCAAGTCTCCCGAACTCCGCCAGCCGTAGAACATCTCCCTCCCCATACACAAAAGCAAGGATAGATCTATTATTACCGGAGGAGGGCCAAATCCAATGTCCCCGAAACTCCCCAGCCAACATTGCACTCTTCCACCCCATACATGAATAATCACAGTAAGCTTGAACCACAAATCGGGATGGGAAGGGATATTACTGTAGCACGTGCAGAGGAAACGCCAAAGTCCGAGACTCCACCAGACAGTCCAACACAGTTCAGAACATAGAGACTCCTAGCCCTGGCCCGATCGTAAATGCCCGCCCAGCCATGGTTCCCGGCCAGAGCCCACCGCAGATAGAACAAAGGAGCAAGATGGCCGCCCTCGGCAGAATCGAGTTATCAAAGGGCAAAATGGATTCCGCCAAGCACATTCAGTCTCACTGTCCCAAGGGAGTATCAAATTCAGGGCAGACAGGCATTCCAGAGTAAGATACATAAGTAACGGAGCCTGCGGGTAACAAATCTGCAGGAAAGACAGTCGCTGCACTGACGGCTCTGTAAACAATGGTTGCACTGCCCCGGTTGAAGTCTTGATATCAGGCAAGGAGGGAAACAGTGTAGCGTCGCCAAAAGAAACATCCCCCATGTGTTCGGGCGGTAACATCGTAGCACAGTTGGAGCCCAATGAAGGCAGATCAGTACTGCGTGGGGAAGAAGTCGGTGGTATAAGCGCCACTGAGAGTATCACATCGTCAAGCCTCCTGCCCAGCAAACAGGAGCTTTCACACCACGCAGCCCTCAGGTCGGCAAGCGCTAGCATAACAGAGCCGCGGGTCGGCTCAGGCGATGGTTTCACTTCATCCACAGTGTAATGTGCGGCTCGCTCCCCGGCACACCGATCAGAAGCCCCCCGACGGCACATTTATGGGTCATAGCATAGCCTTCCCTCGCTACAACAGCGCCATCCATTTCCGTCCCTCTGCCGGGAAAGCACGGGGCTGAGTCGGCAAGGTCCGCAAAACGAAACAGGGTCTCACGTCACCGGTGCAGTTCAGGGCAGCCGGTAACGGAGGCACAGCAGGATGAGACACCCTCGATCGACCCAGGGCGAGGACGAGTCAGAGGCAGGCACCGTCAGCTGGTCACAGACCAATGCAGGGAATGCGCGGTGTATCTCACCTGAGCATCCTCCACAGCAGATCGGCGGGGTAAATTCCAGGCAGCCAAAGGAAAGCCCTGTGAGAGGGGCCGATGGTTACAGGCATTTGTGTGTTGCAAGGCAGGTCGTCAGCATTGCCCCGTCTCGATCGGGTCACGGAGCTCCAGCAGGCGCCATCTTAGCGGGTCAGCCCGGGTCTCAGCTCAATGTCCAGGAGCGGCCGCCGAAGCAGCTCGGCGATATCTCCAGTTGGGAGGCGGCAGGGCCCTCGGAAAAACGGCAACAGCCTCCGCTCACTTTCGCCGTTGCCCCGCAGCCACTCAGTAACAGGATGGATGGCAGAATTTATCTGCGGGAGACAAAGGCTCGCGGAGCCGGGAGACTACACGTCTGTCTCCTCCGCCATCTTGGCTCCTCCCCTTCAAAGGTTTTTTAAATGCTAATTCCTAACTATATAAGGCCTGAAATCTATGTTTTTTTTGTGAATTTGCAAGGTTTTTTAAATGCTAATTCCTAACTATATAAGGACTGAAACCTATGGTTTTTTCAGTGAATTTGCAAGGTTTTTTAAATGCTAATTCCTAACTATGTCTGGCGTGAAACCTATATTTTTTTCAAAAAACTTCAAAGGTTTTGTAAATGCAAATTCTATTAGCGAATAACGTTTTTATATGTTAATATCCTTCTGGTACCACATGAGCAGCCATCTTGTTTCTCAGTAGAACTGAGGCACAAGAGAGCACAAAACAAGAGTGGAAAACACAAAAAGGGGGCAGGGTAGAGACCCCCTGACGCCCTAGCCCTTCTCAGGTTGTCCCAGAAGGACCCCCAAGGGCAAAATTATTATAATATTTTTTTTATAAAATCGCGGGGTACGCGCACGGTACGCGCACGGTACGCGCACGGTCCGCGTACGTACGCGCGCATGTACGCGTACCGTGCGCGTACCCCGCGATTTTTTGATTAAAAAAAAATAATAATTTTGTCCGGACCCAGTTCCGAACACAGCCTCCTTTTTGATACAAAGATAGTGCTGCTTTCCACGACAGGAATCCGTGTTCGGAACTGGGTCCGGACTTGAATATGGTTTGGCAAACTGCAGAAGAGAGAAATAAAGAAGTTCTTTATTGCCACAAAGAGGAGTTCGCTCGTTCTTTATCGCCGTCTCTGGAGGTTAAGGAATGTTTGGAATCAAATATATATATATATATATATATATATATATATATATATATATATATATATTTATATATATATATATATATATATATTTTTTCAACACTCCTCCGTTTGCACGAAAGTAATGGGCGCACTCCCTTTAAGTTCCACAAGTTAATTTATTGCAATCCTTCAGCCATGATAACAGACTCGATCTACGCGTTTCGGTGCTGCAAGCACCTTGCTCACGATCACTTGCACAAGTTTTTTCACATCATTTAAAGCGACCTTAGTGTTTGATGTTACATCACATCCTGTTGTGGTTCGCTAGGCATTCTGGTATTTGTGGTTTTTTTCTAAATTTATTTAAAAAAAGGGGGGGGGGAGTTTCTAAGTGAAATTAAACCATTTAACAAGAGAAATTAATCAAACTTTTGGCCTCAACCTTATATTTACAGTGTGTTGGCTGACATTTATAATTATGCATCATTATTATTTTTGTCAATTATTTTTGCCAACTATTTATGCCCTTACAATCCCTCCAGTGGGATTAGTTCACTATTTGTGATACATAAGATAGTGATTGACATTTAATTTTCATGTCCACATTTGTCCTTTTCAATCCCTCAAGTGGGATTAGTCAACTGATGAGGCTAACTTCTTTGAACATCCAGTCTTGTTATAGAATGGTTTTCAAATTCAGCAATTCACTCATATTATCCCTACTGTTGTCCATATTAGAGATGAATATATAACTCTTCTGATTGGTTCAGGCCATGAGGGCTTAAAGTTCTGAAGTTTAGGATGTGGCGTGACTCCTTTTGTCTAAGAATTTTTTCGCGATCTCCACCACGTGTATTTTTTGGGATAGTTTCTATTCCAAAGAATTTTAGTTTGAGCCAATCTCCATTGTGCTTTAGCTCCATATGCTTTGCCACTGCGTTGGCTCTGTCTTTATGCACAGTGGCTCTCACATGTTCCATTATTCTTTTTTTTAGCTCTCCTTTTGTGCTGCCCACGTACATGAGGGGGCATGGACATTCTATCCCGTAGACTGTAAATTCAGTTTTACATGAGATTAGTTGCCGTATCTGCCATGTTTTGTTGTTGCGTAATGGTATTTCTTTGGTTTGTTTGGCAATTTGGCACATTTTGCAACAATAGCATTTCACAAAACCAGTGGTTTTGAGCCAGTCTTTCCTTTTGTTTGGTTTGCAGTGACTGTGAATCAACCGATCCTTCAAGTTTGGTGCTCTCCTGTATGTTACCACTGGGTGTTGTCCCACTAGTTTGCCTAAAGTGTCATCCAGATGTAGGATCTTCCAATTTTTTCTCATGATTTGAACCAGTTTCTTACTGTTTTCCGAGTAGTCAGTGATAAGTCTAATAGGTTCTTGATCACTTTTGTCTTTGTTTGATCGTTTTAGACATTCCTGTCTGGGTTTTTCGTTAGCTCTGTTCCAACATTTTTCTATGTTCCCTTGGTTATATTTGCGATCTTTGAATCTTCTTTTTGTTGTGGCGCTGTGTTTCTGCCATTCAGAGTCTTCGCTGCATATTCTTCGAATGCGAAGTAACTCCCCATACGGGATGCTTGAGATCAGGGAAGCCTGGTGGAAACTGGTCGCTTCCAACGTTGCATTGGTTGCTGTTTCTTTTCTGTGCAGCGTAGTGTGGATCTGATTATCTTTGATATAGATACGGGTGTCCAGGAATGTAACTTCTTTGTTGTTGATTTCGTATGTGAAGGTTAACCCTGTCATACTGCAGTTAATGATCTTGTAGTAGTCCTGGAATTGTTCTTTGGTTCCATCCCAGATGATCAAAAGATCATCTATAAATCTGATCCAACACATGATTTTGCAGGTGAATTGATCATATTCAGGTGCCCAGGCTATTTCCTTTTCCCAGTATCCCATGGTGAGACACGCATAGTTTGGGCTAAATGAAAAACCCATTGCAGTTCCACTGGATTGTCTGTATAACTCTTCACCAAACAGAAAAATATTCTGAGATAGGCACAGTTCAATCATGTCTAGCAACATTAGGTTATGATTTTTATATTTGATGTCTCTGTGTTGCAAGAAATAGTCAACTGCCTTTATTCCGATGTTGTTTTGTATGTTCGTATATAAAGATACGACATCCATGGAAACCAATTGGTAATTTTCTTGCCATGGTGTGTTTTCCAGTCTTCTCAGTAAGTCATTGGTGTCTTGGATGTATGAACTTAATTGTTTGACATGTGGTTTGAGAAAATAATCTATATAGTTTGAAACAGGTTCCAAAAGAGAGCCCTTTGCGGATAAGATCGGTCTTCCTGGGGGTTTGTTTCGGTCTTTGTGGACCTTTGGGAGGAAATATATTGTTGCGGTTATCGGGTGACTGGTTGTTAAATACTTCTGTTCATCTTCATCAATCAAATTATTTAGTTTCCATTGATCAAGTTTTTCATCCAATTTGATCTTTATTTCTGCCGTTGGATTGGATTTTAACCTCTCATAGTATTTGACATCTTTCAGTTGTCTATGAGCTTCAATGATGTATGAACTCTTCTCCCAGATTACAATATTAGATATATATATATATATATATATATATATATATATATATATATATATATATCATCAAGTGCTATTAAAGCAATGCGCACTCAGAAGCAGAATGCTGTTAAGACCGTGTGACCAAGACACACTTTGGTGTCGAAACGTGTAGCGTATTTTGGGAATAAAGAAAGATCTTAAAAGCAACCTGTTTCTGAGTGCGCATTGCTTTAATAGCACTTGATGAAATTGAACTGAAATATAACGGCTGGGTTCGCCGTTCTTTTGCGCCACCTGACGAGGGAGAGGATCTCAGCAGGACCCGCTGTTTTTGGAATATATATATATATATATATTTTTATATATATATATATATATATATATATTTTTTTTTTTTTAAGTTTCCTGCTACGATAAGCAAAAACACGCTCTCAGAAAGGTGCAGCTAGTGGGAGTTTATTCACAAGGTAACGCTACGCGTTTCAGCACAAAAGTGCCTTGATCACACGTTAACCACAAACCAATCAGGAACATCTTATGTACAAACACAAATGATCACCATGTAAAGTAAACATAATAGAAGGACAATGACATTCTGAGAAAATGCGTCGGCCATTGTTAGCTAGTCTTTTTTTGCATTAAATCTCTATTGCATCATAGAATTAACGAAATGAAAACAGTGAATTCATACATAGTATTATAAGAGACCAAGACTCCTTCTCATGTCGAAGGTGGGGTTACACCATCAATAGTAACCAAGCTTATGAGTCAGGTACGTATTATGTTGGGTGGGCATCGCCCCTTGACACCAACATATACTCCCATATGTCATCATTACTCAATGAGCCAACTGCCTTTAGAAACAGCACGTAAAAAATACATAGTCAAAGGGCTCAAGAGACTAGCTAGACTCAGCTAGTGGTTCGTAAGCGGTAAACGTTATAGCCATATGTGAACTATACATAACATTTTGATCATGCAATGTAGTCAGAGTCAAATTATGCATGTAAGTGATTGCATGTACGCATTTGGCAAGGCTATATCCATAATTCAATTTATGACTCAATCAGCATTAAACCAACGAAAACGAATCGTCTGACATAGTTCTAACCATAGCATGTGCATCCATGTCAACATGATATTGATCCATGTAAGGTGCTATTTACAAATCTGGCTTAGTAAGTAAACGTTATAGCCAATATGAACTGTACATAACATTTCGATCATGTAGTGCAGTCAGAGTCAAATTATGCATGTGAATGATTGCTTTTCCGCATTTGACAAGGCTGTAACCACGATTCAAACAATTTCTGACACAATCAGCATTAAACCAATGAAAATGAATCGTCTGACGTGATTCTAACAATTGCAAGGGTGCCAATGTCAACATAATATTGATCCGTATAAAGTGCTTGTTACAAACCCTGGCTTGGAATCACAAGAACTAGTAAGGTAATTGCAATACTGCATGGGATCAACATATTGCTAAGCACATCTGTAAAAGCATATCAGTAAAAGCATCTCCAGGACATACGTTACAAGAGACAAATTGCACTCGGTCTAGTGCCCGAAAAAAGTCAATGTAAGGGATTCAGTGAGTAGTCAGGCTGAGTCTCATAGTCTTAAGGTATCAATCCTTCAAAAAAGTGATCAAGGAAGGTTCTACTTAGATTATTCCATCAAGGTGAGCAGAGTGCATCTAGATCCGAGAATCAAAGAAAAATCAAAGAGGTGGGGGTATAAATTAACAAAAGTGATGGTGTGTATCTTAGCTTATCATGGTGAGGTGACAGTCTTCTATTCAGTTCAGACATGTGAGAGTCGGTGCAGTGCTCAGATTTTCTAAGGAGTGATGTGCCCCCGGCTGACTCCTAGAAAAAGGTAACAAGAACAAGTGATTAAAATGGGTTAAAAACATCATCATCAATCTATTTGCATGAACACTCTGATTACATATTAAACATAAGGACACCATAAAAATATAACAGGCCAATTAGAAGGCAGCTATGTACAGTTAGTCAGTGTGCAGATGGGTTACGAGTTCTTCATCCAAATTGTGTCCCCCAGGGAATTTGGTCTCCAATTCAAGTATCCATTTGGATTCCCTTTTTCTGAGGGCAAGTTCACGATTCCCACCCCGCTTACCAACATTAACCTGTTCAATCGCATAGTATCTTAGCAGGTCGTTGTTTCATTGGTGTGTGGTTTGGAAATGTCTTGCAATAGGGTATTTGGGGTCTTGGTTGTTAATAGCCCTCAAATGTTCCTGAACTCTTTTCTTGGCCATACACGAAGTACTGCCGACATATTTTTTGTGACATGGACATTCCAAAATATAGATCACGTAAGTGGAACTGCAAGTCAGAAATTGTTTAATTTGTTTTTTAGTATTGGTCCCTGGTATTTCAAAGTCTTTAACCATCACACTAGACCGGCAGACCCTGCAGTGTCCACAAGGGTAGAATCCACTAAGTCCTTGGATATGTTGGCCCTTTTTATCAGAGATGTCACTTTTCACCAACATATCCCTTAAATTGCGACCTCTTCTGTATGTTATAAGTGGTCTGTTGGTCAGTTTGGGGCCTATAATGGAGTCAGATTTGAGAATTTTCCAATTATCAGCCATTATTTTTTGTACTTGTTTGGACTTTTGGTTGAAGGTAGTTATGATTCTGGGAGGTTGTGAGGAGACAATGGGTTTGGGCGTGGGATTGAGGGTCTCAGATCTCTGAATGATCGAGGCTTTAGAAAGGGCTTTGGTCAGTACCCCCTCGGGATATCCCCTATCCCGAAATCGTTGAAGTATGTTTCTACTTTCTAGTATGAAATCTGCCTCTTGAGTGCAATTTCTTTTGGCTCTAAGAAGCTCCCCATAGGGGATGCTCCATTTGAGTGGTTCAGGGTGGGAGCTGAGGGCGTGCAGTAAGCTGTTACCTGCAGTGTCCTTTCTATGGAGTTTGGAAATAAGTTTACCATCTTGGATCTCAATACTCGTGTCTAGGAAATCCACCTGATGTCTGCTAATGTTATGTGTCAGATGAATGTTGTAGCTATTTTGGTTCAACTTTGCAATGAAGGTAATAGCCTCTTCCTCTGTGCCACGCCAGATGACGAAGAGGTCGTCAATGTATCTAGACCATAAATGTACCTTGGTGAAGTCATCCTTGAGATCTACACTAGTCATGATTTCTTCTTCCCACTTCCCCAGAAACAAATTGGCGAAGTTGGGAGAAAAAGCAGAACCCATGGCCGCCCCACGAATTTGTTTGAAAAAGGTACCATCAAACATAAATATGTTGTTACGTAGACAGAGTTTCATCATCTCTATTAGCATGACGTGTGGTTTCTGAATCCTATTTCACGTTTTTTTAAGAAATAGTAGCAAGCCTCCATACCTTGAGTGTGGTCTATGACAGTGTAAAGAGCACTGACGTCCATAGTTATTAATATGGAGCCTTCTGTCAATGTGATGGTGTCTATTTTTTTGAGAAAGTCAGTTGTGTCCTTAATGAAAGAAGGAAGTTTGATGACATAATCTTTAAGGAAGTGATCAACATATACTGACAGATTTTCGTTGACACTACCTATGGAGGATATAATGGGTCTGCCTGGGGGTTCTAAGAGATTTTTGTGAACCTTAGGCAGCAGATAAAAAATTGGCAGTTTTGGAAAATCACGTTTAAGGAAGCAGAATTCCTGCCATGAGAGGAGCCCCTCTATTTGCCAGTCGTGTAATCTATTCCATGTTTCCTCAATGCTATTATTGTATTCATTAGAATTAGATTTAGTATAGAAGATATCACCTTCAAGGTGTCTGAGGGCTTCTTTAACATACAGATCCCTGCCCCACAAAACAATGTTTCCTCCCTTATCGGAGGGTCTTAGTATAACAGAGTTGTCATCTGCCAAAGAAAGGATAAAGTCTCGTTCTTGTTTGGACAAATTCCTATTCCCTTTATCTCTGTTGTACTGTTTATGTTTGAGCTTAGCAAGTTCTTTGCTGACTACTTCTTGAAATGTGTCTATGGGGTCGTGTGGCATGATGGGATAAAAAACAGATTTGGGTCTAAAACTAGTACATACAGCCCTATTCATATTACTTTCCCTTACACCTACAATAGAATCATCAGGTTGGCTATCAGATGATATACCCCCCAGCGCATACATATCTAATAGTAGATCCTGATCAAGGATATTGAGTTCACGTATGTCTGCTGCTGCAGAGGATTGCGGAGTACCTTCTATAGGTCTAAGTGAGTGCCATTTCTGAAGTTTGAGTTTCCTACCGAATTTGTAAATATCTATTCGGGTGTCAGAGTAACTAAAAAGTTCACTGGGGCAAAAAGTCAATCCCAAACAGAGAGTACGTTTTTCCTAAAGAGTCAATGTTCTAGAAGACAAGTTTATGATAGTTTTATTTACCATTTCATCATCCATGGTTAACGTCTTCGTCTGTAGCCGCCTCTTTTGGATCCCACCGGCTTTGTACTCTTTGCGTTTTCTCTGCTGGAGCTTGAGTCTTCTCTTCTGTGATCTGCTCTTCCTCTTGCTTGTCCTCGTGGTCTCCCACGAGTTGGTGTTCTGTGGAAGGACTGCTGCTGTTGCTGTGATTCCGCCTCTTTTTTCCGTCTGGTCCTTAGGACCCTGAACTCTTCTAAAAAAGTCGCCGGTTTCTTAGCAACTTTTTCAGTTTCAGAGGCAGTGCTGGTGGAGTGTCTGGATGCATCAGAATCCGGCTCGCTGGCGATAGTATTTGAAGAG
The DNA here is from genome assembly GCF_964263255.1 of Lissotriton vulgaris. NCBI lineage: Eukaryota > Metazoa > Chordata > Amphibia > Caudata > Salamandridae > Lissotriton > Lissotriton vulgaris. The sequence continues at coordinate 1,142,199,158 of NC_141695.1, read as the reverse complement.
CATGCTTCCTCAGTTTCTTGTAGTTCTGGTGTCTCAGTTGGGATGTTATCTTGTTTGTATAAATAATCATATTTGGGGCTGTAGGTTAGTATCCGTCTGCTGTCGTAATCACCACAGTCTCTATGTAGCTTACGCTGTTTGCGGTATTTTATGTCCTCCTCATTCTTTTTCAGGCGCCCTTTAAGCTCATCCTTGAATTTGTTGATCGTGTCTTGGTTGGGATGTTTACTAAATTCTTCCTCAAGTTCTTTCAATTGCTTGATTATGGTTTCACGATCTTCCCATGCATATTTTATTAGAATGCACAGCATGTTGTTGCTGCTGGCGGCTGAATTTTGCGACCATTCCTCTAACATTTGCGCATTAGGCGATTCATGTGATGGGGTGATATAAATTCTCAGTCCCCGGGGTACCATGCGCTTGTCCACATAATCTTGAAGGGATGTAGCCTCCCACCATTTTGAGGTTTCTTGCTTCCTTAGTTTCTCATATTTCCTTAATTGTGATATCAGTAGGCTGCTCTCAGTTTTCTCGAGTGTCACAGGGCCGGTTCCTGCTTTCCCTGGTCCTCGTGCAAATAATGTGGCAGCCTCCCTCTTTCGTTCATCATCTTCCTCCATGTTAGTATTATTCTATGAGTGTTCAATGCGAATATAACATGGGATGCACTCGTAGGTTATACCTTGTGAGATATCGGTGTATATGCCCGTTTAAATGTCTAAACGCTGTAACCTTTCCCTGCCGAAGTCAGCAGTTCCTGATGCCGCCTGATTGCAAATTAAGCCGAAATAGCAGTTAGCAGACGTAGAGCTTGTTGGATGAAATTCTGTATTCCACAGTGAGTTTAATAAACTTCTAGGACTTGCCCGTCTCCAATTACCGCTAGCCCTGGGTTCGAACTCGCTCAAGCTAATCACCCCGCCCGAACAGAGCCCCGTCGCAGAAGCGCCGGTACTTTGCAAAGAAGGGCAAAAAGACGAGAACAGCTCTTACCTGCAGGGCGGATGGCGGTTTTCCTGCTTATTCGGTTGTCAAAACGAAGTCGTGTTTTGATTCGGCCGGTTTGGATCCCTCCGTAGTATTCAATTGCTTTGTAGGAGGATTCGATTCCGGGATCCATATCCCATTGTCAGGTGGCGTGTTGTACTCGGCCAAACCCACCGCCGAGTTCAGTCAATTTTAAAGTTTCCTGCTACGCTAAGCAAAAACACGCTCTCAGAAAGGTGCAGCTAGTGGGAGTTTATTCACAAGGTAACGCTACGCGTTTCAGCACAAAAGTGCCTTGATCACACGTTAACCACAAACCAATCAGGAACATCTTATGTACAAACACAAATGATCACCATGTAAAGTAAACATAATAGAAGGACAATGACATTCTGAGAAAATGCGTCGGCCATTGTTAGCTAGTCTTTTTTGATAAATCTCTATTGCATCATAGAATTAACGAAATGAAAACAGTGAATTCATACATAGTATTATAAGAGACCAAGACTCCTTCTCATGTCGAAGGTGGGGTTACACCATCAATAGTAACCAAGCTTATGAGTCAGGTACGTATTATGTTGGGTGGGCATCGCCCCTTGACACCAACATATACTCCTATATATCATCATTACTCAATGAGCCAACTGCCTTTAGAAACAGCACGTAAAAAATACATAGTCAAAGGGCTCAAGAGACTAGCTAGACTCAGCTAGTGGATCGTATGCGGTAAACGTTATAGCCATATGTGAACTATACATAACATTTTGATCATGCAATGTAGTCAGAGTCAAATTATGCATGTAAGTGATTGCATGTACACATTTGCAAAGGCTATATCCATAATTCAATTTATGACTCAATCAGCATTAAACCAACGAAAACGAATCGTCTGAAATAGTTCTAACCATAGCATGTGCATCCATGTCAACATGATATTGATCCATGTAAGGTGCTATTTACAAATCTGGCTTAGTAAGTAAACGTTATAGCCAATATGAACTGTACATAACATTTCGATCATGTAGTGCAGTCAGAGTCAAATCATGCATGTGAATGATTGCATTTCCGCATTTGACAAGGCTGTAACCACGATTCAAACAATTTCTGACAAAGGTTAAAACTTTAAAATTGACTGAACTCGGCGGTGGGTTTGGCCGAGTACAACACGCCACCTGACAATGGGATATGGATCCCGGAATCAAATCCTCCTACAAAGCAATTGAATATATATATATATATATATATATATATATATATATATATATATATATATATATATATATATATATATATATATATATATATATATATATATATATATATATATATATATAGATATATATATATATATATATATACATATAGATATATCCATATATGGTAACTGGACATAATATCGACTACATAATATCGAATGGACAAAATATCGACGGAAAAATATCGACATTAACAAAATATCGACTATAGGAATATCGTTGAAAAAAATATCGACTGCAAAAATGACCCAAAAATATCGAATACAAAAATATCGACTCAAAAATATCGACTAGACAAAATATCGAAATATAGTGAAAGTAAAAAATATTGAGAAAATGTTAGAAAATATTGATTTTATAAAATAATATATATATATTATATAAATAAATAGTACCTAATGTTTAGGAGCGGGTTGTGGGTTTATAGGGGAATAGGGTGGGAAGTAATTTAATAATAATTAATTCGTTAATATATGTTTGGTAATTGTTTTAATTAGATTTTAATTGGTAATTAATTAATATTAATTAGTTAATTGTTTAATTGATTAATTAGCATATAATTTAATTGATTAATTGATTATTAATAATTAATATTTTTAAAAATTAATTTGTGTATGATTTTAATTGATACATTGGTTATTAATTAATAATAATTAGTGATTTATTGTATTAAGAATTAGTATATTATTTACATTTAATAATTGCTAACACATTAATTATAATTAGTTAATGATGTAATTAATATATTGCATACCATTTAAATAAATTAATTGGTAATTAATTTATAATAATGACTTAATTACATTAATTGTATACATTTAAATGTAATGTGTTAATTAATGTTGATGTTAATTAATTAATTGGAATTAAACAATATTAATTAATCTAAATTATTATTATAGCTAATGTGATAATATATTTTATAATAGTTTTTTAAAAAATATTTGTTTTTTTTATATATTTATGTTTAATGTTGTGTTCATTATTATTTATAGTGTTCTGGCTTTGTTTCATAGTTTTTGTTATAGGTTAATTTTTTAGGGTTCTGGGTCATTTTTCTAGTCGTGAGTAAAGGTGTATTTAGTGGGATTTGGAAAATTTTTACGTTTGTGGGTAAATGGGTATTTTTGAGGTTGAGGGTCAGTTTTCAGTTCTTGTGTAAAGGGCTATTTGTAGAGTTCAGGGTCAGTTTTCAGTTTGTGGGTAAAGGGGTATTTGTAGGGGTCAGGGTCAGTTTTCAGTTTGTGGGTAAAGGAGTTTTTTGGAGGTTCAGGGTTAGTTTTCAGGTTGTGGGTGTAGGGGTATTTGTAGGGTTCAGGGTCAGTTTTCAGTTTGTGGGTAAAGGGGTATTTGTAGGGTTCAGGGTCAGTTTTCAGTTTGTGGGAAAAGGAGTATTTGTAGGGTTCAGGGTCAGTTTTCAGTTTGTGGGTGAAGGGCTATTTGTAGGGTTCAGGGTCAGTTTTCAGTTTGTGGGTAAAGGGGTATTTGTAGGGTTCAGGGTCAGTTTTCAGTTTGTGGGTAAAGGGATATTTGTAGAGTTCAGGGTCAGTTTTCAGTTTGTTGGGAAAGGAGTATTTGTAGGGTTCAGGGTCAGTTTTCAGTTTGTGGGTGTAGGGGTATTTGTAGGGTTCAGGGTCAGTTTTCAGTTTGTTGGGAAAGGAGTATTTGTAGGGTTCAGGGTCAGTTTTCAGTTTGTGGGTGTAGGGGTATTTGTAGGGTTCAGGGTCAGTTTTCAGTTTGTGGGTAAAGGGGTATTTGTAGGGTTCAGGGTCAGTTTTCAGTTTGTGGGTGTAGGGGTATTTGTAGGGTTCAGGGTCAGTTTTCAGTTTGTGGGTAAAGGGGTATTTGTAGGGTTCAGGGTCAGTTTTTAGTTTGTGGGTAAAGGGGTATTTGTAGGGTTCAGGGTCAGTTTTCAGTTTGTGGGAAAAGGAGTATTTGTAGGGTTCAGGGTCAGTTTTCAGTTTGTGGGTGAAGGGCTATTTGTAGGGTTCAGGGTCAGTTTTCAGTTTGTGGGTAAAGGGGTATTTGTAGGGTTCAGGGTCAGTTTTCAGTTTGTGGGTAAAGGGGTATTTGTAGAGTTCAGGGTCAGTTTTCAGTTTGTTGGGAAAGGAGTATTTGTAGGGTTCAGGGTCAGTTTTCAGTTTGTGGGTGTAGGGGTATTTGTAGGGTTCAGGGTCAGTTTTCAGTTTGTTGGGAAAGGAGTATTTGTAGGGTTCAGGGTCAGTTTTCAGTTTGTGGGTGTAGGGGTATTTGTAGGGTTCAGGGTCAGTTTTCAGTTTGTGGGTAAAGGGGTATTTGTAGGGTTCAGGGTCAGTTTTCAGTTTGTGGGTGTAGGGGTATTTGTAGGGTTCAGGGTCAGTTTTCAGTTTGTGGGTAAAGGGGTATTTGTAGGGTTCAGGGTCAGTTTTTAGTTTGTTGGGAAAGGAGTATTTGTAGGGTTCAGGGTCAGTTTTCAGTTTGTTGGGAAAGGAGTATTTGTAGGGTTCAGGGTCAGTTTTCAGTTTGTGGGTAAAGGGGTATTTGTAGGGTTCAGGGTCAGTTTTCAGTTTGTGGGTAAAGGAGTATTTGTAGGGTTCTGGGTCAGTTTTTAGTTTGTGGGTAAAGGGGTATTTGTAGGGTTCAGGGTCAGTTTTCAGTTTGTGGGTAAAGGGGTATTTGTAGGGTTCAGGGTCAGTTTTCAGTTTGTGGGTAAAGGGGTATTTGTAGGGTTCAGGGTCAGTTTTCAGTTTGTGGGTAAGGGGTATTTGTAGGGTTCAGGGTCAGTTTTCAGTTTGTTGATAAAGGGGTATTTGTAGGGTTCTGGGTCAGTTTTGGCCTTTAGGGTGAAGGGGTCTTTTTAGTGTTTTGGGACAGTTTTGGGTATTTTAGAGTGCTGATGTATAGTTTAACTTAACAGTGATACATTAAATTTATTACACGAAAATAGCTATTATTATAACTTTACATTAGTACCCTTTATTTAAATAAAAACAATTTATGTATTAGCATGTTTCCAGACAGTAGCTAGAGTGGAGTTTGAATTCTAATTATTAATTGGTTGGTGTCCAGCACCATCAGTAATATTACCAACACTGGAGTTGGATTAATAAAAATACATTGGTTAGTCTCCACCACATTTTATGGTATTACCTTGAGTGTAGTAGGAATAGTAAAATAATTTTTGCTACTGTCCTGCAGCTTCTATGATTTTAGATTGACTGGAGTAGTAACAATACATATAAAATTGGTCAGTGTGCAGCACATTTGTATACATTTGTTCATTACTGTATTTTAATAATAAAAATTAATGCAACATAGATGTTTTCAAATTAGTTTATTAAACAATTTTTAATTTTTTTATTGTGTACTACAATAAAATCAAAAACAAATATAACATCACATTTTTTTAACTTTTATTATTCACACAATAACATCTTTACATTTATATACATGTGGTCAATGTAAAAAATAATTTGGATTACTAGATTCTTTCAGTAAATTTTACATATTCCCATCAGTCATTTACAATTTAAAGTATTTATATAGAAATACATTAAACAATGATTTGTTATATATTTCTTACATTAATATTTAATAATGTTAATATTAAATATTAATATAATAAAATATATAATACATATTTCTTTTTAACAAGTAACATGACTATTATTACATTTGTTAGGATAAATTGAAATACAAAAATAAATTTTCTTGGTGTATAATTCACACAATGTTGTTTTTACATAAAACATATAAATCGCTTTGGTTGTAAAGTTTATAATTGTATAGGGAAACAATATGTTTAATTATAATGTCTGGTATTTATCAAATATTAGTAAAGCAATTATATAATTTTATTACAATTAGAAATAATTATATAATCTTTTTTTACTAATTAATAAAAATAATAATTATTTTATTAATTATTATTATTATTAATTAATAAACATAAACATTCATTTATTATTAACAAAAATATATACATTCACAGATAAAATAGAGACTTTTTTCAGGCCATTCTTTATATACTAAATGGTTCTACTTGTTATATTAATAACAATAAATAAGTTATATTATTTATCATTATTAATTATTCCCATAAACATTTATAATGTTTTATTAAAATTATACACAAAATTATTCATATAAATATACAGAATAACTAAATATTTACATCTTTTATTCAAAGTTTTACATAATTATTTAATATTATTAATATATAATACATATTATATATTAATTTATATTAAATATATTATTTTTTGTTAATAAAGGAAAATTGTCATGAGTATAGTGTATTAATTTGTTACATTATACATGTGTATGTATTATATATTTTATATTTCACATTGTTTATTCTATTATCCTTTTACACAAATGGGTTAAGGGGACTACTTTTTTACCGCGTAAGGTTATTGCGCTCCATTCAGGACTCAGGACTGGAGAAGCTCGCGGTTGGGAGTTGCTTCGCGTGGAGAGAGGTAAGGTTATTTTTAACTACAAATTATAAGTAAGTGGTCATGTTTGAGGGTGTAATCAAACTCTGTAGTGTTTTTTGGTGTATGTATTATTAGTTTAAGTAGCGTTTGGGTGAAAAGTCTCCGTTATAGATGTGTCGTGCTTTTTTTCCTTCAAGTCTAATTTTAAGTGTTCGGAAATGTCTTCTTACATGGTTAATGTTAATTGTTAGTATATTTACAAATGTGAAGGGGGTATTTGTGGGTGGCTTTCGTTATGTATGTTATTTTACAGGTTTCGGTTCCTCGCATGAAAACTACATGGAAGGAAGCGTGTTTTTTAACGGAGAAACAAATGTTTAAGTTATTATGTTTATATTTTGACTTTTATCTCCTATTTTTCGGGTTTGCCAGGAGCGTTTTTTTCACTTTTTAAACCTTTTTCGGGTTTTTTGGAGGGTTTCGAATCGGATTGATACATTGATATGCGTGATCGTTTTTTTTAAATAGTGTGTATATAACTTTGAATCCTAACGTGTACACACTACTGTTTTCGGGATTTCCTGGAGCGTTTTTTTACGTTTTACAATTTATTTTCGGGTTTTTGAGGGTTATCCCATATTGGAATAGTAAGATATTGGATTGGATTGTATGGATTGATTTTTCCTTGATTGCGTCTCTCAAGTCCAAAAATTGTAAGTATTTATTTTACAATTTTGATTGGGTGGGAAATGTCGATTTCTAATGTTATGTGTATGTTATAAAAAATTATAAACATTGCATATTTGTTACGAATTTTTTTACATAACTTTTAAAAGTTTGTCAAACAAATATGTTTTATTTATAATTCATTATATATGTTTATGACATGTGAATTTTATTAGTATTGTAAGAAGACATTCGTATATTTACTTGACATTTTTATAGAAGACTTTTTGCTATTATTGCCAGGTATTCTAAACCTCTAGTTGTAGGGTATAATGTGACTTGACTTTGAAGTAGTCGGAACATTTGTTGGGTTTGTTTAGTGAGTTTGGGCCCTATTTGTGACACTGATTGTTCCATTCTTAGTTCCTGATAGCTTTGTTCTTTTTTCAAAGCTTCAAGAAGGTTGTGGAATGTGGGTTTGCCTCTGTTTGTAGTTGCTTGGAAAGCATTATGCCACCCTTCAACACTGTTGTTGGTTTTCGCCTCTTGGTTTAAAGTACTGAGATAGACATTCCACCAAGGGATTTGGAATTTGGGCTGGCGTCGATGTCCTGATCTGTGCAACCTTCCCACCCAAGTGTCTTCAAAATAGTCTAGCAATGGTGTTAGCTTATCCTCATTCCTCTTATAATATGCGCTGTCAATTAATAAATTGTAATGTTCAGCAACATCTGTAACAGGGACGTAGGCCAGGGCTATTAACTTTTTAAGTTGATAGGCAAAGGTGCTATCTGTAGAGTATAGTACACTTAAAGTAGATTTTTGGAGATGCCTCCATATACTCTGATTAAAATGATAATAGCAACCCTGGATTGCTGTGTGGGGAAATGTTCTCAAAATGCTATTTATCATAGCTAATTCGAAATCAATAATTATTTTTTCGGGAAAATAATTATTGATTTCCGTTTTGAGAACATTTAAATTTCGGTGTAGGTTGTTTGCTGTTTGTTGGGTAGCAAACAGTAAATGAAAGGTATGTTAGAATGATGGTATAAACCGTGGATGGAATACAGTTGGTAAAAAGGTTTTGGGCAGGGTTTAAATGTTCCATCCATCATCCATTGGGGACACTGTTGGATTTTTCGTAAATTACTTGCAGTTGCAAACATAATTATTCTGTTTGTACTGCTTTCATTATCAAAAAGAATAAATGTATCTTTATTGTGTGTGATGGCCATTTCGGGTGAAATAATAATTTCTTCAAAACAAGTTGGGTTGGGTTGGGTTGTGCTAGTGAGTCGTTTGGTGCGTGCAATAGTGCGTTTCAGGGAGTCAATAGAGGGTAGTTGCCCTGAAGCATGGGCAGGGATTTTTACCAGTTCTTCTTTAAGTATTTGGGTGGTGGGTTTGTCACTTTGTGTGCTCGCACTTTTAATACTTTCTAAGGCATCTCTAATTTCAATTTCGGTGACATTTGGGGGATGATTATGTTCTCTAGTAAATAGCACATTAGTTTCCTCGGTAGTGGCCCTCCCATAACATTTGTTGGAGTAATATTTTGTACACTTCCAAAAAACCTTTCTACCACTTTGTCTCTCCTGATTATACACATAACCCATGTAGCATAATAGCAATTTATTTTTCTGAGACATGACAAATTCTGCACCTTCAGTCATTTTGATTTACTTGTTCTAGGAAAGAGTAGAAAGAAACAAAATCAGTACACATTTTCTTACTTATGTGGTGCTAACATCATTAGTGATGCATTTATACTTACAGTTAATCAAAGTAGTAGTCACAGAAGCAGAAATGTCTTTTGAATGATGTTCTTGTATGTATGTCTTTATTTGCTGTTGGTATGAAAATATAGAAAAACAACGTTAATGTTTATATATAACAAACGTATTTCCTACTCAAAAGCAGTTGTCATTTTTGTCTACTAGTGCATTTGATGTAAGCATTACATATACTTACTTGTTTAAATAGTAGAATAGTAGTAATTGCTGGAGTTCATCAATTTAGTACAGGTATGATCTGTAGAGTAGATAGAAGAAATAAAAGCAAAATATTATAATTTTAATACTGAACCGTTTGGAAATGTAACAGATTTAAACGTATACTAACTTCTAAATATGTCGTTTTCTTTGTTGTAGGTAGAATAGCTGTATGATGTATTCAGAATATCTGTAGAGGAAATATAAAATAGATAAGATGTTGTTAAGAACATAGACTGTGTTATTTTCGGCAGTTTTAGAGAAATGATAAATATACTTACATTTTTTACAAGGCTATTCTTCTATATTGGTATGTTTTGTGTAGGATGTTTTCATATGATATGTAGAATAGATGTATGATGTTTTCTGAATATCTGTAGAGGCAATTCAAAATAAATAACATGGTGTTAAGAATATAGTTAGCGTTTTTTGTGCCCACATTTTAGCAAATAACAATTATACTTACATTTTTCTGAAGGGTATTCTTGTGTTTTGCTATAGTTGATCTTGGATCTTTCAAATGATCTATAGGGAAGATGTAAAAAGCAAGATATGTTGTTTAAAAATGTGCATTAATGAAATTTGCCGTTTTATAACAAACACATCTATACTTACATGTGTAATTAGGGTAGTTTTATCGTTTTTGCTGTAGAAATAGCACAATTTCTGTATATCTGTAAATATAATGTTAATGAAAAATAAATACTTTTGTAAATTAGTGTTTAAAAAAAGCAGTTGGTGTGTAACAGAGAATTATTATATACTTACTATCTGATTTTGCACATGAAGAAATATGACCATGTAATAGGAATTGTGTTGGAGTAGTTTCTATCAGAAAAGTAGGAAGACATGAAAATAAAATAAGTGTAAGACTTAAGAGATGTAAGGAAAATAGTGCACTTCTAATTTAGTTTTATAAAAAAATGCTGTGTTACTTACTTGATTAATTAGCTAGTAAGCTGGATCTTTAAAGATGTTTATTCTGCAACAAAATCTTCAAAGTGTTGGCATCTACTTTCCAGAGAGGTAGCAGCAACAAATGGTAGAATGCATGTAGCCCTTTTATAGTATATGTGTTATGTGTGCTTTGATTTGATTGGTTGTAGGATGTAAGGAAGCATAGTATAGGCTAGTTTGAATTTTTTTAAGTTAATTGGAGTGTTTGTTGATGTGAGAATGGTGGTATGTGGTTGTTCCCGCATTAAAGCAGGTTCGTGTTTAAATGAAATATATTTATATGTGAAAATAAGTAATGAAAATGTTAGTTAAATGCAAAGAATAATAGAAAATGATAAAATGCATGTAATAGAATGTATAGTAAATGTGGATTAATAGTAATTTTATGTAAGAAACAGGTATTATATGTGAACGTTTTTTTTAGTGAGAAATGACTTTTATTGATGATAAAGATGGTATTTTAGAAAGAAAAGTGTGCAAACATGAACTCGATATTTTTTTTTTAACGATATTGTGGTAGTCTATATTTTTGTAGTCGATATTTTTGTAGTGTTAGGGCTAATTTCATGTCCAACGATATAAGTGTAGTCGATATTTTTTTAAGCGATATTTATGTATTCGATATAGTTAGTACTCGATATTTTTTACTCGATATTTTTGTAGTTTGTGTAATAAGTATAGTAAGTCGATATTTTTGTCGTCGATAATTTGTCAACGATATTTTGGTAAGTCGATAATGTGTCCGTCGATAATATTTCAGTGATCTATATATATATATATATATATATATATATATATATATATATATATATATATATATATATATATATATATATATATATGTGTGTGTATATATATATATATATATTTTTTTTTTTTTAGCACAGGTCCTTCACCGCCGTCCCTCCACAGCGTCCCGGGTGCTTGAAGCCAGCTCTGGTAAGACGCTTACGATACAGCCACACAATCCAACCAATTTGTCTTTGTTTTGCTAATAACTTTGGCGCCGCTTGACGAATCTTCATGAAACTTTCCAAAAAATGCTGATTCATTTCAGATCCTTATTGGAAAGATTAGGGGTGGTCCATCAAGTGGGAGCTGAGAAAAAAACGGGGTCCCAAAAGCATATTTCCCCATTAATTTTCCATAGACTTCTTTAAGAAGCTCTACCAAAAAAACTGCTGAATGGAATTCCAAATTTGGCAGGAACCTAGATCTTGATTAGCAGAATGTGCTGGCATTCAGCAAGGCCCTGTGCCCAACATCATGCCATGATTGGCAAGGACATCTTATTTTACATTTAAAAAATTGACATTCACTGAAAAAAATGAAGGTTAAAGTTATGTGATTATTACTAATTGTAATAATATCTTAATTTACATCAAAAGACCCTTAGATATTCACTGAAAAAAACAAAGGTATAAAGAATGTTATAGTTAGGTGAAAATGTCAGTTAAACTATACTATTTTAAACTGGCAAATCCACTGAAATTCACCAGTTATAGTTATCTTAAGGAACTATAACTTGTGCCCTAACACAATAATAATGCCCTCCCTTGCAGGGTACTGCAAGACATGATCTATGACATCATTGATAACATCACTTCAACATATGTAATGACATCATTGACAACAACACTGTGCATGGCAGAACAAATGATTTTATTATCAGAAAAGGAGTACCTTGCAGCCAGATTCTAGTAGGTTTTTCACAGGTTACAGTATTGTTACCTAAGGAGAATGAACTTGAAGTGAAGGGACAATTGCCACAGCTGCATATATTTAATATGGTCACCCACCTAGTGATTCATGGCCCAAACTCTACCGCACACATAGGCACGAGGCACAGAAGCCGCAAAAAACAATTTGAGACACATGCACAGACAGAGCTGACACAAAGCAAGTGCCATGCAGGCAACAACATATTCCCAGGAAGGGCAGGGACCATTTCACGATCAGCACCCAGGATGCCACACCTAAAAACAATTTCATCATTGCTGGAGCTTCCCTTCATGGAATGATAGTCCACATTCACCTGCAAGTAATAGCCCAATTAGAAGGGCGCACAGCACAATCAGCAAATACATTTTCATCCATTCCACACCCAGCCAAGGACAAATAAACACAACCTCCAGTGCACCACTGAAGTCACCAACTCCCACGCCTTCAACTAGAAAACTTCCTTTAAAGTAAGGCACGTGCATATGGACCTGTAAAGGAGCAGCACACCTGAAAATTATACTCTGAATGCACACTGCTTCAAGGCTTTTCACACTGCTGCAGTCTTACAACACCATCAAGGTGTTGCAGATTGAAGCTCACATAACAGGAGAACTACACCACTGGAACATAAAAAGACTGGAACGTTGGAACATCAAAGATATTTAGTTGCTACTGGGATATTGACTAATGGGTGACATAGAGCCACCTTGTCAGAGTAGAAAATCCTCAGGGTCGATTTGTTGGTCAGAATGATCCACCTCTTGATAGTACCAAGCCAGAATTGCTGTGATAGCACAGGTCAGTGGGATGATCAAGCGATGGAAGGATAGGAAGGGGACTGCAGGAAGGGAGACCTGGAATGAGACAAGAAATTATAAATGCATATAATCCTGTCTATCACAGAGTATGGTATACCACCATACATAAACTAACCATGTGATGCAAACTACATATACCTGTAACGAAAGGAAATATGCAGCCTGCAGAGATCCACATTAGTCTGTGACTCGTGCGTAGAAACACCAATCATTCCATTAATTCTGCTGTGTTAGAACATAGAAAAAAAACATATATGTAATATCTAGATACGGTATAACTACATTCTCCATTCATTTATCCCAACAAAACTGTGTTTAATCTATAGGGAAACATACCATTAATAAACTCCACTATACTTCACAGGGGTTGAGCGCAGTCCAATGCTGCTCTCGCAATCTCCCATGTTAATAGAGCCAAAGAAAACAGTATATTTTTAAATAATCTCCGGGTTGTTGTAAATAATACTTTCAAAACAAGTTATATATGGAGTCTTTGAATATTAGCGCACATAACAAGTGAATTCCAATAAGTTTCACACTGTCTCAAAGTTTATAGCATCACAACCAATAATGCCACATTTGCAGAACGTAATGGAAGTCTTACAATCCACTTGTCCTTAGAAAAAGGTAAAATTCCCGCCACAAGAGCCACAGGACTGTAGCTCGCCAACGGGGGAAATCTTAGTAAAGTGTCAAAGAATTGCGGTGGTGAAGATAAGAGCGTCTTTCTTCCGCTTGAGCCAAGGACAGCTCGCCAATGGAAGAAAGATCGGCTTCCTCGTACCCACAGAGCGAGAGTCTATGAAAAATAAGCAGTGTGCAACACCCTTACCAGACCGGGGAACAGCAGCACAACCAGCACGAACTCACATAATTCCGAATTTCCGACGATACAACGCAGTCTGTCTTCCGGGATATGGATGGTTCCGCCCTCATGCTGTGCGTCGGCTACCAAGGAATCATGGGAATAGTAGTCCCGTTCCATTCAGGGAAGTCTTCCGGTATGCGTCCTTCACCGCAGCGACATAGATCGCTTCCCTGTGGTTGAAGGTACGTTCAAATTTGCACGATTTAGCTCCGCTCAACATAGTGCACATATGATAACTCAAATTGAATGCCTTCAAAAGAGAAATACTCACCTTTTGTCAACTGGAAAAACTATGACCCTCTCTACGCTTGGCCTAATAATGAGGTACGGTTCCTTGGAGTTACCATTGACACTGAGCTGTCATTAAATGCACAAGTGGTTGTGGTATCCAAATCAAGCTTTCCCCCAATGAAAACACTGCAACTCATATTTCTGCACGTAGGATTCCCCCACAAAGTTCAAGCCAAATTCTCTCTTGTCCTATCAAAACTGGATGAGGCTAATGGTCTGTATCATGGCTCACCTTTGTCAGCTATGAGAAAATTAAAGAGAATGCTGCTGCTAGACTTCTTTAACCTGTAAAGCCACAAGCACATATCTCCCCTGCCTTGAGGGTCCTACACTGGTTACTAATTGCCGGAAGGTCCCCCTTTAAGCTGCTCTGTATCAGGCACAATTGACCACTCTGCAAGGCAAAGGACCACTTTTCACCAGGAAGAAAATCAACAAATACATACAACAAAGGAGTCTATGCTCAAGAATAGCTCCACCTCATTTTTTATCCAACAGTGAGACCCACAAAAGCAAAGTCTTCCACTGAGAGGTAGGATTTGTGCCCTTTTCTCTCAATGTAGCGTTGTGAGGTAGCTGGTTTTGTCCCCCCCTCTGATAGATTCTCGTTCTCCATTCACAGGCACACGGTCCTGATGAGATTTCCCCATATCCAGGGGTTATCGAAACGCGTAGACCTCTTCCATCCGGCATTAGGAACCTTTGATTATTTCAAAAACTAATAACGTTGTGTACTTATTCATTTCCAATGCTGTGTTTGTATTACAACTGTGATATTGTATAGATTGTAAATAAGTGTATTATATCTTGACTGTTTTGTGTGGTATGAATGATGAGTGTGAGTTGTGATTTTGTGGTCTAATTATGTTTTGTACTTATTGTTAATTGCTTTAATATCTGTGCTCAGTGTGGAACTAAAGAAATGTTCCATTAATCAAAAAACGAAAATTGCATACTGAATTGATACATGCATCTAAGTTTAAAATAAAAAACTGATTCATTCTGAAATATGGTTCATTGAGAATTACTGCTTCATTCAGTCATTCGAGAGATCACTCGAGATCCAGTGTTCAAATAAGGTGGCAATATTGGTATTTTTCTTGGTTTATCATTGTTCTGGTGAGGCTTGTCCTTATTGCCAGTAAGCCCAGACCCTGTGTATGGTGTTAATACTTTTGCAGAAGCCGTTCTGCGAGGTCTTGATTAGACCCCATTTGGAGGTACTGACTTTGTTCTGACCAAAGCTCAGTTGTGTTGCATGTTGTTGTTTAGTTGTTTACATTGAGTTAATTGTTGTTTGAGTTACAAGTGATACTTAGCACAGTATGTCTGAGGATCAAACATTTGCCTATAATGAGGAACATATAAAAAACCTTTTGGCAAAACCCCCTCCCTTCGCTTCAGCTACACTAAGTACTACTGCCAAAAACCAAAACGAGACAGAGAAACTTTTGAGACTAAAAAAGAAACAGATCCGCACAGACCTACATGGTCATTACCTTCTCCAGCATCTGCGGGCTGGCACAATACCAGGAGGACTACAGATTAAAAATATCCCCGTGATATTCACCGACGACCCTATTTATAAAAAAGGTTACAGCTTTATAGAGACCAAGTGCAGCCGAGACCTCATGGTCTTAACGGTTGAGACGGCACAAAGAATCTCGTTGCAACAGCTAGAAGAGATTAAAACACTGGAAAGTGAGATACAAACTAACCCAGCTATTACGGACGCAAAGACGTTACTGGAAAAAGTTGAAAAGGACATCTTAGAATTTAAGGATTATACAATCAATCAAAAAGAAAATCAATTCCAAAAAGACAAGAAAAACTTTAACTTCGAAAGGACATATCCTTATCTACAAACAGATTTTTACTCCAGAGTTGAATCGAGAAGATACTTAGGAGAATACCAAGGAAGGTCAAACAATAAGTTTATTTCCTTCTCAGACACCTCATCGGCATCAAGCAATAGTGACAGTGACGGATACAACCAAAGGAGAGGTGGGAACAAAAGAGGAGCATTTCAACAACAACCAGGACCCTCTGCAGGTCCTTTTTTAGGAAGAGGCCAACCGGAAAACCGAGCGCGCCCACGGTACAACCAGCCATGGGAAATGTCGACACGGAGACGGAACTACAAGAACTGGTAGCTTCCCCGATCTTCAACTTGTCAAATAAAATTCTAACACCATCGGAGAAAAGCATACTTGAGAAAGGACTCTCCTTTGTCCCCAGGAGACCCACCAACTTCGTCAAACTAAAAATGGAGGCCCTGGAATTTTGCCGCAAAATTAAACTTAAATCTTTCTTCTCCCAAACACCAGTAAATCAACCATTAGAGGTTACCGGACTAAAGAAAAAATCAAAATTTTGCCCACCATCTAACAAAATTGCGAAAGAAACCGTTATTTTTGAAAAAACCATTCTATCAGCATTAAGTAAAATGGAAGAAAGAAAAAATTGGACTAAATTTAATATCACATATGATGAGAAATGTGCCTTAGAACATCTGAAAAAAGACACTTCAATCGTAATCAAACAGGCGGATAAGGGCGGCGCCATTGTAATTTGGGACATTGAACATTACAAAAAAGAAGTAAGGAGTCAACTGGACAATGTCAAATGCTACAGGAAAATAAATTACAATCCGACCGCAGAATTACAACAACAGCTTAACCCAATTCTGGAAAAAGGCTTATCAGAAGGCATCATTGGTAAAAAAGAATTCGAATATTTGAAATGTAATACCTCACGAATACCTTTGTTTTACGTCTTGCCCAAAATTCACAAAGATGAACAAAATCCCCCCGGTAGACCTATAGTCTCGGGATGTGAGTCATTGTTTGAACCAGTGTCTAAGTTTGTAGACTTTTTCCTGAAACCCTTCATGACAGAAGTTAAATCGTTTCTGAGAGATACAACCGATTTTATGAACAAACTTCCGACTATACCATTTAATCAAAATGAAGATTACCTTGTCACGATGGATGTATGTTCACTGTATACCCAGATCCCCCAGAGTGACGGACTGGATGCAATACAGTTTTTTCTAGATCAACGACCAAGACCCACCAGAGTACCAACAGAATTCATTCTGCAGCTAGCCACACTAGCATTAAAAAAGAACTTCTTCAATTTCGATGGAGATTTCTTTTTTCAAATAAGCGGGGTAGCCATGGGTTGCCCCTTTGCACCGGAGTTAGCCATTCTCTTTATGGCATTGTTTGAAGAAAAGTTTGTGTACCAGTCGAACCCATTCATAGAAAAAATCACAAGTTGGAGTCGATATATCGACGATGTTTTTATGACATGGAAGGGGACGGAAGACGAACTAAAGGAATTTCACCAATGGTTAAATGCAAGAACGGAGGAAATCAAATTCACCATTAACTATTCCAAAATTAAAATGGCATTCCTCGATGTTGAAGTGTATCCGACTGATGACGGTCTGGTAACAACTTTATATAAGAAACTGACGGACAGAAACAAAGCACTGCACTTTAACAGCAGCCACCCACGGAATCTAAAAGAGAATCTCCCTTTCTCACAATATTTGCGGATCAAGCGAAATTGCTATTACAAGGACGCATATATGCTACATGCTGCAAACTTGACAGAAAAACTTTCCCAAAGAGGCTACCCTTTAAAACTCCTCAGACGAACGATGAAAAGAGTATGGTGGATTCCCCGAGATACACTTTTAACGAGTAAGGTCAAACCACCCCAAAATAGGATGGTCTGTGTCTCCACATTCTGCCCAAATTCCAATGATTTCAAAAAAACAATCTTGCAAAATTGGCATTTAGTAGAAAACATCGATGAGACACTTAAAGATAAACCATTATTTGCCTTCAAAAAGGACCAAAGCGTAGCCAATCACCTAGTTCGAGCAGCAGTTAAATCGAACATACCAACAATCAGCACCATGCTTGGATTACCACCGATCCAAGGACACCATAGATGTGGCTCCTGCATCTGCTGCGCCAGTACTGAAGAAGGGAATCTATTCCAGCACAAACAGATATCGTGGAAACATGACAAATTTACAAATTGTAAATCTAAGTTCGTCGTGTACGGAATCAAATGCCCTTGTGACAAAATTTACATAGGCAAAACAAGCCAAGAGGTGAGATGCCGCATAACCCAGCACAAATCACGCATCAAAAAGAATGTGCTAACGGCCCCATTGGTTAATCATTGGATCAATCACAAACACACCGTTGACGATCTAACATGGACAGTAATTGCAAAAATTGAGAAAGATCCCAGAGGTAGAGACATAGAAGAGAAACTGTCTCGCACGGAAGCAATGTTAATTGTCAAATTCAACTCTGCCATAAACGGACTTAATGAACTTTCCGAACTATATCGCCTCTAATAGGCTAATGATTACGCAAAGACCGAGATTCAGACTGCTGTTTCCTTGAGAGACCGTGACCTACGGCCCCATATACTCCTGACACCAAAAGCGGCCCGTTTCCATGACAACGGGCGAAAGAACTACAATCCCCAAAATCCCCCGGGCAACCAGGAAGTGAATTTAAACCCAAATGAACACGAGAGCGAAGTTACCGACTGGATGGTGCCGGTCACTGGACTTACTGAACAGAGATCGACGAGTGCAGACCCCCCCATGAAGACAGCGGACACGACGCTCACAGGTAAAATGTTAACATAAGCAAGTAAACCACTGCAAACTCGGCGATCTTTTCACGCAATTCAGATATCTGATACCTGCTCCATTTCACTGACAGGAAAACAGGAGCACGCTACTGACTCACTCCACGAAACCCGAGACACAATTGAAATCCCTGCGCTCAACATACAAAAGTAAGTGCCCCTTTTTCCTTAAAATCTACACCATATAGAGACAGAGTGGCTCGCCCCCCCTCAAATTAAGCTCACAAGCCATTTCCTTATCCCCCAGCTTTCCGCACCAACCTGGCCCTTCCAGTTCAACAAACGGCCGCAGTAGGCGCAACACGATGTAAGTAGACACGAGTGAATGTTCATGTTGAGATTACCAATTGCCTCCCTGGCATCCTCTCTGTAGAGGTTTTTAAATCCACCTCATTTTTTATCCAACAGTGAGACCCACAAAAGCAAAGTCTTCCACTGAGAGGTAGGATTTGTGCCCTTTTCTCTCAATGTAGCGTTGTGAGGTAGCTGGTTTTGTCCCCCCCTCTGATAGATTCTCGTTCTCCATTCACAGGCACACGGTCCTGATGAGATTTCCCCATATCCAGGGGTTATCGAAACGCGTAGACCTCTTCCATCCGGCATTAGGAACCTTTGATTATTTCAAAAACTAATAACGTTGTGTACTTATTCATTTCCAATGCTGTGTTTGTATTACAACTGTGATATTGTATAGATTGTAAATAAGTGTATTATATCTTGACTGTTTTGTGTGGTATGAATGATGAGTGTGAGTTGTGATTTTGTGGTCTAATTATGTTTTGTACTTATTGTTAATTGCTTTAATATCTGTGCTCAGTGTGGAACTAAAGAAATGTTCCATTAATCAAAAAACGAAAATTGCATACTGAATTGATACATGCATCTAAGTTTAAAATAAAAAACTGATTCATTCTGAAATATGGTTCATTGAGAATTACTGCTTCATTCAGTCATTCGAGAGATCACTCGAGATCCAGTGTTCAAATAAGGTGGCAATATTGGTATTTTTCTTGGTTTATCAAGAATAGCTCCCAATCACAAAATTCCCAATTACAAGAAAAAAAATGGATGAAACATCATCTTTCTCCGGCCAAGCATCCAGACTATGAACTTTGCTACCCAAAAATATAAGATCCCCTGGCAACCATCTCATTTTTAGAAGATTAGTCAAGAACTGGCTCATCCTCACATGATGATTAGACTCACAACACAACAGTGTACCACAGTAGTGCACTCAGACATGACAACCTATTCTTCTCAGGATATGCAGATGGGGTTGTCATTGTGAATCCGTCATTTTACATTGAACTGTAATTCCTGTTATAAGCAGATACATTTGTATAAGGGGGAAATTTATATTACACTAACAAGATACACCTGTATATTAGCCCACGCCAATATTGCTGCTTCTATCTACATATAAGATAGGTTTATGCATGAAACTAAAACCTTAAGAACATATATATATATGGGTACCTATAGAGAGGGGTTTACTCCAGCCACTAGAACGTTACAAAGTGTCATGTACATGTATGAATGCATAAGTTAATTTCAGTTTTGTTATAAAAATAATACTCCTTTCAACCTTTGCCCCCTCCCTCCTCACTTTTACTCCCAAACATTTCTGACTACTATCAACTCCCAAACTTCTGCCTCCGTTTTAGCCAATCCACCCAAATAACAGGCACACAACACCAATACTTACAAAAACAGCTTACCACTTCCCCTTTTCCAATCCATCCCTTCTTTCCATCCCTCCTCTAAACTCTACTGAAAATACAAGAAATCAAGAGCACAAATCTAACACAACTGATGCAAAAGGGAAAAAAAAAGAATTATCACTAATTATCACTAATCTACTAAATATTAAACTCTGCTGTTGGGTTCCGGAGTTTCGTGCCACTTGCCACAAAGCACTTCAATGCCTCGTCAGGGGTAGTAAGCGGTATATAACATAAATTAACCCGCATGTTGGAATGTTAAATTCCCAGAAACTGCGCTTGTGTGTGGTATTCCACTCATGAAGTATCCATATGGAATATAAGAGAAACAAATTCAGGAATCAGCATTGTAACTTCGACTACTGCGTGTTAGTCCCCCAAAACAATAATCCCTATTATTTTACTCTCTAAGGAACGACCGGTACTCCGGGTAATGGTAATTCAGAGGGAGAAGAAATTCCGGCATCATGTAATAAGGGTCATGTGCATAGAAAAAAAGTGTATTTTATAATGATTAGCATGTGCAAATAATTAGTTCTCTCTCTTTTTGTTCCTTTTTTCGCTATCCTTTCCTCTCTTCTCCTTCCCTTCTTTTTGTCTCCTCGTTCAGCTTTCTTTCTCTCATCCTTCCTACCGCCCCCCCCCCTCCCTGCTACTGGAAAAGATTAATTTGCATTTCAGGGTTAACTATTGCTCATGCAACACTATCTGTCATCCAGCTGCTTTATACTGTATGGAAATAGCTGCATTTCTCTTTTTGCTTCAGTGGACACCTTCTCATATCTGAGGCCTTTAACCAATGCCGCGCCGACACCCGATGAATTCCACAGTAAGTAGTTTTAATTTTCCCTTTATTGGTATGGGTCTACAATTCCGAATGTGCAAAATGCAGTTAGTAAAAAGACAGGACTGGCTGAAGATTCTAGACGTGACGCAGCTTGAAGGTAATGCACCCTTTAAGCCTGTCCACCTCTAGCCTCAGGCCTTCGGCCTCCTGAACGTGCATCACCCTTTGCCCCCCCCCCCCGCCCCTTTACCTCTTGCCACCCCCTATCTTTTGCCATCTTATTTTCTTCCTATAGTCTCTTTCGATTTCAAGAGACCCGAGTTAGGCGTGCTGACCTTTTCCAGAATATATTTTCTTTTTGCAATCTGCTGCTTGTAGTTCGACTTCTGTTATGGAGAAAGACAAAAACGAGTGCCAGAATGAAAAGCAACTGCCACGAATGGGATCAACTCACACCTCCCCTGGGTCGTTTTCCCACCTTTGGGTTGTGTTACTTTTCTATCATTTGCAAAATATTCCTCACAGTCAAACGTTACTGAATGCCGTTTCTCCTGTTTCTTTTCAAGCTGTCTTCCCTTGCCTGTGTTTTCTTTCTTTTCCTTTCCTTTATACAACCGAGCACCCTTCACATTATATTACTTATCTCATGGTTTGTTTTGCTACATCAGCTTTTTGTCGATGCCAACAAACATGTGCCCTAATTTCTGGGCAGCGACTCAGTCCCAAAGCCCTGTCTCGCGGCCTTTCTCGAGACATGCAGCCTGAGGTTACACCTCAGAGGGCTGCATAAACCCTTATTATGGTAATCCCATAATAACCTGCGCTAAATCTACCTTCTCAAGGCACGGGCCGGAAACACACAGGCACGTCCTGTCAGCACGTGCTGTGACCAGGCTACAAGGAACAATGATCTCACCCTGTCACAGCCCAAGGCACCGAGGGCTCACGGACGCATCCCAGCTTGATTGCCTTGCCAGGTACCCAAAACTGCGAACTCCATGACAGTTCTATTGCACATAGAAGGTAGCAGGCAGATGTGGGGGACTGTGTCAAAATACAAATATAAAAGGCATGAGACAGACACATTTAGAACAAAGAGAGGCATGTGGCTGTATTACTGAATATGCTTTCGGGGCGCAACTGTGGTGTGTTTTTTGGCACCCCAAGACACCTCAGCCTTTTTCTATAGCTGAGACTGCCTTAAGAAAGGGAGACCCCATTCCCCTAACCACGATTATGTCAACTCCTAACTTAATACACTGGCAACAGTTGCTTCAAGAATGAGCCCCTCTTGAGGCCAAAGCCAATTGGCAAAAAAACTCCTGACAACATGGGGCAGCAAGAAGGAATTACCTGGAGAACGTCATCCAGCTAAAAGGTTGAAGATGAATGATGGGAAGGCCAGCAAACTCTGTGAATCTTCAAAAGCCTTGGAAAAAACAATGGCATTCCAAGAAAAATGGTCAGGGACAAAAATGTTAACTGGGGCAAAGAACATATCTAAAGTTCCCGATACGCAGCCGTATCAAATTCAAATCGCTGTGTATTGTTTACAAGTCACTCAATAATCAAGGTCCCCACTTTCTCAAACAGAATCTTCTCCATCATGTCCCAACCCGATCTCTTCGTTCCTCTATTCAGAACTTTTTGGCTGTGCCTGTTGAAAATGAGCCCATAATCCTATCGATGCCCAGGCCGCTGGCGCAAACCGCCTCTTAGTTCCCATGTTGAATAATTACCAAATAAAGAGACGGGCGCTGGAAGCAGGAATCAAGAACAGAGTTTAATACTCATGAGGAGAGCCAGTCATTTCGGACACGAAACACAGTGTCTTTCGGGAGGTGCTCTAACAAGTGAGCTGAGACTCTTGCTTTTATACCTTACAGAACACTTGATAACACAATCAGGACAGTATGACGCAAAAGAAAGACATCCCTATAATCCTCGTGTCAATCCTACCCCACATGTGTTCACAATGGGGACCCTTGACCTGCTGATAAGAGGGGAGGGCAATCACGCAGCTGAGTGTTCCGTCAACTGTTTAGGATGTGCGCGCCTGATCACAGCCCAGGGGGTGGGGTGGCTAGGATCAATAGTGGGTCTCTTGAGGAGGAGTGACTTCATACAATAAGGGCAGTAAATGGTATCTCCTGGCTTAGGCGATGGCCTCGGACATGTGTGGTCAGCCGGACTCGGGGGAAGGGGTCATCAAGGAGTGGTATTCATGCCGCGTGGACAATCGAGCGCGGAGGGAAGGCTCGTCAACAGAGGGGTATTCATGGAAGGAAAGGAGGTGTTGGTCAGGCGCGGCCGTGACTCTCAAGGGCAGGGCCTTGCAGAAGAAGAAGGTTTATGACTTGCCCATGTGAGGAGGAGGGAGGGGTAGCCAGGGTGGACACAGGGACAGAGTCACACAGAGAGAGAGAGAGATCTTATGACCAGTACATGAGAGAGCGGGGGCAGTCAGGTGCAGCTGGGGAAGGCTATGTCAGCTAAGGCGAAGGATGCCTCTTCAAGAGGGAATGGAGGGGGTTTTGTGCGGGTCAAGCAGGAGAGTTGCCTTTCACAGCAGGGTCGCGTAGAGGGAGAGGGTTTCATGGTCTATGCATGAGAGAGGGGGTGTAAGGTACGCGCAGGTGGGAAGCCGGGGATTCCAATGGGTAAAAGGCCATGGTGCCTAAACTGGCTGTACATATGCATAGGGGTATGGGCTCTTACTGGCAGAGTGATACGGTCAATAGTTTACGGTATTCATGGTGCTCACAGGGAGAGGAGTGGGAGAAGAAGGGGAATGAATGCTGTCTATGTACATCAATTTCTTCAATTTTCACAGTCGCCCCTTTTTACATAACAGCAGTCATTTTTGCAATTGATGGGTTTACAGGTAGACAGGCATCGTTGATGAATTAGCATTTTGTCGATACTAACATGTGGCGTACAATTATAGACAGTTAAGGTGATGGGCAGAATGCAGTACATAGAAAATAGCTTTTTGTTGAGTTCCTAACAATTAAACGCACTACATAGCAAAAAAAATCTTTCGGACTTAAAAAATGTGACCAATGAACAGTTTTGACCAGGTAGTTGAGAGCGGAATTCAGTTCAATACACAAGATTTCTTCGCCACAGTGTCTTTTTGTCAGTGAGCCATCACTGGTAGGCTCTAGTCCGTGTACTTTCGTTGGCGCTGTTGAGCACCGGCGGTGGAGCTATAGGTCCAGCTCGGTTCTATCCTTACGCGTTGCAGGGTGCGGTCAGTCCTCTGCTGTTAGACCACAGTCCTGTTCCCTAAACAATCCGGTTGGTGGCGCCTTATGCTCGGCACCCATAGTTCTATGGCAGCACCCTATTCCCAGTGAAATGCTGTTCTTTCCCTTGGCAAAAAGTCACGTGGAAAAGAGGGTGAGTGTGGTTCAAATAGTCGATAGGTGAGAGGGCGGAGTTGGGTCAGAGTTCCTGGGACACGCAAAAGGGACCAAGGGAGCAAAGGATAACAAGCAGGCAGGCCCATCCATCGGGCCCAAAGAAGGGGGACGGAGACTCCAGGCACACGTGGGTTAGCAGGCGGGGGGGCTTCGAGGCGGCCCATCGTTTTTCATTTTCCACGTTGAAATTGCGGTCTCGTCCCGTATCCTGTTGCTCTGCGGCTCCACCTTTGGTCGAGGTCACACGAGTCCCAAGATCCGCAGTCAGGCTGTACGTCGCATCTGACCCATCTCCTTCGGTGATCGTGAATCTTTGAATAGGTACAAGACAAGTTTTTAGAGAAATGGCAGAAGAAGATATCTACGCATGTGAATTCCTCCCTCAATTCTACGCATTTGGGAGATACGCTCATTGGTCACAGTCAGAGGTCCATTACTAAGCAGTGCATGTGTCAGTATTCCTACTGGGTTCATGGCAGGTCTATTCATCGTCTTATTTATAAGTCAAGTGAGGTAAATGAGATTCCCATCAACTGTGCATTACATCATATTCAACATTACAGAGCATTTCCCTTCAGGACTGGCTAACCTTTTCAAACAGGGCGGGGGTGCCATCATCGAGAGTCAGGTAAAACAAGATTTTCTCGAGGGTCAACAGCTACTCATGGTCATCATGTTTATATTCGGGACAGCAACTGGGGTCTATCAAAAATGGGGCGGGGATGCTTCGGGCGCTTGCGCTTGGGTGCAAAAGGGGGTGGGGCAATCTGGGCATTGGGGGTTCAATCTAGACGTTGGCGTTCGTCTCTGAAGAACAGACACAAGGTGCCATTGACATACAGTTCCCCTATAAATGGCCAGATTTGGGGGACTTTAGTCGTCTTACCTGTCCTTTCCTTCTCAGCCAATTCAAGTTCATTCATTTTGCAGAAAGGAGAGGCAGTAATATGGCGAGATACAATCATTTTAGTTTCGGTCAATTTCGCTGAACACCTTCGCGTTCAATATGTGTCTAATCAGACTGGTACCGGTGGGGTACAGTTTTACCAAAAAGAGGGAGAGAACATAGGGAGACTCTCATAGAGAGTGAGAGTCGTCCGCAATCTAAACGAGCCATTTGGTACACGTATGACATGTAGAGAGAGAGAGAGAGAGAAAAAGAGAGAGAGAGAGAGAGAGAGATAAGGGGGTGGAGAGAGAGAGAGACAGAGAGAGAGACGTGTACGAAAATAGGTCATTTAGTGCGCTCACAACACGGAACAGCAAAGGTCAGGTAACACGCAGATACAGACAGAGGGAAGACATAAATTCGTACATTACACACACACAAACTCAGACAGGGAAGACGGCACATGTATTACGCATATACAAGACATTCACGACAAGACAGGAAACAGTTGTTAGCCTACAAGATCTGTTTTTATATATATCCTACGTATCTTTACTATCCTATTTATCTACGTGCTTAGCTCTTTCTACCCTTCCCCCCTTTCCCTTCTCGCTTGTCACGCCTGCGAGCGTTCCCAATTACCAATACTCACACCTCGGTTGGTCGATCAGTAATTAACCTGGTCGTGCTAGTTACCCATGGTTGGATCTTAAACCATTTTTCTGTTCCCTCCTTTGGTGGGAAGTTCTCCAGGCTGAGGCAACGGCAAGTATTGATCGGGAGAACAGTCGGACAACTTGGCTATATCTATAAGAGTGTGAGAAAGGGGGGTAGTGCATTTTGAACATCAGCAACATTTCTAACTTCCTAGACGGGTGGTGTCGTGGCAACCCTTACCCGTATAATTTTTCTTTGCCCTTTCTCTACCTAGTCAAAAGTCCAGTTACATTATTTAATACGTCATTTCTAGTCAGTTTTTCGTCATTCAGTACCTGTCCATTTTCTATGTCAGTCCATCCTCTCAGTCGCTATGTCCTAAGGAGGAACAGTCATGTTAAGCCTACGTCTTTTAAAAACTTATCGTTATAACGACTACACACATATTCCCTCTTTCCCTTTTTCGTCGGTGGTCCGACCGTCGCTCTTCCACACTTCGGCCGACGTTCTGACGTGACCTGCAGAAGGGAGGGAAAAGAGGGGGTGGGGGGGGGGGCAGCATTCAAAGTACATCAGCATGTAGTAGTCCAAAAATGTTTTTACCTACCACCTACTCGACCTATCTCCGCGTACTGCATTTCTTTACCATCTCGGTGTTTAAGCCTAGAGGGACCAGTAATGTCAGATAGATGATCATTGACGATCTACATATCTACATGAGTTACTCGGTCGTAACCCTCTCTGTCGGGTGCAAGGGTGACGGCCAGGTGGCATTTCTGTGGTGTCGTTTTAAGGGTGTCTAAAACACTTTTTCTGGCTGCCTGCAATACATAATGTAGCTGCTAAATATCTGATCCCTTTTGATCTACATCCTTCATCATACTTATTCTTCGCTCACAGTAGTAGGGCATCCAAGACTCATCAATGCAACTGCTACAACCATGCTTTCTTTTTCAAAATACTTTTAATAAACGAAATTGGTGGCAGTTCATTGCATAAAGTGCAGCAGTGCAATAAAATCGTATTAAAATTTTCTTACAGAGCAAGCATGATGCATGTCAAGAATTCAGTCTTAATTAATTCATAAATTCATTATCCAATACTCATTCTTTATCGAAATTACACCAATTCATTTTCCAAATCATAATCAGTACCCACCCTAAGTCAGTTCATTATCCAAGCACATACTCAACATCCTTCATATCTACTTTCATTCTCCAAAAACTGCATATAGATCTCGGGACAACAAGCTGCGCAATCAGGGTGCAACAAAGTTTATTCGAAACGTCTAATTTTGTGTCGGCGCCATTTTGGGAGGGGTCAGGCGAGTTCCAGCATAGTCAGAATGTCTCTAGTCTCGCATGGTTGGCCCAGAACCTTCCGTTGGCAGTTCAAAAAGTTTTGTGCTATGTGGTTAACAGTCTAACAATATGGACCATGAGTCAAAGAGTGGGAAGGGCGGCAACAATTTTCCTACCGGGTCATCCTGGTGTTCCTCCGGAACTGAACAAGTCTGTGCCGTGGCTGCATTTTAGCCATTTCCAATCCGAGGCTGGCGCCGGCAGGAGCTGCACCGATGTCGTGGTTCCCAGTGAGGGGGCGGGGGCGCCCATGCGGAGGGATCAGGGTGCCCCCCGGCTCTTATAGAATCTTCAAGGTTGCGGAGAGAAAGCATGGAGCGTGTGCCCGTCCTGGGCAGAAGACCGCTTTTTGATGTTGACCCTCTTTAAGTAAGAGCATTGGGGTGTCGCTGGAAGCCTCCACCTGGAGGGAGGTGGGGGAGGCTCGTTCGCGTCACCTCCCCCTTCCAGCGACCCCGCGCCGTTCCTCGGCTCCGTCGCTTAGATATTGGCCGTGCTGGCTATTGAAGATGGGGGGGGGTGGTCGGCGGCTGAGGCAAGACAGCCCCCCCTTTTCTCTTGACATGTGGCGGGACTACCTGGAACTGTCCAGGCGTCGACATGTGGCGGCACTACCTGTAACTATCCAGGAATTTGACATGTGGCGGGACTACTTGCAAGCGCCGCCATTCTCGCTTTTGGCTTCGGCCTTCTTCGTGGGTCGGACCAGGCGAGAGACAGAAGGGGGGGGTGGTCGGTGGCTGAGGCAAGACAGCCCCCCCCCCCGTGGCCTGCGGGGCAGCAGAAGAGGAGAGAAGGAGAGGTCTCTGCCATTCTTTGGACCGCCTGCCCAACATCATCTCCTCCTGACCGTGGCCAGGCGAGCCCCTCGTGCCTCGAGGCCTCGCCATCCGGATGGGCGTACCCGCGAACCTGTTGCACTTCGGGAGCTTCCGGAATGGGGGTAGGTACCTATAGGATTGTTTCTATTTCATGTGATCGTTATTTGGGCGTGGCGGGCAATGAGGCAGACATGTTGGGAGCAGGAATAGGCAGTGAAGCCTAGCTACCTCGTGGCTATTTTTGTTGACAAACTTTTCGCCATTTTACATTTCTTATTACGAACTATTTCTAATGTTTCTTATTTTTAGTGAAGTCAAAAGCTCATCAGGGGGTTACTGACTTAGCCTGATTTCTTTATTTTTTTATTTTTCTTTCTCTTCCTTAGCGTGTTTCGAGCTAAAGCTTTCTGTTAGTAGGGAACGGTGATCACTTCATATTTTTATGTGTCCTTTTCACTAGGGGGTACTCCTGGACGGACCAGACGAGTTCCCTCCAATAAATGGTCCGGGGTGGAACGAGATTATCGATCAAAGGGGAACATATATTCCTTCATTAGGGTATCATCCTGGACAGACCGAGCGATGTACTTCCACTTACTAGGGTAGCCTCCTGGACGGACCAGATGGTCTACTTCCACTAAATGGCCCATGAGCAGGGAGCATATGTCCTCCATAAGGGTAGTCTCCTGGGCGGGCCATGCGCGCTACCCCCCAAACAGTGGGGAGTGGGTAGGACTGACGAATTCACAAAGGGGCATAACCTACCCTTTACTACTTGCAAAGACTAGATAGAATATTTCTATTCCACGTTGTTTGCAGACAGAAAATACCTCAAACGAAACAATTCCTGGAACAACAATGTCCAGGCAACCAACCAATCAGTGGGGAGAAAAACAGGCATGACGGATTACAACGGGGACAAACGTCTGCATTACCTGCCCTTCGCTGTCCAGAAAGGAAGACAGAATATTTCTACTCGTCTCAGTTTGTAGACAGGGAAGATCTCAAAGAGCAACAATCGATTATTAATCGATTTCAAACAATCAGTGGGGAGAAAAGTAGGCATGACGGATTACAACGGGGACAAAAGTCTGCATTACCTACCCTTCTCTATCTGCAAAGAGGGACGACGTTCCTATTCGCCGCTGTTTGCGAACAGAGAATGTCTCGTTCTCAAAAGAGAACCAATATGTCAAGTAGCCTTCAAAGCTAAATGAACCAATACCAACAATATCAGTATACAAATACCGATTCCAATACAAACAATCAATCAATCAGGTGGATAGAGCCACCCTACCAATCAGGCGTAAAAACACCCTACTTAATCTTACCCGGACCGGACCATACGGACAGTTCTTCGACTTCCTCCTCCAGCGCCCGATCGTTCTCTTACTCCATGTAGCATTCCTGTGGGATTCCAGTCAGGACAATAGGTCACTCAAGAGAGGTCAGTTCAGAATTGGTGAAGTTCTGTCGATCGGCAGCCGGGCGAGGGCCCTCTCAAGGCAGGCATGCCCCGATCATTCAGATGTTCACTTCTTCGTCTGGATCTCTCTTATCGGACCCTATGTCACTGATGGGCCCCACGGGGGCGCCAATTGTTGAAAATGAGCCCATAATCCTATCGATGCCCAGGCCGCTGGCGCAAACCGCCTCTTAGTTCCCATGTTGAATAATTACCAAATAAAGAGACGGGCGCTGGAAGCAGGAATCAAGAACAGAGTTTAATACTCATGAGGAGAGCCAGTCATTTCGGACACAAAACACAGTGTCTTTCGGGAGGTGCTCTAACAAGTGAGCTGAGACTCTTGCTTTTATACCTTACAGAACACTTGATAACACAATCAGGACAGTATGACGCAAAAGAAAGACATCCCTATAATCCTCGTGTCAATCCTACCCCACATGTGTTCACAATGGGGACCCTTGACCTGCTGATAAGAGGGGAGGGCAATCACGCAGCTGAGTGTTCCGTCAACTGTTTAGGATGTGCGCGCCTGATCACAGCCCAGGGGGTGGGGTGGCTAGGATCAATAGTGGGTCTCTTGAGGAGGAGTGACTTCATACAATAAGGGCAGTAAATGGTATCTCCTGGCTTAGGCGATGGCCTCGGACATGTGTGGTCAGCCGGACTCGGGGGAAGGGGTCATCAAGGAGTGGTATTCATGCCGCGTGGACAATCGAGCGCGGAGGGAAGGCTCGTCAACAGAGGGGTATTCATGGAAGGAAAGGAGGTGTTGGTCAGGCGCGGCCGTGACTCTCAAGGGCAGGGCCTTGCAGAAGAAGAAGGTTTATGACTTGCCCATGTGAGGAGAAGGGAGGGGTAGCCAGGGTGGACACAGGGGCAGAGTCACACAGAGAGAGAGAGAGATCTTATGACCAGTACATGAGAGAGCGGGGGCAGTCAGGTGCAGCTGGGGAAGGCTATGTCAGCTAAGGCGAAGGATGCCTCTTCAAGAGGGAATGGAGGGGGTTTTGTGCGGGTCAAGCAGGAGAGTTGCCTTTCACAGCAGGGTCGCGTAGAGGGAGAGGATTTCATGGTCTATGCATGAGAGAGGGGGTGTAAGGTACGCGCAGGTGGGAAGCCGGGGATTCCAATGGGTAAAAGGCCATGGTGCCTAAACTGGCTGTACATATGCATAGGGGTATGGGCTCTTACTGGCAGAGTGATACGGTCAATAGTTTACGGTATTCATGGTGCTCACAGGGAGAGGAGTGGGAGAAGAAGGGGAATGAATGCTGTCTATGTACATCAATTTCTTCAATTTTCACATGCCTTGCACTAGAACAGTCACCTGGGGCGACAGGCGTTTCCTGGTTGCCGCCCCTAGACTCTGGAACACCCTTCCTGCACATATCCGAGCAAGTCCCTCCCTGTTCACATTCGGCAAACAGCTAAAGACGTGGTTATTTGACCAATAGCCTTGTATATCTTCTTTACCCCAGTTGCTGATCCATCCCTTAACTAGCGCCGAGACGCCCACGGGTATTCGCCGCGCTCTACAAATGTCAATAAATAAATAAATAAATAAATAAAGTTACTTTTCAGAATGGAAACCACAGGGAACCTCCATCTTACTTCTCGTTATGTAGTGGAAGATGTGCCATAATTCCTTGGATCCTCCATTTTGATTTGGAAAAAACTGATAGGATTTTACATGAATCAGCCATCTTAGATTGGGGAAGAAATAGCAGCCCCCATTACTGGCTTCCTGCATTGAATTCTAGGTAAAAGAAAGACATGGAGCCCTACCAATTCTCAAGTTGTTCCATAAAAAAATGACGTTTATGCAATTCAATTCCCCAGGTTGTCCCCATAGCGCCGACTGGTTGACCAAGACTTCTGCATCACAAGAAGTAGTGCTTTGGGATGGATCCGACTTCCAATATAAGCCGGCTGCCATCAAAGGGAAATCTTTCTGCTGAAGGCTCTCTAAGGACCACTTGAGCACGAGTTAGTTTCACATCGCAAAGTGGCACATAATCCTCTCCCCTGGCTAGCAAACAGTATAATCCTTTCTGAAGGTCCTGGTTTATTCAAGAGCTACTCAAAATATTAATGAATTAACAATGGGGCCATGAACTCTAGAAGCATTTTCCTAAGGCTGTTCACTTGATGGATTTTACTTTAAATATCAAGAGTCACAAATGTCTTGTACTTCATATTCTGGAGCGTCGTTGACCAAAATAGTCAAAGGCAAGGGAAATGCGTATTGCTAAAGACTTACCCAATAGGGCTTTAAATAAAAGACTATACATTTGGATGAAGTTATCAAGGTACAAAAAGCTGTATTCCACTCATCTCCTGCCTTGATGCATATGAAATGAAAGGCACCTCTGAGGTCCAATTGTTGGCTTTCATTAGTAGAACAAGGTCTCTATCCTTGATGGTATTGTTTTTTAGTGTTTTGTAATCAATTTAGGGTCGAAGCTGTTTAGTCATTTTTGTTTCAAAAAACATTAAAGACCCAGAAGTAGACATTGAATTGACAATTAGACCATTAACAGATTCTCTTGTAAGTTTTTCATAAGGACCTTCTTTTCTCTTTCTGGCAAGGAGCACGTTTATCCAAAATGAACAGTGGAACCGGCAAGTCAAAAAGATGCCTGCAGTTCTTTTTCATCTGACTTTTCTCCCTCTGTCACTGTCTCCCTATCTACCTCTTCCTGCATTTTTCTCTATTTTCTTCCATTCCCTCTCTTGCACTGGGTCAAAGTTGGAAGATGAAAATAGTTTTCTGTCCTCAAAAATGAGTGTCAGTGACCACCATCAAGAGTAGGCACTTGTGTTCTGCAGCATCTACCTTGCTGTCCTTGAAATCAAAGTGATTATTTAATAGAGAAAGTAATCTATATTTTTGATTTACGTCAGTATTACCAATCGTCGATTCCGATCATCCAAATCTCCCTTACTTAATCTCAGTCATTACTAAATGCAGATGAGTCTACACCTTTTATGAAAGACACTCAGCTGCTATGGGTTTTCTTTTTTTATATTTAAAGTAAAACAAAGCCTACCCTGCCCCCTTTCTTTCCCGCAGGGCCATCCAGGGCCACTTTCGCAGAAGAATTCCCAAGTTGATACAAACCACCAGTCTCAGTCCGCAGTAAGGTAGGGTGTTTAAATATCGATTACAAAAATACAGTTGACAAAAATATCGTTGTATAAATATCGTTTACAAAAATATCAACACCCTATACCTAAACAGGTAAGTACATAAATATCTACTCAAAAATATCGTTGTAATAAATATAGATGTAAAAAATATCGACTTTTTAAATTAATTAAAATTACATTAAATAATAAATAAATATAAGTACTATTAACAAAATACATTACATTACTTTTATATTTTAACTATTTAAAACAAATTAACTACACTTTTTCATTATAAACTTAATAAATGTGTACATATACATATATTTAACACATTACTTTATATAACAACAATAATACATACATATAAAAATAAAATATAAAAAATATTATTAGTTAAAACATTTGATAGCGAAGGGGTAAAAATTACTATTCCCACTCCTGAGGGTGCAACAGTAGGGAAAGCGTTGGATAGCGTAGGGGTCAAAATTACTATTCCCACTCCAAAGGGTGCAACAGTAGGGAAAGTGCTGGATAGCGTAGGGGTAAAAATTACTATTCCCACTCCAGAGGGTGCAACAGTAGGGAAAGCGTTGGATAGCGTAGGGGTAAAAATTACTATTCCCACTCCAGAGGGTGCAACAGTAGGGAAAGCGTTGGATAGCGTAGGGGTAAAAATTACTATTCCCACTCCAGAGGGTGCAACAGTAGGAAAAGCGTTGGATAGCGTAGGGGTAAAAATTACTATTCCCACTCCAGAGGGTGCAACAGTAGAGAAAGCGTTGGATAGCGTAGTGGTAAACATTACTATTCCCACTCCAGAGGGTGCAACAGTAGGGAAAGCGTTGGATAGCGTAGGGGTAAAAATTACTATTCCCACTCCAGAGGGTGCAACAGTAGGGAAAGCGTTGGATAGCGTAGGGGTAAAAATTACTATTCCCACTCCAGAGGGTGCAACAGTAGGGAAAGCGTTGGATAGCGTAGGGGTAAAAATGACTATTCCCACTCCAGAGGGTGCAACAGTAGGGAAAGCGTTGGATAGCGTAGTGGTAAAAATTACTATTCCCAATCCAAAGGGTGCAACAGTAGGGAAAGCGTTGGATAGCGTAGGGGTAACAATTACTATTCCCACTCCAGAGGGTGCAACAGTAGGGAACGCGTTGGATAGCGTAGGGGTAAAAATTACTATTCCCACTCCAGAGGGTGCAACAGTAGGGAAAGCGTTGGATAGCGTAGGGGTAAAAATTACTATTCCCACTCCAGAGGGTGCAACAGTAGGGAAAGCGTTGGATAGTGTAGGGGTAAAAATTACTATTCCCACTCCAGAGGGTGCAACAGTAGGGAAAGCGTTGGATAGCGTAGGGGTAAAAATTACTATTCCCACTCCAGAGGGTGCAACAGTAGGGAAAGCGTTGGATAGTGTAGGGGTAAAAATGACTAAATGTATTTACTCATTTAAAAATTAACAATTATTTATTTATATTTAATTAATCATTAATTAATTATTCAATTAAAATGTAATTACTTCACTACATTTTCACTAAAAAATTCCAGTACACACACCTAAAATTAATTAAACAATTAACATAATTAATGAACATAATTATTAATCAATTAACTAATTGAAATAAATTAACTATTATTTATTAAACTATTTATATTCAATTAACACATTAATTAATCAATTATTTTATTATATTTAAAGTACTTCCCACCCTATTCCCCTATAAACCCACAACCCGCTATGGAACTATTAACACTAAATTCAACATAAAATACATTATTAACTATTAAAATGCTAAAAAAAATACTACTTTGACAAACAATACTCATTAAAAACACTAAATTTAAATTTTTCCCTTCTTCTTTTTCCCCTTTCCCTCCTTTTTTCCTCTTCCTTAATATATTGCAGGTGTATATAATTTGTCACATACTGATTTATATTTATTATATTGTTTTGTAACCTATGAAATTGCCTATCTTTGAACTCCAATAAAAAATTATGACACAAAAAAACCCACTAAATTACTTATAATTATTTAAAAAACGATATTTTTCTAAACTATGTTTTTGTAAACGATATTTATTACAACTATATTAATGTTATCGATATTACTTACCTGTCTGTCAATATTCTGGTCAAACTATATTTTTGACATCGATATTTCTTCTTGTAGATATTTCTGCGGCGATATTAAGGTTAGTCGATATTTTCCCGACGATATTCCCGCTCTACACCCGCAGTAACACATAATGGCTTATCAGTGGCAACTCCTACCAGGAAAAAACCTTCAGAGAATGTGGACTAACTGCTAGAGCAGTCAACATTGAAGCTGGGGAATCGGGTTAGAGTCTCGGCAGGGTCGATCAACATCCTGTGATTCTGGGCAAATCGCATAATCTCCCTGTGACTAACAAAATGAATGTGCCTGACTGTAACACAACTGGTGCTCATGTAAAGAGCTCTGATACAGAGTTTGCGCTATATAAAACTCCGTTAAAAAAAAACCAGCTTCCACCTCAGCCAAGGGCTCAGAGGGAGGGCAATACTTAGAAAAATATATTTTGATCCTAAAGTTGGTTAATGAGAAACAGTGTGAGAGTTTCAACACTGACAGATATTGGGCTCTCTAAAGGTATTCTAGGCAGACCACTGAAGCCTAAAAGGAGTCATTGTTGGAACCAAACCGAACAGATTTGGAAGGAACCGAGGATGAGAGCGGCACTGAAATTCTATGAAAACGTATCCCTGAGGGAACACCATCCCTGACTGGAAACACATTGATGACCGTTGGCAGAACAAGGAAGAACCCCTCAGAGGGAGTGCTGAACAGTGACCGCATGATCACAGAGGGAGCTCAACCACTTAAAGCCTACCTTCAAAGCCGAAAAACAGAGCTGCTGGCTCTTCCCAGAGGAGAGTGTTGACAAACCAAGGGAGCATATATCACTGGGAGAATCCAGACAGCATCCATGGCCAGCTGATGGAAAATTGATACCTATTTCATGACTGACAGGTACAAGACTGACAGTGCATCCTGTTGCCTGATCCTTGCCCAGAAACTGGGGTTTTTCGTAAATGAGGTCTACACATAGATAACAAGCCTTCTCTTTCGTTTGAAAACACTCTAGAGGAAGTAAAGCATTCCCCTGATCACAGAGTTTGCAATAGCTTTCATGGCCATTCTTTTTTAAAATCTTCAGCATGAAGGTTCCCCCATATTATCATGCTTGTGGCCACTAATCCCAGGAATACACAGGCCACCTCAGCAGTGCTTCCTATCAGAGCTGTATGCTGGTGCTGCTAGGTGAAGTATGTACTAATCTGTATTATACTTATTTGGTTAGCTGCACAGCCAGTGTGAATGTGATGCATGGAATGTTGGTGTGAGAGTCCTGAATGGAATGTTTGGGTGCCTGGATGCTTGAGTGTGTCAGTTGGAGTATGGGCTGAGCAGCAGGCAAACTGCCCCTGGTGGGCCTGCATCTCTACAACTCAACTACCTGTAACTGAATTAAATAAATCTACATGAAACTACATCCTGGTTGCAGACCTCGTTACTACATATTTTTGGCGACGAGGATGGGATTAGAACCCACACATGCATACATGGGAATATGATCACATGTATGCATATTGTTTGTTCACTTATCCTCCACGTTGAGGTTCTAATGGGTATGAGTCCCATGTATTCAATTCTTTATTTTACTCTCAAACCTCTATATAGAGGTTATAATGGGTTAGAGTCCCATGTTCTATATTGCTAATTGGTACAAGTCCCATGTTTTCTGTTGCTTTGTTTACGTTTCTAACACCACATTGGATTCTTTTGGGTTTATGTCCCATGCGTGGTTTTGTTTTGTTCACACTGTAGTACAGGCTTACTTTTGTTTGCTAACAGTGTTAAATTTGTTCTGTGCTTCTTGTTTGTTGTTTGGTTTATCTTTTTCACTGTGTGCCAAGGATATGGTGCAGCCTAGCGTTTCCCCCTGCGATGGCGATAAGTTTGACAACTTAACGCCAGCACAGGCAGAGAAGGTTTGTTTCTGTACAGGAAGGTGTTCCTTCCTGCACATAAACAAAGCTTAAATGCCATTTTGTAACTTACATTATCACCTCTCTTGATAGTTGGTGGCAGAGTCAAAGTGAATGGGTGTTGCAGTGGAACGCCCACCGCAACACCCACTGCACGCCCCCTTTCACAATGAGTTTATCTGAAAGGGGCCTTATTACCAAGGCAGCGTTAAGTCAATTAAAGTGGCTTTAAGCCACGTTAATTGACTTAACGCTGCCTTGATAATAGGGCGATGCAAATATCGCCGCGTTATGGGCAGAAAAGTGCCGATGACGGCACTTGATGACGGGGCTTGATAATATGCCCCCTGGTTCGAGTCTCAGCAGAGACAATCAATATCCTGTGATTCTGGGCAAATCACGTAATCTCCCTGTGCCTAACAAATGAATGTGCCTGCCTGTCATACAACTGGTGCTCATGTAAAGAGTTCTGATACAGAGTTCGCACTATGTAAAACTCCATTAAAAAAAAAGTCTGCTTCCACCTCAGCCAAGGGCTCAGAGGGAGGGCAATACTTTGAAAAAAATATTTTGATCCCAAAGTTGGTTAATGAGAAACAGTGTGAGAGTTTCAACACTGACAGACATTGTGCTCTCTAAAGGCATTCTAGGCAGACCACTGAAGCCTAAAAGGAGTCAGTGCTGGAACCAAACGAGATCTGGAAGGAACCGTGGATGAGAGCGGCACTGAAATTCTATGAAAACGCATCCCTGAGGGAACACCATCCCTGACTGGAAACACATTGATGGCCGTTGGCAGTACAAGGCAGAACCCCTGAGAGGGAGTGCTGAACAGTGACCGCATGATCACAGAGGGAGCTCAACCACTTAAAGCCTACCTTCAAAGCCAAAAAACAGAGATGCTGGCTCTTCCCAGAGGAGAGTGTTGACAAACCAAGGGAGCATATATCACTGGGAGAATCCAGATGGCATCCATGGCCAGCTGATGGAAAATGGATACCTATTTCATGACTGACAGGTACAAGGCTGACAGTGCATCCTGTTGCTGATCCTTCCTTTCCCAGAAACTGGGGTTATTTGTAAATGAGGGCTACACATAGATAACAAGCCTTCTCTTACGTTTGAAAACACTCTAGAGGAAGTACAGCATTCCCCTGATTCACAGAATTTGCAATAGCTCTCATGGCCATTCTTTTTTAAAATGTTCAGCATGAAGGTTCCTCCATATTATCGTGTTTTGTGGCCACTTATCCCAGGAATACACAGGCCACCTCAGCAGTGCTTCCTATCAGAGCTGTATGCTGGTGCTGCTAGGTGAAGTATGTAGTAATCTGTATTATACTTATTTGGTTACCTGCTCCCTAGCTGCTCAGCCAATGTGAATGTGATGCATGGAATGTTGGTGTGAGAGTCCTGAATGGAATGTTTGGGTGCCTGGATGCTTGAGTGTGTCAGTTGGAGTATGGGCTGAGCAGCAGGCAGACTGCTCCTGGTGGACCTGCATCTCTACAACTCAATGACCTGTAACTGAATTCAATAAATCTACATGAAACTACATCCTGGTTGTGGACCTCCTTACTACATATTTTTGGCGACGAGGATGGGATAAGAACCCACACATGCATACATGGGAATATGATCCCATGTATGCATATTGTTTGTTCACTTATCCTCCACGTTGAGGTTCTAATGGGTATGAGTCCCATGTATTCAATTCTTTATTTCACTCTCTAACCTCTAAGTAGAGGTTCTAATGGGTTAGAGTCCCATGTTCTATATTGCTAATTGGTGCAAGTCCCATGTTTTCAGTTGCTTTGTTTAAGTTTCTAACACTACATTGGGTTCTATTGGGTTTATGTCCCATGTGTGGTTTTGTTTTGTTCACACTGTAGTACAGGCTTACTTTTGTTTGCTAACAGTGTTAAATTTGTTCTGTGCTTCTTGTTTGTTGTTTGGTTTATCTTTTTCACTGTGTGCCACACTATTGTTTTGTGCACGTTTCTAACCTTCACATAGAGGTTCTAATGGGCATGAGTCCCATGTGTAGCATTGTTTGTGTGCACAATTGTGTGCACTATTGTGCACACTCGTGGTTGTCTGCCCTTTAGCCTCTGTGGCTGTCTGGTTTGCAGTCAACGTACTTTTCTTTCTTTCCCCTTTATTTTATTTTTTTCCCATTGATGTTTGGTGTAAGTGTTCCATGTGTTCCATATTTCTGGTCCATTCATTTATTTATTTATTTAAGCAATTTGTAGAGCGCGTAAATACCCATGGGTGTCTCGGCGCTGAGGACCGAAATGGGGTAGTAAGGCAGAATGCATATTATTGGGTGAATAGCCAGGTCTTTAACCCATTGGCTGCACCTCCGATTTTGCGGAAGTGCGGCACTTCCGCAAAACGGGCGGGGCCGCTTCGGCCATTGGCCGACGGCAGCACCAGCGAGGTAGTGCTGCCGTCGGCCAATGGCTGACGGCAGCATTGAAGGGGTTAATAGCTTCCTGAAAGTGAGCAGCGTTGGAAATGCTTTTATTTGAGGGGGAAGAGTGTTCCATAGTCTTGAGGTGGCTACAGTAAATCTTTCGGCTCCCCAGGAGACCTTGTATGTACGAGGGACCATGAGGAGATTGGCAGATGAAGATCGTAGATTTTTGCGAGGAATGTGGGTGGATAGGGCTTTCCTTAGATAATTGGGACCTGTATTATTAATCGCCTTATAGGCTATGCATAGGGCCTTGAATTTAATGCACTTGGTGACTGTGAGCCAGTGCAGCTTGCGTACCTCTGTGGAGATGGGTTTGTGTTTAGGGGTGCCTGTGATGATCATGGCGGCGGCGTTTTGTATCAGCTGTAATTTATTGATGATCTCTTTCTGTGCATTCAGGAGTAGGACGTAGCAATAGTCCACTTTAGACATAACAAGGGTGCTTATCAAGGTTTTTCCTGTGTTGGAGGGATGGAATGGTAGAAGTTTTTTGATTATTCTTAGTGTGTAGAAAGCAGAGGAAGTGATGGCATTGGCGTGGGCTGCAAAGGAGAGTTTGTCATCAAAGATGACGCCAAGGTTTCTTACTTTCTGTACTGGTGGTGGGGGGCCCAGAGCAGTAGGCCACCAGGTAGGGGACCATATAGGATGTAAATTGCCAAAGATCATGACCTCAGTTTTGTCAGAGTTTAGTTTTAAGCAGTTTTTGGCCATCCAGGCACTGATGGCGATCATGCCTACTTGAAAACTGGCTGCTATTTCTCCTCCATTGTTGTTGATTGCTAGCACCAGTTGTGTGTCATCGGCATAGGTGGTTAGCCCCATCCCATGGGTTTTGATGGTTTTGGCCAGGTCCGACACGTAGATATTAAATAGTGTCGGACTAAGGGATGATCCCTGTGGCACCCCACATGGGAATGTGAAAGAGGGGGAGTTGTATTCGCCGAGGTTCACAAGCAGGGAGCGATTTGCCAGGAAAGAGGCCAATAAATCCTTGACCTTGAGTTTGATGCCCATATTAGAGACACGGTCGATCAGGGTGTTGTGATCGACCGTGTCAAAAGCAGCCGATAGGTCCAGCAGTATAAGAACTGCTGTCCCGCCTTGGTCTCTTGTGGCTCTGATCTCATCTGCGGCTTTGATAAGGGCAGTTTCAGTGCAGTGGCCTGTCCTAAACCCAAACTGTGATTCATCGAGGAGATTATTTTCTTCAACGAAGTGGGCCAGCTGCGTGTTCATTATTTTTTCAAAGATTTTTGCTGGGAAGGCGAGACTAGTGATAGGTCTGTAATTTTTGGTGCCCTGAGGGTCTAGGTGCTGTTTTTTAAGGAGGGGTTTAACGATTGCAATTTTCCAGGTTTCTGGGTAGATACCTGTGTTGAACATGGCATTGCATACTTCTGTTAGTTTGGGTGCTAGAAGATCTGGGATGAGTTTGGATACCGAGGTGGGACTGGGGTCTGTAGGGGAACCTGATTTGATTGTGAGGATAAGATCGTGAAGTTATGAAACAGCAATTTGATTAAATTGTGAAAAAGAAGGAGCCCTTCTTTCATTGTCGACCAAAGTAGGCAAGGTGTTCTTTGATTGACATGCAAAGTTATTGTATATTGAGCTGACCTTGTTTTGAAAAGCCCTTGCTAAGGAGTTGCACAGTTCTTGAGAAGGGGCAGGTGGGGGATTGACTTTTGATCCTGAGAGTTTGGTGACTACCTGGAAGAGTGGTTTGGTGGAGTCTTGGGCCATTTCTATTTGGTTGGTGTAGTATTTGCTTTTTTCTGATATAGTGAGAAGTTTGTATTGTGACAGTGCTGATTTATAGAGAGCTTTGTCGGCTGGGTGGTAGTTTCTGCGCCAGCGTCTCTCGATGTTTCTACAGCGTTGTTTCTCTGACATTAGGGTGTCAGAAAACCAGGGGGCTGAAGCGGTGGTTCTATTCTTGGAGAGATGTTTTATAGGCACCATGGAATCGAATGCATTTCTTAACCAGTCTAAGTAGTTGGCGGAAGCTAGTGATGGATCCGGGTTGGGCAAGTAATTGGATGCCAATAGCTGAGGTTTAAGGAGCTGCTGATTTATTGAGCCCCACGCTCTGAATTGAGAGGCGCGTTTGCTAGGCAGTGAAAGCGACGCTGTGTTGGCTTGAAGGATAAAGAGGAATGCCCAGGGGTCTGTCAAGGTGAGGGGAAGCATTTTACTTAGTGCTAACTTAGCGTTGTGTGAAAAAAGTCTCTCAAGAGTGTGGCCTGCTTTATGTGATGGACCAACAACCATTTGGTGGAGGTTGATGGATTCTAGTTCTGATAACAAAGTGGTGGTGTCATTATCTTTAATGTTCCCAAGATGGAAGTTGAAGTCACCTAAGATTGTAAAGTCTGATTCTCCTGCTGCACGTTCAAGTAAGCTGCCTAGGGAGGAGATGAACTCCGATCGTGGGCCTGGGGGCGATATAGGAGGATTGCGAGCGGCTAATCTTTATTGTGAATGTTATGGCTTCACATGTGGGAGTGGGGATGGGCTCTGTCCTTGCCTGATATTTGTCACAGTGTATGATAGCCAGTCCGCCCCCTCTTTAGTTGACTCTATCTTGTTTGACTACAGAGTACCCTTCGGGGGCGGCGGTGCAGAAATGAGGGCCGGAGGCCGGATCACCCCATGTTTCGGTTACAAATAAAATGTCATCGGTTGTAAAGGGTGATGAAGTCGGCTAGTTCGTATTTATGTTTGGTAAGTGACCTTCAGTTTATGAGTACCTAGTGTATAATAGCCTGAGTGGGGTTAGGCGGTAGGTTTTGGAGTGAACTCTCTTTAGTGATAGTGTTCATAGTAAAGGGGCAAGAAGTGCAGCTATAGGTGGTAACGTTCTATAATGAGAGTGAGTGTGACTGAGTGCAGGTGGTCAAAAAGGAATTGAGGCCGATAGTTTTTAGTTGGTTGCTTGAGTAGGAGAAGGAGTGCCTGGAATTGTCTGAGTTGAATAGGCCAGGGGTCTTGGCCCTGGGCCCGGTCCAGGCGCGGACAGGCGCAGACGGACTTGACTTTGGCGCACCTGCTTCGAGTTTGAAAATGCATCCCTTAAGTACTGGCAGGCGAAAGACTAGACTGCTGCCCGCAGTACTGGTGCCTGGAACCACTTCCGGTCTGCGTATGTCTCCCTCCACACAACCGGAGGCATCCGTGGTGGACCGGGGAGAACGAGTGAGGACCTGGTGGTGGCAGGACAGGGGAGATCAGTTTAAAAACAGAGAATGCGGCGCAGTGTAATTTAAAAAATATGCTTTTGGAGCAAGTGGTGACAATAAAAGCAAACAGCAAATGCTGGGGAATGTCAGTTTGGGTGTCCGTCACCCATTCCTACTGTTTCTTTAAAAGATTTATAGGAGGATGACAGGTGGGTGATATATATTATGTATATTTGTCTATGCATCTCCTCTACGTTGTTTATTCTTCTTGTTCTTGTACTTCTTGTACATCACTTACATATTTTCTCTGAATTCTCTTTCCATTACACTTGTACTTACTTTGGCACACCTCCTGTGTAATTTTTTTCTTACAGTGGTTTTACTGGATTTCTATACTTTTTTCCTTTCACGTTTAGGTTTACTTTCCTCTTGCCTTTCCTCTACTGTTGTTAATTTTTATTGCTTGGGTTCTCTTTGTTTGAACCTTTTCTTATTTACAGTTTCTATTTTTGTGTTGTAGAAGAAAGGAGGATATGTAGTAATCTGTATTATACTTGTTTGGTTACTTGCTCCCTAGCTGCTCAGCCAGTGTGAATGTGATGCATGGAATGTTTGGGTGCCTGGATGCTTGAGTGTGATAGTTGGTGTATGGGCTGAGCAGCAGGCACACTGCTCCTGGTAGGGCTGCATCTCCACAACTCAACTACCTGTAACTGAATTCAATAAATCTACATGAAACTACATCCTGGTTGCGGACCTTGTCATTACAAAGGGACTAGAGCCAAAAGAGTCCCAATGAAACTCGTCCTTCAGGGTTTATGATTGTGTGACCTCCTTACTGTGATAATGAGATCCAGCGTGTGGATGGTAGGTTGTGGAATGTGGAAGTAGAATAATGGAAGGTGTGGGGAGGAAGGACTTGTGTTGAGATGGTTGGTGGTGGAGAAAGATAGTCCTGGAAGATTGGTGTCTCCATCCTTAGTTACTTGTAGCTTTGTATCGTCAAATTAAACACCAAACCAAAAGAAATGACTTCTTTTCACTTACCTCAAAAGTCAGGTGTTTAGACAGAATATCGGAAACAAAAATATTGTGGGAAAAAATATTGTGTCAAGAATATAGAGGACAAAAATATTGTGA
Organism: Lissotriton vulgaris; assembly: GCF_964263255.1. Taxonomy (NCBI): domain Eukaryota; kingdom Metazoa; phylum Chordata; class Amphibia; order Caudata; family Salamandridae; genus Lissotriton; species Lissotriton vulgaris. The sequence continues at coordinate 1,142,155,400 of NC_141695.1, read as the reverse complement.
AAGTGAGTTTCTATAGGTAAGCAACATTTTACTATATAAATTCACATATATACATCTTGACGATACATATCTCTTCAAGGTACGTAGATGTGGGGAGTAAGAATAGTAAATCAATACTTAATCCATTTGCACCTACATTCTCAATATTTTGGTCTTCGATATATTTAAGATGATATTCTATGCCACACAATATTTTTGTTTCTGATATTCTGTCAGTGATCCCTATGCCATTGCATGTTGCCCCCTACTAGTAGATTTTGGAACCACAGTCTGCTGTCTTCACCGGTGCAGCCTATTGACCTCCCCCTTGTAATAGTAGCCTCCATAAAGGGAATCTTCTTTCGAGTGACTAGAGTGTTTGTGGGTTGCGTGTTGTCCACTTTAAAAACAGGCACATGTGCCTAAAAACTGTGTATGTGGGTAATGTGGCACGGGCGTGGCTTGGCCACCAACAGGAATGGACGCGTGAGCATGATGCTCCATGCCCACCTCCAGCTTTATCCTGAACAGCCTTGCCCTGCTGTCCCCGGAGGGTTGGACACGACCACCTCCCTCTGCGTGGGCCCTGCGGAGCCGTCCTGTGTGGTGAGAGATGGCCTGCGGCTGTGGAACGCTGGACCTCCGGGGAGCTCATTGGGCTGGCGCCGGCCATCTTTTTGTGGCCTACACGGTCGAGCTCATCCCCGGCCTCGAGTGAGCAGTCTGCCGGGCCGGAGTGAGGGTGAGCTGGCCTCAACTTGCGGCAAGAGTCGGAGCACCGGCGGAAAACTAGGAGCTCAGACACCGGAGGTGAGAAGAACCTTGCAGCGGCCGGAGGCTCCGACGATACACTGCTGTGGCCCTGGCGAGCTGGAGAGGCGCTGCATTCCCCGAGACGATCGGACCTCGAGGTGTGGCTGGCAGTGTGGCCTGCTAGGCCTCGGCGACTGCGGGAACCCCGGGGAGCCCAGCGACCTGTGAGACTGGAGCGGACGGTGAGGTGGAGAGGATCGGCTAGATCGCGGAGGGCCCCCCCAGATACCTTTGTGGGGCGGCTCTGAGCGCTTACACGGATTGGGGCATTCGGCCTGGGCCCTGGCTGGGAACACACGAGAGACCAACTGGCGGGATGCTCGGCTGACCCCGACTGGACACGGACGTACCTGCTGACCCGGGGTGCCGGCAGGCACTGCGTGCGGGAGACTCATGATCCACCCCATAGCCTCAGTACTGCTCCCTGTGACTCCGGTTGAGGAGTAAGACAGGCCATTGAAAGACCTTGGCAGGCCGCGAACCGGTGGCGAGGGTCCCGGGGGGTTCTGGCAGAATTCCGCCTCTTTTGCCCAGGGACGCTACCGACGGGAAGGCGGAATCTAGGCCCTGCGACCGGGCGGACGATGGTGTTGCGGGCGTTGGAGCCCCGACAGTGTAGGGCGGGCCCACCTGTGCAGCTGAAGGGTGGATTGTGGCCCATCATCACTTCTGGACTGTGGCGTTGCTGATTGACTAAGGTTGGCACAATCGCCGCCACATCTGGGCTGACTCTGGTTCTGTTTCTCGTGGCTAAGCGGGCCCTCTAGGGCCTGGAGTGATCCGGAGCTTTCCTGGGACACCCGCTGAACGGGTCCGGATGTGGACGCCTTGGAGCCCTGAAAGACGTCCAACGCAGCAGCGGGGAACCTGTTGACGGGGGAGGTCCCGTCACCTCCGTGATCAGAAGTACGGGCTGCTACTATTGGAGGGTGCTTCTGGCGCACTTGTATTGGGGGAACCTCGCAGACACAGGGTCTGTACACTGACTAAATGCCGGCACGATGGGGAAACTGCGCCCGAAGCCGGGCGCAGTGCCTCCTGACCCGGCAGTGGACCTACCTGGTGACCGGGACCTTGGCCTGTCCAGGGACTCCACGGCGGGACTACAGCAGCGCCAGATGGATCAGATCCAGAAGGCCATTGCAGACACGAGGGAGGCCCTACACCATGACATCGCCCAGGTGTCCACGGGTTTGGGACTTTTGTGGGCAGACCACGGGAAGTTGGTAGACCGAGTCACGCAGGCCGAAGCTACGCTGGATTTGCTGGGACCAGCTCAAAAGACAACAGATGCCACCCTGGGGGATCTGCAGAGGAGAGTGCAGCTCCTAGAAAAAAGGGCAGAGGACGCAGAAGGCCGCAACCGGCATAACAACATACGCGTGGTGGGTCTGCCAGAAAGAGTTGAGGGGGTTGACATGGTGAACTACCTAGAAACCTGGCTACGTGAGGTAGTTGCTCCTGAAGGGCTGACACAATTTTACACACTGGAGCGGGCTCACCGGGTCCCGGCCCGTCCCCCAGCGCCTGGTCGACCCCCTGGCCCAGTTGTTGCGCGCCTTCTGCACTACAAGGATAGGGACATGATCCTGCAGAGAGCGCGAGCGATGGGGCCCTATCAAGTGGACAATGCACAAGTCTCCATCTACCCCGACTATTCTTTTGAGGTTCAACGCCACCGCTCCTCATTTTTGGCAGTCAAGAAAGCTCTTCGACATGAGGGTATCCAATACTCTCTCTTGTTTCCAGCCCGCTTACGGATACTGATAGATGGCAAATCCTCCTTATATAATACTCCTGAGGAAGTGTTAGACTGGTTGGAGTCTTATAAGGCCGGGACGGATACCCTCATGACAAATGGGGAGCTGCAGGACACTGCACCTAAACCTAGGCAGAGCCGACGGACCAAGAGACACCCGGCGCAAATGCCCTCTGAGTCGCAGACTGAACTGGAACGCAAGGAGGCCCTCAAGGCGGTCTCCACTATTTCCAGGGCAGTGACCTCTATGTCTGCAGTGGACTCCGGGTCTCGAAATGGGATCGGACGATGCGACGTCTGTGGGTTCAGGGGGCGGTGACCAAACACTGCCCCATGTCACGCCGAGGACTGCAGTTGGACTTCTGGATGAGTGACCCCTGTCCCTCCCTCATTGTGGTATAGTACGAGAGTGTGATCTCAGGTCTGAAGCGGGGGAGGAAAGTGCAATCTATGAGGTTGGAGGCTTGATGTTATGATGGCAAAATTTGCTTTGACAGGCTTCATGATGGTTGCTTAGGGCTACGGGACATCAGGAGAGTTATTTGGGAGTTTGGGTTACCTAATCACGAGTGATTCGCTGTTCCCGATGTTGTGTTGCTGAGCCCCCTCGTTCTCACACTAGCTGTGAGACTCTGGTGGCTACCAGAGACTTTCTTTAATTGGGGATTTTGGCTTTGGATTGGTTACTACGGTTTAGCGCCCGTTCTGGGGGTGGGTGGGAAGTGGGTTTGTTGGGCTGTTTTGGGGTTACAAGGGACTGTCAGTGCGCCCGGGGATTTAAAGAAGAGACGATTCACATGTATAATTCTGAATGGGGACCCTACCTGAATTAAAATGTATCACCTGGAATGTGAGGGGATTAAATTCCATGGTAAAGTGACACAAGGTACATGCCTATCTGGTACGCAGGGGGATCCAGGTGGCTTTTGTGCAAGAAACACATCTTGATCAAACTGAGGGACGGGCCTTACAGCGCAGATGGCGGGGTCAATTGTTTTATACTACCTTATCTGCTTTTGCATGGGGAGTTCTGATTTGGGTGAGAGCGGGTGTCCCATTCCAACCCCTGACTACAGTGGTGGATCCCGAGGGGAGGTTTGTGGCAGAACAGGGCGACTAGATGGGAGGGACTTGACGCTATGTAGGGTTTACGCCCCGAATGTAGAGCAGACTGCATTTTTTGCACGCTTATCTGGGAAACTAGCAACGGTCTTGGCTGGCACGATCCTACTTGGGGGAGACTTTAATTCTGTTGTTGATATAGAGCTGGATAGGTCACACCCACCACTAGCTCAGTCCGCGGTCCATAAGATAGCAAAAGGGAGAAGGTATTGGCAAGACACGTGGGGTCTAGTTGACACATGGCGGACGCATCACCCTGTTGAAAGAGACTATTCATTTTATTCTACTCCACATGATCTCCATGTCCAGCTAGACAATATTTTATGCTCACCAGATGTCCAGGGATTGGTCCACCACAGTGAATATCTGGCGAGAACGATCTCTGACCATAATCCCCGTTTGGTGGGGGTCCAGTGGTCTAGGCAGAGACAGGCGATTCCCACCTGGCATTTGAACCCGCTGGCATTGGAGGACTCAGCTTTTAAGTCAGGAGTGCAAGAAGGTATGGAGCATTACTTTACCGAAAATGAGGGGACGGCGTCGAGCAGGGCCCTTGAATGGGATGCCTTTAAGGAGGTGATTCGGGGAGTTTGTATCTCCTCCACAGCGGGGGCTCGCAAGACTCTGCTGCAAGACCTAGCGAAGAGCGAGGATCAGTTACGTCATGCAGAGCGGGCCAGCCACGCATCTTCAGAGTCTCACGGGGCGGTTTTGGCTGCACGTGAAGAGGTCGCGACACAAATGGAAAGACACCGCTGTTTTTGACCATAAAGAATACCTCATTCAGGCTCACGCTGAGCAGGATAAGGTGGGCTCCCTGCTGGCCTGGTTGGCTAATCATGCGGCCCGCGGCACCCCGATTCTGTCCCTGTTTACTGTGAAGGGTCTCTTGGTATATTCCCAGAAAGAAATTAATGACCAATTCTTTGCTTACTATGAGCACCTCTATAGGAGCGCGATGCCAGACATACCTGGGGAACTTGATGATTTTCTAGCCGCTGCTCAACTGCCGCGCCTCGATCCAGAACTGGCAGATAGTTTAGGAGGAGAGAGAACGGTGGGAGAGATTCGTACAGCGATAAAACACATGACTCGCCGTAAAACCCCTGGGGCAGACGGTTTACCAATCTAGTTTTACGCAGCATATGTAGATATACTGGCCCCACGATTGCAAGCTATTTACAGGGAAGCTTGGGACACCGGTATATTGCCTGCGACTGCCCGAGAGGCGCTTATAATCCTGTTATTAAAGCACGGGGGATGCCAGCTCTCAGTCAGCTTATCGACCATTATCTATGCTTACAGTTGACTATAACATTTTGAGCAAGATCCTTGCAAAACGGCTCCTAATACACATGAGGGACCTGATTCACCCGGATCAGGCTGGCTCCTTTCCCCAACGCACCACGGCGACATGTGTACGTCGACTCATTCGGATCATGGGGGAAGACTTTGAAGGGCTCCCAGAGGCTGCTGTGCTTTCAATCGACATTGAAAAGGCCTTTGACAGTGTTGAATGGCCCTACCTGTTCGAGTTCTGAAGGACTTCGGATTGGGCGATCGGTTTGTGAAATGGACTCCATTGCTTTATAATGCAGCTACGGCTAGAGTGAAAACAGGAGCCACGATATCGGCCACGTATCGGGTAGGCCGTGGGACGCGCCAAGGGTATTCCTTGTCCCCCTCTTGTTTGCGCTGGCTATCGAGCCATTAGCGTCTTATACTCGAATGGGACAGGCGTAGGAAGGTTTGATGCTGGGGAGTGAGACCCAATATATATCTCTATACGCGGACGATCTGCTGATGTTCTTGGCGGATATGAACGACTCACTGCATGGAGCCAAACTACTATTTCACGATTTTGGCCAACTCTCGGGACTGAAGGTCAACTGGGGAAAGACCTGCCTTTTCCCAATGGCCCCTAGAGAACATGCGCCCCAGATCACCGGGAACCTTCGGTGGGAGCATCACTGCCTCCCGTATTTAGGCACTCATATTTATCACTCTCAACTAGATTTGCTGGAGGGCAATGTGAACAGGGCGATCAGGAACCTACAGAGTAGCATGGGGTTTTGGCGTACCCTACCTCTATCAGTGGCGGGGAGGGTGGCTCCGCTGAAAATCATGGGGCTCCCTCGCCTATTATATTTTTTTCGCACATTACCTGTGTGGATACCAGAGTCGATCTTTCGGAAACTTCGGTCCCTGTCTACAGGGTTCATCTGGGGATCGGGCAGGCGATGAGTCCCTTTGAGCACCCTGATGCGTCCCAGGGCAGAAGGAGGACTGGCAGTCCCAGATTTTGAATGGTACTACCTGGCGGCGCAACTGCAATGCTCCCTTGGACGTTATATGTGCACAAATAGAAATATTTCCTGACTTGACTTGACTTGACTTACGCAGGCAGTGGCTCGGAAGTTCAGGGGGCCGGAGGGGCCACAGGGCAGACTAATCCCCAAACATGTACTATCTTTTATAGTAATGCATCAGAGGATAGCCTTAGCTCAACTTACGCTTGAGGAACGTACCATTCGTCTCTGCTGAAATAGGAGTCACAAACGGGTACCACCCACCCGTATGCCCCAGAGATTCCCCTGGGAATGTGTACAGCTCTCCCACACGGCGGCAGTTGGTCGGCGCTGGCTGTTTGGGAAGATCTCGGGCTGCATATGATTGGAGATTTATATAGAGATGGAGCCCTGCTGACTTTTCAAGAGTTGCAGACCACCTATGAGCTCCTGAGTGGAGATTATTTGCTTCATGCCGCATTAGTAGCTGGCATTCAGAGGCAATGGAGTATGGGGCTCTCTGAGCCTCCGACCTCTCTGGGCTGCCAATACGTGGTTATGGCGGCTGGTACTTACAAGGCTGTGACATGCCTCTACAGGAGGCTATCGACGGAAACTCTGTTGCCTTTGGAGGGTTTGTGAGGTAAGTGGGAGGGAGATATCGGAAAGCCCATTCCTGAGACGTAGTGGAACCAGTTAATTCGACGCGCCTGGAAGGGCACTCGGAACGTTAGATACCAACTAGTTCAGTTTTTTACGTTACATCGGGCGTACTTGACTCTGGTTAAGATCTCGCAGTATTTTGGCGGCGCTAGGTCACAATGCCCAAGATGTAGGGTCGATGGAGCTGATTTCTCCCACATGTTTTAATCATGCACGAGCTTGACAGATTATTGGACGGCGGTTGTAGCTTGTTTAAATACTGTAACAGGCCGACGGATAGAGGCGGACATGGGAACCTGCTTATTACTATGGTTCCCACATACACCCCGAACAAAAGTTACTAGCAAATTCTATGACCTGGGTTTGATTTTGGCCAAGAGAGAAATTACCATGCATTGGAAATCGAACGTAGGCCCTAGTTATTTGAGGTGGAAGGCGAATCTACTACGTTGGGCACAAGCTGAGGGAACGCTCCGACTACAGCAGGCCAGGCGATTAGATCATGATAGAACTCTAGCAGTAGCTAGAGCTTGGGAGGCATTGGTGACAGCGCTCCAGACCCAAGCAGATGGTTCATTGAGGGAGAAGTAGATGCGGATTAGAGATTCATAGCCGACTGGATCCGGTCATGAAGAAGGGAAGAAAGGTGGGAGCTTCCACAATGGGTTTATCTCGAGAAAATGTCCCCTTGCATCACCTACTGTAGAGAACTTACGATTTAAGGAAGGTACCCATGTATGACGAGCTTCTTATGTATTGATCGCAGGTGCACTGACAGGGGTGGGGTTTATGGAAGGGGTGGAGGTTAGGGTTGTCTTTGCGGGACATGAGTGTCATTTAATGCAGTGTGGAATGTCGATAAAACGACCTGGTGTATTTTTGTACACAATGCTCATTTAGTTTGCAGATAACAATAAAATATGTTTCCAAAAAAAAATGTGGGTAATGTGGCACAATAAAATACTCAACTCCATTTTCCTATTTCTTCTGCTCTGTGAATCCTTACTGTCGGCGTTGCAATTACTTAGAAATGTAACCAGCAGAATGCAGGAATTATATATGATGAATTGTTTATCTCTAGTCTGGCTCCTGCCTGGAATAAATATGTACATAGCCCAAGCCAGCCCGAGCTCTCCAAAGTCTCAAAAAGTCTAGATGCCCTGGGAATTAAATCTGCTGGTGTCCAACCCTTGAATGTAGCTACGCTCTCTTTGCAGGGGCTTCTTCTTAACAGCCCACATGCAACATAAATGCTGGTGAAACACTCAATTTCAAGATCCTTCGAACCTACCCTGCTTAGATGTCTGGTACTTCCACACAATAGACAGTGTGCTTTGTAGCTCTACAGTCTGGGTCTAAGCCTAGAAATAAGCCTCTGGACTTGCTGTTGTGCCTGTCTGCCTGTAGATTCCTTGGGTGGACCTCCACTGAGCAGATAGAGACCTTTACGAAACCATTTATTGCATTGCTACCCTCAAGCGAGTATCTCCTCAGAGACTAGGGAGAACTGTATCAAGACAAATATGTGCTGAAGGAGCTGGTTTGATGGTGGGAGAGCTCTCCCTGGCATAAAAAAGTACTGCTAGGCGGCACAGCTGACAGCTATTAACCATTGGATCCATCTCCCGGAAGGGGAGCCGGAGAACAGGATGGACAGGGATAACATGCGACCAGGGGGTTATCTTAGAGCCATCTATGGGGGTCCAGAGGCTTTACCTTCTCTCAGCCCTACTACGACTACACTAGCCCTCTAGCACACCAGACATCACGATATGGGGTGGAGAGACAAAATCACGCAAAATCCCTTTGTGAGATTTGGCAAGTTGGGCACTCTGGCGACACAAAAAGATTTTGATACGTGGGACGAGATTGATCTGTCCAGGGTGGGTATCTGTGGAAGCATGGGGATATACTTCCATTTATGGAGGTACAGAGAGTTTGCAAGCTGGTACCCACTGAGACCTACCGATATTTACAAATCCGACATGCTCTGCAGAAGGCGATCCCTAGGGGTGAGGACCCCCTTGAGCTCTCCCCACTTGAGGATTGATTACTGCATGATTACATGCCAAGGAGGGTGATCTCACTTACCTATATACAATTGTTAAATAATTCTCCTGATACTCTGACCAAGTTGCAGACGAACTTGGAGCAATATATAGGGGACTTTGGAGATGAGGAGTGGCCCGAGGCCCTGGCTTTCCCTAGGTAGGTGGCCATACATTCAATATTTTGATTGGTATAATTAAAAATCTTTCTTCAAAGCTATTGTGCATGTACCACACTGGTTAAAATGGGCAAAACAGATAGTGCTCTCTGTCCAAGGAGGTTTGGACAGTGGGGCATGTATTTCCATATGGTGTCGAGCTGCCCAGCGCTCCAACATTACTGGGGGAGGGTGCTTGCTTGCCTTAATTGTAAATGTAAATGTTGTGGAGAGAGATTTGACACTGTGCCAAGTGGTGCCTCCTAAATGTTTGGGCTGAATCCGACCTAAAAAGTATGGATTGACTTTGGCTCACATTGGGACTGATGGTGGCCAAGTGAATTATAGCTCGTATGTGGAGGTCTGAATTAAGCCCAAGTTTGAGGGACTGGAAGAGAGACATGGATTGGTGCATGATGGGTGAGAGGGCAGGCTATGTGGGGAGGGGCTGTCCAAACAAATGGACTAAAATATGGGGAAAGTGAAATGCTGATAGGGGCGAGCTCTGTGAACCTCTGGTGGATACTAACCATGATGTCTTGTAGTAATGAAGGTATGGATCTTACCGCTAAACTGTGTATTGTTGGTACAATGGTTGAATGTTGATATGTTTCTATAATGCTGGTACTTTGTGAGTGGATGTGGCTGTCTTCCCATTACGATCAGAAATGTTTGCGGTCACCACAGTTTTCTATGTATGATCTTCTAATAAAAATAATTATTTTAAAAAAAAGGAAAGAATGACCTGATTCTTCTTGTATCATGCCTAGTACACAATAGCCTTTGCCTTGCAACTGGTGAACACAGTTCCCAAAACAGCCTTGCGAGCAGAGGCTGGAAGAATGTCCCTTTAACGTGGTAGAGTCCTCAACTTGACTCTGCTGGGTGTATTGCACCGTATGCTATAGATACTAAGATTGTTCAACATGATTTTTAAAGACTGCTTTGTGACCTTGGCTCAATTAGGCTTGCAGATTTCCAGCTTGATGTTATAGCAATCGGTAACCGATTTCTAAGAGAAAGAGTACCTCTCACCCCAGGACCACTGGTCCCCTGAGTCTAGCACCTAAGTTACTAGATACACAATCCTTACATATAGCGGGCACTGCTTCTTACAGTGAAAGAATACATACAATAGTTGCTCAAGAGAACAAATTTATTGGAATTTGTATACCACAACCAGCAGTTTCTAAGATATTGACACTTTTACTGTTGGAGTACCCTGTCACTAGCAGGAAGATTCCCCAGTACCCCAGCAGCCCAGGGGAAATGGAATATTCCTCTACGTCTGGCAAAAATCATGTAGGTCCTTAGACACTGAGACAATTGCACGTTTATCCAACTTTGACTTAACCAGATTAATATTTGTCATGCTTCTGGAAAAAGTGTTTGGATGTTTGGAGAGGCTCAGCTCTGGTTCCCCCTCGGGCACTGCGCCGATTTCGTGCATAGCTTTCAGTGTTAAAACATTCTACCGATGGTACTTAACTTTCGTTTTTTTTATTTTTTTTATATCTTTATTATTCATCATCAGAAAAACAAAGTGTAAACAATTAATTACTTTAACATATATATCTAATACAACAGAAATCATTAAATTAAAACTTAGTCACTTAAAGTAACTGACGAGATGCAAAACATAATTTGAGTACAATTTCCGAGAAAGAAGAGTTGAAAGATCTAAACAATTTTAGCACCACCAGCTATAATCCTATCAAAATGAGCATGAATCTATCCCTTTTTTTTTTTTAATTACCCGTCTAATTTAAGTTTCCATTTTTCAACTGGGGCCCATATCCGTTTCCCAAGCTGTTTTGCATTAGCGCCTTTTTTTTCATATAAAGCTTTCTCTAGAGTATAGATAGCTAATAATTTTGAGAACCATTGTTGAAATGAAGGAGGAATAGAGTCTTTCCATACCGTTGCAATGCAAAGCCGACTCAGCGTCATTGCAATAAACAAAAATTCTTGATGGGGTACATCCTGCCCCTCCTTTGCCACCCCAAGAACCATAATCTCATTAGTTAATTTAATAGAAATCTCCAATTCCTCTATAAAGAATTCTTCCATAGCTTGTTTAAAGGGATCTCGATTAGGACAAGCTGCAAACATGTGTATCGTGTCTGCCTCCATACTCTGACATCTTGGGCAGAAGATCCCACTCGTACCCCCCCAGCGGGCTATTCTATGCAGTGTATAATATAGTTCATATAAAGTCTTGTAGTGTTGTGCATGCAGATTTGCAACCTTTAAGATAGTGTTTCCTAACCGAAGCGATTTTTCACCCTCATTCCCGACTAGATTTAATTTAGTTCTCCATTTATCAAATACCTTTCCTCTATCATCCTCATTATACTGGCATAATGCACCATAAAGTTGAGAGATTGAACATCCCTCCTCATCTCGAACAAATTCCATCAAGTCTAACCTAGTAAACTTACAGTTACCAGCTTGTTTTCTCTGCAGGACTGATCTTATCAGTAAGTATTTAAAGAAGTCTCTCCGATCCAAATTGTATAGCTGTTGCGCCCTTTCAAATGTTATTAACCCTGATTGATCTATGATGTCTCCAATTGTACTGACCCCAAGATTATCCCACCGCCTCATCACTTGATCATGGAATACATCTGGGAGAAGTTCATTCATATATAAAGGGGTATAGAAGTTCATTCTCCCTAATTTAATTTTCTTCCGGATAATTGGCCAAGCTGAAATGGCCGCACCCAACAGCTTGAAGTTCGTTCTTTTATAGTAGTTTAACTCCTTGAATGTAAGAAGTCCCTTATTAAAATCCGGAACCAGCAGATCATATATATCCGGAATGCCAGCGTTACCCCTCCAGATATCTTTTATATTCCCACCGAGGAGTCCTTTACAGTACTGAGGGACTGAAGCAAAATAATATGTCTTAAAGACAGGTACTGCAAGGCCCCCCCGTTCTTTAGATAGTGCCAGCATCTTTATGGATCTGAAGCGATTACAAATCCCCTCTATTTCCTTAAACCACTTATTAGTAAATAATAGAGGAATCGTACAGAATAAATATAAGATCTTGGGCAGAAACTGCATCTTTATAACATTACAGCGGCCTATAACTGTTAAGTGTAAATTGTCCATCCTATCTAAGTCTAGTTTTGACTTTTTGATTAATGGGGTCAGATTTTCCTTCACAACCTTAGATAAATCGGATGTTATGCTAACGCCCAGATAGACCGCGGACTCTTTAACTCTCTCATCATGAATAGTAACAAATTGATTTACGACTATTTGTGTTTTCCTTTGGTTCAATTTGTACCCTGACAGAAGACCATATTTTTTTGCCTCATTCTCAATTTCCCTAATTGCTATTATTGGTGTTGATGATGTGATTGCTAAATCATCTGCGCATCCCAATATTTTGGTCTCATATCCATTCAATACAATTGAGCTGATATTTTTATTTTTTTCTATATATCTAATAAAGGAATCAATATAACAAGCAAAGAGTAGAGGGGAGCAGGGACATCCTTGCCTAGTCCCACGTTCGATTTTTATTGCCTCGCTCAGTTCTCCCCCCACTCTCAGTCTGATATTCGGATTTTTATAAAGGGCCTTTAATGCTCCTATACATATTTTCCCAAAATTACATTTGTTCATTGTTGCCCATAGGCATTTGTACCGTCCAGCAACGCAAACACCCTTCTAATATGATCAGCAGTACCCCTCCCCGGTATGAACCCGTGCTGCCAGAGTGAAACTATCTTCCCAATTACCAAGCTCAGCCTGTTTGCCAAAATTTTAGAATAGGCTTTAGTATCACTATTCATTAAACTGATTGGTCTATATGACCCAGGATCCGTAGATCTTTTATTCTTTTTTAGAAACACCACCATTGAAGCTTCTCTCCAAGACCCCGGAGGGGCGGCGCCATTTTGTATGAGGACCATAAGTCTATAAATGTCTGCTTCTAGGGTCAGAAAGAACTTCTTATAAAACTCTAGCGGTATTAAATCAGGTCCAACTGCTTTCCCTGACAGGAGATCATTAAAAGCTCTTTGTACTTCTTCTAAGGTAAAGTTAATCTCCAGGGAGTTGTTGTCCTCCTTTGGTAGTTTATCTAGTGAGGCAGACTCTAGATATTCCTCAATTTCCGCTGTATCTGCTTTCCCGTTATCCTGGCTATATAATTTCTTATAAAAGTTCTGGAATACAGAGCAAATTTCCTTTGGGGTTTTTACTATTGCCCCTGCCTCCGTAGTTATTTCTGTTATTTGCCCCTGAGCAGCCGCCTGCCGAGTTCTAATCGCTAGGATTCGTCCTACCTGTTCACTATATTCGTGTTGCTCTTCCCTCCTCGCTAGGTATTTACCAGCTGATTTTGCGGCATATGCTTCACCCACTGCTGCTTTTGCCATAGCTAGTTCTTGCGTTACTTTTGTCACATCCTCTTTCTTTCTTATGCTTCTTATCAGTTCTTCCTCTAGCTTTGCTACTAGACTTAACTTCTTCTCAAGATCTCTTTTTCCTGCTTGCTCCGTCTAAGAGAGTAGCTTAGCGTTTCCCCCCTAATACCTGCCTTCATAGCATCCCATACTATTTGGGGTGACGCTGTGCCCCTATTGTTTTCCAGGAATTCTTTTAACCAAATTTCCATGTGTGTAACATAATTTGTATCCTTTAGCAGAGCTCTCTCGAAAGCCCAACTAATTATGCTTTTCTGTGAATATGGTATAGAGATCTCCATGGAAAGCGGATTATGATCTGACATCAATCTGGGCATTTTTTTTAACTTTCACCATCGGTATCAACGAGGGAGAGATCAAGAAGTAATCTAACCGAGCTAGAGTTTTATGTGGGGCAGAATAGTATGTACTGCCTCCCCCTCCATTTATATGTTCCCAAATATCGATCAGTCCATTATCCTGCATGAGCTGTATCAACGCTCTGTGGGTTTTTTTCTTTTTACCAGTGAACCTTGCAGGATCATCCTTCCACAGCCCATTAAAGCCATTTATATTTAAGTCGCCACAAGGTATAAAGGGGAGAGGCCAGTTGGGTAATTGAGAAATTATATGAATTAGGGTTTCCGGATCATCATCTGTTGGTGCATAAATAGAGCATAAAGTAAAATTAAAGCTTTGAGTTTGGCACTCCGTTAAGACCCACCGCCCGTGTCTATCTACCTGTTGTTTGTTTTAGTGTAGTCCTATTTCCCCGTGCTAATATTGCAACCCCACGTGTTCTGGTGCCCTGAGTCGTGAAGGTCAATACTTTATACCCCAATTGTTCCAGTAGAGTTTTCTGCAAGATCTCTATATGCGTCTACTGAACACAGATTAAGTCTGCTTGTAGTGTTCTAAAATATTCTTTCAAATCCCTTCTTTTTCTTGCATCGTTTAGTCCACACACATTAATTGTGACTATGCGCATCATTTTTCTTTTTGTTCCTTTTTCCTTTCTCCCCCTCTATTCTGATTCCTTTCCTTTTCTGATGATGTTTTTTTCCCCCACCTTTACTCCCCTGAAGGCCCCCCACCCCCCTTCCCACACCCTTGGAACTGGTCTCCCCCGCAGTCCACCCCACCCCCACTCCCCCCACCCCCCTCCTCCACTCCCCCCTTACCTCCCCATGAGGCATCCTGGGTCCAGTCGGATCCAGGTGTGGGCGTCCGTTTACCAGTACGCCTCAGAGCATTCCCCCCCCACCCCAGCCCTGCGTGAATATAATAATTAGATAGGGAGAAAGTCTGTGAAAACAAGAGTTTAACTCTTAGTATTAATATAATCATGTATTACTTTCATATTAGATTACCGATTAGTATTAATCTCCCCATATTGTTCACAATAGAAAAAACATTTACTTAGTGTCCGATCCACATCATAAGAAAAGAATTAGTTCATGATAATTTTCCGGTATTATTTTTTTGCGATCTCTGAAATTTCTTTAAGATAATTTTCACCCTGTATTTCGCTGGTGAAGCTGCGAGTTGTTCCCCTAAAAAATATTTTCAGTCGGGCAGGATTCTGTAGAAATACTTTAGCACCAACCTGCTCAAAAGGAGTGAATAGCTGCCTCAGCCTCCACCTCCTTTCAACGGTTGCGTGGGCAAAGTCTGGTCTTACAAAGAATACGGTGCCATTATATTCTCTCTTACTTGTAGGACGAGCTAGGTCATAGATAGAGTCTCGAAGTAAATAATTTCCAAAAAACAGCAGCATTGCCCTTGGAAATTTAGATTGGTTCTGTGTTTTCTTAGACTGAGTAAGGGGGAAACGATGAGCTCGTTGAACTTCTCTCTCTAGTTCCCAGGTTTGCAGTTCAGGGAGGGCTGATTTGAGAAGTCTGATTACATACCCCCTTGGGTCATTGTTTTCGATGCCCTCTGGTAGCCCCAGGAAGCGCAGATTATTTTGCCTTGATCTGTTCTCCTGATCCTTCACCTTTATCAGTAGATCCTGTATAATTCCTTCTTGTTTTTTTTCCTGCTTTTGAAGATAAGTAACATCATTCTCAAGATGGTCAGTTCGTGTCTCAACTGACACCATTCTTTCGGATATTTCTAGACAGGTGTTGCCCACCTTATTTACAGCTCCTTCCAGCTTCTGGATGGCTAAATGATGCTTTTGTGTGTCAGTTTTTACATCTTTATGAAGTTTCCTTATTGAGCTTAATATATCTTTCAAGGATGGCTCAGCCGCTTCTCCTATTTCATCACATTGAGAGATGTCCCCAATTGAATCCTCCCCACTTGCTCGACCCTGTGTTGTTTCCTTTGATTTTTTGGGTTTTACGTTTTTTCGAGGAGTGATAGGTTCTGGGTTGCTTCCTTGATCAGTTGTTTCTTCATAGGTAGATTTATTTAATCTTTTATTCCTTATTTTTCTTTTCTCAAGTTTCTTCCTTGGTGTACTTCCTTGCCCAGGATCACTTGTTTGCTTTGTACCAGAACAACCTAATATTTCCTGGGCTGATGCATCTTGGTCATGCCCTTTGTTTATATCGCTTGCCCCACTCGAAGTCGAGATGCCAGTTTCATATATATCTGCATCAGATTCATCTGAATGAGAATCAGTTTCCAGTGAAGGCAGTTGGTCCGGGGGAGGATTCGGCATTACATGTGCGTTGATCCCATGAGCAGATTTTTGACTTGCCATGCTCTGTATCGTTGACTCCTGAGCTACCAGCTTGTGACTTGACCCTTTATTTGCCCCTGTTTTGGATATTGGGCTAAAAATATTTAATATACTAGGCTGCGATGTAGTTGACTCCCCCGTCAAGGTTGCTTTTGCGTTTGCTTTCATATCTTTGATGGTTTGTAACAGTTTTGCTTTTTTAACCATTAGTTCCATCTCTTCCGTGTCTTCAGGGTCTTTCTCCTTCTCCTTATGTTTCTCCTTGACTTTTTCTTTCCTTTTCTCTAATTCTGTGCCATTAGGTTTAACTGCATATTTATCACTCTTCTTATCCTTTTTCAGTTTTTCATAGTCTTCCTGTTGCTCACTGCAACTCATGCCTTTGCATTTGTCTTTGTCTTTATCTTTATCTTGAATGTTCTCTTTTTCTAGGCCCCTTTTGTTGCCTTTGTCCTTCTCCATCTCCTTTGCCTTGTCTTTTTCTCTGTCTTTCCGTTTGTTTTGTCCTTGGTCTTTGTTTTTACCTTCCTTAGCTTTAGTTCCTCTAGTCTCTCGTCGTTGCTGCATCGGCGGCATTGGTTTTACTGTATGAACATTATCCGCTTCTTGTGCATCTGATACCTTCTCATTAGGTTCAGCTTCTTTAATACATTGGGCTTCTATTACTTCTATTGAATCTTTGGAATTCAGGGTGTTTGATCGAGGCATAGGTAGATCAGACACTGAGTTTTGATCAAGCTCCTTCTGATCAAATTGGTCATGCTGGTCATGCTGGCGACTCTCCACCCTTTCTAAGCCCATTGCATGCTTTTTCTTGGTACTTTACTTTCATAAGATAACATTGACTCATTGTTGCATTATGGCTTCCTACCAGATATTTTCTGAAAAAATTAACCACAGAACAGGAACCTGAGCCAGTCACTAACCTCAGCGCAGGGCGTGGTGAGGCTAGCAGAATGATTATTAGACCTCATACATAAAACAAGCATGAGCAAAGTCAATAGGATTCACCTTTGAGACTTGTAGTTTTGGTCAATGTTTTGTATTCTTGCTATACAGCATCCCTAAGCTGTGCAGCATGGCTAAATAGGAAACAAAGTCTGTAACCCGGCCAGCTAAGTCATTTTGTAGACAAATGCACCGTGCAGGTGTCTCCTACAAAATGACACAGAGGCTAATTTTCCCAATCAGATTGGTAGTGGCAAATAAAAAGAAACAAGCAATGGCAAAGCCAATAGATTTCGATTATGCAAGACCTATTGGCATTGCCAATGTTTTTTTAAAGATGTTGCACAGTAGTGAAAGCTGCTGTGAAACATGAGTTAAAGCAAATGAAAAAAACAAAGTGTTGTGGCATTGCCAGCGTTGACTGCGTCATAGTGTTTCTTTTTGTATATGTTAAGTCATGTTGAACAGCAGCCCATGCCGCGGTGCAACATCTTTAAAAAACATTGACAAAGCCAAATAGCTCTGCTCAAGCTGTTTGGCTTTGTTAATGTCTTTTAAAGAGGTTTTGGCATTACGGCCAGAACTGCTGTCTGCGAATATGGGGAACTAAGTTTGATTCTCGACAGCGGCTCAACTTCCTGTGGGTCTGGGCAAATCACGGAAACTACCCATGCCAAAAAGAAAAATCCAAAATGAATGTGTCCATGTGTAAAGTATATGGTGCTCGTGTAAAGCTCACCAATAACTATGGGTCGAGTTGATGCTGTAAACCTGGGAAAAAGAACATTTAAAACTAAATAACGAGAATGTGGAGGGTGGGACACAAAAGGGGTGGAGAGAGTGGGTTAAAAAGAACAACAGGGTACCTACAAATAAATAAATTACAAAATTAGTACCTTACGAGCCCAGTAGAAAGCAGGAGGCCAGGAGAGAGCACTGCCAATAGTAAGCAAGGAAACGAGAGGGAAGTGGGAGTCAACCAAAGATAAGTACAGGTAAGTAATGGAAGTGCTTTAAGCCCCTTTAAAGCGTTTTTTTAAGAACAATGGCTTTGGCTTACTGCACATGTGTGCTGTGTGCGAAACCTAGAAAAGCATGGAAGTGTTTTTTGAGGGCAACAGGAGAACCAACCAATGCTAAGCAGTGGGCGGGCTCCAAGCCCCTCTAAGTTTTTGATATGCTCACAATATGTCTTTCGCAAACAGAGAGTCTTACTGTCTGGTAGGCTGAACTTAAAAAGGTTCACACTCTGCATGGATATTAACTCAGCTCCAAAATCTTTACAACAGATTTGTGTGCATGCATCAATCATGCAGTGTTTTTTGTGAACTCAAATATGGTAGACCGACATGTCTTCAAGTGGCTTTAAGAGAGTGCAGAGGTGAGATAAAAGGGAGCTATGTCTGAAGTCCCATAAGCCTTTACTGATGGAGACTTCAAAGTCATTGCTGCCATTAAGAGTGAGTGACTGGTCCTCAGTGGCGTAGCTAGCCAATGTGCCGCCCGTGGAAGGTCCCTGCTTTTGCCGGCCTTGGCAGCATCTAAGAGCAGGGAGGGGTCCTGGCAATTCCCACGACAACCGCAGGTAAAGGCATGGGGGTGCTGGCGATTCCCACAATGGCCGCAGGTAAGGGGGAGGCCGCCACCCTCAAAACTCGTGCCTCCCGGGGCTGACCGCCCTCCAATGACCCCCCCCTGCTACTCCAATGCTTGTCTTGTTTTATAATCGATCCTTAAAGGGGTTCTGTGACCACCTTTCTCCACCTAAAGACGTGGTTCCACACAAAAATGATGTTTCAAATGTGGTATATCAAAGAGTTGAGACAAATAGAATCAGAATGCCACCACTAAATGTTAGAAATATAAGTTGGAGGCAGGCTGCCCATGAGAAATCTGTAAGTGTGAAACTGAGGCTGCTAGAAAAGGCAGAATCTTGACGCTAAAGTTCCAGAGGTTGGAAGGAAATATTTAACATTCTCAGGAACTGAATTTAGTCAGATAATCAAAGAGAACGCCAGCCCTCCACAAGCAGTAGATTCAGCCCAGCCTGTTGAGAATTTAATTGAGACAAAGGTCTCTGATCTGGGAAAGGATCACATCAGATAAGGGCGTTCAGGAGAGGCCAAAAGCCAAATGTACCCCACCCCTTCAGAACGGAGGGGTGTTGTTCAGTTAGTACCTCTTTCATTTTGTTTCAACTTAATAGGTCATTTTGGGCTCGAGGCACTGCTCTGGGGATCCATGTCCATCCTCATTAAACATTACTATCCCCAGTGACGTTTCCATGTTTTTAAGAACACACTGTATGGTCTGTATCCGCCAATGAAAATATTTGGTTTGATATAAAGAGTATTACTTGGAGTGACATTCCCTAAAGAATGAATCTTGGTCGTGATCTGGGTCTTAGCAAAGGAAGAACCCCACAATTTGTCAAATTTCACAGAACTTTTTTCTAGCTCAGGCTCTGCCTCGTTTTCAAGATGACATGATCAGGATGAATGTGTAAACCTGACTTAGGTATCCTTCCGTTAGTAAGGTTTACTTGCAAGTGGTGTTATACACATTTCTTTGTAGCTCAGTGCACTAGTTGCCCATTGGCAGCCAAGATTTTAAACAATTACCTATTTTTATGTCTGTTTATCTCTACCCTTACAAATGTTGGTATTTTTGAGTGGCCCTGTATATTGTTAGATCGCCCATGTTTCTCTATATTGAGTCAGCAATTTCTATACATTTCTGGTCAACATAGAATGAGACATCCTAATCACGGTTTATTCACTGCCCATGGTTAGTACTGGGGGTCCGAATATTCAGGAGCACTGATGGCAGTGGTAGGTTCCTCAGTGGAATGTAACTCTAGATGAATGTGTAACTATAGATATGGACGCCCTGTTTTTCAACTGCCTCACAGTGTTGTATCACAGAAGAAGTATTGTACTGTAAGGTTTTAATCTTATCAGGGTAACCAGCAATAAAGTCGCATTGTTCTTTTGATCACACCCTAGATGATTTTAACCAAAATCTTTGTTGGCCCTGCAATTTGAAGAGCTCTCAAAAAACATGTAGAGCCTATTGAGTGGGCGTGGAGTCCCATGATGATGCATGCTACAAGATATCCAGTCGGAGAAGGACCTATACCAAACCTTAGGGTTCCCATAGGCAGGTTCTATCAAATCGAGTAAATGCAGATTGATCTTTTGAGTCCAGGTGACTCAGATTCAAGATACAGTTATCCTCGTTGTTTTGGATATAATATTATAAAATGGGGAAGGGACAAGGATCCATCATTCCCTACTTTGGTTTGTGATAAATGTGTAAATAGGCACTAGCCCATCACCATATTTTCTTGCAACATGCTCCTTCTGTTGCATCTCCTCACCCTTACTCCTTTGTCCTAGGGGTGGCTTTAGGTCTGGAGTATTTTATTTTCTAAACTTCCTCATAGTGTGTTATGTGCCAAAACATTTCTCCGTCCTGGTCACCAACTTTCCAAGTTTGCAGACTTGTTTTTCCAGCAAGAGCTGCAGTGCGTGGAAATTATCCAATAATTCATGCCTTGAACCCACCCAAAACAGGATTAAGATACATACACAGCATGATAAAATATTTAATACCAGTTACCATACCCTTATTACACAAAGTGAGAGAGGGCCGTCAGCCAGTCAAATCTCAGTCAAAAACGTGAAATCGATAGAGACAGGGGCGGGATAATCCCTTCAAGAATTCTTTTTTAAAATATTAAAAGTGAGGAAAAACGATTATTTTAAAACACATCTTTTCAAATATATTAGTTTAAAGGTATTACAGTTATTTCTGACAAAAAAATCTTTCAAACGTTCCTTTATGCTTGGTTTACCTCACTTCCCAGAAGCATCATTTCTCTGTAGCAGCAATTCATACGCCTGCCTCGTAGAAAATTGTAGGCTTCTCCCTCAGGAAACATCATCCCATACAGCCCCCTGCCCTGCAGCCTAACATGGGTTATCCCAGTACCCAGGGTGGCCAGTCCAGCTTTGGGACCATAGGGTGGAGAGCAACCTCTTTGAAGCGCATTGTGCACGCACGCGCCAGGTTCAAAGCACGATTGTAAACATGGAAGCCGGCAGCACCTGCAGAATTACTGCCTCATCCAGGTGGATCTTGCACAAGAAAGAAGAATCAAAATCCTGCGTCTCACTTTGAACTCAAATCTTTGAACATTTACATCTGCAGAGTTCAGGGAGGAGTGGACACCAGAGCAGGTGCATGAAAACAAACAAACAAACAAAACGTACTGGAATGTTGCAGCTCATGATGAGACCTAGGTTGCCCAGGTGCAACCACACCCACTGGCATGTTAGAGGCCTGCCAGAGACTGTCCATTTATCCATTGAGACCAAACTGTCTTAGATCATCCCAAATGCTGAACAAGTTCAGAAGGCAGCCTTGTTCTCGTGTCCAAGTGTACATAGATAGAAGCTTTTCTCGCTGCTTCTCAATAGTTCAAGGGCTCCTCCATGTAGACAACATGCAGCGACATTGCTTATGTTTGGAAAAAGGTAATACATTTACTTACGCTAAACTTTCAGCACAGAATTGCTGCCTTCAATTATAGGTCAGGATATCAAGTACAAAAATACTGTGATGTTAATATAGCGTGGCCTTAATATGGAGAACTAAACTAATACATATCTTCATGCTATATCTATGTATATATCTATATCTAGCTCGCTTTCTCTCTTTATATATATCATTTATGTATATATTTATATGTATATGGTGGAATAAGATATATTTCTGACTCTATTTGCCCTTAATCAATAAGCACTCGTACTTTTAAGGATCAATGATTTTAAATTGATCTATGAATGAATTGGCATAATATTTTGTAAAACAGTCCTCTTTCATAAACTTTGAAGTTGTAATTAATTGCAAAAAAATGTTGTCTGAATGAAATTCTGCTTATTTATGATGTATTTATGATGTATTGTACTTTACATAAACTTAAAATAGTGAGTGGAAATTGCCAGTAAGCAGAATCATGAGTAACAGTCTAGTTGTTTTTTTAATTAACAGCATGAGAGAACTTTAAAATGACAATTTAGATGATGGGACTCTATGGTCCAGAAGAAGGCTGGGTGCTGAAATGCGTAGACCATCCGTCTTTTAGCACTAACGAAAATAAATTAAAATAAAGAAAGTTGAAACTGCACCGAGTCTGTAATGCTGTGTCTTCTCATTGGAGGTAGCGAGACAGTTTGGTGAATATATACATTTATGTATATATATATATATGTGTCTCCTTTGGGCGTTATCCTCACCAATATCAGCTCCAGCAGCACACGGTCGAAAGACTGCAACACCTCTTCCGGTCAGTTTTTCAATTTTGTTTATTTAATTATTTTAGTCCTATTCAAGGCATATTTACACAGTCCTTATTCCATCTGTAAGAGTGGACCGACGCGCTTCTGGGAATTGCCTATACATACATACATATGTATTGTCAAAGTACATATAATGTGGAGTTAAAAATAGTAAATATATCCTTACCTATATATACATAAATTCGGCATTACATGTGCGTTGATCCCATGAGCAGATTTTTGACTTGCCATGCTCTGTATCGTTGACTCCTGAGCTACCAGCTTGTGACTTGACCCTTTATTTGCCCCTGTTTTGGATATTGGGCTAAAAATATTTAATATACTAGGCTGCGATGTAGTTGACTCCCCCGTCAAGGTTGCTTTTGCGTTTGCTTTCATATCTTTGATGGTTTGTAACAGTTTTGCTTTTTTAACCATTAGTTCCATCTCTTCCGTGTCTTCAGGGTCTTTCTCCTTCTCCTTATGTTTCTCCTTGACTTTTTCTTTCCTTTTCTCTAATTCTGTGCCATTAGGTTTAACTGCATATTTATCACTCTTCTTATCCTTTTTCAGTTTTTCATAGTCTTCCTGTTGCTCACTGCAACTCATGCCTTTGCATTTGTCTTTGTCTTTATCTTTATCTTGAATGTTCTCTTTTTCTAGGCCCCTTTTGTTGCCTTTGTCCTTCTCCCTCTCCTTTGCCTTGTCTTTTTCTCTGTCTTTCCGTTTGTTTTGTCCTTGGTCTTTGTTTTTACCTTCCTTAGCTTTAGTTCCTCTAGTCTCTCGTCGTTGCTGCATCGGCGGCATTGGTTTTACTGTATGAACATTATCCGCTTCTTGTGCATCTGATACCTTCTCATTAGGTTCAGCTTCTTTAATACATTGGGCTTCTATTACTTCTATTGAATCTTTGGAATTCAGGGTGTTTGATCGAGGCATAGGTAGATCAGACACTGAGTTTTGATCAAGCTCCTTCTGATCAAATTGGTCATGCTGGTCATGCTGGCGACTCTCCACCCTTTCTAAGCCCATTGCATGCTTTTTCTTGGTACTTTACTTTCATAAGATAACATTGACTCATTGTTGCATTATGGCTTCCTACCAGATATTTTCTGAAAAAATGAACCACAGAACAGGAACCTGAGCCAGTCACTAACCTCAGCGCAGGGCGTGGTGAGGCTAGCAGAATGATTATTAGACCTCATACATAAAACAAGCATGAGCAAAGTCAATAGGATTCACCTTTGAGACTTGTAGTTTTGATCAATGTTTTGTATTCTTGCTATACAGCATCCCTAAGCTGTGCAGCATGGCTAAATAGGAAACAAAGTCTGTAACCCGGCCAGCTAAGTCATTTTGTAGACAAATGCACCGTGCAGGTGTCTCCTACAAAATGACACAGAGGCTAATTTTCCCAATCAGATTGGTAGTGGCAAATAAAAAGAAACAAGAAATGGCAAAGCCAATAGATTTCGATTATGCAAGACCTATTGGCATTGCCAATGTTTTTTTAAAGATGTTGCACAGTAGTGAAAGCTGCTGTGAAACATGAGTTAAAGCAAATGAAAAAACAAAGTGTTGTGGCATTGCCAGCGTTGACTGCGTCATAGTGTTTCTTTTTGTATATGTTAAGTCATGTTGAACAGCAGCCCATGCCGCGGTGCAACATCTTTAAAAAACATTGACAAAGCCAAATAGCTCTGCTCAAGCTGTTTGGCTTTGTTAATGTCTTTTAAAGAGGTTTTGGCATTACGGCCAGAACTGCTGTCTGCGAATATGGGGAACTAAGTTTGATTCTCGACAGCGGCTCAACTTCCTGTGGGTCTGGGCAAATCACGGAAACTACCCATGCCAAAAAGAAAAATCCAAAATGAATGTGTCCATGTGTAAAGTATATGGTGCTCGTGTAAAGCTCACCAATAACTATGGGTCGAGTTGATGCTGTAAACCTGGGAAAAAGAACATTTAAAACTAAATAACGAGAATGTGGAGGGTGGGACACAAAAGGGGTGGAGAGAGTGGGTTAAAAAGAACAACAGGGTACCTACAAATAAATAAATTACAAAATTAGTACCTTACGAGCCCAGTAGAAAGCAGGAGGCCAGGAGAGAGCACTGCCAATAGTAAGCAAGGAAACGAGAGGGAAGTGGGAGTCAACCAAAGATAAGTACAGGTAAGTAATGGAAGTGCTTTAAGCCCCTTTAAAGCGTTTTTTTAAGAACAATGGCTTTGGCTTACTGCACATGTGTGCTGTGTGCGAAACCTAGAAAAGCATGGAAGTGTTTTTTGAGGGCAACAGGAGAACCAACCAATGCTAAGCAGTGGGCGGGCTCCAAGCCCCTCTAAGTTTTTGATATGCTCACAATATGTCTTTCGCAAACAGAGAGTCTTACTGTCTGGTAGGCTGAACTTAAAAAGGTTCACACTCTGCATGGATATTAACTCAGCTCCAAAATCTTTACAACAGATTTGTGTGCATGCATCAATCATGCAGTGTTTTTTGTGAACTCAAATATGGTAGACCGACATGTCTTCAAGTGGCTTTAAGAGAGTGCAGAGGTGAGATAAAAGGGAGCTATGTCTGAAGTCCCATAAGCCTTTACTGATGGAGACTTCAAAGTCATTGCTGCCATTAAGAGTGAGTGACTGGTCCTCAGTGGCGTAGCTAGCCAATGTGCCGCCCGTGGAAGGTCCCTGCTTTTGCCGGCCTTGGCAGCATCTAAGAGCAGGGAGGGGTCCTGGCAATTCCCACGACAACCGCAGGTAAAGGCATGGGGGTGCTGGCGATTCCCACAATGGCCGCAGGTAAGGGGGAGGCCGCCACCCTCAAAACTCGTGCCTCCCGGGGCTGACCGCCCTCCAATGACCCCCCCCCTGCTACTCCAATGCTTGTCTTGTTTTATAATCGATCCTTAAAGGGGTTCTGTGACCACCTTTCTCCACCTAAAGACGTGGTTCCACACAAAAATGATGTTTCAAATGTGGTATATCAAAGAGTTGAGACAAATAGAATCAGAATGCCACCACTAAATGTTAGAAATATAAGTTGGAGGCAGGCTGCCCATGAGAAATCTGTAAGTGTGAAACTGAGGCTGCTAGAAAAGGCAGAATCTTGACGCTAAAGTTCCAGAGGTTGGAAGGAAATATTTAACATTCTCAGGAACTGAATTTAGTCAGATAATCAAAGAGAACGCCAGCCCTCCACAAGCAGTAGATTCAGCCCAGCCTGTTGAGAATTTAATTGAGACAAAGGTCTCTGATCTGGGAAAGGATCACATCAGATAAGGGCGTTCAGGAGAGGCCAAAAGCCAAATGTACCCCACCCCTTCAGAACGGAGGGGTGTTGTTCAGTTAGTACCTCTTTCATTTTGTTTCAACTTAATAGGTCATTTTGGGCTCGAGGCACTGCTCTGGGGATCCATGTCCATCCTCATTAAACATTACTATCCCCAGTGACGTTTCCATGTTTTTAAGAACACACTGTATGGTCTGTATCCGCCAATGAAAATATTTGGTTTGATATAAAGAGTATTACTTGGAGTGACATTCCCTAAAGAATGAATCTTGGTCGTGATCTGGGTCTTAGCAAAGGAAGAACCCCACAATTTGTCAAATTTCACAGAACTTTTTTCTAGCTCAGGCTCTGCCTCGTTTTCAAGATGACATGATCAGGATGAATGTGTAAACCTGACTTAGGTATCCTTCCGTTAGTAAGGTTTACTTGCAAGTGGTGTTATACACATTTCTTTGTAGCTCAGTGCACTAGTTGCCCATTGGCAGCCAAGATTTTAAACAATTACCTATTTTTATGTCTGTTTATCTCTACCCTTACAAATGTTGGTATTTTTGAGTGGCCCTGTATATTGTTAGATCGCCCATGTTTCTCTATATTGAGTCAGCAATTTCTATACATTTCTGGTCAACATAGAATGAGACATCCTAATCACGGTTTATTCACTGCCCATGGTTAGTACTGGGGGTCCGAATATTCAGGAGCACTGATGGCAGTGGTAGGTTCCTCAGTGGAATGTAACTCTAGATGAATGTGTAACTATAGATATGGACGCCCTGTTTTTCAACTGCCTCACAGTGTTGTATCACAGAAGAAGTATTGTACTGTAAGGTTTTAATCTTATCAGGGTAACCAGCAATAAAGTCGCATTGTTCTTTTGATCACACCCTAGATGATTTTAACCAAAATCTTTGTTGGCCCTGCAATTTGAAGAGCTCTCAAAAAACATGTAGAGCCTATTGAGTGGGCGTGGAGTCCCATGATGATGCATGCTACAAGATATCCAGTCGGAGAAGGACCTATACCAAACCTTAGGGTTCCCATAGGCAGGTTCTATCAAATCGAGTAAATGCAGATTGATCTTTTGAGTCCAGGTGACTCAGATTCAAGATACAGTTATCCTCGTTGTTTTGGATATAATATTATAAAATGGGGAAGGGACAAGGATCCATCATTCCCTACTTTGGTTTGTGATAAATGTGTAAATAGGCACTAGCCCATCACCATATTTTCTTGCAACATGCTCCTTCTGTTGCATCTCCTCACCCTTACTCCTTTGTCCTAGGGGTGGCTTTAGGTCTGGAGTATTTTATTTTCTAAACTTCCTCATAGTGTGTTATGTGCCAAAACATTTCTCCGTCCTGGTCACCAACTTTCCAAGTTTGCAGACTTGTTTTTCCAGCAAGAGCTGCAGTGCGTGGAAATTATCCAATAATTCATGCCTTGAACCCACCCAAAACAGGATTAAGATACATACACAGCATGATAAAATATTTAATACCAGTTACCATACCCTTATTACACAAAGTGAGAGAGGGCCGTCAGCCAGTCAAATCTCAGTCAAAAACGTGAAATCGATAGAGACAGGGGCGGGATAATCCCTTCAAGAATTCTTTTTTAAAATATTAAAAGTGAGGAAAAACGATTATTTTAAAACACATCTTTTCAAATATATTAGTTTAAAGGTATTACAGTTATTTCTGACAAAAAAATCTTTCAAACGTTCCTTTATGCTTGGTTGACCTCACTTCCCAGAAGCATCATTTCTCTGTAGCAGCAATTCATACGCCTGCCTCGTAGAAAATTGTAGGCTTCTCCCTCAGGAAACATCATCCCATACAGCCCCCTGCCCTGCAGCCTAACATGGGTTATCCCAGTACCCAGGGTGGCCAGTCCAGCTTTGGGACCATAGGGTGGAGAGCAACCTCTTTGAAGCGCATTGTGCACGCACGCGCCAGGTTCAAAGCACGATTGTAAACATGGAAGCCGGCAGCACCTGCAGAATTACCGCCTCATCCAGGTGGATCTTGCACAAGAAAGAAGAATCAAAATCCTGCGTCTCACTTTGAACTCAAATCTTTGAACATTTACATCTGCAGAGTTCAGGGAGGAGTGGACACCAGAGCAGGTGCATGAAAACAAACAAACAAAACGTACTGGAATGTTGCAGCTCATGATGAGACCTAGGTTGCCCAGGTGCAACCACACCCACTGGCATGTTAGAGGCCTGCCAGAGACTGTCCATTTATCCATTGAGACCAAACTGTCTTAGATCATCCCAAATGCTGAACAAGTTCAGAAGGCAGCCTTGTTCTCGTGTCCAAGTGTACATAGATAGAAGCTTTTCTCGCTGCTTCTCAATAGTTCAAGGGCTCCTCCATGTAGACAACATGCAGCGACATTGCTTATGTTTGGAAAAAGGTAATACATTTACTTACGCTAAACTTTCAGCACAGAATTGCTGCCTTCAATTATAGGTCAGGATATCAAGTACAAAAATACTGTGATGTTAATATAGCGTGGCCTTAATATGGAGAACTAAACTAATACATATCTTCATGCTATATCTATGTATATATCTATATCTAGCTCGCTTTCTCTCTTTATATATATCATTTATGTATATATTTATATGTATATGGTGGAATAAGATATATTTCTGACTCTATTTGCCCTTAATCAGTAAGCACTCGTACTTTTAAGGATCAATGATTTTAAATTGATCTATGAATGAATTGGCATAATATTTTGTAAAACAGTCCTCTTTCATAAACTTTGAAGTTGTAATTAATTGCAAAAAATGTTGTCTGAATGAAATTCTGCTTATTTATGATGTATTTATGATGTATTGTACTTTACATAAACTTAAAATAGTGAGTGGAAATTGCCAGTAAGCAGAATCATGAGTAACAGTCTAGTTGTTTTTTTAATTAACAGCATGAGAGAACTTTAAAATGACAATTTAGATGATGGGACTCTATGGTCCAGAAGAAGGCTGGGTGCTGAAATGCGTAGACCATCCGTCTTTTAGCACTAACGAAAATAAATTAAAATAAAGAAAGTTGAAACTGCACCGAGTCTGTAATGCTGTGTCTTCTCATTGGAGGTAGCGAGACAGTTTGGTGAATATATACATTTATGTATATATATATATATGTGTCTCCTTTGGGCGTTATCCTCACCAATATCAGCTCCAGCAGCACACGGTCGAAAGACTGCAACACCTCTTCCGGTCAGTTTTTCAATTTTGTTTATTTAATTATTTTAGTCCTATTCAAGGCATATTTACACAGTCCTTATTCCATCTGTAAGAGTGGACCGACGCGCTTCTGGGAATTGCCTATACATACATACATATGTATTGTCAAAGTACATATAATGTGGAGTTAAAAATAGTAAATATATCCTTACCTATATATACATAACTTCATGATATTTTAGATGTTGATATTTAGACCACAATATTTATCACAATTATATTTAAAACTCAATATTTTGGTGAAATAAATCTGAATCGTGAGACAATGAGCCCTCCCACATGTACCTTTGGGAGCTATTGACAGTACTGCTTATATCTGCTTGAAGTTTTTTAAATATATTTCATTCAATTTAACATTCGATGGATGCGGGGTTAAACCCTTCTCAATACCTCGTAGAGCTGTACACTTTTAGCCCTTCCTTGGTGCACTACAAACCTTCAGTGCTCCTAGAGCAAACCTGGGTCTTTAGTCAAACTTTCTCAATGACCCGCTTACCTCTTCAGCAGGAAAACATACAACATGTGGCTTCAGTTTAAATTCAGAAACCTCCATGACCGGTTACTGAAACTTTATTTGACGAAAACACAGAGATAGGTAAGATTTCCAACCTCTTCTTTAATTATTGCTGCCCACACCAATATATTGGTTCCTCAAATTCCGGGAAGCCTGGCTCCCACCATGATATCTCTGTCCATTGGAATGACCCTGGAAATGGCTTCCAGTGTTCAGGTTAAAGGTTAATCTGCCCTCGGGCCTCCAGTACCTAATGCTCCGGTTACTTACCGGTAATCTTCATTACTCCGAATCCTTGTCTTCCTCGCCACAGTATAAACACATGAGCCTCCTGCTCCCACAGAAACTCCAAGCATAAATCTTTTGCTCTAGTCTCCCTCTCCCTCCTCCAAGATGGCCCCCAGTGGCTCCAGCCAATCCCATAAAGGGATACAGAAACACCAAAACGACCTGAACAACCAAGCCGCAGACATGAAGCCACAACCAGGGCCGGGAGGAAAGGGAAACTATACTGTGGCGAGGAAGACAAGGACTCGGAGTAATGAAGATTACCGGTAAGTAACCGGGGCATTACCGCCTCGTCCGTCTTCCTCGCCACAGTATAAACACATGAGCCGAAACTAAAGCAAATCAGCTTCATGCAAGGAAAACAGTCCACAACACGAATGCAGTGAAACACAGTTTAATAACAAGAGGCATAGTAAAACAAAAAGGAAAAACACCTCAAGGAATGCCAGCAGTCAGTACAGAAGACGCAAAGGAAACAGAACCCCCACCCCCAACCTGAAGGCGGTAATGGGACATGAAGGTATGAGGGGACGACCAAGTGGCAGCCCTGCAAACATCCTCCATGGAGACCCCCTTGAAAGCAGCCCACGACACAGCAACAGACCTGGTGGACCGACCCGAAACAGGAAGAGAGGGAACCTCAGAAACAGAACCATACGCTAACAGAATGGCCTCCTTAATCCAACGACTGACCGTGGTGAGGGAGGGTTTCAGTCCCCGACGAGACAAACCAAAATTGACAAACAAATTGTCCACCTTACAAAAGGAAGACGTGCGTGACAAATAAATCAATAAGGCACGACGAACATCCAAGAGGTGCAAAAGGCAATCCTCAGCCGAGGAAGGATCAGGGCAAAGAACCGGAAGAACCACCTCCGCAGACCGGTGAAAATAAGAATCCACCTTAGGCACAAATGTAGGATGAGGGCGCAACACCACACGATCCAACAAAATAACCAAAATTGGGGCAGACCTCAGAAAATCCCCAAACTCCCCAAAACGCCTTGCAGAAGCAATAGCCACCAGAAACATGACCTTGAGTGTCAAAAACTTCAAGTCCACCGACTCCAATGGCTCGAAAGGCGCCATCTGTAAGGAACGCAACACCAAAGGAAGGCCCCAAGGAAGAGGGCTCAGGATAGGACGGGGACGTTGGAAAGTTAGAGACTTAAAAAGACGTGCCACCAAAGGGGAAATTGAAACCAAAGGGAGGACATGAAACGCCCGAATGGCGGCCCACTGAGCCCAAAGAGTTGAAATGGCCATCATTCAAAAAATCCAGAATGCGAGCGGGGTCCAAAGAATCCAACGACAGCCCGCGACTCACAAACCAAGAAGCAAAATTATCTTAATATTTAGCGTAGGTACTTCAGAGTCTCCGGGACTGCTGAATGACCCCAGCAACAGTCAAAGAACAGCCTCCACGCATCAGAGAATCCCTCTCAAGAGCCAGGCCCGCAGACCCAGGGAACGGAACACAGGTAGAGGAAGAAGAGGTCCCAACAGAGGGTAAGGCACGAATGGTAAGGTCCAACCTGGAGACACAGCCAATTCCAACAAAAGGGGATACCAAGGGCAACGGCACCACCCCGGAGCAACTAGAAGCACAAAGGATCCCTCCCTCTTGATCTTCTGCCACACCGCCCGAATCAGGGGAACAGGGGGAAAAGCATACAACAGTCCCCTCGGCCAAAGGAACGATAGAGCGTCCACCCTCCAAGCTTCCGGGCAAGGCATAATCGTGCAAAAGCAGTGGATTTTGGCATTGGACCGGGAAGCAAAGAAGTCCACAATCGGAGAGCCAAACATCCTCCGCAACTTCCCGAACATCAAGGGCGTCAGGGACAAAGACCTCATGGAAGGAACCACACGGCTCAGACAATCCGCCACAGTGTTCTCCGGACCAGGCAGGTAGATTGCAGACAGGGACGCCAGGTTCACCTCCGCCCAAAAACAAATCCGACGGCTGAGGCAACTGAGGGAACGAACTCTGCACCCCCCTTGATGGTTGACATAGGACCTGATTGTCCATCCAGACCTGCACATGGTGACCCCGAAGAAGATCCGAAAAGGCCAACAGACCCAAAAGGACGGCCTTCAGCTCCTAGTAGTTGGAAGAACAAGACAACAGAGAGCAAGGCCAAACACCCTGAGTCGTCGAATCCCAAAGTGTAGCACCCCACCCCAGAAGGCTGGCATCTGTAGTGAGAACTCGGGTGGGAATAACCAAATACGAGCGGCCAATGGACAAATGACCCTCGTCCAACCACCAACCCAGGACCACTGGAACATCCTCGGACATAGGAATCAAAACACTCATATCTAGGGAACAGGGGTACCAATGCAACAAAATGTGGGACA
This sequence comes from Lissotriton vulgaris, assembly GCF_964263255.1. Lineage (NCBI taxonomy): Eukaryota > Metazoa > Chordata > Amphibia > Caudata > Salamandridae > Lissotriton > Lissotriton vulgaris. Next base: position 1,142,123,453 of record NC_141695.1, on the reverse strand, counting down.
CCACAGGATTCATGTGGAGGCGAGCCCATGGTACCGTCAACAAAGACGCCATCATCAGACCCTGAACCCTCAACCACAGGCTCACAGGATGAGAAGGCCCCAACAACAGGGTACGAACTGCAGACATCAGGGACAGATTTCGAGCAGGGGGCAGGAACACCAACCCCAACCGAGTCTTGAACAGAGCCCCTATGAAAGTCAATTCTTGTGCAGGAACCAGGGAGGACTTCGGCACATTCACTAGGAATCCGTGATGCTGCATGACATGGCACACTCTCAGGACATGCAACTCCGCCTTAGAAAGAGAAGAAGCAGAAATCAAAATATCGTCCAAATAAGGAAAAACACTAATGCCCTCCCCACGCAAATGTCCAATAAGCGGAGCCAGAACCTTAGTAAAAATCCTGGGAGAAGAGCAGAGTCCAAAAGGTAATACCTGGAACTGGTAATGACGACCCAGGATGCAGAACCGGAGAAACCTCTGAGAGTCGGGGTGAACAGGCACATGCAGATAAGCATCCCTCAAGTCTATAGAGGCCAGAAAATCTCCCTGAGACACCAGAGGAAGGATCAACTGTAGCGAAACCATTTTGAACTTCAGGTGAGGAATGAAAGTATTTACCCACTTTAAGTCCATCACAGGCCTGAGATCCCCTTTGCGTTTGGACACGAGAAATAGAATGGAATACACGCCCAACCCCAACTGATCGTCGGGCACAGGAATCACCGCTTCCTTGATCACCAGGGATTCAATGCCTTCCAAAAGCGCCATCCTCCTTAGAGGGTCTCTCGGTCAAGGAGTGGATCTGAAACAGTCTGGGGGAGTCTGGGTAAACCCAAGACGCAAACCTTCCGAAACCACCTGAAGTACCCACTGATCTGACACAGTCTTGCGCCAAGAGTCCATGAAGCAAGTGAGGCGACCCCCAACCGGACCCACTTCAGGAGCGATCCAGTCATGACTTCAAAGCAGGAGCAGAGGAAGCAGAAGTACCGGAGAACCAGGATTTGTCAAAGGAAGGAGCACCCCGGCCACGCCCCCTCCCACAAAAGGGCTGACCAGCACAGCCCCTCCTAGAAGGACCAAAAGCCCTCTGGGAACCAAAGGCACTGAATCTACCAGCACGTTCAGGAGCAAGGAGCTTACGGTCCTCCGCCATCTTATTCACCATCTCATCCAATGGGGAACCAAACAGCTTAACCCCAGAAAAAGGGATCTTCATCAGGAGACCCATCTACGCAGCATCAGCCTTCCAGGAGCGGAGCCACAACTGACGTCTCGCAGCGACAGAAGACCCAGCCGCAGAAGCCACCGCCCCCAATGAATCAAAAGAAACATCAGAAAGCAGGCGAACTTGCTGCTCCATCATTGCAAGAGTAGAAGAGACATCCTCCCACTGGTCCAACAATTCAGACAGAGACTGAAAATCTTTAAGTAAAGACTGGATCGTGTAAGAGGAATAGGCCGCCGCCCAAATGGAAAAATTAGCCGCTGCAAAAGTGCGCTTAGCCGCACCATCCACCTTACGATCCACAGGATCAGCAGGAGAGGAATCCTCAGAAACAACAGTCCAATGAGAAGACATACTGGCCATCAAGAAATCCACCTTGACCGAGGAAGGAAACTTCACTGCAAAATCCTGCAGAGGATAGCGTTTATTCAGAAAATGCGGAAAATACCCCTTGTCCACATCCTTCCATTCCGTCTACAAAACCTTCAACACCGAAGAATGAATGGGCAAGGACTCAGGCTCAGGACGCTGATACTGAGCGAACAAATCATCATCAATAGGGGCCACAGAATCAGGAAACACCAAATTTCTGCGAATGTGTCCAAGGACTAACTTAGGATCGGCCCCCTGCACAAAGCGACCCTTGACGTCAACATCCTCCTCTGCGTCTGAATCAAGAGCCGGAGCGTCATCACATCTGGCCCTCTTGTCAGCACGAACAGGCCCCTGACCCTGTAATGCAGCAGCAACAGCAGAATTAATCATTTGTTGCAACAACTCCATAGTAGGAATCGTCACTCCAGAAGTAGAAGCCTCTGACAAAGAACCAGGAGCAGGAATATCCAAAGAACCACGCTCCATGATCACTACAAACGAGTGAACAAACACAGCAAAGCAGGGCCGGACTGAGACCAGCATCCAGCCCTGGCAGGTTGCTTCTCCACCGGCCCTGGTAATGGGAGGGGATGGGGTTGTTACCTGCAAATCACTGCTACCGCTTTTCTTACAGAGGGCCGATATTGCAGCGCTGCTACAAAATCGGCACTCTGTAAGAAAAGCGGCTCCCTGTGGACACAAAACCGGCCCCCACCCCTCCAGCCCACCGGGGAAATTCCCGGTGCCCGCAAATGCCAGTACGGCCCTGCAGCAAAGGAGAAACCCATACGTCCGGTAAAAAAAGGGCCCGAGGTTGCTAGGCAACCATGCAAACCACGTAACACAAGCCCCCAAAGAGCATATGAACGTAGGCAGACCTGTGCGCACACCGCTCAAAAACGGCCCGAAAACCGCTGCTCGTGGAAGTCACAACAATACCAGAGGCATATCCACACATGAAGGCGCCCACCGCTACCCCCGATTACACAGAAGTGGCAGCAGGTAAGCAGGAGTGAAAAGGAACCTTTGGTCCCTGTACAAGCGCACCCGGCTGTTTCATGTCCGCTCAGCAGGACGCGCAGCCGGGAAAGAGAGCAAAAACCTGAAACAGTCCCGCACAGCAGAACCTCAGGCGCCCCCACCCATAGCGAGGTCCAAAGCGACCGAGCCCACAAAAGAACGCCTCCAAGGTCCGCTAGAGCAGGACACGGAGCGCGGAGGCAAACGCATGGGGGAGAAAAAAAATTAAACATACTAAGGTACACAAAGGAACAATACTGCAAACTACTACCCCCAGACGAAATACCAAAGGCCACAAGGGGCTGCTCAAGTAAGACCCCAGCCCCACTCACCTGTACACCAGGGAGACAGCACTCGGAGTAGTGCAGAAAAAAGAACAGGTCGTTTTGGTGTTTCTGTATCCCTTTATGGGATTGGCTGGAGCCACTGGGGGCCCTCTTGGAGGTGGGAGAGGGAGACTAGAGCGAAAGATTTATACTTGGAGTTTCTGTGGGAGCCGGAGGCTCATGTGTTTATACTGTGTCGAGGAAGACGGACGAGGAGGTAATGCCTTAGATCACGTCTGTTTTCCTACATGATGTTTCGCAGCAGGTTATGGATAGTGTGGGGGACCATCCAGTAAACATCTACAATCTGCAGACCGGGAATGCCAAGGAGATATATTTTGATATGATAGGTGTGCCCTGTCCATTGTCTCATCCTCATCCACATCACTCTACCCATTAAACACCGCCCAACCCACCTACCTTCACGTTCCAATGAGTATAATACACATCTATCACTATTTCAGCACTGTGGCTGCACACTGGGCGGGTATAGGTTTATGTATCTTAGGAGGCGCATCAAAGAACAGGATGTTATGCCTTCATCAGCCAAATTTCCTTTACACTCAAGTGGCCCTGCATGTCCCAGCTACATGGGTTCCTGGGCAGTTTGTGCATATTATACATGTGTGCACTGCATAATTCCTTGGTCGTAATTGCCATTCACGGTGCTCCACCAGAACCCAAACAGGCCCATCCAGCCCTTCTTAGGGAGCAGCTACCCTGAGACTACATTCATTTCAGGCATACAATTCACTGCCAAGGCTGATAACCTGCAGCACACTTTAAGTTGAGTCACAGGTTAAACCAAACGTGTTTACTATAGGTTCCACCTGAAAACCTTTGTTAGCAGCAGGCAGGTTAGCATGATCTTGGAGACAGAAATGTCTATGAGTCTTTCACCTGTAAGGTCCTCTCCGTACAACATGGCCGTCCAACAAATCAAACAGCCTTCCCAATATTGTTGTACTTGATATTCTGAAATATAACCAATTCAGACAAAGCTCCAACAAAAATTGTTATATCTGTTCCACACGAGGAACAGTGAAGGCTTGATCCACTAATGTGGCCTCTTAGGGATGGAGTGTCACCTGTGTCAAATCACAGAATGTGCTGATAAATGACCCCTGCTAAAGGTATTATAAGTAGCTCTCAGCACCTGGTGCGTAAGCGGTCTCCCGTCTGCAGACCTCTGACACTAGTATACATTTCCTGGTTAGAATAAACACTTGCACTGTTGTATATTAGCAAAGATCGGGCCCTCAGAAGAGGAAAGGTGTGGGTGGCAATGTCTTCTGCTTTACTCACACCAGCATCCTGATACCTACCAGTACCTGCATGATACCTACCATGCAGGTAGGTATCAGGATGCTGGTGTGTGTGCTGGGTAAAGTATTAAGATGGCTTCTAGAAATATCCTAGCCCTCTGACTCTCCCTCTACGAGTGTTCACGGTCTATCAGGAGAGTCCCAACTGGAATGCATTCCTTGCCCTCTGCTGTCTTTGCAGAGGCAGTGGCATGCCTGGTAATATCTTGATTGCCTCATGGGCCATTGTCCCTTCATCCCACAGACTTACATTGAGCACCTTATGATATCTTGTCCTTGGATTTTGCACGTCTCCTTATGCTGTGCTGTTTAAATTACATATTTCAGTACAGCACACTGAACTTCAGCGTGCTGTGGAGCCAAGGAAGCGCAAATCAATGCAATCTAGCTCAACCACTTTGCATTCATCTGCTGCCTGAAAGCAGGAATTCAGACAGAGGTGCTGAAGTACACTTTCAGGCATGGTAAACAAAAGTAATAATCTATATAATGTGACTTGAACTGCAGCGCCCGTAATAAACGACTTTTTCCAGACCGTAACAATGTAAACACTACCACGTGTCACATGTGCCATGTGATCAAATCAAAAGGTCATTAGCAAAACATCAAACCATCCACAAATGGCCGGCTGCTCTCTGGGAAGTGTGTACATTTATTTCGAGTTAGATGTGCCACTATGTAGAAAATGTAAAAAAATAGCAACATGGCGGTTGGGTGATGTGCTGTTATTATTTGTGTTTGCATTGATATAGTATTCAAAAAATGTCTTACAGAAATTATGTATGTCGATTACAATCCAGTATCTACCATTAAAGGGACTGGAAGAAGTCACTGACAACAAAAAATCAGTTTAAGGAATGCGGTGCAAATCTCAGCTCGGCATGATTCACGGGGCGAGGGGGGGGGGTATGTGTTACATCTAACTGTTTTAATTAGGTAAATACAACAAGAAAGTGAACTCCACAGACAACATATGTGTTACCATGTGATGTTTTCTACATTTGCACACCATCCTGCAGTAACGAGTTTATGGTCAGTTGTGTAAGACAGCAACACCACAGTCAGTAACTAAACACTTTGCGCTACACAATGAAGGGAAGTGTGTTGTTCTGCCGCCGTTATGTTGTCAGTGAAGTCTACCTCTGGTCTAGTGCGTGTTTATGCCGTAAATGTTAGCATTACGGGCAGTGCTGTCATGGCATTGCCTCATGGGGCTATTTTCACGGATTACGCACCAAGCTATCAATGAAGGTGTCGGGAAAGGTGGGTGAGTGAGGTGCTGCTGTGTCAACCCGCAAAGCTTGCCTTTGGCGCCAAGGGTAATTGAGGCGTTATCATCAGCTGTACTCTCCCTCCCCCCGCCCTTGAGGTGCACATCTCGACAGTGGAAAAGGGAGGCGGGTGGGGGGCACTAGCCCGGGCCCTTTTCAGGAATGGGTGCCAGCAAGGTACGCCCATCTCCTAGCCACCCTCCTGTCTTCTCGCGCGTTGGCAGCCTCGACTTTGGCGTGCTGTGGTTCTTATTTCGAGTAACTACTTTCTGACGGACATTACACCGGCGCTGTCTCGGTCTGTAGGTTCCTCTGCCATTCGCCCGACGGCTTTCTACGCGTTTTTCGGTTGCTTACAGGGACCTCTCTACCCTACCGTTCACTCGCCCTTCAGCCATGCGGTTCCTCTTTTCATCTCTCCCTCTCTTCTTCTTATTTTCCTCTGCTTAGCTCCTGTGTGTTTCTCTCTTTCTTTTCCTGGTCAAGCCAGTTTTTTCCATTTCTATCCAAATCTTCCCCTCTCTCTAGTACTTCTTCTCTTTGCTCTCCTTTATCCTTTCTATTTCGCTCTTCGTCTTTCCTCCTTTATCCCTTTTAATTGCATTCTACCTATCTAGTTATCTTTATATTACTCTCCTTAACTCCGTCTAACTTTTTTCTGTTTTTAACTTATCACCTTACTTTCTCTCTTTCACCGAACATCGTTATTCCTCTTACGTCTCCCTTCTCTCTTTCACTTCTCATCCATCTCCGACCTTTCCTTTTATTTCTCTCTACTTCACTGCCCATCCTGCTCCCTCTCTCTTTTCTTTCGATCTGCTTAGCTTCTGTCTGTGTCTCTCTCTTTCTGTGGCCAAGCCAGTTTCCTCCACCCTTAACTGTGCTCCACTCCACAATTTCTTTTAACCATGATCTTCCATGTTTGCTTGCTCCCTACATTTATGCCTCTCGCTTGGCACTTCTCTTCCCTATTTCTAGCTCCTTCGCGCTCCCTCTCTAACACTAGTGAGCTATCTATGCCTCCCCGCTTCTCCACGCGGCCTACAGGTTGACCCTTGTTATTGTGTTTGCGGTAGCTGCTCACTTCTGCTCACTTCCGAGTAGACGGATGAAGCCGGATTTCCCCGTGAGGGATGCTGAGGTGTTGTCTGGAGTCTCACCCATTCGGATGACTCCCCGGGGTTTCACACACCTGGAAAGTCGTGTTACTACCTGGCCTCATACAACGGGACACACCCTGGCTTAAAGCAGAGCAGGGCGGGCACCGCCACTGCCAACTGGTAATTACAGTGTAATAAAGGCAAACCCGCAGCAGCCGTGGGCTGAATACACACGCCCACGCCACCCTATGTGTACTCCTTGGAAATACGGGGATACTCCACTCTGAATTCATAACGAGCAATCGAAAATAACATGACAAGCACAAGAAGTGTAACCCAAATACAACTATTCGAACTCTGTGTCAAAGTATGTCTCCATTGCGCAGATCTAAAGGGTGGCACACCTGGGGAGAAATATGGAGATTTCCAAACACGTCTGGTTCCACTCAAAAGAATCTAGGGCAAAAGTATGAGCTTGTAAGACAGAGGTCTTCAAACTTCTGGATTCCAAGACACCCTGTCAACATTTTCAGGTGTAAGGACCACCTCCTGACAGAAATTTCTAAACCTGTAGGCAAGGCTACTGGAATTATGATGTAGGTGAGGACCAAATTACGCGACAGGCTTGACTAAATTATGTGGGAAGAAAATATAAATAATGTTATGCCGCGTATTTTGGGATAGCATTGCTTCATTAGTTTGACATTTTTCACACACAGTAACAAGAAAGATTTCACCCCATCAGTACCAGTTTATAACTAAAATACAGCAATTATCAGAAATATGTCTAGTCAACCTTTGTGAAGGGCATTCCACTTTGCAGGAATACGTGCTGCCACATTAGACGCTCACCTGGCCCTGCCATGTGCAGCAGGGGTCCCTTAAACCCTGGCGGTCTTGTGCAGAGTTAAGCAGTTTACCCATGTCACTTTCCTCTCACCCCCTCCCTTCCATCCCTCTCTTCTCTCATCTCCAAACCCTGGATCCCTCGCTCACTTTGCAGGCCATTTTCTTTCACCTCTTTTTACAAATTCTGAACTCTCCCCTTGCAAGCTCTCACTTCACCTTCAATCACCTCTTGCCATTCTGTCTTTTCACTGCCCTCATCTCTAATAGACTCTCACATTATCTCATGGCCTCTCTGGCCCGTCATCTCCCGTGCCCCTCACCACTTCTTATTCACCTCAAGTCTCTCCATTCAAATGTTTGTCTATTTGTATCTTACACTTCTCCAGTGCCCCCATTCGTCTTTCACATCTCCCCTTTGTTCTTCCACATCTTCTTGAACCAACATCCCTCTCCCCTGTTACCTCAGCACAAGTGCATAATTTGAGCAGGTGGATTCCGGTGCTCTGCACTGGCACCTAACTGTGCACGCTGGCACTATGACAGACTTCCACATGGTGGCTCTGTTTGTATAATTTAGAGATGAGCAGAACAGCTGTTTATTAATTCAATATACATAAAAAAACAATAAACTCCTGACGCCCATTCCATTCTTATAGCTTTGGGGGCTTGAAATAGTCTGAATAGTCACACTTGTACAAGTATTATGGTTGGTAGTTGCATAGGTATTGTCATTGGCCGTGCAGGCAAGGCAATGGGTGGGTGGTTAAAGTTGCAGTGGCCTACTGGTGAGGGTCCTGGCACATGTTTTTTTACAAATTAATGACTGCTCAGCACCCACCCCAGCACTCCCTCTCTTCCCCTATCGCTGCTGTCTCTCATCCATGTTGCATCAAATTATCTTTTTAGGTCACAGATCATCTCTCAGCTATCTTCTCTCACAGTTTAACAGGAGCCCTCACCTTTCACTCACACTCACCTCTTGCGTGTCCGCACTTCCCTTCAGCACTTCACATTTCTCCACATCCCTGACCTCTTCAATCAAATTCCCTCACTCCTTTGCTGTCCTCTCTCATCCTCTCATCTCTCCTCATGGAGCTTACGGGTCGGACCCGTATGCTCCTCTCAGCCTGTTCTACTCTGCTTATTGTTCCCTAATTCAGGAAGGCATGAATTGTCTGTCTCACTGTTTGGGTGCTGGCCGCGCAGTTATGGAATTTTCACCCTCCTTTGCTTTGCTCCACCAAGAATCTATTATCCTTTAGGAAGATATCAAAACAAGGCTCTATGCACTGTAGGTTACCCCATTTGGCTGGTTCTCCTTCCCCTTCCGTGTGTTTCTCATTAGCCTTCAGGCAACAGATGGTTATTAGCCCCAGCACACCTTTTTGGTAACAGTAGCGCAGCACAAATGCAAATAACAATAATAGGCAGAAGCAGGGGAGCCACTAGACCCGAACTTTAGGGGGTGGGGGGGTGTAACACTCTCAGCCAGGGCTGGCCCTAGCACTAGTCGCACACGGTGCAACAGTCTTTTTTTGTGCCTCCCCGTTTACTCCTTCTTCATGAATTCCCTCCCTACCACTCACCAGCAATGCACCATATCGCTCTAAAGCACCTTTCTGACGAACATTTTTTTTTTTTATAGCACAACTCATAGTTTGCTCACAATCAGTTCGGTGATCTACATGATACGTGTACTTTGTAGCAGGCACATTAACAATCTCTACTGTGTGGGTGGCAGGATTGCCCATGTGAGTGCACGGTGAGAGATGTGACAGAGTGAGAGTAGGGTAAGAGGAGTGCCTGCTGTGTGAGTGAAGTGACCATATGAATTTGGGTGTGGATGTAAGTGCAGAGTGGGGCGAATTAATGCATGATTAGTGATGGGCTTGTTTGAGTGAGTTGCAGATTGAGCAGTGAGGGGGACAGGTGAGTTAAGTGTCACAGGAATGCAGGGTGAGTAGTGTGCTCGTGTGACTGCAGGGTGAGGTATAGGGTGAACAGCGCAAGTGCATTGCGAGTGAAGAGTGATCCCTGTGAGTGCAGGTTGAGTGGTAAATGGTGTGAATGCATGGGGATCAGTGTGAGTGCATTGTGATAGCTGTGAGTGCAGGGTGAGCGTGAAAGTGAAGGGCGAGAATGAGGAGTGAGTTGTCTGAATGCAGAGTGGATTCCCAGACACTTGAAGTAACTAAGCATGTTATTGATGGCGGCGTAGAGCTTAAGATATAAGTTAATCTATTGCTATTATGGCATTAATCAGGGCTCGAGGGTGGAGTAAATAAATAATATGCTGATCCTGCAACAAACTTCCAGTTTTATGATTAGAGTTGCCAGCTCATTATTTTGATGGCCCAGACGGTACAAAAATAAGCAGTCACCTAAAGCTGTATTTTCAGCATTTATCTGTGCATACTTAGAACAGCAAATATAAATATAAATCACTTTTTATTGTGTAATAGGGCTGCCTGAATGATCCATGACTGACAATTAAAGGGAACAAAGACAGAAAAGTCACATTGCAAATGAATGCATACTTTTTTATTAATAACTCTATTTAGTGTCAAGAGGAGGTCTTTGCAGGCTCTTTAAACAACACATTTCTGGCATTTTTCTTTTGGCAACCCTACTTTATATTACTTTTCATGAAATGCATTCTCACACTACAGCAGTAAATGTAAAATACAAATGTAAGGAAGTGGACTTCTTTGACACAGAGACTGCATCTAACCACCGGAAGAACAAGGCTTCTTTGGTCAGCCATGTATCCAACGTGAAGAAATGGTGAAAAAGTGTTTGAGAGAGCTTACTGAACTTTGCAAATGCCTTGGTAAAGTCTTCAATGTCCACTACTTCAATAGAGCAACCATCAAAAGAATTGCAGAGAGCCTTTCTGCTGAAGCTGAGGTTTTGCTTCCGATTGAAGGTGTTACCAAAGACAAACTTGAAAAATATGGAGCAGAGCTGATTCAAAAGTACTCGGAATACACACTACCAGCAGAAGATGACACTCAGAAATCATCTGACACTGCCGCCAGTGCTTTGAGACAAAATGCAAGTGAAGATGAAGAGGAAAGAAGAACCTCCAGCTACTTCAGGGCTGGAACCAACAAGGGCACCAAGAGGAAGAACAACCAGTTCTACAGGAAGTCGAAAAAGAGGAAAACGAGTGCAACAAACCAGCAAGCCCCATCCAAAGGCGGATACAGTTCCAATTATTCCAGGACTTCACTACATCTAAATATGCATATTCATCAAACTCCAGCTCTGGTCCAGGCAGCACAACAAAGTTTTGATTCCAGAGCAGGAGTGGACAAAAAGCCTGTATTCATGGCTCTGCCAATGCCGCAGGTTAAAAATGGTTTGCTAAGCCTACCTAGTTAGTGCTTTAAACATTTTACGACTCCAGCACATCCACAGGACCAAATTATCACAACTTGGAGTGCCGAGATGCAATGGGACTTGTACATAATGTTTTGATAAGATAAATTATTCTTATAATAGAAATTGGCAAAAGTGAAAAACACTTTGTGTACAGAAAAAACCTTTTAAGAAGTATGAATGTTTTTTTCATTCTTGGTTAATTTCATTCGTGGTTGAACTGTGACATTCTTAACATCCTTGAGTTTTATTCACAGCTGCGTTTGAAAGAACTGTGTAAATGTAAGGAATAGGCAGAGTGGGTACTGGAACCAGAAAAAAAAGCCTCGGAACCAGTTTACAAAGGCATGTAAGTATGCAAAGGGGCTTTAACGACCTGTGAAAATGTCGGGCGTGGCGGAGATAAGACTCCAGACACTACTCAGCCAAGCCCCCAGCAGCTCGAGCTGCACTGCAGCAGCCCGAGCTGAGACCCCATCGGGAAGGAAGGGGGGGCTGAAGCCCTTGTAGTGCTATGGGCCTGGGAAGAAGTGTGACTGGAATGCGTGACCCCCTTTGTATCACTCCACCCCGCCCTGGGGGTCGCGCCCCACAGTTAGAAGACCCCAGTTGAAAGATGTAGTGCATAGTGTTGCTTTTTTTCAGTACAAGTTCCATATATAACCTTTTTTCCCTTTGTGGTGTCAGCAGAAATGAAGCTAAGCAAATGTGATAACTTTAATAGAAGGAAGGAAAACATAAAGGAAGTTAGCATTGGAATACAGAAAAAGTAACATGAGAGAGACGAATGAGGGAAAATGATGAGTGGGATGGTGGGGAATAAAAACGAAATGGAAGGGAAGAGAGGCTGGGATGGGACATTCCCCTACATAGCATCCCCTGCCATGGTCCCTTGTGTCTGGACATTCTTATTATGGCCTAGGACACACAACAATCATGCATGCACACTGTGGTCAAGGTGATCCTCAAAGTTGGAGAGTCAAGAGCCTAGCCCTGTGGTCATGAGGGCACATCAAACTTGCACGCGAGCTGACACTAGACTACTGTCTGTGACCTGGGACATATACATTAAGTGGCGATGAGAGCCTATAGAATGTTTTCGAATTGATGGTCATAAACAGGCCTTTTAGGGAGATTGGGATGCCTACCCGCCCCCATCCTGTAGAGTTCCGCTTGCAAGTGGTGCATGCTTGCATAGAACACTGGAATACATTTAGGATAGCGCTAGTACAGCATAGTACAAGATGGAAGTTGTGTCTTTAAGCAACAAAGACAAGGAAGTGTATTCTTGGCATTCCCGCAACAAAAGGGAACAGTTGCAGACAGAGTGTGGGAGAATGGAGACAGTTCTGCAGCAGTGACTAGAGGGTCTGTGGAATATCTCTCGGAGAACTGTGGTCAGGACTGATAGTGGGCAAGGAGACTCAGCAGATTATTTTCAGGTATAATAGGAATCTGTCGGGAAGTACATGCCCCATTGTCTCTCTAGAAGTGCTACTCCATTGCCTGTTGCCAGAAAGGTGCAGAGCTTCACACTAAATTGTGCTGTCATTGTTGGTGCTCCTGTTAGCAACATCCTATTCACTACCTTATTTATTTATTTTTGTGATTTTATAAAGCATGGACTTGGCCCATAGGCATCAAAGCACTTTACAATAAAGCAGAACGTATCCATAACAAATAGAAAACATACAAGTAACATTAAAGGCGGAGAGAACTCAAGGTTAGACTCCCTGTGAGGTAGAGAACTTTGCATGTACTCATTGTAAAACATAGTATTGACAGGCAGGTGGTACGGTACGGTACCACAAGCTGGCCAAAAATGGCTTGTGCTCGTTGAGGTTAGTATTCACTTGATGGGAGCGTGAAGGGGTAGGAGCGGTTAGGACAGGTGTTGTTCAAAGAGAAGATCTTTGAGGACTTTTTTGAAGGTGAGGATGTGGTCAGGCACAGGCTCGTCTGGGAGAGTTCCATAATCTTGTGGAGCTTCCGGAGAACGATTGGCTCATGTACCGTTCGTGCTTTTAAGTGGGGGGTTCAAGGAGTAGCAGTTTAGTGTTTTGTGAGTCTCAACCAGCACCTGAGATTTTCAGTTTCTCTGAGTGGTACGAGGATAAAGAGGAGTGCAGAGCTTTACGAGTGATGCAGGCAGTTTTAGATTGGGCTCTTGCTTCTATGAAAAGCCACTGAAGGGAGTGTGGAATGGGGGAGAAAAGGTTGAATTTCTTGTGTCCTGCCAAGAAGTATGCTGCTGCATGTAGGGCAGATCTGAGAGGACCTTGGTGAACTTTGGGACTGCTAGGAAGGAGTGAAATTCCCTAGTTGAGTTTGGAGTGCTCAAGTGCCTGGACAACAGATTTAAGGTGTGTGCAGGGATGAGTTATCTGATTCCCTAGAGAAGACTTAGCTGGATTCAGACACTTATCCATGAAGAAGATATCGTTCTTCTACAGGTTCAGAAATCCAATCAGGGTAAATCCAGGGATTTGGCATTCTGAATTACAGAGGGGTGACCATCCATGTCCGGGAGGAGATCCAGTCTTAGATCAGCGGGTTCGTTTTCTCAGGAGAGATGAGAATAATTTCTGTTTCCACTGGGTTTAGTGTCTGGTGGTTGTTATCCATCCAAGTTTCAATTCTATACCGGCAGCTGGATAAGTGGGTGTAGTCTTCAGGGCTTGAGACCTTCAGGTAGATTTGGGTGCCATTGGTGTATATAGATGGAAGAGGACTCTTGAGTTCCTAAGGATTATACAGAGGGGTTTGCGGTACAGTTTGAAAAGGGTTAGTGAAAGAAGTGAGCTTCATGGGACCCCTTGTTGCAGGCTGACAGGACCTGAGATGGCTTCCCATTTTTTAATAATTTTGGAGTGGTTAGTTAGGTACAAGGTGACTCATTTAAGGATGACACCGTTAGTACCCATTTAATGCTTCACGGTGTCTAACAGTTCCTTGTGGCTGACAGTGTCAAATGCTGTGGAGTCGTCAAGGAGCACAAGTAGACAGGAATTGCCCATGTCCAAGATGCAGAAGGCGTTGTCAACAAACTGCAGGATTGCAGACTCAATGCTGTGGCCCTGACGGAATCCAGATTGAAGGGCATTAAGGAGGTTGTTGTTCTGGATGTTGGACAACAGTTTGGAGGCTCCGCAACTTCTTGCCTAGGAGAGACTGGGTCGATACTGGGTGGAAGTTGTTGAAGTTGGCGGAACCCAGAAAATATTTTCTTTTTCAGGCGAGGAGATGTTTCACCCCTTTTTAGACAGTCTAGGAACAAGCCCTGATCCAGTGATGGGTTAACCAGGGTTTTCCAAAATGGGGAGAAGCAGTTTGGCAAGAGATTTACTAATGAAGCTTGAATAGTGTTGCAAAGATGGTCGATGGTTTTATCTGTGACAGAGTTTGTTGTAAATCTTTTTCAGAGATTGGGGAGAAAGAGGACCATGGACGTAGTGAGGACAGGTTTGATAGGGTTAGGTTGGCCATTGTTTCAGTATTGATGCTACTTGGTATCTCTGAACCAGATAATTTCTTTCTTAGGTTGACCAACAGTTTTCTTGTTTGATAAAGAGACTATGAAGGGAATCTGTAGGTGATCCGACCAATAAATGAGGATGGGTTCTCTGGTCGAAAGGAGAGATGATCAGGAGATGATAAGGTCAAGAGTAGCACCTTTGCAGTGAGTTAGTTTCTGGCAGTCCTGGTGGAGGTCATTGTCTTCTATAAAAGTTGCACAGTGGTGCAATGGTTTATTTCCTTCGAAACCCTAATGAAGGTTGAAATGACAAAGAAACGTAACGTTGTTAGAGCTGATTAGCTGTGCTGTGAAGAATTTCATGCACTCTTTGATGCAGGTGTTAGTTTGACTGGAAGGACTGTAGATGACATTCAAACTGAGGTTAGAGGAAGCTTGTGAGATGATATCGAGTGATAAACTCTCAAAGGATTAAAAGCGGGTATTGAGGAATAGTCTGCAGCTCAGAGAGTTTCTGCATATAACTGCTAGGCCTCCACCTTGTTTGCCTTCCCTGTTGCTTCTCAGAATGCAGTGTAGGGAGTAGAAGGAACAGAAAAATGCTGCTTGTGGTATCGTAGTGAGAAGAGCCTTACCAGACATAAAGACATTTTGTGGTTCACAGAGTTGGAATATGCAAAGAAGAGGGACTGCCACTAAACCTGTTCCAAGCCTTTGACAGTGGGATCCACCCGCCCTGTTTGGAAAATAACTATAAAAATGGGTCCCAGACTTTCCTACTTGGTTTCTCCAAGGAAGGAGGGACTTTGCAGGATACTTAAAGAAAACCTGAGACCCAGGGTTGATTTCTGGAATAGCCAGTCTACCTGAGTTAAAGGGCCTTCACCTAAAGTCTGCAAAATTGATTTGAGGAGCTGTGTGTCTGCCTGGGAGCTTGGAGCTGCTGGCCTGGTGAGAGAATGGGAAGGAGTGCCTCTCACCTGCACAGAGACAACTGCCAAAAAGGAGATGCCAAACCACTGTGCTCAGGACTGATGAGCCAATACCCAAGTTTGGAGTGGGTCTCCTAACTCCCTAAACCTAATCTCAAGTCAGGTGTTCATCCTGCAAGAAGTTCAACCTCTGCTGTGATGATCCGCTTTCGTGTTCTACATTAACGAGTGACAGTGACTTGAAGTGCCAGCAGCAATGAGCGACTGTGACCTAAGACATTTACAGTTATGAGAAAACGTGACCTGGAGTGGCGGCTCCTCCGCTAAGGCAGAGGAGCGTCCCCCACTGCTGCCGCAGCTTTGCAGGGTGGGGTGGAGCTGCTCTGACTACAGGAGCAGGGGGAATCTTGAGAACACTGTGTAAGTGCGCATGAATGTTTGGCCGGCCGTCTCAGGCCATACAAACATTCATGCACACTTTCAACTTTCTCCAAGCAGACATCATTACAGCCTGCATGGAGAACATGCTTAGGCTAGGCTCCAAGTCAGCATCTGAGTGCAGAACTACAGTGCTCAGACAAATTAAAATGCTACATTGCAGCATTGTGATTGGCAATGGGGAGCCTGGGTGTGCTTCCTGGTCTGGCTGGAGCAAAGAATGAGGGAGAAGAGACGCGACGAGGAAGCGGTGAGAAGGTACATTGTTTATTTTCTTTTTTAACACCCCCTCCTCTTCCATGCCCTCTTTGCACCTACCCCCCAGCCGTGCAAGCCGCCACTGGGGACCTGAAATACCAACTGCTACTAGTATCTGCTCCAATCTCCCCAGAGGACATAATTAGCAACCATCCCCACTTGACCTGGCTGCTCAATTCTGAGCCCCAGGGCGATCAAAGTCAGCCCCATGGGGTGCCAGCCAGCCTGCAAACACACTGAGAGAAACCAGAGAAGGCAGGGCTGCCACGACGGCTAACTCAAGTTTATCAAGTCCATGCTCATTGCAACCGAGTGTTGCTACCCAGGTAAAACTAGAAACTGTTGAACTCTCACTAGTGCCTCATACATTGACTCAAAGTGGGTTGGGCAACGTCATAACTTTAAAGATTCCGTGCTTGGATACTTGTAAGGACTGACCCATGGGTCTATAACCATGGAACCAGGAAAGCTATGCTCTTGCACTTCTGTTTAGAAGCAGACTGGGAACAGCAACCAGCCCTGGCAGATTGCTGCTCGACCGGCCGTGGGAAAGTTGTGCTAGTAAGAAGCACCACTCTCGCTTTTGGTTTAAGGGGGCCGATAATGCAGCACAGCTGCAAATCCCCCCCTCCCCCCTACCAGGCTTACCCCTCCAGCCCACCGAGGAAATGCCCAGTGCCCGCTACGGCGACTCTGGCCCTGCTTATGTTAAACCTCATCCGTTTGGTGTCGAAATCCCCAAACACATCCCTAGTAAGCATGGGCGAATTTTGCGAATCTCGCGTTCGCGAATTTTGCGGATTTGCGAACTCGCAATCCGCAAAATCCGTGAATTCTCGCGAATTTGCGGATTTTTTTTTGTGTGTTTGCGCGGGTTTCTGCCAGTTCGCGAGGGTTTTGTACAATGTCGCAAATTGCGAACTTACCTGTCGGGTCGCAAGTTTCGCGAACTTGTTGTTTCTACGTGTCCAGCCTGTTTGGGACACTCTTCTTCATCACTGCCACTCTCTGTCACCACTGCCACTCTCTGACTACTCATGCCACCCTCTGGCCCACCCATGCCACCCTCTGTTTCATCACAGCACCCTCTGGTTGTCCAGGCAGTGTACATTATTGTGGCAACGCAAGCACACCTTCCCTGCCTCAAGTGACCTGAATTAATTTGGGGCTGATTAATGTGTCACAGAATATTTTTTTAGCTGGCACCTGCTTCCTTAGTGCTTCCTGATTAGTGATCTTTTGCACTTGCTAAGTGCTTTCATTGTTGCAAAATTAGTTATAACACCTGCCCTGCCCCAACTGACAATAATGAATTAGGGGCTGATTAATGGATTTGAACTTCCAGCCTGGCTCCTGCTTGTCTCCCTTAGCTGTAATTCAGGACCTTTGTGGCATATGTGTAACTATTCTGAGGTTCAGAGCAGGGTCACATAATAGTTGCAACTGGCAACTGAACTCTGGAGGGGCCCCTCAGGAAGCACTACAGGAAATGGCTACTAATGATGAGCCTGAACTTTTGAACCTGGTAAGTAGTTTCAGTTTTGCTAAGATCGTATTTCTGCAATTTTGCACTTATTCGCGGGGCGCGAAGTTGTACTGGGAAGCCGCGAACTCACGCGAACAGTGCGAGCAGTGCGAGCAAAATTCGCTGCTCGCGGATTTGCGGATTTTGCGGGAGATTCGCGAATCTCGCGGATTGCGAATTTACCGAAAATCCGCAAAATCCGCGAGCGAAACGGATTTTCCGCCCATGCTTAATCCCTAGAACCATATGCCTTTACAATTTCTAAGTGTAGCATTGTGTCTTAGAATTGTATTAAAGTACTTCTATTTTTTCACAAAAAGAAGCACTGGACTGTGCAGTAATTACTGTAGCTGTTGAGTTCTATATCTCCACGCTCAAACTACCTCTGCGAGAAGCCTTGGACTGTTCTCCTCGCCTCAACTAAGGGTCAAGCGCACAAAAGGTGTACTTGGTGTTCAGTTTCAGAATCACAGGAGGTCAGGCCCCGGCTCTACAAAGGTAAAAGGCCTTCAATGACCGAAATTGGGGCTCTGTAGCCCCTGTTTGCCCCGTGGACCGCAAGCCACGAGTTGAGTCATGAGCTGACATAAGTAAATCGTAAAAATGGATGATAATACGGAGGAAGGGAACTAGAAAGGGAAGCAGTAGAAAGAATGGAAGCGAAGGGTAGAGAGAAAGAAGGGACGTCTAGGAGTGCTAAAAAGAGAAGGAGGAAGGATGGTAGAATCAAGAAGAAATGAAGTAATTAGAGAAGAATCGAGCAAAGATAGGACTGAAGGGTAAGAAGGAGCAAGAATGGAATGCACAGTGCCGAATTAAAGAATACATTAAGAAAGTATGGAAAAAGGAAGGGCGGGCAAGAGAAAGGTGGCATCATGGAATATAATAAGGGAAATCTAGAAAGGAACACAAAATAAATGAAAAAGAAAAAGGCAGGGAAAAAGCCAATAAAGACAAAAGGAAGGAAATTCTGAACAGAGCGATAGGAATGAAGAGAGAGGGAGAGAGAGCGGGGGGAGTATGCTCACATTGGAAGGAGAGGTAGAAAGAAGAAAAGAGGAAAAAGGTGAAATAAAATGCCATGATTTTCATAATAGAGCGAATAAAAGGGGGAGAGTTGTCTGGTGTCATTAGTATTTGATAACTGCGTAACCTCTCCTGGGTCAACTCAACCCTTTCTATGAGATGGAACATGAGAGATGGGTTGTGAGGAGTATTCAGAACACTGTTATACTAATTTGCTTTCATAGTTCAATAGTAGCCCTCTTAGGGTGCTGTAGACAGGTAACAAGTGTCCAAACTCCTGCAAAGGGATGGAAAGAGGGAGTCCAGGAAGAGTCTCTACTGGTGCGCAAGCTGCTTTTGGCATTTGAGAGATGCTTAGCCTATGGTGTATTGATATTTCGTCTCAACGAAGAACTGGATAGATAGAATTCAGAAACAAGCTAGCAGTGAAAAAGGAGATTCATAAAATAAGGATAGACGGAAAATAAGACAAAAAGGAGGAAGGAAACAATGAAAAGGAAGTCAGTGCGCAATTTTAGATAAAAGAAAAGATGACATGAAAAAGGAGGCAGCTGAAAAATAAACTTTGAAATAAGAGACTAATTTCATGGAGAATAGAAATCAAATACCATAATGGAACCGAGAATAAACAGAAGTGAAGAAAGAACAAAGAATAATTACACCTATAGCATTTGTAATGCAATATGTGTTGTATTTACGTGACTTAGATGTATTGATATTACAAATAACAATGGCTTTTATTTTTTTTAATAATTAATACTTAAATTAAAGTAAAGAAGTGAAATATTAACATCTTTTTGTGACATTTGTAATAAAGCTTGAAACATTGAGAGAACATATTTGAACGAGTTGTTGAATGGTTGCACAGATTGATGTTGTGGTGGCGCTGAGTGGTGTTGTGGTGGCAAGAAGTGATGCTGTAGCGTTCAGTGATGCTGTGGTAGCGCATAGTGCTGTTGTGGTGCCCCTGAGTGATGCTGTGGTGGTGCTGAGTGATGCTGTGGTGGTGCTGAGTGATGCTGTGGTGATGCGATAGATAGATAGAGTTAGTGCGATGGATAGATAGAGTGAGAGCGATAGATAGAGTGAGGGCGATAGATAGAGGGAGGGTGATAGATAGATAGAGGGAGGGTGATAGATAGAGGGAGGGTGATAGATAGAGGGAGGGTGATAGATAGATAGAGGGAGGGTGATAGATAGAGTGAGGGAAATAGATAGATAGATAGATAGATAGATAGATAGATAGATAGATAGATAGATAGATAGATAGATAGATAGATAGATAGATAGATAGATAGATAGATAGATAGATAGATAGATAGATAGATAGATAGATAGATAGATAGATAGATAGATAGATAGAGTGACTGAGGGCGATAGATAGATAGATAGATAGATAGATAGATAGATAGATAGATAGATAGATAGACAGACAGATAGATAGATAGACAGACAGATAGATAGATAGATAGATAGATAGATAGATAGATAGATAGATAGATAGATAGATAGATAGATAGATAGATAGATAGATAGATAGATAGATAGATAGATAGATAGATAGATAGATAGATAGATAGATAGATAGATAGATAGATAGATAGATAGATAGATAGATAGATAGAGTGAGGGGCGATAGATAGAGTGAGGGGCGATAGATAGAGTGAGGGTGATAGATAGATAGATAGATAGATAGATAGATAGATAGATAGATAGATAGATAGATAGATAGATAGATAGATAGATAGATAGATAGATAGATAGATAGATGGATGGATGGATGGATGGATGGATGGATGGATGGATGGATGGATGGATGGATAGATAGATAGATAGATAGATAGATAGATAGATAGATAGATAGATAGATAGATAGATAGATAGATAGATAGATATATAGATAGATAGATAGATAGATAGATAGATAGATAGATAGATAGATAGATAGATAGATAGATAGATAGATAGATAGATAGATAGATAGATAGATAGATAGATAGATAGATAGATAGATAGATAGATAGATAGATAGATAGATAGATAGACTGAGGGTGATAGATAGATAGATAGATAGATAGATAGATAGATAGATAGATAGATAGATAGATAGATAGACAGACAGACAGATAGATAGATAGACAGACAGACAGACAGACAGATAGATAGATAGATAGATAGATAGATAGATAGATAGATAGATAGATAGATAGATAGATAGATAGATAGATAGATAGATAGATAGATAGATAGATAGATAGATAGATAGATAGATAGATAGATAGATAGATAGAGTGAGGGGCGATAGATAGAGTGAGGGGCGATAGATAGAGTGAGGGTGATAGATAGATAGATAGATAGATAGATAGATAGATAGATAGATAGATAGATAGATAGATAGATAGATAGATAGATAGATAGATAGATAGATAGATAGATAGATAGATAGATAGATAGATAGAGTGACTGAGGGCGATAGATAGATAGATAGATAGATAGATAGATAGATAGATAGATAGATAGATAGATAGATAGATAGATAGATAGATAGATAGATAGATAGAGTGACTGAGGGCGATAGATAGATAGATAGATAGATAGATAGATAGATAGATAGATAGATAGATAGATAGATAGATAGATAGATAGATAGATAGATAGATAGATAGATAGATAGATAGATAGATAGATAGATAGATAGACTGAGGGCGATAGATAGATAGATAGATAGATAGATAGATAGATAGATAGATAGATAGATAGATAGATAGATAGATAGATAGATAGATAGAGAGAGAGAGAGATGGCGATAGATAGAGTGAGTGCGATAGATAGACAGAGTGAGGGCGATAGATAGATATACAGATAGATAGAGTGAGGGCGATAGATAGATATACAGATAGATAGAGTGAGGGCGATAGATAGATATACAGATAGATAGAGTGAGGGCGATAGATAGATAGATAGATAGATAGATAGATAGATAGATAGATAGATAGATAGATAGATAGATAGATAGATAGATAGATAGATAGATAGATAGATAGATAGATAGATAGATAGATAGATAGATAGATAGATAGATAGAGTGAGGGTGATAGATAGATAGAGTGAGGGCGATAGATAGAGTGAGGGCGATAGATAGAGTGAGGGCAATAGATAAAGTGAGGGCGATAGATAGATAGATAGGGTGAGGGCGATAGATAGAGTGAGGGTGATCGATAGATAGAATGAGGGCGATAGATAGAGTGAGGGTGATAGATAGATAGAATGAGGGCGATAGATAAAGTGAGGGCAATAGATAGAGTGTGGGCAATAGATAGAGTGAGGGCGATAGATAGATAGATAGATAGATAGATAGATAGATAGATAGATAGATAGATAGATATATAGATAGATAGATAGATAGATAGATAGATAGATAGATAGATAGATAGATAGATAGATAGATAGATAGATAGATAGATAGATAGATAGATAGATAGATAGATAGATAGATAGAGTGAGGGGCGATAGATAGAGTGAGGGGCGATAGATAGAGTGAGGGTGATAGATAGATAGATAGATAGATAGATAGATAGATAGATAGATAGATAGATAGATAGATAGATAGATAGATAGATAGATAGATAGATAGATAGATAGATAGATAGATAGATAGATAGATAGATAGATAGATAGATAGATAGATGGATGGATGGATGGATGGATGGATGGATGGATGGATGGATGGATGGATGGATGGATAGATAGATAGATAGATAGATAGATAGATAGATAGATAGATAGATAGATAGATAGATAGATAGATAGATAGATAGATAGATAGATAGATAGATAGATAGATAGATAGATAGATAGATAGATAGATAGATAGACTGAGGGTGATAGATAGATAGATAGATAGATAGATAGATAGATAGATAGATAGATAGATAGATAGATAGATAGACAGACAGACAGACAGATAGATAGACAGACAGACAGACAGACAGACAGATAGATAGATAGATAGATAGATAGATAGATAGATAGATAGATAGATAGATAGATAGATAGATAGATAGATAGATAGATAGATAGATAGATAGATAGATAGATAGATAGATAGATAGATAGATAGATAGATAGATAGATAGATAGATAGATAGATAGATAGATAGAGTGAGGGGCGATAGATAGAGTGAGGGGCGATAGATAGAGTGAGGGTGATAGATAGATAGATAGATAGATAGATAGATAGATAGATAGATAGATAGATAGATAGATAGATAGATAGATAGATAGATAGATAGATAGATAGATAGATAGATAGATAGATAGATAGAGTGACTGAGGGCGATAGATAGATAGATAGATAGATAGATAGATAGATAGATAGATAGATAGATAGATAGATAGATAGATAGATAGATAGATAGATAGAGTGACTGAGGGCGATAGATAGATAGATAGATAGATAGATAGATAGATAGATAGATAGATAGATAGATAGATAGATAGATAGATAGATAGATAGATAGATAGATAGATAGATAGATAGATAGATAGATAGATAGATAGATAGATAGATAGATAGATAGATAGACTGAGGGCGATAGATAGATAGATAGATAGATAGATAGATAGATAGATAGATAGATAGATAGATAGATAGATAGATAGATAGATAGAGAGAGAGAGAGATGGCGATAGATAGAGTGAGTGCGATAGATAGACAGAGTGAGGGCGATAGATAGATATACAGATAGATAGAGTGAGGGCGATAGATAGATATACAGATAGATAGAGTGAGGGCGATAGATAGATATACAGATAGATAGAGTGAGGGCGATAGATAGATAGATAGATAGATAGATAGATAGATAGATAGATAGATAGATAGATAGATAGATAGATAGATAGATAGATAGATAGATAGATAGATAGATAGATAGATAGATAGATAGATAGATAGAGTGAGGGTGATAGATAGATAGAGTGAGGGCGATAGATAGAGTGAGGGCGATAGATAGAGTGAGGGCAATAGATAAAGTGAGGGCGATAGATAGATAGATAGGGTGAGGGCGATAGATAGAGTGAGGGTGATCGATAGATAGAATGAGGGCGATAGATAGAGTGAGGGTGATAGATAGATAGAATGAGGGCGATAGATAAAGTGAGGGCAATAGATAGAGTGTGGGCAATAGATAGAGTGAGGGCGATAGATAGATAGATAGATAGATAGATAGATAGATAGATAGATAGATAGATAGATAGATAGATAGATAGATAGATAGATAGATAGATAGATAGATAGATAGATAGATAGATAGATAGATAGATAGATAGATAGATAGATAGATAGATAGATAGATAGATAGATAGATAGAGGGCGATAGATAGATAGATTGATAGAGTGAGGGGCAATAGCTAGATAGAGTGAGGGCGATAGATAGAGTGAGGGTGATAAATAGATTGATAGAGTGAGGGGCGATAGATAGATGGAGTGAGGGCGATAGATAGAGTGAGGGTGATAGATAGAGTGAGGGCGATAGAGTGAGGGCGATAGATACGTAGATAGAGTGAGGGCAATAGATGAGTGGTATTTGGAGTGTATGTTGCATTGAGTGCAGTGTAATTATGTGGCGTGTAATTATGTGGCACTGAGTGGTATTTGGAGTGTATGTTGCGTTGAGCGCAGTGTAATTATGTAGCATATAATTATGTTATGTTATGTTATGTTATGTAAAAGTATTTGTAAAGCGCAACTACCACCTGACGGTTTCTTGGCGCTGTGAACGTGTAAAGACAGATCGGAGGGGGACTTAGTTGTATGCCTTACGGAACAGATGGGTTTTGAGAATGGACCTGAATTGGGGGTAAGAAACAGTAAGCCTAAGTTCTAAAGGGAGTGCATTCCAGAAGGAAGGGGCCAGGAAGGAAAATCTGAGCCCACCATGTTTCTTGCGCTTGAAAACAGGGATATTGAGTAGGGCAAGATGAGAAGAACGAAGATTGCGGGAGGGAACATAATGATGAAGAAGAGAAGAAATGAAAAGAGGACCAAGGCCAGCTAGGGCTTTGAAAATGATACAACCTAATTTAAAATAGCAGCGTTCTGCTACCGGGAGCCAGTGAAGGGTCTTCAGGAGGGGACGCACATGCTGGTGTCTGGGCTGATGGAGAATTAGCCGTGCAGCTTGATTCTGAACCAGCTGAAGGCGGTTCAATTGATAGGAGGGAATACCGGCGTAAAGAGAGTTGGCGTAATGAATTCTAGAGATGGCCAACGCCAAAAGGGTCAAGGTGAGGGCACAGGTGGTGAGGAAGCGCGCAATTTTATGAATTTTGCGTAAATGAAAAAAACTAGAAGAAACTACAGCATTGATCTGGGGCTTCATCGAGAGATCGTTACTGATGATCACCCCAAGACTTTTTGCAGAGTTTGTGGGGAGGGGGGGAAGGCCCAAACTTGTTGGCCAAAAGTAAGGCCTCCAGGGGTTAGAGGCACCCCCGATAAGAACCAGTTCGGTCTTATCGGGGTTAAGTTGAGGTGGTTTGCCCCCATCCAGTCCCTGATGTGGCATAAGGTAGACTGAAAATTATAAACAGATTGTTCTGAGGGGTTAATATCAAAAATCAGCTGAATGTCATCTGCATAATTGAATGCGGTGACCTTGCTGTTTCGTAGGGACTGGATAAGAGGGGTCATGTATAAGTTAAAAAGGAGGGGGGAGAGAGAAGAGCCCTGTGGGACATCACATGTCATCCCAACTTTCTCCGCGGAGAACTGGGAGAGACGAACGGCCTGGTAACGGTTGCTCAAAAAGGAGCGAACCCAGTTGAGGGCCGATCCCTGGATGCCGGCCTCCCTGACATGGTCAATCAGAATCTTATGGTCGACCGTGTCAAAGACGGCCGACAGATCCAGGAGTACCAAGGCCTGACTGATGTTAGAGTCGGCTCCCCTCCGTAGCTCCTCCATCACTGAGAGAATGACCGACTCAGTGCAGTGGCGGGTCTAAAGCCCGCCTGTTGGGAATCGAGGAACTGTGAGCGCTCAATAAAGAGGCTCAGGGAGTTGGTGACATGGGACTCAATGATTTTACTAAGATAGGGGAGTAAAGAGATAGGGCGAAAGTTACTCATAACTGAGGGATCTGCGTTGGGTTTTTTAGGATAGGTACCACCTCAGTGATTTTAAAAGAGCTGGGAACCAAGCCCAGTTTAAGGGAATTATTCAAGAGTGTCAAAGGGGGAGAAGGGCAGGCGGAGAAGGCCTCGCGCAGAACATGAGGGGGACAGCAATCGGTGGGGGAACCAGAAGCCACTTTATTCAGAAGAGTCAAAAACTCATCCTCTGTGATCGGGGGAATCTGAGTAATCACTTGGGGATTGGGGGTACCTAGGATGACAACAGGAGTTGGGGGGTCAGGGGTGGCAGGGAGGCAGATGCTATGTTTATTTTTTGTTATTTTATCAATAAAAAACTGATTTAGGGAGTCGCAGAGCTCCTGGGAAGGGAGGGGTCTAATGGTTACCCTGTCTGGATGTGATAACTCCTCAACAATACAGAAGATGTCTTTGGCTTTAGAGGCTGAATCAACAATCTTCTTAGAAAAATAGACAGTTTTTGCTTGCAGGATGGCTAATTTGTACTCTTTGAGCTGGGACGTGAATGCCGACTTTTTTGTCAGTGGCATAGTCACGACGCCAACACCGCTCAGCCTGTCTAAGTCTGAGCTTCTTGTCTTTAAGTTCTTCAGAGAACCATCTTTGTGCGTCGTGAGGACGTTTGAGTCTAACCTGTTTAAAAGGGGCTACAATGTCACATGCTGAATCAAGCCAGCGATTTAGGCCAGAGGCCTGGGCGTCTAAAGAGTCACAGTCAGGGGGTGGAGAGGCTTTGAGTAAGGATACGAATTCACTAAGATCAGCTTTATTCCAATTCCTGGCTGAGAGGTTGCCCTCAAGTGTCCGAGTGATGTTTGACCCAATGGTGAAAGAAAAAGTAATGATGAAATGGTCCGACCAAAGACAGGGAGAATACAGGGAGTGGAGATATCTAGGTTGACAGTCCATACCTGGTCCAGTATATGGCCTTTTACATGGGTAGCCGATTTGATATGTTGGGAGCAGTTAATGCCTGTCAAAAGATCAGAAAAGGCCAGTGAACACGCACTCTCTGTTTCATCGGAAGGCCAATAGTTAAAATCTCGCAGAATTAAAACTTTGGAGTTGTTGATAACCAGTTGGGAGAGCATGTCACCAAACCTAGATGGAAAATTGGGCATATACTGAGGGGGCCGGTAGGCCAGAACACAAATAAGTGGTACAGCTGGAGATTCAAGTTTGAGGACAAGACAATCGACCGAGGTAATATCGTCCACAGCCAATGAGGAAAAGCGGGTGGGGTGCTTGCTGATAGCTGCCACCCCACCACCCGGCTTGCCCGAGACACTGTTAGCCTGGAGAATGTAGTAGCCTAGCGGGGTCGCAGCAAGAATGTCCGGGGAGGATTCCTCATTCAGCCATTTCTCGGTGATAAATAACAGGTCGGGTTTGTCGGAGTCCAGTAGTTGAAATATTTCCAGCTGGTGCTTGGGTAGGGAGCGAGTATTCAAATAACATACAGTAAACTCCGAGTTAACAGTCTTTTTAGTGAAAGCGGGGGAGGGATCCGGGCACGGCGGGGTACTTGGAAGGGGTTCCATGGCCAGAGGAGAAGCGACCTCAGGAAAAGCCGGTCTCGGACAGAGCAGCCCCAATGAGTTGAGTCTGGACTGCATGGTGGTACTGAGGGGCCAGTGGGCATGCAGAAGGGTCAAATCGAGGGCCGAATACCTGGTGGAGAGGGCAGAGTGGGGTGCCCCTTGCCCCGGCCGGGCGCAGACGGGCTTTACTTAAGCGCACCTTCGGCGCGGCCGAGTAACCATCTCTCCCATATAGCGACCCAGGAAGTGACGCAGCAGGGGGGAGGAGTCGCGTCCCTCTGTTCAAGCGGCACAAAATCGCCGTGACGGACCAGGGACCGATAAGGTAAGTGCAGAGGGGGAGAGGGTATGTAAAAAAACAAGTTTAGCACCAGAACACACAATAATACAACACACTAGAAGTTAGCCGGTTTTTAAATCAACCGCGCTAACACTCGCATTCAGTAAAAAGTAATAGCATGACTCGCCAACCAGCGTCTGGCACACACTGCTCACACCAGCGCTGCGTTCTGACTGGCGGCTTTGTACGCAGCAGGGGGGAGGAGTTGCGTCCCTCCGTTCAAGCGGCACGAAATCCCTGTGACGGACCAGGGACCGATAAGGTAAGTGCAGAGGAGGAGAGGGTATTTTAAAAAACAAGTTTAGCACCAGAACACAAAATAATACAAGACACTAGAAGTTAGCCGTTTTTTTAATCAACCGCGCTAACGCTCGCATTCAGTAAAAAGTAATAGCATGACTCGCCAAACAGTGTCTGGCACACACTGCTCACACCAGCGCGGCGTTCGGACTGGCGGCTTTGTAGGCAGCAGTGGGGAGGAGTCGCGTCACTCCGTTCAAGCAGCACGAAATCGCCGTGACGGACCAGGGACCGATAAGGTAAGTGCAGAGGGGGAGAGGGTATTTTAAAAAACAAGTTTAGCACCAGAACACAAAATAATACAAGACACTAGAAGTTAGCTGGTTTTTAAATCAACCGCGCTAACGCTCGCATTCAGTAAAAAGTAATAGCATGACTCGCCAACCAGCGTCTGGCACACACTGCTCACTGTGGCACTGAGTGGTATTGTGTGGAGTGTGTATTGTATTCAGTAGAGTGTAATTATGTGGTGTGTAATTATGTGGCACTGAGTGGTAGTTTGAGTGTAGGTTTCGTTGAGCACAGTGTAATTATGTAGCATATAATGATGTGGCACTGAGTGGTATTGTGTGGAGTGTGTGTTGCATTCAGTAGAATGTACTTATGTGGCGTTTAATTATGTGGCACTGAGTGGTATGTAGAGTGTATGTTGCATTGAGTGCAGTGTAATTATGTGGCGTGTAATTATGTTGCACTGAATGGTATTTGGAGTGGTGGTGGAGGTGGTGGTTGTGGACGTGGTGGTGGTGTTGGTGGTGGACGCAGTGGTGGTGGACGTGGTGGTGTTGATGGATGTGGTGGTGTTGGTGGTGGACGTGGTGGTGGTGGTGGTGGATGTGGTGGTGGTGGATGCGGTAGTGGTGACGTGGTGGTGGTGGACGTGGTGGCGGTGGTGGATGTGGTGGTGGACGTGAAGGTGGACATGGTGGTGGTGGATGTGGTGGTGGTGGTGGTGGTGGACGTGGTGGTGGGCGTGGTGGATGTGGCGGTGGTGGACGTGGTGGTGGACGTGGTGATGGTGGACGTGGTGGTGGTGGAAGTGGTGGTGGTGGACGTGGATGTGGTGGTGGTGGACGTGGTGGTGGTGGACGTGGTGGATGTGGTGGTGGTGGTGGTGGACATGGTGGTGGTGGTGGATGTGGTGGTGGACTTGGTGGGGGACTTGGTGGTGAATTTGGTGGTGGACTTGGTGGTGGTAGTGAGTGTGGTGGTGGTGGAGGTAGATGTGGTAGTGGTGGATGTGGTAGTGGCCTCGTGGTGGATGTGGTGGTGGCTGTGGTGGTAGACATGGTGGTGGTGGACGTGGTGGTGGATGTGGTGGACATGGTGTTGGTGGACGTAGTGGTGGTGGACGTACTGGTGGTGGATTTGGTGGATGTGGTGGTGGTGGTGATGGATGTGGTGGTTGTGGATGTGGTGGTGGTGGTGGATGTGGTGATGGTGGACGTGGTGGTGGTGGACGTGGTGGTGGTGGATGTGGTGGTGTTGGTGGTGGACATGGTGGTGGACATGGTGGTGGTGGACATATTGTGGTGGTGGACATGGTGGTGGTGGACGTAGTGGTGGTCGACGTGGTGGTGGTGGATGTGGTGGTGGTGGTGGACATGGTGGGGTGGATGTGGTGGTGGTGAATGTAGTGGCGGATGTGGTGGTGGACTTGGTGGATGACTTGGTGGTGGACTTGGTGGTGGACGTGGTGGTGGTAGTGGATGTGGTGGTGGTGGATGTTGTGGTGGTGTGTGTGTGTGTGGCAAATGCAAGACCTATTGCATTTGCACCCACACACACACACACACACAGAGCCACACGCACCCACACACACAGAGCCACACACACAGAGCCACACACACACAGAGCCACACACACACAGAGTCACACAGACACAGAGCCACGCACACACAGACAGAGCCACACACACACAGACAAAGCCACACACACAGACAGAGCCACACACACACACAGAGCCACACACACACACAGAGCCACACACACACGCACACAGAGCCACACACACAGACAGAGCCACACACACAGACAGAGCCACACACACAGACAGAGCCACACACACAGAAAGAGCCACACACGCAGCTCTCTGCCCAGTAACGCCCTAGGGAACAGAGGCACGAAAAACCGGATCACAAGCAGGGAACAGAGGCACAAGCAGGGAACAGAGGCAAAAAAACGGATCACAAGCAGGGCAGGGAACATAGGCACAAGCAGGGCATAGAGGCACAAAAACCGGATCACAAGCAGGGCACAGAGGCACAACAAGCAACGAGGGGGCAGGAGAGCAAGCAAAAGCAATGAGGGGGCAGCAAGCACAAGTAACGAGGGGGCAGGCGGGCACAGAGGCACAAAAACCAAATCACAAGCAGGGCACAGAGGCACAACAAGCAACGAGGGGGCAGGGGCAGGAGAGGAAGCACAAGCAACGAGGGGGCAGCAAGCACAAGCAATGAGGGAAGAGGGGTCACAGAGGCACAAAAACCGGATCACAAGCATGGCAGGGCACGGAGGTACGAAAACCGGATCACAAGCAGGACAGGGCAAAGAGGCACGAAAACCAGATCACAAGCAGGGCAGGGCACAGAGGCACAAAAACCGGATCACAAGCAGGACACAGAGGCACAACAAGCAACAAGGGGGCAGGAGAGCAAGCAAAAGCAATGAGGGGGCAGCAAGCACAAGCAACGAGGGGGCAGGGGGCACAGAGGCACAAAAACCGGATCACAAAGAGGGCACAGAGGCACAACAAGCAACGAGGGGGCAGGGGCAGGAGAGGAAGCACAAGCAACGAGGGGGCAGCAAGCATAAGCAATGAGAGAAGAGGGGGCACAGAGGCACAAAAACCGGATCACAAGCATGGCAGGGCACGGAGGTACGAAAACCGGATCAAAAGCAGGACAGGGCACAGAGGCACAAAAAACGGATCACAAGCAGGACACAGAGGCACAATAAGCAACGAGGGGGCAGGAGAGCAAGCAAAAGCAATGAGGGGGCAGCAAGCACAAGCAACGAGGGGGCAGGGGGGCACAGAGGCACAAAAACCGGATCACAAGCAGGGCACAGAGGCACAAAAAGCAGCGAGGCGGCAGGGGCAGGAGAGGAAGCACAAGCAACGAGGGGGCAGCAAGCACAAGCAACGAGGGAAGAGGGGGCACAGAGGCACAAAAACCGGATCACAAGCAGGGCAGGGCACAGAGGTACGAAAACCGGATCACAAGCAGGACAGGGCACAGAGGCACAAAAACCAGATCACAAGCAGGACAGGGCACAGAGGCACGAAAACCAGACCACAAGCAGGGCAGGGCACAGAGGCACAAAAACCAGATCACAAGCAGGGCACAGAGGCACAACAAACAACGAGGGGGTAGGGGCAGGAGAGCAAGCACAAGCAACGAGGGGGCAGCAAGCAAAAGCAACGAGGGGGCAGGGGGGCACAGAGGCACAAAAAACGGATCACAAGCAGGGCACAGAGGCACGGACAGGAAACAGAGGCACGAACAGGGCACAGAGGCACAAAAAACGGATCACAAGCAGGGCACAGAGGCACAAAAATCGGATCACAAGCAGGGCACAGAGGCACAAAAACCAGATCACAAGCAAGGCACAGAGGCACGAACAGGAAACAGAGGCACGAACAGGGCACAGAGGCACAATAAACGGATCACAAGCAGGGCACAGAGGCACAACAAGCAATGAGGGGGCCAGGGGCAGGAGAGCAAGCACAAGCAACAAGGGGCAGGGGAGCAAGCACTGCGAGGGGGGCCGGAAAGCAAGCACAAAGAGGGGGCAGACGCACAACAGAGGGGACAGAGGCATCAACACGGGCACAATCAGAGAAGAGAGGCAAGAAAAGCGAGCACTCACCGGAGGACTCTGCAGCTTCTCGACTTCTTCCGGCGGCGGTCGGGCAAAAATGGGGTCAGAAAAGCGCCGCCATTTTCGCATTCGGGGGCGTGGTTTTTGCTGTTGAGTGACGGATGACGTCACCGAGTTAAAAATTGCAAAAAACACGCCCGAATCCAAAAAAGACGAGGCTTGAAAGGAGTGATGTCCCTCTCCTCCAATGGCTGGCCTCCGTTTAGGAAGCCAGCCAATGGAGAAGAGGGGCGGGTTAAAGCCCCCATACTTGTAAACATAAAATCTCGGCTGCGCTAAACTGCTGCGCAGTGTACGCTAGGCCGAGACCTAAAAATGTATAAAAGAGGAAAATAAGGGAAGTAACAATATAAAAGGAAACAGAAGGAAAGAAAGGCCACAATAGAATGAACAACTACACATTAACATTTAAATGAAGCAAGGAGGAAGTGAACACAGAAAAAAAACAGACGAAAGAAAAGTCAGTGAAATAATAAAGGAAAGACTAAATGCACACAGTAGAGAGGACGACAGAGTAAAAATATTAATGTTTTCATCTGAAGAAAAGAGATATGTATATGCAACTTGTTCTGAAATGTTTCACGGTAAAAGCTATATAAGCATGATCTCACTCTTAATGTCTGGCATCCTTGCAAGCTAAATACAGATGAGAAAGAGCATACCACAATTTTCATCCGTGCCAATATCCCTTCTTAGATATGTTATCGTTGCCAAATCTGATCACGTTTATCAGCCGTGGCCTCGGAGAATAATACGGCATTCCAACCACTGAAGGCAGAAAAATAATCATTTAACTTGAATAGCCAGCTTAAAATCAAAACCATGTGTTTTCCACATTAAAAACAAACCCATATCCAAAAATCTGCAGACCTCTGGCTGCTCCAGGAATAGAATGAGCTATTCTCGGGACCCGTTCCAGCAACGCAAAAATAGCATCTTTAAATCACAGCCCCCCGGCTCGGCTGTCCGCGCTGATGCCAAGCGCGAGTTGGGGAGGGGGGGGGGGGGGGGGGACAGGGGGGCGCCGGCCAACCAATGGGCGCCGAGGCTGCCGACCCCAGGCCCTACATGACCAGAGCGGGCCACGCGCCACTAATAGGGCTCCGTCGACGTCTGTCTGCCGATGTCACGCTGGGCGGGGCATGTCCCCCCCCCCTCCCCCCCTCGCCAGACTCCGCTGCCAACCCCCTCCCTCATCTTCCCCCATTTTATTTCCACCACACACGCAGAGCTTGGCCCGAGCATCCGGATTCCGAGGATTTAGGGGACCCGCGTGCCATCACGGCGTGCAGCAGGCCGTACGGAGTGACGCAAACTCTCCCTGGGAGCCTGGCTGACAGAAAGCAGGCCCCGAAAGAGGGCAGGAATGGAGGCCCAATGGTTGTCATCCGGGCCTAGTCCCTCGGGACAGATCGGATAACCTGTGCACGAAGGCAGCTAATTTGAGAAACGTCTGCTAGCAATGCTTAGCTAAGGAAGGGAGGATGTTGCTTTTCTATTAGAGTTTTTTTGGAGTGCTAAAATTGCATACATATAAATGTGGACACTAACAAACCCGTTGCGTAACAGTAACCGCGGGGCCAGCCGGGAGATGTTACAAGTGGAGAATGTTCTCCACGCCAAAGGAACGGAATGCGCTGGTACCTGGAAAATGTTGGTGGATGTTGATGTTTTCTTCATACAAAGTCGTTACACGGTGCAATGCGGATGCAGACTTACAGAGAGCATACCCAGGAAGTGTGCAAGCAACTTTGGCTCCTCTGTTGATAACCTAAGATCAGGTGGCAACTTTGTAGGCATCACTGGTGCGCATGGACTGGATCCTGTGGACCAGTTATGTAAGATTATATTGTGCAAGACTGATGCATAAACGTCATTGTTCTTACTTATACTGCACCTGTCTGTACTTGAGTACTTCTTTGTACAATTGGGTAACTTTTGGACTATTGATTACTTCTATGCTCTGCTCAGTGAATCACTGTGTAACTCTGTGACCGCTACCCAGATCTTTGCGGTTCTCTTATGAGTTCCGTGGCTCTATACACCTCTTTATGCCAGTGTGGAACTCTGCATTCTGCACCTTTTGTAAACCTAAGCAAATCTGACATGTAAATAACTTTAAGATGTTAAATGTACATCAGTGATGTCATATGTGCCCCATTTTTACATTGAATTGGCAGCCCTGTACACCTGTACCTGAATAGCATCTGTTACCATGCATACCAAAACTACGCGTTGCTTAACAACGCAGTCCATCCCAGAACTGTGTCATTAACACGAGCTCCATTACAACGCAAGTCATTACAACGACTTGCTTTAGGGAAGCACTGGACTTTGGAATAGTTTAAATTACTATTCCAGCATCAGTCGGTGTAACAGTAGGGAAGGTGTTGGACTTCAAATCCAACACCAGTTCAACACCGCATTCCCTAAAGCAAGTCGTTGTAATGCCTTACGATGTAATGGAACACATGGTAACGTTGCAGCCATGGTACTGACTGCGTTGTAAAGGCACTACGATGTAATGCCTACGTTGTAATAGTTTTTTCTCCCTGTAGTCACCTCTGTAAGCGATTACGATTTCTTTTGTATTACATTCAGTTTTGCCTGCCTTATTATGTTATTCTTCAATTTGACCAAATAGTGGTTGAGGGTCTTGTACCCATGGAACAGACCTAAGTTCTATGTTATGGTCATTTCAGTCTTTTCAAATATTTCTATAGTATGAGCCTTTGAAAGCAGAGCCTTCTAACTATTATTCACATTAGTATTCAAACATGGACCCTGCAATTGCTTCTCCCTCTTAATTTGTCTTTGCAGGGGACCACACAAGTGCTAGAATGTGGGTGTCAGTTTCTGTTCATTTTGTTCTTTTTGCTGAGAGCTCAAGACAAAATCATGAGGGCTAATTAACTTAGTCATCGTTTCAAGTAAAATAATTGTGGCTGTGAAGTCAATCAAGAGATCTTTCTTTATGTCAGTGGTTTGTGGAGAGATCTATGTTTCTGGGAGCACAGCCTTTTTAGGTTTTGCCTGGGGCCGGAGCTCCTAGCTCCGCCAAGGAGAAATCTAATGTCCCTACAGTGTGGGGCTTAGCCCCGCCCTCTGTTCCATTGGCTAGCTCCATAA
This sequence comes from Lissotriton vulgaris, assembly GCF_964263255.1. NCBI lineage: Eukaryota > Metazoa > Chordata > Amphibia > Caudata > Salamandridae > Lissotriton > Lissotriton vulgaris. The sequence continues at coordinate 1,142,088,576 of NC_141695.1, read as the reverse complement.
ATGGAGGCTAGCCATTGGAACAGAGATCTGTCCATCATGGCCGGACCAGATTCGTGGGCGTTCCTGCAATTTTTTCCCTCTCCACCCTTTTCGCATCGTCATCGCGGGAGCTGTGGGCGGGGTTTATTTTTTTTTGTCTTCTGTTTGTTTTCTTCCCATTCCGCGGCCGACCACTGCCGGAAGAAGTCCAGGTGAGTGCCCGTTCCCGCCCCCCCTCCCGCTGTCCGTGCGCCGTTTCCGCCCCCCCCTCTCGCTGTCCGTTCCCGCCCCCCCTCCCGCTGTCCGTGAGCCGTTCCCGCCCCCCCCTCCCGCTGTCCGTGCGCCGTTCCCGCCCCCCCCTCCCGCTGTCCTCCATCTATTGAATATGCTGGCTCTTTAAGCCGCTCGACTTCCCGAGTATGCTACGGGACATATTACCTTGCCCATCGGATACCCCCTTTCCCTTGGCGTGTTCTGTGCGGCTGTCCTGGGCACTGAAGACTGCTTTATAGCGCCTCCCTGTGAACCGGAACTCCTCAAGGCGCTGCCCGCGTGACTTGGCATAGTGCTCCGCTCACTGTGTGGCTGGGGCACGTTGTGTCTGTGTTTTAGGAAGTCAGCGCTGTAATTGGGGAAGCGCCCCTGGCATGCGTGTGACCCCTTGAGCTCGTGACTAGTCGCCATGGTTGGCTCAGAAGGAAAGGCCTCAGGGTAGAGTGCATAAGAAACTCGGAGGCCCCAGTAAAACACAGCACAGTACATCTACAGTAGTAAAGAGGGTACGGTAACCGCTATGTATACACAGAGTTTCAATTCAATAACTAGCCCAAGTCTCGATCAAACTTGGGGAATAACAGGATGATTTGGAGGCATGTCCGTTTGCACCTATGGTTTGATACATAGCCATAACCTGCTGAGAAATCTAGAGTTGGCTGTATTATTTTTTTTCAGGAGTTTGATATAGCCCGAACTTGACCCGATGTTATCAGAGCGCTTTACACGAGCACCAGTTGCGTTACACAAGCTCACATTCATTTTTGTTAGGCGCAGGGAGATTAAGGAATCTGCCCAGAATCACAGGATGTTGAGCGTCCTTGCCAATACTCTAACGCGGTTTCCCAGATTTGAGATCCAGCGCTCTAGCCGTTAGGCCACATCCTGTATTGTTGGAGTTTGTGCACCTTAAATCGGAAAGATTACACGCTGCTTGGGTTAAAACTACTTTATAATATATAAGGGGGCGGGAGAAGCGGTCATGCATATGTGTATGTATGTGTGTGAGACGTTCTACGCTCATCTGGCTACATAATGGAAAACTCCACGTCACACAGGGCGGAGGGGTGAGAAGTCGGAAGGTAATGTATAATAGCTTAGGATAACAGTACAGATAATTGCCAAACGTCGTTATCCGAAGCAAACCTGGAAACCATATTTACCGTATATACTGAATTTGGTTTTAAATAATGGATGTTTCGAGCGATTGCGCTTTTCAATGCGGCAGTTGCCATGTAGCTGGAAACAATGATATCTGACGTGTAAACAAACTTCTGTGCCGGTAGAGACTTATCACCCAGCACAATGCGGGGCATTCTTCAGCCGAGGGGCTCCGGGGCCCAATTATCACATCTGCCTTATCCTGTGGGAGGGGCTCTCGGCAGACTCGTGTCTGACACTGTGTGCTCTGCAGACAGGGAGGGGGCAGCGCAAGACATTAGTGTCAGTGTTCTGGGGAGGAGACAGGAGCGTGGTGGGGTGAACTGAAAACAACCCTTTACGACGTGTTATTTTCTTTTTTTCCAAAGAACTCGGTATGTCTCGTGTTCCGTGGGAGGAGACAGTTCAGTTAAGATTGTTCCAAGCGCTGTAAAGCAGCATTTGAGTCAATTCACGAGCCTACAGGTTTGCTTAAAATCTGACCTTTTACGTATTTGCATACGGTCGAATATTGCTAAATTTCAAAATTCAAATGAGTAAAAACCGCGACAGCATTTGCAGTTTATTTCACGCGGACATTCCGACCTAAGCAGCCGGGATTCCGATTCTGTGATACGAAGCCTGGGGGCACCTGCACAGAGGTATTTTCTGGAAAATCCACTTGACCGACTTCAATGATGTATTCCATCCAGATGCAGGGAAGCATATGGGCTTTAGACAAAAAAAACTATGCGTCGGGCAGAAAACAACGTAGTTACTGTTGTTAATAAAAAAAATGACAAGAATAGACTCATTTACTTAGACCATCTTTCGCTCCCTTCAAAATGACAAGATACGATACAACTAGAACTAGCAGGAATTCAGAGCCGCCAGTTGGCCTTGTAGATGCCTTTCTTCGAAAACCTACCATGAGCTTTTAGCTAATGTCAATTTACTTTCAGGGTCTTCCAGTTTAGAACTTCCCATTGTCTGTAGGGACTGGCTGGATGTCGCGCAGTACGTCATGCTTAATTTGTTCAACGATAGGTGCCGGAGCCAAAGGTTTTGTTTAGAAACCTGCCGCCTGACCGTGCTACGAATTTCGCAGTGGGCTGGGGGCAAATACCAAGACGGCGTCGTCTTGATTCCACCTTATGTCTCTTTAATCTAGCACTTGCCTGTGCCGTGCGTCACACGTGCAAAGACGGGCCTACTTGTCAGCCACAGGACAGGAGTTTTTATCTCAGTGTATCGGTATAAATCCAAACACCCATATGCCAACAACGGAATCTGGTGGAAATGGGTGGGTAGGGCTGCGGAGAGGTCAGTCTCTCTCGGAAGGAAGGAGATGAGAGGGGTGGGACTGAAGTGGCCCGGCACTGCCGCGTGTCTATCAAGGCTGCAGCTGACCGCCCCAGGTCCCTCCGCCCCCGGCACCCCGGGCTTTAATGAGGAAATCCCACAAAGGTTGCTAATCTCCGTTTATCTGATGAGGGCGGCAAGTCTCACACTTCACCGAGCTGTGATAGCAGAGGGGCCACTCGTGCTGAGGCCTGTTTGTCGTCCACAAGCCTGACGGCCGGAGTCCAGTTATGGCTTTTTAACAGCGTGTGCAAAAACGTGTGTTTACGTTCTTTGAAATGCGCTTTACCTTGGTTTGGCTCGCTCTTTGCACTTTTAGGGTCTACCAGGCAGTGCTTATTTGCATTTTCGTAATATTGTCATTACTCAAGCAGTACCTGTGTGTGTGTGTGTCACTAATATTTAGCTGGGCAATACTTACTTTTTCAACCTTGGAAGGATGATAGCCCCCAATTGACTTGCAGCTATTCAAAATCGTGATCTGCAGGTCACATTACACTGAAGAAACGCGTTCTGTAGCTGAGCTGTCATTCGGATCTTATAACTTTGTATCACTAACATAAGAAAGGGACCCCGGAAGTGCCGCGTGGAGCCCCAAGGAACAACCAGCCGACACAAGACCTGACCTGAGGCAGAATTCTTTTGTTAGAGATAAACATCTCTCGCTGTGTTTTTAACAAGAACATATTTTGGAAAACATTAATGACTGACAATTACTTCACCAATCAACAAATGTCAGCGGGCTCAGAAAAATATTGTGGTTGGCAGCTAGGTTTTTGTTTTCCAACTGGTGGAGCTGATTTTGCACTGTGTATCGTGGTTGATGGGCCTTGGCATGCACTGTGTTTTGCTATAAAGCTTCATGTGTAGGGTATGGTAAAGCTTCATGTGTAGGGTATGGTAGTTGAACTGCACATCATAGGCTACATAGGTGGGTGCTTGCAGTGTATTTTGGTGACATAGGTCTGCTCAGTATTGGTGACATAGCAGAGTGCTTACAATATGTGAACGAGCTAGGTTGAATATATATGTACAAAATAAGTATGCATTCTTTACAGTGTGCAGCTGCCTGCAAATGTGTACTCATTACAGAGCGTTGGTACACAGTCCTCAACTTATTTTCTGTACTGTGTGTGTGGGGCACTGTTTGTGGGTGGCTCTGTGTGTGTGTGGGTGGCTCTGTGTGTGTGTGTGTGTGTGGCTCTGTGTGTGTGGCTCTGTGTGCGTGTGGGTGCAAATGAAATAGGTCTCGCTATTGCAATAGCTACTGGCATTGTAAATGACAATGCCATTTATCAGTTTTCAAAAACAAAACACATAAATAAAAAAATTGTCATTTACAATGCCAATAGCTCTAACATTTACAAAGGCGAAACCGTTGCATTGTAAATGCTTGTTTTTACTGTATCCCTCGAGGGAAGTCTACATTATTACATAATTGAGACCCTCTTAGGTCCCTCGGGAGTAAAGGTTATCATTTGAGATATGACTTTTGAAGCTTCTGCCTTACTTTCTTATGTATGTCTGGGGCCTTCCACATAATAATCGCCCAGACTCACCTCTCGAAAAGGTGAGCGAAGAAGCCCAAGACCATGCCACACTGCTGGGAGAAAGGAGTTCCACATAACAGTTGTTTTCTCATGCCAAGCTGAATTCCAAACAAGTGCTGAGTGGTCTGCCATGGAAGAAAGCCCCTGAAGCAGTCCTGGGATCCATATCTGGTTGATAAATTACAGGTTTCACTTGGGGCTTAGGCCTCGGCATTAAAATCTTAGCCCTCAGCGCCTAAATGGCGAAGTACAGCTGTTCCCCCTTTCTTTGTTAAAAGTGACCCAGGCCAGCACGCCTATGCGATCTAATGCCTAAACATAATCTTCCCTAGACCATTTGTGACATACAGACATCAAGAAACATTGTGACGGTAGGTTCATAGTTAAAATTACCAATGTCACTCGAAAAAAGCAGAAAAGTAAAAAACAACGATTAAACCACCAACACCCAGTGCAAAACTTGTCACAACAAAAGGATATCATAAGGGGCAAAATCTTGAAACTGTACTGAGTCTTTAGCTAACTCCAAAAGGCAAAAAGAAGAGTTTACAACTGTCTTGTTAAGGTAATGCATACACAGAGAATCAAAATAAACCTACAAGCGTTTCTAAATGGCCTTGTCTGTGATATGACCCCTGTCCCCAACGCACAATCACAAAAATAAAGAAACACAACACAAGAGCAGACTAACTACACACCTCAAGAGCATAAGACTTCACTAAAAGAGAACATAAATTAAATTCCCGATGTGCTACCATTAAGACTCATTTACCTGAATTTGTGAGCCACTTTATAATTCACCAGTTAAAAGATGAACTTCATTACTGGAATGTTGCCAGACACACCACAAACTTATCTGTTAACATGAGCGCTAAATAAAATCCCCTATATCCCTCACTTCTGTCCGACAGTTCTCAATGGCCTAACACTTGCCTTAAACTCCTCTCTGTACTATTTACACTCCTTGGGACACTCATTACTTAAATCCCTGTGTCATAGCCTGATCCCAGCATCTTACCGAAGTCTAGGCTGCATATTCATGTTGCACTAACATCCCCAGACATGACGACTCCTTGAGACAGTGTACATGCACCAGCGTTTCAAAATCTCATCAGGGTACAATCTTAAAATGAGTCTATACACAAAAACCCACTGGCACACATAGTGGTACAGTATTGTGATGCAAAATGAAAAAAGGCAGTGAATTTGTTTTAGTTTAGAGGAGTTTAAGGAGGCAGAGCAGATGTTCCTTATCACAACTGCAACTTTTTCTCTTTTTTCCTTCAAATTTCCACATTTGCAGTGTTTCTCCCTCAGGAACAGTCCAGAAGTGTTCGAAGATTCAGGAAAACAGACTTTTTCTGCTTGAGCACTTACTATCCAGTTAAAGGGGATGTTGGGGCTTTTTCTTGTGTTTTTTGGACAACAAATGAGGTCATATGAGGGTGTTTTTTCAGGATATAAAAGTACCTGCCCTTCTCTCAGCTGGCAGTCCAGAATGCATCCAGAAGCCATCTTTGATGATCTACCCACAAGTGTTGTATTCTTCCTGGTGATTGAGACCCCAAATTGGACCCTACAATGAATTTTTGCACCCTGCGCATTCAAACCCTTTAGAAAACAAGGTGAAGCCTCTTAAGACCAATCGTGGAAAGCATTTTCTTACCGTCACTGGTGTTATGGAGAAGTGTGGCTCAGGGGTTAGAGGCGGCAGACCCGGAAGCTGAGATCGGCCCTGGACCAGGGTTCAATTCCCCGCCTCGGCGGGTCTTGGACTCAAAAATTCCACGGACTCGATAATTCTCGCTCCGGTGCCTTCTCGACTCACGGGTTCACACTCTGCGACTCTGGGCAATAGCTTGCTTAATCTCCACAACGGCCCCTCGCGGCGGGATGCCTGGCTTTCACCTTGTGGATACCCTGCCGGGGGTTATCTCACAGGGGAATACCAGGACGGGTTCCCTAAGCAAGCGCCGGGAAACCCTTTGTGGGTAGCTGTGCGCTATATAAGCTCAAATACATTTACATTTACATTTCCTGAGATATAGATTGTTGATCATACAATCTTAATGACCTTTGGGGCCTCAGAAAATTACATTTAGAGTGTGCCTAGCTCTTTCAAGGTATGGCCTTTTGCACCGTACCCAGGGCAGAAGCAGTATTCAATCACACATATATGTCTCAAATACAACTGGCCTTGAAGTCCATGCAGAGCCTAAATCTTTACTGTTGAGCTGAACAAGGTTCCAGGGTAAGTTTAACAGCTTTGACTTGAAATGTCTGCTAATAATAAAAACCCAGGAGCCTCACCTACTCTGATTTTCTCAGCTGGACCTAATGGATTTTTTTGCAATGTATAGCTGTAAAAGCCTAACTTGCTTAGTTTGAACCAAAGTAAGCCAAGACTTTTCTTACTACTAGGCTGTGTTTGCACCTCTTGTCACTATGTGCCCTTTCAATGAGTATTACTACAAAATGAAAAGACCATAGCATCTTGACGATGCAAGCCCTTTGTTAAAGGTTCTGAAAACCAGTCCTATACAGTGAGTTGTGTTTTTGCTCAGCCTAGCAGAATTGGAATATGGGTGGCATTAAACATCCTCATCATTGAGTGCCATACATTACAGGTTTTCATCATTGTGTTCTGGTTTAGCTGATCATTTTTTAAATTATTGAATACAAGACACATTACTGGACACATTACTTCTCTGGCTGTTGTATGTCTTCAGCGCCGGGACACCCCCGTCGGGGGTAGCTGCGCGCTTAACAAGCTTCTAAAATAAATAATAATAAATTACTTAAAAAAAAAAAAAGAACTCTGGTTGAACATTCACCTTTATTAGTTGCAAAACAGACTGTGTTATACTGTACCGAAGATAAAACGCCTGTCTGCTTCATAGACTAAGCTTTCATTGCACGGCCGCAGCTCATCATATGGAAAAGTAAATGAGAGAAAAGATACTAAATTAATTATAGAAGGGGGATCAGTAAGAGCACTGGGGAAAATATGCTAGGTTTAGCAGTTGTGATGTGACTCACGCATTCATGAATGTCTGGTGCTGAAGACGGAAGAGAGGAGGTGGCCTTCACCAACATAGGAGGTGTTTCCTAAGTTAAATACAACTCTTCCTTTCCCATAGGTAACCTGCCAAATCCTAAATCAGTCCCCATAACAACTGTCACCAAAATCTGTGGAACCCAGACAGACTGTGTATAGTAAGATGAAGCTCTGTCAGACTGGCAGCACGCGCTCCTACTGCCAGGTTCCGCCTGGCACTTCTCGTATGCAGGCTGGCAGCACTGCATCACAGCGACAGACGCTCACCATCGTATCGGACATCTTGTTTATGTTTAATTACTACCAACACCTGCTGTTGTGTATTGCTACCGGTGCAGCGCTTATGTTAATGTTGGATGGACCAGACCTACTGGCTTTTCATGATAGGATAACTTTAAACAGCAGCTGCTCCTCCACAACTGCGGAGGAACATCGCCCCACTGGCTCAGAGCCAGCAGCTGAAAAATAAAATAATATTTTATTATCTTTTTTTTTTCAGCTGCTGGCTGAGGCAGCGTGTGTAGGGAGGGGTGGGGCCGGCCATGGCAGATAGGGTCGAGTGATGTGCACTGCGAAGTGCATATCTCGGTTTGGCCGGCCGCTTTGTGCCGGCCAAACAGAAATGCGCAGTTAGGTTTCTCCAACCTAGCTGTATTGCGCAGCCAGGTTGGAGAAACAGCACAGACTCCCTGTGCCTGAGCGAGCGTTAAACCAGCCCGGTCAGGCTCATCCCCGTGTTGCTCTCATTAAGCTTGGTAATAGTATGAGGGCAGCGTGGGGATTCGATGGGGAGTCTGATGCTGTCCCAGGGATTGCTGGGAGTGGGAAGCAGAGGATCACTGAGGCGCGAAGCGGCCGACAGCATCAGGTAAGTTGTATTTATTATTAAACCCCCCTGTGCTTATCCCACCGTGCTCCTCCCACACTCCCTTCACCTGCCTCACCACTTTTTATTCATGTCGGCCCCCACTGACTTTAAAGCCAAAATCTATGGGCCAATCTACCACTAAAGAGACTGTACTTTTCTTAAACTGAACAGAGAACACAATTTGAGGCCCTACTGTCTTCAACTAACACATGGGCGTAGGAATGTAGGCGGGAGTATGATAAGGGGGTATTGTGCAGAGGGCAGAGGCGACAAGGCACAGAATGTCAACTAGGGTATTGTACTGTTATTTTGACTGCATGGTGTAGCAAACACAACCATTTCGGGGCACTATGCAAGGGCGCACTGCTCAGAAGCACCCCAGGGTAGCCTGCAGTCTTTCTTCTGGATTCGTAGATGAAATATAAGGTGGACCACACAGCAGGACTTGTATTACACCCATCAGAGCCACACTTCCACAATTAGTTAAGTGAATATGTAGAGAGCACTTAGTAAATAATACTACCCTCTTCTCCCAATATTTGATAAATACCTGAAAATTATCTGATTGAATCAAACAATGATTCAGTTTACATATTCCTCAGCTTGTCCTTCTACTCTAAAAGTAACCCAAAACACCTGTTTTTTTTATACTTAAGAAATAAATTATAAAAAATTGAAGCTCGATTTCTTTCCTTAGTCACAAGTAAAGTGCTCCCAAGTGTGAAAACCAACTGCTGTTCAAAAATCTAGTATACTTTCACATTTCCGTGTTTCAACGCAGTTCGTTAGGCCTCTCTAACGAGAAAGCTTTAATTAACTAAATAAAATATTCAAAATAGTACATGAAGGGTGTAGAAAAAGTTCACGTTAGATATATGTATGCTACTAAAATATCCACGCCTTAGAAAAAAAAATGTAATTCTTTTTAAAAGGTTCACAAATTCTGCAAGGAGAGTAGAAGGTGGAGGGTTAGCAGTACAAATTATTAAGGGTCGGGTTGTGGGTAGGCCTGGGCGTAGGTCGTGGAGGTTTGCTATGCGGAACTCCGCAAAGTTACAAAAAACCTCAGCAAAGTTCCGTAAGTGGAGGAGTGCAGTGCGAATTGCAGTTTGTGCTGGTATTCCTGCAGCTCGGGCAGAAATTCTACCCGAGCGGCAGCTTGTGCTCGCAAACTTACTGTTCACGATTGCGAGCAGGAAAAAAACTCTGCTGCACATTGCGAAGCAGAGTTTTCTGCACTCTGCTGAGTGCGAAGTGCAGAAAACACTGCAAACTCCGCGAGCGGAGCGAAGTTCACCACCCAGGCCTAGTTGTAGGACATACCATGTAGCTGCAAAGAAACACATTTGGCACCAAGAGACTAGGCTGAAATCCCAGCTTTCGTATTTGATCAAATGGTGTTATCTTAGATATACAGACTGGTTTTCTGAGGCAGGTACAGGCATGCAAGGGGCAATTTGTGAACATTTCCCCGTACAGTGGACTTAATGATTTTCCTCTGCTTGAAATATTTTTTCTCTAAAGTGTGCAAGTCCTGTTGTCGCAGACTCGGGTCTATTCTTTGTCTTCTTCGATGCATGTTGGCTCAGAAGTGAGTTTCTGGTGTTAGGGGTAGCCCTTAAATTCTTAGATTTAGGGGAGTTAGGGATGTGGGTGCACATGGCCAATCGGCTACTTGTTCCTGCAGCTAATGCGTCCCTGAAGTGACCACATACAGGGTGTAGGTCATCGTTTATATCCAGAACCCACTATTCTACCACTTTTTAAGATGGCAGAAGTCTTTCTTAGCTGTACAGACCAGGTAGCCCACCCTAGAAGTATTGCTAGCCTTCTGAGGTTATAAAATACACTTCCTGACTACCTCATTTTCCCACCTGCTCAGGTGCAAATGTGCCTGGGGGTAGGGGCTGTTTCCTCCTTTGGAAGGCAGCCTGGTTATAGATCACAGGCTGTGCAGCCTTTGAAGCTCACCACCTTGATGTGCCACATCACTAGCCAGCCTGTCAAGGGAGAGGTGTGATGTCCTTCCCATCCAGGCCATTGTTTCAGACTCCTGGAAGAGTTGACACCTCCTGGCAGAGGCTCAGATTCCTGTCTTGGTGACAGAAAACGCGGGCTAGCTGCCAGTGCACAGGAAAGGCTGGGGGAAAAAGGAGGACCTCCTCTAATATAGCCACCTGGGTTCATTCCATATCGTCCTCAACACAAGCTTCGTGTCATGGATGATGAGGCACATTGTGGGATACCTAACATGACATATTTAGGCAGTGCCATAATGGAGCTGCCAACCTCGGTTTTGCCCGGGAGCTAGTCAATGTTATCTTATGGACGTCTATCACTTATAATGTGCTTTAATGATAAAGGCCGCTATAGGGACATAAAAGCTTGCACATACATGTCCACACATTTAATATAATGCACCCTGCCTCTGTGCTTTAGTATTCCTTCCTTAGGGATGACTGTCAAATATTAAAAGCAGTGCATTGACTTTGCACACATGCTGAGGCCAAAGTCGAGTTTGGGCAGTTTGCACTGCTCCTGCAGTCTGCAATGTCAGGCCTGCTATCAGTAGTTTACTTGGGTCACTCTGGGTGGCACAAACAGTGCTTCAGTCCCTGGTGACCCCTTCAACATCCATGCCCTGGGTACCACTGGTACCATATACTAGGATTTATAAGGGGGTTAAACTCCTTGCCAATTGGGGGTACCAATTCACACATAACAGTTTTGAGGAAAGAGGACTGGTACTGGGTCCTGGTTAGCAGGCACAAGTGCACTGTCAGAGTCGAAAATCAGCATCCAGTCATCCAAATGGAGGCAAAAAGTGGGGGGCACCTGCAAAAGGGCCCTGTTTTATTACAACAATTACTGCAACTATTGGCTTTGTCAGTGCTAATGTGCTTTGAGATGAGAGACAGCTGAAGGCTCCTAGTTGCTCTCTTTTCAAGGCCACCCAGGTTGGTTTACTCAGCGAGCTACGTGCCAGCTCATGTTGGAAAATGTAGAAAAAAAAGCTGATGCCCATTTAGCATAAGTCCCTCGACCATGGGACACAATAGTGACACGACAAAGTAAAGACAAAGCTGAAGGTAAACCATACAGAATCCCACAGTCTCCTTTATTGGTGTGTTGCAACGCAGTACTTTCTTTAAAAGTACAATTCCAGATGACAAGACAACCTTAATAAATGCATCTCACGCCTCCAGCATGCTTGCTCAGGGCCCGTGGGGTGTAATTTTACCTTCACCGTCAATCTAAGAGAAGCACACTTTCCCTTCAGTGGCAGAAGCTGCCTTCAAGAAACACAGGAACACCTCTCCATATACAGAGTACATAAGAAGTTGAGAGCAAAACATGTTTACTCGGGCCATTCTCTGCTCCACAGCCACTTATTGTGCCCTTCAATAATGGCCCCTTCACTTTTTTTTTTTGCAGTTTTATATAGCGCAAACTCCACCCGAAGATAATGGAATGCTCATCAGTTATATTAGATTTCAAAAGGATCTATTCCTTTTTAGGCACATGGAGATTAAGTGATTTTCATAGAATCACAGCATGTTTAGTATTCTTAGACTTGAACCTGGTTCCGCAGTTTCAAAGTCAGCAGCTCTGACCATAGTGCCTCATCCTGTGGCTCATTCAACGGAATGTGTCTCTGCCACATCCATTTTTTACCTCAGATGCACCCAGACACCTCTTCGATGATAATCCTTTTATTTAAAAAGCAAAAAAAGATCATATTGCCAACATGACTGTGTTCACCTATACTTTATCACATTTTACAATCAACATAAAAGTAATTCACAGCCTCACTTACCCATGGACATGCCATTCAAGGAATGACTAGAAATATCAAACTATAGCCAAACAGAATTGTCACTAACTATCAAATAATGGTTTACCCTCCTTACTACACTATGTCTGGTCACAATTAGTTATGGGTAGTGCACAAATGTGTAATGATCGTTTTGTAAGCTTTCAACTCATTTGTGTAGCGATTTCCTAGCATTTAGGAAGGGAGAACACCTTCACATGTGAATTTGTGGCATAATAGCACAGCTATCAAACAAGGAATGGTTGTATTGTTGCCTAATAGAATCAATAAAGGGTAGTGTGCACGTTTCCTTGTTTACAGTTAGCTAACAGGGGAATTTAGTATCTAAAAAAACGTGTCCAATAAATATGAAAACAGTAGCGGGCAGGAAGAGTTATATATTGAACTTTTAAATTGCAGTACTGGTTTTTAAACCTGCACTTTTGTCAAAAAACACTTCCAAATAGCTTATAGACTTGTCTGAGATCATGCCAGCAAGATCATTGAGGATAAAATGTTAGAATTGAAAGACTAAATTGTGATCTTTTTTCATGGGCGTGGTGAATTTCATACTTCTTTGTGATGTTCAAATAAAGGAAAACCTGAAATCTCTATGACCTATTCTGTGCCACCTCTGCATCCAATTGCTTCAGAATCAGAACTGTTCCTTCTGTTAAGGATGATGCTCTGTGTGTATATAGGTGTCTGCACAGCAAAAACATAGCCGAAGGTAGTGGCGCAATGTACCTCGCCGGTGTTCTAGATTAGTCATTGATCGTTTGCCGCAAAGAAGGGGAGTTGTTGATGAGTCGAGAGGAAAGGTGCTTTTAACATGTTGAGAGTTTATTCTTGGATTTTGTCTCTTGTCTGGCAATGTCCTGGTTGTGAGTTGAGACCTGATAGAAATGGTTACATTTGTCAGCCAAATAGACATGAGTACAGTACATGATGGTCTTGTGGATGATGTGGTATCTCCCTCTATCTATCTATCTATGTAAATGTAAATGTATTTGAGCTTATATAGCGCACAGCTACCCGCAGTGGGTTTCCCGGCGCTTGCTTAGGGAACCCGTCCTGGTATTCCCCTGTGAGATAACCCCGGCAGGGTATCCACAAGGTGAAAGCCAGGCATCCCGCCGCGAGGGGCCGTTGTGGAGATTAAGCAAGCTATTGCCCAGAGTCGCAGAGTGTGAACCCGTGAGTCGAGAAGGCACCGGAGCGAGAATTATCGAGTCCGTGGAATTTTTAGCCCAAGACCCGCCGAGGCGGGGAATTGAACCCTGGTCCAGGGCCGATCTCAGCTTCCGGGTCTGCCGCCTCTAACCCCTGAGCCACACTTCTCCATCTATCTATCTATCTATCTATCTATCTATCTATCTATCTATCTATCTATCTATCTATCTATCTATCTATCTATCTATCTATCTATCTATCTATCTATCTATCTATCTATCGCCCTCAGTCGATCTATCACTCTCACTCGATCTATCGCCCTCACTCGATCTATCTATCGCCCTCACTCTATCGCACTCACTCTATCTATCCCCCTCACTCTATCAATCTATCTATCTATCACCCTCACTTTATCAATCTATCTATAGTCCCCCACTCTATCAATCTATCTATTACCCTCACTCTATCTATCTCCCTCACTCTATCTATTGCCCTCACTCTATCTATCTCCCTCACTCTATCTATCTATTGCCCTCACTCTATCTAACGCCCTCTATCTCTCTATCTATTGCCCTCACTCTATCAATCTATTGCCCTCTATCTCTCTATCTATTGCCCTCACTCTAGCTATCTAACACCCTCTATCTCTCTATGTATCGCCCTCTATCTCTCTATCTATTGCCCTCACTCTATCTTTCTGTCTATCTATCTATCGCCCTCACTCTATCTGTGTATCTATCGCACTCCCTCTATCTATCGCCATCACTCTACCTGTCTATCTATCGCCCTCACTCTACCTGTCTATCTATCGCCCTCACTCTATCTGTCTATCTATCGCCCTCATTCTGTCTATCTATCTATCTATCTATCTATCTATCTATCTATCTATCTATCTATCTATCTATCTATCTATCTATCACCCTCACTCTATCTATCGCCCTCACTCTATCACCCTCCCTCTATCTATCACCCTCCCTCTATCTATCTATCTCACTCACTCCATCTATCTATTGCACTCACTCTATCTATCTAGCGGATCACCACAGGATCACTCAGCACCACCAATGCATCACTTAGGGGCACCACAACATCACTATGCGCTACCACAGTATCACTAAATGCCACAGCATCACTCGTCCCCACCACAACATCACTCAGCACCACCACAGCATCAATCTGTGCAACCATTCAACAAAAACTGGTTCAAATATGTTCTCTCAATGTTTCAAGCTTTATTACAAATGTCACAAAAAGATGTTAATATTTCACTAGTGTGCTTGGATTTTCGTCACTATAAAATACACTGAACATAATCTTCACAAAAGTTTTTAACAAATGTTTAAGCTATTGCCATTATAAATTACAAAAACTTTTATTTAAGTATTAATTATTTAAAAAAATTAAAAGCCATTGTTATTTGTAATATCAATACATCTAAGTCACGTAAATACAACACATATTGCCTTACAAATGCTATAGGTGTCACATATGCAAAAGTTATAACTATTGGCATTGTAAATGACAAAGCTATTAATTTCGCTATTTTCAAAACCAACACATAAATAAAAAAATTGTCATTTACAATACCAATAGCTCAAACTTTCCTAATGCGAGACCTATTGCATTGCAAATGCTTGTTGATACTGGGGACCGATTGTGCAGCAGTGCTGAAAAATCCGCCCCTTGTAACAAAAGTGCAGCAGCAGTGGTCCAGACAGCACAGCACTTACACCCTCATATCGCCCAAAGGCCCCCCCCCCCCCAGGCATAGTGGTCACAAATATTTGCCAGGGCTGGTTTGCTATCCCAGTCAGGCCCTGTTCAGGGTGGGTAGAGGTAAAAGGAAGTGAGATTGACTTGAGGGTTCAGCGGTGGGTAGAGGTAAAGGGAAATGAGGGTGACTTGAGTGTTCAGGGGTCCCAGAGTGATGTGGTGGTGTCCCCGAGTGATGTGGTGGTGTCCCCGAGTGATGTGGTGGTGTCCCCGAGTGATGTGGTGGTGTTCCTGAGTGATGTGGTGGTCTATCTGAGGGATATGGTGGTGCCCCTGAGTGATGTGGTGGTGCCCCTGAGTGATGTGGTGGTGTCCCTGATTGATGTGGTGTTCCTGAGTGATGTGGTGGTGTTCCTGAGTGATGTAGTAGTGTTGCTCAGAGATGTGGTGGTGCCCCTGAGTGAGGTGGTGGTGCCCCTGAGTGATGTGTTGGTGTCCCCGAGTGATGTGGTGGTGTCCCCGAGTGATGTGGTGGTGTCCCCGAGTGATGTGGTGGTGTCCCTGAGTGAAGTGGTGGTGTCCCTGAGTGATGTGGTGGTGTTCCTGAGTGATGAGGTGGTGTTCCTGAGTGATGTGGTGGTGTTCCTGAGTGATGTGGTGGTGTCCCTGAGTGATGTGGTGGGGCCCCTGAGTGATGTGGTGGTGCCCCTGAGTGATGTGGTGGTGTTCCTGAGTGATGTGGTGGTGTCCCTGAGTGGTGCCCCTGAGTGATGTGGTGGTGACCCTGAGTGATGTGGTGGTGCCCCTGAGTGGTGCCCTTGCGTGATGTGGTGGTGTCCCTGAGTGATGTGGTCATGTCCCTGAGTGATGTGGTTGTGTCCCTGAGTGATGTGGCAGTGCCCCTGAGTGATGTGGTGGGGCCCCTGAGTGATGTGGTGGTGTCCCTGAGTGATGTAGTGGTGTTCCTGAGTGATGTGGTGGTGCCCATGAGTGGTGCCCCTGAGTGATGTGGTGGTGTCCCTGAGTGATGTGGTGGTGCCCCTGAGTGTTGTGGTGGTGTCCCTGAGTGATGTGGTTATGTCCCTGATTGATGTGGTTGTGTCCCTGAGGAGTGATGTGGCGGTGCCCCTGAGTGATGTGGTGGTGTTCCTGAGTGATGTGGTGGTGTCCCCGAGTGATGTGGTGGTGTTCCTGTGTGATGTGGTGGTGCCCCTGAGTGATGTGGTGGTGTCCCTGAGTGATGTGGTTGTGCCCTTGAGTGATGTGGTGGTGTCCCTGAGTGATGTGGTGGTGTCCCTGAGTGATGTGGTGGCTTCCCTGAGTGATGTGGTGGTGTTCCTGAGTGATGTGGTGGTGTTCATGAGTGATGTGGTAGTGTCCCTGAGTGATGTGGTGGTGCCCCTGAGTGATGTGGTGGTGTCCCCGAGTGATGTGGTGGTGTCCTCGAGTGATGTGGTGGTGTCCCTGAGTGATGTGGTGGTGTTCCTGATTGATGTGGTGGTGTTCCTGAGTGATGTGGTGGTGCCCCTGAGAGATGTGGTGGTGTTCCTGAGTGATGTGGTGGTGTCCTTGAGTGATGTGGTGGTGTTCCTGAGTGATGTGGTGGTGCCCCCGAGTGATGTGGTGGTGTCCCTGAGTGATGTGATGGTGTTCCTGAGTGATGTGGTGGTGTCCCAGAGTGATGTGGTGGTGTCCCTGAGTGATGTGGTGGTGTCCCCCAATGATGTGGTGGTGTCCCCGAGTGAAGTATCCTCTTAATATACCTGTAAACAAAACCTTCGTTATGTATATAACATTGATTAACAAAGCATGGGATGTGTTATGAAGAGAGACGAGTAGGCACAGATCAATATTGCAATGATTTTCTTAGCCAAGAATGGAAGTATGTCTGTAGATGAAGAGAGGTGGTAAATTGGATGAGGACGATGAATGAATAGGAGACGAACAGTAAGCGCGGGAGAGGCGAGGGAGAGAGGAAAGAGGAGGAGGGGACCGAGATCCAAGATCAGTGAGGGAGGAGGTTGGAGATAGGCCAAAATTCATAGGAGCAAAAGCAGCGAGCAACAGAAGTGAGCCTGTATGGAAGAGAAGAGCCAGGGCAAACAATATGAAACAACAAGGTTGAAAGCGAGAGAGAGATGAAGAAACAGAGGTAAGGAGAGAGAGAGCTGGATGAAGAACAGACCATGAAAACAAGTAAATAAAGGCTCACAAGAGTGAGGCCAGCAAGTTCGGGAGCGCATTCCTTTGAAGTCTAATGGGGGAGGGGGGGGAGGGGTGGGAGCGGCTTCCTTTGAAGTCTGATGCCAAGGCTCAGACAAATGGTGGTGTGCGAGCGGCTTCCTTTCAAGTCTGATGCGGGGGGCGGGGGAGCAAATGGTGAGCGCGCCCAGCACACATGCACTGGCCCTAATCCGCATTCCAAAGCCCTCTGGCTGACAGCCTTTCCTGGAGCCCCTACATAAGTCTAGCAGGAGTAATGCACAAAAAGTACCCCCAATCTGAGCACAAGAAGCTAGAAGAATACTAATTAAAAAAATTAACCAGTACTTGGTCCATGCTCCAGTGAAGAAAAGAAACACAGGGACACAGTGAGGCCGAAAGGTGCTGATGTGCTCATCAAGTGAAAAGAATGTAAGAGTGACAGTGAAGCCAACCAATGGTAAGTAATGGAGGGGCTAAAATCCCACTTTTAGAGTTGTTTTTAAGGTCTCGCCTAGCCATACCGTTAGGGATATTTGGCGAGATTAAAGTGAGGATTCTGAAAAATGCACCCAAAGGCGGATTGTCTACAGTGCATGTGAGCTGGGCGCGTGCACATCGCACACCATTTGGGAGCCTGTGCACCTCGGCATCGGACTTCAAAGGGGTCTGCTCCCCCGCCACAGCAATACAGAGAGCTTGTTCCTTTGGCAAAAGCCGTTTTAAGCTCTTCTTGTTACTTTTCTGCTGAGTTAAATTGCATTATAGTTTTGAATGCCTTATTCAATTTGTATTGTCATTTTTGCCAAAACGCATAACTTTTTGGTTTCATTGTGGGAAAGGTAATATTCATGCAACATTTTTGTGGCTTGTTGCTCACTCGTTTTTAGTAGGATTTGTCTTGAAACGGTGGCCGTGCTGCCCACTGATTAGTGAAACCGGTTTACCTCTGAAGATTACCCCGTTTGTGCAGGCAGGGAACCTGGGCTTGAATGACCCAGTGAAACGGCGTAGGGTAAGGGAAGATGAGCGGATCCTGAGGGCAGATATTATCTGTCTTCAGGAAACGCACATTGAAGCCAATCGAAATAAGGTGTTGGAGTTGGAGGGGTTTCAATGAATTTCTTGGACAGGGCAGGAAGTTAAAACTAAAGGTGTAGCCATTTCTAGGTCTCGCTGAGCCAATGTGCTTGCGCATTGCTCCGGCGAGAATTATGTAGGGGCTACAGGAAAGCCTGCCAGAGGGCTTTGGAATGTGGATTATGGCCAGTGCATGTGCGCCGGGCGTGCGCTCACCATTTGCTCCCCTGCCCCCCCCATCAGACTTGAAAGGAAGCCGCTCGCACACCACCATTTGTCTGAGCCTCGGCAACAGACGTCAAAGGAAGCCGCTCCCCCGCACCCCCGCCCCTCCATCAGACTTCAAAGTAATGCGCTCCTGAACTTGCTGGCCTCGGTCTCGTGAGCCTTTATTTACTTGTCTTCCCCCTTTGTTCTCTGCGACACTTCCCAGACACCCTCTCTCCCTGCGCTGTTTCTACCCTTCTGTCTCAGCAACCTCTCTTGATTCTCCCAGCCCTCCATCCCTTTCCTCCCTTTCACTTTTATACGCAGTGATTTATTCATTCCCGCTGAAGTATAGCGAATACCATGCTCGTTTGGCATCAAAATAATATGTTGTAAATGTACTAAGGTGCTGCAGAGCTGCCTCTAAAATTGTTTGTAATTCTGACTCACTTTAAATTTGACAATTCATTTTCGATGTTATGCATGCATTAACACCAAAGCACCTTCCCTGGATAGAAATACGTTATTTGGAATTCATTATGACAGCATATTGTAAATTAGTGCATTTGCTTAAAACAGAATATATTTTATTAATGTTCGCTGTTCAGTATTTCCTTACCATCCCAAAAATACTGCCCAGGAGAGAACCAGCTGCTAGAGAATAACCACATTTTCAGGTCACTTGAAAGGGGCTACGTACTGAACAGGGGAACTGATCACTTATTGATTGTGGTTAGAAGTGGTAACACTTACCAGGTAACTCTCTTACTGGGATTCTAGCCAAATGCTTACCTGTTAGAAGGCGGCCTCAGGGGAGGGCAGGAAGTGTACCTGACCACCCTGGGGCCCACCTCCCTGGGTATGAAGACGAGCACTGGCGGGACACTTCTCAGGGGGAGAGTCTCGAATCTAGGATCGTACACACTACACAAGCACCACACGATACAGAGACACCACACCGTAGCTTCTTAGGAACGTTTCTTTATCTTAGAATTCAAAGGATCTTTATGATGGACAAAGGCAGGTAGTTACAAATAGAGCAACGGCTCAAAGAGTCTCGGTCAGGGTAGGGGTAGCGGGACAGTCTTATAGGATCAGTGTCAATCTCGGTGCGTATCCGGCGCACAGCTCTCAATCCTCGAGCCGGGGGATATGAGACGATCTTTTGGGGTCCAGCCGGACCAGGAGAGTCAGGGAGCCGCGAGTCACTCAGCAGGGCTCAAGCAAGATGTCGGAGGTCTTACGATCTTCAGGGGAGCCTCGAGTCACTCAGCAGGGCTCAGGTGTTTCAAAGTTGCAATGGAGCTGCGAGTCACTCAGCAGGGCTCAAGCACGATGTCGGAGGTCTACGATCTTCTAGGGAGCCGCGAGTCACTCAGCAGGGCTCAGGTGTTTCAAAGTTGCAAGAGAGCCGCGAGTCACTCAGCAAGGCTCAGGTGATTCCAGCAGAAGTCCTTCTCCGCTGTGCGAGCCGCGACCACGTCAGCAGGGCTCTCGTCGTTCCAGAATCGAATCTGCCGATAGTCCCGGAGCATCCCCAGTTATAGGACTGCTCCTCTTTGATCTCCGGAGTTCTGGTCTGCAGGGGTCTTAGCACCTGGGGGGCCGCTTGTTGGGGCTTCCTGCCACGCGGCCCTTTGATCCATTCATGTCAGCTTCTGGAGGAGTCCCAGGCACACAGCAGGCGTGGAGCCAGCCCTCTGGGTGGCCGGAGGGGCGATCGAAACCCACTTCTCGAGGATCGGTCGGAGGTGTGAAAGATACTGCTCCTCCCTCTCTCACTCAAGGGGGGCGCTCTGTCCTCCAGCCAGGGTGGCGCCTTCTCGGCCTAGGCCGCGCTGGCTCGGCGGCCATCTTAGTTGCCGGGAAGTGGCACACAGGGCCTACGGGCCGGGAAGATGGAGACATGGACTGGGAAGTCCGGGGACGGTTATGGTTAACATGGAGGGAAGGGTTGGCTAGGCCGGGGGACTCAGGGGTCTGTTGTGGTTTAAAGCTCGGAAGGGTGTTGCTACGGGTCAGGGAGGACCACGCCACGAGGCCGGGTCTAACATTACCGTATTGTGGAAACCCTCTTTTACTTTAGCAAAGACAGTGACCAGCATCAATGTATGTTTCTCTTTACTACTATAGCAGCATAGTGAAGAAAAACAAGCATTGGCAAAGCCAATAGGACGCGTCTATGGGAACTATTTGCTTTGGTGATGTTTTGTAACCCTAGCATACAGCAGCTTTGCAGAGTGGCTAAAACTAATTTAAGACAGCTCTATGTACTGCAATATATAAATGCAGTGGCAGAGCCAATAGTTCTCAAAGGTACGACCTATTGGCTTTGGCAATGCTTGTTTTTCTTTACTACTCTGCTAGAGTAGTAAAGAGAACCGTGCATTACAGAGCTTCCTGCCTTACATTAGAACTGCAAATCTGTTTATGATCCAGCAAACAAATGCTAAAAAGCGGTGAAATTCTCCTGTTGCAAAACACACCGCACAGCAAAACTCGCACCAACCTCCATTTTTTGGTGGCGCTAAGCAGGCTTTTTTTTACAAATGACATTATCCAAGCATTTTTCAGAGCATGGTGGGCAGCGTGAGCTGTGGTCTGCATTGTGTACCAAAGCTGACAAATGTTGTGGCTTTTATTCGGTCCGGTACACTGAACACAACTGAGATGCAACTGTTTTTAACAGTTTTTTTTGTTTGTAATTGTGTGCGGCATTCACTTGAGCATTGCCTTTTGTATTGCACAGCAGGGTTGGGTGTATCGACTGGACACAGTTTTTTGTGTCTGTGTCCGAACACATGGTAAAGAATGGTGGCAAATGAGTTTGATTATTTTTCTGTGATTATTTTTCCCCCACCATTTTCATTCCTGTTTTTCAAACAGTCCATTTACTAATTCTTTGAGTCTGGCACTTACGTTAAGCCATGGATTTTTCTTTTCCCACAATGATAAGATTGTGATTTTTTTTTTTTTTGATGAAGTATGATTTTCAAGACAGTTCAAAGTTTTTGGATCCCTTTGGCCATCATATTCCTTGAAAAATTCAAATGTTCTTGAAAGAAAAGTGAGTTTGCACATCATCATTTTAAACTTCACAGAAGTTCTCTCTAGCATCCTTATTTCTGCCCTAGTTCTCTGGCTCCTTCCTGTCCTTTTCGTTTAGTCTTATCTCGTTTCTCTCTTTCCTCTTTCTCTTCCCCCGCCGCCCATCTGTCACTTTCACCCCCTCTTTCACTTTTCTCCCTTTCCTCTCTCTGCTCCATTCCCTAAAATTATCTTTCCCATCTTGTCCTAGTTCCCTCTTTCACCCACCACTCTAGCTCACCGTTTCTCTTTCTATTTGTAATCTCCTGATTTCTGCCCGCCCTTTCTTTCTCTCCACTTAATTTCCCCACTTACTTCCTTTCGCATTGATATCTGCTTATTCCCTTTTCTTGTCCCTCCAATCTGTCCTTCTGTTATTTGTGTTCTTCCAGTCTTTTCTCCTTTCCTCTTATGTTCCATCTGCAGTTCCTCTCACTGTCTCTTCCTTCAGTTTCTCTTCTCTCTCTCCAACTTTCCTCCTTCCTTTCTCTCCTTTGTATCTCTCCTCTCTTCTTTATCAGCTTTCATCCTTGTTTTTCGTGCAGCTACATTCTCTGGTGTTTTTGTAGCTCTGGGGTCGTTCTGATTGTGTTTTTGCACCCGGGGAGGCAGTCACACCCCCCAGAACTACTAAGGCTGGTGTTGTTTCCCTGCTGCTAGATGCAAGGTGCGTTCTAATTGGATAACTGACTCGGCCAATCATACATTAGTGCGGCTCTCTGCTATTATCAATCATTCTGCCCCATACACCCGGCCTCTGTACCGGAAGAGTCTCAGACCCTATTTAGAAAGGATGGTTGGCCATTTAAATAAACTGCAGGCAGTGCAGGCCCCTGGCACTGCTGGGCCCCGGTGCCACTGCACTGGCTGCACCACTCAGAGCAGCACCTTATGTTGTTATGTGCTTCATTGAAGTTACCTGCATCTCTGTAAAGCAGCCCTGAATTGTGTTATAAAGAGTGTACAAATATAAGCAGCAAGCTTAACTTGCTGAGCCCATGTGGGTTAGCACAGTGGCAAGCATTAACTCGCTGAGCCATCTTGCCAGCTCTCCGTAGGTTTCCAGCCATATCGAGGACACGCAGGGATAACCCCGTGCTCTCCGAAGGACACCCGGTGATTGATGGACAGCATCGCTTTAAATGAGACATCTCTCAAAGATGTTCACCATTCACACTCTCGTTCTGTTGCTCTCTGCTCGTCAGTGTCCATCCACATGGGTATTTGTAGGGCACAGCATACACTCTGTGCAGTTGGCATGCTTCAATAGCACTAGTTCTGTCACCTTGGCATCCCAGGTGTGGGACAGTGCTCTGTCCTGAAGCCCCCCCCCTCCCCGTTGCTCTCATTGGCTGGCACTTGGCAGCTAACTATCAGCTGTGTTTACAGCCTCTTCTCACACTCTAGGTAGTGTCTGCTATGAGAGGTCTCTCTTCTTGGACTGCGCCTCACACTGCTGCATGCCTCACACTGCTGCACGCGTCACACTGCTGCACGCCACACACTGCTGCACGCCACACACTGCTGCATGTCACACACTGCTGCACACCTCACACTGCTGCACGCCTCACACTGCTGCACGCCTCACACTGCTGCACGCTTCACACTGTTGCACGCCTCACACTGCTGCATGCCTCACACTGCTGCATGCCTCACACTGCTGCACGCCTCACACTGCTGCATGCCTCACACTGCTTCATTACTCACACTGCTGCATGCCTCACACTGCTGCACGCCTCACACTGCTGCACGCCACACACTGCTGCATGTCACACACTGCTGCACACCTCACACTGCTGCACGCCTCACACTGCTGCACGCCTCACACTGCTGCACGCTTCACACTGTTGCACGACTCACACTGCTGCATGCCTCACACTGCTGCATGCCTCACACTGCTGCACGCCTCACACTGCTGCATGCCTCACACTGCTTCATTACTCACACTGCTGCATGCTGCACACTGCTGCATGCCTCACACTGCTTCATTACTCACACTGCTGCATGCCTCACACTGCTGCACGCCTCACACTGCTGCACGCCACACACTGCTGCACGCCACACACTGCTGCATGTCACACACTGCTGCACACCTCACACTGCTGCACGCCTCACACTGCTGCACGCCTCACACTGCTGCACGCTTCACACTGTTGCACGCCTCACACTGCTGCATGCCTCACACTGCTGCACGCCTCACACTGCTGCATGCCTCACACTGCTTCATTACTCACACTGCTGCATGCTGCACACTGCTGCATGCCTCACACTGCTGCACACCACATACTGCTGCATTACTCACACTGCTGCATGCCTCACACTGCTGCACGCCTCACACTGCTGCATGCCACACACTGCTGCACTCCACACACTGCTGCATGTCACACACTGCTGCACACCTCACACTGCTGCACGCCTCACACTGCTGCACGCCTCACACTGCTGCACGCTTCACACTGTTGCACGCCTCACACTGCTGCATGCCTCACACTGCTGCACGCCTCACACTGCTGCATGCCTCACACTGCTTCATTACTCACACTGCTGCATGCTGCACACTGCTGCACGACTCACACTGCTGCACGCCTCACACTGCTGCACACATCACACTGCTGCACGCTGCACACTGCTGCATTACTCAATCAATCAATCAATCAATCAATCAGGAGTTTGTTAAAGCGCGACTACTCACCCGTGAGGGTCTCAAGGCGCTAGGGGTGGGGGGAGGGGGGTGCAGGTTCCATTCTATCAAGGAGGGGGTCTGTCGAAGAGCCAGGTTTTGAGGTTTCTTGCGAAGATGGGGAGCGATGTTGTCTGTCTGGGGTGGAGCGGCAGGGCGTTCCATGCTTTGGCCGCGAGGAAGGAGAAGGAGCGGCCTCCCGATCTGGTCTTTCTGGTGCGAGGGACCACGGCGTAGGAAAGCTGGGCTGATCGTAGGGTCCTTTGGGGTGGGTGGAATTTGAGTCGGCTGTTCAGGTATGCTGGTTCGGTGCCGTGGAGGGCGTTGTGTGCGTGGGTGAGCATCTTAAAGGTGATTCTCGCCTCGACGGGGAGCCAGTGGAGTGTGCGCAGGTGCTGGGAGATGTGGCAGTGTTTTGGCAGGTTGAGGACCAGTCTTGCGGCGGCGTTCTGGATGTTCTGTAGCTTGCGGATGAGGTTTTTGTTTCTTCCGGCGTAGAGTGCGTTGCCATAGTCGAGTCTGCTGGTGACCAGGGCGTGAGTGACTCTCTTTCGGTGTTCGAGGGGGATCCATTTGAAGGTCTTACGAAGGAGGCGGAGGTTGTGGAAGCAGGAAGATGAGACAGAGTTGATCTGGCGGTCCATTTTGAGCTCGGAGTCCAGGATGATTCCCAGGTTGCGTGCGTGGTCTGTGGGGGTTGGTGGGTTACCGAGGGCGGTGGGCCACCAGGTGTCGCTCCAGGCGTCGGGGTTTGGGCCCATGATGAGTACTTCTGTTTTGTTGGTGTTTAGTTGTAGGCAGCTGTTTTTCATCCATTTGGCGACGGCTTCCATGCCTTCTCGAAAGTTGCGTCTGGCGGTGTTGGGCATGTTGGATAGGGAGAGGATGAGCTGGGTGTCGTTTGCGTATGACACAATGTTGAGTCCGTAGGTTCTGACGATGGGGGCAAGTGGAGCCATGTAGACGTTGAAGAGCGTCGGGCTGAGGGAGGAGCCCTGGGGGACTCCACAGGTGGTAGGTGTGGGGTCCGAGAGGAAAGGGGGGAGTCTGACCCGCTGCGTCCTGCCGGAGAGGAAGGAGCAGATCCAGTTGAGGGCCTTGTCCTGGATTCCTGCATCATAGAGTCTGCGTATTAGGGTGCGGTGGGAGACTGTGTCGAACGCCGCTGATAGGTCGAGGAGGATGAGGGCTACTGTTTCTCCTTCGTCCAGTAAGGTGCGGATGTCGTCTGTTGCGGCGAGGAGGGAGGTTTCCGTACTGTGGTTTTTTCTGAAGCCGGATTGGGAGGAGTCGAGGATGTTGTGTTCTTCAATGAATGTGGCGAGTTGGCTGTTGATGGCTTTCTCGATGACTTTCGCTGGGAACGGGAGCAGGGAGATGGGCCTATAGTTTTTGAGGTCGGTGGGGTCCGTTGAGGGTTTCTTCAGGAGGGGGTTGACCTCGGCGTGTTTCCAGTCGTCGGGGAACGAGGCGGTCGCCAGGGAGCGGTTGATGGTGTGGCAGAGCATGGGTGCGATGGTGTTGGCGGCTCTGTTGAAGATGTGGTGGGGGCAGGGGTCCGTGGGGGCCCCTGAGTGGATTGACTTCATTGTCTTCAGTGTGTCTTCGTTGGTGAGGGCTGTCCAGTCATCAATCGCTGGTTTCCGGGTGTCGGGGGTGGTTGGTGAGGGTTCAGTGTGTTGGTTGTCTTTGTCAAAGTTGTCGTAGATGCTCTTGATTTTGTGGTGGAAAAAGATGAAGAGTTTGTCGCAGAGGTCTTGTGAGGGAGGGATGTCGGTAGACTCTCTGGTGGGTTGGGTGAACTCCTTGATGATGCTAAGAGTTCCTTGCTGTTGTGTGCGTGGGTGGAGATTCTGTCTTCAATCGCTTTTTTCCTTGTTTCTCTGATGAGTTGATGGTGGGCGTTGGTGGCGGCTCTGAAGTTGTTGTGGGCTTCTGTGGATTTGGTGTTTCTCCAGGTCTTTTCGAGGCGGCGGCATGTGCGCCTGGACTCTCGAAGTTCGGTGGTAAACCATCTGGCTTTCTTGGCACGGGTATTGTTGTTTTTCTTGAGGGGGGCTATGGTGTTGGTGCTGTCCGAGATCCATCTATGCAGGTTTCGGGCTGCGGTGTTGGGGTCGTCGTTTTTTCGCGATGCACGCTGCACATTGCTGCATGACACACTGCTGCACGCCACACACTGCTGCACGCCATACACTGCTGCACAACTCACATTGCTGCACGCCTCACACTGCTGCATGCCTCATACTGCTGCCCACCTCACACTGCTGCATGCCTCACACTGCTGCACCCCACACACTGCTGCATGCCACACACTGCTGCACGCCTCACGCTGCTGCACACCTCACACTGCTGCACGCCTCACACTGCTGCATGCTGCACACTGCTGCAGTACTCCCACTGCTGCTTGCTGCACACTACCGCAAGCCTCACACTGCTGCATGCCTCACACTGCTGCACGCTGCACACTGCTGCATTACTCACACTGCTGAACGCCACACACTGCTGAACGCCACACACTGCTGCACGCCACACACTGCTGCACGCCTCACACTGCTGCACGCCTCACACTGCTGCACGCCTCACACTGCTGCACGCCTCACACTGCTGCACGTCTCACACTGCTGAACGCCACACAACACCACCACATCACTCAGGGACACCTCCACATCACTCTAGGACACCACCACATCACTATAGGACACCCCCACATCTCTCTGGGACACCACCACATCACTCAGGGACACCACCACATCACTCGGGGACACCACCGCATCACTCAGGGACACCACCACATCACTCAGGGGCATCACTCAGGGGCACCACCACATCACTCTGGGACACCACCACATCACTCACAGACACCACCACATCACTCATGGAACACCACCACATCACTCATGTAACACCAACACATCACTCAGGAACACCACCACTTCACTCAGGAACACCACTACATCACTCAGGAACACCACCACATCACTCAGGAACACCACCACAAGACTCAAGGACACCACCACATCACTCTGGGACAATACCTCATCACTCTGGAACACCACCACATCACTCTGGGACACCACCACATCACTCTCGGACACCACCACATCACTCTGGGACACCACCAAATCACTCTGGGACACTACCACATCACTCTGGGACACTACCACATCACTCTGGGACACCACTACATCACTCAGCCAAACCACATCATCACTCAGCACCACAACAACATCACTCAGCACCACAACAGCACTGTCCTTGCCTGCTACCAACAAGCATTGCCATAGCCAATAGGACTCGCATTAGGAAAGTGTAAGCTATTGGCTTTGTGAATAACAATGCAAATAATTTATATATTTTCAAAGCCAACACATATTTAAAAAAATTGGCATTTACAATACCAATAGCTCACACTTTCCTAATGCGAGACCTATTGCATTGCAAATGCTTGTTATACGTAGGGGATTAGCCAATATTGTTCGCTCATCGGTGGATAATTATGGCAGATGGGCGATTATCCAATGCTCCATTCAAAATAATTTGTTTACATTGTGCTCCGTCTATGGACCCGTTCTAGATGACCCCGAGCTTTATAATTGGTTAGGTTTAGAGTTGGTGGATTGGCCATCACCAATTATATTATGTGGGGATTTTAATATTAATCTAGATTGTGTAATTTCAAAGCATCCCGAACTAGGGTACCAAGGGCGTAAACCAAGAGTTTTCAAGTTTCTTGTACACTTAAAGGAGATATATGGATTGGCAGATATGTGGGCACAAACAATAGATAATGACCCGGGTTTTACTTACTTTTCAGCTCCACATGGTAGACATTCAAGATTAGATTATTTTTTTATTTCTCAATGCTTGATACAGGATGCTAAAATAACGGAATTCCCCAAGGTAATATCAGACCATAAATCCTCTTGTCTTGGAAGTTAAAATACAATACAGGTGGCAACAAACCAATTGGACATTTAAAAGGGGTTGTTAAGAGATAATGTATATATAGAACATAAGACAAAATGGATAATAAGGTTCTTGCAGGAGAATATAGGTAGCACTGGTTTTCAAAAACGTGTGGGACACTTTGAAAGCGGGTATTAGGGGCGAGACTACGCAACATGGGTGGCAGATTCAGAAAAAAGAAAAAGACAAGGTTTTGAGTTTGTATAAAGTACTGGAAGATGCGGAAACCAACCTTGTTCAAGTGTTATCACAGGTGGGGGAGGGAGGGTGAAGCGGCACAAAACAGTATTTCAATAGCAAAAGCGGCTATAGTCGAGATATCTTTAGCCAAGTCTGCCAGCAAATACTTAAGCTGGCGCTCCAAAGCATATGAATGTAATGAAAGGGTAGGTCATATGTTGGCAGTGCGGACAAAGGAAAAAACGGCATTATCATGTATTGTTAGTATGAGAGATCCAGATGTAGGTTTGGTTACGGATGAAGGGGCAATCCTCTTGGCTTTTCAGAAATGTTATCAAAATGTATACTTGGAGGATAAAAAAGACAACTGCGAGATACAAACTGAAATACATAAATATTTGAATGAGCTATCATTAACTCGTTTGCCCCCGGAAGATTTTGATATGTTAGAAGCTCCTTTAAAGTTAGATGAACTACTATGTGCACTAGCTTCACTACCACCAGGGAAGGCGGTAGGGCCTGCTTATATACCTGGGGAGTTCTATAAGATATTTCAAGTGCAGCTCACGCCAATTATGTTTAAGATGTTTAGGTTAGTGCAGAATGGTAACAAACCTCCAGATTCTTGGCGGACAGCTAAGATAGTTACATTCTTAAACAAGCATTGGAAATGCAAAAGGTCTCGGATTTATTTGAGTTAGAGCTAATGGCATTGTAAATGGCAATGTCTTTTATCCATGTGTTATGGAGTGTATGCATGTGGTGTGTAGTAGAATTATGTGGGTTGGATTGGAATTGTAGCAATGGTGGCATGCTGCGCTTTAGAAGAATATGTTTAAAAGTAAAGTGCACCATACTGCGATTGTTACAATAGTTAATTGTGGATGTGTTAACAATTGATGTGTGCACTGATGGCTGGTGGTGTGTGTACCTGTAGAAATTGTGCACTGATGTCTGGTGGTGTGTGTGCCTGGTGGAAGCGTGCACTGCTGGCTGGAGGTGTGTGTGCCTGGTGGAAGCGTGCACTGACAGCTGGTGGTGTGTGTGCCTGGTAAAACCGTGCACAGACAGCTGGTGGTGTGTGTGCCTGGTGAAAGCGTGCACTGACGGCTGGTGGTGTGTGTGCCTGGTGAAAGCATGCACTGACGGCTGGTGTTGTGTGTGCCTGATGAAAGTGTGCACTGATGGCTGGTGGTGTGTGTGTTTGCTGAAAGCGTGCACTGACGTCTGGTGGTGTGTGCCTGGTGGAAGCCTGCACTGACGGCTGGTGGTGTTTGTGCCTGGTGAAAGCGTGCACTGACGGCTGATGGTGTTTGTGCCTGGTGAAAGCGTGCACTGATGGCTGGTGGTGTGTGTGGGTGGTTGCATGTGTGGTGGTGAGTGTGTGGTGGTGAGAGTGTGGTGGTGAGAGTGTGTGTGTGTGTGGTGTGTGTGGTGTGTGTGGTGTGTGTCGTGTGTGTGTGTGGTGTGTGTGTGGTGTGTGGTCTGTGTGGTATTATGTGTGTGGTCTTATGTGTGTGGTCTTATGTGTGTGTGTGTGTGTGTGTGTGTGTGGTGGACTTAGTTCGAGTTTTCGTGTCCTGCACACTCACACACTGCACCTACACACTCACACACTGCTCACCCTACACACTCACACAATATTCACCCTGCACACACACACACACACTGCTCACCCTGCACACTCACACACTGTTCACCCTGCACACTCACACACTGTTCACCCTGCACACTCACACACTGTTCACCCTGCACACTCACACATTGTTCACCCTGCACACTCACACACTGTTCACCCTGCACACCCACACACTGTTCACCCTGCACACTCACACACTGCTCACCCTACACACACACACTGCTCACCCTACACACTCTCACACTGCTCACCCTGCACACTCACACACTGCTCACCCTACACGCTCACACACTGCTCACCCTACACGCTCACACAATGTTCACCCTGCACGCTCACACACTGTTAACCCTGCATACTCACACACTGCTCACCCTGCATGCTCACACCTGCTCACCCTGCACACTCACACACTGCTCACCCTACACACTCAGACACTGCTCACCCCACGTAATGCGAAAAGACCTAGCTCTGCCCTTTGGCCTGTGTTGTAATCGTACAGTAGGTTGTGAGTAGTTGCGCTTCATTGGTTGGGGCGTCCCCTCCTTGCTGCTTCCCTTCACAGAGGGCCAGCTGCCTCCATGAAGCTCCCAAGATACGTGTTCACCTGTTCTTTGTTTTAGCTCCTGTGTGTCAGTGCACTGTGTAAGCGGACAAGCATACCCTGCTCTCTCTGGAACACTCACACTGCTGAGACTCTCTCAGCAGTCACTCTCACTCTGCAGTCACTCATGCTGTCACTCTCACTCTGCAGTCACTCATGCTGTCACTCTCACTCTGCAGTCACTCACTTTGCTGTTACTCATGCTGTCACTCTCACTCTGCTGTCAATCATGTTGTCACTCTCACTCTGCTGTCACTCATGCTGTCACTCTCACTGTCACTCTCACTCTGCTGTCACTCTCACTCTGCAGTCACTCATGCTGTCACTCTAACTCTGCAGTAGCTCATGCTGTCACTCTCACTCTGCAGTCACTGATGCTGTCACTCTCACTCTGCAGTCACTCATGCTGTCACTCTCACTCTGCAGTCATTCACTCTGCTGTTACTCATGCTGTCACTCTCACTCTGCTGTCACTCATGCTGTCACTCTCACTCTGCTGTCACTCTCACTCATGCTGTCACTCTCACTCTTGCAGTCACTCTCACTCATGCTGTCACTCATGCAGTCACTCTCACTCTGCAGTCACTCTCACTCTGCAGTCACTCACTCTGCAGTCACTCACTATGCAGTCACTCTCACTCTGCAGTCACTCATACTGTCACTCTCACTCTGCAGTCACTCTCCCTCTGCAGTTACTCATGCTGCCACTCTCACTCTGCAGTCACTCTGCAGTCACTCTCACTCTGCAGTCACTCATGCTGTCACACTCACTCTGCAGTCACTCATGCTTTCACTCTCACTCTGCAGTCACTCACTCTGCAGTCACTCTCACTCTGTAGTCACTCTCACTTTGCAGTCACTCTCACTTGGCAGTCACTCACTCTGCAGTCACTCTCACTCTGCAGTCACTCACTCTGGAGTCACTCACTCTGCAGTCACTCATGCAGTCACTCTCACTCTACAGTCACTCTCCCTCTGCAGTCACTCTCACTCTGCAGTCACTCACTCTGCAGTCACTCACTCTGCAGTCTCTCACTCTGAAGTCACTCACTCTGCAGTCACTCTCACTCTGCACTCACTCATGCTGTCACTCTCACTCTGCAGTCACTCATGCTGTCACTCTCACTCTGCAGTCACTCTCACTCTGCACTCACTCATGCTGTCACTCTCACTCTGCAGTCACTCTCACTTTGCAGTCACTCTCACTCTGCAGTCACTCTCACTCTGCAGTCACTCACTCTGCAGTCACTCACTCTGCAGTCACTCTCACTCTGCAGTCACTCATGCGGTCACTCTCACTATGCAGTCACTCTCACTCTGCTGTCACTCATGCTGTCACTCTCACGCTGCTGTCACTCATGCTGTCACTCTCACTCTGCTGTCACCCTCACTGTGCTGTCACTCATGCTGTCACTCTCACTCTGCTGTCACTCATGCTATGTGAAAGCTTGTTATATACATCTTGATCTAAACACGTTTCTGTTACCATGTGATAATATACGTAGCAGGAATTTTAGGGAGAAGAAAAAGATATACAATAATCATCATCACATTTCCATGACATTCAAACAATCGTTATCCTTAGAACATCTGGCACATACCAATGTCACAGATAAGAATTATATTTTAACAGAGACCCAAGTTTATAGTAAACATGCATATCAGTGTTTGTACTGTAATGAGCCCTGGACAGTTATATTGTATACAGCTATGTATCCTGGGGTCCTTTCATCCAACTTGCATAGACTTAAGTAATTAAAGCCCAAATTTCATCTAAATCGTTCAACACGCTCACTACTGTTTTAAGTTTTTCGACCAGCCCTGCTTCTTGTATGTTCTGAGTCCTCTCTATCCGTTCTTTACTCAGTCCCTGCTTTACCACAAATCAAACAAACCATACTCTGTCATCTTCGGTATGGTTCATTGCAATATAGTGCTGCGCCGTAAGAGCTCCATGGGTGTTGCACCGAATTCTCGAACGATGTTGCAAAATGCGTGTTTTAGCAAACTGCACCGTTTGTACAATGTATGTTTTATTGCATGGACAGGTAATACATTATATGACATTTCTGGTGTTGCAATTAGAGAATGACATTTGTTTAATGTACATTGCATTCAGTATCAAGCTTTTGGTGTCCGAGGTAAACTTACGGGCCGTACAAGCACCCACCACGATGAACCCTTGACCCCCAACTACTGCCCTGTAGTTGTATGCAGTAATATGTTTTATCTGTTTGTTGGTTTGGAGGTGACACACTATTTGAGGTACCTTCGCTGGCCTTCCATAGCAGCGTTGGAGTGCACTTGGAAGTCTATTGCCGGCCTAAGATGTGAACTGCTCAGTACCCTGAACTACACTGACATACCTGGGGAGGGTAGGTTGGGAACTGTATGTCAGTGTACGCTTATTTATTTGTTTCAACACAAAATTGGCTCCAGACACCGAACCCATGGCGCTTTTATTTTCGGTGCGTGATCCTCGGCAGAGCTTTGCCGAAAAATATGCAACAGGAACTTTCTTACAAGAAGAAAGTGAATAATCACGCACTCGCAGGAGTCTACTTTCCTCGTTTTTCTTTATTGCTTCAAAACAGCTGTTAATGATTAAATATTGGATCCAATAATAATTAAATTCGACATAGATCTACTGCTGATAAATTCAAATGTAATTTATAATAACAATAGAAATTAATCATGTTTAAATCACCACAACCCATGTTGACAATCTGGGTAATTAAATAAGCATAGAATTGCAAACACAAAATGGATTAAAAGGATATATAAAAAAATATAAAAAATAATAAATAAAAAATAGAAAGTAAATAAAATCAGAATAGTAAATAAATAACAAAAGGAAAATAATATATAAAAAATAAGAGGTTTGTTTTGGAATGAAATGTATGATATTATAAGTTAAATACACCCCCTTTGTTGTACATATATGATAATGAACTACGAGTCCCATAATCCTCTGTCGCAAATGGCAATGATGACATCACAAGTCACATGATGTAATGTGGTGAGTTTTAAATGGTTGTTTTCAAAAAGAAAATTTTACAGTGAGCAAGTTAACAGGGGTTAACGAAACGCGTCGTTTTCCCTTTGAGATGATCTGGAAGCTGTTTTGAAGCAATAAAGAAAATGAGGAAAGTAGACTCCTGCGAGTGCGTGATTATTCACCTTCTTCTTGTAAGAAAGTTCCTGTTGCTAATTTATTTGTTTATACAGAAAATAGTAGAGGAAGAACAATGTTAAAAAGTAACCAATGCCTTATTCGGCTCGCTAGAAGTTCGTTACATGTAAAGACGTTGCGCTGTACTCATACACAGTTTCTGAGACCTGTAATATGTTTGTACTTCTAATAATACAAAAAAAACATACTCAGTGCAGAAATGTAATGCTTCGATGCCGTTAACAAAATTACGTTGTTAATTGTGGAGGGCCAGGTCAGGGCCTGACACGTGGCTGCTGAGGTACAGGACACAATCACACGGACACTGTAAATGCTGGTTAGCCGGAAAGACCCCGAGCGGTCTTCCGAAGCTCCGCCTTCTTTATTTATACCCCGGTGCGAGCCCGCCCCGGGGTATGCGTGGATGCATGTTCAGATGGAAACATTGTTTGGGAGAGCCCGGATGGCTCTCTACATCCCTCCTTCAATTTAGTCTGTTCTTTCAGGTCTCTCGTCACCTCAAGGAGACGTCCAGGCAAAGTCTCTCAACCTCTGGCTCGGTCTTGGATAAGATCGTAGGCTGTACCGCTGACTTCGGGCAAATGGGGACACCACAACCCCAGCCGGGGTTGTCTCCTCACTGGCACCACTCGGGATCATGCCCGGTCTGCTGGAATTGACGCTGGTGTCTTGAGTCGCCATTCTAGGCGAATGCTCTCCCTCTGCCTGGTAAGTGGTGACCCTGAGAATGGTGCCCCAAGGCCCAGACCACTATCTTCTCCCGTCTCCTGATCCTCCGTCGTTTCATGATCTGTCGCCTGTTCTCTCGTCTTCTGGAAGCAAGACACATTGTGGGTCACCACCTGCTCGTCTCGCCGGGCGGTGACCATGGTCCCTTGGACTGTGTCTACAATCCACACCTCCGGCTCGTAGGGTGTTCGGAACTTCCATCCTGGGTGTCGATACCGAACCCCCACGGTGTCTCCTACTTGCATCGTCGGCTCTCGGGCGTGTCGTGCCTCACTCGCTTTTCGATTCGTGGCTCTCCTCCGAGCTTGAATGGCCTCGTCATTCCTGTCTCCAGGTACCCACGTGCTATCAGTCGGGATGCTGTCTCGGGGTGCTCGCTTAAATAGTACATGGGCTGGGGCACATTTAGTGGTGCTATGGGGCGTCTCCCGATAGGCCCCTAGAAACTGATCAAGGGCCATTTCGGGATCCTCTCCGTTGTCTACTGCCATCCTCAGGGCTCGATTTAGTGTCCTCATCAGTCTTTCGACCTCCCCATTTGCCTGGGGCCACAAAGGGGTAATCTTCCGATGTTTAATCTGGAGGCTCTCGAGATAGTTCTGAAACTCTCTGCCCTGGAAGGGTGGCCCGTTGTCCGATTTTAATTCGTCCGGAAGCCCCATAGTGGCGAATTTGCGATTCAGGGCCTTCTTGACCTGGGGAAAAGCCGTTGAGGATATTACTTCCACCACCGGGAATTTGGAGAACGAGTCAATTAGGACTAGCGTGTGCCGGTCGACGGGGAACCTCCCAAAATTGATGCTGAGGTATGTTTCCAAGGCGTCTGGGGAGCATCTTCTGTGATCACCGTGCAGGTGCCGGATCGCTGCCGGTGATGGTGCAGGCATGGCAGGAGCGCACCATCTCGTCGACTAGACTGTCCATGGCTGGGAACCAGACCTTGCTTCTCAGGCGGCTTTCGTCTTGGCCATTCCCTGATGACCTATGTGAGCCAGCGCTAGTATCCTCTGCTGAAGGCTCTCAGGTATTACGATCAGATGTCCTCTAAGGATGACCCCTTCGTCCCCCACGCTTAGCTCACTCCTGACTTGCCAGAGCTGTTGGCGCGTGTGGCTGATTTCCGACCGAAGGCTTTGCGCTCCGTCCAGGAAGTGGGCCCAGCGGTTTTCTTCAAGAGCATGACGAACTCTGGATAGTGTTTCATCCTTTGCAGTTGCTTCCCCTATCTCCTTCAGCGTCATGGTTTCTGGACACGCTGCTTGCGAAATCATGCGGACGAATTCTTCTGCCTCCGTTCCGTCTTCCTGTGGGGGACTTTGGCTGGTGACGTCGGGGTGTCGGGATAGGTAATCAGCTGGGTTATGCGCTCCAGGTCGGAAGACAATCCTAAAGTTGTACCCTTGTAGCTGGACGGCCCAGCGCTCTATCCGTGGGGGTGCCAGCCTGGAGGATCCCGCGAACAGTGGCAACAGCGGATTGTGGTCCATCACCACAGTGAATTCTTGGCCACACAAGTATAGGTGGAAGTGCTGACACGCCCATTTTATGGCCAGTGCTTCTCGTTCGATTTGGGCGTACCGAGTTTCTGTGTCAGACAATGCTTTGCTGGCATAAGTCAAGTCAAGTCAAGTCAAAAGATTTACATAGCGCGCTAACATACCCGGAGGGTCTCAAGGCGCTTGAAGAGGGTGGGGAATTACTTGTCGAATATCCAAGTTTTAAGTTGCTTTCTGAATGCTAGGTGGTTCTGAGTGAGACGAAGGTGAGTGGGGAGAGAGTTCCAGGTTTTAGCTGCGAGGTAGGAGAAGGATCTACCTCCCATGGTGGTTTTGTTGATGCGAGGTACGGTAGCAAGGGCTTGGTTGGAGGGTCGTAGCTGGCGGGAGGGGGTGTAGAAGGAAAGTCGTGTGTTGAGGCATTCGGGTCCAAGTTCGTAAAGTGCTTTGTGTGCATGGGTTAGGAGGCGGAAAGTGATCCTCTTATTGACGGGAAGCCAGTGGAGGTTTTTCAGGTGACTAGAGATGTGGTCTTTACGCGGGATGTCTAGTATGAGTCTGGCTGATGCGTTCTGGATGCGTTGGAGTTTTTTCTGGAGTTTTGCGGTGATACCGGCGTATAGGGTGTTTCCGTAGTCCAGGCGGCTTGTAACCAGTGCATGGGTGACCATTTTTCTGGTTTCGGTGGGGATCCAGCGAAATGTTTTTTTGAGCATGCGAAGAATGTTGAAGCAAGATGATGAAACGGCGTTGACTTGTCTGTTCATAGAGAGTGAGGAGTCCAGGATGACGCCCAGGTTCCGTGCGTGGTCCGTCGGGATGGGTGCTTTTCCAAGGGCCTCTGGCCACCAAGAGTCATCCCAGGTGGAGGGGGAGGTACCTAAGATCAGGACTTCTGTTTTGTCTGAGTTCAGTTTCAGACGGCTGTGCTTCATCCACTCGGCTACTTCTTTCATTCCTTCATGTAGGTTGGTTTTGGCGGTGTTAGGGTCTTTGGTGAGTGAGAGGATCAGTTGAGTGTCGTCGGCGTAGGAGATGATGTTGAGGTTGTGTTGGCGTGCGATGGCCGCGAGGGGGCTCATGTATACGTTGAAGAGGGTGGGGCTGAGTGAGGATCCTTGTGGTACGCCGCAGATGACTTCAGTGGCCTCTGACTTGAATGGTGGGAGGCGGACTCTCTGGGTTCTTCCGGTGAGGAATGAGGTGATCCATTCCAGTGCTTTTCCTTGGATTCCGATGTTTCTGAGGCGCTGTAGAAGGGTGCTATGGCAGACTGTGTCGAAGGCTGCGGAGAGGTCGAGGAGGATGAGGGCGACTGTGTCTCCATTGTCCAGTAGAGTTCGAATGTCGTCTGTTGCTGCGATGAGGGCGGTCTCCGTGCTGTGTTTGGCTCGGAAGCCGGACTGTGAGGAGTCGAGGGATTTGTTGGTTTCGAGGAAGGCGGCGAGCTGGTTGTTGACAGCTTTCTCGATGACTTTGGCCGGGAATGGAAGGAGCGAGATGGGGCAGTAGTTTTTGAGTTCGGTGGGGTCCGCTGTGGGTTTTTTCAGAAGGGCGCTAAGTTCTGCGTGTTTCCAGCTTTCCGGGAAGGTGGCGGAGTTGAGGGAGCCGTTGATGACGTCTCGGAGGTGTGGTGCTATGATGGAGTCTGCTTTGTTGAAGATGTGGTGAGGGCAAGGGTCTGTGGGGGATCCTGAGTGGATGGAGTTCATCAGGTGGATGGTGTCTTCAGTGGAGATTGGGTTCCAGTCATTAAGGATGTTCAAGGGGGGTGAGGGTCCTGCAGAAGGTTGGGTGGGTTGGTCTCCGGGTCGGTTGTCGAAGCTGTTGTGGATGTCTGCGATTTTGTTGTGGAAGAACGAAGCTAGGGAGTCGCAGAGGGCTTGAGAGGGGGTGATGTCATTGGAGTTGGCTGAGGGGTTGGTAAATTCTTTGACGATGTTGAATAATTCCTTGCTGTTGTGGGCGTTGTTATCTAGTCGGTCTTTGAATGCGGCTTTCTTGGCAGACCGGATTAGTTGGTGGTGTATGCGGGTGGCGTTTTTGAAGGCGTCCCTGGTGCTGGTGTTTGGGTCTTTTTTCCAGGCCTTCTCGAGGGAGCGACAGAGTTTCTTCGATTTCTTAAGATCATCGTTGAACCAGGAGGCGTTTTTGCTGCCTAGTTTGATTTGACGTTTTTTCAACGGTGCTAGGATGTCGGCGCTGTTGGATAGGCATTGGGTGAGGTTAGTGGCTGCTTGGTCGGGGTTTGAGGAGTGGGCAGGGGGGTTTTGAAGAAGCGATGAGGAGATCTGGTCGATGGAGATCTTTTTACAGTTTCTTCGCAGAGTGGGTTGGGGATGGTTATGAGTTGTGGTCTTATTGTAGATAAAGTGTACGCAGCTGTGGTCCGTCCAATGGAGAGTTGTGGTGTGACTGAAGGAGACATGTTTGCTGGAGGTGAAGATAGGGTCGAGTGTGTGACCAGCGATGTGGGTGGGCATAGTGACAAGTTGTTTGAGTCCGAGGTTGGTGAGATTGTCCAGAAGGGAGGTGGCGTTGCTGTCATTGCTCTTTTCCAGGTGAAAGTTGAGGTCTCCCAGGAGAATGTATTCCTCGGAGGGAAGGGCGTGTGGGGTGATAAAGTCAGTGATATCGTTGCTGAATTGTGCACGGGGTCCTGGAGGTCGGTAGAGGAGGGTGCCTCTGAGTGTGGTCTTGGGGTCGGTGTGGATCATACGCTACGGGCTTCCATACTTCCGGTCCGTGTTCCTGCAGGAGTACTGCGCCTAGGCCCACTGGGCTGGCATCAGCTCTGTTTTGCAACGGGGTTGGAAGTAGGCCATCACTGTCGTGTCCAGGAGATTTGCTTTTATGTCTTGAAAAGCTTTGTTCGCTGATACCGTCCATTCCCATTTGTGGTCCAGCCGCGTGAGGGCTCTTAGGGGCTCTGCGAGAGCTGCCAGGTTAGGGATGAACCGGCCACAATAGGTGGCCATGCCCAGGAAACTGCGCACTTCGGTGGGGTTCCGCGGAGTGCTGGTTGCTATGATCGCTTCCGCCTTTTTGGGGTCAACTTTCAGTCCCTCCCTCGTGAAGATGTACCCAAAGAAATCTATAGATTCCTGATAAAAGGAGCATTTTGACCGGTGTAGGGTCAGTCCACTGTCTACTAGCCTTTGGAAGGTTGCCCTCAGGTGTGCATGGTGTTCTTCAAGGGTCGCCGAGTATACCAGGATGTCATCACTGAGGTTGATTACTCCACTCAGCCCGGATAATACTTCACGTATGGCGTTTTGAAATACTTCTGCGGCGGAGGACACACC
Organism: Lissotriton vulgaris; assembly: GCF_964263255.1. Taxonomy (NCBI): domain Eukaryota; kingdom Metazoa; phylum Chordata; class Amphibia; order Caudata; family Salamandridae; genus Lissotriton; species Lissotriton vulgaris. The sequence goes on along the minus strand of NC_141695.1, from coordinate 1,142,049,278 downwards.
AAAGCTCAGCCGTCTGTAGTGACGTAGTCCTACATGGGTTGAGAAGGTAATTATGTACCGACTCGCTGGTTCCAGTTCAAGTTGATGGTATCCCGAGTTGAGGTCCAGCTTCGAGAACCATTTGGCCCCATTCAGGTTGGCCACTATGTCGTCCATGGTAGTGGTGATGTGTCTCTCCCGTTTGACGGCCACGTTGGGCAACCTCATATCTACGCACAGCCTAATCGCCCCAGGCTGTTTTGGCTTGGGTGCTTCTACCAACGGGGATACCCAGGGTGTCGGGCCCGACACTTTTTCTATCACTCCAAGGTCTTCGAATTTCTGGAGCTCTTCTTCCATCTGTGGTCTCAGATTGAATGGCACCCGTCTGTGTCGGAGGGCTACTGGTCTTACAGAGGTGTCGATGTGGAGGTTGAATTTTCTCCCTTTCAGTTTTCCAAGGCCTTGGAACAATTCTAGGAATTCCTTCAAGAGGATGTCTGCATGTGCCTGGTGCACCTGGTTCGCAAAGAACACGAGCCCAAGGTCCTCTGCCGTGTGGCAGCTCAGCAGCGTGCCTTTCTTCCCTTCTGTGATGTGAAAGCTTGTTTCAGTGGAGTATTCGCCATTTACGACGGTCATCTGGATTACTCCTCTCAGCGGCAGCGGCTCGGTGCCACCGTATGTATAGATCCTGGCGTTAGAAGGTGCAAGAGGGGGCTTGGGAGACATCTTGTCGTACTGGTCTGAGTCCATGACATTTACTGATGCCCCAGTGTCTATGAGAGCTTTTATCTCTGTGCCTTCTATGGAGACGGAGCACATAGGCGGCGGCCTCCTCTTGGTTGATGCTCTGCTGACGTAGGAGATGACATACACCTCATCGTCCTCATCATCTTCATACCGGGGTCGTCTACCTTGGGCTTGACCATCTGGGGGAGGTAGTTCTTGGTCTAGCGACAGCTGCCGAATGCGTCACGGTCCTGGGCCTCGGACCTGCTGGTCTGTACTTTCCTCCTCGGCACACTGCAGAGAAGTGGTTTAGTCGACTGCATTTCAAATACGTCTTTCCTTTCGCCCCACACGTCGCCGTCGCCGGGTGGTCTTCACCACAGTACCCGCACTGGCTCCCTCGGGAGGCGGTGGCCCGTGGGCGGACTGTCTGGGGTCTCCTCTGGATAGCGTCAACTTTCTCCTCCTTGATCGGCATTGTACTAGTCATGGCCGGTGCGACCACCGGTGATCGTAGAGCGACCTCCATCTCTTCCGCTCTCGCGTCCGAAAGCTCGCGTGACCTGGCCAAAACCAGTATCTCATCCAGCGATATGCCGGGCTGTCGGAGAATAAGCTTCCTCAATAATTTTGAACGAAAGCCCACTATGATCTGGTCTCGGATTTCTTCCCTCGGGTTGGTGAACGGGCAGGTGCTGGCCAGCCGGTGCAGCCGGGCGTAGAACATGTCCACTGATTCAGATTCGGTCTGCCACGCTCTTTTGAATTTGAATTTCTCGAAGTCGTTGTTGAGTTGGGGATCAAAATGAGTGTTAAGGGCAGCGACCGCGGCGTTGTAGTCGTGCTCTGGTCCAGTGTTGGGGAGCGTTTCGAACAGGTCGTAGATCTCTGGACCCCCATACAGGATGAGAAGCGACCTCTTGACTGTCCCATCGGTCTCCCGGGTGCCTTTGAAGTAAAGGTTTAGCCTTCCTACCCACGCCTTCCATCTCGGCGCCGCCGTTGCAGGGTCCGCCGCCTCACTAAATGGGGGGACTGGCGCTGCGCCCGAGTGCATGTGGTTGTGTGGTATTGGTGCAATGGCCCCAGCCTGGTTCTGGCCCGGTGGTGGCGGTGCGACTACCACGGGTGGTGGGGCGACCAACGCGGGTGCATTCTGCCCTGCCCCGGCTTGGCCTGCTCCTGGCGCAGTATTAGACATGACTCAGGCTATGTGAATGTTGTCCGGCACTAGCTTGAGTGGCCCTGGCACACTTCTCCCCCTTGCCATGACTATCCGACAGTCCGCCGCTTGTTTGAGTGGCAGGGGGGGGGGGGGTCAAATGCTGCCTGTGTCTTTTCCCGCACGTTTTGAGCTCAGTAGTGTACTGGGTGGCTTTGCAGATGGGGCCTGGAATGTCCGTGTGGGCCCTTGGCGTTGCCAATGCCTATTGTGGAGGACAGGGCTTATAATGTCCGTGGTGCCTGTTAGGCTTGCCAAGGCTTCTTGTATGCTACGGGTCTTGCAACCCTTTGTGCTGGATGCGGGCGTTCAAACCGGGCCTTCCTTTTCAGCCGCGGGGCCCTGCCGCTCCTTGTTTCCCCTACGCTTCTCCCCTCGGGTGTTGTGCACGGCGCCGGCACTCGCAGGACTCCTCGCTGGAGAGATCAACGTGGAGGGAGCACGCTGGGCCAGGTAGGCCGCACCAGGCTGCATGGGCGGGGTTGAGATGGGGTATGACTCACCCGTGATTGCTGAAGGCTGGATGGCTGCAAGAGGTGCTCCCGGTGAGCCCCGCCAGCCAAAGGCGCTCCCGACGGGGAGAAGCGTGGGCGGGCCTCAAGCCGGAGCCAGGCACTGGAGCTAATGCGGGTGGACTCCGCTGCTGTAACCACGCGCTGCGGCACCGCAGGGTGGGGGCGGCCAGGCACGCGTGTGCTCAGACCGGCCTCGTCGCCAGTGTGGAGGGCCAGGTCAGGGCCTGACACGTGGCTGCTGAGGTACATGACACAATCACACGGACACTGTAAATGCTGGTTAGCGGGAAAGACCCAGAGCGGTCTTCTGCCTTCTTTATTTATACCCCGGTGCGAGCCCGCCCCGGGGTATGCGTGGATGCATGTTCAGATGGAAACATTGTTTGGGAGAGCCCGGATGGCTCTCTACATCAATGTGTACGTACTAACAAAATGAGTTACTCAGTAAGCTATCCAACAAGAATTCCAACTCTTTGTATACAAGTGGGTCTTTCATTGCTCATGAGCCTCTGCAAAGTTCTATTATTGGCTTTGAAAGCGCACGTCCAACTTAAATATCATTAGCCCCATAAAACAGTTCTGCACAATAACGTCAACCTCCCAAGTTTTCATTAGTTCACGCATCGCGTCATCTGCCATGCCTCCTTGTCGTAATTCGGAATTCGATATCCAAGGCATCGAAAGTGAAAAGATCCACTAGAGACCAAAACGAGGAAGGTTTAACTGGTTTCATTTACATGGGATATATTGAAGGGCAGTCACCCGAAAATATCAACAACGTAACTAGAGGCTTCACATGATGAAGGGAAAGGCAAAGCAAAGCTGCCCACGTCTCCTGTAAGCAGTAGCAGTCTTACTTTATCGAACTATCAAGCAACATTTAGCTGCTACATGGTTTGAATCGCAGAAATAAATTGCAAGTCTTTTTAGGGCCCCGATCTTACACACTGGCTGTTTTTATCTTGCTTACAGTTCGCCATTCATTAGCAAATATGAACATTCAGAAAAAAAATATCGAGGAAATTCAGTATCACCTGACGTACGATTCAACGGCATAGGTTTTAAGCGAGAGAACGCCTAAACGGAACTTTGGCGTAAAAATTGTGAGAGCTTCCTGAATCGGGAGGGTTGATCTGTAAAAGAACTTGCTTCACGTTCATTTACAGCCGCACTAAATGAGACAAGCAGCATGTGAGAGCTTCCTGAATCGGGAGGGTTGATCTGTAAAAGCACTCGCTTCACGTTCGTTTACAGCTGCACTGAATGACACAAGCAGCATGTGAGAGCTTCCTGAATCGGGAGGGTTGATCTGTAAAAGCACTCACTTCACGTTCGTTTACAGCTGCACTAAATGAGACAAGCAGCACTTAAAGCGATCGATTTCGCGATCAATATTGTTAAAAAAAAAACTCTGGCGAGTGGTGCACGTGTGCGTGCCACTGCCAACATATATCTTCAATTACCGTGGCTGTGACGGCCGCGGTAATTGAAGATATATGGCCTATGGTGCGTGTAACAGACACCAATAGGCCATGGGCGGAGCTACGCGACCGCCCATGGCCTATTGATATTCTGTTTTAAAAAAACACCCACGCCTTGGCCACTGAAAATGGACCTAGGAAACAACAGGCACAATCTGCCTGGAATTCCTACGTCCATTTTCAAAACCCCGGGAAAAGGACTCTGAGATAAGCTTACGCAGTGTAGGCTAGGCCTGAGACCTAAAAAAGGGAAGGTTGCATCAGATCCTGGTTCATATCGACCCATTACATTGATTAACACCAATATTAAAATTTATTCAAAAATCCTTTCTAACAGATTGTCATCAGTAATTACGAAAATGGTATCGCCACAACAACATGGTTTTGTCCCTGGGCGGGAAACTATTGATCATATTCGACGTGTAATTACACTGTTCGACTATACCAAGGTAACAGGAGACCCTATGGCTTTAATCCTGCTGGACGCGGAGAAAGCCTTTGATAGGGTCTCCTGGCCTTTTTTATGGGAAACACTAAGGGTTTTCGGAAAGGGGAGAGATTAATCGGAGCAATTCAAAGTATGTATAAAAATCCTATGGCTTATGTCTCAGCAATGGGAGTACAGTCTGGGTTAATCAACATCACACAAGGCACGAGACAGGGCTGTCCGTGCTCCCCGTTAGTATTTGCCATTTACATAGACCCCTAATCAGGAAGATTCAGGCTAATGAAATAATCCATCCTATTCAAGCCAGAGGAGCCTATGTTAAAATCTTGGGATATGAGGACGACTTGTCCATTTTGACAAGTTCCCCTCAGTCGGCTCTAGCCCAGATCAAGACCGTAACTCAGCAATATGGCAAGATCTCGGGATATCATTTAAATGAGGGAAAACGCAAATTGTTTGTAATGATAACGTAAGGTTTGTGGATCATCGGATCGTTGCCAGTGCCAGATACCTAGGCATAGAAATTAGCTCAAAAGTAGAGGAGATAGTGGAGATTAATTTAAAACCGTTATTACATAACGTCAACTTAGAAGCCAGTAGGATTAATAATATACATTTAACACTGATGGGTGGGTGCAATGTCATCAAAATTATTTTTCTCCCCAAAATACTATACTGTTTGCGTGCAATCCCGGTCTGGATAGACAAATAATGGTTTAAGAAATTGGATCAATTAGTTAGATGATTTTTGTGTGCTGGTCAAAGACCTAGAAGGGCCCTTAGATTGATGAGTCTTTCTAGAGACCGGGGAGGGTTGTCGGTCCCTAATTTTCAAGTTTATTATTGGGCGATTACCCGTACACAGATAGGAGATCTGGTAAATGTGGGAAGGATGGATAATTCTGATATATAAGGGATTTCTATTTATCAGTTGATTTACGGGATAGAGGCTAGGGTCCTTCTATTGCATCATATTGATTTTGCCTATTTTAAAAGGGTTAATTTTAAAGTATTACAAAGTGCTTATCCGGTTTGGACAGCAGTAAGGAAAATGTTTGGAATAGGGCGGCTACATGTTTATTCTCCTTTCCTAACGAATCCCCTTTTCCCTGAAATATTCAAAGATTCATCATTTAAAAACTGGATGAATAAAGGGATTCATTGTATTGGGGATCTCATATCCAATACAGTTATAATGTCCTTTGAGGCCATAAAAGAGAGATATGAGGGAGAGAATGAATATTCTTTCAAATATTTACAGGTTAGGAACTTTTTAATGAGGAGATCCGGGATATGGCTGCAAATTCCGCTATTGGATATGATAAATGCAGGTCGGCTGACAATCTCATCCTTATCTAAGCTGGTCAATGAGAAAAGGCTAGATGACTTAACCAAACATTTTAATAGATAGCAAATGACCTTACAAGCTGGACAGGGAGAGAGTGAGGATTCTTTGGTGTATAGCCAAACAGTGTGTATCTCGGCAAACATACAGGTACAATGTTTCAAAACCTGGTGTGATTTATATATAACCCCAGCTCGCATCTATTGATGGTGGGGGACCCCCGGGATAAATTGTCCTTGATGCAGAGTGCTGGCAGTTGACAGTACACACGTTTGCCACATGTCCTAGTCTGTTCCAACAAAAAGCCCAAATTGAACAGCGCTTAGAACAGATTTTGGGTTATCCAATTGAATTGACCCCCCAGACTATCATGTTGGGGATCTTAAACCAACCTGTGGATGAGGCGGATCGTAAATGCGTTTTAATCGTAATGGCGGTATTGCGGCTCTGCCTCGCCTCTGATTGGTTGGAACCAACTCCACCGTCAATACATGTTTGGTTTAATAAATTATTATTTGTGTATTCTTGGGAGATGTCCGTGCTCCAAAGAAGGGGTAGACATGCTTGAGGGAAGGGAGAAAATATTTGGGGCTCATTAACCAAATGGATTAATTTTGATACAGCTTAATATGATGAATTGTCATGTTTATTTCTGTTTCAATTTGTGTTTCTTCGGCTTTTTTTAGTTTTAGTCCCTTCTTCTCAAGAGGATCAACCGGGGGGTGGGGTGGGGGGGTTGGCGACACTTTAACAAAATTGGGTGTCAGATATAACTTATGTTTGTTTACGCATTACACAAGGGAGCGGTTATAATGTGTTTTTGTTTTTGTCATTTATGTCTGATGCCCTAATAAAAAAATGTTTATTAAAAAAAAAAAAGCAAATGCTTGTTTTAAGTAATACTAGATCGTCGCAAGCTACAGTGCATGCACGGTGTCTCAGGCGAGAACTAAGAAGCAGTAAATTTAAGACATGCACTTTAGTCAAGAAATCAAGTTTGGATCTGCACCAGGTTAAATCAAGTACATTATATTGTGCTAAAATTCTGGGGCCTGATTTAAACTCTAAGCCTGAATAAACTCTAAAATTTAGAAAAGCAAATTGGGAGGTTGCACTTTTCCTGGTACGATCTGTGCCTTTTACTGGACATCCCATCTAAGGGCCTAGCAAATATTTTTTTTTCCTATGGCCTCCACACAAAATTCTACCACACACCAGTTCAAGTCTATGGGTGCGTAACATTATGCACCTGTGGAGTATGGTGATAGCATTTTGCTTGTGGAGGTATATTAAGACATCCTTGAGTGTTCCTGCTTGTGCAATATGGAGTCCTTGCTGAGCGTGATCTTGGACGTGTGTGATAGTTCACTTGAAACTGAGGCGCACATGAAGTCACGCGACTCTTGAATGTGTACATCATTTCCAGCTATGCCTCTCAAAACTTTTGTGTGGAAATACCATTGTTCTAGCGTTTGTTTATATTAGGCAACCTAGTTACTAGCGGCGGCGGCTGATGAGCTTCGTGAGATTTTTTGTTTAACAACAAAAAATTATTTGTCAGCATCAGGAAGCCACAAAAGCTCCTTCCTCACAAAGAGGGAAACTCCAAGCGGTTGCCATGGGAACCTAAGATATTTTTACCGAGATTTCATAATCTTAAAGCTGCAGTACACCGCTGAAGCCACCTGCGAGCTGGGATGTACAGGGGGTTGATATACTGTGAAATGCGACAGGCGATGGGAAGTTTTACAATGATGACAAGACACCAACATTTTTTATCTAGTCTGGCACACAAGGGCAGCTGAGAGAGGCGTATTTTCTAAACAAACAGCAGCACTTTTTCAAGACCCTGTTCACTGTTCATTGGTAATAAAAATAACGTCAACGACATGATTTCTGGGAGTACAGTGCTTATTTATGAACAGTAAATCTAGGGAAAAGAGAGTAACCGCGCATTCTAAAAGAAGTTGTTGCTGTTGAGTGTGTGCAGCGCATAGTTAAGTTGTGTGGGATGGGATTGGGGGATTGATAGCTCCACCTACAATCAGGACGTGGGGAATACACCCTTTCCAGACCCACAAGCACGCATAAAACCAGGTCTACAAAAGAAAATCTGCAGCTGCTTCCCTGGACATTCCTCTGGCTCCACAGCACATAGAGAACCTGCCCATTGACTTGCAATGATTGCTCCAGCTTACGCATAGGTGCCTTGTGTGTATGTTCACCCACCCATCGGTTGCTGCACTGTACAGGTCTGCTTGAGACTCTTAATGTCCAGCCCCGTAAGGAGGGAAGCACCATTCTCGTTTTCAGTTGGGCTGCTGTGCACAGTAGTTTCTTTAGCCCACTCCAGGAGGGAGGCAATATATGCACCTCTAAATAAACACAAGATGATGGGCGTAGCGCTGAACGTTTTCAACCACTCACCCCCAGCCACAGATCTGGGTTTAATCCATTGTTCTTTTGCTCACTGTGTCCCAGCCATATGCAAATCAGTCTTAACCCTGTTCCTTATGGGAACAGTCCAGCCTGAACTGCCAAGCCAGGTCTTCCCTGGACTGGAAACAAGCATCATGGGACTGGTTTCGGGGTTTCACCCCTCATCAGCCAAGCTAGCTTGACTCCAGATACCCAGCAAGCAAGGAATCCATGTCTGGGCACACCCCTGGCCACTTAGGGTGAACATAGCAAACACAACAAGATGATGGACGGAGTGCTGTAACTTTTCAACCACTCACCCCCAGCCAAGTATGTGCACCTCTGTCTGCACTGGACAAGGATTCATGTTAACTGCCTCCCGTGATTGGCACAAAAGTCATACATGAGTCAAAGGGTCTATGATGGCTGACGCCAACCTTTGGTGAGGATCGCAGGTAGTAACGGAGCCATCAGTGGCCCCAACATGGCCTTCTGCTTCTGGCACAGTTGGAATCCACTGCTCATCAGTGCAGACTTCTGGGTGACTAATTTGGTCCACGGATCAAGGCTAGCTTGAGCCAGTGGTAGGCCATGCTTCATAAAAGTGTAGCTGCATTGGCTGAAAAGACAGGACAAGAGCTGGACCTCTATTGGTTCCTGTGGTTACCTTTAGCGGTGACATGGAATGGACAACCAACTGGTCTCATGGGTGCTTTCTTTTCAATGGAGCGAGTTCTTCCCTCTCAGTGAGTGGGAAGGTGGATCCGACTATCACTCTCAGGTATACAGGTGCCCATTTACAGGACTCTGGGTTTTAATGAGGAAACGTTTCTGCTGTTTTGAGTTTTCTTCCTGGACTACTGCTACGTTTCTGGACGATACCTAGGAATTAGTTTTGGTGCAGTGAGACACATGTCACTTTACATGCCTCTTGCTGTTCGCCTCCCTATTTGTCTTACTGGCCCAAAAATCATCCAAACAGCCACCAGCCTATTCTCATGAAGTAGGCAGGGGGGGGCGGGGGGGGGGGGGGGGAATCGGTGCCGAAAGCACCCCTAAAAATAACCATGCTGATTTTCAGAAGTGAATGAGCAATAAACACTCCTTTACATTTTGTTGTTATCTTGTCAAATTTGCTGACCATTCAAAGACAGAGGTAAAATATTAGGCCCTGCATAGTGAGGGAGGTTGGTGTTTACTTTTCTCTCTCTCACAGCAGAGAGAGAGGATTTATGGGACAATCTTGCTGACCACTGGGGGTTGAAAGGAAAAGCTGTGGGATGTTATTTGTTTCTAGCGCTCAACAAACCTTAAATGCCAGTAAATAAACAGCACAAATATTCCAGAATATATCTGAGTTAGGAAAGCCTAAATGAAGCATATTTTATTGAAATTCTGAAGTGTGGTGGACTCAAAAAATTTGAATGTGATCAAAACAAATCAATGCACTAGGGCATGCCAATTTCCACACATTATTGTTTGTGCACTGTATATTTTTATCAGTAAAACTGTATGTCTGTGGAAATGTATAGGCAATTTCAATTGAAAGTGTATTTCCAAAATCGCAGTATGCTATCACATCATTCATACCCCACTGTATGCCACTCCACTCTACACCACTCTACATCACTAAAGTTTTTACCTGCACACTTGATTGTTCGCTGACTCCCCGCCCTGGTCCATCGCGGCTGAGTGCCGTTTGCATGGAGGGCGTGGCAGGTTGCATCGGGGACGTCAGCAAGGCACATCCAGTTTGGGAGGAGGTGGAGGAACTTTCCCACGCTCCCTCCCTCATTAGTCCGATGTACGCACGCCTAAGGAAAGCCCATCTGCGCCCGTCCCCGACCGGCCGGGACTAGGGGCTAGTAGCCCTGCATCTTTTAACCTTACTCCTTATACCACACAGCACTACTCAAGGGAGACACTGTTAGCGATAGCCCTACATTCATTAAGTGACAAAATACAGTGCATGAAAGCTCATCCAGGAAACACGGAAGGTCCATTCTCCTACCCTGGATGCAAATGAGATAGCTTAGCACAAGCAGATCGACCTACCATAGAGATAGATGATCAGTTTAAAGTTAGATGCCTATACTTTAATTCCAGGTCAGTACCCACATGCTCTCTTGATATTTGGGACATCCTAAATGAGAAGAAGCCTGACCTGGTTTTCATAACTGAAACCTGGTTGGATGAAAACAATTCCCCCGGACATTGCCAATGCCCTACCCACAGCATACAAAATACTAAAACAAGATAGTCAGGGACGAAAGGGAGGGGGGCTGGCTGTTCTTTTTGAGTCCGTAATGGACGTGACGTGAATGGAGAGGTTTGGGAAGTCAAGCGGGCAGAAAGAGAGAGATGCGTTTAGAGTTAATTAACATCTAAACAGGAGCTATTTGTAAAATATCATGTATACTTGAAGACATTTTGAAGGATAATGACCGCTGTTAGAAAATCTGTTGTTATTTGATCTAATAATTTTGAGGAACTGTTTGATCTAATTTGCAGTAAGACATTAGACTTCTTGCAATATTATGGTGATACACTTAGGGTGGGGCCAATGGTACTTTTATATTGAATATTTTGTATACATAATTCTGAGAACCTGTAAAGTTCAAATTATAATTGTGTGTTTTTATTGTTAATTGTAGTGAACCCCTGACAAAGGGCCCCAGCGGCCCGAAATGCATTGGGTCCTAATAAATGCTGCCATATGATGAACAAAAGCATCAGTACGTGTTTTTGAACAGAGGTCCGGACGGACACATAAATAGCATGAGAAACTTAGAAAATTGGCTTGATTCTGTGCGCGTGGAAACTAAACAGACAAACAGGATAAGATGGAATAAGTGAATGATTACATGGAATAAAATTGGAACATATCGTCAGAAACATGAAAGTAATAATGCAGCAAGCTGTGCCTTTGGAGTGGGACGAAATGTCGCCCCATAATATTCAGTATCTAATTTCAAGTGCCGCCTGGGTAAGGTGCTCTTCCACGGAGCACTCACAACACAGTAATTTGGAGTAGCATTTGATTAATTTTGAGAATAGGTGTGCATTCCCTACCCCATGATGCATGTTCTGTTTAAAGAGCATCTCACCTGTCTCGATACTGAAGTTGCACCACTAGTAGAACACGAAGTACTAGCATTCCAGGTGTCTACAGAGGGTCACGCAATGCTCGGTAGAGCAGTGATCTATAATCCACCAGGACATCAAACAGAACTTAGTGCCAAACTATTTGTCCAACTATTCCCCTCCTGCCTGAAACATCAGAACTACCTAGTAATAGGAGACTTCAATGTCCACTTTGAGAAAGTACAGAACCCCGCAGTAATGAACCTCGAAAACGACATGCAGATTCTTCAGCTTAAGCAATGGGTCGAAGGACCCACACATACAGCAGGGCATTCCTTAGATCTACTATTCTCTAATATATAGTCTACTAGAATACAGGAGATCAAACCCCTATCCTGGACAGATCACTCACTTATATACTTTTCATTCAGCCTATCAGGAAACAAAATCAAACCCCCCAAGTCCTTGTGAGCTGCAAATAGAGCCTGGAGGTTGGTCACCACAGACTCGTTTCAGTCCCATTTCTCCCCCAAGAAAACTATGGCTGATGGCACTCTTCCAGTCAACATGGAAGCGGTATAACTTGAAACTGAAATCACTAACACTCTGGACGTTTATGCTCTCAAACTAAAACCTAAATTGAGAAACAGACCCAATCTGAAAAGTGGTACTCACCAGAATTTAGAGCATTGAAAAGAAAGTGTAAAACAGTAGAACACGACTGGGGACTGTCCAGACAGGAAACAGACAGGATAAAATATTAGAAAGAGTTGAGGAACTACAATAACGCAATCAAGAAGGCAAAGAAAACCTACTTCGTGCAGCGGATAAATGAGACCTGCAACTCGGCAAAAGAACTAATGAGACTAGTGGGGGAACTTTGTAAACCAGCTAGCATGTCCCCTCAGAGGAAGACTGTGAAAAGATCAGCATATTTTTTGCTGATAAAATTAGTAACATCTATTCCTCATTTGGTACTAATACCCTGTTAGTTGCAACTAACTGGGAACACCTGCCCCCACCCAGATGCATCAGCATGCAAGGGTAACCTCTCCTCATTCACAGAGGAAGATGTTGCCAAAGCCATGTGGGATGTAAAATCAGGATCCCCCTGGACCCATGCCCCCATTTTATTTTCTCCAGGATCACACCTACAATATGTCCATATGTAACTCACCTGTTCAACAAGTCTCTTGACACAGCAGTATTTCCAGAGATTTGGAAACAGGCCATAGTGAACCCCCTGTTGAAGAAAGCTGGATCAGATGTTCATAATCCGGAAAATTACCAGCCTGTCTCTCAACTTCCATACATCTCCAAAGTCCTGGAGAAACCGGTGAATAGACAACTGTCCAATTACCTTGAGTCCAACAAGCTACTGGACTGCTCTCAAACTGGCTTTAGAGCCACTAACAGCACAGAAGCTACTCTCCTAGCCGTCCTAGACGATATTAGATCGCTGACCGATCAGGGGAAGGCTGTCACCCTGATCCTGTTGGACCTGTCAGCAGCTTTCGACACGGTCTCACACAACCTTTTACTGGAAACTCTCCATGAAAAGGGTATCCATGCCAAAGCTCTTCAGTGGTTTAGCTTCTCTCTGAGCCACAGAACACAAACGGTACTAATGGGCCAGTATTCATCTAAACCAAAAACTGTCAGCTGTGGTGTCCCATCGGGAGCCTCCCTGAGTCCTACACTTTTTAATGCCTATGTGTCATCTGGAGACAAGTTCAGATTTTTGCTGTCGGAGACTACGGAAGACTATATATCAAGACTTTTTCCAACAATGAGAGATTTGATCACGTAGGGACGTAATATTCTGTACAACATGGACTACTGTACTTAAAGCGCTGGATTATGGATCAGTGATTGTGTTTCACCTTTTCATGTTGTTGATTTACAGCTTCACACATTTTTGTCAGGAAATAGGTTAAACAATGTTGTAATTACACAATGGGAAGGCTTGAGGATTGTGGGATGTGAGTATGAGCTGCGGCGGCTGAGTGTGAAGTTCGGGGTGTTTGTTTTGGGCGGAGGATGGGATATTAGATCGGAGGGGAGAGGGCAGTTTGTACGTGGATGTTTGGTTCCGAGAGATGTTTTTGATTGGTATTTGAGCGAGAGTCAGGGAGGTGGTATTCACGTGTTAGGGTTATTTTTCGAGTCAGGCAAAGTGCATTGTGGGGTTTTGAGTATCTGGATTGGTTTTTGATTGTATCAGGTGGGTGGGCGGTGATTGAGGTCACCTGGGTGTAAGCATGAGTTCTATAATGGTTCGCAAGTGTGGTTGATTGTGAGAGCAGTTTGGGAGAGGGAGTGAGGAGGATGTCGGTTGAAACAAGAGTACAGGCTTGTGATTATATTGTTGAGAGTAAGTACAGATTCGAATGTTGATTATTTCACTTTGGATAAGGTTGGGAAAAACTGTGGGAGGGCACTACTATGTTGGTTACAGCAGGGGTGAGCACATTATTTTTGTAGCATTTCATTAAAGGGGCTGGTTAGAAAGATTTTGTTGATATTGTGTCTTCGTAAATAGTATTTTTAATTTGTAATTCTACGCAATCGGTATAGCTGTTTTCGTTGTATTTTCCAGAGACCCCTGACGAAGAGCCTTTTGGCTTGAAATACATTGGGTAGTACTAACATGGTCTACGTTGCTGTTTATTGAATCACGTGTTGCTGTTAAAAAACCTGGAATGGAAAGCCGCCGCATTTGAAAATGTGTAATAAACATCTTTATGGAATTTCGTTGTCTCCGTGGCATTGGCATGAAAAAAGAAGGATTTAAACAATGAATAAAAAGTCAACTTTGGAGAAAAGTTGGTTGAAGGTGATGGATTGTAAAGGGAAAAGTTCCCAATATCGCAGTGCGCCAGCCTGGTACGTTCGCAACGTGCCCTCAAGTTTTCATTATGTGTCATCTTTGGCATTGACTAGCAGGAAATGGGGATTTGGTATCTGCTCCTATGCGGATGACACACAGACACAGCTGATGATAGCCATTTAAGAAAGGCATGAGGACACCAGGGTAAAACTAAATAACTGCCTATCGGAAATGGCAACCTGGATGTCTTAACACTGCTTAAAGCTAAACGCAGGAAAATCTGAAATCCTGCTCTTTGGAGGAGCCAATTTGATCTGGGATGCCATGTGGTGGAATAAATCCCTAGGAAATGCTCCAGCCCCCAAATCATGCGCAAAAACCTGGGTGTATTTATTGACAATACTCTGTCCATGCAGAATCATGTGCAGGTCCTATGTGGCGGAGGATTTGCGTCTCTGAAGCTCTTAAGAAAGCTTTTTCTCTGGTTTCCTCTTGAATGCAGAAAAAAAATCACACAGGACTTACTCATCAGCAGAATGGATTATGGTAATGCAATGTGTGTAGGAATGGCAGGGTAACTTTTCTCATGCCTACAAGTGGTACAGAACACGGCGGCCAAGCTGGTGTGCAATAAAAGCAAATTTAGCTCAGCATGTGCCTGCATGAGACAGCTACACTGGCTACCCGTGCACCAAAGAGCAAGATTTAAGCTGCTTCGTCATGCACCAAGGTCCTGTACCACCACACCCTATAATTCTTCAGAATAAAATCGAACTCTACATCCCCACGAGATGTCTAAGGTCACATCATCAAGCGTTGGCCAGGCCTAAACCCATAAAGAAAGTGAGAGCAGGAGGCCGATCGTTCTCACATCTGGCAGCTAAGCACAGGAGCAAACTACCTCAAGCACTGCGTCTTACTATGGACTATCTAACATTTAGGAAAAACCTTAAAACTCAGCTGTTTCCCAAGGATTAAGTGTTGACAGTCTACATGCACCCAGTAGTACCTCAACCATGCGATTCCTGCAACCCAGCGCCGTCATACCCAACAGGATGAATGTTGCGCTCTATAAATAAATAAATAAATAATAATAATCACTCCATGACACTCTACACCACTCCATGACACTCTACATCACTCTATGCCACTCTACGCCTCTCCACCCCATGCCACTACATACTGCTCCATTCTTCCACACTCTACTTCACTCTATGCCACTCTACCCCACTCTATGCCACTGTACTCCACTGTACTCCAAGACACTCTACACCACTTCTACCTACTCCAGGCAATGCAGATCCAGTCTGCAACACTCTACTCCATTCTACACACCACTCCACACTATGCCACTCTGCTCCACTCTAAACCACTCCTCTCTATGATACTTTACTCCCCTCTACGCCACCCCACTCTATTACACGCCCACTCTCCAACACTCTACTCTATGACACTGTTCCACTCTACACCACTCCATGCCACTTTATTTCACTCTGTGCCACTCTACTCTACGCCACTCCACTTTATTGCACAAACTTTACTCCACTCTATGACACTCCACAACACTTCACTGTACACCCCTCAACTATACTACCATACTCCACTCTACAACACTACACCGCTCTACAACACTCCACTCTAAGACATTCTACGCCACTCCAATCTGTGCCACTCAACACCACTCCACTCTACTACACTCTACTCCACTCTACCACATTCCGCTCTACCAATCTCCACTCCACTGCACTCTAATCCATGACACACCACTCTACGACACTCCACTCCACTACACACCACTACATGACACTCTACTCCACTTTACACCATTTCACTCTACACACCACTCTACTCCACATTCTATGCTATTCCCCTCTGCCACATTCTATGCCATTCCACTCTGCCACATTCTATGCCACTGTGCACCACTCTACTCACTCTATACCACTCCACTCTACACCAATCCACTTTACAAGACTACTCCACTCTATGCCACTCCACTCTATGCAAATCTATGACACTCTAAGCCACTCCACTCTATTGCACTCTACTCCACTCTATGCTACTCCACTATACTCCACTCTACACCACTAGAGACTACACCACTCCACTCTAATATACTTTATGCCACTCCACTCCACTCTATGACAGTCTACTTCACTTTACTCTACTGCACTGCATGGCACTCTATGACATTCTACTCTTCTGCCCACTACAACACTCTATAACACTCCACTCTTGTCCACTCTATGACACTTTATGCCACCCCACTCTACGACACTCTACTTCATTCCAGTCTACAACACTCTACTCTTCGCCACTCCACCATATGCCAATCTTTGCCACTCCATCTATGACACTGTACACCACTCCAGTCTACGACATTCTACTCTACTGTGGCCCACTGCACTCTATGACACTCTATCACTCCACTCTACATCACTCCAATCTATGCCACTCCTCTCTACGACACTTAACTCCACTCCTCTCTATGGTACACTACTCGACTCTATGCCTGTCCACTCTACGCCACTTCACTCCACGCCATTCTACTCTATTCTACTTCACTCTATGTCACTCTACTCAACTCTATGCCACTTTTTGCCACTTTGCTGCACTCTACACTACTCCACTCTGCTCCACAACACTCTACTGCACTCTACGATACTCCATGACACTCCATCTATGCTACTCCACTCTACGGTACCCCACTCTATGACACTCTATGACACTCTACTCCACAACATTCTACACCACTCGACTCTGCGACACTCTATGCCATCCACTCTAAGACTCCACTCCACTCTAGGACACTACTCCACTCCCCTCCACTCTACACCACTCTATGCCACTCCATGACATTCTACTCCTCTCTATGCCACTCCACCCTATGACACTTTACTCGAGTCTACGCCATTCCACTCTGTTGTACTATACTTTAGTCCACACTGACACTCCAAGACACTCCACTCTATGTAGCTCCACTCTTCTACGGCACTCCACTCTATGACACTACTCCCTCTATGACACTTCACTCCACGACAATCTATGCCACTCCAATGTGTGACACTCTATGCCACTACACTCTACAACACTGTCAGCGCGCTTTCACTACCTTAAATACCCTTCATGAAGCGCACCAGCAACTATGACTGGGAGCAGTGTAGTCCAAGTTTAAAAAAAGTTTTTTAACTTTAGTGCTCCCTGACTGGAGCCATCCCTCTCTTCGATTCAGTAGCAGCTGATAAATATTTTAATAAGAAATACAGATAAGGGTTGTAAGTTTTATATATTTTTATATTTTATAAATATGTATATAGATAACCTCTCCTCAAGAAAACCTTCACAGACCCCAGCAATCTCCAGAACTACCGCCCCATCTCATTGCTCCTGTTTCTGTCAAAGACCTAGAGAAGGCCATCAACAGTCAGCTCACCGAACACCTGGAGAGAAACAACCTGCTAGACCCTTCCCAATCAGGGTCAGAGCCAACTACAGCACAGAGACCACCCTGATTGCGCCACTGATGACATCCGCACCCTACCCGACAGAGGAGAATCGCCCCCTGCCCTTTCACAACCTCTCTGCAGACATCAACACCGTTTCCCACCCCACACTCATCAAAAGGCTGCACCAGATCGGAATCAAAGGAGACGGAGCC
This sequence comes from Lissotriton vulgaris, assembly GCF_964263255.1. Taxonomy (NCBI): domain Eukaryota; kingdom Metazoa; phylum Chordata; class Amphibia; order Caudata; family Salamandridae; genus Lissotriton; species Lissotriton vulgaris. The sequence continues at coordinate 1,142,031,566 of NC_141695.1, read as the reverse complement.
AGATGAATGGCATCATTCCTCATGAGACCACGTAGAGAATCTGCCTCCCCCTTCACCTCGCAAACCAAGAGCATCATCTGACGCGTCCCCCAAGCTTCATCCCTCAGCCCCACCCTCTTCATCTACATGACGTCGTTAGCTGACATCGTCAGAACCCACAACATAAACATCACATCCTATGTCGCTCTCTGCAGACTCTACTACAATAAAGATCATCTTTCACAACTGCATGAAGAACGTCGCAGCCTGGAAAAAGGACAACTGCCTGAAGCTCAACACGTACAAGACTGAAGTTCTTATTTTTGGCAACAATGCCCCTTCTGGAACAATACCTGGTGGCCCATGGACCTCGGACCCACCCCCACACCAAAAGGCCACACCCACAACCTCAGCATCGTTTTTGCCAGCAAACTTACCATGAAAGAATAGATCAGACACAGCCTCTTCGACCTGCTTCCATCTCTTCGCATGCTCTGAAGAATCTTCAAATGGCTACCCACAAGCACCAGGAAAACAGTCACACAGGCCCTAATTCCCAGCTGTCTCAACTACGGCAACACACTGTATGCAGGCACCACCATTGAACTCATGAGAAGGCCTCAGATGATACAGAACTCAGCGGCAAGACTGATCCTCAACTTGACCAAACAGACCCACATCACCTACCACCTGACAAACCTCCACTGGCCCCCCAGACAGAAAAAATACGAATTCAAGCTACTGACTCACGCCTACAAAGCCCTCCAAGACCAAGCATCATCATACATGAACAGCCGCCTGAATTTCCAAAGAACCATGTAGAAACCTTCGCTCTGCCTTACTTGCCCACGCACAGACATCGCACTATTGCCGTAGTCACTGGCTTCTCTCACCTTGCCACCAAGTCCTGGAATGCCCTCCCCTCACCACATCCGAACATCACCCTTTCTGACAGAGTTAAGAAACTCAGACCTGGCTTTTGGACTAAGCGCAGCAACCCAGTGATAAGTCATGCTATACAAGTACTGATTGAGAAAAGCTTTGGTAGGTTACAAAATATATCATAAGGGAATTTAGCAGCAAAGCATTTAATACAAAAGTATAAAGAACTCAATAACATTTTAGGTAAAATCCGGCATAGTCCCACATTCTAAGAATGGGGAAAGGGAAGTGTATTACCACAAAAAATATACATCTTTTTATAGGACTTTAAACAAAGACAGTCGTACATTCTACGTGGGTACAGGTTTCTAAGAATATGAACCAATAGAGTTATAAGAAACAATTTACTCTAGAATACATTTGAGGATTCCTCATTTGAGCATTACATTGAATGAAAAAACCTTCTCACTGTTAGTTTGACAATCCAATGGATACATTTTATGCTGTAGCCTGAGACAATTGAGGCATCCTTGGAATAAAGCAAAGAGGTCTCTGACAATGTATTTACAGTTTATTAGTGTGAGTCTTGCAGTTTTGTACGTGTGACAAAGAAAAAGACAACATAGGACGGATGTATGACGGTACCACGCGTACTTTTACAACGCGTACCGTTACAATGCTACTTTTACCACGCAAGTCGTTACAACGACTTGCGTGGAGGGGCGCTGGATAGTACATTTTTTAATTTACTATTCCAACTCCAGTCCCCGTGGACTCTAGGGAAGGAGTTGGATAGTAAATTAAACTATTTACTATCCTGGAGCGCCTCCCAGCGCAAGTCGTTGTAATGACTTGCGTGGTAAACGTAGCGTGGTAACAGCACCGCGTTGTAAAAAATGTGTGGTAACCGTTGTATACCCATAGGACACGTGATCTTGGTGATGTTGAAAGAAGATGGAGGACTTTGTAAACATCCAAGAAAAAAAGGGAGATACCCTATGTACCAATATGGGACAGGGTGATATGATCTAAAACAAAAGACAGTCCCTAAGTGTAGGAATATACCCTCCGTCAAGGCGTCCCTTGTATTAATGAGACACAGCCTGACCTGAAGAATACCCTTATAATTCTGACATAACACTCAATCTTGACTAGACAACAAATAATACACAAAAGAAAAGCAGTTTGGTTAGGTACTCAAGGTCCAAATTTAAGTCTTGTGGCATTCAAAAAAAGATCCTTATATTTGTATATCTTAAAAGCAGTGATTTATTTAAAAATTGTCTCATTACAATACATAACATTCAATATTACATAATAATACAAACAAATTCAATAAAAACCAAAAAGTCGACGCAGCGTTTCGGTGTCTTGACGGGTTAGTCACACCTTCTTCAGGACGGTTTTTAAAATCACTCCAAATACTGAGCGAATCTGATAATGATAAACAATCTGTGATAACCTCTATTTCTTATTCCTTTAGAGGCATGTTTTCAGCATATTTAAATTATTTCCACCTTGATCCAAATGCTTATATACTGGATAGGTCTGCTGTACCAGGGATGTCCCATATGCTGTACCAGGAAGAAGATGACAGGGAGGCCGCTGGTCGTTCTTCAGATAATCTGAGATAAGGAAGCACGAAAGCAGACGCATAAAGTCAGAAGCGGGAGTAAAGAATCATAGCTCCTCCAGACCCCATGAGGTGGTTCTAAGCTTCAAACCGAAGCTAAAGTGTACATAATTACTTTACCCATACGGTGGTCATACGGTGGTCATCCCTGGTACAGCAGACCTATCCAGTATATAAGCATCTGGATCAAGGTGGAAATACTTTAAATATGCTGAAAACATGCCTCTAAAGGAATAAGAAATAGAGGTTATCACAGATTGTTTATCATTATCAGATTCGCTCAGTATTTGGAGTGATTTTAAAAACCGTCCTGAAGAAGGTGTGACTAACCCGTCAAGACACCGAAACGCCGCGTCGACTTTTTGGTTTTTATTGAATTTGTTTGTATTATTATGTAATATTGAATGTTATGTATTGTAATGAGACAATTTTTAAATAAATCACTGCTTTTAAGATATACAAATATAAGGATCTTTTTTTGAATGCCACAAGACTTAAATTTGGACCTTGAGTACCTAACCAAACTGCTTTTCTTTTGTGTATTATTTGTTGTCTAGTCAAGATTGAGTGTTATGTCAGAATTATAAGGGTATTCTTCAGGTCAGGCTGTGTCTCATTAATACAAGGGACGCCTTGACGGAGGGTATATTCCTACACTTAGGGACTGTCTTTTGTTTTAGGACTTTGTAAACATAACTTGAGTTAGCATGAGCCAAAACTGTGATGCTTTCAAATGAAAAGAGATCTGCTCTAACAACAGTACTCCACTCTACAACATTCCATTCTACAACATTCCACTCTACCACACTCTACTCTATGACACCACACTCTACGACACTCAACTTTGCCACATTCTGCATCATTCTTTCCTACTCTACGCCACTCTACTCCACTCTAATCCACTCAACGCCACTCCACTGTTCCAGACTAATCCACTCTACTTCCCTCCACTCTATTCCACTCCATGAAACTCTAAGCTACTCCACTCTATGCCACTCCACTAAATGCAATTCCACTCTACACCACTCCACTCTATGACACTCTATGACACTCCAATCTACTCAACCCAATGCCACTCCACGCCAATTTACTCCACTCTACGTTACTCCACTCTACCCCACACCACTCTATGACACTATGACACTTCACGCTATTGGCCTCTACTCTACGACACTTCACTCTACAATACTCTACTTCCCAACATTGTATGCTACTCCACTCTGTGACATTCTACACCATTCCATTCTATTCTATGACACTACTCTACTCTAGGACACTACTCCACTCTATGTTTCTCCACTTACTGACGCTATATGCTATTCCATGACTCTACACTACTTCAATCTATATCACTCTATGCCACTCCAGTATACGGCACTCTACGTCACTCCACTCTGCTCCACTTTACTCCACTCCACAGTATGACACTCCAACCCACTCTATAACACTCTACTTTACTCCACTCTATGAGCCTCTAGTTCACTCTACACCACTCACCTCTATGAAACTCTACTCCATTTCAGTCCACAACACTACTCTCCACTCTATGACACGACACTTTACTCCACTCTATGGCCCAAAACTCTATTATACTCTACTCCACTCCACAACACTCTACTTCATTCTATGATACTCCACTCTATTCAACTCTACTCTTCACCACTCCACTCTATGCCTCTACCTTTTAGCCATGCTGAACAGCTGCCATGTTGGTGTACAGCATCTCTAAAACAAATAGACCAGACCTATTGGCTTTGCCCATGCTTATTTGATAAAAGAAGGAGAACAGGAGAGTTGATGCACTCCGCCTATATTGCAAATATGAATGAGTCATTAAAAGGGGGTGGGACAGAATGGAATAGGTCTACTGTTTTAAAAAAAACTATTTTGAGGAGGTAAAAGAAGAGGGAGCACGTGAGTGGTCAGTTCAGAGTGAGATGGCAGGGTGAGAGAACCCCGTCTGTGAGAGAGGGTGGTTGGCGAAGGTGAAGAGTAAGAAGGCAGGGTGGATCGCTAAGGTGTCTGCCTAATGGTGGAGATTTTTGACGATAAGAATACATTAAAATTACTAAGATATTACGAATTGTCTGAACGAATAAGAAAGCATATTCAAAATAAGTACGGAAGAAATGTTTAAAAAGTAACAAGTTTTAAAAGGCACCTGTATCACAGCAGTTTTGTTTCTTTTTCTACTTTGGCTGCACTATGAGGGACAAGTATAATGAAAACTTGCAGACCAGAATAAAGAGAAGATAAGGAGGACTGTGTAAGACGGGATGATGGGCAAAGTGATATAAAGGAAGCAGTGTAAACAGACAACATAGAAGAATATATATAAATGGACATTGAAGAATGATAAAGAAGCCGAATGAAGGGTCAAGCCATAGATGCATGAGTAAAGACATGAGAGTACGACCAGCTGTGGGGGTCGGAGGTGGTAGGCAAGAGTGAATATCCTATTGACAACTGAACGTTAAAGTCATCCTCGCCTCCGTTTACTTACCCCTGAACCCTATATTCTTCCTTACCTACCTTTACCCCTATCCACCGCTGAAACCTCAAGTCAGTCTCACCTCCTTTTACCTCAACCCACCCCTGAATCATCAAGTCATCCTCGCCTTCCTTTACATTTACCCACCACTGAAGCTCAAGTCACCCTCACGTCTCTTTATTTCTACCCATATCCAAACCCTGAAGTTACTCTCACCACCCTTTACCTCGACCCACTCCATAACCCTCAAGTTGCTCTCTCCTCCCTTTACCTCTACCCATACCTACACCCTCAAGTCACCTTCACCTCCATTTACCTCTACCCTCTTCAGCACCCTAAAGTAACCCTCACTTCCTTTTACTTCTACTTACCCCTTACCATTCAAGTCAACCTCACCTCATGTTACCACTATCGATGCCAAACCCTCAAATCAGCCATACCTCCCTTTAAGTCTACCCACTGCTGAAGCCTCAAGTAACCCTCACATCCCTTAACTTCGCCAAATCTCTAAATCCTGAACTTATTCTCACCACCACTTACCTCTACCCATGGCATAACCCCAATTTCACCACCATCTCCCTTTAAATCTACTAAAATCTGAAGACTCAAGCCACCCTGAACTCCCTTTACCTCTACCAACCCCTGAACACTCATCACTCTCACCACTCTTCGCCTCTACCCACTCAAAATCCCTAAAGTCACCCTGACCTCCCTTTACCTTTACCCACACCAGAACCCTCAAGTCAACATTACTTCCCTTTACAATTACCCACCCCATCACCCTCATCTTCCTTTATTTCTACTCACCTTTAAAGTCTAAAATCAATCTCTCCGCCCCCATCGTGGCAAGTCACCGTTACCTTCCTTTACCTCTACACACCCTTCAACTCTCAAGTTACCCTCACCTCCCTTTTGTTCTAACCACCCATGAGTCCTCCAGTAACCCTCACCTCCATTGCCAGTACCTGCCCCTGAACCCTCAAGTCACTCTCACCTCCCTTTACTTTTAACTACCCCTGAACCCTCACATCACTGTCATCTCCCTTTACTGCGGCACACCCCAACTGTAAAATCACCTTTACCTCAAATTACCCCTACCCACACCTCAACCCTCAAGTCACCCTCACCTCCCTATACTTCTACCCACCACTGAACCCTAAAGCTACACTCAAATCCCTGTACCTCTACCCTCCCCAAACCCTCAAATCATTCTCACCTCCCTTTACCTATACTTACCCCTGAACCCCCAAGTCACCATCACAGCCCTTTTCCTCTACCCACAATTGATCCTCCAAGTCACCCTCAACTCCTTTTAAATCTAGTCGCACTCACCTCTATATACCTCTACCAACCCATGAACCCCACCCCAAGTCACCCTTACCTCCTTTACCTCTACTCACACCTAAACCCTCAAGTCCCCTTCATCTCCATTTACTTCTAACCACTGATGAGTCCTCAGGTTCACATCACATCCCTTTATCTCTACCCTCCCCAACCTTTCAAGTCACCCTCAATCTATTAAAAGCAGAGCTCTCATGTCATCCACCTCCAGTTGCCTCTAGCCACCTCTGAAACCTCAAGTCACCCTCACTTCCCTTTACCTCTATTGACCTTTGAACCCTAAATTCACTGTAATGCATCTACCTCTATCCACCACAAAACCCTAAAATTACCCGTACCTCAATTTAACTCTATGCACCCTGAACCCAGAAGTCAACCTCCCCTCCCTTTACCTCTACCCACCGCTGAACCATATATTCCCCCTCACCTTCCTTTACTTCTACCTATCCCTGAATCCTCAAGCCCCCTCACCTCCCTTTAATTCTACTCACTCCTGAACCCTCAAGTAACCTTACCAGTCACCTCACCTCCCTTGACCTCTACCATCCCCAATCCTCAAGTTTTCCTCACCGCTCTTTACCTCTACCCATTTCTTAACCCTAAAATCGCTTTTTTTTCTTAAAGAACATAAATGTTTTTTTATTTAAGAAATGTACTTACCTGCTGTGAAATATTGGGTTGTTGGCTGAGGGGGTGTGAGCTCTTCTCAACCAACAGTCATAATTCTTGTTGTGTTGAACCACAGACAGTCACTAAGTTAAACTGTGCTTAACACTCTGGTAGCTTGGCACAAATGCAGCTAGTGAAAGCACGCAAGATTTCCCTAGAACATTACACACATACACTTCTACTCTTCCAACTTTCAGATAAACGACTTGCGTTCACTTTCCTATCATAACATTAGAGCATTGTTTTTTCTTTAAGGGAACCCCCTATACTTAAAATGGAGCCAAACAACAAATCCCTCGAATTCAGATATAACACTTACAAATGTATAGTTTTATTAAAATGATAACTGTCAATAATTAAAAGAAAAGGGAACAGTTCTACATACAATAAAATTAGCACCAATTTGGACCCTTATAACACAATAATTACTAATACATACAATTATATTCAGTGCAAAGACATACGATCTGTACCATTAAACTATGGAAACAGATATAGGTTCTGTTGTCTTGAGAGATCCAACAATATTATACTAGAGGGGGAAACCTGGTGAGAGCCCTGTGGTTCCTCCATGTTGGATTCTTTAGGAAACAATGCGTTGACCCGTTTCAGTGGTAACAACAAAGAATAAACAACCACCTTCTTCAGGACTCAACAATTACGGAAATTTACTCCTCCATCTAAAGAAAATGTATATACACTAGATTTAATAACTTACAGACAACATATGTGTAACATCAATCACAGCTTTTCTTTTATGAGTTCCCCATTTTCGGTTGATCCTCATATACTAATAGTATGGATAAATATTTGAGACACTAGAGAACTGCATTGCGTTTCTATTCATTTCTGTATTCTCATACATATTACAACATTTACATCCTTATGTTTATGTATTTTTACAACAAATCATCTGCGTAGCATCTGAATCCATAATCTTAGGGAGGACCCTTCCACGGTTGCCTAAAAGCAAAAGCAATACTCCTGCTCGCTTTCATTCATGCCACTATATCTCCTCTTACTCCATGTCTCTAGTTTCACTCACCATTTTGCAGCTAGGCCTCACTTAGAGGCAATGAGTAAAGTATTTATAAAACACTTCAAACAGTAATAAAATGAAAACACAGCATAAGAAAAACCCAACACCAAAATAGAAAAATAGAGTAATATTTTATAAATTATTTGACACCAAATTGATAAAAATTCAATCAGTAGAACCGGAGATATGAAATTTCAAAGATTTCAATTTAGTATAGCTCCTAAAAGCATAAAGTGGCACTCACGTTCTTCTGGTCATTCCAGACTGTATGCAAGTCACAAGTTCAGGCAGACCTAGATGGAGTGCCATCTGTATACATGGCCACGGTTAGTCCCCTGAAAAAGTTACCTTCTATAGTCCAGCACGAAGATTTCAGTTCAGTGTGGAGAAGGTTGAGAGAAGCAGGGAGAGCGCTGTGAATGGTCATTGCTGTACAGCAAAGAACAGGCCGGGCTTCACGACCAATCATCACTGTAGTGTGAAGATCCTCTCCGGTGTTGCAGACGGTCATTGCGTTGTCGGTTAACGCAGGCTGTCACTGCTGTAGCGTGAAGTGCAGAACATATGTTGCCGGTAGGACTTGGGGCCACTGTAAAGTCAGGTCTCCAGAGCTTCACGTTGGCAGTCAGCATTGGTGGTAGGATCTTGGGGTGAATTGCTCGTCCCCGCTCGCAACAAGCCCAAAATTTCAGGATGTCTTCTTTTCTTTAAGAGGAGTTCAATTGATGCCACACTAGGGGTGCGGGACTGGGAGGGAACCTCCTGGGGATCATGAACTCACTCCAGCAGAGGCTAGCAGGGCTCAGGCAGGTCTAGATGCAGGTCTAGGCTCGTCCAATTGCAGCAGGTCAGCTGGGCAGTTGCAGAGAGGTCTTTAGAGCTTGTTGTGTAGCTCAAAACATGAGGTCAGTCAGCTGGCCCTTGGAGTCAGTTCAGCCTGGGATGAAGGGTGCAGGTCCAGTCTTCCTTCTCAGCAAGCAGAACAGGTCTCAAGCAGCAGAGCAGTAAGACGTCCTTATTTAGGATCCACAAGCCCTGGAGTAAACTGAAGAGTAGGTCTGAGTGTCCCCTTCTTATACCTGGTGCCCCTGTAGAAATGGGAGAATCTGAAGTTTTCACTCTACAGAAGTGTGTAGAATTTCCTGCCTCCCTTCCCTGGTCCCAGTCTGACTCAGGAAAGAATACGCTAGTTGAAGCCCTTCGTGTGTGAGGTGAGCCCAGTGGCAGGCATTGATACTCAACAGTGGAGGGGAGTTGAGACTAGTGAAAATTAACCCAGTGATAGGCACTGTAATAAATCAACAGTGCCTTTAGGCTCGGTGACAACGGTCTCAATCATTGCTTGTTTATGGCAGGCCATGACTAAGAGCTCTGGAGTTGAGGCTAAAGGCAATGCGAGTTTCTCACAGTGCCTGTCAGTGGGCCAGAAAGGAAACAATAAAAGAAAATATGTACTCTCCCACGCTTCCTCGTCCTCTGTGTTGTCTTCTGGATTGCAGTCTGAGCAGGAGCCCTCCTGGAGCCTCAGCCAGCTCCCCTCTACAAATCCGGACACCTCTCTCATGCTGCTGCTGATGATAGCAGCATGAGAGTAGTGCCAGGATAGGTTGGAGCTGGCTGCTTTGATACTCCATCAGGCTCTAGGGGCCTGTGCCTGCTCAACACCTTGTCTAGGACAGCTGGGTGGAGGGGTTTAAAGTGCGCATGTCAGGCTGGATGTCGCAAAACAGCTGGACAAAAGACCATGCACACTTTAAACTGGAGTGAGCACAGTTCCTCGTCTGCTGCCAGTCAGCACCAATACAATGATTTTCCTACCTGCTCCCAATAAAAAGGTATCACTTTTTTAATGTAATAAGGTAACCCAATGTTATCCTATGGGAAAGGTAGGGCTTACAATAGTAAAACACAGTATTTCACTACCAGGGCATGTAAAACTTAAAACTACATGTCTCACTAAATACACTGCACCCTGCCCTATGGGCTATTTAGAGCCTCCCTGGGGTGGGCTTATGTGTATTAAAAAAGGAAGGTTTAGGCCAGGCAAAAGTGTTTTTTGCTGCAATGACAGGCCCAAGACAGGTTTCAAGACCTACTTAAGTGGGTGGCAGAATCGGTGCTGCAGGACCTCTACTACCATTTATTTTAGGGCCCTAGGTACAAGTAGTACCACTTTACTAGGGACTTATATGTAAATTAAGAGTGCCAATTTGGTGTATGCCAATTTTACCATGATTAAAAGAAGCAAGCACAAGCACTTTAACACTGCAAAGCAGTAGTAAAGTGTACAGAGTCCTAAAACAAACAAAAATGAACTCAGCAAAACAAGAAAGGGTGAAATGAAAAAGTTGAGGGAGACCCTAAAGTGATGGCCAGGTAAGCATGGGCGGAAAATCCGTTTCGCTTGCGGATTTTGCGGATTTTCGGTAAATTCGCAATCCGCGAGATCCGCGAATCTCCCGCAAAATCCGCAAATCCGCGAGCAGCAGATTTTATGACTTGCTCGCACTGTTCACGTGAGTTCGCGGCTTGCCAGTACAACTTCGCACCCCGCGAGTAAGTGCTAAATTGCAGAAATACGATCCTAGCAAAACTGAAACTACTTACCAGGTTCAAAAGTTCAGGCTCATCATTAGTAGCCATTTCCTGTAGTGCTTCCTGAGGGGCCCCTCCAGAGTTCAGTTGCCAGTTGCAACTATTATGTGACCCTGCTCTGAACCTCAGAATAGTTACACATATGCCACAAAGGTCCTGAATTACAGCTAAGGGAGACAAGCAGGAGCCAGGCTGGAAGTTAAAATCCATTAATCAGCCCCTAATTCATTATTGTCAGTTGGGGCAGGGCAGGTGTTGTAACTAATTTTGCAACAATGAAAGCACTTAGCAAGTGCAAAAGATCACTAATCAGGAAGCACTAAGGAAGCAGGTGCCAGCTAAAAAAATATTCTGTGACACATTAATCAGCCCCAAATTAATTCAGGTCACTTGAGGCAGGGAAGGTGTGCTTTGCTTTGCCGAAAATAATGTACACTGGACAACCAGAGGGTGTGGTGATGAAACAGAGGGTGGCATGGGTGGGCCAGAGGGTGGCATGAGTAGTCAGAGAGTGGCAGTGGTGACAGAGAGTGGCAGTGATGAAGAAGAGTGTCCCAAACAGGCTGGACACGTAGAAACAACAAGTTCGCAAAACTTGCGACCCGACAGGTAAGTTCGCAAATTGCGAAATTGTAAAAACCCTCGCGAACTGGCAGAAACACGCGCGAACACAAAAAAAAAAAATCCGCAAATTCGCGGGAATTCGCGGATTTTGCGGATTGCGAGTTCGCAAATCCGCAAAATTCGCGAACGCGAGATTCGCAAAATTCGCCCATGCTTAGGTGCAACACCTGCATGGCAAAGTACTGCCTAGTAAAGATACAAAAACTTACCTTTGTGGTACTTACCTGTGTGGTAAAGGTCCTGCATGGTAATGGCTGCATGGTAAAAGCTGTTTCCCTTCAGGCAGAACACATCCCCATCCCTTTCTTAAACACTTGTCTGCCTTCAACCTAGCACGCCTAAATATTTTAGGACATGGTCTGTTGTTTTATGGCCTTCAGTATGTTTGGCAGGCACCATTGCCCTTTTGACAGTTTTCCCTCTTTCGCCCCTTTACCTCCTCCCCTTAACACCCTATACTTTAGGTTTCGCCTGAGACAGCGCATACGCAGTCACTTGCGATACATGTTGTTTACTTACAGGTGGTTTATAGCCCACCCATTGCTTACCATTGGTTGGCTTCATCATCAGTCTGATTTCCTTCCTTTCTCTGGTCAATGAGTGCCGGCTTCAGTTCTTCTTCGTATGTTTGTCCCTACCCTGGGCATGGCTCAAGTTCTGCTTCCCTTGCCTAGTGTCCTTTCACTGCTTGCCTATGTTAAAGGTACTTTTTTTCTTTATACATGTACCCCTTCTACCTTCCCCCTGCCACCGCTCCCCTCCCTGTTCTTTCTTGCCCTGTTCACCATCCACCTCCTCCGTTGCTTGTCCTCTCCTATGCCGCCCCCCCCCCCCCAAAAAGCAGCCAAAAGTCGCGCTAACAAGTTTCAAGATGCTACAAAGATGCTCTGCGTGGCCTTTTTGGAGCTGTCTCCATGGGGGACCAACAAGGCGAATTTCATGCTTATGGATCTATATTTTCACACAGCATGTTTTCCGGTAAGTACGTGCAAAGGAATACCATCACAAGCACAGAATGCAATACAATTCTGTTGCATTAAAGATCCTTCCACAGTAGGCTTTCGAAGTAGGACACAACAGAGAAAAGAATATTAGTCAGCGATTGGACATGGAGAAATTGATTCATTATCAGAAATATGAGCAACACTTGTTAGAAATGTGTCAGAAATGTCAACTGTAATAGTTTTGCCAGAGAGAGAAAAAGTAGGACATTCTGAGTTCCGGAGCTGACTGACTATCACAAGTATCAATAAGGAATGAGGGACTTTCCATTGATAACACTTCCTGCTTATGTCCGATTTTGATCTACAGGAATGAAGCATTCACAGAGCTCAAAAAATCAATTGAGGTGAAGAACCGGGTTTTAGAACCCAGCGGCGCCAGGGGCACGCCCAAAGTCTTCGGGTTCACCTGTCTTAGAATACAGAGACACGGGATACTTCTCGGTGACGTCAAAGATCAAATTTATTGGCTGCAACCAGGAACAGAAATCTACGAAGTACGACACGGGTAGGTTCGCTAGAGACTGCTCAATTTTCATATTGCTAGACATCATCTTTTATGCTAAAAATCATATTCCTGACAAACACCCATTATTTACGAACTATCCAATCACAAGTGACATTGCAAAAGGGTATCGCATAACGACAATCCCACTTTTCAGTTGTCCAGCCGACCATCAATTACACGGGAAAACCCAACATTCTTGCTCGGACAGGCCAGACGAACCCATAACAAAAGGACCACAACCCAAACCATAAACAGGTCATAAAAGAAGGAACAGAAACAGATGAGAAACAAGATAGAAGGGTGTGTGTGTGTACAATAAACTCAGCAATGTCCTGCTCTTTGATCTCTATCTCGACCAGCTACCGGACAAGGAACTGGCTCAGCAAGGTTAGCTTCAGGCAACGAGGTCAGTTTGCTTAGGTCATCTAAAAGTCAGCTAAAGGTGTACGTGTCCCAAAGACTCGTTCGGACGTAGTTATCGGCCTATGAGAGGGAACCACAAAATGGCTAGCGTGCACAAAATGGAACCCGAAGGTTCAGAACGAAATTCCTGAATACATAGTGATTCCATCGATCGGACATGGCGAAATCACTCGTACATGCCGCACTCGTCATTTGCAGTTCACTACTACCAAAATCGTAACGATACCATGACCTTTACAGAACGGGTTCAGAATTCACAGAACCTCAGCCCTCCTTTTGCCCTTACATAGGCAATAACCTAAACTCACGTCAATCTGAATCCAGGTCTATATTCATCAGATCATCAAGATGTTGCTGGAGCATCATCCTATTACTTAGTACCTCTCTCTGGACAGGTCTCCTTGCACACGAAGTAGCACAAAGGCCACATATTGCAGGAGCACACTGTACACAAAGACAGAACAGGAAAAGGATAGCTAAAGCCATCCCAATGATCATCAGAATCTTCCATCCTCAAGTGGATAACAATCCCCAAAACCATCTGTGAGAAGTTGGCCTGATAGGTAGTGTTTCCAATTCTGGAACCACTGGTTATCAGTCCAAACAAACCCCAAAGATGTCAGGTTGTAAGTCAACCTTGTAGACAAGCTATCCTAGTGGTAGCATGGACTAAGCAGCCTTAAAGGCTTAACTTAAGAGGTCGTGTTAAGCGAGCTGTTTTACCACATACAATCCTGTAATCAAATGAAAGGACACCACACAAGTATATATTATAAAAATATATGTATTTATTTCTAAATTACTCCCCAGTACTCTTTATGAGGAAAGGGGCACAAGCGTTAAATCAAAAGCACTGTTACACATAAAAAGTTGCACGTTTATGGATGAGGGCGGGTGGCCACTCAGACCATATATCAAAAAAGTGGTATAAGTAACACTTTACGAACAATGGTTAGGCCTAGGGCCTAGAGATTCGCTGGGAGCAGTCAGGACAAGCAATGAAGAAGTCGGGAGTAGCCCACAGGAGACGGGTGCAGCACGGAAAGTGCGGCGCGCACCAATGCACTGTCAATGGTGCGTAAAAGTCAATAAAAGTGAATAAAAAGATACTTCCGCTGAACCTAGGAACACAAAACTTTAGACACAGACCCTAGAGGTGTGTACCAGTGTAAAGACACCGGCGTTGCAAAGTTACCTCACCCACAGGCCGTGGGTGCACAGGGTCGAAGTGGCGTCGGGTTCTGTCACGCAGGTTCTTGGTGCTTGGAGCTGTTGCAGCTGCAGGCGCTGTGAAGCAGAAGTGTCCGGTGCGATCCAAGGGTGGATCGATGTAGAAAAGTACCTGAAAGCAGAGGGGACAGAGTCTGGGTCACTCAGCAGTGACCAGGGTGGAACCAGGACGGAACCAGGCAATGTCGGGCGCAATCAGGCGGTTGTCGATAGGCTTCTCTCCGCTGTCACGTGGGCTCTGGGGCATCTGCGACGTCCAGGAGCAGGTCAGGATCTGTCCCACGTAGGCTCTCGCCGTCAGCACCGTCGGCTTGAAGATTGTAGCAAACAGCACTTGGCAAAAGCAATCCACGCGGAACCGGGAGATTGCTTATCACTCGAACCAGGAGGGTCAGAGTGGGGGCTCCTTTTCACAGGAGCTGGTGCAGATCTGGAGCAACCAGAAAAGCAAGTCGGATTTCAAAGTTCGTCGGCACAGGGGCCACAAGCCAGCTGGCAAGTGACCGGGCCAACGCGTCGAGCGCACACAAGCAGAAGGGCCCCACGCAGCACTCAGCGAGTGTGGAGGGGTGAGCTTTGGTGCAAGTGGAGCTCGGGGCTGGGGCTTCTCAAACCCCGGTGTACAGCTTCGAGGGTCACTCGTGGGCCGCACGGTCAGCGTCTCGTGGCCTTTTCAAGATGGCGTGCCCCACGCTTCCGGTCGCCTCCACGGGTCTCAGCTCTGCAGGGACTGTGGATCGGGCAGGTAGAAGGCAGGCAAGCTTGATCTCGTCGATCTCTGTTGCTCGAGTTCCGGCGGGAACTGCAACAAAGCAAGGGTCGAGGGCTGGATGGTGCCTGTTTGCACAGGGTGGTCACTCCTTGACCACAAGGGAGATTCTTCAGTCTTCTCACGTCGTGTAGAAAGTCGAAGGGTCCAGATTTCGTTTCTTATGTTTCTTCAGGATGATCTCCGGTCCGTTGGGACTGCTCCCCCTCTTATTCGAATCTAGGGGGTTGGACATCCTGCTAGGTCCCCTCCTATGGGTGGGACCCAGGAAGGGGGTGGTTACACCCCTCTCCTTTGATCCTGGCCGCGCTGGGACAGGGGCTGGGAGGCCCCAGAACCGGTTTGGCCGGATCCTGCAAGGGGCAGCCTTGTGCTCCCCAGGCAGTGTCTGGTTTCATTGAAACCTCCCTACTCCAATCCACTATCTCCTGTCTGGGGTGGTTTGACACCGCCCTGTGACAGGAAACTCTTTGTCCAGGCCTCCTCTGCCGGGTTTCGGTCAGCAGCAGGAGGTCAGACCCGTGTCTGTGGCAGGGGCATCCATTTTGTGGATCTGAGGCTCATTTTTAAATCAACCGCGTTTCAGTAAAGTAACATGTCTTCTCCCTCTAGAAGGGTGGAATGCTACCCCCGTCGCCAGAACTGGCGAGGGGGTAGTATTCCAATTCGTATGACACCTTACACGACATGTTTTGATAAAGCCAAACCAAAGTTGCTATATAACCGCGAGGATTATAATGCGCTTAAGAGTATATGGTATGGCGTTATCCCGGATCAGCTTAGGGAGTTGTTCCCGACAGCTGCAGACAGGCTCAGCTCATGCCAGAGCACCATCTCACATAAAACCACGCACTCTGCCTCCAGGATTGATGAGGCCTTCCATAGGAGTGGCTTACAGGCTATATATGTGTCCAGATATAGGTTTTAGATATAGGTATACTATATCTAAGCAAGGGGTGATTACACCCACTTGCCCCAGCTGAGTGATCAGCCAGTTGTGTCAATTTAGATAGCCAGCCAGGGGTGGCAAAAGATATGCTGCAGCCCCTGGTAGGCCTTGGATGCACCTATGCCCTGGGCACCTATAGTGCTCTGTACAGGGGCTGATAAGGTGACCCAAGCCAATCTAGTTATGCACCTAGGGTACATGGAATCCATTTTACAGAGAGAGCAGATAGCCTGGGGCCCTGATTAGCAGGGAACCAGGCCAACTAAGTCGAAAACCAGCTAAACACAGGGCAAAAAATCTGGGGTAACCATAGTCAGGTAGCCACCTTCCTACATAACCCCCCCCCAAACGAAAGGAGATAAGGCTATCCTTGGCCAGGTAAGCCTTTATTGCCTGAGTGGCCATATAAGGAAGTACCTGCACTAGCATGGGTACCCCCTGTCTCATGGTCCACTAAGCAGTCCCTCACCCTAGGGGTATTAGAGGGTCTCCACCATAGGGAATCACTACCTTGGGTGTGTTTATGCAAAGTTAAAGGCTGGTTTGGATATGGAGTATTGAAGTGAGGCTCCACTATTTTTGGGCTCAACTTCCTCCAATTATCTTCCACCATATGTGCCTTTCTTTCTTCAACTGAGTTGCACTGAGCTCTCAGGGTCAACCTCTGGCTACCTAAAGCTGGAGGCTGGGTCCCTCTGTTTGGCTTGCTGGAGGGACAGTTCAGGTTTGGGCCCTTTGGGTCCCAGGTTTGGCTGTGCCCAACAGAATCCATCTGTGGGAGGTCCCTAACTATTTTTAAGGGGGCTCCCTCAGGAGTTTTTAAAGTTTTCACCTTACTAGGCCTACTAGTTTTGGTGCCCCTAATCTGTTGATGGGGGTGCTTTATTTGACAGGGGGCCCTCTGGGTCTCACTGTCCTTCTTGTCCTCTGCAGCCCTGGGCTGACTAAGGCAAGGTAGAGAGGGGCAGGTTACCTGCTCCAGACTGGATCCCACCTGAGAAGGGTCCACTGCCATCAGAGGCTCTGTCAGGCCAGGCCTAACAACCTCTGGGGCAGTTCCTTCATCAGGGGTAAGATCAGTTCCCTGAGGAGGCTGATCCTGTCCTACTGTCTGGTGAGGGGGAGATTTCTCTTCCTCCTCCATGCTCTCAGTTTGGGTGGAGTGATCCATCATTTCAGGCTTCACAACACACATATCTGTTTGAGTTTGGGCTGTGGCCATCACAGCCCCACCAACCTTTTCAGGAGGAGACTCAGTTTGGGTTTCTGCTGTTATCATAACAGCTTTGCTATTCTTGTTTGGAAGAGCTTCTGGTAAAGATGGGGCAGAGAGTTGCTCAGCCCTACCAACCTTTTCAGGAAGGACATCTTGAATTGGGGCTATAGCCAGTACAGCCCCACTAACCTTTCCATTGGAATTTACCATTCTAGAATGGATTTCCTGTTCAACCTCAGCCCAGGCTGAGATTTCCAAATCATTACCCAGTAGACAGTCTACAGGCAAGTTTGGTGACACTGCCACTCTCTTTGGGCCAATGACACCTCCCCAGCTGAGACTTACTACTGCCATGGGATGATTTGTTTGGATACCATCAATGTTTGTTACCTGGTATGTGGCACCTGGTAAAAGTTGCTTAGAGGGGACTATACAGTCAGCCACCATGGTGATGCTAGCCCCTGTGTCTCTAAAAGCTTCAACTTTCAAACCATTGATGATGGGTTCCTGTCTATATTTGCTCAAGGTATTTGGGCAAACAGAGAAGTTGGCAAACCCCATGCCAGTCTCATAGACAAGATTATTTGGGGATGGAGACCTGGATAGGCCAGGGTCCCCTTGGGCTCCAAAAGTAAACCCACCCAGATTCCTGGGTGTGCTCCCACTTCCTGGGGGATTACTGCTGACAGTAACAGGAGGTGTTGGAGCTGGCTTTGGAGGTATGTTTTCTTTATTGCCATTCTTGGGACAACAGCTGTCTGTCTTGTAATGCCCAACCTGTTTACAGGCATGGCAATAAGGCTTTTTCTCTGTTGAAGAAGTGTCTTGGGACCCACCCCCCTTCTTGGAGTTTTGGGGCCCTGGGGAAGTGTTTTCTTTACTTTTATCCCCACCCTTATCTTGAGGCTTGGTAGACTCCTTCTTCTGGT
This sequence comes from Lissotriton vulgaris, assembly GCF_964263255.1. Lineage (NCBI taxonomy): Eukaryota > Metazoa > Chordata > Amphibia > Caudata > Salamandridae > Lissotriton > Lissotriton vulgaris. The sequence goes on along the minus strand of NC_141695.1, from coordinate 1,142,013,288 downwards.
TATTGTCCTGATTCTTAGGCCTAATCCTGGTTCTGACCCACTTATCTGCCCTCTTTCCCAATTCTTGGGGAGAGGTCAAATCTGAGTCCACCAGGTGCTGGTGTAAGAGCTGGTTCTGACAATTACTAAGGATCTGCTCCCTCATAATCAAATTATACAATCCTGTGAAGTCATGTACTTTGCTGCCATTCAGCCAACCCTCCAGAGCCTTAGTTGCACAATCAACAAAATCAGTCCAGTCCTGAGTCTGTGTCTTCTGGGTATCTCTGAACTTTAACCTGTACTGTTCAGTGGTTAAGCCAAACCCATCTATCAGAACACTCTTCAGGACTTTGTAATTGCTGGCATCCTCATGTCTGACAGTGAGGAGCCTATCCCTCCCTTTCTCTGAAAAGGAGTACCATAAGATTGCTGCCCACTGTTCTTCAGGAACCTGCTGTACCATGCAGGCTCTCTCCAGAGCAGTCATCCATTTGTGGATGTCATCCCCTTCCTGATAGGGGGGCACAATCTTTGTCAGGTTTCTACTATCATAGGACCTGGGTTTCTCTTTAGGAACTTTGCTGCCACCAGTGGCATCTAAGCCACTTAATTTCTGTTCCCTAGCCAAGGTAAGTTTAGCTTGAGCTAAGGTCAGTTTAGCTTGAGCCAGAGCTACCTCCTCCCTCTCTATCTGGAGTTGGACAGCCCTCATCCTGGCCCTATGCTCTTTTCTCTGGGAGGAAGTCATTCCTCTTTGAGATCCTCTTGAGGCACTAGAAAGGTGAGAGTCCCTTGACAGAGATCTCTCCCTTCTATTACCTGGGAGAATTTGGTTATGAGATCTGGAGTGGTGCTGGCCCTCTCCATTCCCATGTAGGTCCAAGTTGGCCTGGTTAAGCCTGGCAACCTGTACCTGGTTTCCCTGCTGATCCTGATCTTCAGGCTCTTCTACATCAGAGCCTTCCTCTTCCTCTTCCTCCTCCTCTTCTTCTTCTGGAAGATTCTCATTCTCAGGGGAGTTTATCCCTTCACCTGAATCTAAGGGAGCCTGACTCACCTTATCTAGATCATCCTTTTCTAGGAGAGCTATTAGGGAAGGAATGGTAGGGCCTCTGCCCTTTTTTAGCCCCCTGGCTGTGCACAAGGCACTCAGGTCTTTGTGGCTAAGGTTGTCATATCTGGATGTTGTCCCTATAGGATCAACTTCTACAGGAGCAGAGCCTGAGGCTCTACCTGTATCAGACATGACTGCTAATGAGGTGTAAGTGGTGCACTTACCTACACTAAGTGGTTTCCTACTGTACCTTGCTAGTGAGTTGTAGTCAGGGTGTGCTAATCCCTTTAATCTACAACTACTAAGTTCAGTAGAACTTAATATGCTAAGCTTTTGATTTATATGTACCTAGAGGTACTTGATGTGATCTTTCAATTTGATAAAGATTGCAATGGTAAAACAAACAGCAAGCTCAAATCCGCACCGCTGCACACCAATGTGAGAAGTTGGCCTGATAGGTAGTGTTTCCAATTCTGGAACCACTGGTTATCAGTCCAAACAAACCCCAAAGATGTCAGGTTGTAAGTCAACCTTGTAGACAAGCTATCCTAGTGGTAGCATGGACTAAGCAGCCTTAAAGGCTTAACTTAAGAGGTCGTGTTAAGCGAGCTGTTTTACCACATACAATCCTGTAATCAAATGAAAGGACACCACACAAGTATATATTATAAAAATATATGTATTTATTTCTAAATTACTCCCCAGTACTCTTTATGAGGAAAGGGGCACAAGCGTTAAATCAAAAGCACTGTTACACATAAAAAGTTGCACGTTTATGGATGAGGGCGGGTGGCCACTCAGACCATATATCAAAAAAGTGGTATAAGTAACACTTTACGAACAATGGTTAGGCCTAGGGCCTAGAGATTCGCTGGGAGCAGTCAGGACAAGCAATGAAGAAGTCGGGAGTAGCCCACAGGAGACGGGTGCAGCACGGAAAGTGCGGCGCGCACCAATGCACTGTCAATGGTGCGTAAAAGTCAATAAAAGTGAATAAAAAGATACTTCCGCTGAACCTAGGAACACAAAACTTTAGACACAGACCCTAGAGGTGTGTACCAGTGTAAAGACACCGGCGTTGCAAAGTTACCTCACCCACAGGCCGTGGGTGCACAGGGTCGAAGTGGCGTCGGGTTCTGTCACGCAGGTTCTTGGTGCTTGGAGCTGTTGCAGCTGCAGGCGCTGTGAAGCAGAAGTGTCCGGTGCGATCCAAGGGTGGATCGATGTAGAAAAGTACCTGAAAGCAGAGGGGACAGAGTCTGGGTCACTCAGCAGTGACCAGGGTGGAACCAGGACGGAACCAGGCAATGTCGGGCGCAATCAGGCGGTTGTCGATAGGCTTCTCTCCGCTGTCACGTGGGCTCTGGGGCATCTGCGACGTCCAGGAGCAGGTCAGGATCTGTCCCACGTAGGCTCTCGCCGTCAGCACCGTCGGCTTGAAGATTGTAGCAAACAGCACTTGGCAAAAGCAATCCACGCGGAACCGGGAGATTGCTTATCACTCGAACCAGGAGGGTCAGAGTGGGGGCTCCTTTTCACAGGAGCTGGTGCAGATCTGGAGCAACCAGAAAAGCAAGTCGGATTTCAAAGTTCGTCGGCACAGGGGCCACAAGCCAGCTGGCAAGTGACCGGGCCAACGCGTCGAGCGCACACAAGCAGAAGGGCCCCACGCAGCACTCAGCGAGTGTGGAGGGGTGAGCTTTGGTGCAAGTGGAGCTCGGGGCTGGGGCTTCTCAAACCCCGGTGTACAGCTTCGAGGGTCACTCGTGGGCCGCACGGTCAGCGTCTCGTGGCCTTTTCAAGATGGCGTGCCCCACGCTTCCGGTCGCCTCCACGGGTCTCAGCTCTGCAGGGACTGTGGATCGGGCAGATAGAAGGCAGGCAAGCTTGATCTCGTCGATCTCTGTCGCTCGAGTTCCGGCGGGAACTGCAACAAAGCAAGGGTCGAGGGCTGGATGGTGCCTGTTTGCACAGGGTGGTCACTCCTTGACCACAAGGGAGATTCTTCAGTCTTCTCACGTCGTGTAGAAAGTCGAAGGGTCCAGATTTCGTTTCTTATGTTTCTTCAGGATGATCTCCGGTCCGTTGGGACTGCTCCCCCTCTTATTCGAATCTAGGGGGTTGGACATCCTGCTAGGTCCCCTCCTATGGGTGGGACCCAGGAAGGGGGTGGTTACACCCCTCTCCTTTGATCCTGGCCGCGCTGGGACAGGGGCTGGGAGGCCCCAGAACCGGTTTGGCCGGATCCTGCAAGGGGCAGCCTTGTGCTCCCCAGGCAGTGTCTGGTTTCATTGAAACCTCCCTACTCCAATCCACTATCTCCTGTCTGGGGTGGTTTGACACCGCCCTGTGACAGGAAACTCTTTGTCCAGGCCTCCTCTGCCGGGTTTCGGTCAGCAGCAGGAGGTCAGACCCGTGTCTGTGGCAGGGGCATCCATTTTGTGGATCTGAGGCTCATTTTTAAATCAACCGCGTTTCAGTAAAGTAACATGTCTTCTCCCTCTAGAAGGGTGGAATGCTACCCCCGTCGCCAGAACTGGCGAGGGGGTAGTATTCCAATTCGTATGACACCTTACACGACATGTTTTGATAAAGCCAAACCAAAGTTGCTATATAACCGCGAGGATTATAATGCGCTTAAGAGTATATGGTATGGCGTTATCCCGGATCAGCTTAGGGAGTTGTTCCCGACAGCTGCAGACAGGCTCAGCTCATGCCAGAGCACCATCTCACATAAAACCACGCACTCTGCCTCCAGGATTGATGAGGCCTTCCATAGGAGTGGCTTACAGGCTATATATGTGTCCAGATATAGGTTTTAGATATAGGTATACTATATCTAAGCAAGGGGTGATTACACCCACTTGCCCCAGCTGAGTGATCAGCCAGTTGTGTCAATTTAGATAGCCAGCCAGGGGTGGCAAAAGATATGCTGCAGCCCCTGGTAGGCCTTGGATGCACCTATGCCCTGGGCACCTATAGTGCTCTGTACAGGGGCTGATAAGGTGACCCAAGCCAATCTAGTTATGCACCTAGGGTACATGGAATCCATTTTACAGAGAGAGCAGATAGCCTGGGGCCCTGATTAGCAGGGAACCAGGCCAACTAAGTCGAAAACCAGCTAAACACAGGGCAAAAAATCTGGGGTAACCATAGTCAGGTAGCCACCTTCCTACACCATCCCATCAACGACCAATCTCCTTCGTCCACATGTACAGACTCAGAGATCTTATGTAGCTTGGAAATGGCCTGGTACCATGTCGGAGCGTTGTCTGGAATGAAAATGCAGCAGCTCGATTGTATCAGTTTGCATACCCCTCCTCTATCTGCAAGTATGACATCTAACGCAACTCTGTTTTGCAGCGTTATGAGGCGATCCGATTGGAGCTCAGCAGTCAAATTACTAAGGGCACCAGCAGTCTCAACTACGGTGGACTCAACCACTCTCGTCAGTTGCCGTATGTTCCTGCTGTTGACCATAGGTCGGCAAAACGACAGAAAACACTTAAAAAAATATCCTAATTCTTGTCCAGCAGTATCTTCCTTACTGAAGACACCTCTAACAACTCTTGCTCTATGGTAATCTGCCCCAGCAGTATACGTAGAGTGCAACAGGAACGAAACATAACATGTTCCCGAAAAATCAGAGGGCAACCATGTGTATGCTCTATCATGACAAAAAAAATAGGTACCCTTAGCTGCTAAAAACGATGGGGAAATCTGGGACGCAAAAACATACGTCTCAGAACAAACACTCTTCCCTAACTGAGCCCTCGGATTCTTGCCATTACCTTGCAGACAAAAATGACCATGATGGGGTACGATCCAAATCGGAGAAGATCTTTTTGCTCGCTGGTTTCCACTCAGACTAACACCATATCCAGTCACGTTCCATCCAATATACGCTAGTGTCTCATCTTTCGGGATAGTCTCATAGGAGTTAATTCCTCTAATCATGTCTACTATTCCCTTAACTAGAGCACTATTCTTTGGATTGTCTTTCAAAGAACGCAGGGGGTAAACTTCACGAGCATAGATAAACATAGTTTTGTATGCCCACACAGAACCATTATAGCTAAATGGCAGGGCCAGATAAGGGATACCTTTATCAGTAGTATGAGGCATAAGACCACACACCCAACAATTAGTGGTGTTAACTACTAACTGATGCTGATGTAGTAGTTGAACAAAAGAGTTATTAGCAAATTCCAATCTTCTAATGGACTCATGTTGAGGCAAAGGATGAAAAGAATGCGAAGAAATAGTCGGAAAAGGCATAGGTGGTGTAGTGCGTACAAACGTCACTTGAAAAGTTAAAATAACATATCCCATCAAAAACATCGCCATACTAAGTAGCATTAAAAGACATATTATCAGAAAACATTTTCTACTCATTATTTTACATAATCTCGTCTTAAAGTTCATTTCTTCAACGGCTCTCTCCATCTCGAAAAACTCCATCCTCTAACTGTGCTGTTCACGGCAGTTTGTTCTCTTTGGCTCAAGTGTACCTCTGAATGTTCCAGGGAACGCCCTAGAACAAACCAGAACTGTCGACCTTGTGTCTTCCAGCTGTACACTCTGAGTCTTTATACCGCGACCCTACAGCTGAACCCGGATGGCGTTTCGAAAAACAAAAATCGATCAAAACAGTTTCTCAGATGAGAGAGCGTAGTCCCAAAAATAACAAGAAAAGGTTTTAATTTATTTGTCCAACGACTCTCGTTCGTAAATTATAGCGGCCTTTACCAGGCAATGTCTGTTCACGAAACAATAGTTCAGGTTCAGTAGTGTCCAGTCGAACTAATGGAGGCACAGCTTCTTGCAAAAGGTCGTCGTTCTCACGCTCAGAACTTGTCCCAATCAAACGTGCATCGCTGAATGGGATAAAACGGGGCACGGTCTCAGTCTCTGAATCGCCTATACCCTCCTGGACCCACTGGTCGTACGGCAGAGGCAAAGGGGCCCTCTTACAATGTACGCCGTGGATCCAGTTCTTTTTACCGTGCACTCTCACTGCAGTACGCGTCGACAACAAAACTTGGTGGGGTTCGGTCCAGCGGGGCTGATTATTCTTATTGTGCTGAAAATTCTGGATCAGTACCCACGAGCCAGGATCAATGGCGTGTCCTGGATCGTCAGATGCTTGTGGCAGTGTATCATGAACCTGTTGGTGTAAAACACGCAATTTAGCCGTCAAATCATACAGATAGTCAAGCAATACAGGATGTTCAATCTCGCTAAACTTTGTCGGCCTCGGCACACCCCATATGTTCGCCGGGCGACCAAAAAAAATCTCGTGGGGACTAAGTCCCACTCGAGAAAGTACTGTCGTTCTGGTTGACAAAAGTGCCAATGGCAAAGCATCGGGCCATTGGAGACCAGAGCTCGCCTGAATCTTGGCTAATTTCAGTTTTAGGGTGCCATTATAGCACTCAACTAAACCAGCTGACTGGGGTGATTTGCAGCGTGGAACTTCTGTCTGATGAAGCGACTCAAGAAGTTCATTCACCAACTGACCATGCTGTATTTTTGTGCCATGAGACGTGAGGAACCCACGTTCCTTCCACAAGCGACCAAAACTGTGAGCCACACCAAACGCATACTGACTATCGGTATACACAGTCACTTGTTTTCCTTTCGACAACACACACGCTCTTGTCAGTGCAATCAACTCTGCTGCTTGAGCTGAATTTTGTGGGATACGTGCAGCTTCAACAATCGTATGTAAAGTCGTAACAGCATATGCTGCAGTTGTATCACCACTTGGAAGCTTAAAACACGAACCATCTACCCATAGGGTACCATCACACTTTGCAAGAGGAGTGTCCTTGAGGTCTATTCTACCCTTTGTTTCCTCTTCTGTCCTAAGAAAGCAATCATGCTGTTCAGGAACATCTGTCTCTACAGAAATCGGCAACAACGTAGCTGGATTCAACGTGTTGCATCTCTTTATATGCACATGACTCGCCAAAAGTGTCAACTCGTAACCTGACAATCGAGCACTAGTTAAGTGCTGTGTCTTGGTCCTATTCAACAAAGTATCCACTGCATGTGGAACCATCACAATCAACGTATTATCCTTCACCAAACCAGCAGATTGTCGGATAGAAACAGCTGCTGCCGCTGTGGCTCTCAAACAACTCGGCAATGCTCTAGCTACCGGATCCAACGTCGACGAGAAATACGCACAAGGACGTTGTTCATCGCCGAACTGCTGTGTCAAGACTAACAATGCACATCCCTCTCTCTCGTGAACATAGAGTGTAAAAGGCTTACTGTAGTCGGGGGTACCCAACACGGGAGCCGAACACACACGCTCTTGTCAGTGCAATCAACTCTGCTGCTTGAGCTGAATTTTGCGGGATACGTGCAGCTTCAACAATCGTATGTAAAGTCGTAACAGCATATGCTGCAGTTGTATCACCATTCAGAAGCTTAAAACACGAACCATCTACCCATAGGGTACCATCACACTTTGCAAGAGGAATGTCCTTGAGGTCTATTCTACCTTTATTTCCTCTTCTGTCCTAAGAAAGCAATCATGCTGTTCAGGAACATCTGTCTCTACAGAAATCGGCAACAACGTAGCTGGATTCAACGTGTTGCATCTCTTTATATGCACATGACTCGCCAAAAGTGTCAACTCGTAACCTGACAATCGAGCACTAGTTAAGTGCTGTGTCTTGGTCCTATTCAACAAAGTATCCACTGCATGTGGAACCATCACAATCAACGTATTATCCATCACCAAACCAGCAGATTGTCGGATAGAAACAGCTGCTGCCGCTGTGGCTCTCAAACAACTCGGCAATGCTCTAGCTACCGGATCTAACGACGACAAGAAATACGCACAAGGACGTTGTTTATCGCCAAACTGCTGTGTCAAGACTGACAATGCACATCCCTCTCTCTCGTGAACATAGAGTGTAAAAGGCTTACTGTAGTCGGGGGTACCCAACACGGGAGCCGAACACAACGCATCACGCAATTCTGAAAAAATCTTCTGCCATTCGTCAGACCAAGGAATATGATTCGGAGTATCCTTGACAGTAAGTGCTAACAAAGGTTTCGCAAGAAGCGAAAAATTTGGAATCCATTGCCTACAGTATGAAGTAATACCCAAGAAAGCACACACTTCTCTCTGTGTGGTTGGCACATTCATTTTCGCAATCGCTTGAATTCGTTCTGGAGTCAATCTTCTTCCCTCCTACGATAAGAGATGACCTAAGTAGGTCACTTCTTGTCGACAATACTGCAACTTCGAAAGTGACACTTTATGATGGAACAAATTGAATTGTTGCTAGGTGCACAGCTGTGTTTTTTTTGAGAAGTTTGATTTCAATTTTATAAACTTGGGTGCTCTATCAGGTGGCGTAACCGTCCAAATACGCTAAAAGTATATGTGTGAGTAGCGCACAAACAAAGTAAGTGCGTCCCTGTTTTTGGGCACACCGTGTGGGTTCTTCTTATGAGAAAGACTCCATGATGTTATTGAACAAAATGCACTGTTTTAATCAGGAATATCCTTTTATTTTGTGAATATTTCAATTCATTTCTTTTTTGTTGCTTAATTTCCAGAAATACAACTGCTCCAATGCATTTCGGGCATGGCCCTTTATCGAGGAGCTCTGTAGGCGAAAAAAATACACCTAAGAATACGCTTTTAAACATAATGATTCATCACATCATATTGATATTAGCAAGAACAAATGGTGACTCTCAAATTAAATCAACATGTCATGTACATTTCCACAAAATAGGATACCATGGTTATTGTTTACAAAAAGGTGGCAGTTAACTAATGCGAGTCAAGAAAGGAAGGGAAAGGATGCGGATCAAACGTACCAGGTTTTTCTTATGGTGAGCTGTGAGAGCAAAAACAGGGACGCACTTACATTGTTTGTGCGCTACTCACACTTTATGATGGAAGTCAGACAAATGTCTCAACAAAGAAAGAGTAGCTTCTTTACAAATCTCCTCATTATCAGCAGCAACTAACAAATCGTCAACATACTGAATAAGAGCAGCACCATCAGGTAAGACAATTGTATCAAGCTGTGTTTTCAAAGCCTGACTATAGATGGATGGACTCTCACAGTAGCCCAGAGGAGCGCGCTTGAACCGGAAACTTCGGCCTCCTAAAGAGAAGCCAAAAATATCTCTACTCTCCTCGGCAATCGGGATGCTGAAAAAAGCATTCTTCAGATCAATCACCGAAAACCAGCTAGCAGAAGTAGGAATCATAGTCAGCAAAGCAGTAATATCCGGAACAACAGGAAATTGTGGCACAACGATCTTATTCACTTCGCGGAGATCGATCACAAACCTATACACAGGGGGCTGAGAAGAATCTGTGCATTTCAGAACAGGCAAAACCAGACTATTGCACACATTACCTCTCGTCTCCTCAATCACACCTTTCTCAATCAGGTCATAGATGATCGCTAAAAGTGCTCTTTCATCATCACTAGAAATCCGATATTGGGGAATGCGAGGCAATCTAGCTTTCGCTTTCAACGTCACAACATACGGTGGAATCTCCAAAAGACCCACATCATTAGGACCAGTAGCCCAAAGAATATCAGGGAGAGAACGCAATTCCAATGGAAGTCGATCCTTAGACAAATACATCGGAGAAATCACTCGCTTACCCAATGTAAGCTGTACTCCTGAAGGAGAACAATGTAGTGTTGCATACAATCTTTTCAACAAATCTAATCCCAACAAATTATCACCACAACTTGTCATTAAAATGAGGGGTTCTTCAAATTCACAAGGTCCAACAGAAAGAGACAAAGGACTAGAAACCGGATTACAAACTGGGGCACCAGAAAAACCTACCGAAACATTCGTCAAGCCAGACAAAGGTGCGCCAGGGAGTTTAGAGTGCATGATAGAACTCTTCGCAGCACCAGTATACAACAGAAAAGGCTCTGACACACCTGATGTAATCACTTCAACATAAGGACCACTCTGATCTACTGGAACTGACACAACTCCCTCTCTTTGTCTATGGCTGTCCTAGCAATCATTACCGTCGATATTCTCACCTTCAACATAGTAGTCGTCAGCATAATACTGAGTCGTCCTACCAGATGCACCATTCTGTTGATCAAAACAGTTCATAGAGTTCGGTAGAGGAAAGGATCATGCATTCTGGGGGAACACACCACGTCCCCTACCTCTAGGAACTTGCTGAATACCTCGACCTCTCACACCAGACACACCATTCGTACGCTGTAACAGAACCGGACAACTATTCTTTAAGTGGCCCTCTTCTTTACAATACGCACACTGATTAGGGCCTACAGGAAAACGCTGTTGAGGAGGCTCAAACCTTTGTGAATTTCTCTGCAACTGCTGAGGTTGCTGATATTCACACTGATTATTACGAGGCGGATGCGCTTGTTGCAAAAAAACCTTTGTCTTCAAATCTTTAGTCTTTCTATCCGCTTTCTCTTTCTCATCCTTATCCCTATTCTCGTAATATTGTGCAGTAGCTAATATATGCGCCGACGAAGAAACAGCCCATGAACTCTCTGAATCCTTTAACTTAGTACACAACTCGGGAAACAAATTATGCACAAACTTATCGACGAACAACCGTTGGCCACCTTCCGTACTCATATCCTGACCACTATGGTCGATAAACGTCTCTTCAAACCTAGTGAAGAAATCAGACACGCTTTCATCTTTCTTCTGCTTACAGGCAGACAATTTATCCCAATTTACTCGCATAGCAGGCATTAAAGTCTTCATAAAATTGATAATTCTACCGGGGAGTTCTGCAACTAAAGGCTCAGGTTTAGCTCCACCAGCTTGTCAACCATCTGCAGCAGAAATGTTAGCCCAAGTATCACCTAACTCTTGTGCATGGTTCTCATGACGAATCTTCGCCTATAAAGGCTGAGGAACCACATTGCCAAACAACATGTCTATATCGGCTAGATTCATCATGCAAGATTCAGCTGTATGTGATAACTCCTTATAGTACCCTGCAGGATTCTTTCGGGGATCAGGTAAAGTCTGTCTGCTTAAGAGCTAAAACTTCAGCTCGCTTCCACGGAACATGTACCCAAACACGCTGAAAATGAGCCGGTACACCTGGTGGAACATTATTCGCACCAGCAGGGACTGCATCCTTCCATACCGGAGGAACCTCTCTCATTGGATACTGTCACGCTTTTCTCCTAACAGAAGGATCAGGCTCAAACAACGACTGAGAAGGACGCTCACTCCTAAACGAAAGCAACGTCGCAACTGCTTTTTCAACTTCGAGACCCACTATCGTCCCTTTCGAAAACTCGGACTGTACACGGAACAACTCAGACGGAGTATATCCCAACTCACCATCTTCCCATTCCTCACGGAGGAAAGTACACATTATATCGAAGACATACCTCTGCTTTGGTGCTTCCCATTGATGGAAGACATCCATAACCAACTCTAAATCATATCTCGAAGGATTAGTAACCCATTTACGTGCCATATGATCCAAGACTGTCCGCTCTTCGGGACCAGGCATCTGGCTACGCAACTGTTTACGCGCAGAAGCAGGGGTCATACTCAATGACCCAAAGAAGGGAGACAAAAAACCAGTAACAGTATCAGTCATTCTCATCGAACAGAAGGAGAAGCTGTCATAAGGACAGGAGACAAAGTATTCTGAGATGAAATAAACATTGGAGTAGTAGCAGAAGAAGTAGCAAATACAGGAGAAAAAGTTGTAGGAGTTTGAGTCGGAACTAATAGCAAAGTCGGCGGCCCTTGAGAAGGCTGCGCCAAAGGAATAGGAGCCAACTGAAGAGGAGCTGGCGGTTGAACAACAATCGGAGGCACAACTGGAGGTTGCGCAACTAAAGGTTGCGGAGGTGCTGTAGCACTCTGCACCTAAGGGGGTGGAGAACTCAACAAATGCGACATGAAAGGATCCTTTTCAAGGTCCTTCGTCGAACTTTGTGGAAGGGGTGATAAAGCTGGATAACACTTATCGATAGCCATTTTACGTTGCCTATGCAACTGCTCACTCGCTTGTTCTTCTTAATTATCTTTAAACTGTATAGCAGCCTGCATTATCGATATACCCTTCTCTCTTTTATTTCTCTTTGCTAGTTTAATTTCTTTCTGTTTGGCTTCCTTTCGCCAGAGGCGGAAAGAGTCAAACATCGCCGGCCGGGCTTTCTTCTTAAATAGTTTAACTTCTAGATTATCTAAAATCTCCGTGTCATAGCTACCATGTTGAGGCCACTTTAGGACACCATCCTTTCTCGTATATTTAACCCATAATTCATTATACGTAATGGGGCCCACACCATGTTTCAAATAGAGCTCATAAGTCGGAGTTCCAACCGGAGGTATCGGACACGAATCCTCCAATCGGGAATCCCTATTACAACCACAACAAAATATCTTTCCAAGTCTGCTAAGACCAGGCATCTTCGCTCACTAGTCTAGCTTCAAACTTCAAGGGATTACCAAACTCGATAGTCTCGAAAATATACGAGTCCCTCGGCTTTGGCACTTTCAAGTTCCAAATCAAAGAACCCGAAGGATACCCAAAAACTAAGGACTGGGAGACGCTCCACTCATACTTAACTGAGGTATCGATCACGTCACCAGAAGACTCGTCTATCGTCTCGCTCTACAAATCATCAAAGGGTCCAAGACAGGGCAACAGTCAGGGCAGCAGTCCCTCGTAGCCGTCGGAAAGCGGGGAACTTCGCAGCAAAAACCTTCGGGCCACGACGACATACAGGGGTCGATGAAGTGGTTGGCCTTCCTCCAGAATTTTCTCACGAAGCTCCTCACGATCTTCAGGCTTGGACCGGTACCACTGAAGTCGCCCCACGTTGGGCGCCAACTGAAGAACTGGGTTTTAGAACCCAGCGGCGCCAGGGGCACGCCCAAAGTCTTCGGGTTCACCTGTCTTAGAATACAGAGACACGGGATACTTCTCGGTGACGTCAAAGATCAAATTTATTGGCTGCAACCAGGAACAGAAATCTACGAAGTACGACACGGGTAGGTTCGCTAGAGACTGCTCAATTTTCATATTGCGAGACATCGTCTTTTATGCTAAAAATCACATTCCTGACAAACACCCATTATTTACGAACTATCCAATCACAAGTGACATTGCAAAAGGGTATTGCATAACGACAATCTCACTTTTCAGTTGTCCAGCCCACCATCAATTACACGGGAAAACCCAACATTCTTGCTCGGACAGGCCGGACGAACCCATAACAAAAGGACCACAACCCAAACCTTTAACAGGTCATAAAAGAAGGAACAGAAACAGATGAGAAACAAGATAGAAGGGTGTGTGCATATACAATAAACTCAGCAATGTCCTGCTCTTTGATCTCTATCTCGACCAGCTACCGGACAAGGAACTGGCTCAGCAAGGTTAGCTTCAGGCAACGAGGTCAGTTTGCTCATATCATCTAAAAGTCAGCTAAAGGTGTACATGTCCCAAAGACTCGTTCGGCCGTAGTCATCGGCCTATGTGAGGGCAACCACAAAATGGCTGCCTTGCACAAAATGGAACCCGAAGGTTCAGATTGAAATCCCTGAATACATAGTGATTCCATCAATCGAACATGGCGAAATCACTCGTACATGCTGCACTCGTCATTTGCGGTTCGCTACTACCAAAATCGTAACGATACAATGACCTTTACAGAACGGGTTCAGAATTCACGGAACCTCAGAGGGGAATGGATCACTTGAAACTAAGTTGCCAGGGTTTTTTTGTGCTCAATGACTGATAAAAAACCCTCATACACGCACGTAGATGGTTGGGCAGTATATCTTGGTTCTCCGCCTGTAGACGTTGCGTTCTTGCATCATCATAGGGTCTTTTTTTGTCATTCGCTTTCCTCCACCCGGAGGTAACCTTGGTTACGTAGTAGTGACCAGAAAAAAGGGAAGAGCTCAGAAATTAGAAGATTAAAATTCTTTGAATTCTCTCACAGAAAACTTTATTAGAAAAGGAAAATCCAAGAAAATAAAAGTACTGGGTAGATTGAGACCAGGTTATTGGATCCTACCTACAAATTAGTCGACATGTTTCAGCCCCACTGTGCCCAGCCGGCTCTATGGGGCTTTCCTCAGGACCAAGATAGAAGGTTAAAACTGTACTCATACAATTTGTGCAGCACCTGGAGGGGGTATTGTACTCCACTCTCTTATCTCTGAGGCCAAATAGTACCTATAGATAAAGAAATATGAAATATGTAACAAAAAAGTTATGTAGATATTGTGATGTCTAACAACCCTTCTGAAAGTTATAACATAATTTTATGTTTCACTTAATTTCGAATCTGCTATTTGCACTCAAGATAATACAGTGTACATCTTAACATGGTGGAGCTCTCTGGCTTGATAACACAGGAAGTATTGTGAATTAATGTCATTATTTGTATCTTATTTTCTGCTAGATGTTATTTGCATTCCACATTCAAAAGCAAAAAAGGAAAAAATGCATTCTACTATTGCAAGTTACCGTACAACTGCATTTATAACCATGCATTACGAATGATTATACCTTGCTCGTTAAGTTACGATTAAATAGATAGCGTTCTTCAGTATGCCTAAAGAGAATTTGCGCTTATTGGGCCATAGGCAAAGGGCATTTAATCGTTTTCTGTTTCGCGTACATTCGTTATTTGTCTCAAAAAACGTGTGCGAAGCCAATTAAATAAAAACGTGTGTCTTGCTTAAAGCTCTGTATAGTTTTTTTTGTTTTAAGAAACGACTTGGGTGCACCACTAGTTATCTAGGTATGGTATGGCTCTGACGCTTCGTCATTTTGTAAGTGAATAGCGTTCTATAATGTGAATTGGGTATTATCACGTTAAATAACACGTAGCGTGTAATCATTATTCACTCTAAGTGTGTTGGAGGTTTGTCATAGATACATACTAATTAATATAGATACACGGGGTGAGATCGTGTGTCACGTATTATGCTCAGTGTGCGTTCTCTATTTATATACCTTGGCGTGCTACGTTATTTTTGGCTTTTTTGGTATAAGTTCCATGGACTGGTCACACTTAAAAGTTATACTGTGAGCAGTCCAATCACATATATTTAAAAAAAAGTTTTTTACCTCGAGGTCTTAAGTTACGTTTTTCCTCAGGGGATCCGAGAAAGTCTCTCAGTGTCCTGTAATAACCAAAAGACTCGGTTAATAACTTATCTCAATTCACTCGGCGTGCATGGCGTCCTCGTGTTGTTCTTCTCACCAGCAGTTAGGGATTTCCTTGCTTGTGCTTGCTCTGCCCCCGGAAGTCAGGGGAGAGTTGGTTCCTGGTCCTTTTCTGTTTTGAATTTCAATAGATATTGAAGAAAGACTGTGCTATTCTCAAAGTGTATTATGTGTGCTTCGTGTTCGAAGTGAACATTATTACAGCGTAAATATTCTTCTTTAAACAGTGATTAATCCTAAAGTACATACAATCATTATTGTTTTGAAAAAAGTGATATGCCTAATAATTAAAAATGTGATATTCGTGAAGAAGGGTAAAGTAGGTAAGTGTAAGGGTGATATTTCACCTAATTATTGATTTCTCTTTCATTACAAATTTTTACTGATATGGTTCAGACCAGGTATTATTAATTAGCTCTCTTTTTGAAACTTGTTGGCTTCTTTAACACTACTTGTCTCTATTTCATATTTCTCTGGGGGGTCAATCTTTAGTTTTGCCATAAGTATCAATAAAGTTGGTGCCAGGGTACGTCGTCATTTAGTCCTTCACTGCTGGTTTTTAGACGGTCCACCCATCTCTGCTCTCTTTCAAATAGGATTCGTTAATCTGTGCGGTTCTTCAGAGTTAGCATTTCAATGATTGTCCACTTAATGTCATCAGCTGTGTGATTCAAATCCAAATAGTGTTTACTCATCTTTGTAGTCACCTTCTTTGTTCTGATATTAGTTCTATGTTCTCCTATTCGCACTTTTGCCTTGCGGCAAGTCATCCCAATATATCTGAGACTGCAGGGACATGTAATCATGTAAATCACGTGAGTAGAATTACAATTTGTATGTTGCCGTTGTTTCCAGATCAAGTCCTCAGATAGTGAGAGAGTTTTTCTCGCTGATGTTAGAGGACATATTGTACATGAACCACATGGATAGTGTCCCGTTACTGGGTTCATATTCCAGACTTTCCTAATACCTTCCGGCTCCATCCTTATCTGTGGCCGGGTATGGACTAATAGGTCTTTCAAGTTCCTTGTCCTGCGGTTTGCGAACCTCTGTCTGGGCCAATTCAACTTTCCTGATGTTATAATTTTCCAATTTTTGTTAATCATCTTTTTTACTGTGTTCGTGGCCCCATTGTAAGTCGTGACACATGTAGTTAGGTTTTCTGCGGGATCTTTCAAGGTGGTTTCTAACAGACTCTCACGTAGCTGATGTCTCGCTCTTTTTTGACATATGCATTATAGTTTTTATAGGGTAATCTCTTTTCTTTAATTTCTCAGTGAGGTCCCTTGCTTGAGTCTTGTAATCTTCCAGTTTACTGCAGTTTCGTTTGAGCCTAAGAAATTGGCTATACGGTAAGTTATCTCTTAAGGGTCTCGGATGAAAACTTTTATGTGATAGCAGGCTATTCTTTGCCATTGGCTTGTAGTAGGTATTTGTCTGGATCTTGTCATTTTCTACATACATTGTGATATCTAGGAAATCCAATTTTTTGTTGTCCACTGTAAATGTGAACTTCAGACACTCATCTCTAGTGTTCAACCAATTGATGAATTCTTGTAGATCCTCGCCAATTTTTCTTCCAGATGACAATAATATCATCTATAAAACGTTTCCAGAATAACATTTGTGGGAAGAAGGGATTGTCGTTCATGACATGTTGCATTTCACTAACATACAATCCAGCTACCGAAGGCGCAAAAGCGCTCCCCATGGAAGTACCATGATTTTGCACAAATAGTGTTCCATTGTATTCGAAAAAGTTCTCAGTCAAAGCTATTCTGCAACACTCTAAGACAAAATGTCTTGGTGTTTTATGTTGCCATGCTTCTGAGAACAAGATGTTTTCTAAGGTTTCCAGGATTTTTTGCTTCGGCAGGCTGGTGTAGAGGATTTCTACATCTAACCCGACGAAGAGCATTTCTTCCTCGTTATAGGTTACATCTAGAAGTTGGTTCAATAGGTCTCTAGTGTCCTTCAAATAAGTTGTTGTTTTTTGTACCTGAGGCATTCACAAAGCTGCCAGCTCCCCTCCAACTGCCCTAAATGGCTAAGTATCGATTTGGTGGGGGCGGAGGGTGGTCAGTTTATTCAGGATGTTCAAGTGAACTCCAGTGCAGGTTCAGGCAACCTTGCTTCAGTGCCCACGTTCACCACAATTAAAACACCAGGAAGAGCAACTTCTCACCTTCCACATCCACAGATTCTTCCCAGACCGCGTGCCTCCCTGTCCTATCCCCTCATTCTCTCTCTCTAGTCTCCATGTACAATCCTTCAGACGATTTCCTGAAAAGATTGCATTTGAAAATACATTAGTTTAGATTTGGTAGATGCTTTCTTGCACTCTTGTACAGAAACACAGTGATTTGCAAAGGGAACCAATTCTGAACCAATCTCCAAACATTGTCATTGGAAACCGTGATCTGGTTAGGGTTTTTAAGGTTAGTGGTCAGTCGACTGCATATGTCATTTTTTAATCAGTTGTGCATTTTTTAATGGGAGAGACTGGTGGTGATTGTACCAAATTGGTTGCTTGTTTCCTCACTGGTGTTGGTCCTGTTTGTACAGCAAATGTAAGTGTGCCAAGTAGCTCCCGTACCAAGTGCTGCTGGGTGCCTTTATTGCCAGTTAACAATATTCAGGTTGAGTTAACCATATGTTCAGCCTTCTGTCTGAATGTGTGCTTTTAGACTTTGGCTTGTAGTATGGTGTTATGAGCATGTTGAGGGTCCAGTCCCTCGTAGCAAGGGTGAGAAGAGAATTTCGTCTGTTACCAAACAATTCACTACTTAAACAGGTATTTCCTAAATTGTTTGCCTCTCTCTTGTTTTCTGAAACAAGGGTCCGCATTGCCAAATAAAGTGGCATTTATCATGCTTGTTGCCCAGAACAAGATGCAATGATTGAGCGTAGCTTATGTGTAGCGTCATAGTCAGAGTAATAATGGATGGTGTGAAAGTAAGTGGTAAAACCAAAGGGAATGATGGATGGAGTGTTGAACATTGCATGCACTCACCTCCAGTCACTGATCTGGGTTTAATCCATCCTCATTCTTTAGCTCACTCCACCACCCCAGTTCAGACGTGGCCATATGCAAATCAGTCAGACCCTGTGCCTCATGGGAACAGTCCAGCCGGAACTGCCAAGTCATGTCTTCCCTGGACCGGAAACAAGCATCCTGGGACCGGTTTCTTGTTAATCAGCCGTCATCAGCCAGGCTAGCTTGAATCCAGTGGCAAAGTGAGCAAGGGACCCACGTCTGGGCATACCCTGCCAACTTAGGGCGAACAAAGCAAAACCAAAGGGGAAGATGGACGGAGTGTTGAACATTGCAAGCCCTCACCCCCAGTCAACTGATCTGGATTTAATCCATCATCATTCTCTAGCCCACTCCGCCACCCCAGTTCAGACATGGCCATATGCAAATCAGTCTGACCCTGTGCCTCATGGGAACAGTCCAGCCGGAACTGCCAAGTCATGTCTTCCCTGGACCGGAAACAAGCATCCTGGGACCGGTTTCTTGCTAATCAGCCGTCATCAGCCAGGCTAGCTTGAATCCAGTGGCAAAATGAGCAAGGGACCCACGTCTGGGCATACCCTGCCAACTTAGGGCGAACAAAGCAAAACCAAAGGGGATGATGGACGGAGTGTTGAACATTGCAAGCCCTCACCCCCAGTCGACTGATCTGGATTTAATCCATCATCATTCTCTAGCCCACTCCGCCACCCCAGTTCAGACATGGCCATATGCAAATCAGTCTGACCCTGCGCCTCATGGGAACAGTCCAACCCGAACTGCCAAGCCATGTCTTCCCTGGACTGGAAACAAGCATCCTGGGACTGATTTATGGCTAATCAGCTGGCCTGTCAAACCTGGTAGTGAGCTGAGCCAGGGTCAAGAAGAAGATGGTGTCTAACAGCACCATCTACAATATTCATGATTTCTTTTTCAACTATTGGCTTTGTAGAATTCAGTACTTTCTCATCAATCTAACACAATCCAACACTTCCTTTCTTTTTCCTTTTATGGTATAACTGCAATTCCCCTAAACAGATGATGTAATTCCATCTGCATTTCAAGGCCCAGCTGCTTCTGCTTTGAATGTAATGACCAAAAATAAACTCCTAATGCTATGCTGTTTCACCTTATTACTAATGAATCACATATACTGAGTCAGTAAACCTATTTTAGCATCTGCAGCATTTTAGCTTGTCATTGTACATCTGTATACTTTATGTTTAAGTCATTCTTTTCAGTTCTGATCACAATCAATTATTGTATAAAAGTTTTTGTTGTAGCACACATCATTTTCAGAGACAGTTCATAAGATGTATAGTTGTAGGTTGATGAAATCTGTACATCGCCTGTCCCGTACTTATTTATTAGTTTATTCCCGATGTGAATACGCCAAAAAAAACACTACAATAATTCTTAGCAGGCACTGGAGTATGTGTCACCAAAACTATATGTTTGTGACATAAATCGTTGTTAATAAAAGATAAACAAATTTGGAGTGGGAATGGGATTAGTGGGAAAAAAACTCCAATTTACCATCCTGCTGGGAATGGCATTGTGGAACGCTTCAACGGAGGGCTTAGGGGCAGTGTACAAGTGGCCTTCAAAGATGGTCGGGACTAGGTGAAGGAAATGAATAACACAATCTAGGCGTATAGGCAGGACCACTGGAATTATGAGGCAGGGGAGGGCCAAATTATGTGGCAGGGTTGAGTAAATTATGCAGCAAGAAAAGGCAGATTATGTGAAGTAATGCAGCACATGTTTTGATTGTATTACTGCACTATTTTGACTTTTTTACACTGTCTGTGCATTGGGTGAAGATCATTAGTACCAATTTAACACCCACATATAGCAATAAGCAACAGAAAGGTGACCAGTCAACCTTTGGAAAAGTCCTCAAATGTGCAGCTACACGTTGCTGCGTTTTTAGTAACTTTTGACCCATTTGAGCAAGAAACAACATTTTATTTTGTTAAAATTTGCAGATTATGCACCAGATATTGGATTATGTGGCAAATGCAGCAAATCTTGCCACCTGATCCTGCACTCCTAAACGTGCTTGTCCTGGTTGTCCAAGTCTTCGCCTTCATGGCTGTGTTCCTCTAGTTCTAGCTATCATGGGCCTGGTTGTCCTGGTCCTAGGGCTTCTGTTCATGATCTTCCTGGTCTTCTGAGTCCAAGTCTTCCTGATGCTGGTCCTTCAGTGCGGATCCTTCTGTTCTTATCCTATGGCCATTGGTCCATTTGACCCTGATCCACCTTCCTTGTCTGGATTCCTTTGGTCCTCCTTATCTTGGTCCTTCTGATCCTGGTTTCATGCCCTTGTTGCTTCTGGTTCTCATCTCCCTTTTCCCTTACTCATGAGGGTCATCCATCTCTAAGATTGTCACTCAGGATTATGTTTTTTTTGCTCCTGGATGTTTTAATGCTGTGGAAAATGGAGAGGGAGGGGTGTGGAGGGCAGAAAAAAAGAGCCCAGTATAGATTCAGAACGACCCCAAAGAAAACACTGAGGTTAAGCATCTGTTGCAAAAAGCTAAGGAATACCAGCAGATTTTAGTGTCTAATAGGTATTATAGTGGTAAATTAATTCTGGTGGCTAATGCACTCTCTGGAGAAATGTGTGTGTCATCTCTGTTCACATGTTTAAGGCATCTTGAAATAGCAGAAAGGGTTTTTGTACGAAGCTTTTTTTCTTCAATTTACATGAATTAACATTGCAGCAGTATAGAGATCAGACACATAATGCAAGGCAAGGGGGAACACCCCACATTATACTGAGAAAATGCACACCATGCCTGGGGAAAGAACCACAGAAGCACGTCATTCAGTGACAAACACTCATCCGCACCCAACCCTGGGATCCCATCCAAAGAAGGACCATTATTCGGGACCATATCTGTCCTCATTCCTCAGTGCAGACCCAGGGGACAAGAACCAGTCCACCAACTCCTGCCACACAATGATCGCCTTCTCCATTTTTCTTCCTGATTGCCAAGCTTCATGTGGACCTCTTCTGCTAACGACCATTCAGCCACATCCCTGGGCCAGTGGTCCATCTGCGGAGCCCGCTTCTCCATACAGGTGATAGCCACCCTGCGTCTGGGAAGAACCAGCGCCAGCTGTAAGAATTTATAGGCAATCAGGTGACATTCAGGCCTTCAAACGTCTCCCAACAAGCAGCATTGTGGGGTCACTTTCACCTGTAACGAGGTTACCCTTGTGAGTTCACACACCACTCGGCCCCAGTAGTCATGCACTTCTCTACAGCCCAGGAGGACAAATGAAGAAAGCCGACCCGTCAGACCCACATCTGGGGCAACTATCATAGCAGGGCTGTGATATACAATGGAGAGTTTCAGAGGTCCGGTAAGTGCGCAACAGGCAATTCTAATGTACCACTTTAAAGCGAGCTTAGCACAACACTCTGTGTACGTTTACTGGCGCATGCCCAATCTGCATCCTCCAGGTGCACTCCCAGGTCCCCATCCCACCCTGCCCGAGTCCGCAACCGACTGACGGCATCTACTCTTAGTGCTTTATACAACAAGGGTATCAAGTGCCAGCCTGACTCACAAGTCAGCAGAGCTCTGAAAGTGTCAGATGCGCCATGTGCCGCGAGGAAGGTGATCCATGTCTGCTTGGTCATTTCTGCAAGGTCAACGTAGTGCAAAAAGTGTCCCGATCCCTGTGCAAACTGTTTGGGCATTGTCTAGGGTAATGAAATGGTCATTGGGATACATGTCACCCTGCTGTTCACAGCACCCATCCCTCCAGGCCTGGAAGGTCATATTTTCAGCCATTTGTCAGACCGACACTAGTATCCACACCAGCAATTCCCGGTAGAATGGGGAGTGTCTAAACAGCACTGTAACTAAGTTTTGCTAATTTGTGTCATCTGCTGCACCAATAATGGGAAGTCGCCTGAGACCCCAGCCCCTTCCCTTGATTTCGCTGGCAGCTGCCCTACATCGACCGCCCCAGCCAGCAGGCATTTCTCCCAATTGTACCCAGGGTCTAGCCATCGTGCAGGGTGTGGCATATGTGCGGCACAATAATGCAGGCCAAGTCACAGCACACCACTGAAGCCAAAGCCGACCTGCCAACAAGGAACTCAAGGATCAATGAGGTCTACACCAAGAGTGGCCCTGCTGTTCTGTTGTCTTCCCCTCTCCAGATCCCACAAGTACATTGAGAGCCTCCAACGCAAGCGACCCAACAGACAAAACACCTCTGCACCCGAGCCCCACAGCCCAGGTTCACGTAAACTGACCATGTCCCCTTGCAACAGAGACCCTCAAGAGTCATTCCGCCCCTCCCGGGGTTCTGCCAGACTTGTCCCCAAGTCCTCACTTGCAGCATTTCTTTTACATCTTTCCTGCCTTAGACTTTATGCGTAGAGCTCAAAGCTACCAAAACGACCCGTACCTCTGCACTTGGACTCACCAGGGCAGGTAAATCCAAACTGCTGGTGGTTTCTTGGACCTTGGCCCTAAACCCCATAAGCCCCAAATGACACCCTCAAGAAACGCTTGCAAATATATGTTTGCATTGTTTGTTTTAAACATAGGATGACATTATCGTGTTCGAGGCTCATGCCTCAAATCAGCTAGTTGAGAATTTTTCTGTTTTATTTTAAAAATCATATTCCTGAAAGTACGGTATGTAAGGTAGCCCAGCAAGTTAATGGTGTTGGAACCCTTGTATTCCCTCCAGGTCACATTGTTTCTGTTGGATAGTACTAAACAATTACTATATTGTGTGTTGTATAAGTGGTTAGTATTAGTGTGCTTACTTACACCTAGACAGCCATACCTGGCATTCTCACACAGCATGCACAGTCCTACATACATAGCTTTCCGAGATCTAAAAATAACTTTCAGATCTCACTTTATTGCTTGGCAACCTGCAAAGTAACATGTGAGAGTATCTTAGCCCCCCCCCCCCCCCCCCCCTCGTGAGCCAGACCAGCTGTTCGCAGCATTAGCTTCAAATGCTCCCGGTCAGGACACAACTCGGAGAAAGGGACTGATGGCCTGTTAAGGGACTCATTTGCACCTCCCATGAAGTCACAGCTAAGCAAACAGTGCGTGAATACAGGATGACGTCGTGGGTGCAAGCTCCCTCTTAAGCCCAGCGGAACTCAAACAGGATGATTTGTTTTGGCCGGCCTAAGAATACCTGCCGGGCGTGAATTCCGTCTGAATACCCCAATAGGATAGCACTGGTATTAATCCATTTCCCAGCGCCCCCCTCTTTCAGAAGATAATGGAACGTTGACATAGAGAAGGTGATAATGATTCGCCCAGGGCCACACAATGTGGTCAAATAGTGAAATCCCGGATTAGAGCTCAAATCTTGCGAATCAATACTAACAATAGTAACAAACATTTATTCTTTTCAAACTTAAAAACAGATCTGGACCCACGGTTTCAACCACATTCAAAGGAAGTTTCAGGTAAATAATTATAAATCCTCATTTAATTTTTACATGAGCGAGGGAAACAACATCTCTCCGAGCTGCAGACAGATGCCGAGCTGGTCTGTCGGACAACTGATTTTGCCCCTACTCTACAAGCCTTTTCACAGGCTCTGGCCTGCTCAACAACCTCCGGATTTCTATCCGGGCTAGTCTGACTGCGTCGTCGGGAAACATCTAATCTTGAACAGATGTGAGTAAACAGGTGATTCTCTGAAATGCGTTTGCAGCTCACCTCGGGTGTTCTTCCTGGAAAGGAGAGCCACAGACACACCTATGTTTCTTCCTTCTTTAAGAAATAAAAGCCTAAGGAAGAAACAGACCTGCTGAGTCGTTAGCCAGTTTCCTTACGTAGTGCTTACCTGTTACGGAGTATTCCCTGTTTTGCCAGTTAAGGGTCAGGACGTCCAATCTCCACTAGTAGATAATGACGTGGCAGGATCAGATAGCCTTGTGAAGTGGGAAACCTAAGATTAAAACTGATCACCACCTGTCCCTTAGATCACTTCTTCCCATAATGTTAACATTATGGGAAGAAGCGGAAAAAAAGCGGAATCTTCCATCTCTGTCGGAATGTACTTGCCTGGGGCATTTCCACTCATAGTCATAAGCAATTTCAGAAGTACGCCTGGAAACTTGCACCAGGCACAGATTTATAGGCGCACTTCTGTGACCTATGCAAACACACACTTTTAGGTCGTATCGTATCGTATCGTAAGGGGTGCTTATATAGCGCACTGACACCATGGGTTTCCTGGCGCTGCAGGTCGAAGCCTACCAGACAACACAGCTGTTTAGCTGCATAGAGATATTGGGGAAACACTGAAATCTTCCTCAGGAATGCATTCCGCCTATTGGTTACCTATGGCTTTGTGTTTTGTAATTCAATATGCTTACTTTCTATTTGCTGGCTTAATTTGTTTTAGGCTATCCAGCCTGTCTCTGTCCCTAGCATAGCATGTTTATCATTATCACCTCTCTGATAGGGCTCCTTGCGTTCTTCTACGGGGGAGGCTCGCTTTCTGGGAACTCTTTTTTCTTTTTCATGAGGCACTCCATGAGCATACGTGTTTTCCGTGGTCTCCCCTGTATGCTGGTTCAGGAAGCAGTAAACATTCTGTATTTCCTTGGAAAGTTTTCCTGCTTCCTCTCTTTCTGCTTGACTGATTCTACTTCTCTGCCACTACCAGTTGATCAGTCTTGCATGCCTGTCAAGGGCAATGTTGTGTTTACAAGATTGCTTAGTTTGGTCAGTGTTCTGTACTAATAGCATAACTTAAACAATTCTCTCCCTCAATTTCACGCCCATGCCATAGGCTCTGGAATTAGGGGAATGGGGGATGCTGAAGCACCCCTACAATAACCATGTTGGAGTTCAGAACTGAATGAGCAGTAAACAGGCATCTACATTTTGTTTTTATCTTATCACATTTGCTTGTGCATTCAAAGGCAGTGGTCAAATGTTAAGCTCTGTTTTCTGAGGGAGGTTGATGTTTATTTTTCTTTCTCTGACTGCAAAGTGAGAAGACGTACGTGACAATCTTGCCGGATACTGGTTGTTGAAAGGAAAGGTTTTTGTAGCACACAACAAAATGGAATTGCCGGTAAATGAACTGTACAAATATTTCAGACTATATCAGAATTATGAAAGTGCAAACGAAGCACATTTTTTGGGAGTTCCCAAATATTTTATACGATCAAAACACATCAAGACACTAGGTGATGCAGATTTCCACTCGTTATCTTTTGTGCGCTGCATAGTTTTATCAGTAAAACTGTATGTCTGTGCAAATGTAATGGTAATTTCAACTAAAAATGTGGTGTCTGGGATGGCAGTGTGCTACCACACCATGCACACTCCACTCTATGCCATTCCACTCTACACCTTTCAAATTGACGTCTCTCAACTCTATGACACTCTACTCCACTCTATGCCACTTTATGCCCCTCCACTCTACAACACTCTATTCCACTCTATGCCACTCCCCTCTAAGCCACTCTGCTCCACTTTATGCCAACCTGGCTGTTTGCAAGGGCGTACTTGTAGTTATTTTTATTGTTTCTTTGATTTTTCTGTTAGGCGCCTTGATGCCTTCGGGCTAAGTCGCGCGTTATAAGACTCTTTTCATTTCATTTCATTCATTTTTCATTCACCCCACTCTATGCCACACTACTCTGACACTCTACACCACTTCACTTTATGACACTCTACTTCACTCTATGACACTTAACTCTGCTTTATGTCATCCTCTCTATGCAACTTTATCCCACTCTACACCACTATACGACACTCAACTCTACAACACTCCACTCTACGACACTCCACCACTTAACCCCACTTTACTCCGACACTTAATTCCATTATACGCAACTCCACTCTATGTCACTGAATTCTACTCCTCTCTATGTCACTCCACCCTACGACACTCCACTCTATTCAACTCTTTGACACTCTACTTCACCCCACTCTACTCCTCTCTATGACACTGTACAACAGTCCACTTTATGACACTCTATGCCACTCCACTCTATGACACGCTACTCTACTCTACTCTAGGTCACTCTCCTCTATGCCACTCAATTCCAGACTACAACAATCTACGCCACTCTACTCTATGCCAGTCCACTCTTCGGCACTCTACTCTATGACACACTACTTCACTGTATGCCACCCCACTCTGTGACACTCCAATCTACTCCACTCTACCTCCACACTCTGCGCCATTCCAATCTACAACACTTTACTTCTCTCTACTTCCCTCCGCTCTATGCCACACCGCTCTACGACACTCTACTCCGCTATATGCCACTCCATTCTACACGACTTCATGATACTATACCCCAATTCACGCCACTCTACTCCACACTGCACCACTCTACTACACTCTAGGCCTCTCTACTCTAATTTACACCACTTTACTCCATCTCACTCCACTATACTCCACATCATTCCACACACACTATTCCATGCCATTCGACTCCACACCACTCTCGTCTATGCCACTAACTTTTACCCATGTTGGTGTACCACATAGCTAAAGCACATTGGTGAATCGAACAGGTTTCGCATAATCAAGACCTATTGGCTTTGCCAATGCTTGTTTTTTCTCCATAGTGAAAACAATTTTCCCTACTCTCCCAATGAATGTAGGGGAGGATCTGTTGTCTTTCCAAGCCCTTTGCTCCATTAAATCTCTGACCGTTTCCAGAGAGGACAAGGGTCAGATAGAAGTTAGGGGAAGTCCATATACATACATGTTTGTGGGCATTCCCAAGCTTCCAAAGCAGCTACACCTTGCTATGTCATGAGTGTGATTTACTGCTGTGGATATCTATACAATTATGGAGGGAAACATATCCTATAATAAATGCATTTATGCCTATCGGATATCCTGCTATGAATTCCTGGCAGATGTAAAAGGAGGTATTTTCAGCCGTAAACGTACATTAATATGCCTGAAAATACATTTGCGTCTAGGGCCCTCTGTGTCTCCTTCTTTGTCTACAGATCATGCCATGTCAAGTTGCTATTTTAGGTAGCCCTTTAGGCTACCAATGGGCTGCTTCTGTGTCCTCCCAAAATGGATTGACCTTTGGTGCAGGGGCACTTCTTTAGTGTTCCTATATCGTTCACCCCTGAGTTCTACTTCCGGTGATCTGTGGTTGGTGGTGCCCACCGCCCCTTCACACCACTTTGTCCTGCCGTAGCCAGTTTTTTAGGTCGAGCCTTTACCATTCCGCAGGAATGGGAAATGGGGAGAATTCAAGTCGGCTATTTTCTCGTCAAACCAAAGGGCTTTCAGCCGCGGTTTTCTTGCAGTGCCCGTGAACCACGTGATAACATGCACGCGCATTCAGGGCCAGCCAGCCCAGCACATCAAAGGGCTTCTCCTCCCCTAATTATTCATGGCCGGCCGCAGGCCGGCCGTACTTTCAGTTTCCCCAGAACGGCTAATTAGGGGAGGAGAAGCCCTTTGATGTGCTTCACACCAATGCGCCTCAGTCATTCCTCTTCTTTGTATTTGCTTCCAGACTCACGCATTTGTTCACATCACATTTTAGTGCCCCCTGCCCTGAGGCACGCATCACTTGCCCGCTGCCATTAACCACGCATCACTTGCTCTTCGCCACACTGTGCCTGCTTGAACATCTCTGTGCCCACCTTTCACGATATTCATTTACTACTTTTTTTTTTTAGCAGTGTAGAAATACGATGTTATTTCCTGTCATACATGCACTGAAGCGAACCCACTACGAAGTTCACGTTTCAGCTGTTTTCAATCCGGGCCCTTTCGTGAGTCATACCGGATGACTACTTAATTACTTCCGCTTTACATTTTTCCAATTACTGACTTGCTGCCACTGTCTTGTTTCTATTTTGTCTTCTGCCATTTCCTTCATTTCATGTACATTTTTTTTCATGTTTTACTTTCCGAGGACTGTGTGCTTCTCTCGTAGGCTCTCCCGCCCCATCCGGCTTCCCTCCAACCATTTGCCACACTCCTTGCCTCTGTCTTGCCTCCCCCTCCATTCTCCTCCCCTCGCTCGCACTCCCGCCCCCCACCAGGCTCTCCCGCCCGTTTCTCTTTTTTATCTCTGTCTCTCGATAAACCTGTTTGCCAGGATCCTCCCCTGGGCATCGCACTCATGACGTATGAGGTGCAGACACGTACATTAAGGTTTATTACTAGACTGCACTAGACTACATTGTACAAAATACCACAGCAAGACTCCTAGCAAAAAAAACACATACTCCCCGCCTGCAAAAGCATGTGTCAGAAGCCACGTAATTAAAGAGCGCTCTGTTTAATGAGGAAGAAAACGAGAAAGCACTTACGGAGACATTTGTGAATATGTCAACAATGCAAAATCAGCGTGCATTGTTGATTCACACTCGATCAAAGCGATTTAAGAGAGGAGGAAGCTATCGTGTCTTAACGCTTCCCTGCCACTGCTGGATGAAACCGCAGAAGTGCAATCAGAGGGCAGCGGAGATCCTCAGACGGGAAATTACCTCGATCGCCATAGAAACAGGCAGGGAAGCCCGTGCAAAGCAACACCGCTTCTTTTTTCCAATCAATGGGCATTCGCTACCCCGGGCGATCAATTAAAAGTCATGGAGAATAATTATTTGACATTACTTATTCGTCCAGTTGTGCAGCACTGCGAGGTCGCCTGGCAGTTCCCCCCCCCCACATACGCACCCAGTGCCCCGTCTAAGAAAGCAGGCTCGGCCAGTCTCACTCCCACAAGCGGGGCAATTACTGCTAGCGCTATGATACTACCGCTGCGGTAAACACCGATAGCGGTAACTACCAATTACTGCGGGGGGATAAGTAATAACTTTTCGGTAATTAAGTTAATAGCGTTTTCTATCTAAAATATTCAAAAGCCCACCTATGTGCAACAACCAACGTAACCTAACCATACAGCAGGCGTTGAACACCCCAGCCAAGCGCATTTCTACCAGAGGCACCGCACTAGAACTGACACGCAAACAGAGGCAGTATGGAAAGTCGGAATCCCAGACTGACAACTGCTGTTCCATATGAAAACGTGAATATACCCAAGGAAATTACTTGCATAGGTACACGAACTGACTAAATAGTGGAAATCACTGGTCAAAACACAAGAGCAAAAAAAGAAATCAAAAGTCCTGCCTTATTCTGGAACTCTCCAAAAAGTTGTGCCACTTTATGAGCAGTCCCGTCCCCATCAGTAATGTTGCAACTACTCCCCCCACGCCCCCCCCACACCTTCACCCCAACAGCCGAAGACCCATTAGTCCTCACAACCCTTATGTACTACCCTTGCGGTTGGTTTGACCTTTTGCCGTGTCACTACCCCATGAAGACCAGAGCACAGCCAGGCATTTGGTGGCTACCTGAAATGTTTCAGCATCTTAGAGAGAGAGCACCACGGGAAAGCACCAATGCCTTGATGCACTATGCTCACTCTGTTAACCTCGAGTGACTGCATAAATGTTTTGCCATTTGTGCACCCGACACTCTGAAGCAGCTACAAGATACAGGCAGATTTTAAATTACACAAACACCTAAAAAACAGTTGTTAGCAGTCAGCCACCAAGAAAGCCTTTTAGCAGGAGGACTGAGACTTACAAAATGACGGGTGCAAGTCACACTTTTTGGGCCAGTATTTGGATTAGGATAAACATGATCAATGAACAACTCCTCTGTATAAACTTGTTCAATATGCACTGCTTAATTATCTAGGGTTCAGCAAAATGTATCAATCATCACTACATCTGGGTGGAAGAAACAAAGTCCACTTTAAACATCCTCAGACAAGATGATCCAGACATGGCACCAGATGGAATTTAATTCACTAATTCTGGCAAAGTGCTGAAATGGCTATTACCAGAGGATGATAGTTAATTAAACAAGCACTGGCGTTGCCAATAGGTCTCGCAGTAGGAAAGTTGGAGCTATTACAATTGCAAATAACAATGCCTTTTATTTTTGTTTACATTTTAAAAACATAAAGGGCTTTGTCATTTACAAAACCAATAGCTCAAACTTTCCTACTGCGAGACCTATTGGCAACGCCAGTGCTTGTTTTCACTGCAACAATGGAATCGTCATAACTGGAGAAAGTCAAATCACTGCAGTCACATATCTTGTCCTTCAACACAAAATATTTATTTATGTATTTAATGAGAACTTTATATATAGGTATTTCCTCCTCTCGGACACTTCAGCGTGTTGAAAGAGCTCACAACATACAGTTTGTTGATGAAAAAAGAAGGAATGGAGATTGCAGTCTGATAAAATGGTCGACTCCTGTAGTCAATGTTTTTCAATGGCGACCCTTGATCAGCAAAGAATTCTATTCTAAGACAAGAGTCAATATCTCTGTTTTCCTGGTTCACAAGTAGCTGTGTTCAGAAATCAGGAAGGGATTGGAGGCATTCCACACTTTAGGGCCCTGCCCACCTTGGAATCTACTCCATGTTTTGATCACTTTAATAGCCATGGAGGGATCAAGCGGGTGGATGCCATTACCTCCCTGTCCTGTCTCCCCGTCCCAATCCTTACAAGTGAGCAGCTAGTCTGCTCCACAGAACCCCTAGCCTAGCTGAGCTGTTTGCACTTCCCCCAATATGGCGCCACCAATCCGGTGAGGATAAAGGGGGAAGTGCGTCATAGAACATCCTGTTCTTTTTTTTACTGCACCAGTTCCTGTTGCCTGGCTGTGCTGTGCTGTTAGGAGTTTGCCTCGTCTTCTGGTGAGTTCCTTTTTGTTTTTACTTCTTGTTGGGCGGCCTGCTTTAGCGGCCGCCCCTTGTTTCTTGCTGTTTGTTCCCCCCGCGCTGCCTCTGCCGGCGGTCTGCCTTTTCTCACGCGGTTCACGTTAGCGGCCGTTTTACTTTGTCCGCTCTTACCTGGTTGCTCGGCTAGCTTCAGCGGCCGTTTCTGGGTGGTTTTCTGGATTCCCCATGTGCCCTGCTTTAGCGGGCTGGGGTTTTCGGTGTGTGGAGGCGCATCGCTCGTGTTTACATAATGCTTTTGGGGGCAAATTTGGTTGCTGCCTGTGCCTTGTGTACCAGCCCAATTTTACAGCTCTCATGGGACTTCGTGTCCTCGGGACTTCGTGTCCTTTATTTGGGGTCCTTCCTGGCTGGTTTTTGTCCTTGCTTCTGCCTGTTATTGGTGTTTTGGACTCAGCTGGTTGCTGGCATGGATTCAGAGGCTTCTTCCTCTGCTGCCCCTCTTGTTGCCCTGCGCCTCATTTTTGATGAGGCTGTGGCTGCTGCTTTCCTGGCTAGGGACGCGGCTGGGCCTCCTCCCATGGTGCCTCGTGTCTCTTTAGAGATGACAGTTGGGAGAGCGTTAGACTGAAGATCTGAAGGTCCCTGGTTCAATCCTGTGTTTCGACCGAGTTGAGAGGTTCCTTGCTTCTAACAATGGTCCTGATGATGATGATGAGGGTGTGCGTGGTCGATTTGTTCAGGGTGCTGAGCTCGCTGGACTGTTCACCCATGTGCGGTCCAATTTGGACTTCTCTCCTCCTACTGGCTCCTTTCCTTTGCACGGGGCGGTACGCAATGTGCTGTCTCACGATTGGTAGGAGGTGGACGTGTCTGCTTTTCCTCATTTCCTGTCCAGGCGTTACCCTCTTGAGGGTTTTGCTACTGAGTTCCCTCAGGCTGTGACAGTTGGCATTTGATGGCTGACCTTTCCTCTCGGGGTTTGATCGTTTCTGAGGACACCCTTCCTGCGGACGCTGTGGATAAGCGTGTTGAGGGGGCGGTGTAGCGTTCCTATGCTGCTTCTAATTTTTCTGTCCGGGCGACTGCGTTTTCTGTCTTTATGGTTCAGTCGCTCCTTGAGGTTTTCCAGTCCCTATCGGTTCTGCTGTACGATGGCGAGGATGCCTCACCTCTTTGTCTCTGATGGGTTGATTTTGGGGGCGGCGGCTGCTTCTGGTGCTTCCATTGCTGCCCGTCGTCGTATTTGGATGTGTTCCTGGATGGCAGACTCTTCCCAGGAATTGGTCCTCCTTAAGTTGCCCTTTGATGGTTCCGAGGTGTTCGGTCCTCTGCTGAGGGTATGGTCAAGCAGGGGCCCCTGGAAGTGCCAAGCCCCGGGCCTCTGCCGGTGTTGCCACCCCCACATCCTCCTCTTCCCAGTGGCTGTCTGCCTTTGCCGGTTGGTGGTCGCCTCCAGTCCTTCCGCGCCCAGTGGTTGTCGATTCCGGATGCCTGGGCGGTTCAGACTGTTTCAGTCCTCCGGGTTTTGTTCAGACTCCCCTGCCCCGTCTTCCTCTGCGAAAAGATGCTTTATTGTCAGGTGTGCGGCTCCTGTTGGAGAAGAGGGCTATTGTGGTGGTTCCTCCTCTGGAGTGGGGCAGGGGTTGCTTTTCAATTCTCTTTCTAGTCTCCATGAAAGACACTTTGGATCTTCGTCCTGTTTTGGATCTGAAGCGGGTCAATCGCTTCATTGTCCACCGTCTGTTCGGGATGGTGACGCTCCAGTCCATCCTGCCTCTGGTCCTGCCGGGGGGCTTCCTGGCATCCCTGGATCTGATGGATGCGTGTTTGTGCATTCCTGTCCACCCGGAAGTCCGGCGTTTTCTCCGATTTGCTGTGGGGGCCCTACACTGTCAGTTCTGGGTGCTCCTTTTTGGCCTTTCTTCTGCGCCCGGGGTGTTCACCAGGCTCTTGGCCCCTCTGGTGGGTTTCCTTCATTCCAGGGGTTTGCTGGTATTTACATACCTGGATGGCTGGTTGTGTGTCTCTCCTTCTTTTTTACTGGCTATGTCGGATGTGGATCAGGTGTGTCTTCTGCTGGGTTCCTTTTGGTTCCTTCTCTACCGCAGGATGTCCTCCCTGGTGCCCTCCCAGTCCCTGAAGTTCCAGGGGGCTCTCTTCCGCGTGGACATGGCCATGGTTTTTCTCTCACAGGGGCGCTAGTTGTCTTTGTTTCGTCACCTTTCCTGGCTTCTGTCCCAGTCCCGGGTGTATGCCCGTCTCTGGTTACGGAGTCAGGGGGAGTTGGTGTCCACTTTGCGTCTACTTCCTTGGGCCAGGCTACATCTGTACCCCCTGTAGGATCATGTCCTGTCGCACTGGGATCCTGCCTCCTTGGACTACGAAACTCTGATCCCTGTCACTCCGGGGATTCGGGTGGATCTCCGGTGGTGGTTGTCCCCTCTCTCTCTTTCCCGGGGGTTCGATCTCCTTCCTCCTCAGTCTGTGGTCGTGTTGTCCACGGATGCCTTTGCTTTGGGGTGGGGTGCCGTTCTGGGTGCCTCTGAGGCTCAGGGTCGGTGGTCCTGTTTCGAGTCCCTCCGGTCCTTGGACTGGAAGGAGTTGGGGCGGTTTGGTTGGCTCCTCTTTGGTTGGCTCCTCTCCTTCGGGGTCGGACAGTCTCTGTGCAGACGGTCAATCGGGTGGTTCATTCTTATGTGATCCACCAGGGGGGCATGTGTTGTGCTCTGTTTCTCCTTTCCCGGGAGTTCGGCCTTTGGGCCGAGCCGAGTCGACTCTCTTGTCTCTGACGGCGGTCTATCTTCCGGGATTAGAGTATGGGCCTGCGGATTCTCTGAGCAGGGTGTTCCCCTCCTCGGTGTCCCTCTGCCTGCCCCCGGATCTGTTTGTTCTGATTGTCCTCCGGTTCCGCCTTCCTTGGCTGGATCTTTATGCCTCGTGATGTCCGCCCTTCTTCCTCGGTTTTTGCGGCATGGTTCCATCTCCGTTAGCGTGCGCTACCGAGGCTTTCTTGATTCCTTGGTCGAGGGGTCTGCTGTTTGCCTTCCCTCCGTTTGCCTTATTTCCGAGGGTCCTCCGGAAGATTCGATGGGTTCGGGCGGAGGTTCTCCTGGTGGTTCCGGAATGGTCTGGGCAGTCTTGGTTCCCCCTTCTGCTGGCCTTTTCTGTTTGCCCTCATTGGAGGTTTCCCCTGTCTCCCTCCCCGCTGCGGGCTCCTCTTCTCGGGGTTGCCTCCCTGCATCGCCTCCGACCGGGGGTTTGGCGCTTGGGAGGTTGAGTCTGCTGGGTCTGGGTTGCTCGTTGAGGTTGTCCTTTGTCGCCAACTTTCTCGGCGTCCTCTGCCTTGATGTCGTATGACCGTCACTGGGTGTATTTCTCCTCCTGGTGTCTTGTGAGGGGTCTCTCTTCTGCCTCCTGTGTGGCTGTGCTGGTGTTTGGCTTCTTGCAGGATGGTTTCGTCTTGGGGCTTGCGGTTTCTTCCCTGCGGGCCCAATGGGCTGCCATTCTTGCTTTCGGGGTTCCTCTGTTTCCTCTGTCTCCCCGTTGGTGGCTCGCCTTCTGCAGTGTCTCTTGCTTCAGCGTCCTGTCCCGTTCTCCTGTGCCTCCTTGGGGTCTTCCCTTGGTTCTCCGTGCTTTGACGGGTCCTCCTTTCGAGCCTTTGGACTCCATGGCCCTGGATTTCCTTTCTACTGAGGTTTTTTCCTGGTGGCCTTTACTTATAGGCGGAGGGTTGGCGTGCTTGGGGCGCTGATGGCTTCCCCCCCCACTTCTTGCGCTTTTGCGTTGGTGGGGTCGTTCTTTCTTCCTAAGGTGGTGTCTTCTTTTCACTGTCTGGAGGATATTGTTCTCCCGGTGTTTTTTTCCGGCTCCTGCCTCTCCTGAGGGGGTGCTCCTCCATTCATTGGATATGCGGTGGGCTCTCCGCGTCTGCTTGGTGAGTACGGCTGGTTTCCGTACGGTGGATTCCCTATTTGTCACCTGTGGCCTCTCGGGGCTGAGGCTTTGGCCTTCTTTGTCCACCTTGTCTCGTTGGGTCGGGGGCGCTGTGGTTTCTGCTTACGATTCTGCCCACTGTCCTCTACCTTCTTCTGTTCTGGGTCGGTCGCCTCGGGACGTGTCTTCCTCCTGGGCCATGTTCAAGGGGGCCTTGTTGAGGGTCTTTTGCAATGCTGCCCCATGGGCTTCTCCCCGTTCTTTTGTTTCCCATTGTCGACTTCAGTTGGGGATGGCGGCC
Source organism: Lissotriton vulgaris (assembly GCF_964263255.1). Lineage (NCBI taxonomy): Eukaryota > Metazoa > Chordata > Amphibia > Caudata > Salamandridae > Lissotriton > Lissotriton vulgaris. The sequence goes on along the minus strand of NC_141695.1, from coordinate 1,141,978,077 downwards.
TCTGCTGCCTTTGGGGCTCGTGTCCTGTCTGTGGTACATGTTTTGTGATATGTACTGTTTTCTGTTTGATTCAAATGGACCTGTTTTCCTCGCACTTTTTGGTCTGTTTTTTTCTTACAATCACCATGTGCTTGGGTATGGGCTCACTTGTAAGGAATGGGACGGGGAGACAGGACGAGGAGATAATGTCCGGTTACTCACCGGTAATATCCATTACTCCGAGTCCTGGTCTCCCCGTCCCATTCCTGAGCCCTTCCCTCCCTCCTGGTTTGGGTTTTCTTTGGGTGATTGTCTGTTTCATTCTGTTTTTTTTTTGGTATTCTCAGAATGTTCTATGACGCACGTCCCCCTTTATCCTCACCGGATGGGTGGCGCCATATTGGGGGAAGTGCAAACAGCTCAGCTAGGCTAGGGGTTCTGTGGAGCAGACTAGCTGCTCACTTGTAAGGAATGGGACGGGGAGACAGGACAAGGAGGTAATGGCATCCACCCGCTTGATCCCTCCATGGCCATTAAAGTGATCAAAACATGGAGTAGATTCCAAGGTGGGCAGGGCCCTAAAGTGTGGAATGCCTCCAATCCCTTCCTGATTTCTGAACACAGCTACTTGCGAACCAGGAAAACAGAGATATTGACTCTTGTCTTAGAATAGAATTCTTTGCTGATCAAGGGTCGCCATTGAAAAACATTGACTGCAGGAGTCGACCATTTTATCAGACTGCAATCTCCATTCCTTCTTTTTTCATCAACAAACTGTATGTTGTGAGCTCTTTCAACACTCTGAAGTATCCGAGAGGAGGAAATACCTATATATAAAGTTCTCATTAAATACATAAATAAATATTTTGTGTTGAAGGACAAGATATGTGACTGCAGTGATTTGACTTTCTCCAGTTATGACGATTCCATTGTTGCAGTGAAAACAAGCACTGGCGTTGCCAATAGGTCTCGCAGTAGGAAAGTTTGAGCTATTGGTTTTGTAAATGCCAAAGCCCTTTATGTTTTTAAAATGTAAACAAAAATAAAAGGCATTGTTATTTGCAATTGTAATAGCTCCAACAAGATATGTGACTGCAGTGATTTGACTTTCTCCAGTTATGACGATTCCATTGTTGCAGTGAAAAAAAACTGGCTACGGCAGGACAAAGTGGTGTGAAGGGGCGGTGGGCACCACCAACCACAGATCACCGGAAGTAGAACTCAGGGTAATGGATATTACCGGTGAGTAACCGGGCAATATGCTGTATCTGGATGGGTGGGCAGCAGGCCCAGTTCTAGGGGGTGGGCCGGGTGGGCCAAGCCCACCCAAACATGAGCCTTGGCAATGAATCTGCCACCGATGTACAACAATAATAAAAAATGTTTAGATAACTTGTGATTTATGATCCTGCTGGAGAGCAATAATTTGTCTGTTGGTACTTTTTAAATGCAGATAAACTGAATTTTATGTGGATAGTTCAGTGCGCTACTGTCTTTGTCACAGAGATCCTTGTGTTACTTGCAGTTCAGAAGTTACAATCGTAAAATAGGACAGTGACCTATGAACTGTCATCAAAGAGCTGCATACAAACTTCGCTTTTTTGTGTTGTGATATAGTTAGAACTTCTTCAGTATTTCATTATTTTGATGTTGCTAAAAGAGTTTATTTGGGCAGTTACACATTTTTATCAGTAAAGCCAATGCCCAACCACTGGAGTACTCTTTAAATCCAGAGTTTGTGCTTCTCCAGACCAAACCCTCGTAAAATATATTACCCACCAGTATGGATGACGTGATTCCTACATGTTGTAATCTTCATTGGCTTATGTGACATTCCCCGTAGACTGATATCTCTACATTATGTGTGTGTGATGTAAAGTAATGTGACACCCTACACTGATATGAGTAGCACTCTGAGGGACACTAGTGGAGGGTGGTAAAGAGGGAAGCCGAGGAGGAGGTCATGGGGTGGGGGTGGGACTACGGAGAGATGAGGGGCACTAGTGGAGGGTGGCAGTGAGGGAAGCCGAGGAGGTGGTCATGGGGTGGGGGTGGACGTGGGACTACGGAGCGAATAGGGGCACTAGTGGAGGGTGGTAGTGAGGGAATCCGAGGAGGTGGTCATGGGGTGGGGGGAACTACAGAGAGATGAGGGCCATTGGTGAAGGGTGGCTGTGAGGGAAGCCGAGTAGGAGGTTATAGGATGAGGGGAACTGCAGAGAGATGAGGGGCACTAGTGGAGGGTGGCAGTGAGGGAATCCAAGGAGCAGGTCATGGGGCGGGGAGAAGCTATGGAGAATGAGGGGAACTAGAGGAGGGTGACAGTGAGGGAATCCAAGGAGGAGGTCATGGGGTGGGGGTGAAGCTATGGAGAGATGAGGGGCACTGGTGAGGGTGGCAGTGAGGGAATCCGAGGAGGAGGTCATGGGGTGAAGCTACAGAGAGGTAAGGGGCACTAGTGGCGGGTGGCAATGAGGGAATCCGAGGAGGAGGCCATGGGGGGAGGGGCTATGGAGCAATGAGGGGCACAGCTGGAGGGTGGCACTGAGGGAATCTGAGGAGGAGGTCATGGGGTGGGGGAACTAGGGAGAGATGAGGGGCACTAGTGGAGGGGGCATTGAGGGAATCCAAGGAGGAGGTCATGGGGTGGGGGGCCTACGGAGAGATGAGGGTTACTAGTGGTGGGCGGCTGTGATGGAGTCTGAGGAGGAGGTCATGAGGGGGAGGGGCTACAAGAGAGATGAAGGACACTGTTGGAGGGTGGTAGTAAAGGTATCAACGGAGAAAGAGGTCATTGTTGGGTCCCAAAAAAAGACTTTCCCACCAGCACTAAAGCCAGCCCTGTCATTGCCTTTCTGTTTTCGTTTATTTAACTAACAGTTGGGTAATTAGGAAAACTGTGGAGCATACTTTAAGGTACGTGCTAATTACATTTACTGCTATATTCAATGATACAAGTTTGAAGGTGATTTTACTAATGTTTTTTTACCAGGAATAATTACAGTGGAACTGGATGGTGGCTAGGGCCCAAGGTCATCTGCGAGATAAGATGCACTAAAGAGGGGTGGTAGAAAAGTGGATAATCAAGCCTGTAAGGGAGCGGGCTGCAGAGTCTTGGGACAGGTGGAGGTAGTAATGAAGAGGGATTCTCCCTGAAGGCCAGCACCGAGGGAGACCAAGTAGTGTTTCTTACCTGATACTCCCACCTTAGAAATCTCTTCTTCCCATCAAAGGGACATTACATGGAAAAAAAACACTTTTTTAGAGTGATAACATTTAGAAAGAGATTTGGAAAACAGTGCATTTTACTGGGCCTTGTAAGACTAAGAAGAGATAAAGGAGGGTCCAGAAGTAGGCCTGGGTAGGCATATAGGTGACAAATCGGACCTGCAGTGGCACCCGAATGCACCCTTGGCCCACCCAAATATAAAAGTTGCTGGAGCCGGGCCTGGTGGGCAGGGAGGGAGCAATTTCTACAGATATATTGAGCCTTCACCCAAGCACACTTGGCGTAAGGTGTATAGCACCTACAATTTAACATCATTCTTATTTCCTTTACTTTTTATAGCATGTTTGTGCGGCACGTGTTCATTGCATTGGCTCTTACTTCTGCTGTGGTATTGTGTTGTGCTCCATCAATTGGGGTTAAATGGAAAATAGCCAGAGCAGCTTCATCTCATAATGTCCTTTTGGTGAATCCAATCTGGTCCTGCAGCTTTCATTTTTTAACATCTTCCCCCTCTCTTGGTCTATTTTATCCATCTCTTTTGTCTGCTCCTCCCACTGCGCCTCGAGGTACCCTTAAGGTGGATTAAAGTGCTATACAAATATTCAGTACAGTATACAAAAACCTTATACAGCCACCGTAGACACATAGTTCAGTTTGATTAGGAAACGAATGCGCTACGGACACCCCACTGTACACCGTGTGGGGGTTTGGGGGCCTGGCTAGGCCTATGTCGCTGCGCTGCAGAGGTATGCGCAATGAAGGACACACACACCGAGCCACTCCCGTCCCTTTATTTAAGGCTTTCTGGCCACGCCTGGCCAGAAAGTAATACATTGTGGGTAGTGCTTCCGGGGGCTCAACCTGAGACCCTCGGAGCACTAGAGCGCTACATCCCATCCCAACTTGGATTTTAAACTAAACATGAAAATCAGTTCAGCATGCAAAATCAGCTAGTCTGTGATTGTGTCGTGGATTAGATCTGAGATTATATTGCCACTTGCCTCTCGGAGGGATCTGATCTCGAGGGGTGTCCGGTGATGGCAGAGGTGGTTGTTCTGCGGTATCCGGGGGCAAGCATGTGGTGTTGTTTGCGGTTGTATTCTCTTCTTCTTCCCTTGCTGCAGGTATGCCACTATCTGAGTTCTGTCCTTTCGGTGTGGGTATTTGCTTGAACCAAGATATATTACGAGTTACCTCTTCTCCATCTCGGCTGACTGTGATCGCTGTCCCTCTGGTTTCCTTGATTACCCAGGGTTCTGGTTCGAATGGTGTCTTGAACTTTCCTCCCGGCCTCCTTGTCCGTATCAGCACGGTTTCTCCTGGACGTAAGGTTTTTGGTTGGGCTATCCTCTTGTGACTTGCCTTGTCATTGGTCCTTCTTCTCCGTTCTTGTGTGTCGGCTGGAGAAAAGGGTGATGGAGCCCAATTGTCGGCCATGGGTAGCAGGTCCTTCCGTGGTCCGGCCAGCATCAACGCCCATGGTGATTGCATGGTGGTGCTGTGTGGTGTGCTGCGGTATTCTCTCAAAAACGCTTGTAGTGCTTCTTCTGGGTCACTCCCTTCTGCTGATGCTATTCGCAGTACTTTGTTTATTGTCCTCATGAAGCGTTCTACCTCGCCGTTGGCTTGTGGCCATTGAGGTGTGATTCGATGGTGCTTGACTCCTAGGTTGTTCAGAAAGTCTTTAAACTCGCTCCCTTGGAAAGGGGGTCCATTATCTGTTTTGATGATCCTCGGAATTCCGAATAGGGCAAACACCTTGCTGAGGATGGGGCGAATGTTTGCGAAGCTGGTTGACGCTGCTGTCTCAACTATGGGGTACTTGGTGTAATTGTCTATCAGTACTACTGTGATCTTCCCGTCTGGGAAGCTTCCAAAGTCCAGACTTAGCCATGTCCATGGTGATGGGGCATGGTCTTCTGTGATTACTGGGGCTGGCACTTCGGGGCTGCTGGTGATTTGGCATGCTCGACACGCTCGCACGAGGGCTTCCACGCTCTCTTCCATGTTGGGGAACCATATCTTCTCCCGCATCCTCGCTTTCATCCTGCGGGTGCCTTGGTGTCCTTCGTGAGCTAGGGCGGTTGCCCTCTCTTGCAGTACCTTGGGGATGACTACGCGAGTTCCTCTCAGTACTATCCCATTTTCAGCACAGCTAAGGTCATCATGCATTTTCCAGAATTGTTGCAGGCGTGTTCTGTCTGCTTCGTTCCACCCATTTGTGTCTTTTAGGAAGTTGGCCCACGTTCCAGAGTGGATTGCTTCCTTCACTCTCTTGATAACGGCGTCGCTGTCATAGTGGGATGTGATGACATCGGCGGTGAGGGCGCAGGGACATGCTCCTGTTGCCAGCATGTTGATGAACTCTTCGGTTTGGCCTTCTTGGTCTGCATCGTGGGATCCCTCTGTGAGTGGGTGGCGAGACAGAAAGTCTGCCGGGTTTTTCGCCCCCGGTCTGTACACTATGTCCATTTGGTATTGTTGGACTTGGATTGCCCAGAGCTCGATCCTTGGAGGCGGGTGAGGTGCTGTGCCTCGGAACAGGGGTATCAGCGGTTGGTGGTCTGTCACCATTCTGAACGGGTGGCCAGATATGTACAGGTGAAAATGTGCGCAGGCCCATTTCACTGCCAGTGCCTCTCTCTCAATTTGCGAGTATCGCGATTCTGTCGCTGTCAACGCCTTGCTCGCGAATGCCAACGGGGCCCACACCCCGGGTTCGGATTCTTGTGACAGGAGGGCTCCTAGGCCTACTGGACTGGCATCTACTACTATTTCGGTGGGTTTCGCAGTGTTGAAGTATGCCATTGTTGTGCTGTCCAGTAGTGCTTCTTTGATGCGGCCAAATGCTTTGTCTTCAGCTTCCGTCCACCTCCATGGGCTGTCTTTCTTCGTTAGGTTTCTCAGGGGCTCTGCGATTGTGGCTAGATTGGGTATGAATCTTGCACAATATTGTGCCATCCCTAAGAAACTCCTCACTTCGGACGCGGTTGACGGTGCTGCTGCATTCTTGATGGCGTGGGATTTGCGGGGGTCTACTTTTACTCCGTCTGAATCAAACACGTATCCGAAGAACTCTATTGCTTTCCTGAAGAACTGGCATTTGTCCTTGTGTAGTGTGACGCCATACTGTGCGAGCCTTTGTAAGGTGGCCTTCAATCTTCGGTGGTGTTCTTCACTCGATTTGGCATGAATTAAGATATCGTCACTGACGTTCAACACCCCATTAAGTCCGGATAAGATTTCTTTAATTGTGTTTTGAAAGATCTCGGCTGCGGACGAGATACCGAAATTTAGTCGCTTGTATCGTCTTAGCCCCAGGTGTGTTGAGAAGGTTGTGATGTAGCGGCTCTCTTCCGCTAGTCTGAGCTGATGATATCCTGCGTTGAGGTCCAACTTAGAGAACCATTGGGCCCCATTCAAGTCCGACAGGATGTCGTCTACTGTCGGGGTGAGGTGTCGCTCTCGTCGAATGGCTTTGTTGGGGACCCTCATATCTATGCAGATGCGTATTTTACCAGGTTGGCGTGGTTTCTCGGCTATTACCATCGGGGATACCCATGGCGTCGGCCCCAACACTTTCTCGATCACTCCTTGTTCTTCCAGTTGGTTAAGTTCTTTTTCCACGGCGGCGCGCAGGTGGAACGGTATCCTTCTGTGTCTCAGTGCCACTGGTTGGATGGCGGGGTCGATGTGTAGTTTGATCGGCGGTCGTTTGATGGTACCGAGGCCTTCAAAGAGTGTGGGGAACATTTCCAGGATGTCTTCTGTTTGGAGTGCTTTAACGGCATTTGCAAACGCAATGAGGCGGAGGTCTTCAGCTGTGTTGCTTCCCACCAGTAGATTGGCTTCTTTGTCTATTACATGGAAGGTCGTTGTTACCTCGTTGTCCTCCGCCTTCACTTGGACTACCATCTTTCCTCGCAGCGGGAGGGGTTCCTGGCTGCCGTACGTAAGTATCCGTGCCTTCGAGGGGACTAGCTTAGGTCTCGGCTTTAGTGCTTTGTAGTGTTGGATTCCCATGACATTCACGGTGGCTCCCGTGTCGATGACGCCAGTCGCCGGAGATCCGTCGATGTGTATCTGGTATTTTGGTTGCGGCCTCCGCCGTTTCTTTAGCTCACTCACGAATGACACGTAGTAGCATTCATCCTCATCGTCTGTGGAAGACTCGTCGAATTGGGCCTGCCGCCGTGATCTGCTTGATTGGGACGGTGTTGCCTCGTCTAGCGATATTTGTTTTACGGCTCCTGTGATTGATCTTCTTCCGGGTGTTCCTCTTTCTCGAGAGCCACCCCTGCACACACTTGCGAAATGGTTGGGTATTCCGCATTTTGAGCATGTCTTGCCACGTGCTGGGCAGCCATCTTGGTTGTGTTCGTCTCGGCCACAGTATCCACATGTCGTGCGGCGTGGCGTCCTGGTCGGCCATCTTCCTCTGTTTCCTCGACCAGTATTTCGGACTGCGTCTACCCTTTCTGTCTTTACCATGGTTCCTGGTTCTGCCCGTGGGTTCAGGGCCGCCTCCATCGCAGTCGCTCGTGCATCCGACAGTTCATGGGATCTGGCAAGGATTAGTATCTCTTCAAGTGTGATGCGTGGCTGCCTTAGAATCAACGTCCTCAGGTGCTTGTTGCGGCAACCTTGAATGAGCTGTGCGGTCACCTCTTTCTTTTCGTCATCATCAGTGCACGTGCTTATGAGATCTCTCAGCCGCGCGTGGAACGCGTCCATAGTCTCTCCTTCCCTTTGTCTGGATTGGCGAAATTTGAATCGCTCATAGTGCGGGTTTAGCTGGGGGTCAAAGTGTGCGTTCAGCGCGTTGACGGCTGCGTCATAGTCGTCGTCATCCCCTGTGTCTGGCAGATGCTTGAATAGCTTGTACAGTTCGGTGCCCCCAAAGTGTAACAGTAGGGATCTCTTCACTTCGTTATCTTTTTCCCTCGTGGCAGTGAAATAGTTGTTGAGCTGTCCCAGCCACACAGCCCATCTGGGAGCTGCTGTCCCCGGATCTATCAACTCGCTGAATGGTGGTAGTGCCTGTATTTGCGAGTGGGCAGATGGTGCTGGTGGCTGCGTTCCCAGGTTCAGTACTGGTGCCGGGGGTCCTGCTTGCTGAGCCGGACCGTCTCCTGACTGTGCTGTTCCTCCAGACGCCCCTCCTGGGTTGGTAGTCATCTTGGTGTTGGGATATGACTTGGTGTTTTCCCCTTAAGGCGTCTTCCTCTTGGATGCTGATCACACTTGCTCGTGCTTGTTGGTGTTTGTTTGGGTAGGTGTTTGTGGAATTAGTTGTTGCGCTTGCTTGTGCTTGTTGGAGCCACTCTTGGATGCTAGTTGCACTTGCTCGTGCTTGTTGGTGCTTGTTCGGGTAGGTGTTTGTGGAGTTAGCTGTTGCACTTGCTTGTGCTTGTTGGAGCCACCACGTGGCGTGAGCGGTATCCTCGCTGAGTCTTTTGTGCATTTACTGGGCCTCGCGCTTGTTTCGTTTGAGGCGCCTTTCCTGCCTCGCGCCGTCCCGGGGCCTCTTTTGCTGGCAATGACGTATCGCTCTTCGCGCATGCGCGCACTGCTGGGCCTGCTGCCGGGTCGCTTCCTTCGGCGTGTCTCCCCGCTCGGGCCTTCTTGTCGCTGCTACTGCCGGTGCCCCACGCAGCTTCTAGCATCCGCTGCTTACCGGTGAGTGTACTCTTGATTCCGGCGGCTGATTTTGCGCTTGCTGTCGTCAGTGCTCCGCTCCAGTGTCGCGGTTGAGGCGTTCTGGGCAGTTGCCGATCCGGTCGGTGACACCGCAGGTTGACGCCGCTCGATTCTTTTGTAGATCCCACCCTCGTCGCCAGTGTGGGGGTTTGGGGGCCTGGCTAGGCCTATGTCGCTGCGCTGCAGAGGTATGCGCAATGAAGGACACACACACCGTTACTATGCTGGTGTGGACAGGAAGTGCCGAGCCACTCCCGTCCCTTTATTTAAGGCTTTCTGGCCACGCCTGGCCAGAAAGTGATACATTGTGGGTAGTGCTTCCGGGGGCTCAACCTGAGACCCTCGGAGCACTAGAGCGCTACACACCCCAATAGCCAAACGTTGGCAGGGCCCAGACAAAAGAGAGTGGGATGCCTGTCCACTTAAGTCTGTCTTCCATTCAGCAGCTCGTTTCATTTATGGGGCCAAAAGAAGCGATCACATCACACCGATGTTATCCACCCTCCGCTGGCTTCCCTTCGAGGCTAGAGCTATCTACAAGACCGCTTATATCACCCACAAAGCCTTGCACTTCTCCTCTCCCCGCTACCTGGCGAATAAACTGAAACTCTCTGGAGGCTCTAGGCCTTCACGCAATGCGGAGAATCTACTGCTTGAACCTCCCACTTTCAAGAAGGAAAGAACAATGGCCCAATCCTTTTCAGGCAACGCAGTGAGAATCTGGAACTCCCTTCCGCCTCAGCTCCAGACCACCGCCTCCTCCCAGGCCTTCAAAAGGGACCTCAAAGTTCTCCTCCTCCAGAGACACCTCCAAAAGTAATTCACGTCCTCTTGCTATTTGGAGGAAGACTTCCCACTACTGATAATTTCTACTTTCCATGACCATGGAAGTGCCTTCCCAATGTATTCCTGTGGTTGGAGTGTCTGCCTTTTTGCAGTATTTTCCATGTACTTGTGTTCGGTGCCCTTTGTAACTTGCACACACCACTTTGCCCTTGTAACACACGGTTGCAACCTCTCACATGTTTTTACCTTTGATACTTGCACAAGTGCCACCTTGCCTACGTAACGCTTGTTCTTGTGCCTGAGTGTCTAGCACTTACTGCAGTATTATACCTCAAATTATACTTTGTTTTCTCTTATAACTGCACACTTGGTTGTCACTTTTCCTCTTGTGCACCTTTGACTACCTCATGTATTTTGTTTGCTCACAATTGTCACTATTACCTTATGTAACGTAACGTATGCTTTTGTAATCTGTTCTTTTGCAATGTTTCTCATTATGTTCATTTCTGTTCCTAATGTGAAGCGCTCTGACGCCTTCGGGTAAAGTCCGCGCTATATAAAAATGCATAAAAAAAATAATGAATAAATAAAATAAGTACTGACACATGTAACGCGGGAGGGTAACCCACTGTCCATAGCCTAGGTGAACTTTTCAAATACGTAATCCATTAAACGATTATACAACAAGGACGGTGAGCCAAGCTAGTAGGCAGGGCCAGCTTACTTTTCAGAAAGAATGTTGTCATTCTCTTTCTTTTAGCAATTTCTTGCCAGAATGTACTTTTCCTCCGCATCTGCCCTGCAGATTTATGGCGCATTCCTGCTCTGTTGTGTGAAAGGCTAACATGACTTCATCTCAGCGCTGGGACGCTGTGTACAGCGAGAGGGCGGGTGTGTTGTGAAAGGGGAGAACCGGTTCTGGGCAGTACATTTCCGTGCGGGCCTCGGGGCCCTGTAACAGAGAAGGAGAAGGAGGGGCCGGGGCGTTGTGGTGTTGTTACACGTTGAAGGGGAAAGTCAGTACGTTATGTAAGGTAAGGCCTGGACCGCGGCCAGCAGACTCCGAGGTTCAGGAGCAAGGTGTGTTTAATGTATTTCATGTGTTACTTACCGTGCTTTCGAGCTGCTTGAGGCACACCGAGCTCACAGAATCGTATACACGAAGCAGAACTATAGCGCGCAGTCAGTCCCTGCACGCGGAGGCTACGTCATGCAATAGCAGACTAGGAAGGCAGCAACAGCAGCGCGTGCAGAGTGCCGCGCGCGCGGCTTCCGCCCACCCAAACCTCCTCCACGCGCTCCATTGAGAGGCAGTCACCTGTTTGTGCTGTGCTGTGAATGTGGGAGGCAGGTACTGCAGCTGAGCTGGCGTGACAGACAGTGCTATAAATACGTTTGCATTTAGCTCTGGCAAGAAAGCCTGTCACTGCACAGAGAGAAGCCTGGGCCTGGTAGCAGTGACGTAAAGCAAAATGATGGGCACCCTTTCAGAATGGGCTCAGTGGGGGCCCCATGAACGGTTAAGCCACCCACCACTGCAGGGGCCTGCCCTGTAAAGTAGAGTGGCGTTCCCGAGCGTTTAACTATTTCCTATTATGTGACATTGCAAGCGTTAGAGCATGGGCACTCGTAAACATTTTCCCAGGAGCCACAAAGTATGGTCTGTGGTATGCCCGAGGACTGCATTGATGCCATTAGAGTGAGAGTAGTGCTTCGCAGGGCCAGGGTGGGGGTAAGGTGGGAATCAAATTGGAAGCAAAGCATGTACATGGTGTGGTCAGTGATGTATGAAGTTATTTTGAGGGTTTCATTCTGTACTGCCTTTTAAATAAACCCCTGGGGCCCCATTACTGTGCCGCCCGCCACTGTAACGGAAAACGGGACCAACCGCAAGAGGTGTGGCAGTCCCGCAGGACCAATTAGGATGTGACCGCCACCCTGGCGGTCGCATCCTGCATCTTTTACATTGCGGCTGGCGGTGCTGTAAGCAGCACCCGCCTTAATGTAAAAGTTGCATGTTGTGCATTGGCTGGCATACACAACGTGACAGGCACAGCGCGGTGCCTGCCACCGTGTGCATGCCAATGAAGAGGATACCAGGGGTATCCCCCAAGTGCACACCCCGTGGGGCCCGCAACGGGCCCCCACAGCCAAAGACTGCATGCCTTTTCATGGGGGCATCGCCACCATGAAAAGGCCTACATCCGCACACATCATAATATGGCGGGCGGTGCCTGCTAGGCACTGCCACCATATTATGGTCCAGGTCCACACGGCAGGCAATCGTAACTATTGCCATCCTGCAGAAAAGCGGCGGGCGGTGTTTCCATCCACTGCTGTACCCCCTGCCATTGTAATATGGCGGGGGAAATGGCGGGCTGGCAGGCGGGGAAAGATGTCGGCGGATCGCCACCACCGGTCAGGCTTTGGCGATCCGCCCGACATCATAATGACCCCCTAAGTCTCCAGAAGAGTCATAGATTTGACAATACTGTGTTATGCTGAATCTGAATAGCTATACCTCTACCTCACCTTGAGGTAAGCCTTCTCTACTTGCAATAACTACTTTGGGAGAGTCAAATGTAAAAAAAAAATAAGTTAATTGTTCAATTGGAATGAAATAGAATTGCGCAATGTGAAACCAGAAAACCCACATTCATTCTGGCTCCCCACTTGACCAAATTGTGTGATACTAAGCAATTGTTTTATTTCACTTAGCCTCCCTTTTCTTCATTAAAACATGTAAGATCACTTTGAAATATATGTGTTCAGGATGTCCACTGTATAAAAGCCTTCTCTTGTTTTGATTTAACAAAGTATAATGTTGCTCATGTATAATAACAACCCAGATCAACTAGAGGGGTTGACGGGACAATTCACTTACCTCTTAGCTCACTATTGGCATTGTTGTCAGAGTGAGAAGGCATTAATGTTTCTACATTCATTTTTTAAAATTATCTCTTTAAAAAAAAATACTTCTCAATGTACTGATATCATTTGATGTACTAAAGTGAAACGCATATGCATGTCGATGAAATAAACATTTTTGAATTTTGTAAGCTATGTCATTTGTATACACATTTGTTGCAAGAAGTCTTAAAAAATTAGTGTTTCCTAAAATTAGGTGGCACTGCATACCTTATTTTCTTCTTTTCCTTCAATTATCTAGTAAATAAGCGCTTGCCTTTTATTTAACGTCTTTCTGAAAGTTAGTGCTCTCTTAACTAAACAGCAGCCCGGTTAATAGAGGGCCGCATGTGTAGGCCAAGTGCCCCTTGGTCCATAATTTGAGTATCACTGGCTTAGAGGGTGAGGGGGCCTCCTCCAAAACAAGAAATTCCTAGGGTCCCCCTCACACTACGTGGGCCTCCGTTACGTCCCTGCCTGGGTGCAGAATCAAGCAGGGTAGGCAAGCACATAATGGGATCCAGCCCTAATACAACAGGTAACCAGCCATGAGACTTGATGGTACTTGTGGACGGTGCAAGGTTAGTTTAATGGCAAGCGGACCATTAGACTTAGGACCTTCTTTAGCTTTGGTGATGACCAGTGCAACAATCTCCGTTGTAGCCACCCCCTACCCCCACACACACATCAAACAGTGCAATATTTTCCTTTAGTGCTGTCTATACTTTCACAGCCAGGAAAAATACATATCCTTAGTGGCTAGGGGCACATATAATAGCTATCCAACATGAACTATTAAACGGTGAAACATAAACAGGGGCTGTATATCTGATTTGGATGACAGTGCAGAGTAACCTATCAGTGATTTTCATTTATAAAATAAAGACTTGAATACAGGGCCCAGTAGAGACATGTTTCAGTATCTTTTTGTTATAATAGCGATTGCTGAACACTAGCGGCATCTGTCCCCTCACAAAGCACAGTCAGAAATATACATGAAAATGTTTCTATTAAAGATGTATTTTGTATGAATCTGTGTTCCCACGTTTCCCTCCAACTTTCTGTGCTTAAGTGGGAAGGAAAAGGTGGGTGTGATATCTCCAAAAATGGCATGCTCAAAGACGTCTATTTAATTAATGTTGTGGTTAAAAAAAATTCAACTAGAATCCTGTGTTTTACAGGCAGTGCCACATGATCACTATTTAAGTGCCTCACTGAGTTTTCGTAATTACATCCAATCACATCACACAGCAACGAACAAATGCCTATAGTAATGTAGACCTGTTGTCCATGCCAATGCGTATTAGCTGTGTCATATAAACGAGTAACACCAATGATAATGTGAATAAGTAGAATTGAAACTGTTTCAATTTGAAAAATATGAGACTGTGCATTAATCGTTACTAAGTTCTGTAGAAGGTGTAGTTGGGGCCAATCACTTACTCCAGTTCTTCCTTATGCATCGTTTTCCTCTGCATTCTCTCATTTTGTTGTACACTTAGATATTTTCTTTACTCCACATCTTTCTGAAATTCTCCATCTTTATATCTCCCAGTGACACATTATCTCCTTCTTCATCACTGTGTTTTCACTCTCACTTTTAGCATGTAATTACCTGTGTCACCGCCCCTTCACCCACCCGCTCGCTAAATTTTCTTTTCCTTTGGCACAGTTCATATTTATGCTACTGCGCACCTCCTTCACACAGACTCATATAAAGCAGTGATTACTATCTGCACACATGTGAGTATCGCTCTGCAGAGAGGCCAGTGATTGCATGAGCATATAGTCTGTACAACTTTAGCACCCAACTGACGGGCAGAGTGAGAAACAAACACTTTCTTCAGCTTCAATTCCAGAGCTCTCAATTGTACCCCGCTATGATCACCTATCCCCCCAAGCACTTAGAAGTGATTCAGTTTAGTGAATGCGCTATGCAGGAGTTATTTGTTGCATAAAAATACACTGTCCAAACAACACCTGTAAAATGCAGGCACTCTTAGTTGATGCAAGATGAAGTAAAATGTAAAAAAATGACATCATCATAGAGTCTGTTGCAGACTCTTTCAAAGTTGATTTTTTTTATTACTACCTAGGCTCACTGGTCCAGATTTCTCTATGGGAAAAAAGCCCCCGCCCCACATTAGTTGTTTAGCAGAGGTCATAGTACGGGCCACCTGGCTTCCATCCCAGGCCTATGACACCTCTATGACACCTCTACCCCTCTTCCCCCCTGAATTTCCCTGCTGTGCACTACAAGAAATACAAGCTTTCAATCCACTTTTCTTTGTGCCTAAAAAATAGCAACAAATATGTCCTTAGTAACTTCAGGCGGGGAACTCCGCTCCACCAGCAGAATTTATAGAGTTTTGCCTTCCCCGCGCTCCGTTGAGAACGTGGAGCTCCGGCAAAACCCCGACTCTGTGGCGGATCAGAGTTAGCCGCCCCCTCCACCCTCCCTAATTTAATAATTTTTTAAAAAAGGCACTTACCTGCCATGGTGTCTCCGGGCTGCCTCCTCCTCGCCATGGTCTCTCCTCATCATCTTCGCCGTCCTCATCCGTGTGCAAGACGTACAACATAGGGGTTTCCATGGATAAGGATGACCATGGCAAGAAGGAGGCTGGCCAGAGATGCCACTGCAGGGAAATGCCTTTTTTAGGTCTCGGCTTGCGTAGGTTGCGCTTGCGCAGTCTCACTCTGAGACTTTATGTCTTAGAGCAGGGGTACTCATAGTACGGCCCGCGGGCCGCTGGCGGCCCACCAGGCCTTAATTGGCGGCCCGCGGACCTTGCTGCCATACCAGTTCGTCATGTAAAGTTTAAACAGAGAAGATGGCTGCAGGCGCATACGCTGTGAATACGTATTCACAACGTTTGCTCCTGCGACCATCTTCTCTGTTTATGCTTCCTCTGATTGGCCTGAGCCTCTGGGACGTCATGAAGCACAGGCCCTTTAAAGTCAGCTGTAACTAGCGCTTTTACAGCTGACTTTTAAATGACCTGTTAAGAAGCTTCCTGTGTCCGTGGTAAAGCCGAAAAGCTGCGCACAGCTATCAAACTATAAAAAAACTAAAATGTATAAACTGTCAACCGAAACCTTCATGTCCAGGAGGCAGTGGTGCAGTTAATAACATTGGGCCCCGACTTTGAAAACTCATTCAACTCCTCCAGCAATGGATGTTAACTTCTAATGGTTATCCGGGCGTAATGTGTATTAGCAACGTGCCTGGCGAGAAAGGAAGAAATGCAACAGATAGCAAAGACCTCGGGGGACGTGTGTGCAGCTTTCGACGGACATTCATTACCGTAACACACAGGCTGTAATCACTGCTGTTAGGGAGAGTTGCACCCGGCACCGGCAGGAGATAGCACATGTATGGCGCACAGGAGGCAATATTAAAATATGTTGCAGACCAGCTTTCTGTTTCCAGTCCGGTATCACCCCTTCCATGTGCTTTAAATGTTTTACATTTCTGTTAGTCAGACTGAGATCTTACCACTCCTGCAAACACTTATCTGGAGGGGGCTTTGTTAAAAAGTTATTACATGAGTGTCTAGAGCTGATTAAGTTGTGCATTGTGTGATATACAAACAAGTTGATGTGGTCTAACGGCTAGAGCTGTCAACCTCCAGGATAAGCAACCAGGTTTGAGTCTCGGCTGAGAAGCTCAACATATTATGATTCTGGGCAAATTACTTAATCTCCAATGCCTAACAAAATAAATGTGTCCCTCTGTGAGGCAACTGGTGTTCGTGTAAAGCGCTCTGATACCTTCGGGTCAAGTTTGGGCTATATAAAACTCCCTAAAAAAAAAAAAAAGCTATCTCTCGCTCTCCTTTGCTCCACTTAATGCACAAGTGCTGCTATAAGAGTGATGTGACACAATATGAACAGCCAATCCCAAACAACTCCCCATATAGGTCAAAGCATACATCCTCACCCTTTCAACCAAACCTATAAATGCCTTATATTTGCTACCTTTCACATCAAATCTCATTGACATATAATAACATAACAAGATCAAAGGTCTTGTTAAACCACACATCTCAGAACCCATTCTCCAAGGGCCTCACTACAAACCTACAGGCTTCAGACTAAGCAAGGCCAATAAAGAGATATACACACCATCCACAGTGCACTTCAGTGCCTCGTTAGTGGTATGAAGTGCTGTGTATATATATATATATATAATTACAGTATAATACTACCAATGCTACGGAGGGACAGGTTCGTGCCGGTGCAAGATTAATTCTTACTTTTTCCCCACATGCACTGGGGCTGTAAAGAGCGTTCCCATAAAGGTTGCAATTAACACTAATGATGCTGACCTGTCTTTAGTGAGGTGAAAGGATTGTCATTGGGATCGAGAGATCCCCCCCTCCCAGGCCTGAACAGATAAGTGATTGAAAATGCAGGTGCACTCAAGGTAGAGGGCTTTGAGTAAAGTTTTGAATTTCGGGAAATAGGAGGTCATTCTAATGTGGTGGGGGGATGGAGTTCCAGATCTTGGGTGCATTTCCCGCAAAGAATTTACTTGTAGTTTTGCGTTTCCGAGATTTCAATGGAATGAGAAGGAACGTGTTGGAGCTTCTAAGATTCCTGGACTGGCCGGCCCTTTTGAGTTTCGCAGCCAGGTATTCTAGTTTGCCTGTGTGAAGGGCTTTGTGCGTAAGACATGCTGTTCGGAAGTTGGCTCGTTGTTTAATTGGGAGCCATTTCAGTTCCTTGAGAGCGGGAGAAATGTGATCGAATTTCTTGGTTCCTGTGACCATTCTAGCTGCAGCATTGAGGGTGGTTTTCAAGGGGCCTAGGTGCGATTTAGCTGATCCGGTCAGGGCTGTTATTCCATAGTCAATTCTGGAGAGCACCAGAGCTTGAGTGGCTAGTTGAAGGTCTTTCGGAGGAAGGAAGGGTTTTATTTTGTAGAGAAGTTTCAGATTGAGGAACGTGCTTTTGGCGGAACCAGAGAAGTGTTTTTTCATGTCTAGTTTGGGGTCTAGGGTGATACCTAGGGACTTTACCGAGTCCTTTGGCGTGAGGGTGCCATCGAGGGCATAGACGGCTTTGAGCCATTCTTCGATTTGGGGGGTTTTGTCTCTGTTGGAGATGAGTAGAACTTCAGTTTTCTCTTGAATAAGCTTCAGGTGGTTCTGTGAGAGCCATTTTTGAACCTCTTTGAACGTGTCATCAAGTTTGAGCATGTCGTCCATGGAGGTGGGTTCCAGATAAAGCTGTGTGTCATCTGCGTAGAGGTGGAAGGGAATGTTGGAATTCCTGAGTAGTGTGGTGAGGGGTTCCATGTAGATGTTGAAGAGTTGGGAAGAGAGTACTGACCCTTGTGGGTCTCCTCTGATGACGGGTAGAGGGTAACATTCACAGTTAATTTTTATTCTTTGCGAGCAATTGTGTAGAAAGGAGGAGAACCAGTTTAGTACCATTAATTCCATGCCTGCTCTTTCTTGAAGGACTTTGAGGAGCAATGTGTGATCAACTGTATCGAAAGCGGCCGATAAGTCAAGGAGAATGAGAAGGCAGCATTGGTCTGAGTCGAGTGATTTGTGTAGATCGTCTATGACGTTTAGGATTGCAGTTTCAGTGCTGCATCCCTTTCCGAATCCTGATTGGTGTGGGTCGAGGAGCTTGATGTTCTCCAAGTGTTGGGTTAACTGTGGCAGAACACATCTTTCCAGTATTTTGGATAAGAGAGGTAGGTTCGACACAGGTCTGAAGTTGTTCATATCTTCCGTGTCTAGCCCTGTTTTTTTTAGTAGTGGCATGACTTGGCCGACCTTGAGGCAGTCAGGGATATTTCCCGAGCTCAGCGAGCTGTTGATGATCTTGCACCAAATTGGGACTAGGGTGTGTTTCAGGTATTTCGCCAGGTTTATACGAATCTGATCCAGGGAATGGGATGACGGTTTGGCGATCAGAATGACTATCTCCGCTTCCTGAATGGGCGTGAAGACGGACCAGTGAGTGGGTGGGTTCAATGGGGTGCTGACCATCAATGCTGGTGTCTTGGTCTCCCTAAGAAAGGAGGGATTTATGCTGAGAGGTCGATCTTGACTATTTTTGCATTGAAAAAGCTAGCAAAGTTGTTGCATTATTCTTTGGAGGCCACTAACTCGGATGTATTTGATTTGGATGTTTGGCTTCTGATGATGCTAAAGAGTTCTTTGGGTCGGTTTTTAGCATTATCTAGAGCGGAGCGGAAGAAAGAAGATGTTTTGTTATTGATGTGTTTGTTGTAGTTTCTGCGTGCTGCCTTGAGTTCGCGGTAATGGGCGGAGGGATTGGTCCTCCAGATTCTTTCTAGAGATCTGAGATGTCTTCTTTCATCATTGATGTCAGAGGTGAACCAAGATCTGGATGGGGTGTTTCTGGGTTTTTTTAGTTTCAAGGTCTCAAGGCGGTCTAAGGTAGCCGTCATGTTGGAATGGTAGAGAGAGGTGAGATCTGTGGTTGAGAGGTGCTCCGTCATGTTCGGGAGGACCGTGTTTAGCTCTTCTTCAAGGTTGTTCCGTGGGACTTGGCCAGTATTCCTGGCCCATTTGGGAGGAGCTTGTTTTATGGGTAGAGTTGGTGTTGGTTGGTTGCTATGGAAAAGAATTATGTGGTGGTCTGACCAGTTTACTGGAATGATATAGTCAATAGTGATAGTGTTTTTGTCCGCAATGATTGCGTCGAGTATCGCTCCTCTATGGTGCGTTTCTTCAGAGCAGTGTTGTGCCAGATAATTTTCTAGCAGAAGACTGTTGAGGGATTGGATGAGCGGGTTATTTGTTTCATTCCATTTTATGTTGAGATCGCCCAGGATTATGTTGTTAGCTTTGTTGAGCGCGCAGTGGGTGATTAGGTCAGAGAGCTGCACTCCGAATTCCTTGGAATTGCCTGGTGGGTGGTAGAGGAGATGGCATAGTATCGATCTATTTGTGCATGATTTGATGTTGATTGAGAGGAATTCGAAGGAGCTGTACAGGCACGATGAGCTTTCAGTGATCGAGAGAATACTTTTAGGAATGATAGCTAAACCTCCACCTCTCTGCTTATGACGGTCTTTGTGGGTTATTGAAAATCTGGGCGGCACCAGCATGTCCATGATGGGGACTGAGAGGGTGTTGAGCCAGGTTTCCGTGATAAAAGCTACATCTAGGTCATGGGAGAGGATAGCTTCTGCTAATTCTGTTGCATGTTTGGAAGCAGATCTGCTGTTGATGAGCATGCATTTGATGCAGGGGTCTTCATCGGGCCTCGACTTGCTGGGTTGGGCTCTGGTTAGGGAGGTTAGGTGTGCCGGGTGTCTGGGGATTCTAGGGGGGGAGGGGTATGTTCCCTACCCACTCCTGTAATTACTTGAATCGAGGACTTGGGTGAGAAGATCAACATGGGGTCCTGCGTTAGGGCAGGTGGGGTCCCTCTCTGTAAAGGCTGTGAGGTGATGTGGTCGGGGTTCGCGGGTGGTCATAAGATGAGGGCGAGAGTGATCTCTTCCTGGGGCGAAAAGGGAGGGTTTTGCTCTTCTCGGTCTGTCAACTCGCTTCTCTTTCTCTGGTTTAGTGACGGGCGGACGCGATCTGGGGGGAGCGGGGGTCAGATTGGGGGGATGCGATTTTGGCAGTCTGGGAGGGGTAGGGGGGTCAGCTGGCTGTTAGGTGGACATACCAATTTTGGCTAGGGAGGATAGGGTTTCGTTCAGGCCTCGGACCAGGGTTTCGAGCTGAGCTTCCAGAAGGGTGAGGCGGTGCGACATGTTGTTTGTAAGAGTGAGAGGAGGAAGGTGGAGGGTGCTCTGTGTTGGGGGCGAGTGTGCTCTTGTAGCAATATTTCTGATATGGATCGGAGGAAGTGGGGGAATTAACTCTGTGGTTTCGAGCTGAGCTTCACGAAGGCTGGTACGATGCGTCTGGTTTTTCTGTGGGTGGGAGGGGGTGGAAGGGTGTTGTTCTGCGTTGGGGAGGAGTGTGCGGACCCGTCTTGAAGGAAGTGGGAGGGCGAGCCGCAAGTCACGTTATTCCTAGTAGGGTTCAGGGGAAATGGTAGAGCTATTTCTAGTTGGGTGAATGGCTGCGCTGTGGGAGGATGGGGGGACGGGCCAAGGAGCCATTGTGAGTGGGAATGAGAATGGGGCTCTACTCTGGTGATCTGTCTATGATTGCTGGTAGGGTGGAGTTGGGTGGCTGTTGGAGCTCTCTCTAGCTGGGTGATTGGCTGCGCTGTGTGAGTAAGAGGGGGCGGGCCATGGGGCCATTGTGAATGGAGATGGGAACGGGGCTCTACTGTGGTGTGCTGAATATGAATGGAGATGGGGTAGAGTTGGGCAGCGGTTGGCACCTTTATTGCGGGGGACGTTTGGTGGTGGTTGTCATTGGGTGGCGTGGGGGGGCTCGGGAAGGGGGCTCAAGCAGGGTCCTGTGACTTGCTGGGCGTTGGAGTTTACCCGGTTGGGAGTTCCGCGCCTGTGGTAGGATAAGGGATGTGGTCCTCTTTAGCGTGAGGAAAAGGGAGTTAAAGAACTCGAGGTTCTCATTTTGTGCCTGTATCAGGATGGTGCCCTTCTCGAAAAATGGTTGTGGAAATGAAGCCGGTAAGGGTCTAGAATTGAAGGGCATAGAGTGGAGTGGTGTAGTGTGGTGTATGTGTGGTGTGGTAGTGCACTGCCACTACAGACAGGACATTTTCAATTGAAATGACCATTACATTTGCACCGAAATAGTTTTATTCTACACAATTGACAATGTGTGCAAATGTCATCATCTAGAGTATTGATTTGTTTCGATCTTATTCAAATTTTTGTTTCCTCCACACTTCAGAACAACAAAGAAAATATGCTCCATTTGTACTAATTCTGATATATTCTGAAACTTCATCAAAGTTCTTTGTTTCTTGTTTGCTAGAAAAAAACTAACATCCTACACCTTTTCCTCTTACATGGGTACACATCAATTCTCTCACTTTCAAGTCAGAGAAAGAAAAGTAAATACCACGCTTCCTCTGAAGACAGCTTTTCATTTTTCCTCTGTCTTTGAATGCACAGCAACTGTGACAAGATAAGAACAGGGTTTGAAGGCCTGTTTACAGAAACCGAGTTTGTGGATAAATAGAGTAAACAAAGTCTGGGTAATGGTAGGGACGAACTCTAGCTGGAAAGCCTAAAACAAATAAAGCCAGAAGATGTGAGATACAAACCACAAAGCTAATGAATATCAATGGATAATAAAAAAAAGGATTTCGAGATCAGCTCTCTGAATGTTCCCAAGATGCCCTTTGCTCTTGTAGGGTTTGACCTAAAAACGAGTGCTGTTGTCCACCACTTGCTCAAAGTAAGCAAAAAGAGCTCCATCGTGGACAGACAAAATCTTTTTCTGGTTGCTGATACAGGGGAATCTCAACGATTTAAATAGATGCAATACAAACAGAAGGGTCATCTAGAAGGAGAGTCAACAAAAAGTTTATGATTCAATGTGGCTGCACACTAGGGTTTGCGGGTAGTCTCATTGCACATGTGCATCTTAAGAAAACTTGCATCCAGCCGGAGATGCACACAGAAGACTGAGGGGTCAGGTCAAACTGATGAACAGGGAATGGTCCAGCAATAAGATCCTTCAGGGGCAAGATCACATTCATGCACTGGGGGGTGAGTGTGCACCTTCCAGCCTGCTTCACACACATGCATCAGGGGCCTGGTCACAAATATGCACCAATAGCCTTCAACCAGAGACTTCTGGTGGTCTGGCCATGTGCATGCACCCGGCAGGTGGTGCTTGAAAGGTCTGGTCAAACACATTGCACTCAAGAGTGAGCACGCTGCAGGTAGAGGATTCTGGTGTCTCGTCACACACATCCCCTGGTGGGCAAGCTTGCGCCCTGCAGGTGAATGCAGCTCACTGGCTGCCCTTGCGGTGCTGTGCTCGTTCAACGCAGAGCACATCACATTGCTGTGAGCACACCACTTAAATCGCACAAGCGTTCTAGGTCCAGGATGTGCTCAGGAAGAGGGAAGAAAGGACATTATTTTTCCTTTCACTTTGTCTGTGGACACAGTTAACTGCTGCTGCTTCATTGTTCTGGTAAACAATATATTTTGCCTGTTCTTCAAGGAGTGTTAATGTTAGACCATTAGACTTGAAATTCTGGCATTTGCATCTGAAGGAAGGGTTTTGCATTCTCACCCATTGGGCTTTTTATCTAGTGACAGCTTACAAGAACAAGTATTGGCAAAGTCAATAGGTCTCGCCTATTAAAGCTGATGACTTTGGCAATGAATTGGTATCATGCTATTCAGCAGCATGGCTAAAGCTAATTGAAAAAAAAAAGTTCATTTACGCTTGCACCGCGTCTTGGTGCTTTTTTTTTTTAATGTTTAGCCGTGTTCTCCCTATCCCTTCTTGTCTGTCCTCTACACCCAATTGTGTCCTCTATGCCACCCTCCATCACTCCCTCAATGTTGTGTCGTTCCACAATCTACAACTATGTTTGTTGAAAAAACAAATGCTGAAGTGGGTTGGAGGAGCAAGGCAAAACAGGGAGAGGGAGGTCAGGAGAGAAGGACACAGGTCAGGGAGAGGACAAGTAAGATAGGCTGGGGTAAGCACAGAGGGGATTGTCTAGTACAAGTACATGGTCATTGGAGAGTGGCCAAGAGGGGCTAGGGTGAGCACACAGATAATATTCTATGAAAAAGCCTTTGTTTACATTTCACTTCATGAGCATGCTATCAACTACCTTGAACATTCTGTACAACGGCTAGGTTCATTGCACAAATGTTGTCACTTATTTTTGTCCGATGGGAAACAGAGCTATCACAATAGGGTAAACAATAGCAGCCTGACTGTGGCCTCGGCATGGATGATGTTTATTATATAAACAGCATCTGCCTCAAAGGATAGGGAGTGTGGGAGTGGCAAAGCAAGCTTCCTTCTCTCACAGAAGGCAGAAAGTGCAGCTTTTCTCACGTGCAACAGCAGTAAGTGCAGTGTTTCGTTTCCTGCAGAGTAAGTCCTGTGGGGCAGACCAGCACAAGCGCTTATCATTCAAAGAACATGTAGAATTAAGGCATGAGTGGCACGCAGTTTACATATATCTCCAGCAGGTGCTTAATCCACTGCCCGAAGGGGACAGGTGGAGGAGTTGGTCAGCCATTCTCACTTGGGTGATGTTCGAAGTCTGCCCTGCTGCTGTCACCTGGAGGCCTGCTGACTGCTGATTCTTTGGCATCCCATGTACTGAGATGCAGCCCTTCCCTGGTAAGTCATTGTTATGTAGAGCAGCCTCCCCTCGAGTCTACCTAACTATGCTCTAGGCAGGCACACAGTGTCAGCCTAATGGAAGAGGTTTCATGGGCGCGCGCACCCAGCCTCGGTGCTGCACCCGTTCAAAATCTGAGAACCCCTATAAAGGCACCATGGATCACAACAAGCACTGGAGGAAGGAACTGCACCCCGCAGGTCGCTACAGAGACAGCCTTGTGGGGTCTGGTCACTCCCGTGCTGGGTATGAGCCTGCCCCCTGCAGGTGGCTGGAGACACACAGAGGATTTCGAGATCTGGTCACACCTACCGCTGGAGTCAAAGCCTGCACATTGGAAGTGGCTGCACGCAGATACCTCAGACAGGGCCTGGTCGCTCGAATTCGCATGCATTTGAGCGTGCACAGAGCATCGAAGCGTCTGATCGATCACACGCATGCGCGAGGGGGCTGGTGACACCCGTTCATCAGGGGCGAGCCTGCACTCCAAGATCCAGGGCCCGGGTCTGTCATTCACAGACACGAAGGGTCGAGAGTGCGCCGGGCAATATGGCGTCTGTGGTTGGACGGTGTATGGCGGCCCTGTGCGACAGTCGCCCTTTACTAGCCTCGCTGGTGGACCACTGGTGACTCGAAGCGGTGCTGCTGGTGTAGCGCCACAAGGGAGCGCTATTCTGGGATCTTCTTTGAAACCATTGAGGCTATAATAAATAACCTGAGCTTCTAGACACAGCTACATTTTGGGGCGAAATATCTTGAATAAGGAAGGGGTGCTATAGGTGCGTAGATATCAGATTATGTATTTCGTGGTGCTTGACAGCACCGTGCCTTTAAATCAGCTTTCTGCTCACCCTCCTGAAAAACTCTGTACCCTTTAATAGTAAAGTTCCTAGAAACTGGGGTAAGAAGGCTGAGATCTCGGCGCCTCTAATCCCGGCACCAAACTTCACTGGTGTGGTGCATAGTCACGTGTTCCTAAGAGGAGGTTACTTTGAGTTTATTCAATAAACTCGTAGAATAGTTAATTTGTTGCGAGTCGTTATTGAGAGGAAAACTAAAACTGATATCAAACACTGGGGTGAGATATGTACAGTGCGATGTGAAAAATGAGTAGACACATTCTCCAATTTATATTTCACGATAATCCTGATGCTTTTTAGAAGGTGTTTACCTTGAAACACATGTTGGATATTTAAGAGTTTTGGTGTAATTAAATAAAATAAACCTTAAGTAACTGAAGTCCAGCGTACATGATTTATGAACACTAAAATTCTTGCATACACTCAGAGTAGCCTCCTTTATGTAAGTTGTTAATTGTACTGGTGAACACATTGATATTGCTGAATTATAAGCACGTGGGCTTATGCAAAAAATGTCCTCCGATATTTATGGTCAAATTAGGGGGAGCACGTGCCGCCATTCTTGGTCTTTTCAATGGTGTAGCAAGACCAATCTGCCAAAGTCTATACTATACACAAGGCTGATGTTACCTGGTTTAAAAGAATCTCGAAAAAAATTCTTATTTGAACCCTCTTTCCAAGCAGTAAAAACACAGATAGTTATGGCATGCAAGTGCGCCTGGCCTGGGCAGAGACAAGCTGCTTTATATGCGACTGACTCTTCTCCAGCCCGACAGCTTTTTCTTTTTTAGAAAACTGAAGTGTGTGCTGTGTAGTGCGTTCCGTTGTTTCTGTCCTGCAACGTATCCACATGTTCACCCTTGAGCACTGCACAGTATCAAAGACAAGGAGCCGTGGGTGGGCTTCGTGGATGGATGAATCGACGTGTATGTGAATGAGGAGATAAGAGTCAGTGATGAACAGTGGGATCTTTGGACAGACAAACAGACATGGACCCCTTCCAAATGGATGGCGTACTGCGATGAATTCCCCCCAAACAAACACATTGAGCTTCGTTAGAAATATCATAATTTATTTTATCCGTATAAAAATTCTGGTCTTGTAACAAAAAGGACAACTTCCTTCATAAAAGGAAATATATTATCTGGATTAATAAATAATAATAGCAAATATACAACACTTGGCAAAATCACGAGGGCCCCTAACCATGGGGCCCTGTCGTCAGTGCTCGGGCGAAACAACCGTTCCTCGACCGATACGTATTTACAGGAATACAGTACCAAAACATACTGAGGTATTTTCAATTCCTTA
Source organism: Lissotriton vulgaris (assembly GCF_964263255.1). Lineage (NCBI taxonomy): Eukaryota > Metazoa > Chordata > Amphibia > Caudata > Salamandridae > Lissotriton > Lissotriton vulgaris. The sequence goes on along the minus strand of NC_141695.1, from coordinate 1,141,952,058 downwards.
CAAGTGAAAGAATTTACAGGCTGGGGTTGTCAGCTGCCACATACACATAGAAATAAATACACAGACTGGGGGTTGACACGGACAAAAAGTGACAGTGTCTTAGCTTTCGACAGTGTCACTGAAGTGCTTGGAGAAGGACTCAAGGGGTTGTGAAACAGAGACAGATCTCGGTTGAGGGCAGTCCTGGTCCCTTACGAACATGCCGGCCAGCACGTGGTTGGTGTCAGTCAGTGTTTGTTGACTTCGCCTGCACGTCTCTGGTGCAGCCGCCATTTTGTTTTGGTGCCACAACATGGGGAAGTAAAATAACCAGTGCATGAAAAACCAAACATGAAAAAACACAAGCAGCAGCGGTTCTCGCCGTCTCGCGGTGCCAGCACTCTTGTGACAAGTGCTGGTAACCGCCCTGCTAAATAACAGCAGGCCGGCTGAGGGGCGTAATATTGTCCCATTTGATGTTGACGTTTTACTAGGAAGTGCCAGCACGTTGAAATTAAAGGAGTGTGTACTCCGAGCCCAATAGGACCTGCCCATTCAAGGCACTAAAGACAACAAGAGCGTGTCTGTCTCTTACAAGAAAGTTATTGCACATTTTGAACAACGTGAGTCCAATTGTCTGTGTTCCTGAAAGAGCGCCGGGGCCCTCAGCAGGACGGGGACATGGTGATGGGGCTCTGCAGGTAGGACAGCGCGTTGCCAGGCCCGTGGACGGGCATGGACACCGGGAAGTTGAAGACTGTGGTGGTGCCGCGGTCGAGGGACGAGATGGCCGGGCTGCCCGCCTCTGCAGAACAAGATGGCGCCAAAACCTGGGACTCGAACTGCAGCAGCTGGCCCATGAAGCTGAAGTTGGGCGAGATGATGCTGCGCCGCTGCTTGACGAACTCGAAGGCCTCGTCCAGCTTGACGCGGTTGGTCCTCATGAGGTAGGCCAGGCAGATGGTGGCCGAGCGCGAGATCCCGGCCTGGCAGTGGACGAACACCCTGCCCCCGGCATTCTTCACAGAGTCTGGAAAAAGAAAGCGCGCAGAGGGTTACATTTCAGATCTATGGCACCTGTACAGCCTAGCACAAGATGTATTTAGCCAGCATCAGAGTCCATGTTCCCCAGTAAACACCCACAGCTGTCCCTTCCCTGCATTACATTTGGCGTAGGGGCTGGTGGTGGGGGAAATAAGAGGGCCGAGAAAAGGCAAAAAACATCTGAGGACTTATAAGGCCAAAAGAAATGGACTATGACCCCCCCCCCCCCCCCCCCCCCGGATTTGGCTAAGGTGGCCAGAGAAAGTGGGGCCATTACACTATGTTATTAACAATGTGCACCCATCTTATTACCCGTTTGGGTAAAGGTGTAGTGGAAGGGGGGATAGCGCTTTAGTCTATAGCGCCTACAACTCCAACGTACCGATGAAGTCAATGGCGACGTTGAACCAGGAGCTGATGTCGGCCTTGTGGCTGTCTTCCACCGGGATGCTCTTGTACTGGAAGTGCTCCTCGAAGTGGTTGGGGCAGTTGGCGGAAACGTTGATGAGAGCAGTGATACCCAGGGCGTCCAGCATGTCCTTCCGCGATGCGTGGTAGGCGCTGCCCAGGTACAGGAAGGGCAGGATTTCTACGGGACCCCCCTAGAGAAGACACAAAAATGGAACAGTTCGTGAATACAACTGCAATGGGATTAAAAGCTAAAGCATACACAATATTCACAAGGCGCTATACATGTCACGAAGCCGTGAAATCTAAGTTATAGTGACATATTAAAATGTTAGATGATCTACAGGATAACATCTGGAAATGTAACATAAACTACACTATAAAGCCGGTTATGCGACACAATTATCTTTAAAAAATTAACTATATGGCCTGCTACGATGTCATTTGCTGTAGCTATACAAGCGGGCGTTATTCTAACACGTGTGATGCTTCCAAACACAGGCCTCCCCTTTGCGCCAAGAGGAATTATTGCAGGGGCACTACGATCATTTCAAAAGGATAATCCTCAAAAAATTAGAATATTCAAAATGAGGATGAGAATGGCTCCATAATACAAAAATATTTGCAGGGCCAGCTATTTAAATGAGACAAATTAAATTAATCATTTGGTGCCCAAATGTAAACCACTGTAAAATAAGATATCCGTAATTTGCTGTAATAAACTGCAGTTTAAAATGTAGTATTGTTGGTTCTAGGGTTAAAAATCCCAAGAATAGACAACTTTGTTTCCGGGGAGTTCCTAATCGAGGAGGCCAGTGGTTGTGTACGTGCTGAAGTGCAGTGTTTACTTCCTATCTCCCGTCAGCGGGTGTTTGCTCTGCTCAATGTACTGACCTGGTCATAGAGGGGGGTGGGGCAGGAGCTGCACCCGGAGTCCGCACTGCTGGGGGGGCTGCTGGGGGCGCAGAGAGGCAGGCTCAGCCCGGCTGGGGGGCACGGCTTGGTACAGAGCTCGGGGTACTGGCTGGCGAAGGCCTCGTAACCGCCTGGGAGGAAACAAAAGCAAGAGAGACGACCGTTAGACTGCTGAAATTCAAAAAACCCTTTTGTGCGACCCTCCCACCACATGCGAACAGACCCCCGACTCGCAAAACAACAGCTGAGGGCTGAGGCGGCTGCCAGTTCGTACCAGCCAGACAAAAGGTCACCAGACATGCGCTTAATTAAATAAAAACAACTTCCCACAGGAAAGTATTAAAAAAGGCACCTTTCATTCATATATTTCGTGTCAACCATCTGTGTACACAAACACCCAATCTTGTGAACTTTATTTCTTATATGCGCTTCTTCTGAACACTCATGTTGATCATGCATGGACGTAACACTCTTTCCCATGGACAGTAACATTCACAGCAGCAAAAAGTTAGAATCTCTCGTGAAATCAACATTCTTTCGTACACTAAGTAGGCAAAGCAACATTAATTAGAGATCATAATTCATTCCATTCGTACACACGATTCCGATAGTGACATTCACTCGTGAAAGTAACACTCATCCGTTGACACTGCAGCATTCACTCGAATTTGGTCCCTGCTGCACAGTTCGCACCTGCAGACACATTTCACGCCTCGACCCCTGTACAAGTTAAGCAGGCACCCCATCTCACGCCTCGGCCCCTGTACAAGTTAAGCAGCAGGCATACCCCATCACCAGCCCAATGCACAGTGTTCTCTCCCGCTCCCCTCCTCGTGTGAGGTGCTGAGCGCCACCTACCTATGAGGTGGTAGAGGGAACTCCCGGCGCACTCCCTGCAGAGGGTGCTGGCCGCCAGCAGCAGGGTGCTGTCCTTCTTCAGGGCCTGCATGTCGTCGCTGCGCTCGTCCAGCAGCACCACGGCCTGGTAGGAGCCCGCCCGCAGGCGGGCCCGCTGCTCCTCGGACACCACGATGTGCTCCAGGCCCATGCAACCCTTGGCCCGACGCCTCACGATGCTGCTGAAGCGCACGTTGGATGAGCCGGGGATGTGGGACGAGTTGAAGGAGAAGAAGGAGCGGCAGTCCAGCACCAGGCAGGAGGCCGCCCGCTCCGCGAGCAGGGCCCCCAGGGTACGGCAGTCCATGGCGCACACCTGCATGTTGACCATACTCCGCTCAGACCGCCTTGGTGGGCAATGATCGCACACGGCTCTGCTCACAAAATCTCCGTTTTGTAAAACGAAATCCGTCAGACTTCTTAGGTTGCCTTTTTTTCCCACAAACTGTGTAAACAGTCCAACTACGACACCAATTTTGGTCTTTAAACACTGGGTGGTTCAGATTTTTCCCTCTTTTTTTTTCTTCTTTGTTGATTCCAAGCTGTTATTTCCAGGTGTTTGTCTCTCCTTTTCTTCTTTGTTTTCAGGTGTTTCACTTAAATTGTAGTCGGGGTGAATTAAAGTTCCCAAGAGCCAGCTTCGGAAATAGGTTTCCTTTGTTGCTTTCTAGCACGTCCTTGGAGAATGATACAGCTGGCTCTGGCTTGGCTTTTTGCTGCGCCGCTCTCCTTTTTATATGAATCGAGCGGTGGGCGGAGTTGTTGTTTTTTTGTGAATGAGGCTGGACCACGTGGGGTTCTGCCTGACGTCAGTGTGCTCTGCGGCGAGAAACAGGACACTCCTCCCTGGGCCTCTGCCAAGAGTATGCACGTCATCCCCCCTTAGCAGCGAGTCAACCCAGTGCAAACAACAAGGAGGGGGAGGGGAGCGGCGCGCACACTGAGCAGGAAATAAACTGCTGTAACCCCCAAGCTGCTGCTCCCCCACTGGGACAGCTCTCCCGTCTTAAAGGCACACACTGTCCCAAGGACAGACACAACGGCAGAAAAAAATGCACCCGCAGAGCGGTACACTCAGATTTTAACATAACTTTGGAATGTGAGGGGGATTAGGGGAATGAAAACACAAAAACAAAGAAAAAAGAGCAAAACAAGGAAAATGAATATGAATGTTCTTCCAGGAATGTACACATTCTTTAACCTATCAGTCAGATCGGTGTTGAAACAAGCTCGTAACAGTTTGCAATTGATTTCGGGGGGGAGGGGTGAGAGCTAGTTTATGGTTGTGAATTCTTGACCCAGATGTGAATAAGGTTGGGACATTTAAACTTCTGATAGACATGCGATGTATTATTAGGTAGCACCTAGAAACTACTCGTGTATTCAATTATGGGGTTTATATTATGGAAGATTATAGGGGTATAAGGAGTGGGATTGGTGGGTGACACCTAGCTCCCCACATGTTTATTTGTAAAAAAAAACATATATATATATTATTTTTGCCGCATGTACTGTCTCAGTGGACTACTGCTTTCACGCTACAGTGCTTTTGCCCTCCTGGCCGTAGGTTCAAATCCAAGCGGGTTTACTCAGCCTTTCATCAATAAGAAATCAATAAAATGAAATAAGGGCACTTGAGTTGGGATACAATAAACACCTCCTAATCACCGCCTAGATGATGCCCCGGGGCTGAACGTGTGCTTTACAGATAGACATGCTGTTAGTCTCATAACGCCTTTTCATTAAACTTTTTGTGTGAACTGTTTTAAATTACGAGAATGCATGAATTCCCTGCAACATCAACATTTCCCTATTAACTCACAATATATTCTCCTAATGCAACGGAAACGTTTAAAAAAAACATTCCGTACCAATAATTGTGTAATGGAGGAATTAAAAAAAACACAAATATTATTGTAAACGAATTAGAAATAAAAAGTTCATTAGAACCCATTAATTTTGAGTCATATGTCCTTTTGATACTAGGTGAATGCAATGTACTTTTCATTTTTGTAATGAACTGGTCCGTGTTTTTTTTTATATCACAGTAATGTGTGCTTCTCCTGGGTGTGTTCCATATGTGTACTGTGTGCTTTCGTATTGTGTGTGTTTTATGCATGTGTGCTTTCGTGTACGAGTATTTACTTCTGGCCCTGGCCATGTGCATTTGCATGTGCGTTCGTATGTGTGCTTCAACGTAATCTAGTTTGAATGACTTTGTGTGTTTCTGCGTTTGTGTGCTTCTTTGTATACGGAAGTGTAAATTGTGTGTCATTGATTGTGCTTCCCTGTATCCGTGTGTGTCCCTAACTGTACCTGTGTGCGTTTTTGCCCTTCCTTTTATCAGTATATATATATATATATATATATATATATATATATATATATATATATATATATATATATATATATATAATATATATATATATATAAATATATATATATGTAATGTATGTGTGTGCACTCTGTAGTATTCTTACCTTACTGTTCCAATAGAATTGTTATTGTATATTCCTGCTTCTACGTTCTATATGTGGGAGTTGGGTAGTCAGAATACATCACACTCCTCTGTACATTGTACACGGGTAGGCTTTACTGTATCACTGTGTACGTGCGCTTGCTTCCGTGTACCATTGTGTGTGTCTGTGTATATATGCCGCCTGTACCTAACCCGTGTGTGCATTTACTCCTCTTTATCAGTTTGCTAGTGTGCTGGTTTGTGTGTTTATGATTCTCTGCATCAGTGTGTTTGTGTGTGTGGGTGTGCGTGCTTCCCTATATAAGTATATCATTGTGCCCGCGTCTCTGCTAGTCTGCTTCCGTGTATGTATATGACCCTTGTGCGCGAGAGTGCACTTCCCAGCGCCCACCGCTGCTTGTCTCGCGGCGCTCTCGAGCCGCAGACATCAGCTACGTGCACGCATCCTGGCCGCTGGGAGCTAGCTGTCACAGGACGAAAGCTCACTTCCACCCCAGGCCAACACATGACATGTCACGCTAATGCGTTTTATTTCACGGATTACTGGCCATGGGCCCCACACACAGTCATACGACCTCACAGGAAATGTGTAATTCCACAGCGCTCCCCACCTCACTGAGAACACCACAAATGCAGAACCGTGAGGTCAGCAAACATTTCAGAGACCTTAAAAGGGAAGCAGTCTCTTCCCCGGTCCATCCATTCCGATAAAATAAGGGTTCACTTCTTTACCGAGCACCAACAGGACAAAACTATTCTTCAAATCCCTTATATATTCCCGTGTGCCGTGTCTCGGCAGTGTGTACTTTCAGCTCTTCGTTGGGCAGCGCCACTCAGATGGTGTATTTGTAATAATTTTCAGTCACAAAAGATATAGCTTTAACGCCCGGTGCCCGCTACGGCCAGTCCGCCTCTGGTTGAATGTAGCGCCTTAAGTTGTAGTAGTTCAGTAAGTTCTTCTGGCAGAGAAGTTCACACGTTTTCATTGGGTATAATAAGCAGAGGACAATGTTTTATCGTGTTACTCTCACAGCTGGCTTGGGATAATCTCTACCCGCACCTCTGTACAGCGCTTCGATGCATTTTACTTGGCCGGCGCTATATACCTCTATGATCTACCGACATATAAATGTACACATTCGAACACGGCCCAAAAATCACCCAGTGCGCTCTGTCAGTGAAGTGCATGACGTTTCTGAATGCGTAGGAAATGTGATCCAGGGTGGGGTGGAAAGGCCTGTGAAGCAGGGAGTGGTGCAAAGGGCGTGTTCCACCGGGTGTAGTGCAAAGGCCGCGGAGAGCCAGGTTATGTAACAGAATCAAACACGGAAGGTGTTGTCAAGGGCGCGACGCTATCCAGTGCTGTACTGTGTATGGCACAGTGTAACCGAGTGACTGCACATATGACTGTATATGAGTGTGCAGATTAGTGAGTAAGTCATCGCCTGAGTGACTGGACAAGTGACTGACCGAGTCAGCCAATGAGAGACTGTTTCTTCGTGTGAGTGTGAGTGAGTGACCGCGAATGAGTGAGAGGATGTGCTTGTGTATAGATTGTATGTGTGAGCATGTGAGTGAGTGTGCAAGTGATTTGCTGAATAATTGTGCAGAGGAGTCAGTGAGTGTGGCTGAGCGAATGAGTGTGTGAGCATGTGAATGAATCACTATGTAAGTGAGTGAGCTGTTGAGTGTACTGGGAAGTGTTTGAGTGAAGCTGTTCAAGAGACTGAGTGAGTGAATGCATTGGGCCTTGACCCCAGGAGCAAACTGCGGGAGGTCCTTGGGAAAATTGGGTTTCCGTGTGACTTACTGTCCTTGATTGAAGAACTTTACACAAGGAATTTTGCTAGGGTAAGATGGGGCCCTGGCGGGGAAACAACCACTGACATTCCTATTCAGCGTTGGGGGCTACCATACTTGCTGGACACTCGCTCGCTCTCGCGGCCCGCGGCTGGAGACTACAGCTCCCAGGGAGCCTTGCAACCACTTCCGCCACTTCCTGCTGCCTGACGCTGCGCGCTCGGAGGCGCTACATTAACAGGACGCTCCCTCGGTGGAGCGGGGGGCTACCATACTCGCTGGACACTCGCTCACTCACCTGTGGGGGTCAAACGCTGTGGTCTCGCTGCGCCGCATAGCTCCATCTCGCGGCCCGCAGCTGGAGACTACAGCTCCCAGGGAGCCTTGCAACCACTTCTGCCACTTCCTGCTGCCTGACGCTGCGCGCCCCGAGGTGCTACATTAACAGGACGCTCCCTCGGTGGAGCGGGGGGCTACCATCCTTGCTGGACACTCGCTCGCTCACCTGTGGGGGTCAAACGCTGTGGTCTCGCCACGCCGCATAGCTCCATCTCGCGGCCCGCGGCTGGAGACTACAGCTCCCAGGGAGCCTTGCGACCACTTCCGACACTTCCTGCTGCCTGACGCTGCGCGCCCGGAGGCGCTACATTAACAGGACTCTCCCTCAGTGGAGTGGGGGGCTACCATACTTGCTGGACACTCGCTCGCTCACCTGTGGGGGTCAAACGCTGTGGTCTCGCCGCGCCGCATAGCTCCATCTCGCGGCCCGCGGCTGGAGACTACAGCTCCCAGGGAGCCTTGCGACCATTTCCGCTACTTCTTGCTGCCTGACGCTGCGCGCCCGGAGGCGCTACATTAACAGGACGCCCCTTCGGTGGAGCGGGGGGCTACCATACTTGCTGGACACTCGCTCGCTCACCTGTGGGGGTCAAACGCTGTGGTCTTGCCGCGCCGCATAGCTCCATCTCGCGGCCCACAGCTGGAGACTACAGCTCCCAGGGAGCCTTGCGGCCACTTCCTGCTGCCTGACGCTGCGCGCCCGGAGGCGCTACATTAACAGGACGCTTCCTCCGCGTCGCGGGACGCGCGCGGGCGACGCCGGGCTGAGCCAATGCAGAGGGCGGGCCGTCTGTGGCCGTCCGGGGACGACTAGGGATGGGACGGGCCACCCCCCCTTTCAGTGGCTTACTATACTGAAAGCATCCGGCACTCTTCCGCAAGGTACTGCTATCCGCTTTTCCTTTCATCTGCGGGCCATTGTGCTAGTTGCCCCCCTTAGGAGTGCGGGACGCGCGCGGGCGACGCCGGGCTGAGCCAATGCAGAGGGCGGGCCGTCTGTGGCCGTCCGGGGACGACTAGGGATGGGACAGGCCACCCCCCCTTTCAGTGGCTTACTATACTGAAAGCATCCGGCACTCTTCCGCAAGGTACTGCTATCCGCTTTTCCTTTCATCTGCGGGCCATTGTGCTAGTTGCCCCCCTTAGGAGTGCGACGACTAATCGTGTCTTTTATACTTTCCCCCATATCTTGCTGTTAATTAATGAGGCAACCTACACCAAATTTGAGTATCCAGGGCAAGAAAACCAAACCATCTGCTTCACGTCCAAATACTAGACTTCAGGCCACAATGCCGCAACCCCTCCCAACACTGACGGCGATTGATAAAATGCTACAACAGACCATATGGGTGGTTGCCAATGCTATCGAAAATACTGAAAGAAGATTATCCTTCCCACCCACAATAAGCTCTAAAGACCATGGCGAAGATTGCTCGGCAATTACCATTGATCCTACGATCCTGGACTCTTATTTAACATCCACCTTTGCCGAGCTGCCCTGTGCACAGATCCCGGCTGAGACCTCAGTAGTTGATGATTCATCTTTGGCTTTAGTTGAGTCCTCTATTAACAATGATGATCAACCCTGTACCTTGACTTCCCCTCCCCCTGTGGCAAAATCAAAACCTGGTAGGGTGGGCTCTAAGACAAAAAAGGATAGTCTTCCAAAAAATCTAGGTACAAAGAAACAGCCCAATCATAACTTGGTAACCCCATTTGACCATCCCCGGCATCCAACTACAGGGATACCCTGCTGGGTCACCAATATGGTGACGGATCTCCAGAACAGTTTAGAGCAAATAATTGCTTCCCACATTAAACCTCTGGTTTCAAAACTTGATAGATTATCTTCCATGTTAAACAATAAGACTATGGGGACTACTAAGCCACATAACTCCCAAGGTAACTCGTCACCCCCTGCTCCAGTCGGTGACTACAAAGGTACCCTGTCCTGAGGTAGCTAAATCTACTGATCCAGTAGTACCAAATAGAAAACCAGGACCAGCAACTACTGCCGCTAAATCCTTAAACCTCGTACCCCCTCCTACACCTGTAGTCAAACCACTAGGTCCCACCATATCTCCCCCTGTGGGTCAAACTGTAAAATCTAGTCAACTTCCCAAGGAGGGTAAAAACACGGCACCAAAAAAAGTAGTACCTTCATCAAGACCTCCCCCACCTAAGGCAACCTTTAAACGATTACCGACAATAAATCTGCCTCCAGAAGCACAACCATATGTAGTGGCCCTAGTGGGTGTCCCACCCCTTAGTGAGGGGAAGAGAGAACAGGAGGTAGACCTACATAATAAGTGTATACAGTGGCTGAGCCTAAATAGACCCTTACCTCCTAACATTTCAGGTCACATATTGGCAGTGAGAAGAGTAGACTGGATTGGAAGGGGCCACAAAACAGTGGCAGGGGATGTTGTAACAATTAACTTTAGGGACTCCTCTGCTGTCGATCACATCTGTAGAACCGCCTCCGACAGAGAGTCCCAAATATTCCCTTTGCACTTGTCCTATTTATATCCTACCCCAATCCACAAATCGTCTCACAATAGGAGACCGCAGTATACCAGAAATCCTCTCTCCCACCCGAACGGGATTCAGCCATTGGCAGCCATTTGGGGAGGGTTTTCTTCCACTCACCCCGTTCTACCCGATACAACCCCATTGGAATAGGTTTAGCGTCCTCGAGGAGGTGGACTGACTCACTCAGTCATGTACGCCCCCACGAGAACATAATGAGGGAAACCCAGAGGTAGGTGTTACAATACAGGAAAAGTCACTATCCTCTGCTAGTCATGAGATCCTCTGCCCTCATGCCTCAAAGAGGGAGGAGACAAGGGTTGAACAGCGCCTGGACCAGGTATTACCAAGAGAACAAGGGGGTGAGAAGGATAAAGTTAAGGCTATGGAAGGTAGCATTAAAATACTCTCGTGGAATGTCGCAGGCCTTAAGAGCAAGCTACTCGTACCAGACTGGTCCACCTTTATGTCCACCCATGACATTTGCTTGATGCAAGAAACCTGGTCCCTCAAGGCGAGTGACAGTCCCGGTTTTGCTACCTTTGACATCCCTGCAGTCTCAGGTGGGAAAGGCCGCCCTTCGGGTGGCCTTGCCATATGGGTAGGCTTACACTTGGGCATGCAGGCTGTACAGGTGGACACAAACTCGCCAGACATCCAATGTGTTTTGCTAACATCTGTTAGTAGATCTACATTGGCTCTTATTAATATCTACTCTAGGCCTACCGTGAACGGGAAAGAATCGAGTACTATTCAAGCGTTCAACCATTTCCTTCAGTTACTTGACCCCGCAACCCCGATCATTCTTGGTGGCGATCTGAACTGTCAGTTCGAACCATTGGGTGGATCCGAGCTGTGTGAGGAGGACGAGGTCGATTTGCTTTGGCAGATTCCAGCCCCAAGAATTGCCCCGGTTAAGGCCTGGACCCCGTTAGTACTACAAATCAAGGCCTTGACCCTTGCAATGTCTCTGCGGGCATGCAATGGAAGGGGCAATAACGAAAGTTCCGGCGTGCCCACATACAATAGGACAAATCGAACTTCCTCCATTGACTACCTCATGTTGGAAGCCAAAAATTGGGGCAAGTTTAAAGATTTCGGGGTTGTCGCTAGGCACGATAGTGATCACAATGCTCTGGTCCTAACGCTTAAACCCGGTGCATTTGGACTAACCAACCCTGACTCTAATTCCACTCCGATAGTCCCACCACACATTATATCTAACAACAGGAGAAGAGTCAAATGGCCTTCTTGCCTAGACTCTCCTACTTGTCTCGCAAAAATCTATCAGATAGCTGTTCCATTGATAAGCGATATGAGAAATTCCACCTCCCATGGGCAGACTATAGAGACCCACAGAAAGTTAGTTGAGAGTCTAGGGGATGTATTCTATCCGGTTAGTGGGACTAAGTTGCGCCGGAATAAAACACATCCCTGGCACAACCATGAATGTAAAAACTCAAAGAAAGACCTACTCAAGGCAATTAAATCTAAGGATATCCTTAAAATTAGAACAACTAGACTGCTGTACAAGAAGGTGCTCATTAGAGCAAAGAGTGAGTGGGAGGAATCTAGGTGGGAAGAGTTGAGACAGTCACTACTCCTAAAAGATTCTAAGACCTTTTGGCTAATTGTTACTTCTTCAGTGACAGGTGAGAGAGACACTGGGGTATCGAATATTGCCCCTATAGTGTGGGAGGCACACTTTAAGTCACTCTACACAAGCCCTGAGTTGGAGGAAATTGGGTGTCAGCCCCAGGAAGAGCTGGCAGAACTGGTTCTGGAGCCTCGGGCCTGTGCGCCACGAGACCTCCGGCACGAGAGCCGACTCCCGGGGGCCCCGGGGACCAGGAATTTGGTTCCACGTGCCCGCACGACCCGGGACCTCCCGCATGAGTGTCGATTGCGGGGGGCCCCGGGCACTGGGTCTTCTCCCTGCCAAAATCTTAGCTCCAATCAGGCTTCAGAGATTCCGGTTGCCCCAGACCCTCTGCATGAGAGCCGACTGCCGGGGGCCTTGGGCTCCGGGACTTTGGGTTCCTGCACTAGCACGGCCCGGGACCTTCCGCACGAGTGTCGACTGCTGAGGGCCCCGGGTGCTGGGATTTCCCCCTGTCGAAACTTTAGCTCCAGCCAAGCTCCCGAGCTTCCCATGGCCCCAGACCCCCCGCATGAGTGTAGACTGCTGGAGGTCTTGGGCCCTGGACCTGGATCCTGTCTCGCAATAGTGAGAAGGGATGCCCCTACTGGGACTCCCACTTATAGTTCAGACAATATTACACTCAGGGAAGTTGAACTGGCAATTGAGAAACTGCTCCCGAATAAGGCCCGGGTTAGGATAAGCTCCCTGGAGATCTCTTTCGCTCTCAGCCAAAGATCTGGGCCCCATATTTGATGGTTCTGTTCAATGCTGTCTTGCAGGGCTCCCCAGTACCTGAGACCTGGCTGGGAGCCGAGATTGTTCCAATTTTTAAAAAGGGCTGTCCGCTCGCTCCATCAAATTATAGACCAATTAGTCTACTCAACACTACCCAGAAGCTGATGGGCCGAATCCTGCTGGAGAGATTATTGGGCTGGATGGAGGAAAACAAAACTTTGACCAACCTCCAAGCCGGTTTTAGATCAGGGGTCTCGACTCTGGACCAGATCTTTCGACTCCAGGTCCTATACTGGAAAACTGCAAGAGTAGAGGGTGGCAGCCTCTACCTTATTTTTGTGGACCTGCGGGCCGCATTCGATCTGGTCCCTAGGGAGAGGCTCTGGACGGTGTTGGAGGAACTTGGTCTCCCTCCTTACTTACTAGATGCCATAACCCGGATTCACACTGGGAACTACGCCCAGGTGAGGTGTCGGAAAAACAGGGAATTATCCGATCGTTTCCCTGTTACTCGGGGAGTACGCCAGGGTTGCGTACTGGCCCCTACTCTCTTTAGCTTGTATGTCAATGGCCTGATAGATAGACTTAATTGTGTCAGGGATAACGATGCTCCACGCCTGGCTACTGGTAGGGTGCCCGCTCTGATGTTCGCGGACGACACCTTGTTGTTGTCGTGGACATCATCGGGCAACCAGCGGGTTCTGGACGGGTTTGTCTCCTTCTGTGCCTCGCGGGGTCTGGAGATCAACTTGGAGAAAACCAAGTTTATGATCTTCAACCCCCGAGGCACACCCGCCCAAACCCCACATTGAATGGAACCCCACTAGAGAGAGTTAAGACCTTTATATATCTGGGGTGACTTTGACTGAACACTTTACATGGGACCAACAAGTCTCTAAATCCTCCTTGAGACTTGTACAGATTATGGGTGGGGTAGGCAGATTCCATAGTGCCTAAACCTTTAAACCGGCTACCCCTGCCCTAGAGATATACAAAACACAGGTCAGGTCCGCAGCCTTATATGCTGCTGAACTCTGGGAACACACTAAAGCATGTAATCTAATGAAAGTCGAGCATTCTTTCATGCGTCATCTGTTTGGTCTTCCACAAAGCACGCCCCTGCTACCATTACGCTTGGACCTGGGTCTGGAACCTATTACTGATCTGGTGGCAGCTCGACCTCTGCTCTACTGGAGAAGGCTCTGGTCTGTGCCGGAGCTTGAACCGTTCAGAGCAGAATTTAATACTATTTGGGGGCAGCTAAAGAACAAGAATATACCTTGGTTGGTACACGTTAAGACTCTCTTTTACCAAATTGGTCTTCCCCAACTTTGGGATACACCGGAGGATAGCTGTATGAGGATGCAAAGGACTGTACTGGTGGCAGCTGTAAAATCGCATAACCTCAAACTGCTACATTGTTCTACTTCCCTGGGCAGATTGTCCACTGAGTTCCTCATAACAAAAGTTGAATACAGGATGGAGGCGTTCTTGGACCTGGTGCAGCCTCCACTGGCAAGAAAACTATATATTCAATTGAGGCACGGCTCCTTACCGGTTGGGGCATTCACATTCAGATGGGCAAAAACGATGAGGCTAACTGCCCTGCCTGCAATCACACCAGGGAAGACATTATACATATCCTCTTTTTTTGCCCAGCATACAGTGAAATTCGGATGTGCTGGATTATCCCATTATGCAAAAACTTGGGTTTTAGACACTGTGTACATGCTTGTAGAGTCCTAACTTATGACACTGCACCTCTCATTGTTTTTGCCGTCTCCCAGTTTCTATTCGGCATGTGGAGGAGAAGAACTGCATTTATCCACAAGTAATAACGGACTACTGTTTTTAATGCTTTATTACTCCTTTGATAACCACTGTTTAATAACTTTTTAATTCTGAAGTATCTATGTTTTATTATTGTGCTTGTACATATTTTATTGCACTTTTATGGTCTTTGACCGAAATAAAGTTATCAAAGTGAAGTGAAGCGTGGTGTCCGGCAGCAGGGGTGTGTATTGGCTCCCACCTTATTTTTACTTTTCATTGATGGGTGTATTCCTTACCTAGTAAATTGCCAACATGATCCCCTAAAATGACTGGGACCAAAGTGCTGTGTCTGCTTTTTGCAGACAATACTCTCCTCGTTTCTACAACCTTGTCTTGATTTTGGGGAGGTTCAATTCATTTGGCAGGGATCATTTAATTATCTGGGCATTAGACTGAGTGATTCTCACAAATGGCCAGCCCAGATCGGACAGAGTGCATTCATTCTTTAGCATAGAGCTGGGCTAATACTAAGATTTGTTTAAGGAGCTTCACATCCGATTTCCCCATCTGTAGAAATTTATAAGGCCCAGGCTTGTGGGGTAGCGTTATACGGGGCGGACCTGTGGGGATGTTGCAAACTCGATTTGTTAGATGCAGCAAAATTACTTTTAGTAAACCCCTTTTGAGATTTCCAAAAAAGCACACTGTCACTTTCTCTGACATAGCCTGTCTGAAACCTGTGAATCCTATTTAATTCTGGACCAGACTCTGGTTGACAAAGGAACTGACATAGACTATTTCCGGGGAGATTGTTGACAGTCGCCTGGCACTTACGATCCCCTGGGTATCCCACATAAACGCCTGGCTGTTCAAGGTAAGCCTTTCTGAATACTGGCAGAACCCTTCTTCCATGACCAAGAACCAGGGCCGGACTGGCAGTAGGAGGCGGGAAGGGTGGGGGCTGGTTTTGCAGCTATGGAGGCCGATTTTGTTACTGGGGGCCAGTTTTGCAGCAGTGCTACAAAATTGGCCCAGTAACAAACTCAGCAAGCACGCGTTTCCAGCCTCCTGGAGCCAAGCAGTCCTTCCCCAGGGGCCGGTTCGAGAAAATAGCCAGGGCTGCTTTGGGCTCCCAGTCTGGCCCTGCCAAGAACGCCCAGGAAATTGTTAAATCGTATTACTGGAACAATGTTTTGTGCAATAGTATTTCGGTCGTTCCTCCGTGTAGTTTGCCGGTTATATATTCATCTACCAAGTGTGATTCCCGCTTTGAAGATTTGATGAACTATGTGAGTGCCCCTTTGGTGAGATCTCTGTTCATAAAGTCCAGGCTTGGAACACTCCCACAGGCCACCTTTACTGGACATGGAATAAAAACTTTGCCACGCCCAACACCTACTTATGTCCTATGGGATGCCCGAGCATCGAAACTGAAGAACATGTTTTTTTTTTTGTACTGCTTTTGTAAATCGGCGTAAACGTTGGATCGTTCCTCTTTGTCAGATCCTCCATCAAGCAAACCAACATTCAGCTTTAAGGATCTGTAAGTCAGACACTAGAGCCAGAGATAGATATACTCAGTCTCCAACATTTAACGCTCAATGTGGCATATCAGACAAAAGGCTGTTAGGGCAAGTATCTTTTAGAGCTGTGACCTGTTTGGTATTAAAACCATATTGGTTAGACCTTTCTACCTTTTTCTGCACTGCGCACTTTAACACACTTGTAAAATCTAGCGATCTGAGGGAAGCCCAAATTCCGATTATAATTCTAGCTGCCCGGATAGCATAGAGGGCCCTCCGAGAGCTTATTTCAGGCTATTGTTAGAGGCTAGTCCATTTGTGACACCAGTAGGATGAGAGGTTATCCCTGTGTGTTTCTTTTTATTAAGTGCAAAGTTTATGATCTTAGTTATGTTTTTATGAATGGTTTTTATAATCTTATTGATTTACAAACATTCATTCTTGAATGTTTGTAGCCAATTGTTTTTTTACCTATATTCTTGAGAACTGTACGTTTTTTTTGCAATGTATTTATTTAAATTTCTATATTGTTTTTCTTTTTAATGTGATGTGCTATTGTGTGCTCCTATGGCTCATTTGAGCTGAAATAAAGTAGTTGTTTATTGAGTGAGTGACAGCTCGTGTTTGCTGTCCTGCCCCCTCTCGTTGCTCGTGCTTGCTGTCCTCCCCCTCGTTGCTTGTGCTTGCTCCCATGCCTCCTGTTGCTTGTGCTCGCTGTCCTGCCCCCCATTGCTGTCCTGCCCCTCCTCGTTGCTTGTACTTGCTGTCCTCCCCCCTCGTTGCTTGTGCTTGCTCCCCTGCCCCCCTGTTGCTTGTGCTCGCTCTCCTGCCCCCCTTGCTGTCCTGCCGTTGCTTGTGCTTGCTCCCCTGCCCCCCGTTGCTCGTGCACGCTGTCCTTCTCCCCCTCATTGCTCGTGCTTGCTGTCCTCCCCTCCCTCGTTGCTTGTGCTTGCTCCCATGCCCCCGTTGCTTGTGCTCGCTGTCCTGCCCCCCTTGCTATCCTGTCCCCTCGATGCTCGTGCTTGCTGTCCTGCCCCCCGTTGCTCGTGCTTGCTGTCCTGCCCCCCCTCGTTGCTCGTGCTTGCTCCCCTGCCCTCCCATTGCTTGTGCTTGCTGTCCTGCCCCCCCTTGCTGTCCTTCCCCCATCGTTGCTCGTTTTTTCTGTCTTGCCCCCCTTGTTGCTTGTGCTTGCTCCCCTGCCCCCGTTGCTTGTGCTCGCTGTGCTGCCCCCCCTCGTTGCTCGTGCTTGCTGTCCTCCCCCCTCGTTGCTTGTGCTTGCTCCCCTGCCCCGTTGCTTGTGCTCGCTGTCCTGTCCCCCCTTGCTGTCCTGCCCCCCTTGTTGCTTGTGCTTGCTCCCCTGCCCCCCATTGCTTGTGCTTGCTGTCCTGCCCCACCTTGCTGTCCTGCCGTTGCTTGTGCTTGCTCCCCTGCCCCTCCATTGCTCGTGCTTGCTGTCCTGCCCCCCTCGTTGTTCGTGCTTGCTGTCCTCCCCCCTCGTTGCTTGTGCTTGCTCTCCTGCCCCTGTTGCTTGTGCTCGATGTCCTGCCCCCCTTGCTGTTCTGCCCCCTCGTTGCTCGTGCTTGCTGTCCTGCCCCCCGTTGCTCATTCTTGCTGTCCTGCCCCCCTCGTTGCTCATGCTTGCTCCCCTGCCTCCCCTGTTACTTGTGCTCACTGTCCTGCCCCTCTTGCTGTCCTGCCCCCCTCATTGCTCGTGCTCGCTGTCCTTCCCCCCCTCGGTGCTTGTGCTTGCTGTCCTGCCCCCCCTCGTTGCTTGTGCTTGCTGTCCTCCCACCTCGTTGCTTGTGCCTGCTCCCCTGCCCCCCGTTGCTTGTGCTCGCTGTCCTGCCCCCCTT
Source organism: Lissotriton vulgaris (assembly GCF_964263255.1). Classification (NCBI taxonomy): domain Eukaryota; kingdom Metazoa; phylum Chordata; class Amphibia; order Caudata; family Salamandridae; genus Lissotriton; species Lissotriton vulgaris. The sequence continues at coordinate 1,141,934,142 of NC_141695.1, read as the reverse complement.
GCTGTCCTGCCCCCCGTTGCTCGTGCTTGCTGTCCTCCCCCCACGTTGCTTGTGCTTGCTCCCCTTCCCCCGTTGCTTGTGCTCGCTGTCCTGCCCCCTTGCTGTCCTGCCCCCTCGTTGCTCGTGCTTGCTGTCCTCCCCGTTGCTTGTGCTTGCTGTCCTGTCGTGCTTGCTGTTCTCCCTGCTCATTGCTTGTGCTTGCTCCCCTGCCCCTGTTGCTTGTGCTCCCTGTCCTGCCCCCCTTGCTGTCCTGCCGTTGCTTGTGCTCACTGTCCTGTCATGCTTGCTGTCCCCCCTCGTTGCTTGTGCTTCCCCCTGCTCCCGTTGCTTGTGCTCGCTGTCCTGCCCCCCTCGTTGCTCGTGCTTGCTGTCCTCCCCCCTCTTTGCTTGTGCTTGCTCCCCTGCTCCTGTTGCTTGTGCTCACTGTCCTGCCCCCTTGCTGTCCTGCCCCCCTCATTGCTCGTGCTTGCTGTCCTCCCCCCCTCGTTGCTTATGCTTGCTCCCCTGCCCCTCCGTTGCCTGTGCTCGCTGTCCTGCCCCCTTGCTGTCCTCCCGTTGCTTGTGCTTGCTCCCCTGCCCCCGTTGCTCGTGCTTGCTGTCCTGCCCCCCTCGTTGCTAGTGCTTGCTGTCCTCCCCCTTGTTGCTTGTGCTTGCTCCCCTTCCCCCTGTTGCTTGTGCTCGCTGTCCTGCCCCTCTTGCTGTCCTTCCCCCCCTCGTTGCTGGTGCATGCTGTCCTCCCCCCCTCGTTGCTTGTGCTTGCTCGCCTGCCCCCATTGCTTGTGCTCGCTGTCCTTCCCCCCCTCGGTGCTTGTGCTTGCTGTCCTGCCCCCCTCGTTGCTTGTGCTTGCTGTCCTGCCCCCCCTTGTTGCTTGTGCTTGCTGTCCTGCCCCCCGTTGCTCGTGCTTGCTGTCCTGCCCCCCCTCATTGTTCGTGCTTGCTGTCCTACCCCCTCGTTGCTTGTGCTTGCTCCCCTGCTGCTTGTGCTCGCTGTCCTGCCCCCCTTGCTGTCCTGCTGTTGCTTGTGCTTGTTTCCCTGCCCCCGTTGCTTGTGCTCGCTGTCCTGTCGTACTTGCTGTCCACCCCTCGTTGCTTGTGCTTGCTCCACTGCCCCCCGTTGCTTGTGCTCCCTGTCCTGCCCCCCTTGCTGTCCTGCTGTTGCTTGTGCTTGTTTCCCTGCCCCGTTGCTTGTGCTCGCTGTCCTGCCCCCCTCATTGCTCGTGCTTGCTGACCTCCCTCCTCGTTGCTTGTGCTTGCTCCCCTGCCCCCGTTGCTTGTGCTCGCTGTCATGCCCCCTTGCTGTCCTGCCCCCTCTTGTTGCTCGTGCTTGTTGTCCTCCCCCGCTCGTTGCTTGTGCTTGCTCCCCTGCCCCCGTTGCTTGTGGAGTGGAGTGGTGTGGCTCACTGGTTAGAGGCAGCAGACCCGGAAGCAGAGAACGGCCCAGGACCAGGGTTCAATTCCCGACGTGGCAGGGTCGTGGACCAGGGTCAACGGACTCGATAATTCTCACCTCGGTGCCTACTCTAACCAGGGATCACACTCGGTAACTCTGGGCATTAAGCTTGTCTCATCTCTATAACGGCCCCCACAGACGCCGGGGATGCCTGATTTCACCTTGGAGATACCCAGAAGGGACCATCTCACAGGGAAAGCCAGGACGGGTTCCCCAGCGGTCTTCAGCGGCAGGACACCCAAAGATGGGGTAACAGTGCGCTTTACAAGTATCATCATTACATTTTCATTACATTTGTGCTCGCTGTCCTGCCCCCCTTGCTGGCCTGCTGTTGCTTGTGCTTGCTCCCCTGCCCCCATTGCTCATTCTTGCTATCCTGCCCCCCTCGTTGCTCTTGCTTGCTGTCCTCCCCCTCTAGTTGCTTGTGCTTGCTCCCCTGCCCCCCGTTGCTTGTACTCGCTGTCCTGCCCCCCCCTTGCTGTCCTGCCCCCTCGTTGCTCGTGCTTGCTGTCCTGCCCCCGTTGCTCGTGCTTGCTGTCCTGCCCGCCCCGTTGCTCGTGCTTGCTCCCCTGTCCCCCCTGTTGCTTGTGCTCCCTGTCCTGCCCCCCTTGCTGTTCTGCCCCCCTCATTGCTCGTGCTTGCTGTCCTCCCCCCCTTCGTTGCTTGTGCTTGCTCCCCTGCCCCCCGTTGCTTGTGCTCGCTGTCCTGCCCCCCCTTCAGTGCTTGTGCTTGCTGTCCTGCCCCCCGTTGCTTGTGCTCGCTTTCCTGCCCCCCCTTGCTGTCCTTCCCCCTCGTTGCTCGTGCTTTCTGTCCTCCCCCCTCGTTGCTTGTGCTTGCTCCCCTGCCCCCGTTGCTTGTGCTTGCTCCCCTGCCCCCCGTTGCTCGTGCTTGCTGTCCTGCCCCCCATCATTGCTTGTGCTTGCTCCCCTGCCCCCGTTGCTCGTGCTTGCTGTCCTGCCCCTCCTCGTTGCTTTTGCTTGCTGTCCTGCCCCCTCGTTGCTTGTGCTTGCTCCCCTGCCCCCCCTCGTTGCTTGTGCTTGCTGTCCTGCCCCCGTTGCTTGTGCTTGCTGTCCTGCCCCCCCTCGGTGCTCGTGCTTGCTGTCCTCCCCCGTCCTCGTTGCTTGTGCTTGCTGTCCTGCCCCCTCGTTGCTAGTGCTTGCTCTCCTGCCCCTCCTCGTTGCTTTTGCTTGCTGTCCTGCCCCCTCGTTGCTTGTGCTTGCTCCCCTGCCCCCCCTCGTTGCTTGTGCTTGCTGTCCTGCCCCCGTTGCTTGTGCTTGCTGTCCTGCCCCCCCTCGTTGCTCGTGCTTGCTGTCCTCCCCCGTCCTCATTGCTTGTGCTTGCTGTCCTGCCCCCTCGTTGCTTGTGCTTGCTCTCCTGCCCTGCTATTGGCATTGTAAATGAAAATGCCATTTATTTATGTTTTTTTTAAAACATAAATAAAAATAATGTCATGAGCAATGCCAATAGCTCTAACTTTAAAAATGCCGAGACCATTGCATTGTAAATCCTTGTTGTCTATTTTTTTTTTTAAACTTTTTTTTTTTTGTATCCTCATTGGCCTTGTCCTTCATTCAGAATCGCCAACCACCTTGCGTGTCACATGCCAGAAGGCTTCAGATCTTTGCCCCCTCATGTATTGAGACACGATTATTGATACTGGCGGAAGGAGAGTCCCGAAATAAATCAGGCGAAGGGGGATAGAGTACGAGCACACATGCTTGTAGTCTCTTAAGTCTGTAGATCTCACACTAAGAGCAGGATCTTCTCCAGCACCTGTATCAACACTTTACGTCAGTTTTTCTGTAACTGGTAAAACTAACCATACTCAACTAGTGAATGGAAATCACAGACCCAGATGGAGACGGCGCTCAGAATAAGACAGCACTACTATGCCACATGTATGGAAGAAATTGCTAAATAAATGCTGATTGCGCAAAATGGCTGCTGAGCCTGTAACGTTGGTTAATGAGGACTCGCAGGCAGTGGTTGAGGTACTGTGCACGTTTATTTATGTATTTAATAAACTCGTCCGAGGAGCGCCGGCCGGCGCTCTGCTCCGGTGAATGTCAAGCGCGCAATGATGCGCGCGCATCCCGGCGCCAACATGGCCGCCGTGCGTCACGTCAACGTGACGTGTAACAACTAGAACGCTACATATCTCCCCCTTTTACCAAACCCAAGATCAGTCACTTACAGTTCGCCGTCTAGTTCAAAGTCTCGGAATCGGGCAGGCCTTACAATTTGTCTGCCTCTCCTGGTCACCTTGCCAATGTTCTCTCGGGCACCTTGCCCCTGCGTTTCCGTATCTTCTGCTCCTCCGCTCATTGCTCCTTCATCATTCGTATTACCACCCGACACGTCCATCTCCGCTCTCTGAGTCTCGCTTCCTTCTTCACCTTCTTGCTCTCCTCTTGCACTTGCTCCATCTTCTTGCTCACTTCCACTGGGCTTCTCTTCCCCGATCACGTCATCCATCTCCACACCTTCTGAGGACCGTCGTCCCCACCTCACTATCTTGTTGCACCTGGCCATTCGGTCCTGCGACCACACATTCCCATCGCTGAGCAGAGCCGCTCGATCATATACTTCCTTGACTTGCAAGGGTTTGCTATACTTGCTGTCTCCTTTTCTTTGTAAGGTGGCTAGCCTTACTCTTACCCACTCTCCTCTTTCCAATTGAGTGTCCTTCACATTCCTACGTTTGTTGTGGTTATTGGTGTAGATGGCTTGTGCTCTTTCGAGATTGGCCCTTACTACGGCAGGAGACCACTCGCTGGTTACCACCTTCTCCTTCCAGACCCTGTTGTCATGCGTGAAGGGCTCACGTCCTCTCAATATTTGAAACGGGCTGTACCCCGTACCTGTGGGGGTTATTCTGTAGGCCCATACCATATTCTCCAACGCTCTCTTCCAGTCTTTGTTGTTAGAAATAGCCGCTTGTATGGCTCCCATCACTACTCTGTTAAATCGTTCGACTAAACCATTTCCCGCTGGATGGTAGATGGCTGTGTGCTTTATGGAGATGCCATTCCTTTCCATGAATTGTTTCCATCTTTCCGACGTGAACTGAGGTCCATTATCACTTAGGATGGACTTAGGAATTCCTTCTCTGGTGAACGTTTCGGACAGAAACTCTAGAATGTTCTCCGTGTCCATGGATTCACTCACTTTGATCTCTGGCCACTTGGAATAACGGTCTATGAGGACGCATACATAGTTCTGTGTGCTCTGGTCATCAAGCACCGGTCCTAAAATGTCTATAGACAACTCTTCCCATGGATTTAAGGGATTGTCAAATTTTCCTAGAGCTGGACGTAGTGGTCTCAACGTTTTGTCGGCCCCTTGGCATTGGGAACACTCTCTGACATGCCTCTCTGCTCTTACGTCCATTCCTGGCCACCAGTAATTTTGCTTCGCTCTGGCCTTGAGCTTTCCTATTCCAAGATGGCCTTCATGTAATAAATCCAGCAATTTGTTGATGAGATTTCTTGGGGGAACTACCTTGTCTCCCCGGTAGATGAAGATGCCCTTGTCTCCTACTGACAGTTCTTCTTTCACCTCATAAAATGGTTTGAGGTTTGTCCTCACTTTTCTCTTCTCTGGCCAACCTTGTATGATGTGCACCCTTACATCTTTGATGTCGGGATCTTCTTCGTACGCTTCCATCCATTCTTGTATGCTAATTACCTTCTCTTGATCTTCTATGAGAGCCACCAATTCCCCTCCATCTGCTGGATCTTCTTCCCCAGGCTCCATGGCTGCTGCTCGGCTCAGGTAGTCCGCCACTCGATTCTTGTTCCCTGGGATGTACTCTACATCATATCTGAATTCCAGCAGTTTTAAGGACATTTTCGATATCCTGGGTGTGGCGCTGGCATGTCCACACGATGTTAGTACCTTCACTAACGGCTTGTGGTCTGTCTTAAGCAGGAATCGGGTGCCCCATAAGAATTGCCGGAACCTCGTCGTGGCCCACACTACCGCTAGCATCTCCTTTTCGATGACGCTGTATTTGCTTTCGGTCTCTGTCACCGCTCTGGAGGCGAAGCTGATTGTCTCCATGTCCCCTCTTCCTCGGTCTTGCATGAGTACTGCGCCTAGGCCCTTGTCGCTGGCGTCGGTGATGAGCACGGTGGTGCCTTGTGGATCGTACCCCTTGAGCGGTATGGCTCCTGAGATCTCCTTTTTGATGACTTCAAACTCTGCTTGGGCTTCCGGTGTCCACTGGAACGCCGTGCTTTCTCTGGTCAGCAGTCTCATGTTGTAGGTTTTGGAGGCGAAGTGTACCACAAATTTGCTATAGTACTCCGCCATTCCCAGGAACGACCTGACTTCCTCCTTGTTCTTGGGGGGCGGTGCTTCTGCAATGGCCTTCACGTTCTCCGCCTTAGGCGTGATCCCCTGTTGTCCAATTTCGTGGCCTAAGTATGTCACTGATTGTAGGCCCAACCGACATTTCGACCACTCTGCCGTGAGACCTTTGGCTTCCAATGTTTGCAGTACCTTCTCTAGTTTTCGGTCATGATCTCTCCTGTCTCTTCCCATCACCAGGATATCATCCTGGAAATACTGGACGTCTTCACAGCCTCTGAATAGGTGGTGCATCATTTTTTGAAAGACGGCTGCCGCCGAGGCCAGCCCAAACGGCATGCGACAGAATCTGTAGCATCCAAACGGGGTAATGAACGACGTCAGGCTTTTGCTGTCCGGGTGCAGTGCTACCTGGTGGTAGGCTGACGTAAGGTCGATGGTGGAGTACCACTGAACCCCTCTGGTTTTGGCCAACATCTCCTCTATCCTGGGAAGGGGAAATTTCTCCACCACTATGTTTTTATTGAGTTCTCTCAGGTCCACACAGAGCCTGACCTTCCCGTTGGGTTTCATTACTACTACCAAGGGCGCTAGCCATTCGGCGCAGGTAATTGGCTCTATGATGCCCTTCCTTTCTAGGTCTTGGAGTTCCGTCTGGACCGCTTCTCTCACTGCGATGGGCACGTTCCTCGCCTTGTGTGCCACTGGAATGGCTCCTTCCTTAAGCACTATTCTATGTTGGAATTTCTCCATTCTTCCTACCGTACCCCCGAACACCTTCGGGTAGTTCCTCTTCCATCTGTTCAAGTCTGGCCATTCCTCCTGTTCTGTGAGGAGAATTTGTTCCTTTCCTCCGGGGTCGAGTTTTATGCCGAGATCACCCTGGTCTAGCCATCCTAGGACGGAGGGTCCTTTCTCTGCAACATATAGCTTGCACCACGCCGATCGGCCTCTGAACTCAAATAATAGGTGTCGGAAGCCTAACATGGGAATGCGATCCCCATTGTAAGTGACTGGCCGTATGTCAAGTTTCTCCAGTTCTGGGCCCAACTTGGGTTGGAATTCTTCTTCCCACACTGCTCTCTGCACGATGGTGAACGGAGATCCCGTGTCTGCCACAACCGTGATGGTGATGCCGCCTATGGACATGTCTAGGACTGGTTTGGTAGATCTCTTGCTGTCCACGCTCAACACTTGATCGTATATGCATAAGACGGTGACCACTTCTTCCTCCGTGGCTTCCTCGGGGTCTTCTTCGCTTTGGTCAACGTATTTCACCATTCCCTTCTGCTGTTTCTTTCGACATACCTTCTCGTAGTGACCTACGATGCCGCAGTGTAGGCATTTGGCCCGGAATGCCGGACATTTTCTGTCATGGGCTTCATGGGACCAGCTTCCGCACCTGTAGCACGTTTTCTTGTTCTCACTGCTCGCCGGTTTCCCTTGCCATCTGCTGATTCCTTTGGTTACTGGTTGCTTGTTTCTTTGGTCTTTACGGTGATCTTCCTCCTGTATTCTGTTCACCATGGTGGGAGTGGCTACCTCTTTCTTGGTTGCATTGGCGCATCTCTTTGCGAGTTCTGCTCTCTTCACTATAACCAACACGTCTTTAAGCGTGGTGTCACCGCTCGCCCACAGTTTGTCCTGTACATTTGCACTCGTGGTATGCATGACCACCTGGTCTTTTATGAATTCATCCTCCCACAGCGCGTATTTACACGTGGCTGCCAGTTTTCTCAATGCTGCTACATACTCTTCGATAGTTTCTCCCACCTTTTGTTTCCTTTGCTGGAAGTTATATCTATCCACTGACACACAGATGGTGGGGCGATACCTTTCGTCCAGGTCCTCCACTGCGTGTGCATATACATCGTCGTCTGTGTCTTCTCTCTTCTTCGGTACTAGACTCTTGTATATTCTCAGTCCTTCTGGTCCTAGATTTAATAGTAGGATTCGTTTCTTTCTCTGGGGAGTGAATTTTTCTTCATTTTCATCTTCTAGGACCCCTATGAAGTTATCTATATACTCCTTCCAGTCCTCCCACTTCATTAGAGGCTCTCCGGGCTTCGGTAGGAATTGTACCGGTGCAATTGCATATCCCGCCGGGGTACTCATCTTCACTTCCTTACCGCCTGTCCCGTCGGTGGGCTTTCCTGGGGGGCTGCCTGGGGTGCTGTTTTCGTCTCCTGTATGCTTGTTCCTCTGGGGGCTCTTGTCGCTAGACCCCACTTCCTCCTCTTTAGTAGCCAGCGCAGCGCTCCCTGTGCGTGGTTGTGCAGGAAGGTGGCTCGTGTGCTATTGGCTGCACTGTGGACGTGCTGTCTCTCTGGCCTTTATGCCGCTTGAATGCTGTGCTGTGGCACTGCCACGCTCCTCGGGTTCCTCACTGCCTCTGTGCGTTCGCTGGGGCCGTTTGCGGTGTGTCCCCACCCTTGCTGCTCCAGGTGTACCTTGCTGGTGCTTGGATGGGCCTGGTGTCCCTGTGCCTCGTGGGAGCCACGTGGGTTGGTGCTCCCTTCTGTGCTCCCAGCGTCGGTCTGGTCGTCGTCCCGACCTCGTCGCCACTGTAACGTTGGTTAATGAGGACTCGCAGGCAGTGGTTGAGGTACTGTGCACGTTTATTTATGTATTTAATAAACTCGTCCGAGGAGCGCCGGCCGGCGCTCTGCTCCGGTGAATGTCAAGCCCGCAATGATGCGCGCGCATCCCGGCGCCAACATGGCCGCCGTGCGTCACGTCAACGTGACGTGTAACAACTAGAACGCTACAGAGCCGAGAGCCACTCCACTGGATCAACAGATTGACATTAAGCACACCTGCATCATGCACATTAACTAAGTTCATATTAAAACGAAAATCATTACTATTCTAAAAACACCGTCAGTGATTGCCGGCAGTAGGCACCTGGACTCCAGAGGAGGCCTTGCTTGAGATGTATTAAGTAAAATCACTAATGTGTTATCCATCCTTTTATCAAAAACAGCTGTATCGCTGCTTGTGTCTAAATCCGGGGAGTCCATCATGCGCTAAAAGATATTAAAAGAAGGGTCTTCACCATCCTCTCCCAGGTGTATTCCCAACACTAAGGTGTCTCATTCTTATTTTGCTTCCAGAAGCCCCACCCTGTATACCAGCACCTTGGCAACTCCTTCAAGAGACTCCGGTTATTTGCCATCACATACCATATTGCCATTTCCCCACACACTAAAAGAGGTCCAGACCTGTCACCGAGTCCAGCAAGGTGCTAAACACAGGACACTGGCAGAAGGCCTCATTCGGGGGTGATATCTATAACCTTTACATTACCTTTATCATAACTATTGCTCCTACCCTAACCCAAATGAACCTAACCACAGCCCTCATCCTAACCCTGAACTTAGCCTCTCCCTAATTGGTAAGACTAAAATATGGCTAGAAAAACTAGCGAACCAATGGGAAACATTAATCCACAGTAGAAAAGAAAATAACAAAGAACAAAATACTTGCATATTACAAAAACTACCATAATACACTGCAACGGGAATAAATACACTGAAAAAGACAAGAATACATTGGGGGGAGTGTGGGGGGAGGGGTGGGGGGAGATATACTGAAACAGCCAAGAATACCCGGCTCTGGAGACCATGTACTGAAAAAGACAAGACGGTACAGGTACAGAACAGAATTTAAGGTCAAATGTAGGCAGGGCCATTGAAAAAGATAAGAAGACACTGGAATGGAAATATACTGAAAAAGACAAGAATACACTGGACCAAAATAAAGTATATTTAGGAAGAGCAAAATACACTGGAATAAAAGAGAATATGCAAAAAAATAATGACAGAGAAAAATATATTAAAAAATACAATACACAGAAACAAGACAATGTGATGAAAAGTCAAAAATACTGAAAAAGAAAATATACTGAAAAAAGACACGTCCACACATAGCAAATTAAACTATACAGAGAAAAACAAGGTAACATTGCAAAATAATATTCTGGTAAATGCCAGAATAACCTGTAAGAGATGATTATTTACTGGAAAAGGTGAGAATGTCGTGGTAAAGACAAGAATATTCTGGAAAGGTTTTAGCTAGAAGAGCCCACAATAGTCTCTCGGCATAGTCCCTTTGTAAAAATTCATGTAATGTCTATTTTCTGACATAGTCTACAGGTGCTGTTAATGATTGACGACAATAATTTAATTATTAATGAGTCTCCCTGCCCCCATATCTGATGCCTCCTCGGGGGGGGAAATGACGTAGTTGATGACAGGTACAGACTGGCCGCTGTAAAAGCATAGACACGAGCAGGATATTATATTCCTCTAGCCTACAAGCACCTAAAATAGCACAGCGTGTCTAGTCCCTCCCAAAACGGGCCCAGGGTAACCCTAGACTAGAGTCTGTGGATGTCGCTCGGGCTGCAGAGACAGACAGAGGATACTAGCACGGAGATGTGTCCCCCAGATTAGCACAGTAGGTCCTTCAGTAATATAGCTCAGTGGGTTCAGCTCCCGCATAGTGATCTCTGTACAACCTTCTGGTCACAAGCGCACGTGCTGAAAGGCATGAACTAACTCTCAGCCCCTCACTCTAGATGTAAAAAAAAATAATTGAGAGGAATGTAATTCTCTCAAAAGCAAGTGAGGCCAACTCCCTTTGCAATGAATTGCCAAACACCACACTCCCGCATTTCACCCCCAAAAATGTGCATTGATTGCATGGCAAAAATACCGTTGCTTTATTATAAAAGAATCAAATCATGTAAATAGAATAAAAATAAATAGATTAACAAGACGAGCTAAACCATGGAAAAATAGCCGATTTAAAACAAAATATATATTGTTTGAGGGGCAAACTAGCACTACTAGAGAAAGCCCTGACCCACTCATTTATAGGTTATGAACCCACCACTTCTTCGTCTTGTGACATGGCAGGCGCTATCTATCCCAATGATACAGAGTGGAAGCAGGGGTGAATGATCTAAACTGTGAATGCTCACAGCCCTCGCCACCCATGTATTTTTCCTCTTTTTCTGCTGCTGGGAACATCGTCTCCACTCAACCATGATGTGGCCACCAGCACCAACCGCAGCCTCCCGTCTCAACTCTGGTTTCAGGCGCCAAAGGTAAAGCAACAATGGATGGAGGAGCCAAAGGACCACTGGCAATCTTGACCTTGGCTATCAGGATCCGAAATAGCAGCCCCTTGTCTCCCAGCTAGCCTCATGGCAAGCTGTCCACTGCTTGATGGGCTCAGAGGAGCTGGGAAATCCTGCCTGCGATCACAAGGACCGAGGCACAGCTCGGCTGTCTGAAGCTTGGTGACCATCAGGAGCAAGACAAATTTGGCAAAAGCATGAGGAAAATAGATAATACCCATTTAACGCCTTGGACTACTGCTTCAAAAATTGTAAGTCGCTAAATGGTGAAGTGTTGGGGAACACAAAAAATGGAACCACCAGGGTCCAGGACCCTCGCTGAACCACATACGCTACAATTTATTGACCTCAGAACCTAGAACATCGCTGAAGCTGCCTATTGTACCGAACCACGCATAAGACATTGGCCCATTGGACACTACTTGATCATTGACGGTCATCAGCTCTATTCATTTCTATGGATGTAGTTGAGGCTACAGCTCTGATTGCTTGTAGTTGAGGCTAGAGCTGGATGCTTGTTTATAGAATCAAGAGCTGTTAAGCCTTAATTATGAGATGTGAGGTGATGTCGGACTGGGAGTAAATACCGTTTTGAGTTTTAATCATCTTTACCAATTTTGCCCTGACTCTGCTATTTCTGAACACATACATACCTGTTAACATAATCTCTGCTGAAATATGTGTGGGTGGAAAAACACAAAATGCTTAGTTTTGCTGCTCTCGAAGGGGGAACCAGTGATATTGCTGCACTATCCACCATTTCGCACTGCAGAACTCATACCACACTGGCGAAAACCCACCACCCTGCAGGTTCAGTACTTCCCTGAGCAGTACTGCCGCACTCAAATGCCACAGGAATGAGGGGCCTGAGAACTACGTGTTATTTTTCAATTATATTACTTCTGGATGGAGACTAATCTTTAATGGGTGTGATAATATTGTGTTTTGTCTAGTTCTCTCTGAACATTGTGGGCCTTATTTAGGAGCCCTTTACGCTGCGTCACTTTCTGTGATCCTGCAGTGGCGTAAAAAATGTGTCACACTGCGCCATATTTACAAAGTCACGCATCTAGGCAGATGCGTCACTTTGTAAACCCCTGCGCTACATTATACCTGTGTCAGGTATAATGTATGCAGGGTGGGCGTTCCAAGACAGGAAAGCCACATAGAAGTGACGCAGTGAAACCTATGAAATTTCCCTGCGCCACTTCTGGTGCGTCACTACATAAAATCCTTACGCCTGCTTGAAGCAAGTATAAAGAGTGAGGCAGGCACTTTCACATGGGACTTGCCCCGTGTGAAAAGACACTTTGTTGGAGTTGAGTCTGTTTTCAGACACACCCCAGCAATGTGTCACTTTTGCATCTACAGATATGTCAGGAATATGATTTATCTGTGAATCTTTGCAACATGGAGCGCCGTACAGTAAATATGATGCATCCATGATGTCACAAGGAGGGAACACTGAAATGTGTTGCATCACTGTTTTCACACAGCTATGCAACATTTTTCATGAGTGAGGCCCTGTGGGGATCATACACACCATCCCAGCTAGTGCAGGGGACATGCAATGTCACCTTTGAAACTCTTATGCACTCAAAATAGTGGATATGGTGAATGGGCTGATATATACAGGAACAAATGGGAGATGGGAGTACACCTCATCAAACTGTAAATACAGTCCTAGACATTAATCCTAGGAGGATGTACTCCTCAGACCTATAAACTATCCTTGACAGCACATTCTGCAAGATTCTCAGCCTCCCTATCTTGATGCTATTGCCCTAGAGATGAAGCACCATGGGATTCTGCAAAAGATGGACAGGTACTAGCTAGTGCACCTCAGGTAGGCTCTGAAAGAAGAGTACCAGAGCTTTGGCATGCAACGAAAGCGCTACAGGCGAGAAGGAGATCAAAGAAAAAGAAAGGGATACTAGTTCATGAACCCCGTTTTTTCCATTCTTAGGCATTTGGCAGAGAAAGAAAAAAATGAGATTTATGAGCTAGTATCCTGGAAGGATCTGCTGAGACGGGTTCCTGAAGACACGGACAAGCCAAGGCCCAGACACGCCTGAACCCCATCCTAATATCACCCAAAGAACTAGCAGAGAGCTAGATCGTAGTTATGGATGAACTGCCTTGGGTTGGTAACATTTTAGCTGAAACGCTGCATCCAGAAGTTGATTGGAGAGATAAGAGCTGGCTTATTCATTACGTTGACTGTCTTCAAGCGGGACATATGTAACTTGATATGAATGAACAGAAGCTGTAGGTGAAAATGAAGAAAGTCATAGAGAGAACTCGCGCCTTTCCCCTTACTGAGCACTAAAGTAGACTGAGGAGGACCCAAAAGAAATAGCAGTTAAGGGCCAGATGTAGGTAAGTTAATTTTACCGATTCATAAATACCGAATTTTACTGATTCGGTATTTATGAATCGGTAAAATAGAATGGGGGAGATGTAGAAAGAATCGTTAATTGAATTACCGATTCTGTAAGAATCGGTATTTACCGAATCGGTAAATACCGATTCGGTAATGCCCACTGATTCCTATGGGCACTGAAGCCCATAGGAATCAATGGGCATTACCGAATCAGTATTTACTGATTCGGTAAATACCGATTTTTGCAAGGGTGCAGGGGGTGTCACTTTGACACCCTCTAGCACCCCGATTTAAGGCATGTGTGACATGTGGCACACAGACATGCTCTAAGGGCATGTCCGTCTGTCACATGCCATAAGTGTGCATGCACACCTGGAATCTGTATTTTACCACCCAATTGGATTGGGTGGTAAAATACCGATTCGGTAAGGCCTGTGGGACTCAAAAGAGTCCCACCTACATTTCAAAATTACCGAATCGGTAAAAATACCGATTCGTATTTTACCGATTCGGTAAATTTACAGATTCGGTAAAATCGGCCACCTACATCTAGAATAGCCATTTGCCAGTCGGTAAATGTCTACCTACATGTGGCCCTAAGTCAGGAAACTTGAGCAATAGCAAATAATGAAGAATTAGAATCAATAGGTGTGTGAGAAGAAGGGAAATACCCACCTAGAGCTATTTAATACTTTAGGGCCTCATCTTGGGTGCTGGTCTGACTTGGCTGACACCAAGACCACTGACACCTGTGATCTAAAAGGGTCTGGAGATGCAAGAAAAACAGATGGACAGTCACAGGCACCCAAGGGGTGGATCCAGATGAGGGGGACAGAGGTCCAAAGGACAAAGGCCTTCATAGACTGAAACTGGGAGGAGTGCTGGGACTGTGGAACAATTCTCACTGGAGAAGTCCTTTCAGGTTTCCAGGGATGACCAGTGATATCCAATCCGCTAGTCCAACATTCAATGTAGAACAGAAACTGGTGGGGATATCACCGGAAATAGTGATGATAGTTCTAGAAGTGAAGTTAGAAAATGTAGATATTCTTACCACAGGGCCCAGGATCAGCAACCAGTTTTGGAGACACTCCATACAGACAGAGAATACCTTGCCACTTAAGAGACATACTGACCATATCATCATGCACATACTGATGCTTAGAGATGCAGCAGAACAAAGTAGAAAGCTTCTTCCACATCCACACAACACACCCCAAACCTGAGTATGTCTACGAGATACACCTGAACTGCACAAGACGCTGTTCACACCACAGATATGGCAGAAAAGTAGCATGCAAATGTTGATAACGTAACATGGCAAAACATATCTGCTAGGGAAATTTGTACGGGTGCAGGCAGATTAGAGGTGGACTCTGCCAAGTCCCATAGCGGCTTTACGAGTGGGCAACAACATTCAGTGTATTGGGATTGGGTTATTTCTGATGATTGCTCAACACTAACGTCCTTAAGTGAAAAAAGGACTTCTTCCCAGGTCCCGAGTTGGCTCTGAGATAGAAACAGGTATTATGAAGGACCCACGAACAGGCCAAAGCAGTGTGATGTTTAGATCACCACCGCAAGGCTGTCCTTAGGAACCATATGACTGCATGCTCATTCACCATGGTGTCATCCAAGTGGGGCCTTCGTGTCCTGAGGGTTGTTCAGGCTCACCCGTCTCTTATGGCCTCCCCAACGGGTGCAGACACAGCAGCCTAGACACGATTCCATGAGCACTGCTGTCAGTGCTGCAACCTGTTGCCACCTCATGGTCAACACTGTAAGGCACGAGGCATCACTGTGGATTGTGTTGTGGGATTACAAAAGAGATTTCAATTCCTGCAAGACTCAACTGTGGTCTTAGGTTGCGGCTCATCATGAAAGAGGAAGAAGGGTCGTGCCCTGGTGCCTGTTGTTCAAGTGTGTTGATTGTTGTGAGATAATGTTTAGATTTCTCTTGTCAGGGTTTGTTTGTTATATGATTGCGAACCTTAACACCTTTACCGTGATGAACATTCCACCGCGGTGCGGACGTTCGATGGAGTTGGCGGGGCTACGTCGGCCAATGGTCATGCGCCGCACCCAACAGGTAGTGCTTGCGTCGGCCATGGAAGGGATTAAAGAAATGCTGTTTGTAAATAAAGACTATCCATACATCTCTAGAGGCTTCATTGATTTGGTGTATTTTTCAGGGAGGATGCTGCGTAAGCATCACGCCAGTCACAGCCTATGCTGCTGGGAAAAGACGAGACCCAATGAAATGAGTGGTTCGGAGCCCTTCTTCTTCACACTCAGGGTCAGACTGGTCTACAGCGCAATCTGATGTCCCAGATGGGCTAGACTGACGCACCAGTGTATTGGCCAGTATGTCCTGCCGGTGGGCCTATTGTATGGTGTGGTGGGACAGTTTTTTCTGTTGCTTTTCATGATAATACCACAAACATTGCCTGAAACAAACACAAATGCACGTTGCCTCCCACACCCAACGAAATAAATTTACAGGGTCTTTCTAAGTTTAAACCTGCCACGATCTGCAAATGTGGGCCACTTTTTAGGTCGAGCAGACAGTCTGCACGAGACCTATTGTTGCCCGTATTTGGGAATGTAGACACGAGAGGGGCACGAGCGCAGATTTCACCTCGTGGGCGCGCACGGCGCCGTGCCCCTCTCGTGCCTCATATTCCTGTGCGCAAACACTCACACAGCCACACTCACGCATGCGCACATACACAGCCACACGCATACACAGACACACACACTGCATACACACACGCACCCCCCACGCGCACACAGACAGACACACGCACAGACACACTTGAACACACACAGACACTCGCGCGTACACTCCCCCCCCCCTACCCATCCCCTCCCACCCCCCCACCACTCACCGGGCTCTTTCGTCGTGTTCCGTGTCTCCTCCGCAGCGCTGGTCTTCACCCGGGCCCCCTCCTGGGACCCGGGACTTTAGATGCAGCACTCCGCTTTGGCGCCGGGGCTCGGAGCGCGCATGCGCAGGCAGCCCCCGCCCTCTCACTCAGCCCGGGCTGCTTTCTGTTTCTGTTCTGTGTTGCTGGTTTTACAAGCACCCCGTTCGGTGCTTTAACATAATGGCAGCAGCGCCACTGTCTATAGAGGCAGGTCGTCAAAGAAATAAATGGGCGTGGACGTTATTTAAAATGAAAAGGCGAAATGAGGCGCTTGTTTTTTTATCGCGGATTCCCGTCCCGTCCCGTCCGCCCGCCGGCTCTTTCCTGCTCCTTTTTCACACCACGTTTTAGAGAGTTTTGTTTCACAGCAGTTCCAGAGCCTACTCCAGCTGAATGTCTTTCCCCGTTCCGACCTGCCAGTCACAGCCCCGGCTCATCTGTCAGAGGGGTGATAGGGGAGAGCAGCCGGGTCCTAGCCGGGGCACATCGCCAGCAGAGACCGAGAGACCTTCAGAAATCCAGGTGGCGAAGCGAGAAAGTCAGCCAGTCAGAAACATTTGTGAGGTACGGAACGCCGAGCCCCCGAGGCACCGAGGTCTGCAATCAACTGAGCGAAGTTTGGGCGAACTCTCAGCAGAAGCCCAACTCTTAAACCTTCCCAGCAGCCAGCCATTCGAAGTGCGCAGCGCCGAGGTGCACAGCTTTAAAAGTGCTTTTGATGTGGAAACACTCGAGACATTAATCCCGACAACCTGATGTCTTCGGATAAAGCATTGGGACATTAATTCCAAGAAGGAAAGGCCTTCCGCCGTCACTGATGTGTCAGCTTACTCCTGCTAATAAAATGCTACAGTCACATGTTTCGAAACTGAAATAATTCGAAAAAAATAGACCTTTTGGTCAGAAAAGCCACCAATGTTTTGAAATAACTCTGTACTGCACTTACTTCTGTCACTATGTTTAACCTTATCCAGCAGAGCTACCTTTGCATCTGGAGTTTCCGATTGCTGTTTGGTTCACATTTCTTATCTTTTTTTCATTCCTCAGCACGACACAATATCAATTTCAACTGCAACATGTTAGAAATCAGCAATATGTTCCTTAACGTAGTGAACACACACTGCATCAATTATCCCTACAAACAAAACCCCCTCTCTTCCAGCAGGGTAGCTTTCCTAAAAAGCAAGACCCCAGGTGTTCCTCGATTTTCCTTAGTGTTAGGAGCCAGACTCACTGCCCGAGGCCTTTTAACTTCGTTTTAGCCACACATTCCATATCGATCCCAGTGGGTTCATTTCCTCTTGGAATATTGTTTTTCCTTCCAGAGTGTGACCACTTGCAGGTTTCCCCAACACACTCTTTCACCCTCACACACCCTCTCACCCTCTCACCATCACACACCCTCACCCACCCTCTAACACCCTCGCTCACCCTCACCCCCATCACACCCCCTCACACCCCCTCACCCTCACACACCTCCTCCCCTCATACCCCCTCACTCACACCCCCTCACCCTCACACATCCACACCCCACACACCCTCTCACACTACTTCGGACCCTCACCCTCACACACCCTCTCTCACCCCTCACATCTCCACACACCCTCACACACACCCTCACACACACCCTCACCCTCGCACACCCTCACCCACCCTCATCCTCACTCACCCTCACACCCCCTCACCCTCACACACCCTTACCCTCACACCCCCACACACCCACACACTCCCTCACCCTTACACCCTCCCCTCATTCTCACACCCCCTCACCCCCCCTCACCCTCACACACCCACACCTCCTCCCACACCCCCTCACCCTTACACACCCTCACTCACCCTCTCACCCTCACTCACCCTCACACCCCCTCACCCCCCCTCACTCTTACCCTCACCCTCACATACCCTCATACCCACCCTCCCACCCTCTCTCACCCTCTCAACCTCTCTCACCCTCTCAACCTCACACACCCCCTCACACATCACACCCCCTCACACCCTCGCAACCCTCACCCTCACAACCCTCACCCTCACCCACCCCCTCACCCTCACACCCCCTCACACCCCCTCACACACCCTCAACCTCACACACCCTCACCCCCCACACCCTCACACCGCCTCACCCTCATACCCCCTCACCCTCAAACCCCTCACCCTCACACACCCTCACTCACCCTCACATCCCCTCAACCTCACACACCCTCACTCACCCTCACACACCCTCACACCTTCACCCTCACACACCCTCACTCCCCTCACCCTCACACCCCCACACCCCCTCACCCCTCACACACCCTCACTCACCCTCACACGCCCTCACCCTCACACACCCTTACCCGCACACCTCCTCACCCTCACACCCCCACATCCTCACACCCCCTCACCCTCACACCTCTCACCCTCACACCCCCTCGCCCTCACACCCCCTCACTCACCCTCACACACACTCCCACACCCTCACCAGCATAGCATAACAAACATAGCATAACAAAACACAGCATAGCATAGAATAACAAAAAAAGCATAGGATAGCAAAACATAGCATATCATAACAAAGCAAAGCATCGGATAGCAAAACAAAACGTAGCATAACAAAACATAGCATAGCAAAACACAACAAAGCATAGCATAACAAAACACACAAAACATAGCATAGCACAACAAAACAGCATAACAAAACAAAGCATAGCATAACATATCAAAGCATAGCAAAACAAAACACAGCATAGTATAACAAAACATAGCATAGCATAACAAAACACAACTAAACATAGCAGAACAAAACATAGCATAACATCATAAAACATAGCATAACATAACATAAAACAAAGCATAGCATAACAAAACATAGCATAACAAAACAGCAAAACACAATAAAACATAGTACAGCATAACAAAACACAACAAAACATAGCATACATAACAAAATATAGCATTGCAAAGCATAGCAAAACATAGCGTAGCATAACAAACCACAACATAGCATAGCATACCAAAACCAAGGTTAGCATAGCATATCAAAACATAGCATAACAAAACATAGCATGGCATAACAAAACAAAGCATAGGATAGCAAAACTAAACATAGCATAACAAAACATAGCATAGCATAACAAAACACAACAAAACATAGCTGAACAAAACATAGCATAACATAACAAAACAGCATAACAAAACATAGCATAACAAAACATAACATAGCATAACAAAACAAAGCATAGGATAGCAGAACTAAACATAGCATAGCATAACAAAACAAAGAATAGGATGGCAAAACAAAACAGCTAATATAACAAAACATAGCATAACATAATAAAACATAGCATAACAAAACATTGCAAAACACACCAAAACATAGCATAGCTTAACAAAACACAACAAAACATAGTATAGCAAAACAAAACATATAATAGCATAGCAAAACATAGCATACCAAACACATCAAAACATAGCATAGCATAACAAAACATAGCATAGCATAATAAAGCATGGCATAGCAAAACATAGCATAGCATAACAAAACATAGCATAGCATAACAAAACACAGCATAGCATAACAAAACAAAACATAGGATAGCAAAAATAAACATAGCATAGCATACAGCATCACTCCGCACCAACACAGCATCACTCAGGAGCACCACAGCATAACTGAACGCCACAGCATCACTTGTTTGCCATCACAACATCACTCAGCGCTACCACAGCATCAATCTGTGCAACCATTCAACAACACCTGGTTCAAATATATTCTGTCAATGTTTCAAGCTTTATTACAAATGTAACAAAAACATGTTAATATTTCACTTCTGTTCTTGGATTTTCGGCACAATAAAATACACTAAACATAATCTTCACAAAAGTTATTCACAAAACTTTAAGCTATGGCCAATATAAATGACAATAACTTTTATTTAAGTATTATTTATTGAAAAATAATTAAAAGCCATTGTTATTTGTAATATTAATACATGTAAGTCACGTAAATACAACACATGTTGCATTACAAATGCTATACATGTCACATTTGCGAAAGTTATAACTATTGGCATTGTAAATGACTAAGCTATTAATTTCGCTATTTTCAAAAACAAAACATAAATAAAAAATGTGTCATTTACAATACCAATAGCTCAAACTTTCCTAATGCGAGACCTATTGCATTGCAAATGCTTGTTTATCTATCTGATTCACTCATACACCCCAGGTTTGCTTTGGTACCCTGGCCTCTTTTCTGTCCCCTTCTGACCCTTCTTATATTCAGTTTGGTCTGGGTCATCCGCTGAGCCCTAAGTGTTTCTTGATCCCAAAATAGATCAGTGTTAATGTCCACATTGCTATGCCTGGGTTTATGTTTTCTGTTTCTATGAGTGAGTACTTGTCACTCTCCTGTTAAGACCTTCACCTTGTCCCTTTGTCTTTTTTCAAGACAATGACTGTCTCCTTCCTAGAAGTCATGCTTTCACATTCCTACTGACCAGAACTATCTCTCTTCTCATCATTCCCAGGGCTGTATCCATCCTTTCTGCTCCCAGGGCTTCTCTTGTTCCCAAAACTATCCCTCCTTCCTGCTTCCTACCTGCTACCTATATGTGTCTGTCTCTTTTCTGTCAATTATAAATATTATTATCATGATGATTGTGATTCACTAAATAAATGTAATAATGCACATAATCCATCAATCATTCACCATTGTCAAAAAGATACCTGTACACCAGTTCGATATTTGTACAACTAATATACAATAATGGATTTTGTCATAAGTCTCTCAAAATTCCCAGAGGTCGGTCTTTTTCTTCAAAGCCCATAGCTTAATTTTATTGTGCCCTATTCACAAAGGTAAATTTAAAGGTGTAGATGTACTCATGTGTAAATTTACTCTGGAGTAAATCTAATTTTTTTTCTATTCACCATTTCTGATGATAGATCTATACTTAGGTGTAGAACAACATGTATCTACCGCCTGAAACTAGAGGGTGGAGACGTCTAAAAACTGAATTTCTGAGTGTAAACTTACTACTAGTAAAAATAATAAAATGAAATGCTGCAGCACTTTAACTAGTGAAATTAAATGCTAACTAAATAATGTAATGATTTAAATATATTATTATCATTTATTATCATTTTTTAAACAAACTTTTTTTAAAGCCCACACTCAATTCAATATTACATTAACATTGTATACATTTTAGTAAAAGTTTTGTTTTAATAAATGTAAAATTATTAACAATTTTTTATCAAACATAAAAAAGTTTCTTATTTTTTAATATTATAAATAATTGCATTTAAATGTTATATATATTTATATCTATATGTATGGATGCTTTTAATTTATATAATATATACATGTAGATTATTATAATATTTATTATTATGAATAATTACATTAACGTTATGTATATATATATATTATATATATATATATATATATATATATACATATATATATATATATATATATATATATATATATATATATATATATATATATATATATATATATATATATATATATATATATAATATAACTCAATGAAACAGTCAACACTGGCCATGTGATTGAGCTTTCTGGTTTTTGCCTTTCGTCAATGCTGACCAGCAGATGTGCTGATGTAGAACACGGCTTAAAAATAGTGACAAAGCCAATAGTACATCTATAGGAACAGGAAAGGGTAGGAAAATGGTTTGTGAATACCCACAAATGTGAAAATTTAAGAATGTTCTGAAGCTCCCGAGAAATCCAACCCTTGAATGTCAACCCCCGGACCACACGAGGAGATGTACTCACACAGGAAACCCTGAACACAGAATGACTTAACTGACAGCTCTCACCAACACAGAAAACATAGACAACGAGGCACTACAGGAAATTAAATACAACTTTTACACACAGCTTAATCTGTGATAATTAAATTGCTTTCTGATGAGGCCTGCTAACTAATTATGTACTGCCCTCGTCTTCAGTTGAGTCTTTTTAAAAATCAGGACTAAATTATTTACGAAGGATAACAGAGCGCTTTACAATACGAATGGGAGGAATAACATAAATGCAGTATCAACATCCGAGCAAGTGAGCGTATCCCTCTTAGGGTAAGAAATTGTTCATAAGGAATCATTTAGCTTCCAATGTGAAAGCCTTCGTTGAAGAGATTCTGCGTACTTGTGCTAAGTTTACTAAAATTTGCCAGGACACCTTGTGAAAATCTCGCCTGTCCTGCCACATCCAAGACATGGGTTACCTTACCCCTTTGCTGGGCATGATCCTCCCTCACTTATCATTGGCACTGCTTTTATGAATGCTTTGCCCCTGCTAGTCCCAGAACAAGCATCCTTCTCTACACTGAGTGTGGTCGTGTGCGCACCCTGAATGAAATGCCAGTCCGTCAGTCAAAAGAACCTAACTCGGTAACAGAGACCATAAGAATACATAAGACAATACACACAGGTACTCAAACAGGTAAAATATACACTCAAGTTAAAAGGAAAAAACACATTACAACGAGATATTATACATTTCCACATAACTATATGCATAAAATCAAACATAAAAACCTGATGCATTAATAGCAGTGTAGAAAGAATCTCTTTAGGGAAGGTTGTAATATATATACAAATTTCAGAAATCTTTAAAAGACAGTTATGACATAGCAACAAAAAATAAGCATGATGTCCCCGGTAATCACATTAAATCATGAGCAAATTCTTCACATCTAAAATGAAAGATGTCATAGACAACCTTCAGACCAGCAAGTGCAGAGCAATCATATAAACTAGAATTAAAACTCACACAACGTTACCCATGTAATAATTACTCTGGGCACAGTCTTAACTCAATGCAGTTAGACTTAAATGCATGAAACAGATTCACAGAAAATAAATCCCAAATATAAGATGTCAATGCATAATGTCAACTAGGGAGCTATCATACATCAGGCGGAGAGAAGACAATAACGGTTCAAGTTTATACTATTTAGCAGAGTTACTTAAAACCATTGCTACAAATATCTCATTACAAGTTCAAAAATTAAAACGGATTAAAAGACATAAGAGAATAACAGCTTATCATAACTTCTCTTAAAGAGGATCACTCCATTGTTTTAACTCTAATACTCCAGCTCCAGTGCAAATATTTGGCAACTGCACATACAAATGGTTCTTTGGTCCCTGCATGCCGCTAAGCATTGCCTGGCCCCAAGCTGCCTACAAATCGGAGGGAAACACCTCTTCTTCCTCAGACGTGCATAGCCCGGGCAAAAGAAAACCAAGTGTTGTAAAGTTTCTTCTACTTACGAGCACACTGGGCAGATAGGACTTGCATCTGCCTTAGAGTTCCTCTTTGAACAAAAAGAGAGATGTGGAATAGCGCCATGCCGAGACTTAACATACAGATGTCTGGCAGCTGGGGTTGAGATATAATCAAAGAGATATTCAAACTCACTATGGCGTTTAAACTGCAAGAATTTTGCAGGGAGGGATCCTAGGTTTATGTTGCTCACCTCAAGACCCCACCAATAGCCCGAAAATGTCCCCTTCAGTGAGATGATCTTTGAGGCCTAGTTGTAGCAGATTATCCCTGGTGTGGCACACCCATATCATTTTGAAGTTCTTATCTATTGTCACTATTTCCTTGAGGGCCTCATAGTTCTCCGCAAGGACAGGAGTAGGTTTAACCTGCCCCAATACAGGACGGGTCTGAGTTGGACCCTATGGATAATGAGTTTAAATCCCACGTCCCACAGTAAAGGCAATGAAATGCCCCTTCACCCCTGTATAAAATGTACTCTTACCTGATGGTATGGAGCATCCTCCAGCTCTGGGTTCTGCCTATTTTAACCTTCCTGCAACCTTCTGCTCAGTGTCTAGTCTTCCATTTTTGTCTCTTAAGTCTGTAGATCTCATACTAAGAGCAGGATCTTCTCCAGCACCCATATCTACCCTTTACCTCTGTTTTTCCGTAACTGGTAAACCTCACCATACACAACTAGTGCATGGAAATCACAGACCCATATGAAAATGGTGCCCTGAATAAGACAGCACTACTATGCCACTTATATGGAAGAAAGCGCAATATAAATGCTGATTGCGTAAAATGGCTCCTGAGCCAAGAGCCACTCCACTAGATCAACGGATTGACGTTAAGCGCACTTGCATCATGCACATTAACTGAGTTGATATTAAAATTAAAATCATCTCTATTCTAATAACACTGTCAGTGAATGCCGGCAGTAGGCACCTGGATTCCAGTGGAGGCCTTGAGATGTATCACATAAAATCACAAATCTGTTATCCATCCTTTTATCAAAAGCAGCTGTATGGCTGCTGGTGTCTATATCCGAGGAGTCCACCATGCCCTAACAGATATTAAAAGAAGGGTCTTCACCATCCCCTCCCAGAGGTATATTTATTTATTTATTTGGCATACTTATATAGCGCTAATCTGTCACCCAAAGGGCATCTTGGCGCTTTGACTCGGTAAGCCGAACCATCGATGCAGAGTTAGGCTACTCTAGGAAACAAATGCAGAGTTAGGCTACTCTAGGAAACAAATGAGTTTTCAGCCCTTTTTTGAAGGCTGGGAATTCACCCTGACTTCTTAACGAGAGCGGGAGGGAGTTCCAGAGTCTGGCGGCCGCAAAACTAAACGACCGTCCTCCAATCCTTACTCTCTGCACTCTGGGGACCGACACCAAGTACGCAGACGAGGAACGCAGGCTCCGAGATGTGGTGTACCAGGAGAAAAGGTTCTGTAACAACACTGGGCCCTGTCAATGTAAAGCTCTAAAAACCAGACAGGATGCTTTAAAAAGGATCCGCGGATGAACCGGCAGCCAGTGTAAATCCTGTAGTGCCAGAGTAGATGAGGCAGCACGTGGTCGAGAAAGTGCCAGCTTGGCTGACATATTCTGAACCCGCTGCAGCCTGCCCACCAGCGTTTTAGGCGCCTCCAGAAGTAGTGCGTTGCAGTAGTCCAATCTGCTTAGGATAAGACCCCGCACTACCTCTGGCCTAGCCTGGGCTGGAAGAAGTGGTAGGACCTTCCGCAGCATCCGAAGCAGCATCATGCATGTGGCCACGGACTTGTTTACGAAAAGATCCAGTTGAAGGTTGGGGCCAAACATGACCCCCAGATTTCGAGCAGACTCTGCAGCCGTCACTGTCCCAGAGAAGGAAGGAGGCCAGAAATCATCCGGTAGAGCACGCGGTACACAGTCATTAGAGCAGTAGAGTACCTCCGTGTTAGATCCGTTGAACAGGAGGGAGTTGGAACGCAACCAGTTCGATGTGGCAGTCAGGCAGCGGTGGAAAGTCTCTAGAGGGACGGCATCTTTGCCCTCCAAGGAGAAAACCAACTGGGTATCGTTGGCGTAGTTAAACACCGATATACCAAAGGATTTTATCAGTTGGATCAGAGGGCGGATGTACAAGTTGAAAAGTATGGGGGTTATGGCCGGGCCCTGTGGTACCCCCTGCCCAACTTTCCGCACATCCGACTTAAAAGGCGGCAGAGCCACTACCTGCTGTCTGTTGTCAAGATAGGAGACTAACCGGTCCCTAGCCAACCCCGTAACCCTGCTCTCCTCCAGTCTCTTGTTGAGGGTGGAGTGGCTGACCGTGTCGAATGCAGCCGACATGTCGAGCAGCACTAGAAAGGCTGCCTGGCCTGTGTCGACCCGCAAACGAAGATTGTCTAACACGGCCACCAGCGCTGATTCTGTCCCAAGCGCTGGCCGAAACCCAAACTGGGCCACATCCAACTATTTTTTTATCCTCAAGAAAACTAGATAGAGAGCGGTATACCCAACACTAAGGTGCCTCATTTTTTATTTTGTTTCCAGAAGCCCCACCCTGTATACCAGCACCTTGGCAACTCCTTCAAGGGACTCAGGTTATTTGCCATCATATACCATATTGCAATTTCCCCACACACTAAAAGAGGTCCAGACATGTCACCGAGCCCAGCAAGGTGTTAAATACAGGACACTGGAAGAAGGCCTCACTCTGAGGTGATGACTATAACCTTACATTGCCTTTATCATAACTATACTCATACCCTAACCCAAATGAACCTAACCACAGCCCTCCTCCTAACCCTGAACTTAGCCTATCCCTAATTGGTAAGACTAAAATGTGGCAAGAAAAACTGGCAATCCAATGGGAAACATTAACTCACTTTGGAAAAGAAAAGAATAAAGAACAAAATAATTGCATATTACAACAAGCATTTGCAATGCAATGGTCTCGGCATCATTAAAGGTAGAGCTATTGGCATTGCTCATGACATTTTTTTTTTCTTTAAATCACAAATAATCGGCATTGTCATTAACATTGCCAATACACAGCACTCTGCACTCAACAGCACACAATGCTCTGCACACAATGCTCTGCACACTCACTCTGCACACTCACTCTGCACACTCACTCTGCACACTCACTACTCTGCACTCACTACTCTGCACACTCACTACTCTGCACACTCACTACTCTGCACACTCACTACTCTGCACACTCACTACTCTGCACACTCACTACTCTGCACTCACTACTCTGCACTCACTACTCTGCACTCACTACTCTGCACTCACTACACTGCACCCACTACTCTGCACCCACTACTCTGCACCCACTACTCTGCACCCACTACTCTGCACTCACTACTCTGCACTCACTACTCTGCACTCACTACTCTGCGCTCACTACTCTGCGCTCACTACTCTGCGCTCACTACTCTGCGCTCACTACTCTGCACTCACTACTCACTACTCTGCACTCACTACTCACTACTCTGCACACACTACTCTGCACTCACTACTCACTACTCTGCACACACTACTCTGCACTCACTACTCACTACTCTGCACTCACTACTCTGCACTCACTACTCACTGCTCTGCACTCACTACTCACTGCTCTGCACTCACTGCTCTGCACTCACTACTCTGCACTCACTACTCTGCACTCACTACTCTGCACTCACTACTCTGCACTCACTACTCTGCACTCACTACTCTGCACTCACTACTCACTACTCTCCACTCACTACTCACTACTCTCCACTCACTACTCACTACTCTCCACTCACTACTCTGCGCTCACTACTCTGCGCTCACTACTCTGCGCTCACTACTCTGCACTCACTACTCACTACTCTGCACTCACTACTCACTACTCTGCACTCACTACTCTGCACTCACTACTCACTACTCTCCACTCACTACTCACTACTCTCCACTCACTACTCACTACTCTCCACTCACTACTCTGCGCTCACTACTCTGTGCTCACTACTCTGCGCTCACTACTCTGCACTCACTACTCACTACTCTGCACTCACTACTCACTACTCTGCACTCACTACTCTGCACTCACTACTCACTGCTCTGCACTCACTGCTCTGCACTCACTACTCTGCACTCACTACTCTGCACTCACTACTCACTACTCTGCGCTCACTACTCTGCACTCACTACTCTGCACACACTACTCTGCACTCATTACTCTGCACTCACTACTCTGCACTCACTACTCACTACTCTGCACTCACTACTCTGCACTCACTACTCACTGCTCTGCACTCACTACTCTGCACTCACTGCTCTGCACTCACTACTCTGCACTCACTACTCTGCACTCACTACTCTGCACTCACTACTCTGCACTCACTACTCTGCACTCACTACTCTGCACTCACTACTTTGCACTCACTACTCTGCACTCACTACTCTGCACTCACTACTCTGCACTCACTACTCTGCACTCACTACTCACTACTCTCCACTCACTACTCACTACTCTCCACTCACTACTCTGCGCTTCTGTGCAACACTGTAAGACCCCAATAATAGCAAAAGTTTTCGCTTGAACGAAAAACTGTTCCCGTTTTGTCAATGCTTGTTTATTTCTTTGTTTCCTTTTGTTTATGGCCCTCTGTCTGCTCACTGACACTTTCTTTCACAAAAGTAAGAGCGTGCCTGGTTCCATACACGAGGTAATGTCAAACAGCCGACAAATAGTGCCACAATTGTCCTTGACTATGCTCCTAAAAAAATTTAATTTATTTTATAGTGTTCGCTATTACAACATGTAGCCGTGAGGCTAAAGGCGGTTCGATTTTAGCTATAGAAGGGCTTGAGCGAGTCTTTAAGGGCCAAAAGTCTTGAAGATAGGATGTGAAAGTTGTCACTTGTGACTCCACACACGACTTTTGCTGGTAGATAGCAGTGGGTGCTGCTAGCAGCCATGAAGCCCTCAGTCCCTTCCTTGCAGGGCTTTAGCGAGCGTATGTGGCCAGGAGAGCAGGAGTGCTGCTGCATCGACTCCGGCGTGCGTGTAGCGGTTCATAAATACTGGTAATAAAGGGGAGCATTTGAAGAGGTAAAGAAGCAGCCACCTCACCTATGTGCTTGAAACAGGCAGCATTGTGGTCGAAGCAAGCATTCCCACACAGCTAACACCCACGGATCAGAGCAAAGTGTTTCAGTTATTAAACTTGCATTTCAGTAAAACACAATCAAAAGGCTTTAATGTACATTGTACAATGTCAATAGGTGTGTCACAAAATAAAATAAGGTAGAAAAAACAATTATTATTACAATTTGGTGCATTACAATTAATAGACAGCTGTATCAAAAAATAAATTAGGCAAGCTGCCTTGTAAATACTGGCAATGTAACATGCATTAGTTAAATAGCAATGTCGTTAACATTTTCTGTAAAAAGTATGTGAACAGAATGTGAAACATATTATGCGACTGCTAAAAAAAAACAAGCCTACTCATTTCGCGGCCGCCCCGGAAGTCAGGCACGGTCGCCTGTGACGGGGGCGGGGCCACGTTCACACCGGAAGAGGAGGCAGGCGGAGTCGTAGCGTCTCGCGGCCCGGGGCTCCTGTGAGCGGTGTAGAGCCCCGGGGCCGCGCCAGCAGGAGGTTGGGCGCCGCGTGCTGAGGTAAGGAAAGTTCTGGAGCGCGATTGGTGCACTTGTGTGTGTGTATGCTCGTGTGTGCGTGTGTGTATGTATGTGTGCGACGGTGACGGCGGGGGAGGGGGAGGGGGGGCCTCGGTGCACTTGTGTGTGTGCGCGCGTGTGTGTATGAGTCAGGGGTGGTGTCTCTGTATGTATGTATGTGCGTGCGTGCATGGGCGCTTGTGTGTGTGTATGCGCGCTTGTGTGTGTGTATGCGCATGCGTGTGTGGTGCTTGCGCTTCCCAGGAGACAGCGCCTGGCCACAGCGCGCGTTCCAGTTACAAATCGCCTGGAAGGATGCGCGTGGCCAGGACTGTCTCCTGGGAAGCACGCTCGGTGACATAAGATCTCGGCGGAGACGCGCTTACGCGCGTCTTTTAGCCGAGACCTAAAAACTACCATAATACACTGCAATGGAAATTAATACACTGAAAAAGACAAGAATACATTTGGAGGGGAAAACGAATATACTGAAACAGCCAAGAATACCCGGCCCTGGAGACCATGTACTGAAAAAGAGAAAAATGCATATGAATAAAAAGAATTTAAGGTCGAAGGTAGGCAGAACCGATGAAAAAGATAAGAAGACACTGCAATGGGAATATACTGAAAAATACAAGAATACACTGTACCAAAATAAAGTATATTTAAAAAGAGCAAATACACTGAAACAGAAGAGAATACACAAAAATGACAGAGAAAAACATACTAAAAAAATACAATACACAGAAATAGAAGACAATATAATGAAATGGCAAGAATACTGAAAAGAAGAATATACTGAAAAAAGACACGCACACACATGGCAAAATAAACTATTCAGAGGAAAACAAGGTTACATTGCAAAAGAATATACTGGCAAAGGCGAGAATAAAAGCAAAGGTGTGATTATTCACTGGAAAAGGTGAGAATGTCGTGGTAAAGACTAGAAAATTCTGGAAAGGTTTTAGCTAGAAGAGCCCAGAATAGTCTCTCGGCAGTTGTCCCTTTGTAAAAATACATGTAATGTCTATTTTTTGACATGTCAACAAGTGCTGTTAATGATTGACGAAAATAATTCAATTATTAATTAGTCTCCCTGCCCCATATCTGATGCCTCCTAAGGGGGAAATGACGTAGTTGATGACAGCTATATGCTGACCGTTGTAAAAGCATAGACACAAGAGCAGGATATTATATTCCTCTAGCCTACAAGCACCTAAAATAGCACAGGGTGTCTTGTCCCGCTCAAACGGGCCCAGGGTAACCCTAGAGTCTGTGGATGTCGCTCGGGCTGCAGAGACAGACAGAAGACACTAGCACGGAGATGTGTCCCTCAGATTAGCACAGTAGGTCCTTCAGTAATATAGCTCAGTGGGTTCAGCTCCCGCATAGTAATCTCTGTACAACCTGCTGGTCACCAGCGCACATGCGGGAAGGCAAGAAACAACTCTTAGCCCCTGACTCTAGATGTAAAAAATAGTTTAGGGGAATGCATTTCTCCCAAAAGCAAGTGAGACAAACTACCTTTTCAGCGCATTCCCACATGTCACTCCTAAAATTTGCATTTATGCCATTGCAAAAACACATTCGTTTATTATAAATAAATCAACTACTGTAAAAAGAATAACCACAAATACAAGACTAAGACGAGCTAAATCATGGGGAAATAACCGATGTGTTAAAAAATATATATATTGTTTGTTGGGGGGAAAAATGCTACAGAAAGCCCAGACCCGTTAATTTATTAAGTAACTAGGGCCATATGTACGAACACATTTTCTCATAGACACAGAATGGGTAAAAACCTTTGCTACATCTGACTTCTAATCCACTACTTCTTCTTCTTGAGGCATGACAGGAGCTATCTATCCGAATGATACCGAGTAGAAGGAAGGATGAATGATCTAAACTGGGAGTGCTCACAGCCGTCTGCCCCCATGTTTTTGCTACTTCTTTCCTCTTTTTCCACTGTTAAAGCTTCTGGCAGCTCTGGAAGGCGCAGCACCTTCGTCCCCAGGCCCTGCTCTGCAGCTCAATGCAACCCATCTTGGCTTTGCGCCTGGCCATGTGAAGCCCCCTTTGTTACTCCACTCTACCCCATCTTCTTACTTGACATCAGCGGTGGCGTCAAGTTCTCCACTAGTACCACGTGGTGCTCGAATCCGGACTAATCAATGAGTGTGTGAGAAGAAGGAAAATACCCACCTAGAGCTATTTAACCGCATCGCTGCGGCGGCTTTTCCCGCTGTGTGCGGCTTTTTTCGAATTACCGCGTTACATGACGAGCTCAGCTCGTCATCAGCATACGAGCGCCGTAGCTGATGACGAGCTCAGCTCGTCATTAGCATCGAAGGGGTTAATGCACCAGGGCCTCATCGTGGGTGCTTGTCTGACTTGGAGGACACCCAGGCTACTCACACTTGCTAGCTGGCTTTGCCTGAAGGCAAGTAAACAACAAACAGAGTGGACCTAAAGGGGCTGGAGATGCAAGAAAAAACAGAAGGACAGTACCAAGCACTCTCTCAAAAACTCACATAACTCGAGGATAGAACTTCATGGGGTGGATCCAGAAAAAAAGACCAGAGTCTCAATGGAAAAAGGTCTTCATAGACAGAAACTGGGGGGAGTCCTGGGGCTGTGGAACAATTTCAAGTTCTCACTCCTATCCGCTAACCCGACATTCAGTGTAGAACTGAAAATAGTAGGGATCTCCCTCAGGGATATTGATGACAGTTCTAGAAGTGTGGTCAAAAAATGCAGATATCCTTGTCACAGGGCCCATGAGCAACAACCAGTTTTTGGAGACACTTCATATAGACAGAGAATGACTTACCACTTAGGAACATACTGACCATATCATCATGCACATACTGATGCTTAGAGATGCAGCAGAACACGGTAGAAAGCACCTTCCACATCCAAACAACACACCCCAAACCAAGGTGTCATCGAGATATTCCTGAACTGCACAAGACGCTCTTCAAACCACAGATATGGCAAAAAAGTCAAATGAAAATGTTAATGACGAACATGGCAAAATGTATCTGCTAGGGAAATGTGCATGGGCAGATTGGAGGTGGACTCTGCCAAGTGCCCCGTAGACATAGTGGCTTTACAAGTGGGCAAAAAAGTTGAGTGCGTTGAGATTGGAGGTATTTCTGATGATTGCTCAGCAGTAAGTACGTGAGTAAGGGACTTCTTCCAGACTCTGTCACAAGTTTGCTCTGAGAAAGAGACAGGTATTACGAAGGACCTACGAACAGGCCAAAGCAGTGTGATGTTCAGATCACCACTACAAGACTGTCCTCTGGATCCATATGATTGCATGCTCATTCATCACCGGTGTCATCCAAGTGGGGCCATCATGTCCTGAAGGATGTTCAGTTTCATCTGCCTCTTATGGCCACAGCAACAGGTGGATACACAGCAGCCCAGACAGACATCCGTGAGGGCCACAACCTGTAGGCCAATTCATGTTCAACACTTGATTTACAAAATCAAATGCTGAAGCAAGAGTTTTTCGCACTTACCACGTTAGTGAATACACAGTAAGATAGACCAATCCAACCAGGGTGCGAGTCAGGGAGACCAACCACCATGTACTTCCATATGGGACAAAGTCCACAGTTAAAACAATAACACATATGACTCAGCACTTGAAAATTCTTCAATGTACCACAATGTAATTGGTGATCCTTATCAAAATGGAATGTCAATGAAATACATCTTCAAACAACCCTGATGAGATGTGGACTTAGGTGAAAATGTGCTAATCGACATTCCATTTTAAGGATTAAAAATGTTACTGTGGTATATTTGAGTGCTGAGTCATATGTGCTATAGGTCTAGTTCAAAACTGTAAGGCAATTGGTATCAATGTGGCTTATCTTGTGAGATTACAAAGGAGATTTCAATTCCGGCAAGACTTGGCTGTGGTCTTGGGTTGTGGCTCTTCATGAAAGAGGAAGAAGACTCGTGCCCTGGTGACTGTTGTTCAAGAATGTACTTTGAATTACTGGAGAACACCAAAGCATTCACAGGCTCTGTAAAAACCTTCTTTAACCATAACATACAACACGGTAGGATTGTCTCACACTTTTTGGGGTTTCTGCGACTCTAAATGGCAGTGACGTCCTGGAACCGTCCAGAGCGGACTCCTCTCTCCTCATATACAAATTAAAGGGAAAAAAGACACGACTCAGAGTTTCTTGTGGTATTAAAATAGGTCGCATTTATTAACATATTCAAACAAGTTATAAACTAAGAAGCAAACTGATGTAACTCATAGTCCGGTAACAGAGAATAATGACATTGCATTTCCTATCTGTCACATCCTGTGTGCCCTCACCTGAGCACCATCGTGATTAATGGCTGACCGGGCACAGGCCCAGAACCTTCTCACCTTATCAAGATAATCCAAGGTTCCCACACAGAGTTCAGAAGCTAAATCTACTCCTTTCATGTCCATACATAGATCACGCTAACCCCACATCCTGGGAGAGAAATAAGCACAGAATGAAAATACCCAGATACATCTCTCAGTGTTGCTAAGCTAAAATTACCTTCAGTTTTTTCTGTATAATTATAACGATTTTACCACACCACCAACTAAAAACGACAAAAAAAGAGAAAGCTGGATATGAAATAGGAACAACCTCCTATTACACTGTTTACCAACGATATTACAAGTGCTATTCTAACACTTTTGAATAATCGAATTCGTAAATACAATTACAAATACATTCAGGATTAGGAGGCAGGGAGAAAATGTGTCAGAGATCCTTGTGACAACAGTTCCAGGCAGGATGGTGGGGAGAAAAGGTTGAGCCCGGGGCCATCAGCCCTTTATCCGGTTAAAGCTCCAGTGATTCAACTTGTCAGTGACGTCACAAGCCTCGAGAAAGACATTCAGAGGAGCCTGAAGTGACCCACTGGAAGGCAGTTTTCTTGAAATCTCTGCATGCCATACTTGCTCACCATGACTTCATGGTCAAAGAGTCAGTAAGGAGAGGAGTATACCCTTCTGCCTCGACCTTAAATTTAGGGTGACCAGAATTTTAAAGCCAAAAACCGGGACATTTCACAAAAATAGAAGAAGGACTACAATATTACTTCAAGACGGCGCACAGAATGGCAGTGCTCATCAGCAGAAAATTATAGAAAAGACAGTAAGAAAGAACATACATAAAATGCAATTTTAAGCCTAGTAACTTGCCTGTTTATGAAATTGCTTTCTTGAAACAACTTCTAACTGTCCCTGCTTTGTAAAACATAAAAAGTACCTCCTGCCATTTTCAGTCGTCCCTCTTTAAAAACCGGGACATTAGCTAAATTTCTTGAAATCTCCAGGGACAGCTGATGAAAAACTGGGACATCCTGGCAAATCTGGGACGCCTGGTCACCATACTTAAATTGGCACTCCTGCTCCAATCAGAGCACACACTCATAGAATTAGAACTGTGGTTTCAGGAAAGTAAGAGATTATTAAAATGGAACTGTTCAATGTTCTAATGGCACCTACATTTACTGAGGGTCTAAGCCTTAGGCTCACCCCACCTGGAAAGAGTTACTCATCCTGAGATCTTTCAACATACTATCCAATTTCTGAGATCTTTCAACATACTATCCAATTTCTGAGATCTTTCAACATACTATCCAATTTAGTGATTTCTTAAGCAAAGTCAGCAGCTTTCACCATACTCCCTGAATGAGGAACAGGATGGAGATTTCAAGACTCATGTCCCTTGAGGGGAGTAGTTCAATTTCTAGATTGGTACAAACTCTAGGACCTAAAAATTGCACCATGATGAAACTGTACACATTTCAGCAAGATGCAAGAAGGCAAGGCTGTGCATTGAATATATTGTGGTCAAACGTAGCTGTGATGTGGTAGACAGTCAAAATATCGAGTTGGAAATATCGACCTACCATAATATCGAGTCTGAAATATCGAAGGAGCATAATATCGTAGGACAGAATATCGACCCAAGGTAAGTAATGTCGAAATACTTAATATCGATGTAAGTAATATCGAAGTTAGTAATATCGATAGCATATATATCGATGTTAATAATTTCGATGACACTAATATCGATATTTGTATTATTTTATAGTTTTTTATTATGTATGTGTTATATGTTTAATGTAAGTATTTAAAATAATTACTATTATATGTGTATACATTTTCTATAATAATATAGAAATTTATAAGGAAATTTGATGTTTTAGTACCGGAGCGGGTTGTGGGTTTATAGGGGAATAGGGTGGGAAGTAATTTAATTATGGTAAGTTGATTAATAATTAGTAGGATTAATTAATTAATTATAATTATTTGCTAATTAATATTGATTAATTGGGAAATAATTAATTGATTAATTGATATATATTTTCTGTAGCGGGATGTGGGTTTATAGGGGAATAGGGTGGGGAGTAATTTAATAATAATTAATTAATTAATATATGTTTTTAAATATTTATAACTAATTAATTGGCAAATAATTAATATTAATTAGTTAATTAATTAATATAATTTGGTATATATTTTAAATTAGTAATTAATTGGTAATTAAATAATATTAGTTAGTTAATTACATTATTAGAGTAATTTATTTATATATATAATTTTTAGTTACTGTTAATTAATTAATTGGGGGAAAATGATATTAATTATTAAATTATATTAATTACAGCTTATGTGCTAATATATTTACTTTATTGTTATTGTTAATTAATTATTAATTGCTAATTAAATAATATTATTTAACTTTGGGTTAAGGAGTATTTTTAGGGTTCAGGGTCATTTTTGGGTTTTTGGGTAAAGGGGTCTTTTGAGTGTTTAGGGTCAGTTTTCAGTTTTTGGGTAAAGGGGTATTTTTAGGGTTCAGGGTCAGTTTTCAGTTTTTGGGTAAAGGGGTATTTTTAGGGTTCAGGGTCAGTTTTCAGTTCATGGGTAAAGGGGTATTTTTAGTGTTCAGGGTCAGTTTTCAGTTCATGGGTAAAGGGGTATTTTTAGGGTTCAGGGTCAGTTTTCAGTTTTTGGGTAAAGGGGTATTTTTAGGGTTCAGGGTCAGTTTTCAGTTCATGGGTAAAGGGGTATTTTTAGTGTTC
Source organism: Lissotriton vulgaris (assembly GCF_964263255.1). Classification (NCBI taxonomy): domain Eukaryota; kingdom Metazoa; phylum Chordata; class Amphibia; order Caudata; family Salamandridae; genus Lissotriton; species Lissotriton vulgaris. Next base: position 1,141,897,880 of record NC_141695.1, on the reverse strand, counting down.
AGGGTCAGTTTCCAGTTCATGGGTAAAGGGGTATTTTTAGGGTTCAGGGTCAGTTTTCAGTTTTTGGGTAAAGGGGTATTTTTAGGGTTCAGGGTCAGTTTTCAGTTCATGGGTAAAGGGGTATTTTTAGGGTTCAGGGTCAGTTTTCAGTTCATGGGTAAAGGGGTATTTTTATGGTTCAGGGTCAGTTTTCAGTTCATGGGTAAAGGGGTATTTTTAGGGTTCAGGGTCAGTTTTCAGTTTTTGGGTAAAGGGGTATTTTTAGGGTTCAGGGTCAGTTTTCAGTTCTTGGGTAAAGGGGTATTTTTAGGGTTCAGGGTCAGTTTTCAGTTTTTGGGTAAAGGGGTATTTTTAGGGTTCAGGGTCAGTTTTCAGTTTTTGGGTAAAGGGGTATTTTTAGGGTTCAGGGTCAGTTTTCAGTTCTTGGGTAAAGGGGTATTTTTAGGGTTCAGGGTCAGTTTTCAGTTTTTGGGTAAAGGGGTATTTTTAGGGTTCAGGGTCAGTTTTCAGTTTTTGGGTAAAGGGGTATTTTTAGGGTTCAGGGTCAGTTTTCAGTTTGTGGGTAAAGGGGTGGTTTTTGGGTTCAGGGTCAGTTTTCTCGACTGTTGCACTCTCTGGAGTGGGAATAGTAATTTTATCCCTACGCTATCAAACGCTTTCCCTACTGTTCCACTCTCTGGAGTAGGAATAGTAATTTTTACCCTTACGCTATCCAACGTTTTATATAATTAATTGTTAAAATATCACATGTTTATTTTATTTTTTATATTACTTACATTTTATGTATGTTATTGTTTTATGTTTGTACATGTATTAGTAAATTAGAATATATTTCATTAATTTAGAAATTAGTAAATTAATTATTAATACTTATTGTTCAGTACATATATATTATATCTTTACTGTATATATTTAATTAATGTATTATTAATATATATGTTTTATTTATTAATTTTAAACATTATTAGATACTTTTAAATATGTATATTTTATTTATTAGTGTTATATACTTACTTTTACATTTATATATATTAAAAAAAAATCGATATTTTTAACATCGATATTTTTTACAACGATATTATTTTTTCGATATTTTTGTACTTACCATGTTGTAGATAGGATGTCGATATTTTTGCCCTCGATATTGTTGACTCGATATTCTTGTAGGTCGATATTTTTGTAGTCGAAATTCTGTCATAGATCCCTGTGATGTTGCAGGAATGCATAGTGTCCTCTTACAGAGTTCATTGGCTATTCCGCAAAGGCTTCATAAACAATTCCACTCGGACCAGGTCCGTTTGTCTCATTCCTTGTGAGCACGGTAATGTGATATTTCAATGCTGTCCAAAGACTGCCTGAAGGAGTTGCAACAGAGAGGTCCTGTTTCAAAATCGGTTCATTGACGTCTCATAACGTAAGAGTGCCCCCACCCCCGATCTGTGTCTGACACATGGCTGTGGATTGTCAACAGGTTTGGACAGGATCTACTCTTACCTTTTCAGAGAAAGCCAAACTGAACAACATGAGAAGCACTGATCATGTCCAGTTGGCTCATACTGCCAAGAGTTTGGATGGGCTAAAGAGAACAGTCACAACTGTAGCTCCAGGAAAGCCGGCTCCAGAAACACTAGTGTAGGCCAAAGCATAAATAACTTTTGCCTTGGAACACATCCCTGACATCGGCATCAAATACTTCTTCTGAGATGGCCATACGCCGACTGCCAACAAACCACTCTGGCAGATCAAGGGGCCCTTGCCTAAAGCCATTCCATATTCATATGGCAGCTCGGTTGGTTTCTCTGGTTAGTTCGCAATGATGCATATGAAATCTCCATTTGTTAGAGCTTTCGGAGGCAGGTTCCATTGTATTTTATGTGTTAGTCAACTTGCTCACCAGATGTGAAATCCTACTTCACTGATATGCAGCATCATGGACCACTCCGCATCCAAGCACTTGATCAGATTCTATTTGATTTATCCTGTCTCACGACCAAGTCTTGTAAAGTCTATCCTTTTATTGTACAGCGGGGGGACTTTCTCCCATATATAGCTCTATCAGTATAAAGAACCAATACCACTTATTTCACAATTCATTATTTCTTGGCTACTTCTGGATAATGAATTGCTAATTACATTAAGTGTCCCTTCCAAACTGCCTATAAGTGCCCAGTATACGTTTTGACATCTACTTTTTATTATTATTATTTTTTATTGAGAATTCATTGGTACAAAACAGATACAGCATAAAAAACATACATTATCTCGTAATATACTTCGATGAGCAGAAAAGCAGCATAGATAAAACCAGATATTCAATATATAAAATAGATAGGTGGTTACATATACGAATAAATATACATATAGGAGACTCATCCCCGGTTAATTATAACTTCCCCCCCTCCAGTTTTTAAGGGGGTCCCATATCTTATTATCAAATGCCGCATTTTCTTACCCTTGTAAAAATATAGAGTAGATTCGATGTTATGAATACCGAGAAGCCTTGTCAGCCACATTTGGAAGGTTGGGGCATTTGGATCCTTCCAAGCGGCTGAGAGTAGAATACGTAAAACGGCAACGGCTAGAAAAATAAAGGCCTCTATTTCTTTATTCAAAAGGGCCGTTTTACTATCACTCCCAAGGATCATCATTGTCGGGGATAGGCTGATCTTTAAGCCTAGCAGCCCCTCTAAAAATGTCTTTATCTCTGTTTTTATCGGGCTGAGCTTCTCGCAATGAAATAACATATGTAAAAGATCTCCAGGACCTTTCTGGCACCTAGGGCAGTTACTATCGATCCTCATACCCCAATCATGTAACTTGGATGGTGTGTAGTACAGATTAAAAAGTGTTTTAAAATGCTGAACCTTCAGGTTTGAGGACCGAAGTACCTGCTTATCCAAGCTCAAGGCTTTTCAAGGTCAGTATCCGGATCTTGAAGTCTGACTCCCCAGGCGGCCTCGTATTTCTCAAGATCGTCAGGGGATTTTTCAATCAGCACTTGATATATACTGCTAATCCTATCTCCTCCTCTTAGCAAATACCACAGCACAAGGCAATACGGCCCGGGCGAGATATCAGAAATAACAGTTTTAAGTGATTGTGAAACATGGAGATACTTAAAGATTTGATCGCTGGGGAGACCATACTTCTCTTGTAACCAATTAAAGCTGGCAGTGCTTCCATTCAGCATCACATTGCCCACAGTCCGAATGCCCAGCTGCTCCCAGCATTTCCAGGCCCCATCCATACTCAAATTTGACAAATACCCTGAGTTCCACAGTGGGGTATACAGATTGATCTTCGGGATATGACACAGTTTCTGCAGCTTTTTCCACAGATCCCAAGCGCTCAGCGCCGCCGTTTTTACATCTACTAAAGTGCCCCAGAACCAATTACATCTGCTTTGTGTGCCGAAAAACTCAAATAATCAAAATCCTTTTTCAAGTGCAGTGAAATAATCTGGTTTGTGGTGTGCATTATGTAAATTGCTAAACTTTGACGCATGTTCCTTGCCAGGACCAGCTTCACCATGCCATCGTGAAGCACCATAGCCAGGCACAGGTGTTCCAGGACTATACAGACCAGAGCACACATGATACTGGCCTGGCTTTGGGGATAATAGAGGTACTGGTCCTGCTATGGTGCTGTACACACTGGTAAAAAATCACCATAACCATACCAGTTCCACATTGCCCAAACAACGAAAGCACCACTCTACTTCCATTCCCTCCCTCCCCACCTTACTGGCGGCCATGATTTCAAGTTCCTGGTGAATGAAGCCTGGTGGATGAGCCAATCAGCAAATAGAGCTACTTCTTTAATAATGTTGGCTTATTATCAATCTCGCCCACTCCAGCATCTACCAAGTATGCCAATGAGCTGGCGGAGAGTGAACAAATCGGGCTTTCGGCTAACAGAAGCAATACTTCTTGTTTGCTTTAGGGTAGGTGTAGATAGCCCATCTGGCCATGAACATAGCTCCACCAACCAAGGTTCCCTGACTGACCTGTTAAGCACTATGATGCGTTATCACTCCCATTAATGTGAAAAATGTGGGCCTCTCGTGCTCCATGCTTTGATTCAGTGCCAATTGAGGGTTGAGTGCTGCTGTGCTTCCATGATCTGCCCTCCCTCCTAAACTACAGGAATGGACTCTGTCGACAGCCATGCTTTACTTCTGTAACGCAGGAGCCGCCTATCGCACCCTATGGTTTCAGACAACGCCAAAACTAGTACTAAACTTGCAGTTTTTGCTGAACGTTTTTTGTTGTAGCAGGATCAAGACCGATTTGCATTTGGCTGGTAACTGTCCGGTGAAGTAGAGTGGACAAAAACATGCAGCCTCACTTTCATATGACTCTCTTTCGTGACTGGTGTGGCGTCGGTGTTATGCCAGACTTGGGCCAGCGATCTGCCAAGCTTTTCTTTAGTGGCAGGTGTATCCCCTGTGTTGTATCAAACATCTCTGTATTGGCAAGTGTGGCCATATAAAGTGCCCTGCTTCTCTTTAACAGCATGTCTAGAGCTTGTTAACCCCAAGCTTTGTGTTAGAAGCAGCTATGGAGCCCATGTTGTGCCATGCCTCCCCTTAGTGGTAGGTGTGGGGCATCTCTTGTGTTTTGCTTTCCTTTGGTGGCTGGTGTGTGGCCTATATTGTGTCAAACGTCTCTTCACCGGCAGATGTGTGCCGCACTTCTCTTTAAATAACACGCCTTGTGCATGTGATCGACCAAGGTTTGCTTTAATGTCAGATCTGGGGTTTGTGTGGTGCCACGCTCCCCTGTAGTGGCGGCGGGTGCGGAGCCTGTGTTGTGCCATGCTTCCATTTAGAGACAGGGCGGCTCTGTGATCTGCCGTGCTTCTCTTTGGAGATTAGTCTGATGCCTGTGGTATGATATCAGTCAATTGAGGCAGGTCTTTGGTTCCAGCCCTGTATTAATTGCCCCACATTAATCCCAGGAAGCTGCAACGCCAGCGCGGAACAGATGCATCGACATCCAGACTACAGCGAGCGGATTGTTGTATCCCCCGACCGCCGCTACAGAGCCCCTGGAACCCGAGTGAGAACGCCAAGCTAGGCGCTCATTCGACTTTAATCAGCCAATTGACGCTGCTACGGGATTCAATTTCCCTTGTCAAGATTGTTCCTCCATTTATCTCCTCTTTACGAGGCAGCCCGAATTGGGTAGTCGTTCCAGGCCATTAAAGATATAGCCTCTCGATCGTCAATGTACCGCAACCTCGAGGCCAAACATCAAATGAAAGTGCGTCTCCAAATCCACCTCTGGGCTTGATTGTTTAATTCCAGGCATATATTAAGTCCTGATGATGATCCTTTTATCTTAGAGCATAGGATCGAAACGCCGTCGACACTGTTATGTAGACATACATTGTTATTTATTGTGATTTACTGGTGTATGTTCTACTATAGGGAATACTGCCAATTTAAATTCTAAAGCAGTACCACTTTTTTGCTCAACTCTTCCTTTACCTGATGTAAAATATTCTTTCCTCTGCACCCTTTTTCACAAACCTTTTCTTTATTCTGATGAGTTCGGTACAGGCTTGTGCCTTACTTCAAACAATATTATGTTTGTTATGTGATTGAAAGATTCAAATTGACTTCTTGTCAAACATTCCTAAAATAAACTCTATGCCCGGCTGGGTATTAGAAGAACTGTACATGGTGTCCGATTGTGGTCCATATGTTATTCATTTTTCTAGAAATTTTTTGAGCTTAGGACCTTTGTTCTTTTAAATAACCACATTAATCCCAGAGCACCTTCCTGATCAAACAGCTACTAATCAGAAAGAAAAGAAAAAAAGTTCTGATTTCTAAACTCCTGTGTGATTAATCGCTCCCTTCCAGGCAGCACTCCCATCACAGTGAGGTGATCATCATGTGACAGGGCCAGGACCAGGCAAGAATGTGGTGCAAGCAACCACAAGGTGATGGAGAGGGGGGGTGGAACAAATTAGTCACACAGTCGATGGGAGAAAGCCACTTAGTCACCGAATTGGAACCAGCACGTCCCCCTTGTGCCACCTCGGGCTGGGAAACGAGCAGTTTCCAAGTGTGCTTCTGAAAGCCACCTTTGCCAACACTATCCTCCCTGCTGGTAAACTGTCTGGTATGCCCTTTGCTTACTCATGGATGTTGACATTTCGCTCTCTTGCTCCGGGCTCGCCCCCTTGCTGCAGTTCTCGTCCGTTCTTCCCAGTTTGTGTGAACTGAAACTGAAACCTTCCTCTACTGAACTTGCCATATAGCGCACATAAACAACGACGCTGCTTATATTTAGGCAGCCCAGCACGCGCACTTACGTAATCACACGCAAGCAGCACGGTGGTTCCATTAGCAAAAATATTCTATATTTTCCAACTTTTGCAATAGTTGGTGGTAGCTTTTGCCTTGTAGAAGTCACAGTGATTTCCCCACTGCTTTTGCTCTGCTATGTACATTTGTATAGCGCTTGCGACTGTTCTAGCTTTTATTCCTTTGACTGTGTCCCAAGTGCTCCTAAAACCTGTAACTGAGGGCCTGCGTTAGAGTCTGGTGGATGGGCAGCTCTGTCACAAACTTGACAGATATCCCCCCCTCCTTATTACACCTGCTGCATGATATAATGCACATGTAATAAGGTAGACGGACTAACTCGTCTGCCAAATTCTGGTTGGGCTTTCAGTCCTGTTTCCCACAGGAAGCTTGTTGTAGTTAAAAGCTGACATTTTTGCTTGACATTTCTTCCTGACATTGATGAAGTCCCAATGGATGGCCTATGATTTGCCAAATTACAGGGTTTGCAATGAAAAAAGGGCCTTTTACAAAGCACCAAGCCTTTTTAGAAGTGGGTAAAGGGCTTTTGCCAGACTTTTCCTAATTGCATATATAGGAGGAAGTGTGAAAGAAGCTCTTATTTCCGAGTCACAAAGGTATGTATCAATGATTTGGGAGTGTCATTGTGGTTGCACAACATTGACCGGTTACCCAGCCCTGAGATGAGGTGGTAACTGATTCGCAGAGGAGAAATGGTCGAGGAGGTGGCGGTAGGCTTATGAAAATGTGCTGGGGGGCCTAGGGGGCATTAGTCCTTTAATAGACAAAAACTGCTTCTAACAAAAAAAAAATCCCATTTGGGAGTGTAAATGCAGGCTTTGGAGGTCTGCTGTCCCTTGCTCGTCTCTATCCCTGGATTCACAGTCAATAACCACAGGTTGCAATTGCAACCTTTCTCATTAATATTACTATCATTAGGTAGGTCATTTTGTGCCCCCCTGCAAATTGCCAATTTCGTGATTCACCTTATTAGTACAAGGATTGCATCACAAATTCCACATCAATTTGAAAACTATTCTGCGTGCAAAGCTGCATGTCCTGGTTTGCAAATGAGTACTAGTTCATCAGAATATTTTCTGTCCCTAACAACTCTAAATCAGGCCCTTGGAGTCACTTCCCAGGTAAGGTAACAAACAGCTCTTGATCTTGGGGGATCTCAGTTGGACAAACTTTGAGGTTTGCTCTCTCAGCTGTAAATTAGACGTGCTTTGAAGTCACTGTATGCTGGCTGTAGGTGCTACATGTAGACACCATTATATCTTATATTATGCTGGTCATTTGTAGCTCTGGTGGGCAGGAAAAATGGAAGCGAGGCACTAGGAGATGGTTATGACAAGTTCAAGAATTTGTTACAGGTTTATCTCTGCAGGTTTTCTTAGTGTATCTCGAATGGTATGGGTGTTTTTTGTGACTCAGTGCCCCCACTCCCTCACTCCAAATATGGAAATCATAGACAGCGATACCATGACGAGGAAGCAACTTAACACCACCAAGCTTCGTGTATATGACCTGGCCGCAACTCACTGCCACCTTACTTCTGGTGTCAATACTGATTGGGGAATAAGACAGGCCTGACTGACAAAGTTGCTGTTCATTGAATTGCCCACAACTAGGTTTTAGAAAGTTTCAATTAATGGATTAGTTGCTTTGAAGCTGACAACGTGGATATTGGATATATATATATATATATATATATATATATATATATATATATATATATATATATATATATATATATATATATATATATATATATGTGTGTATTTTTTTCCGAATCCACCACTTTTAATTGGCACAGAGGAAAAAAAATGAAGTGTTATTTCAAAGCTTTGACTAAATCTATCTAATTTCATTGTTGTATCATGGGAGTGCTTCTGCTGCAATGCATTCATGATGATCTGGCCGTTGTTGTAGTGGTTGCGTATTATTTCACTTTATGCAAATTAATGGTTTACCATTTTGCAACAGGGCAATCACTTAACACAGAGATGTGAGTTTAGGGCGGTAGGGTGCCTGGAAGTAGTTCAGAGATGCACAGTCTATGCATGGTTAAAATGGACTTGGTAGCCCTGGTTCTGGCATAGTAGTCAGCAACGCTTTAGTGCTGGTAGTGCGCAGTGCGACAATCTTTTTTGGCACCTGCCCATGACCTCCTTCTGCTCTAACTCCCTTACTGCCACTCTCCATTAGTGCCCCTCATATGTCCATACACCCTCTCTGACATACATTTAATTTTTTTTATAGCGCTACTCATATCTACAAGGTACTTATTCTTTGCAGCAGGCACATTGACCCTCTGCACTACTTTATGAGTTGAAACTGCCACTAGACAAAATACCGATCTCTCATCGGCAGGAAAGTTAATCACCAGAGTTATCTTGACATTTTAATTGTTGCCTGAAAACGACATGCATTTAAACGCCCCCCACCAAAGGCAGTGCCAGGTGCAGCTGCACCAGCCGCCCTGCCCTAAAGCTGGCCCTGATGATAGTACTGGCTCTATCTGCATCTTTCGTCTCCTGACCCTTTCACTTATTTCTTCGCCTCCTCCCTTCTCTACCTTTCGCATAATGCCATTTTCTGCCCCCCCCCCATTGCATGTAATGCTGTTTCCACTTTCCTCAGCTGTGTGACCCTTACCCTCGCCCCGCCCTTCTCTATTGTTATTTTGCTCCACACAACGGGTTTGAAGTGTTTGCCCCAGTCACTCTGCCGCCAGTACTCAGCTACTCTGCCTGAACTCTTTCTAATGTGCGACACTCTTCCTGCTGCTCACCCCACAACCCCTGGTCACCTCTACCGCGTGAGCCACAAATAACAGCGGGCGCTGATTGCCTCCAGAGCACACATGGCGCTGACGGCCCCGCGTTCCATACACTTGCAAAGTGGCGTCACGCTGCGCTCTTCACCCACCAGCAACATCCTCCATCGCCCTGCGTCACCGCGGACAGAAGCCAGCCGCAGCCTTGGCCCTGCTCCAGCAGGATCAATCAGGTTCCAAGGGCCACGTTCACGAGGGAATACAAGAAACTCCTTCCGGTTCAGACCCTTTTTACCACAGATTATATCGCATTGTTGTTTTTGTGTGTAAAATTGGCTTTATTCTTTATCAATCCATCCGAGATTATGAGCCAAACTGTAGATTTCAACGCCTAGTTAGGGGAAGTAAGTGTCATATAAAAAACTACAAAAACTACAAAAACTATACTTTTGTACAATATACAATCGTTTTAATGTACCCAATGCTTCTACCACCATATACTCTATCGCATAATCATTATATGTGGCGCCTTGACGCCCATTGGGCTATGTTTGTGCATGATAAGATCCCTTTATGTAACAGGGTCATGTACACACTGTCAGGTACGTCTCTTGTCGATTTGGGATGCTTCTATACATTGGCCAAAGTCAGACCCACTGAGAAGAAAGGTTACTGAGCACATACTGCTGGCGGAGGTACTGGGTGACGTCCAACCAGATTCAAAATACACATGCGCGTAAACACACACTAAATATGCGGATAAACTGTTGAGTGTAATGAAGTGTGTAACTACTGTTCTAACTCCACAAGCACATTGATACTGGGATAGGTTGTACAGTGGTACGAAGTACATATTTCTTCGCTTTTAATTTCTAATTCACCAGTTCAAAATACCTACACACTCTTTGAGGAGTGGTCCTCACAGCAGTTTGATCCTCACATTTGTCTAACTTTGTCAGGGTTTATTAACACTACTAACACACACACACACACACACACACACATGCACGCGCGCGCACACGCACATACACACACACACACACATGGCACCCACACTGCTGCTGTATGTATACATCGACAGTACATGTTCAGTGAGTATGAGGAAGTCTGCACTGTTGCTACCTGTGTTATACCTCTTGTCAGTTTGAAAGGGTACTTTGACACCTACCCTGGCCTTTTTTGTGTGTTTAAAGGTTTGCACTGCTGCTGCCTATGTCAATGAAATATATTCATGAAGCTTGATTAAAACCATCTAGCTACACAAAAGCAAAAATACATGGCGTTGACTATGCTTGTTATCGCATACAATCTGTTTTGTTTTCCAGAGGAAAACAAACACTGCTTGCTTCATTGTTGACCCGTCTACAAAAGGCATGAACATTTTTTTAACCGTCTGGAATGCTGCAGGACAGGTTATCAAAAGTACCACAGTTACCAATCCCACTAAAAATGTACGTTCAGTCGCCTATCTGCTAAAGATTGGACTTTTGGCTGTGCAAGAAGGATATCTGCTGTTAGTGGTACCTATCAAATCTTTCTTCCTGTCTCTTTAAAGTTCTGTTAAGCTTTTATAAAGGTTCATCTGTTCTTTTTCAAGTACAGAAATAGAACCTCTCCTCATTTCAATGTCACCATGACATCACCTCTTTTAAAAACAAGCCTCTAATGAGCTGTATTTAAACCAAAGTTCTTAAAGGAATATTTACTAGATCAGCTAGCACTATATAAAACTCAAAATAAAAATAATAATATTCTGTGGCAGTTAAGCATACAGCTACAGTCGGAAACATAATAGCTACAGTCAGTAACATTATAACTACAGTCAGAAACATAGCTACAGACAGCAAAATGATAGATACAGTCGGAAACATAATAGCTACAGCCAGTAACATTATAACTACAGTCAAAAAGATTATAGATACAGTCAGAAACATAACTACAGTCAGAAACATTATAGATACAGTTGGAAACATAATAGCTAGAGACTGAAACATTATACATACAGTCAGAAAAATAACAGTGCTATAATGACGCCTATAGACAGCTGTTAACATAGAACTAATAACAAATATTTACAGTGAAAAGTTGGGTGCATGAAGACGAATTTGAACCCAAAGTAACTGATCGGAGCTGGACCAGACTGAATACAGTGCAGGAGGTGAGGAGAGCGTAGGAGGAGGGGAAAGGATGCTCAAGCACAGAAGATACAAGAGGTTGTCTACCTCCTTACAATGCTTAGTCCTCTATTATGGCTAACATTCAGTCCAGCTTTAAGACACAGGGTAGATATAACCTTAGAATTAGTCTTAAGTTTCGGTTTTAGGGTTAGCATTAGTCTCCAGGTCAGGGCCCAGTGATAAGGTTAGGTTTGGCCTTAGAGATAGATCTAGGGATGGCCTAATCATGGGCTAAGAACTAAGGTTAGCCAATATATTGAAGTTAGCATTAGGCTTAAGCTCGGAGTTTAATATTAGGTTTAGGGTTTGTTTATTACATTGTATTTCTAGCCATTTTTTATGTATTCTGGAATTGCATTTTCTTGATTTTGGGTATAGCTGATGTAGTCAGGATTCTAGATATTTAAATTGCTGCATTTTTTGCAAGGGGTAATTGTTTTTAGGGACTTCAGTGAAGGTATTATTAGACATCAGAGCAATCATTCCTTAGGCCTTCCTAAGTGTTCTATCACGGATATCAGAAAAAGGCCTCAGTGTCACTATCTTCTGAGTGTCCTGGAGGGCTGAGGCAGATTGTCACTTTGTCAATGACTGAGCCCCAACTCTCCCAGCCATTCAGAAGATCAGACCTGTCAGGAATTCTCCTTTCCTTATAGCAAGTGCTGATTTTCTGTAACTTGTTCAAACGATGCATTATCTGTCAAGTTTACCCCTGAAGGAAGCATGTGAACCTGTAGTTAACCAAAGTCTTCCACACATCCCTAACCCAGGCCAAACACAAAACCTATGGTCGAAGGTAAGGCCAATGGACAAAAAGGGAAAGAGAGATACAGCAGTGTCGGGTTGACTCTGCTAAATACAACACCTGACAGACTGAGACGATAGTCGGGTGATTGACAATAGATAGGATATCCTTTTAGGTAACAATGTCTGGAAAAGAGATAGTGCCCGTTTAGTAGAAGTCTATCAAGGAGAGGTAAGTTGATCAAAGTAACTGGAATTAAGCTTTCATGTGGCCCTCATAGCACTGCTGTGATTATCGGTCAAGAATACATGGATCCCTTCTCGAAAGCCAATATGACCCAAGCTGGGAACCAACCACTTCTTGTGTGAGCAGCAAAGCAAAGGAACAAGGCATTCAAACTCTATCTCCTGAAAGGGAAGCAGAGAACTGAAAAAAACAAGAAAGTGTGGGACTTTAATACACTTAAAACACAAGCATTCCCAGATTCCATACTTAGTGTGTGAAAACTACCTACAGTGATCCGTATCTCACACCCAGGAAGTACACTTTACCTGACCCTGGTGTGTTGCTGAAGCCCAGCCCCTTGCATGTGCCACATCCACCACTGGAATATCTTCCAGCAACATCACTCCCTGAAGCCTACAGTCTATAAGCTAACAGGTAGCCTATTCTATCTAGTAGTTTTCCCCTCTATTCTTGTTGCCCTTTTCTGCTCTGTTAATGCAATCCACGTATCCTGCCATTTCTGATAATTAGATGACCTTGTAGTCCTGCCAAGTCAGATCAATGTAGAACTAGGTGTTCCAGTCCAAGTTTTTCTTCGAACTCTAGGATTATAGTCTTGTTTATTCCATTATAAAACCATAACCTCAAGTCCCAGAATTAACAGTAAAAAACGTGAACTGGAACAGCTCACCACGCATGGACCTGGGAAACTTGGCAGCCATGAGTTGTGTGGTTTCTTATATTTCTAACATCAGCTTCCTCTGGTATGTTACTTGAACTGGAATCAGTGCACATACAGATTTTTGCAGCAGGCACTTCAAACTAACTAGTTGTCTTCTTGGGCCTGAACGTGTGACCCGAATGCTTTACACAGATATGTGCAACCGGAAGAAACGTCAATGTGGCATCTGACTGGAAACCCACTGAGCATACTGTGATTTTAACCTTTGCTATGCAGTTTGCATGTAGATCTCTGCAGGAGGCGCATTTTACAGGAAGGCATGGATGCTGACAATATAAAAGTATCTTCAAAGATGCTGAACCCTCCAGCAGTGACAGAAACCTGCTCTCAGAAACACATTCATTTCACTAAATGCATGCATCTAATATAAACCAGCTGTATGGGAATTTTGTATACTTTTTTATCTAAAAAATATATTTTTCTTCAGATGATATGCTTTGCCCTTGGCCAATGCATTGAAGCACTGTTCACATCCTTTGGCCATGACTCGACCACTCAACACAGAGTGAGAATTATGCTGCTCCAGCCACTGTGCCCACAGATCCCGCTGTAGCTAGTCGAGGAGAGTGTGGGCTCTGTTGTTAGACTTAACCGTCTTTTTGATGTCCTGTCCCTTTGGAGTGTTGGACCCCTCTCTTTTCTTTAGAGCCTCTGGTCATACCCCATGCCTAGCCTCTGTGCTTCTAGAACCTATGAATACATAGTTGGCTTGCTTAATGAGCTTCTAGCTTAGGCCTTGGACTTGAAAAAAGGGCCTTTGCATCAGGCTGTGAACAAAAACAACAGTCTGCATCCAGCCATTACCTATGGCTCTTGCACCCAGAGCACATAGCTTCCGATGTACACAACATTTTCTGGGCACAGGCAATCAGTTGTGGACACCGGTCATGTGCATCATGCTCTGGGAACACATCCAATGTGCTGGAGCTCATGATACGTGGCAGTCTATGTTCCGTCTCTTTAACCCGGGTACCCTAAAGCACATACTAAATTTCATTCTCGCCGTAAGTTATTTTTTTACTCAACATTTGTAATTTTGTTTTAAAATAGACATTTTTAAATCAGAAATTTGCCTTTTTAACTGTACTGAAAGGGCTTTTCCACACCTCTACCAAACTTCCTACAACAGCCGAAGTAAAAAAAAAATACTACCCACCCTGACTCCTTGTGTCACCAGAGACTGCTTTGTAAAATGCAAAATCGTGATTTCAAAAATGATGGTAAAAACAGAAGACTTTTAACAAACAATCATATTTCTCAACAATTCAAATTTTAATTGACAAAGATTGTGAATTCAAATTTGCGATTTTAATTGGAAATAGAATAAATATTTGAAACCATTTGCCCCCTGTGTTTTTATTATTATTATTATTATTATTTTTATTACAAAATAAGCTTCACAGAGTCTTATAAAATATTTCAAAAATCATGAGCTTGACCAAGTTACTTCACCTCATCCAAGTTTGGTGTAAATCCCGCCACTCTTTTTTTCACTTTGGCGACCCGACTTCTGGAAGTTTCCCACAGTTTTGTCGAACAGTGGCAAAGATTTTAAAAATCAAAAAATACTTTTCCTCTGGGCTCCAACTTTAACCGAGGGGTGTTTAAGCTGGTCAGTCATCCCTCACAAACATTGCGGAGGCCTTTTATAACAACCAGAAGGCAATGTGTATGGCCAGTCAGCGCACACAAGGCATTAAGACAATATCCTGCCCACCCTTCAAATACAGCTCCGATATTATATACGGTATTGTATCAATAAGCTGACACCATCACACACTATACTATACAACACGTGCATATGGCACAAAAGTGCATCCTGCTTGGGGCTGTACTTGGATGCGACTTAACCATAGACGAAGCTGTGAGCACATCAACATATGTCCCACTTGGCAATAGCCAACAGCCATCAGAACACACTAGACAGAACACTGAGCACAAATACAGAACAGCCCAGGCATCCCAAACAGTAGGGGATCACCGGGCTCAGAGTAACAATACTAATAATAAATATAACAACATGACAGGGCCCGATTAAACCCTGTGGAGGCCCCTAGGCTATCGAAATTCCAGGCAATTTTACCAACCAACCAACAATTTTAATAAACCAATTTTATTCACAAAGCTAAACATTAACATTTATTGTTATTAAACACATTGTTTTATTTAAAACATTGAATAAACCAAACAAAACTTTGAATATTTACTTTCCTCAATTTGTTTGTGGTGAAATCTTTGAGGATATCTTGGAAGTCTATCTTTTGCAAGACATCAAATTAATACAGTGTTTTCTCTACAGAGTCTTTATTGTAAAGTTTTCATTTCTTTGAGTTGAATTTGATTCATTTTTTTCTCTCTTTTGGAAACAATGTAAGAAAGCTTGACTGTAATTTTCTTTTAAGATCAAATCAATATTATATAGATCCGTTGTTGGGGGACCCGTAAAAGGAGTGGGGCCCATAGGCCGGTGCCTACTTTGCCTATTTGGTCATCCGGAAATGCAACCTGAAAGAGAGCACATCAGTAAGAACAACACACATGCATCCAACACAGTTCAGAAGCGTCATATAGATGGGCCTCACCAAGCACGCAATAGTCCACTCTTCAGCAAACAATATTTCTCTCAAAGAAAAAATACAACACACTTAAAATAGAGTTAGAATGAGTAAGAGGGATGCTGTGACCCTAACTGCACACCATAGTCTCAGTTACCACCTGCCAATACCTCTAGCAGGGCAATGCGCATGCCAATCCTTCAGATGGCATTGGTAAAGATTTCTGACCAGACAACTACAGCAACCAAACATGCACAAGATAGATTAACTCCAGTTACACTAGTTGTGATCCTAGGCAAAAAAGAAAACAGACTCCAGTCTCTGAGTGGATTCTCGAGAACAGGGCATGGAGGCATCAGAACCGATAATGTTGAGTGCTTATACTAATGGAAACACAGAGGTGTATACAAACCTATACTAACCTAACATAACAGTTTAAGAGTTGCCATCACTGATCTGTGATAAATAAATATGCAAAGAGCCCTTTTACTGTCATAGAAAGAGAATTAAAAACATCATGCACCAGTTACCTAAACTGGGACTGTCTTTGCCCTAACTGATTTCTTTTCATTGTCATTCTGCCATATTGAACTTTCCAATACGTAGTTTAGTCTGGGAAATGTATATTTCAACCTGTAAATGGGAGCCAGACATGCTGCCCATGGGCATACTGCCGTTTCTCTTGAAAAGGGGAACAGGGTGGCATTTAGATTTTCTGAAAGTTCAGCAGATTATGAAAGTTGCATGAAATGAATCATCACTTGGTTAGAAGCGGGGGAGTAATAGTGGCGTAACACAGGCCAGAGCCTTGCTCGCTTCAGTCTGCCTCTCCGAGCTGGGGGTGAGTCACCAAGTCCCCTTTCGACTCTTTTAACCGTAAGAGACAACTAGTGGGATGTAAATGGTGAAACTAAACTTCTACAGTAAAACATGAAGATAACTATTTACGGGATATGGTCTGTGCTTTTTAGATTGGCTTTGTAGGTATGTAGTCATGCATTTGCTTGAAGCTTTGTTTTGCATATAAAATAAACTAGCCTAATTCGAAATAATAGCTTGTATTTGAAAAAAACCTTGTATATAATAGATATTATTAAGCATTGTAATGTTACTCAAATTACCGACCTCAGAAGGATGGAAAGCTGAATCTACCATTCCAGATCTGAGATTAGCTTTAAGTCACTGAGCCATCCCACCAGAATGACTCAAAGGGAACCAGAGGGGCTTTTATAAGGTAATCACTGGTTGTAGATAAAGATATTTGCTGTTGCTGATTGGTACCCGGCCTGCTTTTATGCCCCGGAAATCTGAGAATTTGGTGGAATCTTATGAAAAAGAAGGATATTTTCCAGTAAAGGGTTCTTTCCCTTGTTGCCAACTTCCAATTTAAAGCAAGCACCGCCAACGCCAGTAGTTCTATGAACTATTGGGTTTGCTAATGATTTTAGCCATGCTGTGCATCATCCATGATGCTGTGCTTTATGGAAGAAAGTCATTTTGTGGCTGTGCACACCAACCATGTGCTGCCTACAAAGAGAAGCGGTTGGGGGAAGCAATGCATGCGGGGAAGCAACATGGGGTTAAATCATGGAAGGAGGTGGTGGCGAAGCAGTAGGAGAGCATGAGGAAGGAATACAGGGGATGGGTGGAAGATTAAGTGGTGGGCGGATGGGGAAGCAACACAGGAGGGAGGCAAACAGCAAGAGAGGAGCGTGGAATGGGCTGGAAATCAAACAGATGATGGAGCACAACATAGAGCTGGCAGAGAAGCAAATGATCCAGAATGTAACATGGTGAAGAAGCATATAAGGCTGAGCATGTCACGGAGGGAGGAAAGGGAGAAAGAGCAACACAAGTGTGGAGGAGGGGATACGTACATGAGGGAGACTGCTGGAAAACACATGCATTCTTAGGGAGTGCTTAAACAAAAAGAAAAAAGTAGTGTATGAAAAGTGGGCATTGGAATTACACAAATAATGCGTCCATGCTCTGGGGATGGGATAAACACACGAAGAGGAAGAAAAGCCCACACAAGGTAACACATAGGAAACAAACAAATGAGTGTCATAATTAAACCAACAAATGGTAAACAGTAGGTGAGCTCTAAGCCTAGTGTAAGCTGACAATTCGTGTCACAGCAGATAGCTCATATGCTGTCTAGTAGGTGGGACCTAAAATATGTAGTATACCATACAAGACTTTCAATAAAGTTTTTCTTTTTTGTTAATTATGAAAAGAGTCCTTACAGCATGGGGGGAGGAATACGTAGAGCCAAATAACAAGAGACCTGCCGACCTGTAGCAGAGATGCAACATCACCGTCAAATAGAGAGAAGACCCAGAAAAGTTACGGGGACATGTCGCAATGGGAAAGGAGCCATCGGCAGACGAGCAGAGAAATGTATCAGAGGAGAACCCCTACAGCAGCAGGGGAGACCATGGAACACATTGAATCCAAAGTAGTAGAGGAGTAGGAAACCTGATTTGAAGTCTCCAGCTTCCCACCATATGAGCAAGATCTCCCACCACAACACACTCGAGACCCATGGCTTATCCAGGTGTGTGGGGCATAAATGGGGAATAAAGAAGCGAAAGCAGTTAAAGTGGAGGCAGGCTGTGTGGGGATAGTTAAAATAGGCTATGCCAATCTTCTTCTATTTTATTTGTTTATTTATTTACAGAGTTTTATATAGCATGAATGTGACCCTTGGGTATCAGAGCACTTCACCATTACATGAGGTAGGTTAGAGATACATCTTGTTATAGCAGAACGTTTCACAATGATATGAGGTAAATTAAGTATACAGCTATACAGTATTAGCACAAATATATACAGTGAACTAACATATATCTATATAATTCCTGTATATGTCTATCTTTAAGGTTACAGTAGAAGTTGTTGGAATTGCTTACTGTATAGGTGTACTGCGACTTCCATTACAAATAGTTCGGAAGTGCCTTTTTCCGTGCATTCTACATCCATAAGTCTGGGGTAGTATAGTACCGACAAAGGTTGTCCCCAGTAACTGGTGACTTTCTCTTTACTTACATTATTGTTCTGTTTTGGTAGATAGGTTAGGTGTACAGCTATACAGTATTAGCTTAAGTATGTACAATGACATGAGGTAGATTCAGGAAACAACTTGACATCAAAACTAACATATATTTATATAATTCCTGTATATGTCTGTCTTCACGGTTACAATAAAAGTTATTGGAATTGCTTACTGTACAAGGTGTACTGGGACTTCCAGTACCAATAGTCCCGAGGTGTCTTTTTCTGTGCATTTTACATCCATACGTCTGGAGTAGTATAGAACCGACAGAGTTTATCCCCAGTATAACTGGTGACTGTTTTGAAAACATCTATGTCATGGTGCTAGTGATGAACTGTCTTGCCTATGGAAGGAACTTACTCATTAGGAAGATCTTAGCTTCCCTCTTGAATGTTGCCGTGTTTGGAATTTTCCTAATGTTTGGAGGGAGTGAGTTCCACATTCTGGGGTCAGTTCCAGAAAAAGCTCTATCATACGTTTTCCTCTTCCGGAAGATGGGTGGTCTCAGCAACAGCTCCTTGGCACTCCTGGCTGGTCTGCTTCCTCCTGATAGCTCAATTTTCGGGGCCGGGTATCTTGGTGTTTTGTAGTGGAGCGCTTTGTGGGTAATACATGCCATTTTAAGTTGAATTCTGGCTTCATATGGTAGCCAGTTTAACGCTTTCAGGTGCGGAGAGATATGGTTGAATTTCCTCGATCCGGAGATGAGTCTTCAGTTGCATTGAGGCATGCTTTTAGTGGTGCTGTGGAAATTTTTGGTAGACCTGCTAAGGTTGTACATCCATATTCAATCCTTGAGATAACTAAGGATTGGACTGCCAATTTGAGATCCGCCGTGGGAATGAATGGTTTCACTTTTCTAATGTAGTTCAAGTGAAATTGGGCACTTTTTGCCATTGATTTGATATGGGCTTTCATGTCTAGGTTCTTATCCAGCGTGATTCCTAGTGATTTTGCTGAGTCCACTAGATTAGGGGTGCAGTTTAGTGCTGTGATCAGTTTGGTCCATTCCTTGACTTCTGTGTGGTTCTTAGGTGGTGAAATTATTAGGAATTCTGTTTTTTTGTGCATTAAGCTGCAGATGATTGCTAGTTAACCAGAGTAATGACACTTTTAAGGCCTCATTCATTAACTTGATATCTTCCAGAGACGCAATCTTGATGTGTATCTGCGTGTCATCCGCGTACAATGATAGGATATGTTTGCGTCACGGAGAATTTCTGTAAGAGGTTCGACATATAGGTTGAAAAGTGATGAAGATAGTGTAGATCCTTGAGGAACTCCAATTGAGTTAGTGCATGATGGGGATAGTGTCTGGCTGACCAGGAATCTTCGAGTTCTATTCTGAAGGAAGGATTCAAACCACTTCAGCACATTTTTAGACAGTCCTATCCTGTCATGAAGCCTGGCTAGTAATTTTTCATGATTTACCGTGTCAAAGGCAGACGACAGGTCAAGAAGTACTAGTAGACATGTTCGATTGTGGTCTAGAGCCTGTAACGCATCATCGACAATATGTAGGATCGCTGTTTCCGTGCTATGGCCTGTACTGAACCCCGACTGGCAGTTGTCCAGCAGCATGAAATTGGCGATGTGATGGCTCAGCCTATTTTGCAAACATTTCTCAATTAGTTTGGCAAGTAATGGAATATTGGTTACTGGGCGAAAGTTATTTGGATCTGCCGGGTCTGCTGTAGGTTTTTTGATGATGGGGACGCCTTGACCTGTTTTTAGGAATTCTGGAAGGATCCCTTGAGAAAGAGAGGCATTTATTATTTTTGTCCATATTGGGATGACGATATGGCTGATTTAGATGGGAGTGGGTCATTATAGTGGTTATTAGGTTTGATATCCGAGAGCGTTTTAGCGATGGTATTCTGGTCACAAAGCTTGAAGGTATCCCATTGTGCCTTGTTTTTTGTCCTATCCTGGTCGATTGTCGAGGTGGAATTGTTCAGTGTGGGTGGTTGGTTAGGAAGGTTGTCGGCTGCCATCCTGAGCTCTCTTTCAAGCGTATTGGCCTTGTCGGTGAAGAATGTTGAGAATTCTTCACAACTGAGTTGAGTTTTAGTAGTTTCTTTGGCAGATTTGGCCAACTTATTGGATTGCTGCTTTAAGATCTCGAATAGTTTCTGTGGTCTGTTTTTGGCGTTATCCAGTTCTGATCTAATAAATTCCTTTTTGGAATTGAGGATCTTTTTCTTGTACTAGTTTCTGATTTTTTGGAGGGATTTCAGCTCAGGGGATGATGGGTCCTGTCTCCATTTTCTTTCAGCAAGTCTTAGTTTCCGCCTATCTTCATTCAGTGTCCCTTTAAACCATGGGTACTCACAAGCTTTCTCTCGGGGGCCAAATTTACAGTGTGGTTTGTGTCCGAGGGCTGCACCGGTGGGGGGGGATCAGTGGGGGAAGGGGCAGGGCTAGAGCAAAAAAAAAAACTGTGACCATGAGGTTGATCACAGGTCCCTGCAGCGGACGCCTTCATCCACTGATCCACCAGACTAGGCATACACACATCTCTCTCTGTCTCCCTCCTTCTCTTTCTCCCTCTCCCTCCATCTCTCTCCCTCCCTCTCTCTCCCTCTCTCCCTCTGTCACTCTGTCTCCCTCTGTCTCAATCACTCTGACTCTCTCACCCCCTCTCTTCCTCTGTCCCATTCACTCTGTCTCACTCTCTCTCTCTGTCTCCCTCTCTCTCTGTTTCCTTCTCCTCGCTCTGTTTTCCTCTCCCTCACTCTATTTCTCTCTCCCTCACTCTATTTCCCTCTACCTCACTCTGTCTCCCTCTCTCTCCTTCCCTCTCCTTCCTTCCCTCTCTCCCTCTCTCTCCTTCCCTCTCCCTCCTTCCCTCTGTCTCCCTCTCTCTCTCCTTCCCTCTCCCTCACTCTGAGGTCTCCCTAGCCCTGAGGTCTCCCTCACTCTGAGGTCTCCCTCTGTCTCCCTCACTCTGAGGTCTCCCTCACTCTGAGGTCTCCCTCTCTCTCCTTCCCTCTCCCTCACTCTGAGATCTCCATCTCTCTCCTTCCGCCCCCCTCACTCTGAGGTCTCCCTCTCTCTGAGGTCTCCTTCTCTCTCCTTCCCTCTCCCTCACTCTGAGGTCTCCCTCACTCTGTCTCCCTCACGCTGTCTCCCTCACGCTGTTTCCCTCTCTCTCCCACCCTCCCTTTCCCTCCCTTTTTCTCCCTCCCTCACTTTCCCTCCCTCCCTCGCTCTACATCCCTCCCCCTCATTTTCCCTCCCTCGCTCTCCCTCCCTCTCTCTCTCTCCCTCCCTCTCCCTCCCTTTCCTTCCCTCTGTCTCCTTCCCTCTCCCTCCCTTTCACTCCCTCCTTCTCCCTCCCTCTGTCTCCCTCTCCCTCCCTTTCCCTCCCTCTGTCTCCCTCCCTCTGTCTGCCTCCCTTTCCCTCCCTCTCTCGCTCTCCCTCCCTTTCCCTCCCTCGCTCTCCCTCCCTCCCTCGCTCTCCCTGCCTCTCCCCCCTTTCCCTCCCTCTGTCTCCCTCCCTCTCCCTTTGTCTCCCTCCTTTCCCTCCCTCTGTCTCCCTCCCTCTCCCTCTGTCTCCCTCCCTTTCCCTCCCTCCTTCTCCCTCTCCCTCCCTCTGTCTCCCTCTCCCTCCCTTTCCCTCCCTCTGTCTGCCTCCCTCTCCCTCCCTCCCTCGCTCTCCCTCACTCTCCCTCCTTCCCTAGCTCTCCCTCCCTCTCCCTCCCTCCTTCTCGCTCATCCTCGCTCTCCCTCCCTCTCCCTCCCTCTCCCTCCCTCTGTCTCCCTTTCCCTCCCTTTCCCTCTCTCCCTCTGTCTGCCTCCCTTTCCCTCCCTCTCCCTCCCTCCCTCGCTCTCCTTCCCTCTCCTTCTCTTTGCCTCCCTCCCTCTGTCTGCACTCTGCCTCCCTTTCCCTCCCTCCCTCCCTCCCTCTCCTTCCCTCCCTTGCTTTCCCTCGCTCTCCCTCCCTCTCCCTCCCTTTCCCTCCCTCCCTCTGTCTTCCTCCCTCTACCTCCCTCTGTCACTTCACCCTGCCTGTGTGTGCCGGGGCTAAGACAGCTTCTGGGGGCACACACACAGAGCTGCACCCGAGCACTTGACAGGTCTTTAAAAGACCATTGGCATGTTAATGAGGCTTTGTTCATCTCTTAGCGCCCCTGCAGCCCCACTCTGACTGTGGTGGGAATCGCCCGGCCCCCACAGAGCAGCAGTGTCTCTGAGTCGCGCTCTGGTTGCAAACACTCTATAAAAAAAATATTTTTAACTCGTGACGATGTCTGCAAGGTCTGCGGGCCGACAGGGAAGGCTTGCCGGGCCACCAGCGTCCCGCGGGCCGTACAATGAGTACCCGTGCATTAAACCATGGATTTTTATCCTTCTCTGTGACTCTTTTCAGTTTTAGTGGCATGGTGTTTGTTACTGACGTAGTGTAGTGATCCGTTAGATCATTCACATTCTGCAAGTTGTTAGGCGGATTTAGGTCCTTTTCACACCTTTCTACTAGTAGTTTAATATTCGAGTCTTTAGTGTCCCGGGTCCACTTTTTGAGTGTGATAGGCTGCGTGGTCTTGTTCTTTTTCAAGGTGGGTATCAGGAAGGTTATGGCATGATGATCCGACCAGTCGCATGGAACAATTGAGTGGATTGAAGTATCCTTGTTTCTCGATATTATCCAGTCTAACGTTGCTCCTTTCAAGTGTGTTAGCTGTGTGCAGGCTTGGGTAAGGTTTAGCTCAGTTAAATAGTCTTTAAGAGCGTTGACGTGTTTGTCCTTATTGTCGTCCCAGTGTAAATTAAAATCGCCTAGGAATATGTTATTAGAGTGAGTGTTAGAGTTAGCCGTGATGATCTCCATTAACTGGTCTATGAAAGTAGCATTATTTCCTGGTGGGTGGTAAAGTGCATGGAGGTTGCACCTTTGATTGTCTGCCGATCTTATATTGAGGCTTAGGTATTTATAGGATTCGAGAGGGTCGGATTGTATTTGGCTGACCTCTAGATCCGATCGGTGGATGCAGGCTATACCACCTCCTGTCTTTTTTAGTCTATTTAATCTCACCATGTTATACTGAGGGGGCACTAGATGATCCATGAATGGAGATGAGGATTCCGAAAGTCATGTTTATATTAGGATTGTCAGGTAAATTTTCTGGCTAACGATGAGAGCTGCGAGTCTGATGCATGTTTTGCTGCAGACCGACAGTTGAGTAGTAGGCATATCAGAGGTTTCCCTGAGCTACTAGGGTTCAGCTCTTGCGAGTTGGTGGTTAGCTGGACTTGTTGGAAGTTGTTAAGGTTGAGTTTCCTTTCTTTATGTCTGGATGTTCTATTAGCGGCAATCGGGACTGTTCTAATTTCCTCCCCTCTACTGCAGTCTGTAGGCTCATACGCCCGGAGTAAGGATAGGGTTTCCTCTTCCGACAAGTAATTAAGATTTCTGTCTGGTCGACTATGCCTATCTGATAATGGCATGGCCGTCTCACTGCTCTTTCCTTGAGAATTATGCACTCATTGATGGATGTGCTCGACTTTGGAGTAAGTGCTTATAGTGATTTCAAGTATCTTTTCCATCGCTTGCAGTGCGCTTTGAATGTCCTGTGACATATTGCCTATTTGTGTTTGTAGCTCTTTGATTTCTCTCTGAGTCTGGGGTGATGTATTAGGAGTGCTCATCTGCTCATTTCTGGATTCATGGTTTGCGTTCCAGTGGTTTAGATCTGTTATTTTTCCTGAGTTCCTTTTCTTTTTGTCACTAGTTCTCTTGTCTGCTCCTCCTCTGTGTGCGATGTGAGAAGTGCTATCTGTGTCTTGTGATCTTACTACCACGCTTGGGGAATATATGTTTCGTACAGTCCTAGATGCTTTTGATTTTGGAACCCCAGAGACCAGAACAAGTAATCTGGATTATTTTGAAAGAAATGTTTTTTGGATAAAAGATTCTTAAGAAAGAATATAAAGATTCTCAGCCTGAGGAAAAGTAAATAAGATACTTTATCAGAAGAAACATTATGGAGACAAAATAAGAACAAAGAGAGAGAGACTAAAAGAAAGTTTAGTGAATGCATGTGGCCTTGTAAAGGTGAAAGAAAGAGAAAGGCATGTGTTAGAGGAGTGTAACACTTGAAGGGCCAGAATAGAAGGAAAAGGCTCTGACAGGGTGAATACACTGATTTTGAAAACATAAAGGAGCAAGAAACACCCCAAAATTTCTGTTCTGATTTCTGTTCTTTTTTTAGTTTTAGTAATACCTTCCCTAATACTTACCTAGCTGTTTTCCTGGGATGAAGAGCTAGTGGCGAGGAAGCTGGAGGCACCAGGGAAGAACTGAACAAGGAGAAGACCTGGAAAAGAGGAGAAAGGACTTAGCTTTAGAACACTCTTCGTATGTTTTCCCTGTGTTGGATGATTAAAGGACACTGGGCACCTCAGTAAAACAGCTAAAAAACATAACGAAGAAAATAATCTAGCCTGGTCTGTTCTGTTTCCTGACCCCCCAGTCAAATGCCACCATTACAATAGGACTTTCAAATAAAAAAGAAGGTATAAAAATGGTGTTAAAATGTTATGTTAATCAGTGTGAAGTGTGGTGCTTAATTTGAACTGGTGGTTTCCGGTGTATGGCACCAGCACTTAATTGTCAACACTAGAGCTTGTGGCAGTCTCCCACAAGGTGGTGCTGTCTGGCTAATTTAAAGATTACCTGAACAACACTAATTTCTAAGTCGATATTCATTAAAAACTACTATTACCTGGTGCCCAAGCCAATCTTATAGCCTAGGGGGCTTGAAATCGTCCAAATGATCACGCTTGTAGGAGTGTGATGGTTAGCAGTTGTGTTGTTACGGTCATTGGCAGCATGACAGGGGCAATGTGTGGTGCAAGCTGGAGTGGCCTCTGAGCGAGAGCCCGGGCACTTATTTTTCTACAAATTAAGCACTGGTGAAGTGCAAATGTTCAGGTCCATTAGTCACAGTTACTGCTATCTGTTTATCTACAGCAAGGGATAAGTGGCAAATAAATACTCGAATTTATGCAACAAGTGTCTTTCTCTACAGGAGAGAAACAGTTCCCTGTACTACAAAATTAATCCATTCCCCACCCAGTTCCTCATGACTGACAGTCAAGTTTGCAAGTCACAAAACATCAGATAGTTAATGGTGACATTTTGGAGTGGGATATAAATATTAAAGCACATGTGCACGGTTGTAAGACAGCATAATGCTGATAATTGTGAGATAAAAAGATGAATGTTCTGTCAGCAGACTTTTCCTGGTGTTGCAAGATGTGTAGGCGTGATGCTTCATTGTGGTGTACACAGTTATGATCTAAGACACCACAGCTTATCGGAATAAAAGATAGGTCTGCATGTTCTGGAAATACAGGAAAGAGAATACGCAGTGCATACAGAGCAGTGAGTGGCAAACCCATGGCTGCTTCCAAAGTGTAATATATTACATGTAAATGCAATTAGGTAAGTGCATGTAAATGTAATCTACAAGCATTCTGAAAGGGACTTTCCTATGTTACAAACAAAAGTAGGTCACATGGATTCCTAGGTAACAAAACGCCAGGAAGAAGGGCTTGTTTAGCACAGATTGAACCCGTCACAGAAAAAAAACATTTGCACCCTGAGGTGAAGAACATACATAGAGAGAGATCAGGAACCCTGACACGAGGACGAATGGGAGAAAAGGCTCTAGATACGCAATGCGAGGAACCTCAGCAGCTCAGCTGGGATGAGTAAAAATCCCGGTGATGTCACTGAGTGTCTGAGACGAGAACCAGTCACAGAGGGGGATTGTAGGAGACCTGATTCTGAAGGCCAATAACAAACAAAGGCCTTCCGGGTCAGCGAGGAGGACCAATGAGAGATTTCTCTGGCTGCCTTGAGCAAGGAACAATCACAAACAGTAAACATGTCATTTCTAAGACAAGGACTAATGAGAGAGACATGCCTCTGCATGTCGCATGGTAGGATTGTCAGCAGAGAGAGGCCACTGTTTAAGGATCGATCAAAAAGGAAGGCTTCAATAGCCCCATGATGAGGAGAGTGATGTCTCTGGGTGCCAACGGTGAAGACCATCACAAGGTGAAGCATCTAGATGCCTGTGGACAAGAGCAGGATCATCCTACAATACATAGTTCTCCATTCATTGAGCTTCAGATAATCAAAGCGAGAGGCCACTGGATGCCTGAGGCAAAGATGGAACCTGAGGCCAAACCTCTGTGCCTGAGGTAGAACTATCCACGGAGACAACCTCTGGGCGCCTGGGCCCAGCGCTAATCACAGAGAGGCTTCTGAACGTCTAGGACGAAGGCCAATCAATCACAGGCAGCAGTCTGTGTTTGTCAGAGGCCTGATTTGTGATCACAAGACAGCCATTGCTGCACATCGAAAGCACGCTACAGCATATCTGGAATGCGTCCCATGATGTCACTGACTCAAGAATGCGCGCTCTCTTCCAAGGTGCAGATTAGTATACCCATATGTAATACCCCACAGACCACCGTGGATAAAAACGTTGCATAAAAGCTCATATGTTTCTCCTTTCTTTAAACAAATCCAGATTGCTGGCCCAGCGCTCGCCCTCGCGCACGTGTACTGAGTGCGCGAATGGCATGCCTGACATCTTTCCTGCATTTTTGACATTTACATCACTGTGGAATTGTGAGCAATTTTTTTCTTTTCCCTCCCTTTTAAGGCCTGTTATTTGCAAATATTGTTCTAATATTGCTCTGGCACTGTCTCCGCGCATTTCCGCGCACAGAATTATTTCGACAACGATACGCTACGTCACCTCTCAAGAGGTACAAACTGCTGACCAGTACAGGAAAAAATGTTACCCTTTAGGTAGAATCTGTAGACATAAATAACACACAAACAACAGCCAATCAGATTTCCCCTGGAGCCTAAGACGGAGGAAAGAGGGTGAATCGGGATATGTCCCTTGGGCAACATCGCTTAGCTGAAGTAATTTGGTCATGATCTCATTCTGTGCTATTTCCTGAGCTCAGCCTCATAATATAGGCCGCCCTTGTTCTGGTTTGGATTTCATAGGCATTTAAATGCCATGCACTTACCATCCACGCCACTTTCTTTCCTCCCTCACTCCCCAAAGTGCACTTCCTGTGTGTAGTAAAGTCTACATGGATTGTACTAACAGTGCTTCCTGTAAGCTTCCCTCCACAAACACACACAGGAGGAAGACGTCATACTGGGAAGGTTCTGTAGCGTTGACAGAGCTGACTGCAGTGGCATAACCAAACTTGAGTGAGCCCCTTTGCAGGGTACTTGAAGGGGCCCCCCTCCAGACTGAATCAGGAGCTCTCAGGCCAGAGTACTGGGCTGAGGAGGCCACCTGCAGGGGCCCTAAGAGACGCCACTGGCTGACTGGAACTTTGGAACATCATTTACGCGGACAGGTACTGCTCAGAAATGTGCACTCTGATAGGGCCTGAGCTCCCAGTACACCTAAGTCTGTGTGTCTCAGGCACCTTTACTCAAATCTTGGCAAGTATTGCTGCTGTTCTTGGCAACACATCAATCAGATAACACTGCATGCGCCTTACATTTCTCATTATGTTCTATTTAGGATCTGACCTTCAGACTTTCATGGTGTTGAACAGTCAAGGCGTTCTCTTGGAGGCTGGTTCTGGGTAGAACACCTAGTTCAGGAGGCACATGTCTCACTCACAAGAACTATGTCCGTGCAGTACTACTGTTCTAAGAAAGCAGTTTTATGGGATTAGATATTTCTGTACATGTACCACGTTACTCTATTTCTTCTGTTTGCTCTGCAGCGGAGTTGCACAGATCAAAAGATACAATTGCAAATTACCATGAAACTCTAGCCAGGAACAGAGGATTTGGTGTACAGTTGCCTTCCTGTCAAGTTCACCCTCTTCTGCAGTAGCCGTGTTTAGCATTGGTTGTGCGATACAGATCATCTTTGTGTCAACAGTTGGTGTGCAGGATTGGGAACAAGAGTTGTGACCACCACAAGCTTTTTATTATACTTCAGTGTCAGGCCCTAAATGGGACAGGTTTGCCCAGACGTGGGTCCTGTGCACACTGTGTCATTGGAAACAAGCTATAACTGACTGAAGAGCCCTAATACATGGAAAATCAGTCTTGGGCTGCTTGTGCTCTAGTGCAGAGAGGACCTGACCTGGCAGTTCAGGCTGGACTGTTCCCATTAGAGCAGGGTCAAGACGGATTTGCAAATGGCTGGGTCCAAACTGAGGTGCACTGTGTGCAAAATAACGATGGACTGGAATGCAGCCCGAGTAAATACCAGTGGCTCAGATTAATTCAAGCATATCATCCATCATTTTTTTGTATACGCAAGTGTGATGCCTTACGTGGGACTAGTATGACCAGATGTGGTCCTAGTGCACACCGTGCCACTGGAACCCTGCTATATCCGAATGATTAGCCCGAATAAGGGTGAAATCAGTCTTGAGTTGCTTGCATTCAAGTTCAGGGAGGGCCTGGCGGTTCCTGCTGGACCGTTCCCATTGGAGCAGGGTCAAGAATGCTTTGCATGTGGCTGGGTCCAAACTGAAGCAGCATGGTGTGCAAAATAACAATGGATTGGGATGCAGCCCAAGTAATTCCAAGTGGCTGAGAATAATTCAAGCATTCCATCCATCACTTTTGTGTATACCTTAGTACCACGATATTGCGGATCAGTGGTGCCTGACTTGCATTATGTCAGGAGGCCTTATAGGTGATGTAAGCACTTCTTGCTCAAGGAACAGTCATTGGGATCGGGACACCTGAAAAATCTATCTGGCTTCTCACAATCTCCGAAGAGGATCTTTGGGTCGTGTTAACTGGTTCTGATCAAATACGAAGGGCCGCAGTGGGAGATAGGCCACTACAGTCTTTCTCCTTTGATTAGTTGCTGGAGTTGAGTGCACAATTCAAAGTGGAGGGGCTCAGAATCTTTGACCTGCCACCAGGAACGATGGAGTTGATGCGAGCTTTGCACCTGCAATAATGTTGTGTTAGAGTTTACTTCTTAAGAGGCTCATATTTGCTTGTGTTGAGCTTGGCAGTGATAGCGAGACTCTGGTGTTGGTCACAGTAGGAAATCTAAGTATGATACTGTAACACAAAGCAAATCTCAGCCTCTGGCATTGATAAGGCACATATCTTGTCCTCAGCCATCAAGGTAAGACCTTTTAAAGTGAGACATCTAAAAATGATGCCTCTTTTCCCCGAATTCCACTACACATGTGTCAGAGGCACTTGAGTAAAAGATGGACACTGGAAGTGCTAAAGGTCTCAGCTTAAATCCCGTCTTGGGGTAGTTGGCCTAAATTCAACCTTCTACTCAGATCGAAGTTAGTCCCAAATATTAGGGCGCCCAACCTGATAAAGGGCATTTTCATTTCTAGGTTGTCACAGCTCTTTGGCAGTCAGCCACAGGGGAGCTGTCACTCTTGTTTGTTCAGTGACTTCCATCAGGCCATGTTGCTGTTTTTTTCTCACTGCAGCAGAGAATGTGGGTTGAACAGGTAGTCAATCTTCTTTGTGTAAAGTGTGCATGTGTAGATGTGTAGTTGACAAATTCATTATTCAGGTGCTGCTCCTGCGATGTCTCTGCCCGACCTGCTCAAACTGGCTCAGTGCTGGCCAATAAAGCAACCCAAGGTCCTTCCTGATACATGAGTGGACATGCATCAAAAAGCAGACACACAAATCAGGCTTCACAGTGGACTATACGAGAGGAAGCAGAGCAGCATACATGTAGGGACAAAGAGAAACAGAATCACTTACTATCACTAAACCTTAGGCAGTGGTGGCTCCTCCTCCAAGGCGGAGGAACATTCCCCCACTGTTCTTTCAGCAGTGCTAAAAAATAAAACCATAATAACAAGACATTATTATCATTTTATTTTTTCTGTGCGGACTCAAAGCCAGGTTAGGGTGGGGCTGGTCTCTCCGATGTCAAAGAGAGGATGAGTGGTTTGCACTCTCTAAGTGCGCATGACGGTTTGGCCGTCATGCACACTTAGCATGTTCTCCACCTGGATGTGTTGAACAATTGGGTGGACACCATGCCCAGCTTCCCAGACACTTCCTGAACTGCCAAACAGGCTGCTCAGACCAATCACAAAACTGCTGTCAAGCCACTTTGTGATTGGCTGTGAGAGTCTGGGTGCCTGGGTGCTTTCTCTCTGTGCTGCCAGTGCCGGGACTTAAGATGGAGGATAGGCGTTCACAGGTAAGTTAATTTTTTTATTTTTTCACCCCCCCCCCTCACTCACCACACCCATTCTGAGGCAGCCGCCACTGACTTTAGGGCTACATACATCCAGGGCAAATCCCATCATGGGGACCTTGCCGCCTCGCCGGTATTCAAGAACTCATGCCCAGTACATACAGTCGCTGAATTAAAGGTTCCCAGTCATGACACATTACACAGAAAAATTAGGAAGAACCACTAGGCAGGTAAAAAGGCCTGTGGACCACTAGTATAATCAGCTACTACCAATTTTAATATGTTTGTAGCCTGCACAACAGGACGTAATCCTCCTCAGAGTAATAGTGTTGTATTAGTCCAGTGGAATTGTCAGTTAGTAATAATTGCTTTAAATAATGGGAAGTGTCAAGAAGTTCTTTGGTTTAAAAAAAAATCTTTTTCTTGGTCTTTACAGGTTATATATAACAACAACGGACATGTAAAGCTTGACGTTCTTTGGATGGTCGTCGCTTCGGGCCTTTGTGATGAGTTCGGCAGTTCTGCTTTGTTTGCCCAGAAGGACTGGCTTACCCGTAACATGTAACACTTATTGTCGCCAATGGCGTTTTTTTTAGTTAGAACATAAAACATGAAACATAAAACACAGAGTAGTAGTGGTTGTTTGTGACAGAAAATGTCACCCAGTTGGCGATTGGGTTATGCTTTGTCTATTGTGGTTTGAAGGAGTCTATGAATTTATCTAGTTTAGACCACATCTCTCTGTTAGGGTGTCTTCCATGTGTGTTTCTGAGAGTGGTGTAGTCTGCCCCTCTGAGGAAGATCACCCAGTTCAGCCACCATTTGAATGTTGCTTTGGTGGTGTTCTTCCAGTTCACGAGTACTATCTTTGCTGCTGAAGTGAGGAGGAAGTCAAGGAGGCTTCTGCCCTCTTGCGTGGGGATGTCTGGTGAAATGTGTGCTGTGACGATTGTGACAAATGTTTGCCTAAGTCTGCAGCCCAGCGTTTTGTTAGTGAAGTCTAACACCTGTTTCCAGAAATTTTTGACTTTTGTACAACTGAAGATAAGGTGTTCTAGGTCCCCTTTCTCTCTGCCGCAATTCCAGCAGGTGTTTTTGTCCCTTAGGCCTATTGAGGCTAGGAATGCTGGTGTCCAATGGGCTTGGTGGAGTAGCCAGAATGTGGTCTGTGCTAATACTGGGGATACCATATTTTTAGACGGTGATGCCCACAATGTTTGTAGTTCCTGTTCTGTCAGTTTGGATTTTGTCTGGGTTTCCCAGTAGGCCGTCTTTTTAGCTTTAAGCTTGGATGTGACAGGTCGGAGTCATTTGTATAGAAGTGAGACTTGGTGCCCTGTCTTATTTATGTTATCCATAAACTGGAAGATGGATGGGGTTTGTCTGTGTAGTTTTGATTTGGATACAGCTGTTTTGATAGCGTACAGTTCTATATCTGGGAGGTTGTGCTTTTCCTTTAGGTTGTTGAAAGTGTATGGCTTTCCTTACGTTTCCAGCTGAGCTGTGAATTGAATGCCTAGCTTTTTCCATGTATTCATGTCTAGTGTTTTGCGCCTGTATTTAATCTTGGGGTTAGACCAGAGTTTTTCCCACTGCGAGTTTTTGATGCTGATTTCTAGGTTGCCGTCTACCTTCAGTAGCGCCTGTTTCGTGATCTTTAGGATTGGGTTGTTGTTGAGTGCTTGTTTGTTGGATGTTAGCAGTGTGAGTGGTTGCAGTACATTGCAAACAGCGTTTAAAGACGAGCGCAAAGCAGGCTTTGCACGCCATTGAGAAATGAAAAAAAGGACTACATACGTTCAACACAAGGATTACCAGGGAGTGCATCTTTTCTCTTTAACAATAAGTTTATCTATGGCCAGCCATGTTGGCGTGTATTTTTGCATAGGGAGCAGCCAGTGCATCCCTTGTCTGGCTATGAAGGCTAGTTGAAACGTTTTCAGATCCGCTAAGTTGAGCCCGCCCAGTGTCTTCCACAGCCGCAGCTTACGGAGGCCTATTCTAGCTTTTTTCCCTCTCCAAATAAATTTGTTGATCATTTGGTCTATTTTCTTGTGGAAGTCTTCTGTCAGGGGCAGGGGGAGCATGTCCGCCAGGTAGTTGATTATGGGGGTTACCATCATTTTGATGGTGTCTATCCTGCCCCACCATGTGATGAACTTTGGTGACTACGTGTCTAGTAGTTCTTTTATTAGGTCTCGTCCTATTAATCGCGCAAGCGATAATTGGATGAGAGTATTGAGGGCAAAACAAGCTCTGAAACCACCAGGCGGATTACATAGAGTGCATGTGCTCGTGAACGCTCTTACCATTTGCTCCCCCAGCCGCCTGCCTCCGAGAGCTTCACTTCAAAGGCATCCGCTCCCCCACCCCCTGCTTCACACTTCACGGCCGCCAGGCCGTGTCTCGCATTTCTCCTCCCCCTCTCCCCACAGCAATGCCAAGAGCTTGTTTCTAAGAACAGACAGCTCAACGAATGGACTCAACTGCGTTTGCCTGCTCATCATGTTCAATAAAACACATTTCAAATGAGGGCATTAACAAAACTGAGAGCAGGTGGCTTTTTCACCTCTTATTGCAGTAGTGACTTATGAGCGGAGCACAATTTGTGCTCTAACAAGTTTTCCATTACACACTTCCACTGCCCGCATAAAATGTAAAACAACACTAACATTTGCGCACATACCTTCCCAGTTATTTTTACACCTTAGGTAGTAGTCGGTTGCAAAAACTAACCCGAAATCAGAAGCAAATGTCATTTACACCGCTGTGGTTTGTGCCCACTATTAACTTCAGTCTGTAAATGAAGCACTAATGCGCAACTTTAGAAAAACCGTTACCAGAATACCTGCCTGACACAAACCTTTTTGTGGAGATGTTTTTGCACCCAGTTTTTAAACTGGGTTAATTACCGCATTAGCATTATTCTGACAACGTAAAAAAAAACCTTCCCTTAGCTTGACGTTCCTTCAGGAATTAAACAAGGGAACCGACCGCACTCCGAGAAAAAATAATACGTTTGATGATAACATTACATCGATAAATGGGAACATGGTGAAAATGCGAAAAAAGACACTAACCACCACCATTTAATGCGTAACAGAAATGAAGCCTCAACAGTGGCCAGACAACAAAGACGTACATAATTCCAGTCATCAAGAAGGAGGTGAAGATTGCTTTATATAGAGCTCGAGCCATTTCTAAGCGCTTCAAATAGCAGGTGCTATTATCATTTCGCCGGCTTCGGTAAAATGGAAGATTAAAAACGTGGCTATTCCAGCAAGCCTACTCCTCCTCCTGAGCCTCCATTCCACAGAGCCCCGTCCCAGAAGCGCCAAGAAACCAATCCGGTGTACGTTGCGCTATATAAATATTTTAACATTAACATTAACATTAACATTAGTAGGCCCTGTTTACAGGTGTGCTCTAGTAATTGCGACGCCAGTGGTTACCAGGAAACTAGCCTATAGCAACCAAGCAGTGCCCGTTGAGCTGGTCTGGAAAATCAATGCATGGGCCAGTTTTATTTTTTTTTTAGCAGTTTTGGGCCGGTTTCATAGCCAGGTGGGTCGTTTTTTACTGTTAATTGCTCCAACATTACCACTTTTTAAAAACTATATACCTTGCTAATGGTGGCTGCTTTTATTTTGGTGCCCGGGACTATTTTTTGTCCTAATCCGACCCTGGTGGTAACCCTTGTTGCGCATTTTTCTCAAATAAAAGTTGTACAATTAGCGCCGCACCCCCCCACCCCCCAATAAATTCCGGCAAGCAACACCTGGCCGACAAAAAAAAGGGACATACGGATTTTGTAGAGATGGGCACGCAAATTCGGTTGTTATGCCCCAGTTCTTGGGAAGTAACTATGTGCTAATTTTCACACCATATATATTCCGATCCCGAGGGGTGTCGGAATAGATCAGGAGCGATAAACATTGCACCCTTTTCCAGGCTCAAGTGGATACTGGCAGTTCTAACTCGTGACCTTGTAAATGTAAATGTAAATGTAGATGTACTTGTATAGCGCACGACTACCCGGAGGCCTCTCGGCGCTTGTACGAATACCGCTGAGGAACCCTTCCTGGCCTTTCCCTGTGAAGTGCCCACTCCTGGTCACCCCGAAGGTGAAGCCAGGCTTCCTAGCGTTGTTGGGGCCGTTGTGGAGATTAAGCTACTTATTGTCCAGAGTTGCAGAGTGGGACTCATGATTAGAATGGGCACTGAGGCGAGAATTATCAGGTCGGAGGAAATTGAGCCCAAGACCCGCCGAGGCCTTCAAATAACCGCATTCCTCATCTGCAAGCACTTAACTCACTGAGTTTCACTCCTGGATGTATAAAAATGAGCTCCACCGTGGCCAAGGTGAGGGCAATCCGAATAAATCTTGTTTGCTTTTCCAATCGAGGAAATGGAAATTCCCCCAATACTGCAGTTTGATTTATGAAGGGCAACCAGAGTCGGTCAACTTTTCTACTAACAGATCATACCTGTTTATCGTTGTGCCAAGAAAGAAAAAAACCTGCTGCAGTAAACAGTGCATTACAAATAATGTTAGTACCTGTCTTCCACAGTGTACGATTACACAGGCGTGTGCGAGTTCAGATCCAGCGTTTGTATGTTTTAACTGTAGATTTACTGTCTCCCATCCAACAGTTGTACACTAGTCCTACCAGAGCACAATTGCCGTTTTATTTTTTCTTTCTTTTCAGTGTGATTCCACTGACAGCACATCTACCATTCTGCACTTCCTGGAAATGGGTCAATGTGCTAGTTATACAGTACTTGTGGTTTCGGACCCACACCCACACACCCCACCCCCCAACACACACACCCCACACACACACAACCCCCACACCCCCACACCCCCACACACACACCCCACACACACAACCCCCCACACACACCCAGACACCCCCACCCCCCACACACCCCCACCCCCACACACAACCCACACACACACACACACACCCACACACAACTCCCCACACACAACCCTACACACACAGCCCTACACACACACCCCACACACACAAAACCCAACACACACCCAGACCCCCATCACACACACACCCACACAAACAATCCCCCACAAAACCCTGCATACACAGCCCCCACACAACCCCACACACACAACCCCACACACACAACTCCACACACACACACAACCCCACCCACACACAACCCCCCACACACAACCCCACCCACACATAACCACCCACACACACAACCCCCCCACACACACAACCCCCCACACACACAACCCACACACCCACACACACACCACACATCCCCCCACACACACACATCACACACACCTACACAAACCACACCCACACAACCCCCCACACACAACTCCACACACACACAACTCCACACACACAACCCTGCACACACAACCACCTATACACACAACCACCCACCCACCCACACACACACCCCCACACACACAACCCCCCCACACACACAACTCCCCACACACACACAACCCCCCACACAACCCCCCCACACACAACCCCCACACACACAATCCCCCCACACAAAACCCCCCACATACAACCCTCGCATACAACCCCCACACACACACCTCCACCCACCCCCACACACACCCCACCCCTCCCACACATCCCCCAAATACAATCTCCCCCACACACACAACCCCCACACACACACAGAAAACCCCACACACACAACCCCACACCCCCCCCACACACACAATGCCCCCCACACACAACCATCTATCTATCTATGGCCCTCACTCTATTTATGGCCCTCAATCTATCTATCACCCTCTCTCTATCTATCTATCTATCTATCTATCTATCTATCTATCTATCTATCTATCTATCTATCTATCTATCTATCTATCGCCCTCACTCTTTCGCCCTCACTTTATCTATCGGCCTCACTTTATCTATCTATCGCCCTCACTCTATTGCCCTCACTCTATCTATCTATCTATCTATCTATCTATCTATCTATCTATCTATCTATCTATCTATCTATCTATCTATCTATCTATCTATCTATCTATCTATCTATCTATCTATCTATCTATCTATCTATCTATCTATCTATCTATCTATCTATCGCCCTCACTCTATCTATCTGTCGCCCTCACTCTATCTATCTGTCGCCCTCACTCTATCAGTCACCCTCACTCTATCTATCGCCCTAACTCTATTGCCCTCACTCTATCTATCGCCCCCACTCTATCTATCTATCTATCTTTCTATCTATCTATCTATCTATCTATCTATCTATCTATCTATCTATCTATCTATCTATCTATCTATCTATCTATCTATCTATCTATCTATCTATCTATCTATCTATCTATCTATCTGTCTATCGCCTTCACTATATCTATCTCTCAATCGCACTCACTCTATCGCCCTCACTCTATCTATCGCCCCTCACTCTATCGCCTTCTCTCTATCTATCTATCGCCCTCACTCTATCAATCTAATTATTGCCCTCACTCTATCTATGGCCCTCACTCTATCTATGGCCCTCACTCTATCTATCTATCACCCTCACTCTATCTATCTATCGCCCTCACTCTATCTATTGCCCTCACTCTATCTATCTATCTATCTATCTATCTATCTATCTATCTATCTATCTATCTATCTATCTATCTATCTATCTATCTATCTATCTATCTATCTATCTATCTATCTATCTATCTATCTATCTGTCGCCCTCACTCTATCAGTCGCCCTCACTCTATCTATCTATCGCCCTAACTCTATTGCCTTCACTCTATCTATCGCCCTGACTCTATCTATCGCCCCCACTCTATCTATCTATCTAGCTATCTATCTATCTATCTATCTATCTATCTATCTATCGCCCTCACTCTATCGCCTTCACTATATCTATCTATTAATTGCCCTCACTCTATCACCCTCACTCTATCTATCGCCCCTCACTCTGTTGCCCTCACTCTATCTATTGCCCTCACTCTATCTTTCACCCTCACTCTATCTATTTATTGCCCTCTATCTATCTATCGCCCTCACTCTATCTATCTATCTATCTATCTATCTATCTATCTATCTATCTATCTATCTATCTATCTATCTATCTATCTATCTATCTATCTATCTATCTATCTATCTATCTATCGCCCTCACTCTATCTATCTATCGCCCTCACTCTATCTGTCTATCTATTGCACTCACTCTATCTATCGCCATCACTCTATCTATCTATCAATCAATCGTCACACACGCAACCCCCCACACACAGAACCCCCCCCCACACACAACCCCCCCAAACACACACAATACCCCCCACACACACAACCATCTGTCTATCTAACTATCACCCTCCTCTATCTATCTATCTATCTATCTATCTATCTATCTATCTATCTATCTATCTATCTATCTATCTATCTATCTATCTATCTATCTATCTACCTATCTATCGCCCTCACTCTATCTATCTATCGCCCTCACTCTATCTATCACCCTCACTCTATCTATCGCCCTCACTCTATCTATCTATCTATAGCCCTCACTCTATCTATCTATCTATCTATCTATCTATCTATCTATCTATCTATCTATCTATCTATCTATCTGTCGCCCTCACTCTATCTATCTGTCGCCCTCACTCTATCAGTCACCCTCACTCTATCTATCGCCCTAACTCTATTGCCCTCACTCTATCTATCGCCCCCACTCTATCTATCTATCTATCTTTCTATCTATCTATCTACCTATCTATCTATCTATCTATCTATCTATCTATCTATCTATCTGTCTATCGCCTTCACTATATCTATCTCTCAATCGCACTCACTCTATCGCCCTCACTCTATCTATCGCCCCTCACTCTATCGCCTTCTCTCTATCTATCTATCGCCCTCACTCTATCAATCTAATTATTGCCCTCACTCTATCTATGGCCCTCACTCTATCTATGGCCCTCACTCTATCTATCTATCACCCTCACTCTATCTATCTATCGCCCTCACTCTATCTATCGCCCTCACTCTATCTATCTATCTATCTATCTATCTATCTATCTATCTATCTATCTATCTATCTATCTATCTATCTATCTATCTATCTATCTATCTATCTGTCGCCCTCACTCTATCAGTCGCCCTCACTCTATCTATCTATCGCCCTAACTCTATTGCCTTCACTCTATCTATCGCCCTGACTCTATCTATCGCCCCCACTCTATCTATCTATCTATCTATCTATCTATCTATCTATCTATCTATCTATCTATCTATCTATCTATCTATCTATCTATCTATCTATCTATCTATTGCCCTCACTCTATCGCCTTCACTATATCTATCTATTAATTGCCCTCACTCTATCACCCTCACTCTATATCGCCCCTCACTCTGTTGCCCTCACTCTATCTATTGCCCTCACTCTATCTTTCACCCTCACTCTATCTATTTATTGCCCTCTATCTATCTATCGCCCTCACTCTATCTATCTATCTATCTATCTATCTATCTATCTATCTATCTATCTATCTATTGCCCTCACTCTATCGCCTTCACTATATCTATCTATTAATTGCCCTCACTCTATCACCCTCACTCTATCTATCGCCCCTCACTCTGTTGCCCTCACTCTATCTATTGCCCTCACTCTATCTTTCACCCTCACTCTATCTATTTATTGCCCTCTATCTATCTATCGCCCTCACTCTATCTATCTATCTATCTATCTATCTATCTATCTATCTATCTATCTATCTATCTATCTATCTATCTATCTATCTATCTATCGCCCTCACTCTATCTATCTATCGCCCTCACTCTATCTGTCTATCTATTGCACTCACTCTATCTATCGCCATCACTCTATCTATCTATCAATCAATCGTCACACACGCAACCCCCCACACACAGAACCCCCCACACACACAACCCCCCAAACACACACAATACCCCCCACACACACAACCATCTGTCTATCTAACTATCACCCTCACTCTATCTATCTATCTATCTATCTACCTATCTAGCGCCCTCACTCTATCTATCTATCGCCCTGACTCTATCTATCGCCCTCACTCTATCTATCGCCCTCACTCTATCTATCTATCTATAGCCCTCACTCTATCTATCTATCTATCTATCTATCTATCTATCTATCTATCTATCTATCTATCTATCTATCTATCTATCTATCTATCTATCTATCTATCTATCTATCGCCCTCACTCTATCGCCTTCACTATATCTATCTATTTATCGCCCTCACTCTATCGCCCTCACTCTATTGCCCTCACTCTATTGCCCTCACTCTATCTATCTATCGCCCTCACTCTATCAACCTATCTATCGCCCTTACTCTATCTATCACCCTCATTATATCTATCTATCACCCTCACTCTATCTATCCATCACCCTCACTCACTCACTCTATCTATCTATCTATCTATCTATCTATCTATCTATCTATCTATCTATCTATCTATCTATCGCCCTCACTCTATCTATCGCCCTCACTCTATCTATCTATTGCCCTTACTCTATCTGTCCATCTATCTGCGCCCTCACTCTATCTGTCTATCTATCGCACGCACTCACTCTGTCTATCGCCATCACTCTATCTATCTATCAATCGATCGCCCTCACTCTAGCTATCTGTCTATCTAACTATCGCCCTCACTCTATCTATCTAGCGCACTCACTCTATTTATCTATCGCCCTCACTCTATCTATCTATCGCCCTCCCTCTATCTATCTATCGCCCTCACTCTATCTATCGCCCTCACTCTATCTATCTATCCCATCTCCACAGCATCACTCCGCACCACAGAATCACTCAGGGGTACCTCAACATCACTCAGGGGCACCACATCATCACTATGCGCTATCACAGCATCACTGAACGCCACAGCATCACTCGTCGCCACCACAACATCACTCAGCGCCACCTCAGCATCGATCTGTGCAACCATTCAGCAACAACTGGTTCAGATATGTTCTCTCGATGTTTCAAGCTTTATTACAAATGTCACAAAAAGATGTTAATGTTTCACTTCTGTTCTTGGATTTTCAACATAATAAAATACACTGAACATAATCTTCACAAAAGTTATTTACAAAAGTTAAAGCTATTGCCATTATAAATTACAATAACTTTTATTTAAGTATTCATTATTTAAAAAAATTAAAAGCCAATGTTATTTATAATATCAATACATCTAAGTCACGTAAATACAACACATATTGCATTACAAATTCTATAGGTGTCACATTTGCGAAAGTTAAAACTATTGGCATTGTAAATGACAAAGCTATTAATTTCGCTGTTTTCAAAACCAACACATAAATAAAATATTTGTCATTTACAATACCAATAGCTCAAACTTTCCTAATGCGAGACCTATTGCATTGCAAATGCTTGTCTTTCTTAGGGTGAGCATCTTGTTCAGTTCCAGGGTACCTCTTAGGCTTCTTTTAAATTGAATGCCCAGATATTTGACAGCCTTTGGTTGCCAAGCTCGACTTGAGTTTCCCATTGCCTCCCTGGTTGTGTGTACGTTGAGTGGCATACATTCTGATTTGTCTTTGTTGAGTTTGTAGCCTGAACGTTTGGCGTAGGTTTCGATTGTGTGCATGAGTGCTGGTATAGAGTGGGCTGGGCTGTTCATTAATATCAGTAGATCGTCCGCGTAGGCGGCGATCATGGCTGTTGTATTGTTGATTGTTATTCCTGTGATGTCTCTGTTTGCTAGGGTGTCTGTGATCAGAGGTTCTAGGGCTAGTAGAAACAGTAGCGGGGATAGCGGGCATCCTTGTCTCGTTCCTCTTTCTAGTTCGAACGGGGCTGACGAGCCTCCGTTTATGACTATTTGTGCTTTTGACTTTTTGTATAGCGGCATGACTTTTTCTTCGTGTACTCGTCCCCTAAGTTGTATGCTTGCATGCATCTCTCAAGGAAGTGCCAGAAAACTCTGTCAAATGCCTTCTCGGTGTCTAGTGTGATTGCGACGGCCGGGCATAGTGAGTTTGAGGAGTGGTCTATGACTTGGCATAGGAGTCTCGTGTTGTCATGCGACATGCAAGATTTCATGTAGCCTACCTGCGTGTTTCCGATCAGCTTGGGTAATATCTTGTTTAGTCTTGTGGCCAGTACTTTTGCGTATATCTTGCAGTCTAGGTTAATTAGTGATATAGGGCGGTAGTTTTTGGGCCATTGTGGGTCTTTACCCTCTTTCCGGATGACTATTATGTTGGCTTGAGCCATTGTTTCTGTTATTGACCCTTCTTCTGCGCAGTTGTTGAACGTTTTGGTCAGAACAGGGAGAAGAAGTTCCTTGAACTTTTTGTAAAAGGGTGCTGTGTAGCCGTCTGGGCCTGGTGCTTTGTTGTCTTTTAGTGAGTTTATGGCTATTGCTATCTCGGTCTCCTTGAAGTCTCGGCCTAGTGTTTCCGCTTCTTCTTTCAGTATCTTGGGTAGTTTGAGTATTTTTAGGTAGTCTGTGGTGCCTGTCTTGTCAATGTTGTTGTCTCGTGTGTATAGGACTTTGTAGAACTCCCTGAAGGTGTGTAGGATTTCTTTGTGGCAGGTATGAGTTTTGTTGTGCTGGTCTGTAATAAAGGATATGCAATGCTGTCTTTGCTTGCATTTGAGGGAAGTCGCTAGTGTCTTCTCTGCCTTGTTTGCTTCGCACAGGTTAATCTGTTTATACTTTCTTATCCATAGCCCAGCTCTCTCACTGAGGATTCTGTTAAATTCGTATTTCTTCCCGGTAAGTGCTAGGAGGAACTCTTTGTTTGTGGTGTTGTCTATATGCTGGGTTTCTAGTTCTTTTATGTCCTTTTCTAGTTTGTCTAGCTGTGATTTTGCTTCCCTGTCCCTCCTGGCCTTGATTTCTATCAGGCTCTCTCTGATGGTTGCCTTTAGGGCCTCCCACAGGCATTTGGGGTCGGTATCTGATGTGCCGTTCTCATTTATATAGTTTTTGATTGCTGTCTCAATCGTATCTTTGTCCTCCTTCTTTGCGGTAGTTATGTTGTTGAACCTCCATCTGCGAGTAATGTGGTCGATATGTCTGCCTGTTAGGTGTAGGTTGATGCAAGAGTGGTCTGAGACGGTTCTTGCTGTGATATCTGTGTGTTCTATTAGGTGCGTATGCGACTTTGAGATGAGAATGTAGTCGATTCTGCTATATGTGTTGTGCGGGTTGGAGTAGAAGGTGTAGTCCCTAGTATCTGGGTGCTGTAGTCTCCATGGGTCTTGTAGCTCGAATCTGTTGCAGATATTTTTAAGGATGTTGTAGGAGGCTAGGGGTCTCGGCTGGGAGCTTGATTGTCTGTCTAGGGTGTGGTCTAGGACTAGGTTGAAATCTCCAGCTAAGATGTTCAAGTTGTGCGTTTATTTTTTTCCAATTTCCTTGTTACCCCCTCCCAGAATGTTGTGTCATCTTTGTTTGGTGCATAAATGTTGGTTACTGATATTGTTTCTTCTCCTCTTTTGAGTTGAGTGCACAGAAGTCTCCCTTCATCATCTTGTTCTACTCTTTCAATTGTTATTTTGGATTTAGAATTCACTATGGTTACTACTCCTCTTTTTTTCCCCACCACTGGAGAGCAGGCTAGTTGGCCTATCCATCTCGCTTTAATCTTATTTGTGTTTTCTAGGGATAGTTTAGTTTCCTGCAAGAGGATGATATCCCCTCTCGTTTTAGCTAGGTAGTCTAATATTTTTTTCCTTTTTACTGGGTGGTTCAGACCCTTAACGTTCAGGGATATAACTTTGAGGTCAGACTGGAGTGTGTCCTTTCTACTCATTGTATATGGGTGTTACTCGCGGATTGCTTGGCTTGTGAGTGCATTGGTAGTTGTTGTGTGTGTAAGATCTGCCTGTGCGAGTGGCTGGTGTACTGCTAGGTGGATCCTGTTTTCTGTCAGAGGATACGTTAAGGTTCTGGTTATTACT
Source organism: Lissotriton vulgaris (assembly GCF_964263255.1). Lineage (NCBI taxonomy): Eukaryota > Metazoa > Chordata > Amphibia > Caudata > Salamandridae > Lissotriton > Lissotriton vulgaris. The sequence continues at coordinate 1,141,854,145 of NC_141695.1, read as the reverse complement.
AACTTGACAAACGTGACGAACATGACGGACAAAACAAACTGGATGCAACAAAGCCCCCCATCCTCTTACCCTACCCTCCCCTCCCCTCCCTCCCCCCCTGCTAAGGTATCGTACTGAAAGCGTGCGACAGCAAGGTCCTCTACCCCCCCAACCCCTGGGACATAGTATAGTCTGGTTATGTTTCTTGTAGCCGAGCGTTCTTTGGGCTACACTCCACCCCCTTCTTTGAGGTTATATCGTTTTGGGTGGACAAGATCCCTCTATAGCCTCGTTGTTAAAAGGATATCTATGTTCTTGGTCGGTCGTCGCTTTCAGTTCAATGTCCTGTACTGGCGTATGTGGTTGTTTCTGCTCTCGAGTTCTCTGTTTTTCGTGTGCTTGTTCTTCACTATGAGCTGATCTTGTGTTGATCTTGTTTTGATCTTAAATAAGGTAGATACGTCGCTTTGTTGTGTTTGCGTATTCTCTTTCGAGACATTACTTTCATGTGCAGTTCATTTAGTGTTGACCATATTTGAGGTAGATATGTTGCTGGTTGTGCTCAGTTTCTTGTAGTTTCCTTAGTTTTCCCTTGTTTTGTGCCACTCCTTTTATGTCCTATTTGCGAGTCTATTCTGCTTCGTTGTCCTGTGAAGCTCTACTTTTCGATGATGTGGACGTCATTTCCATTTCTTGTGGTTCGGATGATGTCAAGTATCGCGATAGGTCTGTAGGGTCATCGAAGATTATCGTTGTTCCTTTGTTGTTTATTCTGAATCTCGTTGGGCCAACGAAAGAGTAGATGATGTTTTTTTTCCTTAGTTTGTCTCTTTGCATCAGGAAGCCCTTTCTAATGTCTACTGTCGTTTTCGAGTAGTCTTGCGTCAGGATGATCTTGTTGCCATCCCATTGCAGGTTCAGGTTTTTCCTCGTAACTCCGAAGATGGCTTCTGTTTGGTGCGAGCGCAAGGGTTTGCATATTATTGGTCTCTGTGTATGTCTATTGCTTTGTTTGTATGCAGGTACTCTGTAGGCTTTGTCCAGCTCAAAAGGGTTTTCGAACTTTAGATTTGTTATTTTTGGTATGAGGTCTTGTAGCATGGCTACACATGAACCTGCCTTGTCCTCTTCTCCTTCTGGTATACCAAGAATTCTTATATTTCTCTTTCTCTGATGGTCTTCGAAATCAGCTGCTTGTCTCTGTAAGTCTGTTGTTGCTTTAGTTATATTTCCCATTGCCTTGCTCGCTAGCTGTGATTTGTCTTCTATGTCGCTCACTCTCTGCTCTACTGTCGATAATCTGTTGTTGGCCGTGTGGATGTCTGCTCTGCATGCCGCTAGTTCAAGTTGTATGGCATCTGTAGTTTTTTTCATTGATGTGGCCAAATCGTGGACTTCGGCAAGTTTTTTGAGTATACTATTGAGTGTGCTGCTGATATCCGATTTCTGTTTGAAGGGAGATTCTGGCTTGCCTTCAGCTTTCGGCTTTTTTTGTTGTTGCGCCACCTTCCCATTGCTTCCTGCCATTTTCCGTAGCCCTCTTTTGCTTTGTAGGAGCTCGAATCTCCTATTGTTTCCCAGTAGTGATGGTAGGGTGGTTTTCTTCTTTTGGCTGTTTGCGCACCCTTTGTTAGGTGTTGGGTATGTTCCTGTGCTTGCTTCGCCTTTCGTCTGTCTTTTCTCTGTTTTGTTAGCTCCCGCGGTTTTTTGCCGCTGTTAAAAAGTTCTGTTGCTGTCTCGCTAGTGTGCCACGCTCTTGTGTCTTTGCTCTGGTTATTTCTTCTCTGTGTTGTGTTTATTTGTATCTTTATAGGAGCGGTGGTGGCTCGCTATCCTTCCCATGTACTTGACCTGGATTGTTTTGTAGGGTGGCTGCCTATTTGGTGGCGGGTCCCCTTTGTAGTGGCGGTGCAGTACCGGGTTGGGCCGTTTGGCCTTACCTTTGGTTATTGTGTTTCCTATTAGGAGTTGTCCGTGGCGTTCCTGCGGTGGTTCTACAGCCGGTTTAAGGAGATCGTGCTGTGGAATGGTGGCGCAGGTTTCGTTTTGATGTTCGCTGGCTGCTTGCAATTTTCCCTTGCTCTCTTTGCTGTTACGACTTAAGATGGCCGCCCCTTAGCTATGGTTTCGTTTTCGCTCTTCGTTCTACACACTACTCGTGGATATGTCAGATGCACTGCCTCTCTTCAGTAGATCAGGTGGTCTAAGGCGGTGGCGTTGTTCGTTTGTCTTTCCGCCTGTTCTTGCTTTCCTCGTAATGCCCGCTTTTATGTGTTGTCTTCCGACTCCGATGTCCACGGCTTTACCAAGATGTCCGCTCTTTAGTGCCCCGGCAGTGGTTTTCCTGTATTTCTGATCACCCCTTAGTATTGCACGGTAGGTCTGACAGCACCTGGGTAGGGTGGCTCTGAGGTCGCTGGAGTAGCTTCCTTCTCCCCCGTTCTTAATCCGCAGCTCACTCGTTCTGTTTACTATTTGTTGTTTTTTTGTTAGGCTGCTTTCTTAAGATGGCCGCCCCCATGAGAGTTAGTTTCAGTTTCGCCCTCCGCGCTCTGTGCCCTGGTAGGTGTCTGATTTTTGTGTGATCTTTTGTTGAGGGAGGACCTCTTTCCTTGGGGGGGAGCGCAGGCACTAACCTTGTTAATAGCGGTTTGCTCCAGCGATGCGAGCCTTCTTTCCTCCGCTCTTTGTTGTCCGGTCGTTGCCTCTAAACCGCCGCCATCTTGTTTGGTCCGCTTCTGCCTTGCGGCTGCTTCCTATTTTACTTCGCTTTTGGTCAACGATTAGGCCAGTCTGCTCATTGCCCTTCTCATTCTGTGCGGGCTGAATTCCGATTGTGTCTATGCTGTTTGGTTCTGGGAGTGGCCCGTGATATTGCGCTGATTTTCTTGGTTGAGTCCCGGGGTGTAGCGGAGCTCCGGACTAGTCGGCTCTTCCCATTGCCGTCCAAGCCACGCCCCCCTGTCAAGAAGTTTCTTATCTCCAACAATATGAAAAATACAAGTTAAGTGTAAGGACCTTTTGAAATTAATGAGAGTACTTATAACAACTCAGAGAGTGCATCCACCACCTTGAAATGCAGTTGCCACGGAAGAAAGACTACAAACTAAAAGCCACTGTGGAAAAATTACAACAAACAATGCAAGAGATCAAGGGTTTTCACCTACATCCGAACACCTGCGTTCCATTGCACCTGCGATGGTAAACTAATTACCATCATGGCCACTTCCTGAAAAGTTGCATAAGAAAGATTGTGCTGGAAAATGGAAACATTTGCATGAGATGATTTGGCAAGGTGTATAGTGAAAAATTAAATATGTTAACTGCCATCCAGAATTATGACTGCCACTGGAACTATGCAATAGGGTGCTTTGAAAATGTATATCAACACTACTTTCGTAGTGAGCAACTACCAAGAGGTACTTTCAGAATATTTTCTACAGCTGATTTCATTTTCCAGCCCATTCCAGCTGCCCCTCTGAATCCATGATCTAGTGGCCAGCCAGAGTGTCCAAGGGCATGGCCTGGACTGGCCTTCTTCGGGGTTTATACTGAGGCCCCAGTTCTACCCTGCTGCATCTACATCCTGCTGTCCTGGCTTTATTCCTGGTGTGCCTGTGCGAGGGGCGCAGCGTCCACGTGTGCCCTCCTAGGCTTGTGTGGCTTGTGTAGGGGACCAGAGAGTTAGACATAAATCTGTTAGGGATTTAATTAGAGATGTCATGTAAAGGAGGATGCTTTTGATTAGCAAAGGGCCAATTAACAAATGGCGGGACAGCTTATCTAGTGAAGTGACACCCTCCGCCCCCACTTCATGATGACTGTTTGCCCTGATGGTGCTCGCACCTCAGGTAGGACTAAGAGTTTCCGAACTGAAAATTACCCTCAGACAATTTCTTCGTTGACTAACGCCACCAGGGCCTCCCCACTGGCTTAACGAAACTTGAGCGGCCCCCTGCAAGGTACGTGGAGGGTCACCCCTCCGGACTCAAGCAGGAGCTCTCCGGCCAGAGGACTGGGCTGAGGGGGCCGCTGAAGTGTGCCTCCCCTCCCCTTCCCCTGGCACCGCGGGAGCTGCAGGGCCTGTGTTACGCCGCTGGGCCTTCCACATAGCACAGTCAAAAGTGTTCAATGTAAATGCCCCGGTTTGCACCCTCACACTGTGTGAGGCTGAAAACCGAGCAAGGACAACTGGTGTAATTTAAATCTACCGTGTCAAAGAGGGGATTCTTGCACTCTGACCCCCACGGTGGGCTCCTGCTCGGGCTCACGGACAGAGCATTACCATGAGGACTCTTAGGTGAGAATGAGATCGGACAGCGGCGGTGCTTCGGGAGTGACGTCCACGGAAGAAGAGAGACCAGACTGCACCTATTGGCAGGCATGCCTGTCTCACGGACCATTTTCCAGGAGAACTATGCAGTGTCGTAAGGCAAAATGACGGGGTCCCCACTGCAGAAGAGGGGGTCACTTGGTCTTCCATATCTGACAGGTATTGGGTGGCCATGGGCTTAATTGAACCCCCTGAAGGATTGAGGGCCCTCTGAGCGGTTGGAAGCCCCAGTACCGCAGGAGAACCAGAGGCCAATGTTTCACCCCTGGATCAGTGCGGACCCCAGATCTGAAGTGAAGGTCCGCACCCTGTAAGAGCAGCTTCACTGGTCACCTGTACTGTGGAGCACTAGTGGTGATGGCTCTATGCTGCTGCCTCAGGGCGGCTTGTACAGATCCTTGACCAAGGTGCTGCTGGTGATTTGCTGTACATCTTGGTCTCACTTGGTTATTGTTCTTACGAACCCCACTAGCATCCGCAAACCTCTGTAGTAATTACCAACCCCACTAGCATCCACGAACCCCCCAAGCATCCGCAAACCCCAATAGCACCCACAAATCTCAGCAACATTCACGAATCCCTGTCAACATTCACGAAACCCCAGTAGCATTCATAACTCCATCCACGAACCCAGGCGCACCTACAAACCCCTGTAGTATTTACAAAATGCAATAGCATTCACAAGACCCTGTTACATCCACGAACCCCAGTAGCATCCACAAACCCCAGTAACATCCACGAACCCTGTAACATCCACGAACCCCAGTAGCATCCACGAACCCCAGTAGGATCCACAAACCCCGTAACATCCACGAACCTCAGTAGCATCCGCAAACCCCAGTAACATCCACGAACCCTGTAACATCCACGAACCCCAGTAGCATCCACGAACCCCAGTAGGATCCACAAACCCCGTAACATCCACGAACCTCAGTAGCATCCGCAAACCCCGTAACATCCACGAACCTAGGTAGCATCCACGAACCCCAGTAGCATTCACAAACCCGTAACATTCACAAACCCCCGTGGCATCCACAAACCCCGTTACATCCACGAACCACAGTAGCATCCACAAACCCCTGTAGTATTTACAAACTCCAATAGCATCCACAAGCCCCTGTAGCATCCACAAATCTCAACATCATCCACGAACCCCTGTCAAAATTCGCGAACCCCAGTAGCATTCATAAATCCCTGTACCATCCACGAATCCAGAAGCATCGACAAACTACAGTAGCATCCACGAACTCAGGCGCACCCACAAACCCCTGTAATATTTACGAACTCCAATAGCATCCACAAGCCCCTGTTACATCCACGAACCCCAGTAGTATCCACTAACTACACTAGCATCCATGAACCCCAGTAGAATCCACAAACCCCGTAACATCCACGAACCCCAGTAGCATCCACAAACCCCAGTAGAATCCACAAACCCCATAACATCCACGAACCTCAGTAGCATCCACAAACCCCAGTAGAATCCACAAACTCCTGTAGTATCCACGAACCCCTGTCACATCCACAAACCCTAGTAGTATCCACGTACCCCAATGGCATCCACAAACCCCAAAAGCATCCACAAACCTAGTCTCCCAAGGGTGTGTATGTCTGTAACCAAGCTGATGTGCACGTACATTTTTACGTGTTCGAATGCCCACTTTGTGAGTTCAGGAGCAGAGTAAATGTAGCAAGAACATTTCGGTGTACAAGTAAAGGAACCATTGCGAGTGGACAATCCCGAAATACAGATGTACGGAAGATGAATAGCTTGATGCTCACACGAAGCAAACATCGGTATTTAAATCAAAGAAATTATGCTGAGTGCAATAAGGAAAATAACCCCAGAGGGAAACATTAATGTATACAATAAGGAAACACGCACACAACAAAGAAGCGGTACGGTGCACTACAAAGAAATACTCCCATCTTACAGCTAGATTCATGAAGCCAAATTGCGATCGAATAGCTGCGAAAAAGCAATTGCGATCGCAATTTGAAGAAAAGGAATTCAAAAAAGTTGAAATCCAAAATTAGCGAAATCGCAATTTTTTTTGCGATATCGCAATTAAATTCGCAGAATCCAGGAAGAAGTCCATTAGCGAATCTGTAATTGTGAGAAACCATGGATTCTGCGAATAAAACTGCGATTTCGCAAATAAATCGCAATCGCAATTCATGAAAAATCGCAAATAGCGAAAAAAAACAAAATCGCATTTTGCGACGCGCATATTAAGGAGAACCCAAACCAGGTGGTAACCAGTAAAAAAAATATTCACATCTGAAATAAACTCTAGCATACTACCAACAGGTGCAGGCTTGACCAAACACACTTAAGGACATGCAGCTGGAGCCTGAGGACTCACACAATGCCAGGACTCTACATGGTGGTCAGGCGGCGAAGGCTACAGCGAGCAGCACGGAACAGACGACGTATCCAGGAGCGGATATTTCGGCAGCGGATCACCCTACTGGGCCAAACCAGGGAGCAAATCTACGCCAAGTACCGGCTAAATGGGGAAATGATCATCATGCTGATCCGGGACCTAGACCCCCTCCTGCAGCACCCAACAAGGAGGACCAATGCCATTCCCACCCATGTGCAGTTATTGTGCAGCCTGCACCTACTGGCCTCCGGAAGCTTCCAGGGTATAGTCGCTGTTGCAGGGGGAATATCCCAGCCCACCATGTCCCGCTGCCTAAGGAGTTTCCTGGAGGCCATGCTGACCCACCTACACCACTACATATCATTCCCCACCAGCCAACAGGACTTGAATGATACCAAGCTGCAATTTTACAATGTAGCACAATTCCCCACATCATAGGATGCATTGACTGTACACACATCCACATCTGCCCACCAGCACAAACGGAATACATGTATCATAACCGCAAGTCCTACCACTCCCTCAATATCCAGATGGTATGCAATGCAAAGACAATCATCACTCCTCAGAAGCGGTCGCTCCTCACGCTGCTACCTGCTCTGACCCAGAAGCTGGTATCGTAGCTCTATACTGCCAAATTGCTCTTTGCTTTAAATCAATAGCGCATAGCTCGCATTACTTCTGCTTTAATTTGTGCCTGATTGATGAATAAATTATCGTAGCGCTATATTGCTGAATAATTTTATCATAGCGCTATACTGCCAAAGTGCGCAATAATCATTAATCAATTTGCTACCTTTGACTGTGTAATCGATTTGTGCCTGATTGTGCTGGTGCCATCTCCATTGCCATTGTGCCCCAATCTTGTCGTGTTAGGCTTTTGGCTTGCTGCCATTTTGTTTGTTTGTTGTTGTGCCTCCCAGCCCAGCTCTCCACCCCGCTCTCGCCTCCCAGCTGCTCCTCCCTCCCACTGAAGTTAGGCTCTACCGTCCTGTTCAGGCGCTGTGACCGTCCTGAGCTCCTCAGAAGCGGTCGCTCCTCACGCTGCTCCCTGCTCTGACCCAGAAGCTGGTATGGTAGCGCTATACTGCCAAATTGCTCTTTGCTTTATATCAATAGCGCATAGCTCGCATTACTTCTGCTTTAATTTGTGCCTGATTGATGAATAAATTATCGTAGCGCTATATTGCTGAATAATTTTATCATAGCGCTATACTGCCAAAGTGCGCAATAATCATTAATCAATTTGCTGCCTTTGATTGTGTAATCGATTTGTGCCTGATTGTGCTGGTGCCATCCCCATTGCCATTGTGCCCCAATCTCGTTGTGTTAGTCTTTTGGCTTGCTGCCATTTTGTTTGTTTGTTGTTGTGCCTCCCAGTCCAGCTCTCCACCCCGCTCCCGCCTCCCAGCTGCTCCTCCCTCGCCCCTCCCCACTCCACTATCCACATATGACAGATGCCTTTACGTGCAGCGTTCACGCGCAGCGGACGCGCCCTATGCGCGCCTAAGGTGCGCCAAAGGTAAGTCCATCTACGCCCGTCCGCGCCTGGACCGCGCCCAGTGCCAGACCCCCTGGCCCCCGCAAAAACCACTCCACCCGCATAAAGTACGACTCTGCATCCCTCTCAGCACTTAACCCCGGCCAACTCCCAAACTGCTACCAAGCCGCCCCAGGACACACCCATGGACCCTTCACCTGCCACTCCTGCAAGTTCGACTGCATCAGGACCCACACCAAATCCACAGACTACAATAAGAGCTCCGACACTAACCACCTAAAGTGCATCCTGCTCAACACCCGCTCGGTCCACAGACACGCCGTTGAACTCTAAAACCTACTCGACACTACATCACCGGATGTCGCCTTTCTTACAGAAACATGGATGAACGCCTCATCAGCACCCGACATCGCCATAGCCATTCCGGACGGCTACAAGATCATCCAAAAGGACCGAACCAACCAAACAGGAGGAGGCATCGCCATCGTCCATAAAAACACCATCCGCATCACGACCAGTTCCGACGACAACCTCACATCCGCTGAACACCTTCACTTCCAGATCCACACCGACCCCAAGACCACACTCAGAGGCACCCTCATCTACAGACCACCAGGACCCCGCACACAGTTCAGCGATGACATCACTGACTTCATCAGCCCACACGCCCTCCCCTCCGAGGACTACATTCTACTGGGAGACCTCAACTACCACCTGGAAAAGAAAAACGACTCCAACACCACCACCCTTCTGGCCAACCTGGCCAACCTCGGACTCAAACAACTTGTCAATACCCCCACCCACTATGCCGGACACACGCTCAACCCAATCTTCACCTCCAGCAAGCACATCTCCTTCAATCACACCACAGCTCTCCACTGGATGGACCACAGCTGCGTTCACTTCAACTACAAAAAGACCACGACCCACAACCCCCCACAACCTATTCCCCAAAGAAACTGGAACAAAATTACTACCGACCAGCTCTTCACATCACTTCACCAAAACCCTCCTGCCAAATCATCGGACCCAAACCAAGCAGCCACCAACCTTACACAATGGATCACCCACAGCACAGACGAACTAGCACCCTTGAAAAACCATCAAATCAAGCAAGGTAACAAAAAAGCCCCCTGGTTCAACAACGACCTTAAGAAATCCAAGAAGTTATGTCGCACCCTCGAGAAAGGCTGGAGAAAAAACCCAACCACTGACAACCTGACCACCTTCAAGAACGCAACCCGCAAACACCACCAACTGTTCCGATCCACCAAAAAATCAGCATTCAAGGATCGACTTGATAACAACGCCCACAACAGCAAGGAACTATTCAACATTGTCAAAGAATTTACCAACCCCACCGCCGGCACCAACGACATCACTCCCTCCCAAGACCTCTGCGACTCCCAAGCCTCTTTCTTCTACAACAAAATCGCCGACATACATAACAGCTTTGAAAACCAGCCCAGGGACCAGTCCACTCCACCCACCTCCGAACCAACACCCCCCTCTAACATCCTTTTTGCCTGGAACCCAATCACCACTGAAGACACCATACGCCTGATGAACTCCATCCACTCAGGATCGCCAACCGACCCATGTCCCCACCACATTTTCAACAAAGCAGACTCCATCATTGCACCCCATCTCCGAGACGTCATCAACTGCTCCCTCAACTCCGCTACCTTCCCGGAAAGCTGGAAACATGCGGAACTCAGCGACCTTCTGAAGAAACCCACAGCAGACCCCACTGAACTTAAGAACTACCGCCCCATATAGCTCCTGCCATTCCCTGCCAAAGTGATTGAGAAAGCCGTCAACAGTCAGCTCGCCGCCTTCCTCGAAACCAACAAATCCCTCGACCCCTCACAGTCCGGCTTCCGAGCCAAACACAGCACCGAAAGTGCACTCATCGCAGCAACAGACGACATCCGAACTCTACTGGACAACGGAGAAACAGCTGCCCTCATCCTACTTGACCTCTCCGCAGCCTTCGACACAGTCTGTCATAACACCCTAATACAACGCCTCAGCAACATCGGAATACAAGGAAAAGCATTGGACTGGATCATCTCGTTCCTCGCCGGAAGAACCCAGAGAGTCCGCCTCCCCCCTTTTAGAACAGAGGCCACAAAGTCATCTGCGGCGTACCACAAGGATCATCACTCAGTTCTACCCTCTTCAACGTACACATGAGTCCCCTCACATCCATCGCACGCCAACACAACCTTAACATCATCTCCTACGCAGACGACACCCAGCTGATCCTCTCCCTCACCAAAGACCCTAACACCGCCAAAACCAACTTACACGAAGGAATGAAAGAAGTAGCCGAGTGGATGAAGAACAGCCGTCTAAAACTGAACTCGGACAAAACGAAAGTCCTCATCTTAGGATCATCCCCCTCCGCCTGGGACGACTCATGGTGGCCACCAGCCCTGGGAACCGCACCCATACCTACGGACTACGCACGTAACCTGCGCTTCATCCTGTACTCCTCCCTCTCGATGACCAAACAAGTCAACGCCGTCTCATCCTCATGCTTCAACATCCTACTCATGCTCAAAAAAATCTTCAGCTGGATCCCCACCGAAACAAGAAAGACAGTCACCCACGCGCTGGTCACAAGCCGACTGGACTACGGAAACACCCTCTACGCCGGAACCACAGCCAAACTACAGAAAAAACTCCAACGCATCCAAAACGCCTCAGCCAGACTCATACTGGACATTCCCCGTCAAGCTCACATTTCCGGTCACCTGAAAGACCTCCACTGGCTCCCCGTCAACAAGAGAATAACGTTCCGTCTCCTCACCCACGCACACAAAGCCCTCTACGACCTAGGACCCTAATGCCTCAACACGCGACTGTCCTTCTACACCCCCACCCGCCAACTACGATCATCCAATCAAGCCCTTGCCGCAATTCCGCGCATACATAGATCCACCATGGGGGGAAGAACCTTCTCCTACTTAGCGGCCAAAACCTGGAATTCTCTCCCCACCCACCTCCGCCTTGTACAGAACCACCTCTCCTTCAGAAAGCAACTTATTCGATAAGTAAAGTACTCAACTCATGCATGACAACATAAATAATGACATGAGTCAGATTAAGTTATTCAGAATTTTAGTAATTGTTACTGCACAATAAACTGGGCATTCTGATAACTGGGAAATGAATGACATATTGCGTCATATGTCTCTTTTAGTCTGTAGGGCATGCTTGTAGCGTCAGCATGTACCCTCACGGTAATGTACAACAGTTCAGTGGCGCCTCCGGTTAGTTGCCCCTGACCTCCTCTCAACGTCCTCCTCCTGATTCTGCTGTGAGGCAGCAGAAGGCCTGCTGCTGCGGTGGGGTGCTACGACCGGTGGAAGGGACTGGCTGTTATGGCTTGATGTAGCCTCACTGGTGTTGTCTGCCCCCCCGCCTGGCCATGGCCGGTAGCCTGCATGCCCTGCATGGCTGTTGAAATGTTCTCCAGGGCTCTCGCGACGTCCTGGCAGCACTGGACCATATGGACCTGCATTGCCAGGGAGCGTCGCAAGAGCTGGGAGGTGGGTTTCCCAATTATATGGTTGGACCGCGTGTACGCCGACAGGCGGGTCAACAGTTGGCGGTGTCTGCGGCGATTGAGATCCCGCTGGCTGGACATTGCCTGTATGTTGGCCTCCAGAGCTGCTGTCATCCTGTCCATACGGTCAGACATATGTGCCACATTACGTGTGGTCTTGTCCAGTTGTAGGTGGATGGCGGCTAGATGTCGGGCCTGGGTCTGGTGCACACGTAGCATCCTGCGCTCAATGGAGAGCCCACCTGCACGCACGTTTCGGCCCCTGCCAGCGCGGGATGTGTTGGTGCGCGGCTCCCTGACCAGTCCGCTTGTCTGGCTCCTCACAGCCGCAGGGCGGCGGGTTCGTTGGCGACCTGCTGCTGGAGTTGCAGGCCCCACTGGTGGCTGTGTGCTGTGTGGTGGTACAGCAGCGCCTGTTGTCACAGGGGTGGTACGGGCCACATGGGCGGGTGGTGGGATGACCGCTATTGCAGCAGCTTGCCCTGATGGTCCGGGCTGTGGGGTATGATGTGTGTCCCCCTCCGTGTCCTCCGTGTTGTCCTCAATCACCAGGGCCTCGCTGTCTGTGCTGGGGACATCAGCGTCACCTGTGATGTAAAGTGGACGTTGATTAGTGACATGTTCCGTACACAGTTAGGCTTGCTACATGCATGCAGACTACCATTCCCTGACTCGCTGCAGGATTGACTCTCACTGGACATGTCAGGCTTAATGGTTCAGGATGGTAATTGTGGGCAGACTACATGTCCCACAATGCAATAGCGCTATAGTGGTGTGCTTTGGCTGCATGATTGGGGTTTGATATGGGATGCACTGGAGTCATGGAAATTGTTAGGGGACAGGGGACAGGGGGTCGCAGTCGCATGGCACTTACCTGCTGTGTTTTGGGTGGGTCGGGAGGAGTCAAGCTGGGTCACACCCACGCAGGCCTGTGGATTGATGGTCTCCTCCACTCGGTCCTCCAGTGGTGTGTTCGGTGGGACAGTGGGCTCCCCTTCACCTGTCACCACTTGCTCCCCCAGCCTCTCAGCAATCTTTTCCTTTGCCCGCCCTCTTAAGTCATACCAGCGCTTTTTCAGCTCGTCCACCGAGCGCTGGGTCACCCCCACGAAGTTCACTTTGGCGCGGATGCGCAGCCATATGCGCCTTTTGTCGGCCTCTGGCACCCTTCGGGAGTCTTTGCCAAATAGCCGGTTGTGGTCCTTTGAAACTCCTTCTATGAGGTGTTCGAGCTCCTGCTCTGAAAACTTGATTTTGCGCTTTCTCCCACTGGTAGAACCTCCTGCTGCATCCTGTGACATGCTTGCCACTGTGGTGTCTCCTGCTGTACTCCTGTAGGAACACTGGAGGGGAGCTCTGACACTGCTGCCTGTACTTCAGCCTCTTACTGCTGAATGAAGGTGGAACTTGCCTACTTCCTGGTTGTGATGTCATCACTGTGCTCAGGATGCGACTTCCTGTTTTTGCGATCTCGCAGTTAGTTATTTGCGATTTCGGTAATTGCGAAATCGCAATTTCAACATGGGTATCGGCGGATTCTGCGAATATTTACCGAACTCTGGGGGCTCGCAATCGGCGATCGCGGCCGGTTGCGAATCGCATTTTTTTATCGCAAATGTTCATGAATGCCGTTCTGCGATTTCTAAATTGCGATTCGCTTTTTCTCGCAATTTAGAAATCGCAGAATTTGACATTGATCAATCTAGCTGTTAGTGTTTTGCCAGAGGCATCCTTTGCCACAGAGCTAGGACACAAGGGAATGTCAGGCTACCTTTAACCCGGTGGATTGGCAGATTAAAATGACTCATCCTAGTTCCGTCCCTCACAGCGACATGATTATTAAGGACCCAAAAGAGCCCCTAACTCATGCCTTCTGTCTTCAGAATTGGACGAGACAAGAGCAGGTCTCTGGGACCACTCTATGGAGGGTAGTGTATTCCATGCCTGAGGTTAAGCTAGTGAAGACTTTTGCACAGACCCAAATTTTGATAGACTTCACTTCCATTCATGCCTTGGTGTCTCCATGCACTATTAAGTGAAGCAGGGTCGGACTGGACTATACGCAAGGCCTCTGGTATTATGCGGTAGGGGAGCACCGAATTATACATCAAGAAAAGGCAAATTATGCGACACAATGCTGTACTTTTTTAATACTATTTATTATTTTTTAATTTTTACACTTGGTAACATTATCTGGGCAAACACCTCACCCCATTAGTGCCAGTTTAGCAACCAAATACAGAAAAAAGCAACCAAAAAAGTCCTGCTTTCAAACATGGCCCACTTTTTTAGTTACCTTATTGCCTAATAAGGCCCACTTTTATTTTGGTGCACGGGCCTATTTCCTGTCTCCGTCCGACCATGGGTGAAAGGCCCACAGTCGTGTCGAAAATAGGGGCTTTTCTAGGGTTAATACGTCCTGATCAGCCTCAGAGTTAGAGTCCTGAGGCTGAGCATCAGGGAGATCAAGAAGTCACCACGTATTCAGCACACATCATCAGGTGCCTCAATGTTCTGTCCAGTGTGGATATCCAAATTCCCCAGAACCCTCAAGTGGTTAGCTATGTTCTCAATACTAATAGGAATGATTTGCTGTCCTCGCTCGCATTTTTGCTCTTTCAAATGTTTTTTTATTTGTTTTATTTTTGTGTGTAACACTTGTAAGGTTGTCTAAGAATTCCATTAGGATGGAGAGGTTAGCAGTCCAGCTGTGACCTTAAAGAGGGGCTTCCACCAAGAAGAGGAGACAGGAAGGGGAAGGACACAAAACAAAGGGATGAACCAAGGCCAGGGCCAGCACAACAGTTCCTCGACAAGGGGCCCAACTGCATATGCCAGGAGCAAGTAAATAAAGGCATGGCCTTTGTTCATGGAAGGTGGGACATAACAACACTAAAAATCCTATTATAGCTGTTTCAAGCAGTATGCAGTGGTGCAAGAAAGGGGGAGGCTGTGGCTTAACGGCTGGGCTCCCAACTTTGGAGCTGGAACCAGGTTCTAGTCTCTGCGTGGACTCAACAGCCTGTGATTCTGGGCAAATCACATAATATCCCCATGCCTTCAAAAAAACAACAAAATAAATCTGACATTTGTAATGTAACTGGTGCTCATGTAAAGTGCTCTAAAACATTGGGGTCGAGTTTGCGCTATATAAAACTGCAAAAAAACTCAAATGAAATGGGTGGTCAACTGATACTGGTAACGTAAACAGTGGCCAAAATGGCAGAGAAGTATGGTGCACAGCAAACCATTAAAGGGTTTAGGAAAAAAATACTTCCTGAATTTCAGGAAGTTCTGTTCAAATACAATATGGACGGGGAGTGGAGACTTAACAATGTGGAGATGCATTTGGTGGGATTGGGTTGTATTGGCATTTATGTAGCGGTTGACGAGGTGCTGAAGCACTTCGGAGTTGGGTAGCACGCTTCTCCATGGGATCCAGGTGTTAGTGATTTATTCAGGGTATGAGTGCTCAGAATAAGGCAGTCTCTTTTCCCTGTTTATCGTGCTGTTCATATTTTCTTGGGGCCCTGAAAGGATGGTGAGCAGGTTCAACAAAGCTCTCATGGGGAAAACACCAGCATTTTCTTTTTCAGGCTCTAATGCAATAATGTCCATATATGAAGTCAGGGGAACACAATTCCGAAAGCGTGGAATGAAATGTCTGCCTCCTGTCAAGAAACAAGTGTGCCGAGACTTTCAGAAGCTTATGTTTCAGGCTCTGGTGGGTTGAAGAATTTCCGGTCCCCTCGGTACAAAGCCCTCTGCCTCCACCGCTCCCACATTCCTCCGTTAATTGTGCATTACATGTCCAATTGCTGCCGCCGCCCTGCCACATGCCTCCCAGCCGCCCCATTCCTCCCTCAAGCCCGCCTGCTGGAATGTTCTACACACTGATTAGACACAGGCTGGTTCCCCTCACTCATTACACTTAAGGTCGGACAACAGAAGCCAGGGGGGCCTGGATCAGACCTAAGGGCATAAACAGAGTCTGAGGCCCACAGACAAGAAACTAAGATAATATCACTGCTGTAATTTTGCAGCCGAAATGACCAAAAACGCAGGAATAAGTAATTGTGGCGTACAGAATTACTGTGGTATTCCAGGTTAACCCCTATGGAATGGGTAATAACATTTAAATTAGTGTTTCTTCACCGATCATGAATGTCACTGCTGAATTCTGAGCTCAATCCTCATGGTCCACTTTGTAAATTCATCACCTGAAACGGTTGCATTTCCTGTAGCACTACATGCAAATGTACAGTATTCCTGGTAATTCCATCTTGGGAGGAAACTCCTGTTTCGACCCAAATCGATATGAAGAGGTCACTCTTAATGACAACCTTTGTAACTCGTTTGTTTCAGTCTCATCACATGACCACTATTGATGCACTGTACATGGAAACCTATATATTGAGTCTTATTTATGTTTTGCGAATAAACATTTTCCAGACTTCAAATGGAAGTGCGGGCAGGCTTTATTTTGATAGTGCCTGATAGCGAATATAGACTGGACCACAAAGGCCTTACTGTGTGTGCAGCAGAGAACAGGATATTAAGTGTAGACATTGTATGAATCCAATTTTACATTCCAAGGATTGCAAAGTTACTGGACTCTCTGCTTTTTTTCCCCGTACAAAGTCATCCAGCTAAAACCTGTCGAAATCTGTACAAAGCAGGTCAGTAATGAAGAAAAACGGTAGATATCAAGTGAAGTAAAAACACATCTGCATGTTGTTTCTCATTTTGACCTGAACTTGGAATGGGCGGTAAAGTTACCCAGAGATAAAAAATGCAGGATGCAGTAATAGATTTTTCAAGGTTGTTTCGTCTACTGGGTATTACTGTGGACTCGGGAGAAGGCTCTCTGTAAGCGCTACTGTGTTGACAGGGGTATATAAATGGGGAGAATGGCGAGACCTGGTTCTCCTTCAATTCCCAACCTCCAGGTATCTAAGTAGAACCAAAAGAAAAATGGCAAATGCCTGATTTAGATTTCCTAATGCACTTGTAGTAAGTGGAAGGGATATCTGTCACATGTGTGATGGAGTACCAGTCCGCCAACCTCTGTCTGGTCAGGCATGGTTCCTGTCCATCCATCAGCACCACAAGTTGTGCCTTGCTACCACTGCTTAACCTTCCAATACAACATATGGGACAACTTTTCACCTCTCCGGGCACTGGTTTTACCAATAAATATTCATGCCAGCGGCCTGTCTGACCAGTTTCATTGGGGCCTGACTCTTTCTATGTATCCAAGAATGGCCTCGGCTCCCCACACAAACTAAAATACAGTGACTTCCTCCCTTTGACATGAAGAGATAAAGTTACACTGAATTTTCATGATTCTGTTTTTATTTACCTCTCACATTTTGCAGCAGCTGAGACTATGGTCTAATTAACTCACTTAGTATTCTACACATCTAAGGAGTCCATCTTCTTAAAGTACCCCCATGGGAGGGTACCGATGAACATCCAGAGCTCCCTGCGGCAACTGTTCCATCCTGACTCATTTAATTTTTCCCATCAAAAACCTCCTGTTGGCAATGTTTTCCACTCACAAGACTACACATGTGGAGCTCTCACAGCATAAGCTTTCTGGCACATTATGTGCGACTACTGGGTAGTGGAAAGTTGGTACAACGTTTCTCCATACCCCTGGAGGTTAGTTCTAGTGACTCCCTATGTAAAACCCAGTGTGTTCATCCTAGTGAGATTTTTTTTGTGTGGTTCATTGCCAATGCTACTTCACAGCCACCACAAGAGACCACATGAGGTTGCCAGATTGCAACAAATGATGTAAATATGACCTTTCTCCTAAATGACAATATGCTATTTTGCTTGGAGCTCAGAAAACACTTCTATCAGTGATGGTGTGATGAGACTGAGTCCACAGTGACAATTATATCCATTGCGGCGTGACCACCTACTCTAGAAACAGTTTCTCGTCAGATCTCCTTATTATGGGGTTACTAGTGTACATAACCCTACTACCATAACTCCAGAGAATGTTCTTCTATGTTGGAGCTATTGTACTGTATTGTATTGCAACATTTATATAGCCGTTACTACCCCTATGTGTAGCACTGAATCTGTTGCCAACATGGTCAACAAGCATTCTAAGCATATAGCGTGGAGGGTTGAAAATTCCAGGTTAACCTGGATTATACTTTGGTGGATGGCTGTATGTCCATGAGGACGATGTAGTGAAATGCTCCCCCAGAGTTAAGGTTGTCTGCCGCCCCTGCAAACATCTCTTAACATTGGCAGGAACCGCCATCATGGCATTACTTTTCAATGTTGTAATGGTTTGATGGACAGATCCGTCAAACACGAAGGCCCTCCATCAAACTTTTACAGCATTTAAACATTTTCAAAACAAAACTCCCAAAGCAGGAGTTTGCTACTGAAAAATGTAAAACTAATGTCCCCCACACCAGGGGATTTTTTAATACAACATGAAATGGAACAATCCCAGTACCATAATGGCATCCTAACTTTGTCCCATCCCAGTTTTGTGGACCCTCCAAACAACCAAACCAAAGTTTCTCAGCTGAAATCAAACCTTCTGACTTATGTTAAAGTTCTACTGGAATCCTGTGCATTAATTATCGGAAGCCCTGCAGATGAATGTGGTAACTTCTAGCATGACAGCAACACAATGCTAAACCCCTGAAGAGCGAAAAACATTTGGCTTCTGATAAACTGGGTGCCACAAACTTGCACTGGTTCAGGGTTGGTCACATAGATTAGCAGATTAACAGCTGGTCGCGTTTTGGACCTATTTTAGCTATTGGAAGTCTTACGTTCCCCTGATTTTTGGCACCTCATTCTCCTTTTAAATTTTGTTAAGTCTCCAATGTATTAGAACAGTGGAATGTTGGAAGCTCCTCTGAACACAACTTAGTAGCTCTGGGTTTATAATGGCTGGGATAAGCCCAGAGCGCAAACATTCCAATGTTTGTCTTCATGTTTCTTCCATTTTAATTTAAAACAGTTGACCCTTATTTGATGGAATGTTCTGATAGCTTTATAGCCCTTCTACCCTGGGCTATACCGGTTGTTAAAGACCTTCTTCCTCATTATAGGCCCTTGCCTGCAGCTCAGGCCTATAATTGGTGCTCAGTGCCTTTAACAACCATTATAGACCTCAGCAGCGGGCTATAAGGCTGAATTAAAGACAGCCCTTTTCAATTAAATGTATGTGAATGAGCACTGATGTTTCCTGAAAGTCAAAACTCCTGGCCTATAACTTTTCTGAGTCCAATTCACAAGCACTATTTTGCTTGATTTCTCTGTCACAGCTATTGAGGGAGGGTAAAGAGAACAACATAGGATTGACCTACCTTTATAAGAAACAGCATCCAGGCACTGGGGCAATGAGGATAAAGCAAAGTTCCAAACTCTGATACCGCCTGTTATCAGCTCCTGCCAACGGACCTGGAAAAAATCCTGACTGTGAAAGGCATTCCTTGCAAAAAGTGGGACATTTACTATTCACCTTTAGACTTGATTATTTTTCGTCTTCTTTTGGAGAGAGAGTAAGTTAATATGTTGCTTCTTCTAGCACACACTCCAAGCTGAATCTTCACTTTGCACTTGGTGAAATCATGGTGTACAAGTATCCTGGAGATAGGATTCAATTTGGGGCCACTGGCTCTTAAAGTCCTCCCAGGTCTGCCAGCTTCTAACGCTGCCTACCAATGTATACGTAATTAAAAGTCCATGCTTTTCTTCAGTGCTTTACAATGTGATTGAGCTGGTATCTCCGGCTCACCGGTGTGATGCACAGGGAGAGGCTTCAATTTGCCCAGAATTACACGATTTAATTAAGGGTTTGGAACAGAGGCTTCCGTCATCCTTGGCTGAAAATCAGTTCAAGTGAAACTCATGAAAATAATAGCATTTTCCGTGAAGGGGTTTTCCAATATTTTGCTGTGTTAAAAGTATTTATTGATTCTTGATTCTTAACTCGCTGATTGTATAGAAATATATGTATATGTTCACTAAATATATCTATTTTTCTGTCAGTATTTTAATATTATTGTCACAGTATTGACTGTAGTGGTATATTTTCAATGTGTTTTTTGTTAGTAAAAAAAAACTTTTATAAGAAAGGAAGCACTTTACATGCAAAATCACAACATTTTGAATCAAGAACATTTGGACAGTTTGGTATGGTGCATTTATTTAGTGTTTTCTAGTGGTGATTGAGAGCAAGATGCCTAGTGCAATGCAAAGTGTCTGCACAGAGTTTCATAAACAATACAAAATAACTAGATTTCACATGAGAAAAAAACAAATGCTAACTTCTTCTTACCACTTTCCTTTCAGGATGCAGTATAAAACTCGAGACAAAGAGAGTGGCTTCTTTGGCACGAGTTATTTAACATATTTTCAAGAAAGTTGAACATTAAAAGGAGTAAGTGTGACATAAAATAATTCAAACTGGAATCTGTGGAAAGACTGTCTGAAGGAATAGAGAGAGACCCCTTATGAAACCAGGGGAATAGGGTGCTACCAAATCGTAGAGTAAAACAATTTCCCTTGGTCAAATGTCTAAAGAATTGAAGCCCAAATATTAATTCTGGACACAGAACTCAATTTGATGCAAACATAAACATTAAACACACTATATGTAAAAAGGTAGACGATTTTATTAAAACAGTATTTTCACAATTCTAAAAAACACATACACAAAGTTTAAAAATAGAGTTTCTCACTCTTTGCATAACTCATTTAAACATTCTAAAATAATGATCCTACAGTGCAAACACAATTTAAGGAAACTTAAATATTGAAAAGAATGTATAAAAAACACCTATAAGTATACTCTAATTTATGCAATGTGCAATAAAACGGGAGGGGAGAGAAGAAAAGACACAGACATTCACAGTTTGTCATATGATAGTGCACATTATATCCCTCTATGTTACTCAAACCCAGACTTGTCTTCCTTTCAATATTCGTGGGGTGAGTTAGGTTGTTAAATTGTGCAAAAAATGGGCGTCGACGCGTTTCGATGGACTCATAGGATGTGTATGTGTTTTTTAGAATTGTGAAAATACTGTTTTAATAAAATCGTCTACCTTTTTACATATAGTGTGTTTAATGTTTATGTTTGCATCAAATTGAGTTCTGTGTCCAGAATTAATATTTGGGCTTCAATTCTTTAGACATTTGACCAAGGGAAATTGTTTTACTCTACGATCTGTGGAAAGACCCCAGCAAAGGCATAAAATAGGTAGCATAGAAGTCTATTCACAAGATCAAGTTCCACTGTATTTACTAGGTGCGCACAGGAAGTGACAATTTCTAAACCATAGGATGGGTAGTACTGTGCTCGAAAACACACCCTCTAGTCTACAAGCAGGCAAGCAGGCCCCATCAAGTCAGTGGAAGAATTTTCGGGCCTGCGCTAGAACAGAAAACATGAAAAAAACACGCTGCATAGGAGAGCTTTGTAGGGATGAGAAAAGGTTTCAGGAAATAAGCACAAGAGGCATGAAAGGGATCCATTAAAATACAGCAAAATTAGAATGTCGATTAGCAGTGGGGTGGCAGCCAGAAGGAAAGCTGAACTGGGGGAGGTATGTCTAATCGAACCTAAAATTCGCTAATGCAAAATAGCACCGGCGAGCTGGAAGCCCTCTCGAGTAATATTAGATTGGTCTTACATCGGCTTAATTTCATGAATACCACTTCGGTGACTTCATTTTACTAAATTCATAGGATAGTGAAAGATCGTTCACCCCCCTTCATGAAACCACCTACGGATTTGACCTCGCTTATCCTCGGGCCTGGCAACACTAGGTAGCATTTAAAAGTTTAAATAGTTATTCAAAAGTCGAGGCAACAACATGTTGCTAAAACTACAACTGCAAACAATTACAAACACCCAGACTCTATGGGCAACACTTTTTAAGGCATCATATTTATTAGTTTGTGTGAGGTTTTTCGATTTGGAGCCTCGAAGCAGATGGTCCTTGATTGTTGCATAAGCAAAGGGTTGATTTAGGGAGTCTGGAGGGGTGGCGGGAGTCGGCATAGCAGAAGAGGGTAAGGTTGGTGTCAGTTGTCGGATGCGGATGGATCAGGTGTCTCGAGTTTCAAATTAGCCTCCGGATTCCATTCCAGCAGCAACTGTGGGTGTGGGTTGTGGCACCCTCGCGCCCACCCCGACAAGTGTCCCCAGGCCTCCCTGCTGACAGGCAGGGCTCTCTTACACGCGCGAGGGCACACCCCGGCATGTGTCCCCCAGTTACCTCACCCACAGGCCGTTATCTCGTTTCATTAACAGCTGTCCCTGAGCACAGGAGGTGCGCCGTTTATGGCGCAGTTATCGCGGCTGTAAATCTGTGACGTGATTTGTTATTCGTGGAATATTCTGTCATTTTTATGAGAGCGGCTGTTGGAGAAGAGCGAAGTTAAGTCAAGATAGCCGATTGAATGGCTTTAAGAGTGAGTGGAAAATTTGCCTACAGGTACGGCCTGTATGGTGAAAGTTTAATGAGCTGTAGTTGACCGGGCCTGTTTCCTACAGACATGACATATTTTAATGTCCCAGCTGGTACAAACTTGAGGAGTATCACATAAAGCTGACCTTTTCCTCTCATCAGTGCATGAAAACTTAGTACTGTAAATATAAGAAGAAAGCAATATAAAAAGTGTTCCTGAGCATCCGTGCTCATTGAACCCTGATTGACAATTAAAGTAAACAAAGACAGAAAGGTCATTTTTAAAATGAAGCAAACACAAGGAGATGATGGACGGAGCGCTGAAACTTTTCAGACACTCACCCCCAGTCACAGATCTGGGTTGAATCCATCATATTCTTTAGCTCACTTCACCACCCCAGTTCAGACACAGTTATATGCAAATCAGTCTTGGCCCCGTGCCTCATGGGAACAGTCCAGCCCGAACTGTCATGCCACGTCTTCCCTGAACCGCAAACAAGCATCCTGGGACCGGTTTCGGGGTAACACCCCATATCAGCCAGGCTTTCTTGAATCCAGTGGCAAAGTGAGCAAAGGCCCACGTTTGGGCATACCCTGCCAACTTAGGGCAAACAAAGCAAACACTGTCACCTCAATTGGGATGGGTATGCCTAGATTTGGGTCCCGTGCTCTCCCTGGCACTGGGGTCAAGCTATTCTGGCTGATGAGGGGTAAAACCCCGAAACCCGTCCTAGGATACTTGTTTCCAGTTCAGGGATGACCTGGCCTGGCTGTTCTGGCTCGACTGTTCCCATTGGGTACAGGGTCAAGACTGGTTTGCATACGACTGGGTTCAAACTGGAATGGCATGGGGAGCAAAAAACGATGGATTTAGACCCAGATATCTGTACTGGGGGTGAAAGTCTGACTTTGTTCGGCATTCTGTACATAAATTGTACTGTTTGCATTTTTAAAATGAATGCAGGGAATTTTATATGAAGTTCTATTTAGGTATTATGTCCAGGCCTTTGAAGAAATCTAAAATGTGAACAAATGGTCGGCACTTCTTTTCTGGAAAGATGGTAACCCTGGCTATGATAGAGACAGCCACATGAGGACTGACACTTACCTGGGTTTCCTGATCTTCAGAGGTACTGGACCATCAGGATATTTCCCATTGTAGTTCAGACCAATCTTTGTGCAACATCTTAAGCCATGGGTACTCACAAACTTTCTCTCGGGGGCCAAATTTACAGTGTGGTTTGTGGCCGAGGGCCGCACCGGTGGGGGTGGGGTCAGTGGGGGAGGGGGCGGGGCTCAAGCAACAACAAAAAACTGGTACCACGAGGTGGATCACTGGTCCCTGCAGCGGACGCCTTCGTCCACTGAGCCACCAGACCCGACATACACACATCTCTCTCTCTCTCATTCTTTCTCAGTCTCTCTCTCTCTCTCTATCTCTCTCTCTCTCTCTCTCTCTCTCTCTCTCTCTCTCTCTCTCTCTGTCTCCCTTCCCCTCTCTTTCCCTCTTCCTCCCTCTCTCTACCTCTCTCTCCCTCTGTCTCTCTGTCTCCGTCTGTCTCGCTCCCTCTCACTCCCGCTCTTCCTCTGTCTCACTCACTCTGACTGTCTCACTCCCTCTGTCTCACTCACTCTGACTGTCTCACTCTCTCTCTTTCTCTGTCTCTCTGTTTCCCTCTCACTGTTACCCTCTCCCTCTCTCTGTTACCCTCTCCCTCTCTGTTTCCCTCTCCTCACTCTATTTCCCTCTCCCTCTCTCTCCTTCCCTCTCCCTCCTTCCCTGTCTCCCTCTGTCTCCTTCCCTCTCCCTCCTTCCCTCTGTCTCCCGCTCTCTCCTTCCCCCTCCCTCACTCCGTCTCCCTCCCTCGCTCTGTCTCCCTCCCTTGCTCTGTCTCCCTCCCTCGCTCTGTCTCCCTCCCTCGCTCTCCCTCTTTCTGCCTCTGCCTCCCTCCCTCTCCCTCTGTCTGCCTCTGTCTCCCTCCCTTGCTCTCCCTCGCTCTCCCTCTGTCTCCCTCCCTTGCTCTCCCTCGCTCTCCCTCTGTCTGGGTCTCCCTCGCTCTCCCTTTGTCTCCCTCCCTCGCTCTCCCTCTGTCTGCCTCTGTCTCCCTCCCTCGCTCTCCATCACTCTCCCTCGCTCTCCATCTGTCTGCCTCTCCCTCGCTCTTCCTCTGTCTGCCTCTCCCTCGCTCTTCCTCTGTCTGCCTCTCCCTCGCTCTAACCCCGTCTGCCTCTGTCTCGCTCCCTTGGCCTCTGTTTCCCTCCCTCGCTCTCCCTTGCTCTCCCTCTGTCTACTTCTCCCTCGCTCTCCCTCTGTCTGGCTCTCCCTCTGTCTGTCTCTCTCCCTCTATCTGCCTCTGTCTCCCTCCCTCGCTCTCCCTCAGGGAGGGAGATGTGTGTCTGTCCTAAGCCCCCCAACACGGACCCCAGTGTATGTCAGGGGAAAGGAGACGTGTATCTGTCCTAAGGCCCAGCCCAATGGTTTGGTGCCCAACCCGTCAAACCTTAACTGAGACCCTTAATTAAAACTCATTAGCCCCATCTAGACTAAGGATCAAACTCAAATTTCTCTCCATTTATAGACATTTTAATATATCATATATTTGCTTTTGTCTTCCCTTAAAAACGTGTGCCATTTCTTGGAACACTTTTTCCCTTTTTAAATAGTGTTTCATTTTCCATTTTCTTCCAGATACAAACAGAATGACAAACCCTTCTATGCCAACCTAATAACATGACGTGACTGACTCCGCCCGTCTCATTTGATTTCCAGATAGGACCTAAACAGAGAAAATAGTCAGTGCATGTCTATAACAAAAACAGTGCGGCTGAGTTGTCATTTATCAGTAAAAACCGAGAAGGTGTTAAAGGTGAGACGATATATAATGTTGCTGCATACATCTGCCTTTCTGCACTTTTAAAATGCAGTGACCAGCCTAGTAGTCTTTCTTCAATGTTTAGCTGCACAAGTGTGGCTGACGCTGGCCCAGCCCCGTCGGCCTTACAGGGCCTCACTCGTCCAAAGCCCTCATTCCCTTAAAGATGCAAGGCTGACCTGTGACTGGTGCTACCCTAGCTCCCCCTGACTTTCAAATGAATTGCCCGGAAGCTGTCAGCCCAGGCACACACACACACAGCAGCATCGAGCAATTAACAGGTCTCTAAAAGACCATTCCCATGTTAATGAGCTTTGTTCACCTCGTAGGCCCCTGCAGCTCCACGGAATCGCCCGGCCCCCACAGAGCAGCAGTCTCTTGACTCGCGCTGCCGCAGGGGTGTTTGCTGACACTATGAAAAAATATATATATATTAAAACACGGAAGGATGTTTGGACGGTCCGCGGGTTGGCAGGGAAGGCTTGCCGGGCCGCCAACGGCCCGCGGGCCGTACTATGAGTACCCCAGTCTTAAGTCATGTTAGGCGAACGGTGTGTAGGGAGAAGCAGTGCTTAATTTGTACTGGTGGTTATTTGTATTTGTGTGTGCAGTGAGGCTGGGTCGTACTAGGAAAAAAATTAGTCCCAGGCAACAAAATAAAAGTCGCCCCCATTAGCGAAGCAGATAGCTAAAAAGTTGTAAAATCAATAGTGAAAACCGGCCCACCTGGCCATAAAATCAGTCCACTACTGCTAAAAAATCGGCCCACACACATATCTATCAAACCAGCCCATTGGGCACTGCCCAATTGTCCTGAGGTCTTAGAATGATATAAGATTTTATTAAGGACAAAGATAATTAGAACTGTCATGTGGTCACATTTAGGCCCGGGCAGGAACACTTCCTTTTTACATGCTCACCTTTAAACTTGACATTTTTTCTTAAACGTTAACACATAACAGACTTTTTGCTTGTGCATTTGTACAGATAATGTTCAATGAAATAACTTTGCTTACATTTATACATCTTCGTAGGCACATTATCAGTGCCTTGAAAATGCTGTACAAAAACAAAAATTCACTGTGCAAAATGATGCTGTTTATTATTGTTCACTCAGTGACAGCTTTGTAGGGTAGACTTAATAATTGCAGCTGGAATGGAACTTCAGCATTATTACATGGGTAATGTTTATTATATAAATGATATCACTCCTTTGTTTAGTTAGAGGAGCATTTGAGGTTGCCCCATGCCGCAATTCCTGCCCACCTGATTCCTGTTTAGCTCCTGTGAGGGATGAAACCCAGCTCTCCACAAAGACGGGCCCCCTGATGACACTTATCCACAGATAACAGGGAACTGAGATCACCCTACAGGAATTCTGGCAGATTCACCTACCTTAGGCACACTAAGATAGGTAGCGCTAGGTAGGAGTACAAAATATAACAGTACTTACATGCGAGCATATCTTCTCTGTAACAGCACAATGGTTGAATTGTTTATCTTCTTCACCATTATTTTAATGCTGACCACACTGTTCTGTTTCCTTCTATTGATTATTGCAGCTCACGTATTTTACCCAGGAATCATAATACTTCAATAAATATTGAAACGCTTTGTTGTATATTTCATGTGTATCTCTTTAGGTGTGCATGAGTTACCAAATGAAAGGGTTTCTACATCTGTTACCATGATTTCCTTGGGGAATCATGGTTGTGATGTTCTGAGGTTGCACATTCCACCTGTTACCTTATCAGGTTAGTGTTACAGATGGTGCACTGTGACGTTTATGTTGTCCAACAAATTTATTTATTTATTTATTTATTTATTGTCATTTTTAAAGCGCGGCGAATACCCGTAGGCGTCTCGGCGCTGGCTAAGGGCAAAGGTCATCATCCAGGAGAACCAACGAAACCTTACTAACTATTGGTCAAACAACCAAGTCTTAAGTTGTTTGCGGAAAATTAGCAGGGATGGACTAGTCTTGATGTGAGGGGGTAGGGAATTCCAGAGTTTTGGGGCGGCCACCAGAAAGCGTCTATCGCCCCAGGTGACTGTTCTAGTACGAGGTACTACTAGATCAGAGTTCTTCAATCTGTGGGGCGCGCCCCCCTGAGGGGGCACGCCACCGTCTCAGGGGGGGGCGCGTAGTCCGCCGTAAATCTCACCTTTGTCCTCTACCGATTAAAGAAACAGACGGCAGAGTGAAGCTGCAGGGGCCCCGGAAAACTATTAAAGCCTCATTAACAATACGAGATTTCTCTTTCAGCCATGTAATCGCTGTAAAGGGACTAAGCACAGGTGTAAATGAAACGTAATTATTGTGGGAGGGTGCAGCACTGATAAAGGGTTTAAACTGCCCTTCTGAAGACAAAGGTGAACCATATGGTTGGAGAGGGGATAGAGCCGCTTATATATCTGAAAACAAATGTGTGCAGGGGCCTCTGTTCATCTCTGCAGCGTGCGGGCTCTGTTTCACATCAAAATGCAATTAATCTCATAACATGTTGCAGAGGCCTCCTAGGGACTCCTTGAGCAGATCTTTCCTGAGAAGTTTGCATGGAGTGCAGGTTTCAGCTTTAGGCCGAATTTCACTGCGCATCTTTATTTTTCTTGTTTTATTTAATTTGCACAGGCCTGCTTGGCAACACCCCTGACAGTTATTTTTTTTGCTTGTGCCTCAGTCATGATCATCTTCAGAGCTGCCGCCTGTCTGCCCTGTAACAGCTGAGAACTGTACATTACATAGCAGTCTGTCTTCTCACTGACAGTAAGCTGTGTTAGTAGTTGCTTGCACTAACCTGTTTTGGGTCAGGTGACTGTGAGAGCCACTGTGGTGCTTGCCAACGTAACTTTTCAGCGCGCAAAGCAACACAGAGTCAAAAGAGCATGCCGGGTAGCTCTGTGTGACAGGCTGCAACTAGTGTGATGGGGCCACCAGCGGGGCTTGGCAAGCAGTGGGCAATATTCAGGACCGGGGTGCACCGCTCAGTAATACAGCTTGTGGTTTATGATGTGACTCGTCTTAGAGTTCCTTGTTGCTCTCATGGGTGTCATTTCCGATATGTATGTTTCCCTCGTCTTCACTGTTTGAGTTCGCTTGCGAGAAATTGTCACTCATAGTCCTTGAAATGTCACTCATAATTACACTGAAATTAAGAAAATGTCACACATAGCAATCTGAAACCTTGGCAGCTATGTTTGGGGGGGGGGCTATCCTGGTTAATTCCTACAGCTGAAATGCTTTATCTGCAGTGGGAGGCAAGGAGCACCCTTCTCTAAAACTGAAAGCAACTATTTTGCAACTATTTACTGCAAGTGTCTGGGAATGTACCCTGCATTCAGACAACTTGCTCCTCATTCTCGCCCTTCACTTTCATGCTCACCCTGCACTCACAGCGATAACAATTCCCTCATACTGACCCCCATGCACTCACACCATTCACCCTGCACTCAGTGATCACGCTGCTCTCACAATGCACTTGCGCGGTTTTCCCTGTACCTCAACCTGCAGCCACACAAGCACACTACCCACCCTGCACTCATGTGACACTTCACTCACCTGTCCCCCTCGCTGCTCAATCTGCAATCTCACTTAAACAAGCCCATCACTAACCATGCATTCATTAGTCCTACTCTGCACTAACATGCACACCCAAATTCATATGGCCACCTCACTCACCCTGCATTCACTCCACGTACCCTACTCTCACACTGTCGCATACCTCACTGTGCACTCACATGAGCACTCCTGCCACCCTCACAGCACAGAGGGTTAATGTGCCTTCTACAAAGAAGGTGTACCATGCAGATCAAAGAACTGAGGGGCATATGTTCAAGGAAGTTGCGGAGTGAGGCGTTTAGCAGTCATGGGTTAAAGCCTCTCTCCGCCACTTCAGAAACGGAAGGCTGCACCATATTTACAACAATAAGGTGCAGCCTTGCGTTTCCCCTTAGCAGTGTAGTGCCAGCGCAGACACCTTAGCACCATAGTTCAAGGGTGTCTGGGTGCAGGGAAAATATTGTTTATGTTCAGGAGGGGGACCTTCCTGTACATAAACAATCTTTAAATGCCATTTGTCTCACTTCCATGTGTGCTGCTTAATGCAGCACACACAGAAATCACAAAATTGATTTTTTTTAAAAGAGTACAAATAAAAGGCATTTTGCTTTTTCCATGTGTGCTGCACAAGGCAGCACACATGGATTAATGAAAAATGAGGAGAAATAATGCATTTCTCCTACTTTCACCAGCTTAAGACCAGGTTTTCCCTGTTCTTAATTTTAACGCTGCCTCACTTTTACGCTGCCCTTGTAAATAGGGCGCAACATCAAAATCAGTGCCTGTTGCAGTGGAACGCCCACTGCAACACCCACTGCCCTCCATTTCACGCTAAGCATAGTATGAAAGAGGGCGATATTTACAAGGCAGCGTTAAGCCAAGTTAAGTGGCTTAACTCTGCCGTGTAAATACGGCAATGCCCCTATCACCAGCACAACATCGTAAAAAGTGATGGTGTGGTGTCCATAGGTGCTTGTACATATGCCCCTGAGTATGATGAAACTATGAGTAGCACTATAAAAAAAATTATATGTTTGCCAGAAAGGTGCTATAGAGAGATGAGGTGCATTGTTGGTGAGTGGTAGTGAGGGAATTCATGGAGAAGGAGGAAACACTCATTGCTTTGAACATTATTTGCTGGATATGGCCAGGGATATGCGGGTGGCGGTCAATTATGTAGTGTACCAGATTCCAGAAATTTCTGTCAGGTGGTGGGGGGGCCCGACATTTACAAAAATTTAGCTGGGGGGGCTCAACCTTCAAAAGTTTGAAGACCTCTGTACTAGATGATTGTGATGGGTGGAGCGGAGAGCACGAGTTAGTATGTAACGTACAAGATTATGTATAAGAAAGTGGGGGCCTTGATTGTTAAGAGCCTTGTAAACAATGCACAGCGATTTGAACTTGATACGACTGCGTATCGGAAGCCAGTGAAGTTTCCTGATGGTGTTGGAGATAGGTGCAGATTTGGGAAGTCCCGAAAGCAGCCGGGCTGCTGCGTTTTGAATTGACTGCATCTTGTTTGTCACTCGATTTTGGGCATGCAGGAAGAGGGCATTGCAATAATCCAAGGCGGACAACACCAATGAACTGATCAGAGTTTTCCTGACTGAATCCGGTAGAAAAGGTAGAATTTTCCTTATCATTTTAAGTTTCATGTGAGCCGTGGCTGCAATTTTGTTAGCATGCGCCATGAAGTTGAGACCCACATCAAAGGTGACGCCGAGATTCCTAACTTTAGGAGCTGGGCTAGGAGGTGTTCCAAAAGATGTAGGCCACCAAACTGATGACCAGCCCGGAGAAAGGTGACCAAAAATGACCACTTCGGTCTTTTCTGAATTAAGCTTCAGACAATTGGTGGCCATCCAGTCACCTATGGCCACCATCCCTCTTGTGAAGCGTGTGGCCACCTCCTCACCTTCTCCCTTAATAGCCAATACCAATTGGGTGTCATCGGCATAGGAGGTTAGGCTCATCCCAAATGCTTTGATGACAATAGCAAGGTCCGACACATAGATATTAAACAGTGTCGGACTTAGGGATGAGCCTTGCGGAACCCCACAAGGCAGCGACACCTTAGAGGATCGATATGGTCCTAGGGATACCGCCTGCGTTCTGTTAGCCAGAAATGACACAAGTAGATCCAGCGCCGTTTTCTGAACCCCCATCCGTCTGACATGGTCGGCCAAGATCTTGTGGTTGACCGTGTCGAAGGCCGCAGAGAGGTCCAGCATGACCAGAACTGCTGTCCCCCCCTGAAACCGTATGGCTCTAATGTCATCAGCCGCTTTGAGGAGGGCGGTTTCCGTGCCATGGCATTTACGGAAACCGAACTGGGTGTTATCGAGCAGTTGATATTGCTCTACAAAGTCCGACAGCTGCTGATTCATGGCTTTTTCTACGACTTTGGCCAAAAATGGGAGACTAGCAATAGGCCTATAGTTTTTCAGGTCGTCTTTATTAAGGTTGGCTTGTTTTAATAAAGGTTTTACCAGCGTATATTTCAGTGAATCAGGAAAAATCCCGGAACTGAACATAGCGTTGCAGACCGAAGTGATGGACGGAATCAATGTGTCCATAACTGGGGCAAGAACTTTAAGCGGGCAGGGATCCAGTGCTGAACCGGTTTTAATTCTAGAGATAATGATCTTCGTCTGGTCTATTGAGAGGGCAGTAAAGCGTGCCAGCGAGTTCTCCAGCGGGGGAAGGGAACGAAGGGAATTCTCCAGCGGGGGAAGGGAAGGGGACCGATAACCGGTTTGAGTGTTCAGGGCAAAGGCCTGATAAATGTCATTTACCTTTGTAAAGAAAAAATTGGATAGAGCATCGCAAAGATGTTGTGAGGGGGGAGGTGAGAGATCCTGCATGCTGCCAGAGAGGATTTTAGTGATGTTAAATAACTCTTTGCTTGAGTTTTTTGCCTTTTCAATTTGTTCGGCATAATAGGTTCTTTTCGCCTCTGCAATCATCTGTTTATACCGGGCGAGTGATTCCTTGTATATTATTTTGCTCTCGGTGTCGTACAGCTTTCGCCAATGTCTTTCCCTGTGTTTATTAAGTTGTTTCTGCTTTTTTAATTCCTCGGAGAACCACGGTGCGCTAGGGGAATGCACAGTTTTAGTGAGAAAGTATAAGCCATATGACAGGACCAGCAGCCTGCATGACCTTTAGCAGGTTAGCGGAATTCTACCTGCATTCTCATAACCAAGAGGTCACAGACAACCACTTAATATTTTTTTTTCAAACATTTCAGGTTAAAAGGTACTCATCACACTCATTATTATGCCCTTTCCAGAGGATAGGATTTGAATTGCATACTTGACCTCATTCACCTCATTGGGTGCCCCAGCTCCTATACGCCCCAGAGACCCACGTAAATCCTGATTCTGGCCGAAAGTTTACACATGTCTGTCAAATGTCTGTTGTAATGAATACAGACAGAAGCAGAACTTTGGAAAAACCTGATAGAATCGAGCTATTTGCAACTGCAAAAACGCTATATTAAATGTACAGAAGACAAAATGTGATTTGGTAACTTTTTACTGAATCGCAATTTGCATTTGCCGATCGGTTTTTGGAAGGGGTGTGTTTAGGACGTCCCTTCCAAATACTTAATCGGTATGATATACGAATTCCGGTCGCAAAACAGTAATACTGTATCACCGGTTTAAAAGTGAGGGTAACGCATTCACAAATGGGATTAAAAAAGGATTTTTTTAAGAGCAGGCCGTGGTCCAAGAAGCCTAAACATTTCATTTTTTTTCTTTAAGCGCATCAGGAAAACGGGATGCAGTTAAAATAAAAGATTGCTTTGTTAAAAAGCTATTATAGACATGGTGGCCTGCTGACCCAAGCGGGACACCATCCCTGTGATGGCGGCGTTTCCTAACGGGTAGCAAATTGCATCCTACCTCATTAATATTCCTGAGGTAGGTTGATTGGCGACCTACTAGGAATCGCTATTTGGAAATACAATTCATACATTAGGAATACCGATTTACTAATTGCTATTCTGAGATAATCGCAATTAGGAAATCGGTATTCCTAATGCTTGTACTTCTGGCCTTTAATCCCACAGTATGGCTCCTTTAGATCCTCTACTATCAGGAATATTTTATTTTTGTGAGGTCAAGTTCCACCAATGACCTCCATCATCCTAACATTCAAGTATCAGCTTTAAGTCCATCAATAGGACCTCTTGAGATACAGTTGCACCGCGATGCTTGTTTAGATTCTGAAATGTGGCCAAAAAACGTAGGTCTAAAATCATATTCAGAATGGCCACAGAGATTTCAAGATAATTCTCCCTTTGGAAAGACATATACTTCTATCTAATGCATACTTTTACAACTTTCAGATCACTTATTTTCTATCTGCTAATCTTTCCACTGTGCTGTAGTCTGATGAGAAAATGTAGCTAACAAGTCAGGTTTCAATTTTATAGATTTAGTAGGGAAAGCCACACTTTTCTATTTCCGTTAATCACCAGTGTCAGGAAGTAGTGCACATTGTATAGGGTCAGTGTATTAGTGGGTTGAGCTGGTTGGATCATGCATGTAGGAAAAAGGTAGAGCAGAGGGAGGATTTCTTATAACCAGGACCTTACTGGCTGTGCAGGTGTAAGGAGCATCGCGATTTTCTCCTTACTTCATTTTACTACTACACAGGCACACAACAGCTCCTTACATGCGATGTCTCCCATGGTATTCGTGGTGGCACAAACACACACAATATTCCCCTAAGGGCTAGGAGAAGATAGTCATATTATAGTAGTGGCGGGTGCTTCAGTCATATAAAAGGACATCTAAGCAGTTTAATCCAGGAAAAGGAGTTGTACATGGGATTATATTGGTGTAAAGTTGTTCCAGCTGCTTAGATTACAATGTAATGTGTGGAAAGGTTTTCCTTTTAAACATACATGTTATATACAAGACAGGCCTGATTATAAGCCAACATGGGCACACTAATACAATTTTAGAGCATTTTAGTATTAGGCATAAAACCTAGAAAACAAACCATGGTCCAGATTAAAACAGATGTCAGGGAATGCAGTGTGGCACCCAAAGTTGCTACGTTGTGTGGCATGACAGGGAGAACGCAAGAAGGTGTCATATAGACTGAGATAAGGCACTATCATGCTACCTTCCTAGGGCTGCTGCAGGATCATGCTGCCTAGTACTACACACACACCTTTACACCATAGTGCAAGGGTGTATGGGTAATGTCTAGCATAGGTTTTCTTTCGGAAGGGTACCACCCCAGTACACAATACTATGCCTAGATTAACTTTAAAACTGTTCCCACTTCAGATGTGTGCTGGGCAGTGCATCACACGTGCAAAATGGGAAATGTTAGGAGAAATAAAGGCATTTTTACTTTAACCACCTGCTTCTAGTGGCATATTTTGGCACAAAACCCTGCCTACTATTGTTAGCAGATAGGGTTTTGCATCAAAAAGCACAGGTAGTTGCAAAGGATCGCCGATGTACCACCCATGGAATGCCCCCTTGATGCAGGTACTTTGCGTTACTTTCAGGTAACTTAAAAAAAACATTTTGGACTAGTGTGTGTCATTAAACCCAGCCCAAAATAGTTGTAAATCTGGGCCTGTCTCTTTAATTGGCAGTGCCAACAAATGTGTGCAAGATCAGCTTGTTTTTAGGTCTCGCTATTCGATGCGCATGCGCATCGAGCTTGCGAGGATATAGGGCTTTAACCAGAGTTAAACTAACTGGGCGATTTGGTGCTGTTCCCGTGGCTTTTAGGTCAATGCGCAAGCGCATTGACCCAAAATGCACGTGCACAGCACCAAATCGCCAGCCATCTGTTCCCCAGCTTGGATCTCCTGGCTGCTCCTCCCCTAATTCTACAGGAAACAATACTACCGAAGACCATTCGAGGGTGTGAGCTCAATGCCACCGAAGAGTACGTACAATTATTATACTTAAAGTTCAGTCAACTACCCTTAATGCACGGACAACCTTTGAAGAAAGTGAAAAGCATGTACCCTCACCCTCACTCACCCTCAACCCCTCACCCTCACCCTCACTCACCCTCACCTTCACCCTCACCCTCACTCACCCTCACCCTCACTCACCCTCACTCACCCTCACCCTCACTCACCCTCAACCCCTCACCCTTACTCACCCTCAACCCCTCACACTCACTCACCCTCACCCACCCTCACCCTCACCCACCCTCACCCTCACCCTTACTCACCCTCAACCCCTCACCCTCACTCACCCTCAACCCCTCACCCTCACCCTCACTCACCCTCAACCCCTCACCCTCACTCATCCTCAACCCCTCACCCTCACTCACCCTCACTCACCCTCAACCCCTCACCCTCACTCACCCTCACTCACCCTCACCCTCACTCACCCTCAACCCCTCACCCTCACTCACCCTCACCCTCACTCACCCTCAACCCCTCACCCTCACTCACCCTCAACCCCTCACCCTCACTCACCCTCAACCTCTCACCCTCACTCACCCTCACTCACCCTCAACCCCTCACCCTCAACCCCTCACCCTCACCCTCACTCACCCTCAACCACTCACCCTCACTCACCCTCAACCCCTCACCCTCACTCACCCTCACTCACCCTCACCCTCACTCACCCTCAACCCCTCACCCTCACTCACCCTCACTCACCCTCACTCACCCTCACTCACCCTCACCCTCACTCACCCTCACTCACCCTCACTCACCCTCAACCCCTCACCCTCACTCACCCTCACTCACCCTCACCCTCACTCACCCTCACCCTCACCCTCACTCACCCTCAACCCTTCACCCTCACTCACCCTCAACCCCTCACCCTCACCCTCACTCACCCTCAACCCCTCAACCCCTCACTCACCCTCACTCTCACTCATCCTCACTCACCCTCAACCCCTCACCCTCACTCACCCTCAACCCCTCACCCTCACTCACCCTCATTCACCCTCAACCCCTCACCCTCAACCCCTCACCCTCACTCACCCTCACTCACCCTCAACCCCTCACCCTCACTCACCCTCAACCCCTCACCCTCACTCACCCTCAACCCCTCACCCTCACTCACCCTCAACCCCTCACCCTCACCCACCCTCACCCTCACTCACCCTCAACCCCTCACCCTCACCCTCACTCACCCTCACCCACCCTCACCCTCACTCACCCTCACTCACCCTCAACCCCTCACCCTCACTCACCCTCAACCCCTCACCCTCAACCCCTCACTCACCCTCACTCTCACTCATCCTCACTCACCCTCAACCCCTCACCCTCACTCACCCTCAACCCCTCACTCTCACTCACTCTCAACCCCTCACCCTCACTCACCCTCAACCCCTCACCCTCACTCACCCTCAACCCCTCACCCTCACTCACCCTCACTCACCCTCAACCCCTCACCCTCAACCCCTCACCCTCACTCACCCTCACCCTCACCCTCAACCCCTCACCCTCACTCACCATCACTCACCCTCACCCTCACCCTCACTCACCCTCACTCACCCTCAACCCCTCACCCTCACCCTCACTCACCCTCACCCTCACTCACCCTCACCCTCACTCACCCTCACCCTCACTCACCCTCAACCCCTCACCCTCACTCACCCTCACCCTCACCCTCACTCACCCTCACTCACCCTCAACCCCTCACCCTCACTCACCCTCAACCCCTCACCCTCACCCTCACTCACCCTCAACCCCTCACCCTCACCCACCCTCAACCCCTCACCCTAACTCACCCTCACCCTCACTCCCCCTCAACCCCTCACCCTCACTCCCCCTCACCCTCACTCACCCTCACTCACCCTCAACCCCTCACCCTCAACCCCTCACCCTCACTCACCCTCACTCACACTCACCCTCACCCTCACTCACCCTCACCCTCACTCACCCTCACCCTCACTCACCCTCACCCTCACTCACCCTCACCCTCACTCACCCTCACCCACCCTCAACCCCTCATCCTCACTCACCCTCACCCTCACTCACCCTCAACCCCTCACCCTCACTCACCCTCCCTCACCCTCAAACCCTCACCCTCACCCTCACTCACCCTCACTCACCCTCAACCCCTCACCCTCAATCCCTCACCCTCACTCACCCTCACCCTCACCCTCACTCACCCTCAACCCCTCACCCTCACTCACCCTCAACCCCTCACCCTCACTCACCCGCACCCTCACCCTCACCCACCCTCACCCTCACTCACCCTCAACCCCTCACCCTCACTCACCCTCACCCTCACTCACCCTCACTCACCCTCACTCACCCTCACTCGCCCTCACTCGCCCTCACTCACCCTCACTCACCCTCACTCACCCTCACTCACCCTCACCCTCACTCACCCTCACTCACCCTCAACCCCTCACCCTCACTCACCCTCACCCTCACTCACCCTCAACCCCTCCCCCTCACTCACCCTCAACCCCTCACCCTCACCCTCACTCACCCTCAACCCCTCACCCTCAACCCCTCACTCACCCTCACTCTCACTCACCCTCACTCACCCTCAACCCCTCAGCCTCACCCTCACTCACCCTCACCCACCCTCAACCCCTCACCCTCACTCACCCTCAACCCCTCACCCTCACTCACCCTCACCCTCACTCACCCTCAACCCCTCACCCTCACTCACCCTCAACCCCTCACCCTCACTCACCCTCAACCCCTCACCCTCGACCCCTCCCCCTCAACCCCTCACCCTCACTCACCCTCAAACACCCTCACTCACCCTCAACCCCTCACCCTCACTCACCCTCAACCCCTCACCCTCACTCACCCTCAACCCCTCACCCTCAACCCCTCACCCTCACCCTCACTCACCCTCACAACACATATTGTGTTACAATAGGTGTCACATTTGCGAAAGATAAAACTATTGCCATTGTAAATAACAAAGCTATTAATTCGCTATTTTCAAAACAAGCACATAAATAAAAAATGTGTCCTTTACAATACCAATAGCTCAAACTTTCCTAATGCGAGACCTATTGCATTGCTGTGCTTCTCTCCCCTGCTGCACTTTCCTGCTCTCTAGAGATGTGGCCTAACGACCAGAGCTGCCATCTAAGTCACGTAAATACAAAACATGTTGCATTCCAAATGCTATAGGTGTCACATTCGCGAAAGTTATAACTATTGGCATTGTAAATGACAAAGCCATCAATTTAGCAATTTTAAAAACCAACAAATATGTCATTTACGAGACCAATAACTCCAACTTTTCTAATGCGAGACCTATTGCATTTCCAATGCTTGTTATTTTTAACACTCCATCTTGACAGTGTTCTCGTAATCCAGTCAGAAAGGGAATTTTCCATCACTCTGATGTTTGTGCAGTGCTTGCAGCCACAAACCAATCTCACCTTGTACAGAATTATCTTCAAGGGAATCAACGTCCTTAAATCTCTGCCTTCTGAGCACATCTGCTTAGAGAGAATTGTTTGTAAACAGAAATAGCAACAAAAGTTCTGAGCAGAGTTGCCCCTCTCCCGTCTATAAAGGAAATCCCTGGAAACTTAGGTAGAAAGAGAAACCAGAAAAGGGAAGGGTTAGACACACTGACCAGATGCTGAGTGGACATGCTAAAAGATTGTATTCCAACTGCAGGCCCGGCAGCAAAGTAAGGTATGTGGCGAAACTAACAAGACTTGGCATGCTGAAAATTAGTTGATACAGGCATGACTGAAGATACTTTTAGTAAAGAGATAGCCTTTTTACATAACAGGAATAGGGATGTGTTATGAAACATGCTTGGGCTTTTTTGTGTTCGCTCTGTTTTTCGTTATGAATGCTGAGATTTTAGTAATAATTACCATACTTTGATAAAAATGTAGTTTAATGTGGTCCTATGTTGGAATAGGAAGAAGAAAAATATAATGCGACAGAAATATCAAAGCTGAATACTGACTACCAAAGGACAGCAAAAGTAAGTATATGTAGGCACTCCTAGATTTACTAGTCTTAACTTCACACCTACGTACATTGAACATATAAAAGTATTGTCGCGTTAACTTCTGTAAACCTACACGTACTTACATGTCCTTACATTCATAATACTTTTGTATTCAATAGACTGGCTACAATAATTTTGTAGCATATTTAAGACTTGATATTCTGGTAAAATACTCAGTAGCTAAAGCATCCACATCTATTTTCCTTAATCATTAGAACATAGAAAGTGTTATGGTTTGTTACAGCAATACTTTATATATTCTGTCTTAAGAAGAACATAAAATCAACAGACGGTATACTTCATCCGTAATACTATTTGACTCTTTTATGGTTGTAAAGCATCTTTCTTGCATTTACACTGGGTTGAAAAGATCATGTCAGTTGCAAAGCTTTTAGAAAAATGCATTGACGTTATTAGAACCTCTATGTGCCGGGGCATCCTTCAGTACCACTTTACCCCAAATGCAACCAAAGAGTCTTTGTCCCTGCTTTTATATTTATTGTGCTATTAGGACGGTCAGGAATAGACAATTTCGTCTAACACAACTGTATTGCTGCAAACGTTACACCTCTAATCAGATCCAACAAAAAAAAAAACAGAACCTATAATAATCAAACAAATACAATTCATGAATAGATCTCTGGAAGTTGAAGTTGAAGAGTTCCTCTTCCAAGAATGTTTCAATTAATAGTTTGAAGATGACAATAACTTCTAACCAATCTCCATGGCATTTGAAGAATGAGTGGCAACATGTTGATGATTAGATAACATAGTCTTAATTTATCCATGGACCTCATTGTGTCTATAACCTCCATAAATAGTGATGAATATGATTCCACTATGTTCCCAACATGAGACTTATGAAACAAGTACAGTGTAGGCAACCATATATCATGTCAAACTTTTCATTAACTATCCCCTGTGCCCTACATAGCTCTTTGAACTTCTTTTCCCTGCAGAACCTTTTGCACCTGGTGCAAAGACGTTTGAGGTTTTTTCCATGTTCACTAAAATCTGTCAAATTAAATTACACAGCCCTTGCACATGGCCTTGGCCTACTCCCTGAGAGTGTGAGGAGCAATATTGAGTTTATGGAAGAATGCTTCAAACATTTGTGGAGGGGCGGCTTGTGAGAATGAGTTGGGAGTCATCAGTGTAGGAGAGGATGTTGATGTCATGAGAGTGGATGACGCTGGCTTAAGGGATCATGGATGCGTAAAAGAGGGTCGTGCTCAGGGAGGATCCTTGCAGAACGCCACAGATGAGGTCGCAGGCCTCTGAGGCGTATAGTGCCAGACTGACTGACTGGGTACTTCCAGTCAGGAAGGAGCAGATTAGTAGTTATAAAGCTGGCTGGTGAATTTAGCAGTGGATGAAGTTTGGGTACAGTAGGTGAGTTTTGTTGTGGCTGGGTTTATGCGAGGTTAGGGACTTGCTAGACACGAGGGCTCAAAGTTGGAGTTGCCCATAAGTAAGAAAGAGGCTTATTAAAGGGTGGGGTCTTGACCAATGAAAGGAGTTGGAGTACAAGTGGGCAAGGGCTTGCTGGGTGGATTTAGCTGTGACTTTGCTGCAGCAGATTAGGACTTCAAGGGTGGATTTTGCTGTGACTGCGGCCCAGTAAGTTTAAGGCCCCCTTGGGTGAATCTTGCTATGTCTGGGTTAGAGTTTAGTAGATTATAACCTTTCTCAATGGATTTTATTGTAACTTGGGAACAGTGGTTTTAAGACGTGCTCTGTAAATGTTGCTGTGGCTGGCATACATGCTTTTAAGGCTTGTTGGGTGGATCTTTCTGTCTTTTAATTTGGGGTGGGAGTGTAGCAAATTAAAGGTGAAACTTGCAATATCCTGAACTGGAATAGGGGTAAAAATGTTCTCCCGTGGATTTTATTGTGACTGTGGTACCGTGGGTTTAAAGCTTGATAGGTAGTTTTTAGGTCGAGTTTACTCGAACCTATTGCTGTCCATCCAAAAGCTGACGTTTTACGATCAGGATTTGGCCTCAGGCATTCACCCCAACAGCATTTATCCTCCCCTTACCATTTGCTCCTGCCTCCGAGAGCTTCAAAGGGATCTGCTTCACACTTCACGGCCGCCGTGACTCACATTTCTCCTTCCTTCGTGCCCAGCCCCCCTCCCAGCGCTGCCTTTTTTTTCCTACTCCAATCCTTCACCCTGCTTTGGCCTGTCTTTCGTTCTTGTTTCTTTTCTTCATCTTTTTGGAGATTCGGGCAACTGCATTTACTGACGGGCGCTCTGCTAAAGGAAAAGCTCTTACATATACTTTTTGTTTAATTGTTTAATTATTTCCCGATCTATTTTGTGCCAGTCATGTTGGTAAATAAACTTAGTTCCAAATTTTGCAGCTCTGGTTGATAAGCCACATACTCTCCCTTTATTGGCCCCATGTGGCTTCCATCAGTAGTTAATGTGAATCGATCCGTGGTCAAACATAGGGCCTCACAGACTACAAGGCAGATGAGCCTGTTTTTCCAGACAAATGTCTCGCCTCAGTGTACCCATCATGTGTGATATCCTGTCGGTCTCAGCAAATCCAAATGTGACCCCTCCCTCTTTTGCATTCAGAGAGCCCAGGCTTGTGCTTTATTAGGCAAGGGGTCGATGCCACTGTTCCAAAGTACGTGCTCTTTCCACTTACTTGATATGCATGGCTCCCTTTGTAGTGCAAATGTTTGAATGTCTGCGTGTGTGTATATCTGCCTGAATCATGGCGATTGCATCTGTGAAAGGCATTTGCCATAATGCTCTTCAATCTCTCCCACTTTATGGGGTATAAACTGTCTCTTAAGTGCTTCTGCGTTACGTACTGTTTCATGGGTGCCTGGAAAACACGACTCCTCCTTTGAATGTGTGTTACAGATGCTTGTCTGTCTTGTTGAACCTTCCGGCAGTTTGCGCTTTGTTTAAACTGCGCGCTCTTCTCCCGACCGTTTGTTGACTCCTCATGTTTACATAAATAAACTTTGGTAAAACCAACTCCTCGAGCCTGGCATTCCTTGCTTAACGAAAAACACAAAGGGGTGCTAAGGTCATAAGTGGACTCTACTATCTAACATGTACTTGAAACGGAAAAGTATAGGCTGTGAAAATGAGTGAGGAGATCCAGCGTGAACCCATCAGCCCACCCGTTGGCGGAACTTCATCCTTTGGGTTTAAGAGGCTCCAAACTGGTGTCTACTAGGTGTCTCACCTTGGTGGAAATGTGAGTACAACCACTAGTATTCAGTACACCAATGGTGGAAAATAATGTCTGGAGGGCTGTGGGAAGTGAAAAGAAGTTGCAGTGTAGAAGGCAAATGTGCTATAGAGAGAGTGGTGAAATAAAATTGACTAACATGGTGCCTAATAATCTTTATTCAGACG
Organism: Lissotriton vulgaris; assembly: GCF_964263255.1. Taxonomy (NCBI): domain Eukaryota; kingdom Metazoa; phylum Chordata; class Amphibia; order Caudata; family Salamandridae; genus Lissotriton; species Lissotriton vulgaris. The sequence goes on along the minus strand of NC_141695.1, from coordinate 1,141,812,144 downwards.
GTCATCATGGTGCCAAGATTAAAAGCAGAGTGTAAATGGATGTGAACATATATTACCATTTGTAGATGAAAAAAAAGCGTTTCCTTGCTTAACGCCATTCTCTGAAGGACAGTCAAGCCTACAGTGTCTTCTACCTTCCTGGCCAGACTCTGCCCCTGTAATGCCCCAGCAAAAGAGCAGCCGGGCCGAACACTGGCACTTTCACACAAGCACCGACACCCCCTCAGTAAAAGCACACACACACACAAACATACAGATATCAAACACTTGTAACTGTCAAAAACACAAACCCAATATCATACTCAGACACAAAATAAACTAGCAGACACACACCATCAACAAACACAAAACTTCTTGGAGTAGCAAGTCCGCACAGTGATCTCGGAGATGGTCTCGTCTCCAAACCTATAGCAGAAATACACTGGCAGCAAAGATACTTTGCAAGGAGAAGAGGCACACTTGCTCCAACCACTGTGACCCCTACAACATGAAACAAGCATTGGAAATGCAATAGGTCTCGCATTAGGAAAGTTTGAGCGATTGTTATTGTAAATGACACTTTTTTATTTATGTGTTGGTTTTGAAAATAGCAAAATTAATAGCTTTGTCAGTTAAAATGTCAATAGTTTTAACTTTCGCAAATGTGACACCTATAGCATTTGTAATGCAATGTGTGTTGTATTTACGTGACTTAGATGTATTGATATTACAAATAACAATGGCTTTTATTTTTGTAAATAATTAATACTTAAATAAAAGTTATTGTAATTTATAATGGCAATACCTTAAACGTTTGTAAATAACTTTTGTGAAGATTATGTTCAGTGTATTTTATTGTGACGAAAATCCAAGAACATTGCATTTGCACCTACACACACACAAAGCCACACACACACACACACACACACACACACAAATAGATGTGGTGGTGGTGGATCTGGGGGATATGGTGGTGGTAGATGTGTTGGTGGATGTGGTGGTGGATGCGGTGGTGGATGTGGTGGTGGTCATGGATGTGGTGTTGGTGGATGCAGTGGTGGTGGATGCGGTGGTGGATGTGGTGGTGGTGGATGCGGTGGTGGATGTGGTGGTGGTGGATGCGGTGGTGGTGGAAGTGTTGGTGGATGTGTTGGTGGATGTGTGGTGGATGTGGTGGTGGATGTGGTGGTGGTGGGTGTGGTGGATGTGGTGGTGGTGGGTGTGGTGAAAGTGGTGGTAGATGTGGTGGTGGATGTGGTGGTGTATGTGGTGGTGTTGGATGCGGTGGTGGATGTGGTGGTGGTGGTGGTGGATGTGATGTTGGTGGATGCGGTGGTGGTGGTGAATGGGGTGGTGGATGCAGTGGTGGATGTGGTGGTGGAGGTGGTGGTGGATGTGGTGGGTGTGGTGGTGGATGTGGTGGTGGATGTGGTGGTGGATGTGGATGTGGTGGTGGTGAATGCGGTGGATGTGGAGGTGGTGGATGTGGTGGTGGTGCATGCGGTGGATGTGGTGGTGGATGTGGTGGTGGATGTGGTGGTGGAGTTGGTGGTGGATGTGGTGGTGGATGTGGTGGTGGATGTGTTGGTGGATGTGGTGGTGATGGTGGTGGATGTGGTGGTGGTGGATGAGGTGGTGGTGGTGGTGGTGGTGGATGGGGTGGTGGATGTAGTGGTGGTGGGTGTGGTGGATCTGGTGGCGGTGGATGTGGCGGTGGATGTGGCTGTGGATGTGGCAGTGGATGTGGCAGTGGATGTGGTGGTGCATGTGGAGGTGGATTTGGAGTTGATGGTGGTGGTGGATGTGGTGGTGGATGTGGTGATGGTGGATGGGGTGGTGGTGGTGGATGCGGTGGTGGTGGTGGATGGGGTGGTGGTGGATGGGGTGGTGGATGTAGTGGTGGTGGGTGTGGTGGATGTGGTGGTGGTGGGTGTGGTGGATGTGGCGGTGGATGTGGCTGTGGATGTGGCGGTGGATGTGGCAGTGAATGTGATGGTGGATGTGGTGGTGGATGTGGTGGTGCATGTGGTGGTGGATTTGGAGTTGATGGTGGATGTGGTGGTGGATGTGGTGATGGTGGATGCGGTGGTGGTGGTGGATGGGGTGGTGGTGGATGGGGTGGTGGATGTAGTGGTGGTGGGTGTGGTGGTGGATGTGGCTGTGGATGTGGCGGTGGATGTGGATGTGATGGTGGATGTGATGGTGGATGTGATGGTGGATGTGATGGTGGATGTGGTGGTGGATGTGGTGGTGGATGTGGTGGTGGATGTGGTGGTGGATGTGGTGGTGGATGTGGTGGTGATGGTGGATGTGGTGGTGGATGTGGTGGATGTGGTGGTGGTGGATGCGGTGGTGGTGGATGCAGTGGTGGTGGTGGATGCAGTGGTGGTGGTGGTGGATGGGGTGGTGAATGTAGTGGTGGTGGGTGTGGTGGATGTGGTGGTGGTGAGTGTGGTGGATGTGGCGGTGGATGTGGCGGTGGATGTGGCGGTGGATGTGGCGGTGGATGTGGCGGTGGATGTGGCGGTGGATGTGGCGGTGGATGTGGCGGTGGATGTGATAGTGGATGTGATGGTGGATGTGATGGTGGATGTGGTGGTGGATGTGGTGGTGGATGTGGTGGTGGAGGTGGATTTGGAGGTGATGGTGGATGGATGCACACATGGATGGATGCAAATGTGAATGGGTGGGTGAATGGATGGATGGATACGTTTATAGTTGAAGACTAAGCCATGGCTGTGTCACTGAAAACTATCGAAGCCGAATTGTGACAAGCCCATCAGAAGCTATCAGATCATTTTCATCAACACCCGCCGCTCCCCACCTCCAACTGGGCAATGAGGGCGTGTTTGGTGATGCAAGCAGGAGGAAAAGGTTCAGCTACCTGCGGAACTGTAAACAACCCCCATTTGAACAACAGACTAGACAGAGCCGAACACGAATCAAATAAAGCCCACGAAGTCCATATAGTACAGTAAAAACACAGTTGAAGGCAAGCAGACATGGGCTGCAGTCTCCAAGGTTGCTTACCCATAGAATAAACACAGCTGTACACGGGGTAAAATTAGACAGACATTCAGAATAACAAGCTTTAAACAAGGGGTGGAGCGAGGGGGAGGTGTGCTGGGAGAGAGAGTGGGGAGGGGAAGAGCTGCTGGCGGAGTTCCAAGCGCTATATGTCAAAAATATTATTGTTAGTAATTTGATGGGCAATTAATTTGCAGTGGAGGAAATACGCTAATAACAGAACATTCAGTATATAGACCTAGACAGAGGAAGGGAAGACAAGAACGCTAGTTGCCGTAATGAAAGAATCAAAGTTTGGGATGAGGATTAACCAGCTGCTTTAATAGTGAAGGACCTCTTGGCAGCAGTCATAATGAAATCTTCCTGAAAAAGGCAATGAGCAGAATAGTCCACGGAACCTGGACTCAATTCTTCCTGCTGAATTCCGTGCTGTATGCTGGAGGGGGAGGTGTGCTGGGAGAGTGAGTGGGGAGGGGGCGGAGTGGGAGGAGCGTCGTGAGGGGAGAGAGAGTGGGGAGAGGGCGGAGCAGGAAGAGCTGCTCTCGGCAGGCTGGGGAACAGATGCTGCTGTTCGTGTGCCAGCAGGAGAGGTCCGCAGTTGTGCGTCTCCTCCCTCATCATCTGCCTCCTGGAGGAGGGTTAGCGGCTCTCATGATGTCCTCGGGCAAAGGGAGGAGGGTGGGAAGAAGCCGGGGGGAGGGAAGGAAGGGGGAGGAGAGGCGGGATGTCTTTTCAAGGTTTAAACAAGGGGCGGATCGAGGGGGAGGTGTGCTGGGAGAGAGAGTGGGGAGGGGAAGAGCTGCTGACGGAGCCTGAATTCCGTGCTGTATGCTGGAGGGGGAGGTGTGCTGGGAGAGAGAGTGGGGAGGGGGCGGAGCGAGAGGAGCATCGTGAGGGGAGAGAGAGTGGGGAGAGGGCGGAGCAGGAAAAGCTGCTCTCGGCAGGCTGGGGAACAGATGCTGCTGGGGAAGTGATGAGGGGAGGTGCCCTGCAGAAATGCGACACAGCAGGCAGGGGAGGGGACGGAGCGGGGGTGTGGGAGGAGTGCGGCTGAGGGAAAAGACGTGCAAGGCAGGTGGTTGGGGGCATGTGCACGCGCTTTTAATGTCAATGCGCATGCGCATTGAGCTTGAATTTCACGGGCACTGCAAGGAATCGCCATCGATTCCTCGCAAGTTGGTTAAAGTCTGTTTAAGTCCCCATAGTCTCGCAAGCTCAATGTGCATGCGCATTGACAGGCGAGACCTAAAAATGACAGCATCGAAGATAAGCCTTTCATTTTAGCGGGGATATACCGCCACCATCCTAGTATGCTAAATCTAATATTTTTATTTATACATATTGTTTAATGTTTTAAAAACATGAACCATGATTATATAATTAGTTATTGATTGACTAGCAACTTAAAAATGTTAATTAATCGGAAGGTAGATCTATAGAATCAGAATTCATGTGGCATCTAATTACGAAATTCTGCAGATACTGACAAATGAATAATGTCCAAGCTAAGGCATCTATTAAAAAGTTTAAACATTTAAAGTTGCAACAGAACCTGCACAGAGATTTAGTTTCATTATGGCCCAACCTGCACACACTTTCGAGTTTGGCTAATCCCTCCCAGGCTCCCGTGCTTGTTACTAGGTGCGTGGTAACACACAGTGAAATCACCTCCGGCTCACAGGCTCAGCCAGGTCCGAACCCGACCCCTCGCCCTCTTACACCACGGAAGAGATGTGCCCCGTCCACCAAGGAGTCAGCCGTGCCCACCGCTACACCCCCGCGCTCCTCCACCCCCACAGTCAAGTCATGGACTGTGGAGATGAGAGTGAAATTAACAATCTTGTTTTATTATGGATTGAACTCAAATCACAAACGTGCCTTCATGGTATTTCATGCTGCTGAAGTCGATAAGATGGTAGGGTGACCAAGCCTACAGATTTCGACCGGCTGCTGCAGCATTTTCTACTTCTGCCCAGGGAACCAAAAAAAAGGAAATACTTGTGCCTGTCCAGGTTTTTAGATAGGGGCAAGTAAAACAAGCATTGGAAATGCAATAGGTCTCGCAGTAGGAAAGTTTGAGCTATAGGTGTTAATTATTTTTTTGTTTTTTATTTATGTGTTGTTTTTTCTAAATAGCTAAATTAATAGCTTTCTTCTTTACAAAGCCAATAGTTATAATTTTTCTAAATGTGACACCTCTAGCATTTGTAAAGCAACATGTTTTGTATTAACGGGACTTATATGTGACTTATATGTATTGATATAAAAAAAATCAATGGCTTTAAAAAACAATAATTAATACGTAAATAAAATGGATTTTATTTTATATTGCCAATAGCTTAAAGTGTATTAAATATATTTAGTGAAGATGCTGTGGTTGCGCTGAGTGAGGGTGAGGGGTTGAGGGTGAGGGTGGGTGAGGATGAGTGAGGGGTTGAGGGTGAGTGAGGGTGAGTGAGGGTGAGTGAGGGTGAGGGGTTGAGGGTGAGGGGGTGAGGGTGAGGGGGTGAGGGGTTGAGGGTGAGTGAGGGTGAGGGGTTGAGGGTGAGTGAGGGTGAGGGTGAGGGGTTGAGGGTGAGTGAGGGTGAGGGTGAGTGAGGGTGAGGGGTTGAGGGTGAGTGAGGGTGAGGGTGAGTGAGGGTGAGTGAGGGTGAGTGAGGGTGAGGGTGAGTGAGGGGTTGAGGGTGAGGGGTTGAGGGTGAGTGAGGGTGAGGGTGAGGGGTTGAGGGTGAGTGAGGGTGAGGGGTTGAGGGTGAGGGTGGGTGAGGGTGAGTGAGGGTGAGGGGTTGAGGGTGAGTGAGGGTGAGGGGTTGAGGGTGAGTGAGGGTGAGGGTGAGTGAGGGTGAGGGGTTGAGGGTGAGGGGTTGAGGGTGAGTGAGGGTGAGGGTGAGGGGTTGAGGGTGAGGGGTTGAGGGTGAGTGAGGGTGAGGGGTTGAGGGTGAGTGAGGGTGAGGGGTTGAGGGTGAGTGAGGGTGAGGGTGAGGGTGAGTGAGTGTGAGGGGTTGAGGGTGAGTGAGGGTGAGTGAGGGTGAGTGAGGGTGAGGGGTTGAGGGTGAGTGAGAGTGAGGGTGAGTGAGGGGTTGAGGGTGAGGGGTTGAGGGTGAGTGAGGGTGAGGGTGAGGGGTTGAGGGTGAGTGAGGGTGAGGGGTTGAGGGTGAGTGAGGGTGAGGGTGAGGGGTTGAGGGTGAGTGAGGGTGAGTGAGGGTGAGGGGTTGAGGGTGAGGGGTTGAGGGTGAGTGAGGGTGAGTGAGGGTGAGGGGTTGAGGGTGAGTGAGGGTGAGGGGTTGAGGGTGAGTGAGGGTGAGGGGTTGAGGGTGGGTGAGGGGTTGAGGGTGAGTGAGGGTGAGGGGTTGAGGGTGAGTGAGGATGAGTGAGAGTGAGGGTGAGTGAGGGGTTGAGGGTGAGGGGTTGAGGGTGAGTGAGGGTGAGGGGTTGAGGGTGAGTGAGGGTGAGGGTGAGTGAGGGTGAGGTGAGTGAGTGTGAGTGAGGGTGAGGGGTTGAGGGTGAGTGAGGGTGAGGGGTTGAGGGTGGGTGAGGGTGAGGGTGAGTGAGGGTGAGTGAGGGTGAGGGTGAGGGGTTGAGGGTGAGTGAGAGTGAGGGTGAGTGAGGGGTTGAGGGTGAGGGGTTGAGGGTGAGTGAGGGTGAGGGGTTGAGGGTGAGTGAGGGTGAGGGGTTGAGGGTGAGTGAGGGTGAGGGTGAGGGTGGGTGAGGGTGAGGGGTTGAGGGTGAGTGAGGGTGAGGGGTTGAGGGTGAGTGAGGGTGAGGGTGAGTGAGGGTGAGGGGTTGAGGGTGAGGGCTTGAGGGTGAGTGAGGGTGAGTGAGGGTGAGGGTGAGGGGTTGAGGGTGAGTGAGGGTGAGGGGTTGAGGGTGAGTGAGGGTGAGGGTGAGGGTGAGTGAGGGTGAGGGGTTGAGGGTGAGTGAGGGTGAGGGTGAGTGAGGGTGAGGGTGAGGGTGAGTGAGAGTGAGGGTGAGTGAGGGGTTGAGGGTTAGGGGTTGAGGGTGAGTGAGGGTGAGGGTGAGGGGTTGAGGGTGAGTGAGGGTGAGGGGTTGAGGGTGAGGGTGGGTGAGGGTGAGTGAGGGTGAGGGGTTGAGGGTGAGTGAGGGTGAGTGAGGGTGAGGGGTTGAGGGTGAGTGAGGGTGAGGGTGAGTGAGGGTGAGGGTGAGTGAGGGTGAGGGGTTGAGGGTGAGTGAGGGTGAGGGTGAGTGAGGGTGAGGGGTTGAGGGTGAGGGGTTGAGGGTGAGTGAGGGTGCGTGAGGGTGAGGGGTTGAGGGTGAGTGAGGGTGAGGGGTTGAGGGTGAGTGAGGGTGAGGGTGAGGGTGAGTGAGGGTGAGGGGTTGAGGGTGAGTGAGGGTGAGGGTGAGTGAGGGTGAGTGAGGGTGAGGGTGAGGGGTTGAGGGTGAGTGAGAGTGAGGGTGAGTGAGGGGTTGAGGGTGAGGGGTTGAGGGTGAGTGAGGGTGAGGGTGAGGGGTTGAGGGTGAGTGAGGGTGAGGGGTTGAGGGTGAGTGAGGGTGAGGGTGAGGGTGGGTGAGGGTGAGGGGTTGAGGGTGAGTGAGGGTGAGTGAGGGTGAGGGGTTGAGGGTGAGTGAGGGTGAGGGTGAGTGAGGGTGAGGGTGAGTGAGGGTGAGGGGTTGAGGGTGAGGGATTGAGGGTGAGTGAGGGTGAGGGTGAGTGAGGGTGAGGGGTTGAGGGTGAGTATTTATCTAAGGCTGTGTGGGGCACTCTAGTGTTGTAGCGAATCAGAGCGTAGTTAGGTAACGCTGTACTTTTTGGTGATTTGTTAAGCGATACACTGCGATTACTGCTCCGTTTCTATGCAGTTTGGATATGGGGAGACGGAAAGGCCGTGATAGTTAACCTACTTGGTACACATATAATGCGCGTTCTTAAAACGGAAAACACATGAAATACATCAAAACACTGGCAGGGAAATGCACTTCAGGGCACAGTTCTTTAAAGCGCCAAGAACAGGTTTGAGGAATGCAATATTTGATGAGTGTGTACACAGTGGCGCTAATGTAATGCCTTAAACAATATAAAAGAGGGACGTTGATTGATGGGATAAAGTCAAATAAAAGCAGTAAAAGGGGGAGAAGGTGCCCGCAGGTCTCAAACTCTACAGAACCGGCGGGGGCGCAGCAGGGGTTAAACATTTCGGTTTCATTAAGATGCTTGATGATCAATGGATCGGCCCCTCAGGGAAAGCCACTTGGGTGCGGGACTCGCATAACATTTATTCCTTAATAAAATATTCATTAGACAGGGCTTGAAATAAACAGTGCGCGCTGCCTGTTCGCGCGCTGCATGTCCACGCGCAGCGCGACCCGCCGCGGCAATGCGCTCTGTAGCCACAAGCCAGTTCCGAGGGAGCGCAGCACTGCGGATGCAGGAACTGCACGGAATTACAGGACAGGGAGGGGCTAACGGGGAGACGGTGTGTGACAGATGGAGAAGGGAGGGCATAAGTGTGCGGTGCAGGCAATGCTGAGCGCGCATCCTGCCACCAGAGGCCTGGGCTAGGATTGGAAACCACTGCACGAAGCATAAGACGACGAGATACTCGCTTACAAGTTGTAACAGAAAACTAAACAAGCGAAAGGATCGGAGAGACGGCGACACGGCGGGTAAAATAAACAAAAAGAAGCCGGAGGGAAGAGAGGGGAGGGGGGAGGAGAAATGCGACACGGCGGGAAGGGGAGGGGGCGGAGCGGGTCAAATAAAGAAATAAGCCGGAGGGAAGAGAGGGGAGGGGGGAGGAGAAATGCGACACGGCGGGAAGGGGAGGGGGCGGAGCGGGTAAACAAAGACGGACGTGCACGCGCTTTTAAGCTCAATGCGCATGCGCATTGAGCTTAAAAGTCACGGGCACTGCAAGGAATCGCCACGATTCCTTGCAGTGTGGATAAAGAGCGGATAAGTCCCAATACTCTTGCCTTGCTCGATGCGCATGCGCATCGACAGGCGAGACCTAAAAGGTTGGGAGTGTTTTTTAGGCTTTTAGCAAACACACAGACACTTAGCAGTTGTTTCCAAATGTAAACTAATTTACATGCAAATTAAACTGATTTACTTAACAGGCATGATTCTGTGTTTGAATAAAGCATTTTACGTCTGTTTTGCCTGCTCTTTTATTTTTTCATAAGGAGCACAGCCCGTCTGTGCGCTCTATTTCAATACAGCTCAGTGCAGCACTGCACTTTCCTCTCTTAACATCTAATTTACACATCACTGCGAACCTACCTTTAGATGTCTAACTCTTAATCAGCTCTCTGCCCCTATCTTCTTCTCAAATCTCACTCTTACTCTCCCTCTTACTCAGCGTCTCCCTCAATCTCTTTCCTTCACTCTCTTTTCCTCCCTCCCCTGTCTCCCCTCTCCCCTCCTTACCTCCTCTCCCTTCTCTCTCCTCTCTCTCCTCTCTCACCCTCCTCTCTATTCTCTCTCCCTTCTCTCCTCTCTCCCCTCTCTCTCCTCTCCCCACTCTCCACTCTCCTCACCCTCCCCTCACAGCTCACTCTCCCCTCTCCCTTCCCCTCTCCCCTCTCTCCCCTCACCTCTTCCATCTCCTCACTCTCCTCTCTCTCCTCACTCTCCCCTCTCCTCACTCGCACCTCTCAGCTCAATCTCCTCTCTCCCCTCCCCTCTCTCCCCTCCACTCTTCACTCTCTCCTTACTCGCCCCTCTCTCCTCACTCTCCCTCCCCCTCTCTCCTCATTCCCCCATCCCTCTCTCCAACCCCTCTATCCTCACTCTCCCCTCTCTCCTTGCTCTTCCCTCCCTCCCCTCCATCTCCTCCATCTCCCCTCTCCTTACTCTCCCCTCTCCTCACTCTCTCCTCTCCTTACTCTCCCCTCTCCTCACTCTCTCCTCTCCTTACTCTCCCCTCTCCTCACTCTCCCCTCTCCTCACTCTACAATCCCTCCCTACCCTCCCTTTCTTCCCCCTCTCTCCTCATTCACTTCTCTCTTCACTCCCCTTTCTCCTCACTCCCCCTCACCCCTCCATCTCCCCTCAGTCTCTTCTCTCTGTCTTATGATGTCTGCCCTGCCACCATTTACTTTGGACCCTCACACCTCCTCACCCTCACACACCCTCTCACCCTTACATACCCTCACACACTCACCCACCCTCACACATCCTCCCTCACCCTCAGACCCTCCCCCTCAGACCCTCACCCTCACAACCCTCTCACCCTCACTCACCCTCACCCCACACCCACCCTCACTCACTCACCCCCTCAACTCTCTCACCCTCGCTTACCCCCTCACCCCCCACACACCCTCACTCACCCTTACACACCCTCACACACCATCACCCCGTCACCCTCACACCCCCTCACCCTCACACCCCCTCACACACCCTCACTCACCCTCATAACCTCACAACCTCACACCCCTCACCCTCTCACCCTCACTCACCCTCACCCCCTCACACCCCCACACACCCTCACCCTCACACACCACATCACTCAGGAACACCACCACATCAGTCAGGGACACACCACATCACTCAGGGGCATCACTCAGGGACACCACCACATCACTCAGGGACAGCACCACATCACTCAGTCATACCACCACATCACTCAGGGACACCACCACACCACTCAGGGACACCACCACACCACTCAGGGGCACCACTCAGGGGCACTACCACATCACTCGAGGGCACTACCACATCACTCAGGGACACCACCACATCACTCTGGGACACCACCACATCACTCAGGGACACCACCACATCACTCAGGGACACCACCACATCACTCGAGAACACCACCACATCACTCAGGGGCACCACCACATCACTCTGGAACACCACCACATCACTCGGGAACACCACCACATCACTCGGGAACACCACCACATCACTCGGGGACACCACCACATCACTCGGGGACACCACAACATCACTCGGGGACACCACCACATCACTCGGGACACCACCACATCACTCGGAGGCACCACTCAGGGACACCACCACATCACTCAGGGACACCACCACATCACTCAGGGACACCACCACATCACCCGGGGACACCACCACATCACTTGGGGACACCACCACATCACTCAGGAACGCCACCACATCACTCAGGGACACCACCACATCGCTCGGGACACCAATACATCACTCGGGAACACCACCACATCACTCAGGGACACCACCACATCATTCAGGGACACCACCACATCACTCAGGAACACCACCACATCACTCGGGAACACCACCACATCACTCAGGGACACCACCACATCGCTCGGGGACACCAATACATCACTCGGGAACACCACCACATCACTCAGGAACACCACCACATCACTCAGGAACACCACCACATCACTCGGGAACACCACCACATCACTCGGGAACACCACCACATCACTCGGGGACAGCACCACATCACTCTGGGACACCACCACATCCCTCGGGGACACCACCACATCACTCGGGGACCACACCACATCCACATCACTCAGGGGCACCACCACATCACTCAGGGGTACCACCACATCACTCAGAGGCACTACCACATCACTCAGGGGCACCACCACATCACTTGAGGACACCACCACATCACTCGGGGACACCACCACATCCCTCAGGGACACCACCATATCACTCTGGGACACCACCACATCACTCTGGGACACCACCACATCACTCTGGGACACCACCACATCACTCAGGGGCACCACAACAACACTCTAATACACCACCACATCACTCAGCCCAACCACATCATACTCAGCACCACAACAGCACTGTCCTTGCTTGCTACTAACAAGCATTGCCATAGCCAATAGGACTCGCATTAGGAAAGTGTAAGCTATTGGCTTTGTGAATAACAATGCTATTAATTCATTTATTTTCAAAGACAACAAATATTTTAAAAAATTGTCATTTACAATACCACTAGCTCACACTTTCCTAATGCGAGACCTATTGCATTGCAAATGCTTGTTTTCTGTGGCTGGAGTACAGTAGATTTCAGCCTTGACGATTTGATTTTACTGTGGCAGGGGTAAAGTGGCTTTAAGGCTTGCTGTATGGATGTTGCTCTGTCTGGTGTTGAGGCACAGTTAAATTAAGTTTGCTAGGTGGATTATGCTTTGACTGGATTACAGTAGGTTTGAGGTTTACTTGCTGTGACTAGGGTATAGTGACTTCAAGGGCTGCTGGCTGGATTTTGATGGTAGCGATTACAAAGAGTTAAAGGTTCACTAGACGGATGTAGCCTTGAGTGGCTTTGGACTTTAACCTTGGCGTGGCAGGCACTGATAGCGTACGTGCTCGAAGTTTGGCCAATCATTAACAAAGCTGTGCGTGACGAACGTGACGAGGCAACAAGCTACGTGGTGACACAGAGCGCGCGGCCTCTGTATCACCGTGACACAGAGTGTATGTGGGCTTTTGCTGGAACTTTCTGCCAGGTGCACATAATCACAGACCCTGGCTCTCAAGCACTTCATTCAGAGAAATGTCCTCATGTGCCATTTACGAGCATTGAATTAATTGAGGTTTTATCAGGGATAAGGTGTAAAAATGATAAAACCTGGGACAAACAGTTCGAGTGATCGCTCCCACCATTAATGAGCTGTGGCACAGCTGATGGTGCAAGCTTTTAGATAACGAAAACAGTTTCTCATGCTTCGGTGAAGCAAAGAGACATAAAAAACATATACCATGTGGAAAGCAGCAGTGCAAGCTTCTCTAATAGCAAATGGGACTAATAACGCTTTTAGATTAAGGTGACCAGACCTTGGAACCAAAAAAAACTGACATTTTGCAAAAACAGAAGAAGGACTACAATTTGACATCAACAGAGCGGCGCAAATGACAGCTCTCATCAACACAGGAACACAGAACAGGCACTAACAAAATAAAATGTATTTTCTAAAACCAGCATCATGCCTGTTGATTAAACTGCTTAACTTACAACATTTGCTAATTAGCACAGCTTTAGAACACCTAAAAGGTGCATCTCACTGTTTTCAGTTGACCCCCACTAAAAACTGAGACGTGAGCCAAAATTGCTGAAATCTGCCGGGACAGCTGGTAAAAATCCAGGACTGTCCCAGCAAATCCGGGATGCACGGTCACCCTATTTTAGATGGCACTTCATTTCTCACTTCTTTTGTAACTTAGAGCCTAATTTAGAGTTAGGCAGATAGGTTACTCCTCACAAAATGGAGAGTATCCCAACCCGTCATATTACAAGTACCAGAGGATATAATGCACTTCTAAAATGGCAGTCGGGACACTGGCCACATTTGTTATGTTGTTTGCCGTCCACCAAACTCTAAATAAGGCCTTAAGTGTTGTAAAAAATAAAATACATTGACATTAATCAATGTAAAATTATTTAATTTACCAATCTCAGAAAGGATGAAAGAACAACCTGGTCTTGTCGCTACCAGCAGATCTCACTACTGTCAGTTCTGAGTATTTGTACTCACGGCGCCATTGTGTCGGTGAAGGATACCACCAGAATATATGGCTGTGTTTCCATTTTAGATAGTGCTCAAAACAAAAAAGGCCTTATATGGATAACTCAGTTGAGTTCTGAAGGCCACGTGTGGCATACAGTTCCATTTTCTTCGACCCTTATGATGTTTTCCATCTTAGAGACCTCACCTAAAGCTTGAAGTCCAGTTTTGGAAGCAACTTCTGGAGTAGTGTTTCCAGTTCTGGAGAAAATCCTTGTTTTTAAGCATTCCTTTTGGAGCTTACATTTTGAATCTATTTAAATCAGTAAAACATTCATAACATATGCAAGTATATCTAACACTGCACATGTGTGAACCTCTGCACATGCATGGAAAGGTATTCAAGAGCTTCTTGAGAAATACACACACTTTGACATACACACTAGAACATAACCTTTTGGATTATATGTATCTCCTTTACAATTGAATGGATATTCATCGAACAAAGTAAAGACAGCGCAATGAAACTATGTTTAGTAAAACAGACAATATATACCCAATTTATTAAATTTGAAACCTATTTATACTTCATATTTTTGTAACAGGACCACACACATGTAAATCTTTAGGACAAAATAATAGTTATATTAAAATAATATTACAATTGAAATGAATGGCATATAAAGTCAAAAACCATGTTCACTAACTGAAAGCACTTTAAAAGTTTATGATCAAAATATGGAAGAATATGTAATGGTTTTAGGATGTTCCATGCCTCCAAATCTGGCAGCATCACAGATTGGATACAATTCATTTACAGTCTGAGCCTTCTACATACGGTGATTACTAATGTTTTGTTAGCTCAGACGAAAAGTACTCAGCACAGGCCCACACCAGCCCTTCATCAGGACTCGTTGCTTTCAGTAGTAGGAGAGGTGGGAAAAGGTAAATATATAACAAAAAAGAAGGAGTACCACCATACACAAAGCTCAAAAGAGCGGTTTCTTGTGGGATGGAGTTCTAATGAGAAAATAGAAGAAGTCCTTCTTTATTTTTAATAAACCCCTCACTCACCGACCTGGTCGGTGACATGCTTCATCATCGGGGCCACCTTGACAGCCGAGTGCCGTCAAGGTGTGCTGCGACGCCTGGAATACAGTGGAGCGGGTATGTGAGTGATGAATGCAAAAAAAGAAGTAGGTGAGTTAAAAATTGTCCTGGTATGGCTTATATGTGAAGACTTTATTCTTAAGACTACTGGACAATAATAAAAACAGTGTATGTGTCGATACAGTAAAGGTTTAATTATGACCAAATGTATCTAAAATATGTGTGCAAGGTCTACATGTTTCAAACCCAGTGGAAATTACCGGTTTTTCTTCAGGACCAAAAAAGGACTTGGGTGGTCAGGGTACACTAACGCCCTGCCATACCTGCAATCCTTTGTTCCCTAGTAACAAAAATCATTACAGGGCAAGAAAGGTAACCCAACAGTGGTTACGTAAATAGCAAAAAAACCTGTGGAGGAAGAGAAAGTATATGTCACTAAAACTAGTTACGTGCCTGTAACGTAGTGAAGTGGTTGAATCTGCTCTTTCCGTGAATCATCCCACAATCAGTTAATGCGGTCTAATCAGGTGCAATTTGTGGTAAGCGAGTTGCATTACTAATTGGTGGAAGAAAATTATTTCTTTGCACACCTATCAATATAAGTGTGAATAGTGAAAGAGCGTAACTTATTTACCGCTTACTTTCTTAAACTGCAAGTGCGTGGTTCGGCAGCATTCATATCCTTAGTAGTGAAAAGGATTACCGACGTGCTATTGTTACAACTTGAACCAAACCTGACATTACAATACAGACACAACACATAACATATAATGTAAATAAATCGTGCTTACTCCTAAATAGGGGTTGTTTGGCTGCACGGCTTAAGGGGGAAGGGAGGCCACAGTAGGAAAAACATATTCTGAAAATGAGAAAGAAGATGGATCAGCTGAGTACCTGGTGGTGTGTTCGTAGGTACCAGTCAGCTGCATGAGTGAAACGGTAGAAACGGTCGCGTTTCGTTATTTAGAAAGGCCAGGATCTACTTACAGTTTTTGTGGACAAATCAGGCCGTGTACCTGTATCACCCCTCCTTGCGCCCGTCAAGAGCCGAATGCGGGGCCATAGGTAAAGGCAGCCACCATCGGGGACGCGGTGGGCGTGGTTATCGTGGCGTAATGACGTCACGCGTTCAACACTGAAACTACGGGAGCTTAGTAGGATCAAGCGGGGGTTGTCAAGGAAACGTAGTTGCGTTTCGGGTTATTCTAGTTGGACATAAAATTCTGAAAAGAGGATTGGTAAAAAGTGAAACGAGTGGTTTTTGGGAGAGATGACTAGCAGTCTGTTGTTGGCTAGTAGGAGAGAACAAAAATCCACATATAACACGTATTGGTGAGAGTGGAGCCGATGTAAACATTGTGGGGAATCCTCCCTCTTCAGCTAATGACAAAAGGAGGGGGTTATGTAGTTGTTTGTACAGGTGATTATGAAAGGGATAGAGGACACGTTAATTCATCGTTTATGAAAATTGTTTTAGAAAAGTTTAGAAGCCAGAATCATTCAGTTAGGGATATAAGATCCCAGTAGCACTGGATACAGGTTCAGAGTCTCATAAAAACACCCAAAGCACATTTGCTCAAGGTATATAAGATCCGAGTACAGGATAGTCTCAAAAAACAGGACCTAAAGTACACTTGCCCAAGGAATATTGTCATTCAGACCATCCCGGTGTGTGGATAGTCTGTACACCCATCTTTGCTCCTTCTCATACAGGCGTTTCTGTAAGTTAGGTCCAGGTGATACTTGTTCAATGACAGACCAAAACATGTCATTGGGTGTGTGACCCTTCTCAATAAAGTGATCTGTTAACCGGGTTGCATTTTTCTTGCAGTGTATGGTGCTGCGGTGTTCGCAAATCCTTAGTTTAACTTTTCGAGTCGTCATTCCTATGTACCGTTTCTTACATGTACATTCGATTAAATACACCACACTACTGCTGTTGCAGTTGGTGTGAGATAACTGTCTCCATGTTTTGCCATCTTCCAGATCCAGAGTTTTTGTGTTCATTGTCAGATGACAAACGCTGCAGTTACCGCAGCGGTAATGTCCAGTGACATCCGGTAGACCCCACATGTTAGTAATAGATTGAGCAGTTGATAATGTCTTTGCTTTGGGTCTGGTGTTGACCAGAGTATCCTTGAGACTGTGAGACTTTTTGAAAGAAAACAGTGGTTTCTCCCAGTGTAGGTTTCCGGTGTTTATGATTGCCCAGTGCTTGTTTATACCCCTGGTCACCTGATTTGATATTGAGTTGAATGTGGTCACACATGTCAGGGGTATTTCATCATTCGCCTCAGTCTTTTCTTCGAGTAGTGCTTCTCTGGGCTGGTTCCTGGCCCTCTTTTGGCATTTACTCACAACTCTGTTAGGATAACCACGATTGCCTAGTTTCTCAGATAAATCCTTTGCATGTTCCTTATATTCAGACAATTTACTGCAGTTCCTGCACAGTCTTAAAAACTGTCCGTAAGGTAGGTTTTCCCTAAAGGGTCGAGGGTGGAAACTTTCGAATCTTAGCAGGTTATTTTTTGAGGTAGGTTTATAATAAGTTTTTGTCTCCAAATGATTGTTCTCTTTGCTAATGACTGCATCAAGAAACACAATTCTTTCCTTATCATAACAATTGGTGAATCTGAGGTTATTGTCGCAAGTATTTATCCAGGTGATGAATTCATCAAGACGATCAACCGGTCCTTGCCACATTGCCAGGACATCATCGATGTAGCGTCTCCAAAAAGTCAGGTTTTCGCGAAAAGGGTTTGTTTTATTCAAAATGAACTTTTTTTCGAAATCATAGACGTACAAACCAGCTATGCTGGGGGCAAAAACGCTTCCCATTGACGTGCCCCAGTCTGCAAATACAGGGTACCCTCGAATTCAAAGTAATTGCGTTTTAGTGCCATTTTGGCACATTCCAGAATAAAAGCCTTTGGTGTGCGAAAAGGCCAGTCTGCATGATCCAGGGTGTTACCAAGGACTTGGATGGTGTCGTCCTGGGGTATACTAGTGTACAGACTCTCAATGTCAAAACTTAGTAAGATAGTATGTTCGTCCACCTCCAGATTCTGTAGTGGGTTTAGGAGGCTCTTTGTATCCTGTAGGTAAGTAGCCGTGTTCTGAACAATAGTCTTTAGGAAAAAATCACAGAACCTTGATAAAGGTTCCAACAAAGAGCCAATGCCAGAGACGATTGGGCGTCCTGGAGGGGGTAACCTACCCTTATGCATCTTAGGTAAGATGTAAAAGTAAGGGATTTTGCCCTCAGTGGTGCATAGGTAACCTGCTTCCTGCTTGGATATTGCACCAGAAGTTTCTGCAGTTTCGACTAACTGATGAATTTCTGCTCTCAATTCACTTGTGGGATCTGTATTTAGGATCTGGTAGTTCCTGGTATCACTGAGAAGTCGGACACATTCCTCGCTGTAGGAGGTTATATCCATAACCACCAGTCCCCCACCTTTGTCAGCTGGTTTTATTATAGTGGTTTTACAGGTACGTAGTTCATTTAATGCTATGCTTTCCGCTCTGCTCATGTTTTGAAATTGGGAAGAAGCCTGCATTTTTTCAACATCATTATAAACAGCTTGTTCAAAAGCAATCAATTCAACTGGGATAGTTTGTGGCGGTGGCATAAAGGTGGATTTTACCCTTAGGCCGCTCTCATTCTCCACTTCACTTTCTCTTAGTGGGCCTTTTTTTTCAAAGAAAGCTTTTAGTCTTAATTTTCTAAAGAATCCCGCCAGCTCACAGTGTAATTGGAATTTGTCCAACCGGGTTGTGGGGACAAAACCAAGTCCCTTATTCAAGACACATTCTTCTGTTGGTGTTAGAGGTCTTGACGATAGGTTGGTAACTAGGGTCTCGCACTGCTGGGACCTGCCTTGCTCTTTGTTCTGTTGCTCACTGGGTCGTCCTCCTCCCAGTGTACCTGGTTGGGTTGTCTGTTTTTTCCTCTTCCCCTTCTGCTTCTGTGAAAAAAAGGGGGCCGGAATTGGTTTTGATGAAAAGGGGGTGGTTGGAAATGTGGCTGGAAAGGAGGTTGCCATCCATACATTGGGAAATTGGCTGATTGGTTAAAAGGGTCTTGAAACATGGGAGGGTTGAAACCAGGCCAGAAGCTTCCCTGCCCTCTTCTACCTCCTCTGCCTCGCTGTTTGTTGGTACTAGCATTTGACCCACTACTGCTGCCTGACGAGTTGCTCGAAACATCGGAATCAGATGTGGGCTTCTCTGGTGGTTTAAAGTCGGGGTCAGAGTAAGGGTAGGTTTTGACGAAGGAGAACCTTTTCAGATCCTTCTGAAATTTTGTCACTTTTTGTTGAGTCAGGTTATCCTTATATTCATTTATCTCCTTGTTTATTTCATCAAGTTTTCTTTTGTACCCAGTTATGCTTGTCTTGATATGTGTCTCAGTTTTTTGGATTTCTATTTGGATAGCTTCCGACAATCTCAGGGCTGTTTTTAGAATTAATACAATCCAATCATGCGTACAATTCCACGCTATTAACGCCCAATCCTTTCTGAATGTTGGATCATTTAAAAAGATCCGTGGAGCGTTGGTCACCAGAAGGCCCTTCGGGGCCATGTTGTTTGTCACATACTCTTTTAGAATGGTACCATGTAATATAGTCCTTATTCGTTCTCTCTTCATCTCAGTTAACTTCTCCCAGTCACCTGTCTGTGATAGTGTCTGTGAGATGCTGGCATCTGCAAAACCGGAGATTTCGCCCATGATAGCGTCAATCTCTTCTGTGGAATATGTAAGGCCTTGATTCCAGATCCTAAATACAGATCCCAGAAGTGAATTGAGAGAAGAACTTCATCAGTTAGTCGAAACTGCAGAAACTTCTGGTGCAATATCCAAGCAGGAAGCAGGTTACCTATGCACCACTGAGGGCAAAATCCCTTACTTTTACATCTTACCTAAGATGCATAAGGGAAGGTTACCCCCTCCAGGACGCCCAATCGTCTCTGGCATTGGCTCTTTGTTGGAACCTTTATCAAGGTTCTGTGATTTTTTCCTAAAGACTATTGTTCAGAACACGGCTACTTACCTACAGGATACAAAGAGCCTCCTAAACCTACTACAGAATCTGGAGGTGGACGAACATACTATCTTACTAAGTTTTGACATTGAGAGTCTGTACACTAGTATACCCCAGGACGACACCATCCAAGTCCTTGGTAACACCCTGGATCATGCAGACTGGCCTTTTCGCACACCAAAGGCTTTTATTCTGGAATGTGCCAAAATGGCACTAAAACGCAATTACTTTGAATTCGAGGGTACCCTGTATTTGCAGACTGGGGGCACGTCAATGGGAAGCGTTTTTGCCCCCAGCATAGCTGGTTTGTACGTCTATGATTTAGAGAAAAAGTTCATTTTGAATGAAACAAACCCTTTTCGCGAAAACCTGACTTTTTGGAGACGCTACATCGATGATGTCCTGGCAATGTGGCAAGGACCGGTTGATCGTCTTGATGAATTCATCACCTGGATAAATACTTGCGACAATAACCTCAGATTCACCAATTGTTATGATAAGGAAAGAATTGTGTTTCTTGATATAGTCATTAGCAAAGAGAACAATAATTTGGAGACAAAAACTTATTATAAACCTACCTCAAAAAATAACCTGCTAAGATTCGAAAGTTTCCACCCTCGCCCCCTTAGGGAAAACCTACCTTCCGGACAGTTTTTAAGACTGCGCAGGAACTGCAGTAAATTGTCTGAATATAAGGAACAGGCAAAGGATTTATCTGAGAAACTAGGCAATCGTGGTTATCCTAACAGAGTTGTGAGTAAATGCCAAAAGAAGAGGGCCAGGAACCAGCCCAGAGAAGCACTACTCGAAGAAAAGACTGAGGCGAATGATGAAATACCCCTGACATGTGTGACCACATTCAACTCAATATCAAATCAGGTGACCAGGAGTATAAACAAGCACTGGGCAATCATAAACACCGGAAACCTACACTGGGAGAAACCACTGTTTTCTTTCAAAACGTCTCACAGTCTCAAGGATACTCTGGTCAACACCAGACCCAAAGCAAAGACAGTATCAACTGCTCAATCTATTACTAACATGTGGGGTCTACCGGATGTCACTGGACATTACCGCTGCGGTAACTGCAGTGTTTGTCATCTGACAATGAACACAAAAACTCTGGATCTGGAAGATGGCAAAACATGGAGACAGTTATCTCACACCAACTGCAACAGCAGTATTGTGGTGTATTTAATCGAATGTACATGTAAGAAACAGTACATAGGAATGACCACTCAAAAAGTTAAACTAAGGATTTGAGAACACCGCAGCACCATACGCTGCAAGAAAAATGCAACCCGGTTAACAGATCACTTTATTGAGAAGGGTCACACAACCAATGACATGTTTTGGTCTGTCATTGAACAAGTATCACCTGGACCTAACTTACAGAAACGCCTGTATGAGAAGGAGCAAAGATGGGTGTACAGACTATCCACACACCGGGATGGTCTGAATGACAATATTCCATGGGCAAGTGTACTTTAGGTCCTGTTTTTTTAGACTATCCTGTACTCGGATCTTATATACCTTGAGCAAATGTGCTTTGGGTGTTTTTATGAGACTCTGAACCTGTATCCAGTGCTACTGGGATCTTATATCCCTAACTGAATGATTCTGGCTCCTAAACTTTTCTAAAACAATTTTCATAAACGATGAATTAACGTGTCCTCTGTCCCTTTCATAATGACCTGTACAAACAACTACATAACCCCCTCCTTTTGTCATTAGCTGAAGAGGGAGGATTCCCCACAATGTTTACATCGGTTCCACTCTCACCAATGCGTGTTATATGTGGATTTTTGTTCTCTCCTACTAGCCAACAACAGACTGCTAGTCATCTCTCCCAAATACCACTCGTTTCACTTTTTACCAATCCTCTTTTCAGAATTTTATGTCCAACTAGAATAACCCGAAACGCGACTACGTTTCCTTGACAACCCCCGCTTGATCCTACTGAGCTCCCGTAGTTTCAGTGTTGAACACGTGACGTCATTACGCCACGATAACCACGCCCACCGCGTCCCCGATGGCGGCTGCCTTTACCTACGGCCCCGCATTCGGCTCTTGACGGGCGCAAGGAGGG
This sequence comes from Lissotriton vulgaris, assembly GCF_964263255.1. Taxonomy (NCBI): domain Eukaryota; kingdom Metazoa; phylum Chordata; class Amphibia; order Caudata; family Salamandridae; genus Lissotriton; species Lissotriton vulgaris. The sequence goes on along the minus strand of NC_141695.1, from coordinate 1,141,790,466 downwards.
GTGATACAGGTACACGGCCTGATTTGTCCACAAAAACTGTAAGTAGATCCTGGCCTTTCTAAATAACGAAACGCGACCGTTTCTACCGTTTCACTCATGCAGCTGACTGGTACCTACGAACACACCACCAGGTACTCAGCTGATCCATCTTCTTTCTCATTTTCAGAATATGTTTTTCCAACTGTGGCCTCCCTTCCTCCTTAACCCGTGCAGCCAAACAACCCCTATTTAGGAGTAAGCACGATTTATTTACATTATATGTTATGTGTTGTGTCTGTATTGTAATGTCAGGTTTGGTTCAAGTTGTAACAATAGCACGTTGGTAATCCTTTTCACTACTAAGGATATGAATGCTGCCGAACCACGCACTTGCAGTTTAAGAAAGTAAGCGGTAAATAAGTTACGCTCTTTCACTATTCACACTTATATTGATAGGTGTGCAAAGAAATAATTTTCTTCCACCAATTAGTAATGCAACTCGCTTACCACAAATTGCACCTGATTAGACCGCATTAACTGATTGTGGGATGATTCACGGAAAGAGCAGATTCAACCACTTCACTACGTTACAGGCACGTAACTAGTTTTGGTGACATATACTTTCTCTTTCTCCACAGGTTTTTTTGCTATTAACGTAACCACTGTTGGGTTACCTTTCTTGCCCTGTAACGATTTTTGTTACTAGGGAACAAAGGATTGCAGGTATGGCAGGGCGTTAGTGTACCCTGACCACCCAATTCCTTTTTTGGTCCTGAAGAAAAAACGGTAATTTCCACTGGGTTTGAAACATGTAGACCTTGCACACATATTTTAGATACATTTGGTCATAATTAAACCTTTACTGTATCAACACATACACTGTTTTTATTATTGTCCAGTAGTCTTAAGAATAAAGTCTTCACATATAAGCCATACCAGGACAATTTTTAACTCACCTACTTCTTTTTTTGCATTCATCACTCACATACCCGCTCCACTGTATTCCAGGTGTTGCAGCACACCTTGACGGCACTCGGCTGTCAAGGTGGCCCCGATGATGAAGCATGTCACTGACCAGGTCGGTGAGTGAGGGGTTTATTAAAAATAAAGAAGGACTTCTTCTATTTTCTCATTAGAACTCCATCCCACAAGAAACCGCTCTTTTGAGCTTTGTGTATGGTGGTACTCCTTCTTTTTTGTTATATATTTACCTATCCCAGGGGATCAGGAGTACGTTTCCGTCCACCAAGGTGGATAAAATCCCTTTACTCTCCCTACTTGTTTACAATATGAGGTGGGAAAAGGACCACGTGAGCTCATAGCAGGCAAAACGACTACCTTGTCTGGTACTCAGTAAGGGGCATTGCTTCTGTTCCAGGATGGCAACAGCAGTGGGAGTGCATTCATGGAGCCCCCTCCACTACCAGCCTACACAGAAAGATGAGGAGCCCACTGTCACAGTTTGCCAGGGATGCCACATTGCAGGGATAGCCTGGCCTAGCTGCGGCATAGTGATAAAGACACTGTGTCAATTTGGAAAATGAAAGCAATAAATAGTGTGTGTTTGGGTTCTGAGAGTTTGGAGTGGTGGGATGTATGTGGAGGGAATGGGGCCTTAGAATTTATTATGAGTTGCGTTTAAAAGAGGCCTTTTTGGTGCGTGTAGACACCAAATTACTCCCTATCATTTGTTTACGCTTTTTCTTTTTAATTCTTTACTGTTTTCAGACAAGAGATAAAAAAACGAAATAAAAAAGATACTATTCTATAATGGCCACCACACATATTTCTTTTTTTCGAGAAGTGTCTTCAACATTTATTGAACTGGCATGAGACCATGAAGGGAGAATTGGGCAGAGAAAGATGGTAAACCTCTTCTGATAAAGTGCCCTTGTAATTGTAATATAGCACTTACAACCACTGACTAGGCATTGAAACGCTTTTTTGGAGGTGAGATGTTTACGGTGAGAAGCACGCTGCTCTGGAACCCAAGATTAGTAATTCGCAGGTTACTACAATTTTTGTTTAGTTTTTTCTTGTGCGATAGTTGTGTTAGAATTGTGCTGTTACTTTCTTGTATATTTAGTAACATTTGGGTAGGGATAGGGTGAAAGGAGTGGATTTGGAGAGGGGGAGTCCTGAACTGTTTTGTGAAAAATGCTCGTGTGTGCTTGTTAGTCGTGCGGCATGGTTTGAAAGGAGTTGTTAAATATTGAGAAGAATGTCTCTACTAGAACTCTGGTTCCAAGTTTGAAAAGAATAAAAGCGCCCATTTGCATGAATGACACTTCCCCATGCTTAGCTACAAGGACGTATGACATGCAAATCCAACTCTATAGTGAAGGAGAGCAGGAAGTGGCAACAAACCAATCAGGTGTTTTGCTTTGTCACTTGTGTGCATAGTGCTTGTGTCTTAAAATTCAATTCAATACTGTGCCGCAACATGCCGAAAAATAAAAAAAAGCAGAGACACATCTACAAAGATTTCTCTGTGCTCCTCAAATAAAGCAGTAGAAATTAGCAAACGTTTCTCTGCAAGCGAACAACCTTTAATTCCTGCAAGCGATTCCAACAATGTTTTGAATCCCTGGTCAAGGGGTCGCGTCCAGTGTTATTTTAAGGATTTTGGGGGACTTGGGCAAGAAATAGTTTGGGGTCCACAGTCAAATTTGAATTTTATCATCCATTGCCTGCTGTTTAAAGCTGGCATGATGCCAATATTAGGCTAAAGTTTACCAGGATTACACAAAACAGTTGAAATATCTCTTGTCTGGGAGCTCAAAAATCTTTAAAATTACAAGGGGTAAAGATACAGAGTCAGAGGTAGAAGTAAGGAGAGAACTTAAGAAAAAGAAATAGGATATACATGGGTGAAATAGAGAGAAAACTCACTTTCCCAGGGTGCAGCATACTAAGTGGGGGCCCTGAGCATTTGTCCAATTTGCCATGCCCTAAAACGTTTCTGCTCACTTCCTGAAGTTCAGATTCACTAACCTCGTAGTAGTCTGACGCTCCAGAGTCACTTGTGATGGGTGGACAATTCATTTAATCTCGGCCACTGGTAATTACTCGTACCAGAAGTGTTTTAAATGGGCAGGTACTGTACGGTACTGAGTACCTGTACTTCTTTAATTTGAAAGGGAGAGTACCTGCACTTCTCAGAAGTACTGCAATACATATAATTAGTGAGCATCTGCACTTCTTTATTTCCCCTTAAAGCACTACATACCAGTCTATCGTGATTTGTGCCCATTATGTAATTTCAGACAGTAACCAGCCCTATACAATCAGCCTTGGTCCTGTTTCAATAGAAACAATCCTGAACAAACGGCCAGACCATGTAAGGAAAAGCATAGCTACTCACTGAAAACCAGGCAAAGAACAACTTGCTGAATACCGACGTCTCTGCCCTGATAACTCAAAATGAAAGTCCACCTTCAGCAAGCCTGATCTGAGCCCCTATAAGTGTCCCAAAATCAACATTCCTGCTCCATTAATTCCTTTCCCTTGTTAGCAATTTCTACACAATCAACCGGTCAGATTTCCAAACAATCAACAGGTAGAGAGAACACACTTCCAAAGTCAGGGAGAAATTCCTACGTTAATGGATAAAGATTGTCAATCATCCTAATAATGCTTAACCTGTTTCCTGCACATGGAAACATTTACAAAGCATTACGTTTAAAAAGACTCCAATAATCCAAAGGTATTACTCTGAGGATTAGTACAGCAACAACATTCATTCGAAAATGTCCCATGGTAGACCGCAAGGTTCAACACCCTTGTTGTTACTGTCCAGTTTACACCCATCTGACCCCTGGCCCGGCTCCAGCAAGGATATGGGGTGCACTTTCAGTTTTATGCTGATGACACTCACATGCACATTCGATCTAATGGTTCCCACAAATAGCCACGGAATGTGTGAAGTTTGCCACTTTCATCTATGAAGTCCACAAATCTGGGAGTTCTCTTCGAAGTCAAACATCAATCAAATCTCAGCTCAAATCGAAGCTGTGGTCAGTGGCGTCAATTTGCAGATATCCTAGTTTCAATGGATCTTGCCCTTCCTTCACCTCATCCATTCAGTAGAGTTGATGAGATCTTTGTTAAGCGCGCAGCTGGACTACTGTTATATGATATATACTGATGTTCATAAAAAAATGATTGTATAAATGGAATAATCACCCAGTCAATCATATATCCTGTGCAAAACCAGCATTGGAAACATTAATTTGGCTGCAGATAAAAGAGAAGATTGGGTTTAAAATGTAAAGCATATGGAAGTAAAAGCCTGGAGTGCTAGCAAAAGATTGCCCAACCAGGAATCTCTTCTCACTTCTGGACCGGACTGGCCGGACCGGGCAACAGGCATTTCACCGGATGGCTGGAGTGGTTGTGGAAGGTTTTGTTACTGGGGGATAGATCTGCAGCTGTGCTGCAATATCGTACCCCAGTAACAAAAGCAGCAAGCAAGTGTTTCCAGCCTCCCGGAGCCAGGCAGTGCTTCCCCAGGGGCTGGTCCGAGAAAACTGCCAGGGTTTCTTTGGGTTCCCAGTCCAGCCCTGTCTCACCTACATTATTTGGATCACTCAACAAACCTTCAAGTGACTAAAACGTGGATACAGAGTCCTAGGAAATCAAGGCCCTGAGCTATGGGGTCTATAAAGTGCTCTGAATCTGTTGATGAGAACATAACCCATCTAGCTGCATTTCCGAAAACTCCGAAAAACGAATGGGGAAAGGAGTTAGCCTAGCCGCTATGGCGGTCGACCTCGAATCTGGGAAACTGGGTTAGAGTCTCGCAATGACGCTGAACATCCTGTGATTCTGGGCAAATCACGTAATCTCCCCATGCCTAACAATACAATGAATGTGTCCTTGTGTAATGTAACTGGTACTATGTAAAGCGCTTTGATACCCGATTTGGGTCTAGTTTGCATTATATAAAACTCTGTAAAAAATATATATATATCTTGGTTAACCTATGATTGGACCACAGAATGATAATAGGGAGTGGCAAATATCCACATATGCCACATGGAAGATTGGACTCCTGCTAATCCACAGTCCGGAACTCTCACTTTTGAACTGTCAATCGCAAAGCAAACTTTAGCACGAGTGCCATGAGAAAACCTTTACATTGAAGTCCCTCCTTCAGCGTCTCTGAATACATGCATCAGACAGGAAGTCGCGCCTTCATCATTTCCTCTCTTACCTCATACAGGAAGTTCCATGTTCAGCTTTCTTGGTCATACTTCAAACAGGATGACCACCGATTCCCACCTTTCATGTTGCCGCTCCCATACTTCCTGATACAAGTGCCGTCTTCAGGATTCCTTACGGATGCTTCATACAGGAAGCCTTCCTTGTTCACGCTTCAAGCCGTCATAGAGTGATCTCACCCAGGAGAGCATGTCCCTGACCACCTACAATACTGTGCTTACTGACACTGAACAAATGCCCAGGAGGATCTCTTTATCTGAAAGAACTGTGAGGAGGAACAATGAGATTCAACTAAAGGGTTTGTTGAAAACTTGAAGAATGTACTCAGATCAGCGCATTAAAAAGCCAGATATGCCAGGGGAAGAGCCAGTCACTTTTCTAATTAATAATTAAAACATTTTGCCAAAAGAGTGGTGGGAGGTTGTGTTTTATTTCAATTGAGTTTTGAGTATATCAACATTTACTTGACCAAAAGCAATCAGGAGCAGCAGGAAGATGGTATGTCAATATACAAAGAACCAATATATAACAATTACAGCAATACTTCTCTTACTGCTTTTACGAATACTAGTGATAGTAATGCTCATTATTATTATTAGCCGTATTAAGAGTAGTATTGTCATTGTATTGAAATAATAATACCAAATATTAGTATGAGTAGTTGCATTCATTTATTTATTTATAAAGTTTTATATAGCGCAAACTTGATCCAGAGGGATTACAATTTGAGGGAAATGAAGGTAAAAGTTCAGTACATGAGTCAAATGGGAATATAAAACAGACAGTGAATCAAATAGGGCTCACATAACAAGATCAGTTATACATCTTAGGGGTCAGCAAAGAATGGGCTAGTAACTGATACATAGTGACATAGGAGGGGAGCAAATGATTCAACAAGAGAGGAAGAAGATAAAATACAAGATTAGCATCCAGCTCTGGGCTTAAAGGAGTATGTCCAATGCATTATGGCAGACAATCGTGCATCCTATTAAGGTAAGAACTTATTCATGAGGAATCTTTTCACTTCCAATTTGAAAGAAACCTTGGAGGAGGAATACTATTAGTAGTATTTTCTTTTCTTCCTTTATGCCTTCTGGAAATTAGTTAAATGCTCTGCCCCGGTCACACAGACCAGGATACGGACCAGCTGTTTGGACTGTTGGCGAACCATTGTCTTCACAGGCCTACACCGACAACTGTCCTGCAGGGGATTCCCGCCCATGGATAAACATGGCTGCCACCTACGCCTCAGCGCCTTGGAATGCTGCTGGCAGCTGCAGGCTGGTAATGCAACACGTGTGAGGTTGCTGATGCAATATATCGCTTCTAAGAGAAGTGGAACATATGGAAGGGAGCATCCCACGCATCAGCCCCTGCCGCATGTTTAGAATAAAAGTTATTGCGATCATGTGGTATGGGGCGAGGGCGGCACGTCTTTAGTACACATTAACACTGCACGATATTGCATTCTGATCCTAAGGTGCGTAGTTAAAAGGGATTTGTTTTTTGCACATTGCACTACTCACCAATCCAAAAATTCAAATGAAAACAATTTAGTTATAATTTCGACAGAAATAAACTACTGATCAATTCTTGACTCTGGTGCTCCATTCTGCCGGCTTGCTTCTTGGCTTAACCAATGCTAGTTATAAACGTGCCACCTTGCCAAATAGAAAAAAGAATAATTGATGGACAGAATGCAGAACAATGTCATAAATTCACTCCAGTACAGAGATCTGGGCCTAAATCCATCGTTGTTTTGCTCCCCATGCCATTCCAGTTTGAACCCAGCCATATGCAAATCAGTCTTGACCCTGCTCCCAATGGGTACAGTCCAGCCTAAACTGCCTGGTCAGGTCCTCCCTGGACTGGAAACAAGCATCCTAGGACCGATTTCAGGGCTTCACCACTCATCAGCCAAGCTAGTGTGACACCAGTGGCATGGAGAGTACAGTATGCCCAGACGTGGGTCCCTTGCTCACTGTGCAATTGGATTCAAGCCAGCCTGGTTGTTGAGGGGTGCTGCCCCGAAACAAGTCCCGGATGCTTGCTTCCGGTCCAGGGAGGACCTGGCTTGGCAGTTCAGGCTGGATTGTTCCCATGAGGCACAGGGTCAAGACTGATTTGCGTATGATTGGGTCTAAACTGCGATGGCATGGTGAGCAAAAGAACAATGGATTTAACCCAGATCTCTTGACTGGTGGTGAATGTTTGATTTGCTCTGCATTCGGTCCATCATCTGTGTGTCTTTTGCTTTCTCTCCCTAAGTGCACCGGGTATGCCGAGGCGTGGGTCCTAGGCTCACTGTGCCACTGGATTCAAGCTAGCCTGGCTGAACAGGGGTAATGCCACGAAACCGGTCCCAGGATTCTTGTTTCCGGTCGAGGGAGGAACTGGCTTGGCAGTTCGGGCTGGACTGTTCCCATGAGGCACAACATCAAAACTGATTTGCATATGGCTGGGTCTAAACTGCGATGGCATGGTGAGAAAAAGAACAATGGATTTAACCCAGATCTTTTGACTGGGGTGAATGTTTTGATTTGCTCTGCAATCCGTCCATCAACTGTGTGTCTATTACTTTCTCTCCTTTCCTAAGAGCGCATGTCTATGTGCACATGCAGCATTACAAATCCATACATCGAGAAAAATACGCCAATAAATAATGATCAAACATGCATCCAACAAACAAGTTCAGAATTTTAAAATACCTGCCTTGCTTGTCCTTTGTCAACAAGCACAGTTTCAGCTTCTGTTTAAAACAATGGAAAGAAGCATTGTGCTTGAGAGCTCTGCATTCCATTTTTGGAGGCCATGCAAGGTTGATTTTTGAGTATTTGAAGTTCCTTCACACCAGGACAGGGTTTAAATAAATGTAATCCTATGTGTATGTATCGGAATAAGTATAGGCATAGGTATTGATATAGGCAATCACGGCTGGCATCACTTGAGTGTGTTAGGCGGGTAAACAGGTGGTGAGTAGGTGACTGCACACATTTGATTTGATTGTAAGATTTATATAGCGCTCGAATGCCCAAGGGCGTCTAGGCGCTGCATTGGAGGAGCCTGCCAGGATTATTAGAAAGGAGGTAGGAATTTGTTTTGAAAAAGCCAAGTTTTCAGTGATTCAGTGAACTTTATAATGCCATATGCATGTTATGCTCTTTTACCCACCAATTTATATATGTGAATGGCAAAATCCCTTCCTCATCCATTGTAACCGCGGGTGTGCGGAGATTTGCCTACTCGATGTTCCACAGAGAGTGCGGAGTAGGAAAATCTCCACACACTCCACGGCGGAGGGTAGTTGACCAGCCCCCGCCTCCCAGCCGCCCTATTAACAGTTACCTACAATTTTTAAACACGCATTTACAATGCAACGGATTCGCCTTTGGAAAAGTTAGAGCTATTGGCATTGTAAATGACAAAATTTGTATTTATGTGTTGGTTTTGAAAACAGATAAATAAATGGTATTGTCATTTACATTGCCAATAGCTTAATCTCTCACAAATGTGAGACCTATTGTACCCTACGGACGAGCTCAGCAGACAGCAATTACTACCACACACACACCCAGAGTCACACACACACACCCAGAGCCAGCCACACACACCCAGAGCCAGCCACACCCATAGCCACACACACCCAGAGCCACACACACACACCCAGAGCCCCACACACACACACCCACCCAGAGCCCCACATATGCACACACACACTCAGAGCCACACACACACACCTAGAGCCACACACACACACACACACACACCCAGAGCCACAGACACACACACATCCAGAGCCACACACACACACCCAGAGCCACACACACACACACCCAGAGCCACACACACACACCCAGAGCCACACACACACACCCAGAGCCACACACACACACCCAGAGCCACACACACCCAGAGCCACACAAACTCACACACACCCAGAGCCACACACACACCCAGAGCCACACACACACACACCTAGAGCCACACACACACACACACACCCAGAGCCACACACACACACACAGAGCCACACACACACCCAGAGCCACACACACACCCAGAGTATAATATAATAAATAATATTTATACTTTGGGGTAGTTTAAGGACAGCGGAGATCAGAATTTTTCATGCATTAGTTTGATTGATTAGGTTAGTGTATTTCCATAGGAATTACTTGGCATATGATGTTACAAACCTTTTTAAAGTTGCATTTTGTGCTAATAATGGTTTGTGGTATAGCGTTTTATTGCACGGATACCAACACAGTCGGCAAAAATCTAAGGAAAAGTCTGTTTTTGAAGTAAAAAGGAGCAACAGTGAAGGGATCTGGCCAGAACACATGGCATGTCCAGCATTAAGTGGGGGAGGGTCGGCCGCCAACAAGGTTTTAACTCCAAGCCGGGAAATCGGAAAGGGGAGGGGTGTCCAACATCGCTAAGATTTTGGGCAACCCTGTCCACACCATGGCAAATATGCCTGGGTCTTTCATGTACCGCCTGACTGATGGAGGTAACTCGCGCCGAAAGCAAAAAACTCCAAAGACAATATTTTTATATTCACCTCGACAAATAAACGTCATAAGAACTAAGGTCCCAGGCGCTGCCGCTCACAGCGATCATGCTAAGTGCATCATCGATGCCACATTTTAAAATGTCAAAACAAGCAATGGCGGGAGCGTGACTAGAGGGGAACTTAGAGGTCCAGTTCGCGCTGGCCCTTCACGGTACACCGAAGGTCAGGGGAGAGAGCATTCTGGAGCAAGTTAGATGTTGCACGCGAGGTATATTACAACTCTCTGCCCTCAAACTACATACACACCACAAAGTGCCTTACTTCCTGCATGCGCCAAGCTTAAAGCAGTACACAACCACCACGCTTAGCAAGAGAATGGCAACACGGGGCTTCACCCACACACACACAAGTGTTGGTCCTGGAATCCATAACGGAGAAGATGCATTTCTGTCAAACAGTTTTTTCCTAGTTTGTTAAAACAACAGCCTAAGCCACTAGAAATGTCACTAAGGAGGCTCTGCAGAGACTGAGGAGGTGTATGCAGAGACTGAGGAGGTGTCTGCAGAATCTGAGGGGGTGTCTGTGGAGACTGAGGAGGTGTCTGCAGAGACTGAGGAGGTGTCTGCAGAGACTGAGGAGGTGTCTGCAGAATCTGAGGACGTGTCTGTGGAGACTGAGGAGGTGGCTGTAGAGACTGAAGAGGTGTATGCAGATTGAGGAGGTGTCTGCTGAATCTGAGGGGGTGTTTGTAGAGACTGAAGAGGTGTCTGCAGAGACTCAGGAGGTGTCTGCAGAGACTGAGCAGGTGTCTGCAGAGACCGAGGAGGTGTCTGCAGCGACTGGAGGCTGTGCAGAAACTGAGGGGGTGTTTGCAGAGACCGAGGAGGTGTCTGTAGAGACTGAGGAGGTGTCTGCAGAGACTGAGGAGGCGTCTGCAAAGACTGAGGAGGTGTCTGCAGAGACTGAGGAAGTGTCTGCAGAGACTGAGGAGGTGTCTGCAGAGACTGAGGAGGTGTCCGCAGAGACTGAGGAGGTGTCTGCAGAGACTGATTAGGTGTCTGCAGCGACTGGAGAGGCTCTGCAGAAACTGAGGGGGTGTTTGCAAAGACCGAGGAGGTGTTTGCAGAGACCAAGGAGGTATCTGCAGAGACTGAGGAGGCTCTGCAGAGACTGAGGAGGTGTCTGCAGAGTCTGAGGGGGTGTCTGTAGAGACTGGGGAGATGTCTGCAGAGACTGAGCGGGTGTCTGTAGAGACTGAGGAGGCTCTGCAGAGACTGAGGAGGCTCTGCAGAGACTGAGGAGGTGTCTGCAGAGTCTGAGGGGGTGTCTGTAGAGACTGAGGAGGTGCCTGCAGAGACTCGGGAGGTGTTTGCAGAGACTGAGGGGTGTCTGCAGACTCTGGGGAGGTGTCTGCAGAGTCTGAGTGCTGTCTGCAGAGTCAGGGGCCGGGGTGCTTGCAGAGACGGACAGCGTCAGCAAGGAGGGTCGTAGCTGTCAGACGCCTAGCTCGCCGTCCCGAGGCCCTGGGGCAGGGGAAGAGGCTCGGGTTAAACTCTGGCTTCGCTGTGATGCTTTCATGAGGTTTTAAGGGCGAGTTAATGACCTGAAAGCCCCTTGCTGGGGCAGTTATGAGCAGATGCCCTTCGAGTCTCGCTGACTGCAGCGACCGCAGCAGAGAGAGAGGGGCTCTGGCCCACCCCGTGCCCTGACACCTGAGTGACGCGGGGGGAGGCCGGTCCTCGGCCGCCTGCGAGCCGTGGTGCATGGGGAGCAGGGGAAGGGCCGCCTAGGGGGAGGCTGACCCTCAGAGTCGCGGGGATAGAGTTCCGCCGGTCCTGAAAGTCAGTGGTATCCCTATGCCCCCCCTGGCGACGGAGGTGTGTGTCCCGGTGCCGGGCACGCATGTCGTGGGCACACTCGCCCTGTCTGGGCACCTCCTCTCAGCAAGGAGGCAAGGCACGGACAGTGGTAAGACCACCTCTGACAGGACTGCACAGGTGCTGCCTCCTGACGGCATCCCCACAAGCCCCCGCTATGCTCACTCGACAGCCCAGAACCCACTGAGATACATAACAACGGTTGGTTCATCAGTTCATCAGGAATGCATCGTACTGTCTGCCCCGGGGCGCAATGCCAATTAAGTTCTGAGGTGAACAGCCCTGAACATCTGCCCAGCGCCCATCGTGTGCCCCAGGCCTTGCGGTGTAATAATGTATGTAGCACTTCCTGCCAGAGGGTCTCTGCTTCAAAGCACTGTAAACAACACGTGGAAAGAGGCGACTTTTCCATTCAGACCTGGGTTATTTCGGATCAGTCCTGGCACTGAAAGCTCGAGCACAATCTGCAATGGAGCCCAGCAGTCAGTCCGACGTCACAGGCAGGCAGCTCTAAGGGTGCAAGCCAGACGTGAACTTGCTTGGCGCCCTCCCTTTGCCATGGCTCACTAAGGCTGCACGCTGGTGCAACAGCGGCAGATTGGACAAACCCTGCTCTCGAAAGTGCCGGGACCGGAAAACGCTAAGTGCAGCACTTAAAAAAAGAAATCAAAGAAACAAATACATGTAGGGTTGTTGTGAGCTCTTTGGATAAAACAGGTGAGAGGAAGAGAGAAGGATCACGGAAAGATGGAAATGTGTATGAACATAGAAAGGAGGAGATGGGAGGGAGATGGAACGGAGATGGAAGGGAGATGGAAGGCCGTGAAAAGGAGCCCAAGGCAAGCGGAAGACTGTAGTATTATATCGGATAGAGAACACGTTCTTCCACCGCCAGAAATGGGTATTTCAGTCAGAAATGCAAGTTTTCTTTTCGGAAAGGACCCCCTCCCAAGAAGACAGCCCGCGCAGTGCCGGCTGCTGCTACTGGTGCAGTTAAGACCTCGCCGTCCCAACCAAGGGCAATAAAAGCTGTGTAAATACCACTATACAATAGTCTAATCTCGGAGCATCTGTGAAGCCTGTGCCTCCTGCCGTGGAAACAGTGCCAGGCGCATCACTGGACTCCGAACGAGCATCTTTCCCCTCTGTCATACCGGCACTCAGTGATGTGAGACTTTATACTAGACACACACCTGCGTGCAGTACAGGGAGATGGTGGGTGAGTAACTGGGCGTTCCCATGGAGTGAATGTCTCTTCTAAAACAGCCCGTGAAGAGGTCCCTTCCACAGCACGGGCCCCTCAGGTGTGAACGCAGTACAGAGCGCCAGGCGCTGCCCTGGCGCTGTCAGTGTGCCAAGCGCCCCTGTTAGGAGCGTCGCTGGACAAGGCTCCAGGGTCCGCCTAGCGCCTGAGTTACCGGCTACCTACCTTGTGGAGCGGTGTGATCCTGGATAGATCACTTTATTGAACTGGGCCAGGCGCCCCTTATCGGCCAACAGTGTGACTTTTTAGAAAGAGTCAGCCACACAGTATTAGGGGTTACATAAGAAAAGTGGGCCGTGACATTCCTTTTTGTCTCCATAGTCCCAATAAGTCTGCTCTCTGTTACAGTCACATCTATGTTCTCTTCCTAGAATATTAAACACCTGCGAAGGCTTCTCTTATGCTGACCTCAACCCACGCATTCCACTTTATAGGGCAGTTCCAAATCATAGGGGTATCCTTGCCCCAAAGAGGCGGGCAGAGGCGCCCTGCCAGTTTTCGGTATGCTTCACATCACTGACTGGGCAGAGGTGAGATTTGTTGGCTCATCTGTGCACTGCCGTGTCATGGGAACTCACCTGTGACCCCGGCTTCCCACATGTGAGCACGCTGTGATCCTGCGCAAACCCTTTCTCTCCGTGCGCCACGGTGAAAAGAGAAGAGGCCGATAAGAGACAGGATGAGCGTCTGCATGAATCCCGGGCTCCAGAGTGGGCATCTCTGAGTGTATGCACCTTGTTTGCACCGAGAGATGCTGCCCTCCCTGACCCGACGGCAGAGTTGATGCACATCTCAGGAAGAAGCAAGAAGTGCGGATAAAGTGCTGCATGAGATGCGGGTAGCACAGAGCTCTCAGTCCCAGCTCTCCTTGGTACTGAGAGCGCCGCTACCTGCCAAGTACTGGCTTAATCCGCCCTTCCTGCCCCACATGAGCATAGGCCCTCATGACAGACAGAAACAAGCAGTGTACGCAAAGTGCTGCATGCCGCCGGGGCAGCTGTAGGTATAGCGGGGCTCTCCGTAACAGTTGGCACTTAGAAAGCACTTAAATACTGATGACACAGCACTTCCTACTCAATACTCAGGGTACTTCGATCTCTCCTACTGGGACACTTTTCCCTTCATACCCCCGCATTAGCACTGATCATAATGACAGGCAGAAACAAGACGTGTCCATAAAGTGCTTCAAACAGCTGAGGCAGCTGCGAATACCCTGTGGCACAGTACCAGCATGTGATGATACCTAGAGAGAGTACTCTTACCGCTCAAGTAGTGAAAGAAGGCGCACTTGTGCTCTCCATTAGCACTGATCACACTGACAGGCAGAAACAAGACGTGTTCCTAAAGTGCTTCAATACAAGTCAGGTCCCGGGCTGGCAGCCAATCACAGCGTGGTCCGGGGAATGACATCACGAGACTGACTGGGTGGTTCAGCTACTAAGTGAGCACGAAGCACTACATCTAGCTGGTGGGTCTCCAGGCACACAGGACCCGTCTCTCTCTGGATCACCGGCAGGACGGGGGAGGAGGCAAGGACAGTGGGCGGGCGGGAGGGAGGAGGCACGGACAGTGGGCGGGCGGGAGGGAGAAGGCACGGACAATGGGGCGGCGAGAGGGAGGTTGTGGGGGGCGGCACTTAAAAAAAGACACAGAAACGCCCCCGAATCGCGTTCCGACGGGGAAATAGTGATTGACAGCCAATCTTTTCCAATGGCTAGCCTCCATTTATGGAGCTAGCCAATGGAAGACAGAGGCGGAACAAAGCCCCATACTGTAGGATCATAAGATTTCGCCTGGGCGGAGCACTGCTCCGCAGTGCTACAGCCAAGCGAAACCTAAAAACGACTTAAAGTAAATAAAAAACTCCTTACCTTACCTGCTGCATCCCCGGGCTGCCCTCCTCCTCTTCATCGCGTTCTCTGTAAAAGCCGTGCATGTGCGTGCGCCCCCGCGCAGTTTTCACAGAGAACGCGATGAAGAGGAGGAGGGCAGTCCGGGACGCTGCAGCTAAGGTAAGGTTTTTTTTATGTACTTTAAGTTGTTTTCTAAAAGTTGTAAGTAATTGTTAATAGGGTGGGTGGGAGGCGGGTGACTTAGCGAAGATCCATGGAGTTTGTTATCAACTCCGTGGCCCTCCGCGTAGGCCCACCACGCCCGGGGTTAATCCATTCCCCGTTGATCTACAGGTTTGTTTCACAAAGTAAAGAAGCCATTGAAAGGGGCAGTGTCCTACGGCACTTCATGTAATGGAAACTTGTTCTCATTGATGGCCAGGAGTTCTAGGCTGTACTGTATCAATCACCCTAATGCTCTTATCACCAAGTACAAACTATTCAGTAGTGTAACACAATAGACACAATTCACCCCATCAAAGCTGTTAGCTAATTCGGTGGTGACAATTTTTAAAGGTTTACAAACTGAGCCTGATTACGAGTCAAGTGGAGCGTTATTCCCTGCTGACGAACAACTCTGCCTGATCACTACTGTACCTGTGTTCCTGCCCCTAGGTTTCCCAGATGCGGAAACATGGAGCCAGCTTTTATTGGCCAGTAATTCCAGTCTGTAATGTTGCATGAGGCATTGGCAGTAATCAACAGCATCCAAGCCTTGGCACACAGTCCCTACTGATCTTGATCTCAGCAAGAGAACTATACCTCCCCTTCCCTTGGCTACACCTCCTACCTCCCAGCCACTACTCCACCACACAGAGTCCCCACACACATTCACCTCCTGTTCACAGTGCGCATTCAAAACCTCGTAGATAGAGAATACTGAGAGAAGTTCAGCATGGTAATTCTGTGTCCAGAGAGTTATTCCACATTCTGAGGAGTTTAACTAATAGGAGGCAGAATTCCATTCCATACAGATCGGTAGCAGCTATTATGGCTGCTGGGAATCTCTACATGGACTTCCGCATGGCTCTTTATCAGTGCCTTAGTGGTATTGATATCTGTAGACCCTATGACTTCCACAGAGCTGGTTCTCGTGAATTGTGCTGGTAAAGACGAAGTAAAATCTTTGAGCGAAATTCTTCTTGAAGCTTTCTATATCAACATTAATGACATAGTCCAAGCTGCTGGAAATATGTGACTCCCAAGGGTAGGGTTGATTAAATGATGTACAAAGAACTGATGTTCAAATCAAGCGGCATAATGCAGCGCATTCAATTGCCGTATTATTTTGATGCATCATAATCGTATAGGGGTAGAAGTATCACCTCATTAGTAATAGTTTAACACCTGAATACAGCAATCAATAGGAAAAAGGTGACCAGATACGTTTACAAGGTATCTGTCACAGTGTGCTACCGCCAGTCGGACTAATTTTTACTTACATTTGATCTTTTTAATCCAGAAACAATTTTCCGTTGACGTTTGCAAATTTTGATGCAGATTACGCCAGCATGTGGTATGTTGTAAATTCTGAACCTTGTGGAAATTCACTGCAGCAGGATCGCGTAATTCAGTGACTGACAATAAACATGAACAGTTCGGAAAGAAAATTGAACCTCTTTGGTGACAGTGGGAGATGATAGCTTTATTACCCTTCCCCAGACTGTTATGGAACAATATTTGATTATATCCATCTCGAGGCATGGATATGTTTTTGGACACCTTTTTGCACTTGCAATTATCTTTGCATGGAAAGGGCATAACACAATGATTGTCAATTACTTATGACACGAATTAACTGATGTTGTGTTTTTATTTTGCATGAAATACAAAGAAAATGTGGCCACAGCTTTTCTAGAGATTTTCATGGAGATTCTATGTTTCTTTTGAATGAGGGCCTTGCCACAGCTCTTCCTCTCAGCTGCCTGTTGAGTATGAAGCAATACTCTCCATTCCTGAAGCCTGACCAACAATCTCACCATTGGCAATTGTGTCTAAAGTGTTGAGCAGGACACCCTTCTATGGTGTAGTGACAGGGCCGAAACCATACTATATGCTGCGCACAGTGCTTACTTTTGTAAAAGAGTATGTGCTGGCGAACAAGGCTGCGTAGTCTTGATTCCACCCCATGCTTTGTTAATAGACCACTGGTCACTCCCGGGCTCTAGCTCACTCTTTCACCTTCTTTCTCATCCCTGCTTTCTCCTGTGTCGCTGTTTTCCGTCTTTCTCTTTCTCCTTCCTTTTCCTTTTTTTCATGTTTTCTCTCTTGGTCTGGATCAAGGTCTGTTTGAGTAAAAATATGTTCTGATCCCCAAAAAGGATTCCACCTGCAAACACTGGTTCAAATGAAGGACTGGCTGCGTAATGTTGAACATCCCTGCCGCAATAAACAAGAGTCATGAACATTTGCCCTCCTCTATTGGATCTGCCCTGTGTTTCGTCTACTTGAACAACCATTGCTGGATCCAGTTAGCAGCCGAATATTGGTGATTTCTGCCTGTTGTAATGGGTTAGAGATAATTTTGCTAGGGTAATGAACCGCTGATGTCATACCGATGAATTGCAGATACCACAACACGTCTTTGTGGTTGTTGAGGCATGTCTGCAGGCAAAGAAACTTTAAAGTGATGCAGCCTTCAGATTATGTTATAACAGTGGGGTTTTCCCCACTGAAGTTTTGCATACCCATTACCTTTCTTCGAAAGAGAAAAACAGTCTAACAAGCTGATTAAGGCTATGTGCTTTGCAGGTGTTCTTTCGAAGTGTTTCATTTCTAGAGCACTATGCAGTGGAGGGTTTTCCCTATTTTTTGTGTCTCCGTTTGTCAGGCAGCTTGGTATCCTTAAGCTGTTGACACATAGAACTTACATGGCCTCCAGCTACAGTACTTGTTAGTTTAAGGCACTAGTCAGCGCACAAGCTGTCTGTTGCATGGCATATAATGGCTTACCATGAACATGTAGGTTCTTGGACCATGGCCATCGCTTACCATTGGTTGGCTTTCTGTGTCAATCTCATTTACCTGCTTCTTATTTGTATCCCAGCTTGTCAACCTTGTGTTTGTTCCTCCCATGGAGCTCTGCCTATTTACCATGTATGTGTTTGCCTGGTGTCAGGAACTGCTTTTTTCATTGTGTGTAAGCACTCACAGAGCATGCATGTGTTTTTGAGCTGTCTAGTTTATGTACTTGTCTCAGCTCTCAAGCTGCTGCCTTACATTATGTGCTTCTCCTCGTCCTGTTCCTAATGCACCCATCGGTATGCTTCTCTGTGTTGTATCCAACCTCTGTGTTGATTCTGTGACCCCTTCCCTCCTCCATGTTGCTTCTGTGCCTCCTGCTGCCCCTTATTGCTTTCGTTTGCCCCACCCACTTCCCAGTAGCGGCATGTTCCCTGCCAAAGTGTGGGGGCGGGCCGGAGGAGGGAAGGAGGAAAGTGAGGAGGGTCCGGGGAGTAAAAAAAAAAACAATTAAACGAAAGTAAACTTACCTTGAGACGCCTCCGTCACCCGCACTTCATCTCTACCTGCTTTTGGCTCTGCGCATAGGCTCCAAGCCTGCCCTGTGGCCAATCCTGAAACTGCTATCACATGAGAGAAGCTTCAAGATTTGCCTGAGCGATAAATGGGACCTGATTGGGATCTCGAATATCGGAGACATGTGGGTAAAGGGTGACGTGGTGACATTTGCCTCCCTAAAACAGAAACATGAGCTCACTAACCCAGAATACTTTTATTACCTCCAAGTCCGCCATGCACTACAGTCCCATCTAACTAAAGGCCCCCCCCAGAATCCACACCCCTCGAGGATAGACTGTTAGATGGATACCTACCAGAAACAGCAATCTCCCTAACATATAAAAAGCTGATAAACAACACCCCGACCAGCTCCGGGGCACCAGGGCGAAGTGGGAAAGGATAGCCTTGAACTGGACGACGAGGAATGGCAAGAGGCACTGGCCTCCCCACGGGAAGTTGCAATTTCGGCCAGACTACGACTCCGTCAGCTCAAAATATTGCATAGGGTGTACATTACTGGATCTTGCCTGGTCCACATGGGGAGGGCGATGGGAGATTGCAGACGACAGTGTGGTATGAAGGCACGTTTATGCATATCCTGTGGGAATGTGATCTTATTCAGAGGTACTGGCGCCAAATACATGCTGTTCTTAGCAAAGTACTGGATCTGATCATCCGCCCTGAAGCAAAAAGGTGCCTTTTGAATGTATGGGAACCCATGGACCTGAGCAGAATGGGTAAGATCTGGGTCACGCTAGGTCTCATAGTGGCAAAAAGGAACATCTGGGGGGCATGGAACACATACCGAGGGGAGATCTGTAGTCCCCACGCAACTCCATTTCTGATGACCTGCCCTCACCATAAATGCTGTATCCCATTATGTGTCATTGCTCTGTCCCTGTAACTAATGTGATTATCACTCTGTTGTTGAATGAATTCCTCTTGTCTGTGAATTGTCAGTCTGATTCATGCTACCATGCCGATTCATGTTTTTCAATAAAAAGAATTATAAAAAAAAATTGCCTGATCACCGCCAACTTGTGCTCCCAGGCAGGCTGGGGGCCTGTGCCTGCTCTTTCCTGTCCCAGCAACACAGTTGGGGCAGGAGAGAGCTTCGCAGAGCATGAGGTATTGTACTGGCATGAGACAGCCGGCCAAACACCTCATGAGTAGTGCAGGGAGTGCCCCCCATTCCCCCATCAGCAGTATAATCCCCTGGACCCACCCCCAAGACTCGTCAGAGTCCTGGTGTTGGGTCAAGGGGATTAAAATAAAATTAATGCTGTTGGTGGTGGGGGTGGCGCTCCTCCGCCAATGGAGTGGCCGCCACTGCGGCGTGTCACCTGCACTTCCCCTATTGCTTTTGAGCCAGGAACCCCCTGTTGCTTTGCCCATCCATTGCTTCAGCTCCGCTCCGCCCACTTCAAAAGAATGTAATGCTTTGTTTTGTGTTATCGATCTTGGATAGGTAACCAAAAATAAAAAAGGTGCCATGTAATGTTGTAAACAACAGAAGAGAATTGCTAGTACTGATACTCAATTTTGACTCAAGATTGTAGTCAAAGTATAGACCACAGTTCAATACTTTGATATGCTATTCAATAGCTATTTATTAGGAAATATTTTGATTGTACACATATTAGACTTAGTGCAACAGTTCAAACAATATTAGCAAATAACAATGAAAATACGGACACGACTAATGGAATAAAACCACATCCATACCATCACTCATTACTCATCAACCGTATCACAATCGAAACACTTGCATTCAAACATTCAACCTGTGTACCTCACACACTCTGGAGGGTCAATAAACCAGTAGGTGAGGTACAGAGTCTGCTATACGATCAAAAGCAATTCCTGGTATTATAAACAATACACTGTGGACAAATTCAGTATAAATCATAAGATTTTGCACATAATCATCAAAATTTCAGTGTATAAACACCCAGATGCAAATCAAATTAGCACCAAAATGCAATCAGCAGACCCAACGACCGACGCGTTTCGAATCCCTATCAATCTCAGGATTCTCTTCAGGGCCAATCAACGCTGTAGAGGAAAAAGAAACAGAGACAACCATATATCTAATGTTTAAAACCAAGAAAGCTAGAGAGCGCTACTACACCTATACACCACTTCAGCTTACCAGAGTGTCTTTAGCCAATCGGTAGTTTTCAAAAAGTGTAGACTCCTATGAAAGTTTTAAGAAGGGAAGAAGAACAAGAGAAGAGAAAAAAGAGGGGAATCTATCAGCAAAGAGTGCTTTAATCAGACCAGCCTTTGATCATTGAGGGGCGAAAAGACGCCATCTCTAGAAGTGTACCTATAGAGGAGTGGCACCGTGTCCTCAGTTTGCTGGTAACATATCCTCAGCACTTGAAGGTGAAAAATGAAGGTGGGGACCTGGTGAGGAAGCAATATATCAATGACCTGGTATTTGAAAGGAGCCATCAGTTTCACAGCTAGCCTACATTTACTCAAGCAAGCTATAATGTCTTACCGTGAAAGTTTTTCACGACGACGCGGTGGGGGAGGCTGTGAGAGAGCAAAAGGTCGAGCGTAGTCAAAAAGGTACAGACACCGAGGCACCGCGCTGGCGGGGAATAAGCAAAAAAGAGCATTTACTGAGGTGTCCAAGATAACTGTGTGAGTCAATTGTGGGCTAATTAACAATATATTTACCGGGCGGGCACCGGAGAAGAAACAGACCGCATCCTGAATTCAATCGGCACCGCTGGCGCTGTCAGAGTTGCGCATGCGCAGGCGGAGCCTGTGCTGGGAATTGTAGTCCCGAACGCGCCGTTGCCAGGGGAACAGAGTGTTGGTGGCGGGATTTAATAGTACGGACTGGGTCCCGGAGTGCACATGTAAATACACTAAGTGAAAAATAACTACAACGCTGGGGGTGTTAGGAAAGCGAAGGTTTCAGGCGGTCTATAGATCTGCAGGGTGGCTGGGACATGTGGTTCAGTGGCGGAACCGATCGGGCTATGAGCCTGGAGGGGAGGCACACAAGACGATGTAATGCCGGTGAAAGGAGTGTGCATATGTCTACAGGCGTGATAATAAAGTGTGGAAAATGTAAAAATGTAAAAAACACGTAAAAAACACAGAACTGGACCACAAGGGTGGCGAAGTCATTAAGGGTTGATCAGAACTGGATTGCAGTGTAAAAATCGATTACAATCTATAAATCTCAGATAATTCATTGAGGCCTGACACAGCCGTGTCATATTTCACAACCAAAGAGCCTCCCTTTTGGATAATTTTAATCCAAGTCACCTCCACGGAAACCTTTTTCAACTTTGGAAATGATGGTCCATTTGAGATCACTTATTTGATGTTTAAGTCTAATCCAATGATTCACTAGTGGCGCAGTTCACTTTGTTCTTAATTCTGGATTTATGTTGGGAAATTCTTTGATGGATTTCCTGGTTTGTTTTGCCTATGTACAAGAGTCCACATGGGCACAATACTCCATAGATGACGTATTTAGACTTGCAATCACTGAATGAGTCATGTTTCCATGAAATTCCGTTGTGTTTAAAAAGTGAACCTTCTATGGTCAGATCACAACAAAGACAAGCGCCACATTTATGGTGACCTACAATGGGTGTTAAACCCATTAGTTGTCTCAATGTTGGCTGTGTTTCTCTGGGGACAGCTGCTCTTACCACGTAATTTGAGATGCTGCTCTTTTTTTTTTAAAGCAAACAGCGGTGGTGCCTGTAAACTTTCATCCAGATTCTTTATCAAATGCCAATTTTGTCCAATGATTTTTTTAAGTTTATTCGCATTGGGACAGAAAGTTGTGACGCAGACTTGACGTTTAAGTTGGGGCTTACTTCTGCGTTCAAGTAGGCTTTCCCTAGGGGTCCATCTAGCTCATTTCATGGAATTATGGACCAATTTTCTGGGGTAACCACATTCACACAGTTTGGTTACCAAATTCCCAGCGTGCAGGTTGTAATCTTCATTAGACGAACAATTCCTGCGAATACGGAGGAATTGGTCGCATGGCAAATTTTCTTTCATGCTTCTAGGATGGTTACTTGAGAACAACAGGGCCTTGTTTCGGTCAGTAGGTTTAATAAAAAGAGAGGTGGCCAATTTGTTTCCAACCGGGTACACCTCAACATCCAAGAAAGATATTTTATTGTCCGAATGGGATATGCTAAAATGAATGTCAATTGTTCTAGCATTCAACCAGTTATAGAACAGCATAATTTTTTCCTACACCACCCGTCCAAATCATAAAAACGTCATCAATGTAACGTAGCCACGTTCCAATATATTCTGCAAAAGGATTATTGTTGTAGACATAGGTATCTTTGTACAAGGACATAAACAGTACCACTAGCTCAGGGGCAAAAGGACACCCCATCGCCACTCCTTTGATTTGAAAGAAGAATTCTTTACCGAAGCAAAAATAATTTTTTCTAAGGGCAAATGATGCCAAATCAACTAGGAACTGCGTGGGTACCTGGACTGGTCTCGTTCTTAAATCCAGGAAATGGGAGAGCACTGCCACTGCCTCGTCCTGGGGAATTTGGGTATAAAGGGATGTTACATCCAATGTGACCAATAAATCCTTCCTTTTATTGAAGTTAACCATTTCCACTTTATTGATGAAATCTGTCGTATCTTGTAGATACGAAACCACATGATCCATAAATTGCTTCAAAACACAGTCGACGTATTTAGCAATAGGTTCCAATAATGAATCCCAGCCCGCCACAATTGGTCTTCCGGGCGGGTTTGATTGGTTGTTATGAATCTTTGGTAAGATGTAGAACATTGGTATCTTCGGATGTTTGTTTTGTAGAAACTCAAAGTCCTTTGGCCCTAGAAAGCCTTGTTCGAACCCTTCCCTCAGGATGGAAAATAGTTGATTCTGCAATTCGACAGTGGGGTCTTTCGCAATTTTGCAATAACATGCAGGGTCATTGAGCTGCCTCATGACTTTGGCGGTGTATTGGATTGTGTCCCAGACAACAATCGATCCGCCTATATCAGCCTGCTTTATGGTTATTGTTGAGTCATTTCGTAAAGTAGTAAGAGCATTTGTCTGCTCTTTAGAAATGTTGAATTTCACAAACTTTTTTTGTTTTTCCATGTCAGAAATGGCAGATAGCACAGTCTTTTCAAACAACATGATTTCTTTGGGTATTTTATTGTCTGGAGGACAAAAGGTTGAGTTTTTACGGAGCCCTGTCACTTCAGATGGCATAGTTAGTGACTGGACAGTCTGCAAAAAACATAGTTAGTCTTAGTTTGTGGCAAAATTCAATGAACTCTGTTTTCATTTTCACAAAAATCAGTCTTTTTAGATGGCACGAATGAAAGTCCTTTGGCAAGGACACTTTCCTCGGCCTCAGTTAAAATTCTTTGCGACAAATTGAAGATGGGAGATACCGCTAATTTTTGTAATGCTGGCGGCGAGTTGTCATCTCCCATGGTTGCGTATATTTTACCCTTGCTCTTGGTATGGGTTGGCCTCTCGTTAAAAAATAATTCGAATTTTGACCTTGCGGTTGTTGTTGTTGGTTGCATTTTTGATTTCTATTAGGTCTAGTATTGCTATTATCACTCTCACCCCCAGAGGAAGATGATGTGTCAGAAAAAGTGATAGATTTGCTGCGCGATCTACCACGATTATCTGATAAATAGCGCCGCAAATCTGATTTTGTGTAGAAGTCCGCTTGTAGGAAAGGGTAAACGTTTTCTAAAGAGAAATTATTTTTATCCTTTTCAAACTGATTAGTTTTTTGCGTGATGGTATAATCTTTAAACTCCTGGATTTCTTTATCCACTTTGTCTAATAAGGCTTTGGAGTCTGTTATTGTTTGGTTATTCCTTATTTCTGATTCCAACTGGGCGATTTCCTCTAGCTCTTTTTGTGAAATCCTGACTGCCGTTTCCACAGTAAGGACCATAAGGTCCCTACTGCACTTTGTTTCGATGCAACTGAATCCCTTTTTGAAGAGAGGGTCTTCGGTAAAGATTACGGGGATGTTTTTTATTTGGAGGCCACCTGGAATGGTTCCGTCCCTCAGGTGTTGAAGTAGGAAATGGCCGTGCAAGTCAGTTCTGATTTATTTTTTCTTCAATCGCATAAGCTTGTCCGATTCGTTCTGTGAAGTTGCTGATACGCTAAGGGTAACTGAAGAAAATACAGGTGGAGCGCTCAAAAGATTCTTGATATGATCTTCACTGTAGGCAAAGGCATCCTTCTCTGCCATATTCTTCTCAGAAAAACTTTGCAAATAGTTGTCCAGATAGGGCTTAGTTAAATGTTCAATGAACTGAAAAAGGGGGAAAGAGAAGAAGGAAACAACCACCACCTAAAAGGAAGAGGAAAAACTACTCTAAACACCCTCTCTAGTAGGGTTTCAAAAAGCAAAACCTCCCGGGACAATTCCCGCTATCAATACTAATAACAATCAGGGCTGGCTCTAATCAGTAAGGCTGAGCCTAAAACTAAACAACAGAAGAGAATTGCCAGAACTGATACTCAATTTTGACTCAAGATTGTAGTCAAAGTATAGACCACTGACCGAAACAAGGCCCTGTTGTTCTCAAGTAACCATCCTAGAAGCATGAAAGAAAATTTGCCATACGGCCAATTCCTCCGTATTCGCAGGAATTGTTCGTCTAATGAGGATTGCAACCTGCACGCTGGGAATTTGGTAACCAAACTGCGTGAACGTGGTTACCCCAGAAAATTGGTTTGTAATTCCATGAAACGAGCTAGATGGACCCCTAGGGAAAGCCTACTTGAACGCAGAAGTAAGCCCCAACTTAAACGTCAAGTCTGCGTCACAACTTTCTGTCCCAATGCGAATAAACTTTAAAAAATCATTCGACAAAATTGGCATTTGATAAAGAATCTGGATGGAAGTTTACAGGCACCACCGCTGTTCGCTTTCAAAAAAGAGAGCAGCATCTCAAACTACGTGGTAAGAGCAGCGGTCCCCAGAGAAACACAGCCAACATTGAGACAACTAATGGGTTTAACACCCATTGTAGGTCACCATAAATGTGGCAATTGTCTTTGTTGTGATCTGACCATAGAAGTTTCGCTTTTTAAACACAACGGAATTTCATGGAAACATGACTCATTCAGTAATTGCAAGTCTAAATACATCATCTATGGAGTATTGTGCTCATGTGGACTCTTGTACATAGGCAAAACGAACCAGGAAATCCGTCAAAGAATTTCCCAACATAAATCCAGAATTAAGAACAAAGTGGAAACTGCGCCACTAGTGAACCATTGGATTAGACTTAAACATCAAATAAGTGATCTCAAATGGACCATCATTTCCAAAGTTGAAAAAGATTTCCGTGGAGGTGACTTGGATTTAAAATTATCCAAAAGGGAGGCTCTTTTGATTGTGAAATATGACACGGCTGTGTCAGGCCTCAATAAATTATCTGAGATTTATAGATTGTAATCCATTTTTACACGGCAATCCAGTTCTGATCAACCCTTAATGACTTCGCCACCCTTGTGGTCCAGTTCTGTGTTTTTTACGTGTTTTTTACATTTTTCACACTTTATTATCACGCCTGTAGACATATGCACACTCCTTTCACCGGCATTACATCGTCTTGTGTGCCTCCCCTCCAGTCTCATAGCCCAATCTGTTCCGCCACTGAACTACATGTCCCAGCTACCCTTGAAGTCACCCTGCAGATCTATAGACCGCCTGAAACCTTCGCTTTCCTAACACCCCCAGCGTTGTAGTTATTTTTCACTTAGTGTATTTACATGTGCACTCCGGGACCCAGTCCGTACTATTAAATCCCGCCACCAACACTCTGTTCCCCTTGCAACGGCGCGTTCGGGACTATAATTCCCAGCACAGGCTCTGCCTGCGCATGCTCAACTCTGACAGCGCCAGCGGTGCCGATTGAATTCAGGACGCGGTCTGTTTCTTCTCCAGTGCCCGCCCGGTAAATATATTGTTAATTAGCCCACAATTGACTCACACAGTTATCTTGGACACCTCAGTAAATGCTCTTTTTTGCTTATCCCCCGCCAGCGCGGTGCCCCGGTGTCTGTACCTTTTTGACTACGCTCAACCTTTTGCTCTCTCACAGCCTCCCCCACCGCGTCGTCGTGAAAAACTTTCACGGTAAGACATTATAGCTTGCTTGAGTAAATGTAGGCTAGCTGTGAAACTGATGGCTCCTTTCAAATACCAGGTCATTGATATATTGCTTCCTCACCAGGTCCCCACCTTCATTTTTCACCTTCAAGTAATGAGGATATGTTACCAGCAAACTGAGGACACGGTGCCACTCCTCTATAGGTAAACTTTTAGATATGGCGTCTTTTCGCCCCTCAATGATCAAAGGCTGGTCTGATTAAAGCACTCTTTGCTGATAGATTCCCCTCTTTTTTCTCTTCTCTTGTTCTTCTTCCCTTCTTAAAACTTTCATAGGAGTCTACACTTTTTGAAAACTACCGATTGGCTAAAGACACTCTGGTAAGCTGAAGTGGTGTATAGGTGTAGTAGCGCTCTCTAGCTTTCTTGGTTTTAAACATTAGATATATGGTTGTCTCTGTTTCTTTTTCCTCTACAGAGTTGATTGGCCCTGATGAGAATCCTGAGATTGATAGGGATTCGAAACACGTAGGTCGTTGGGTCTGCTGATTGCATTTTGGTGCTAATTTCTTTTGCATCTGGATGTTTATACACTGAAATTTTGATGATTATGTGCAAAATCTTATGATTTATACTGAATTTGTCCACAGTGTATTGTTTATAATACCAGGAATTGCTTTTGATCGTATAGCAGACTCTGTACCTCACCTACTGGTTTATTGACCCTCCAGAGTGTGTGAGGTACCCAGGTTGAATGTTTGAATGCAAGTGTTTCGATTGTGATACGGTTGATGAGTAATGAGTGATGGTATGGATGAGGTTTTATTCCATTAGTCGTGTCCGTATTTTCATTTTTGTTTGCTAATATTGTTTGAACTGTTGCACTAAGTCTAATATGTGTACAATCAAAATATTTCCTAATAAATAGCTATCGAATAGCATATCAAAGTATTGAACTGTGGTCTATACTTTGACTACAATCTTGAGTCAAAATTGAGTATCAGTTCTGGCAATTCTCTTCTGTTGTTTAGTTTTAGGCTCAGCCTTACTGATTAGAGCCAGCCCTGATTGTTATTAGTATGTAATGTTGTAGGCACATGCCTACAAAATGAGTGGCAGCATAAAATATATATATATTTTTACGTTAGCAATGCTGTACAACATCTGGAACCTGTGCAGCGGGGCCAACCACAGCCGAAGTCTAGGTCACAAAGGCGAGACCAATTGGCTTTGCCAACGCTTGCTTTTCTCTGGTGTTTTCTTGTCACAGAAGGGCGAAGATCTGAACTCTGCATATTTTTCGATGTCGTTTGTTTGTTGATGCGAAATCATCTGAAGTCGAGAAATGTGCACGCACATATGTGACTCATTACCGTAATCCTGTTCTCTCGCCTGCACACCAGCACAGGATGTCTTCATTAGCAAAAGGCATTTCTGAAAAGAAAATTAGGCGACGCAAACGCTTCCTCCCCCAACTCAGATCCGGAGATAAAGGCCGTGGCCCGCAGGTGGCGGCCTGTGGTGAGGCCGCGTATGTGTTGTGATACGATAAAGTGACTCATATGAATATGCTGTGTACATACACCATGTAGCTACACGGCCTGCCGTCTACCTCCTACGCACCTGTGTGCCGGCGGCACGTGCCGGTGACGTGGGGCCTCGGCCGAGGGGGTGAGGGATAAAAGGAAACAAACACCGCGAGACGTTCTGATACACGTGGCCTCGCTGCTGGCACCCTAGAACTCGGAAAAGACTGAGACAAGCATTTGGGAAATGATTGTCCCGAGTAAAAATACCGATTTGGGGACTATGTGCTTATTTATAGCATGTAAATCACATCCCTGTACTGTTAAAAATGTTACCAAAATGGTCGCTATTTCTGATATAGCCTTTCCCGGGGAAAAAAATGAATAACGGACAATAAAACTGATTCAACGTTTTTTCCACAGGTTTCCCTTGTAATTGTCACGAATCTTTTGCTGGGGGGAACGAGACACGGTTTTTCTGTGATAATATTGTCTTTCCAGGTGGTAAAACCACATCACACATGGTACTTTTACCACAAAAACGTTAGGTACTTGCGACTAGGAAAATGTGTGACTGTTGGATCACTGGAAATTTTTGTGGTTTCTAAGTGGGAGCAGCCATGTCGGTCTCACTTCAATATCCATGATCCCTGCAGTTGAGTTATGTTGTGTAACATTATTCAATGTTAAACTGGATTATAGATTTTATAAAACAAATTAAATTATTTTAAGGCAAATAGTACATTATGCAGCTGGAAAAGAGAATTTGAAAAGAGGTTTGGAGAAGAGGATGGTCTTATAAAATAAAAAAAGAGTGTCTGGATATGCTTTAATGTATGTAGGGCCTAGGCATTTTAGCGTTTGAGCTGAATTCAGAGAACATCCTGTGATTCTGGGCAAATCACTTAATCTCCCCGGTATCGGGTATCAGAGCGCTGTACATAGCACCAGTTGCATTACATGAGAACACATTCATTTTTGTTAGGCACGGGGAGATTAAGTGATTTGCCCAGAATCACAGGATGTTCTGCGTAATCGCCGAGACTCGAACTCCGTTCCCCAGATTCGAGGTCGACCGCTCGAGCCATTAGGCCATCTCCTCTCCGCAGGTATGGGTGGTTCCTATTGAGAGAATAATTAAGGAGAGATCCTAATCAGATACAAGAGAGAGGTCCCAGCGGGTCATTTGTATATTAGATATAGATGTGTGAATTATATCTTGACCCAACTTGGGAGCAACTGAAGCTTCATGGGATGGTTGTGATAGATTCTCTTATTTAAACTAGGGTTGGGTGGTAAACTCTGCTCCACCGGCGGAGTTTGCAGAGTTTGCCCACTCTGCTCTTCGCATGGTGCAAAGAGTTTAGCAAAAACTCCATCAGCCGCTGCATGGAAAGGTTTACCGGCAACCACCCCAAGAATCATAACATGGTGCTAACTGAAAGCGATGCTTCTGAGTTGCACGGCCCTCCTGCACAAATTGCGGCAGAATGAGAGAGGCAGGGATTCACTCAAGGAATATTGGTCCCACAATGATTCCCCATTGTTAGCATGTGCACCTTTCGTGGTCCTTTTTAGGTCGAGCCTATGACATTCCATAGGAATGTAAATAGGGGAGAATTCAAGTGGCCAAAAAAGTTCTCAAACCATCGGAGAATTTCAGGCGGATATCCAACAGTTCACGTGAAGACAAGCACACAAGCACGCGCATTTCCCCACAGGCTTCCCCATTGCATCACCACATCAAAGCCAGCCATCTGTTGCTTCCCCAGCATGGTGCCGCCAGCAGCTTCACTTCAGGCATCCACTCCCCCGCCCCCTACTTTACGGCCGCCAGGCCGTGTCTCAGTTTTTCCCCTCCCTCCTGTTTATGCTTCCCCCATCCCCTAACTACTCTGCCATCTGCAGGCAGTTTTCGCAGTTGGTTGACAATATCTGCTTCCGCGTGCAAACCAATATTTGGCATATAAAAAACGTCATACGTCACTGAAAATATAAAAATATTCATAAACGTTCCAAAATTGAGGCTTATGTTTTTTTTTAACAAGCACGGCACAATTTCATTTTAGCAGCCGCGCACCTTCAGTTTCTTTTTTTCCAGCATTGCAGCTTGCTCCTCTTTGTGTCCCGTGTCATTCCGCTCCAGCGTCCATGCTTGTGGTTCCCTGATCTTTGGTGTGTCTCACTGTTTCTTGGGTCACTTTATATCACTGTCCCAGCATTAGTGCTCTCTCCTTCCCCCGTCTCTCTGTTGGCGTCTCCTTGAATCTGTGTGCTACACCATTTGTTGTCTGAGCCTCGGCATCAAAGGGTCCGCTCCCACGCCCCATCAGGACCCACCCCCCCACCTCCGCCACCCTCCCTCGGTGTCACCTCCCATTTGCAATGCAATCGCGGGCCGCAGCACTCGTGCTTTAGCTGTAAACATCTCAAGTTGCAGCTCGGTGCCGCGATTGCATTCAAATGCTTGTTTCATGTACTTCCTTTCATGTTCCTATTCTTTTTCCCCTTCAGGCAACTTTTCCCTTTCTTCTTTCTTCACCTCTCGTCATCATCTTTCCTTCACTCGTAGTTCATTCCTTTTCTCCCCTTTCCTTCCCTTCTGAGTTGTCGCTTCTCCTCCCATCCTTTCCCTCTGCTTATGAACATCTAAGCTCTTCTTTCCCTCTCTCTCATTTTCCTGTTCCCCTGTGACCTTTATCTTCGTCCTTCTTCTTCAAGATCATTTCTCCTTTCTTTTCCCCTTAATTCTGCTGTCCTTCTGAACCCCTTCGTCTTTCCACTCGCTCTCTTCCTATTGTCTTTCCTTTAGCTCTCTTTTCTCTTTCCTGTCCCTCTCTCTCGCTCCTTTCATTGCTCTTTCTTTTCTGTACTCAGCAGCATTCCACCGGGGGCTGCTGCATCCCCCACATCTCTGTTGAAAATGCCAAGCAGACAAAGCTCGCAGTGTCTCTAAATATTAAACCACAAAATGTTTACCACACACTTTGGACCAGAAACAGAATGCCTCTTTCTAAATATCTCTAGGTTTTTTTCAGCCCGGGCTCTCACCCGTGTAATGCCAGTCACGGATTGGCTCTGGGTTCCCCGACCCTACATGCCTTCGACACTGCCCTCTTTTCAGCCTTGTTTCCTTTTCTACCTCCCACCACTCTAACCACTCTCCCCCTCACTCATTCCATTGGTATTGTTCCTACTTTCAGCCCCCCTTTTCACCACCTTGCTATTACCCCCATCACGCGTGTCTCTGCAGTGTGTGTGTGTGTGTGTGTGTGTGTGCGTGCATGCGTGTCTGAAACAGTTTATCTCAGTGTACACTGGCATGCGAGGACGTGTTTGTATGTGACGACGTGGTTGTATGCGAGTATATCTGAATAGTGTTGAAAACTCATCCCTGCGTGTGTGCATTGGAAGTGTGTGTGTGTGTGTGTGTCTGGTGTGTATGCATTCAAAGATCATTGCATGTGTATATTCTATGTAATGTGTAAGTGTGTGTTAACCGATGTTGGTGTATGCATTCAAGAATCCATCTGTATGTGTTTTTGTGTATGATGATGATCTTTTTGTGGTGGTGTTATCTGCATTCAAAGACGGAGTTGGGTGTTTTTCATTTTAATGTATCTTTTGTTTTTTGTGTGTATCATGCCTGTGTGTAGCATAGACGACGATTTATCTGTTCAATAATGTTATCTCGCCTATATTTATATAGTAGCATGCATCTGAATTTGTGGTCTGTCTTGACTGTCCATTTCTCCAATGCTTTTGCATATTGTGTTGACCGGAGTTGATTTTGTGCCATTTGCTGTGTCCAATGCAGTGTGTATTTTATCAGGTACTTTTATCTGGGGCTATGGGAGAAACTGAAAGCCATTAGTCGTCCATTGTGTGAGGTGCCACCACAGCATTACTCAGCACCACCACAGCATCACTCAGCATCACTCAGCACCACCACAGCATCACTCAGCGCCACCCCACCACCACTCAGCACCACCCAAGCATCACTCAGCGCCACCCCAGCATCACTCAGTGTCACCTCAGCACCACTAAGCATCACAACATCATCACTCAGCGCTACCCCAGCATCACTCAGCACCACCACATTATCACTCAGCACCACCACAGCATCCCTCGGCACCACCACAGCACCACTCAGCACCAGCTCAGCACCACCACAGCATCACTCAGCACCACCACAGCATCACTCAGCACCACAACAGCATCACTCAGCGCAACCCCAGGTTATAGGTGTCACATTTGCGAAAGTTATAACTATTGGCATTATAAATGACAAAGCTATTAATTTAGCTATTTTCAAAACCAACACATAAATAAAAAAATTGTCATTTACAAGACCAATAGCTCAAACTTTCCTAATGCGAGACCTATTACATTGCAAATGCTTGTTACTTTTCTTTTCTTTTCCGGCATAGGAAAAGACTACATGCTGATAGCCAACAGGGACTGGTTTAAAAAGCAGAAAGAAGATATGATGCAACGTCATGGCTATATCTGCTCCTGAAACTTGCCTTTTCTGCGTGCACCCGGAAAACAATTGGGGACTGAGCTTGTAAGGGAAGAAATAGCGCCAAAGACTAGTACCTTGTTGTGAGAGGTGCAAGCGCCCTCCTTGTTGACAAGATCTGGCATCAGCAGCCAGCAGTAAACTCTTCTTCAGGGCTGAACACAGAGTTTTACTCCCTGCAATCTCTCTCCGCTGTTCTTCCCTCTGCACAGTCAGCCTCTCTGATGCTCCCCAGTGCGCGTGCTTGGTGAGGCGAAAAAAATATGTCACTGATTGGATCTATCGCCCTCACGCTATCTTACCTTTGCCTCAAATTGTAAAGTGCTCTGATATCCTCTGGGATCAAGTTCACGCTATATAAAACTTTATAAATAAATTAAAGAGCCAGGCCCCTGCTCCTCGCACACCCAGGTTTAGCTTTGGCCTCCCCACTGTGGGGGGAGGGGCGTTTGAACCCGACAGGAGGGGTCACTTGCTTCCACACTCCAGTGATCCCCCTGAAAGCCGGCTGCAATGAGAACACGCCAGGAGGGCACAGCACCATCCTCAACCACAGGGGCAAGGTGGAGATGGTAAGCCTGTGTCCTTTCTAATCCTCTTTGTATAAAATTTGCTCTGCCTGATTCACTAGAGTGAGCACCATGTGCCTTGTTGCAAGTGATCAAAACGTAGTGGAGACAACTGAAAAAGCACAATGTAAGAATAGTTGTGATTTCCTTATTTGTCTAAAATAACGACGGATTAAACCCAGATCTGTGACTGGGGGTGAATGTTTTGCCAATGTGCAACATTCCGTCCATCATCTTCTGTGTTTTGCTGTTCGCCCTATGTGGGAAGGGTATGTCCATCATCTTGTGTGCATTTGTCTGGCACAAGCTTTTCAACTCGTCGGGTGGTAGTTACGGTTGGGCGGAACTCCACAGAATCACACAACAGAGTTTTTATTTAACTCTACGAAATTCTTCGGAGTCCAAATCCTTGAGTTTCGCCCATCCCTTATTTAAACACACTACAGATCCAATCTTCTAGCTTATACTTAACAGTTGAACTTTGTTACCACCCAACTCAGTTGTACCTCTTTTAGTGATAACAGAAGGAATGCATGCATTTGAATTTGTAGCAGGCAATGTTTGTAGTGGTATGAGATAAATCAAGAGTAAAAACCAGCCCATTTAGCCATAAAACATGCTTACTAACTGCAACAACAAAAAAACAGCCCACACACTAATCTGTCAAATCAGCTAATCGGGCACTGCCTGATTTCCTGATAGGCCAGTCCGACCCCTGCTCCCTTGTCCCTTCTGCTGATTATGTAGGAAGATAGCTGCTGGTCATTCTGTAGGGAGTCCAGCTCAGATATGAAGGTATGAAGTAAGCTCAATTCACAGGTTTCCTGCAGTTTGCAGGTCATGAGGTGTGCCTGAGAGCTATCTGGGATTAAAAGTTTCCCTCAGGCATATCTCTGGCTTGAGTTTATACCCAGCTTGCTGCTGAGGTCGGGAATCATTTTTCTTGTGAACTTGGTAAAGGTAACCAGATATTGAACGAAGGATGGGCCTAAGTGGTGAAGGAGGACAGAGCAAAAGCAAGTCCTTCTCTCATTCAATCGAATGGCATTCCTCCTTCAATAAGTCTAACATTGTCATTGATGGCGGCCAAGACTTCCTGTGGCCTTGGGACAAGCAGGCAGAGTTGGGTTTCATTGGCCAAGGAGAGGAACTTTAGGCCCGGGTGCTTGAACGTTGCCAAGTTAGGCAGTGTCTCAGACCGTAGACAGTTGTGCTGAGAGCAGGTCCCTGTGCTACTCACAGACTACAGGTGTCACAAGAGGGAGGAATGGGTCCAGCTGTTCTTCTGCTTCCTATTTTGAGAGGAATGCTGTCATTTTTTGTAACAGCTTTTAGACTGCAATACATGCCGCGATACAGTCCAAAATGGTTTCATGACTGACAGTGAGTGAGGGTTCTTTTTCAGGAGCCCTGGTGCAACAGGAGTTACTGGGCTCATATAAGTGGCTTATGGAAACCTTAGCCCCCCGTACAAGGAATGGTGATGGGGCCCTCGCAATACCCATATTCTCGAGCTAACAAGCTGAGAGGGCCCCCTTCAGGTCTAGATGACTGGGGGACCCCGCACCAAAGTGGATGCAGGGGTGTCCGTTACTCGGTTGCCTCATATTGTAACAATGCAAGCCTTTTACCAATGATGTCCAACTACACCTCTTCAGCACTTGACCCTTGGGCAGTGAATCCAAGCAGTACAAGGCTTACTCAGTGAGGTGATGTGGGGTAGAACCTCACAAGTCAATGAGACACATATCAGTCAATAACTTATTGTCAAGCCAGAGCTTTTACTTAAAAGACAAAGTGCTATACTTTTAACTTGGAATGCAAAACTCTGCATAAACATCAGAGGACAACAACATGTAACGCAGTTGTTAATGTAATTACTATTTTGCCAGGGAACCAGACAGCACTGGCTTGGGCTGTACACGTTTGTAGGGTATGGTGCAAATACAGTGAATGCAAATTAGGACTCATTGCCCTTTTAACGAAGTAAGGTGGTCAGTAAGGCTCTTCTGACACCCCTCGTTTTCCCTGCCTACACCGTACAAATTATTGTGGCCAGGAAGAGCATCAATTGCCCAAACCTACATTTCTCCCTGCAATGTCTCACATTTGTGCTGTACTTTTAATCCTTTTTGTCTTCCTTTTTAAAAAATTTTTTTTAATTTTATTGACATGGATCAGAATATACAAAGACATCATACATATCAATAAATATCAGCTGGGTAAGAACATGGTAAAATCAGACATGTAAATTAAAACAGATATGCAAATATAAATAAATATTCATCGTCTTCCAACTTTTGGCGATAATCCAAACAACTTACCAAGAGATTACCCTTGTAAGAAGATGTTGCATTCAAATACTGTAAAGGTAATGCAAGGTCTATTCAGGTTATTCATCTCATTTTCCTCCAATTACTAAGTGGAGCCCATATCTTTTTACCGTACTCTTTCCTCTTTTTGCCTTTAAAGCTATATAGATATTCCTCAATGTTATGAGTCCCCAGCAGTCTCGTAAGCCACATCTGAAATGTGGGAGCTATCGGATCTTTCCAGGCCGCCGCAATTAAAATTCTAAAAACAGCGACACACAGGAAAATAAAAGCTTCGGCTTCCTGTTCGACTATAAGGTTTTCATCCCTGCCGATCAAAACAGTAGTAGGGGATAGAGGAATTTGGCACTCTAGCAGCCCCGATAAAAACTTCTCCATTTCTGTTAAAACTGGCTTAAGATTCTGACACGAATAAAACATATGCACTAAATCTGCCGGGCCTTGGTTACACCTTGAACATCTATCGTTATCCCTTTTACCCCATTGAAACAGCTTAGCAGGGGTATGGTAAAGGTTAAACACCATCTTGTAATGTTGTGTTTTTAGATTAGTTGCTCTTAGTACTTTTCTATTCAATGCCAGAGCATAGTCCACGTCTATATCTGGGTCCCCTATTCTTAGAGCCCAGGCAGTTTCTATTTGTCCGATATCTTCTCCCAAGCCCGGTAGGAGATGTCCGTACCCTATTTTGAGCTTCTTGCCCCATTCATTAAATATTTCACAATCGGACTCATCTCCTGGATACATACCCTAGGTCTTAATGACTTCACTGTTTGTTCTAGTTGATTATATAACAACCAGTGGTTCGTAGGGATACCATATTTTTGTTGCAAAACATCAAATCCTAAAAGATCATCCTTACACATAACATCCCCCAAACATCTAATGCCAAGACTCTTCCATAAGCCGCTACTCCTATTCTGTCCAAGATGTAGAAATGGACTTGAGTTCCAGAGATCTATTGTACCATTGATCTTAGGAATCTTGAGAAATTTCAGTATCGCCTTCCATGTACCCCACGCACTTAGCATCAATTTGCTTTTGCTCCTTTTAAAGTACAAAGCATTAATTTCTCGTGTTAAGATCCCCATAGCCCTTTCACCAATGACTAGTTCATATATTGTGGGGATTCTGTGGGCACCGGGCGGCATCTCGGGAACATCATAATACAATAAATGATTCATATGTAGCGATAAACAAACCCAGTGATATAGCCTTAAGTTTGGTGCCGATAGTCCTCCTCCCTCTAATGGTGTAGAGAGTCGGGCTAAAGATCTCCTAATTTTACCGTATTGCCATAAAAATTGTGAAAACACTGCTTCCATTTTTTTCATCAAACCTTCATCAACTAATAACGGTATAGCACGAAATAGATACAGTAGTTTTGGGAACATTGACATTTTCAAAACATTCACCCTACCAATCAAAGACAGATGTAATACATCAATTCTTCTCAGTTCTTTGTCTATTGCTGTAAGTAAGGGCCCATAATTTTCCTGAATGATTTTACCTACATTTGCAGTAATTTTTACTCCTAGATAGACCGCGGAGTCCACATACCTTTGATCACTTTTATGAATGTTCTTTGTACAGATTATTATCGTTTTTTCTGTGTTGAGCTTGTAACCTGAATACTTCCCAAACTCCTGAGCCAGATGATTTAATTCCGTATTGCCGTTTGCGGATTAGTGGTAACAATTGCCAGGTCATCTGCATACGCCAATAACTTGGTGGTATGTCTGTGGGATATAACAGGGGATATTTTATCAGATGCAAGAATCTTCCTAATTAGCGGGTCTATATAAAGTGAGAAGAGTATAGGAGAGCAGGGGCAACCTTGACGGGTGCCTCTTCTAATCATTACCTCGTCCGATTGAAATCCCATTGTAGTGATTCTGGCTACTGGGTCCATGTACATTGCTTTAATTGCTTTCCTACATTTCTCTCCAAAACCCCTTCTGGCCAATACCTCCCACATAAAATCCCAGACCACACGGTCAAAAGCCTTCTCGGCATCTAAAAGAATCATGGCCATATCTCCACCCGCAGCAGCCATAGCATCAAATAATGAGATTGCCCGTGCTGTGTGTTCAGTGGTACCTCTCCCTGGGACAAACCCATGCTGCCAGGGTGAGACAAGATGGCCAATAATCCTTCCTAACCTTTTCGCCCACACTTTGGAATATAATTTAGCGTCCGAATTTATTAACGAGATCGGACGATATGATCCGGGGTTCTCCTCCGGTTTTCCCTTCTTATGAAATATTACAATATTGGTCTGTTTCCATGTATCCGGGACAGTACCTGAGCAGATTATTCCATTAAAAAGATCTTCAAGCAAAGGAAGGATTTCATCCCCTAGAGCCTTGTAGACCTCTATTGGTAAGCCGTCTGGGCCCACCGCTTTACCCGATGCCAGTTCATTCAAAGCGATTTTTACCTCCTCTGCTGTTATATCCAGTTCCAATTGGACCCTATCTACCTCCTCTACCCTTGGGGTTGCGGGGCCCTGATCTTGCCTGAAAGGTACCACCCCTGGCTCTTGATCATAAAGTTTTTGATAAAATTTCTGAAACACATCCATTATAGCTTTTGGGTCTGTATATTCTCTCCCGTTATATTTAATCTTACCAATTTTGTTGCGATTTGCTTCTTGCCTGATGCGGAGCGCTAAGGCTCTGCCAGCTTGTTCACCGGTCTCATACCTCCTTGCTCTTTGTGTTTGGTATTCACATATCTCCTTCTGCGTGATTATTTTTAGAATTTCACCCTTGACCCGAGCCATGTTTCTAACAGTTTCCCCGCTATCTATACCTGAAGCTATTTCCTCTATATGGCATCTCTCCTCCTCTGCTAAATCCGATATAAGTTTTTCCACCTTACTTTTATCCTCTTTCCTTAATTTTGCCGCACAGCTAATCGTCTCACCCCTTAATGCAGCCTTAAAGGATTCCCAAACTCCATTTCTGGAAGCACTATATCTATTACATTCAAAAAATTCCTTCGCCCACTTTTTAATATGTCTTACAAACCTATCATCATTTAATAGTTTTCTTTCAAAAGTCCATCTTGATATTTTCCTCTGTATATTGGGAACCTGATACGTCAAGATCAAGGGGTTATGATCGGAGACTATTCTCTGTAGTTTGACTATATTAACTTTGCCAATTTCCCCCGCTGTGACAAAAAAATAATCCAATTTGGAATATTTCTGTGCCGGGTGGGAGAAATAAGTATACCCTTGATCTCCAGGCACTTTTTCACCCCATACCTCCACCAAACCATGAGACTGAATCAAGGAACTTAAAGCTCTATTAACTTTACATTTACGACCTCTATAATTACTTCCCTGTTGCCAGTCTGCTGAGATATTCATATCACCACAAACTATCATCGAGGTGGACCAATTAGCCAGCTCTTCTTCCAATTTATCATAAACCATTGGGTCATCCTCATTCGGACCATATATCACGCACAATGTGAACCCCAGGTTCAGTTCCACTAATACCCATCTACCAGACCCATCAGTTTTACTTCGTTTCACTCCACCCAAATTACTCTTTGCTAAGATAGCCACTCCTCTAATCATGGATGATTGCGATGAACAACCGATCAAAGTATACCCATACATCTCCAACAACTTCCTTTTAGCCCAGGGGATATGGGTTTCCTGAATGCAGGCTATGTCTATATTATTTGATTTGACCAGGTGACTCAGTCTCTGCCGTTTCTTCCAATCGTTTAGACCACCTGCATTAATAGTACAGATCCTAATGTTTGACATTATTAAAGCGTTTACATTTCCTAAATTGACTATTAACCATGTATCTGATACCAGCACAGATCATATTCCTTTCCATCTCATAATTTTTCATTTTTTTTCCACCCCCCTTCCCCCCCGCCCCCTCCCACCCCTCCCTCTGCTCTCTCTCTCTCCCCTTCCCCAGCTCCCAGGCGGAGCTCCCCCTCACCCAACCCCCTTGTTCAGAGGCGCTCAGACCCATGGTCTGTGCACGTGATGGTTGCAGCTCTTATTGAGGAGATGCAGTCCTGTAATCCCGTTTTTTTTCCCTGTGACCCCCCACCATATACAATTCACAATTCACCCCACACTCTATATTCCTGTTTTATACTTTACAAAAGCTTGACTGGATATCCCCTATGTCAATACGGTCAATATGGTGATCTCCATTGTTATTTACAAACCACTATTATCAATCGAACCTTTACAGTTCTACACATTCCCCCCCCCCCCCTAGGCCACCTGTGACATCAGGAATTCTTTAGCTTTAACCTCGGAGGAGAAATATAATGTTTTTCCGTCTTTGATTATCTTCAGCTGGGCGGGGTTTATCAGGTAAGCCTGCATACCCCTGTCCTGAAACGGTTTGATCATCTGCCGTAGTCTCCAGCGTCTCTCCACCGTAATCACCATGATAATTGAAAAATTTGGAGGCAAGATGGCGGCCGTGTAGAACGGCTGGGAAGCAGCTCGATTGAGGAGGTGCGGAAAATGAGCGGATGACGACCCCACAACACTGTATCGATCGAATTATGGCACCACGGTATTAGTACAGGTTGACCCTCTAACTTAGCGGGAGACGCGAGAGACGAAAGTGACCCGAGCATTGGAATTGCGCTGGAAGGGAAATCTGCTGAATGCGACCTTCATGCCGTCAGCCGCTGAAGCGGCTTCTATTGGAGGTGTTGCTGGTGACGAAGAGGCAGAGAGGCGGGACGGCTTTTGGGCTGCTGGCGGAGGCAGCGGAGCTTGTTGA
The DNA here is from genome assembly GCF_964263255.1 of Lissotriton vulgaris. Lineage (NCBI taxonomy): Eukaryota > Metazoa > Chordata > Amphibia > Caudata > Salamandridae > Lissotriton > Lissotriton vulgaris. Next base: position 1,141,750,351 of record NC_141695.1, on the reverse strand, counting down.
TACCGCTCTCATCAAACAAGCCGTGCGGAGCCTCTTGTCGAGAAGGAGCCGGCAGCGGAGTAGAGAACTCCGTTTAGTGGGATTCCGACAAGCAGAGACTCGAGCGTGTGGGCAAGTAAACCCACCACAAGGTGCAGAGGGGGAGAAACTGTACACCCTGGAGGCTCCTTCGGATGCGAAGTTGGAGGCTATTGACATTGACAGTATCACAGCCGGTAAGGAGCAGTTTGGGCTGGAGGAAAGGAGGAGGGAAATTATGGCCCCTAAGGTTAGCGCTAGTGCTAAAGCCGCCGCAAGGAGGAAGGCGGCAGCTGAACTCGCAGATTCAATGGCAGAACTAGAGGGCAATAAGAGGAATAAACAAGCTTCCCCATCAGTAAAAAAAACGATACAGCAGCCAGGGGGCAGTAAAATGAACCCAGACTCCCAGGGCATCACCCCAATCTCTGACATATTTCAAAAACTGTGCAAAAATAAAGACTCTAAAGACCCTAAAGACCTCAATAATGATGTTACTCAGACTATAGTAAAGCCTGATGAGGTGTGCCCCGATATTACAGTAGAGGAACCCAGTGTACAGCTCAAGACTGTCGGAAACATAGAGGCTTCATTTCAGACGGGACGTGTTTGTGATTCCACTTCGCCAGAATCCTAGGCGCTGCAGGACAAATGACTGTTTACTGACCTGTTTAAAATTCATACTGGTCACAATTACTTCAGACTGTGTCTAAAAAGCAGATAAGACTCCGCACGAGTGGCACCGGGCGATTTCTGCATTATATATACATGCATGGGAGTGAAGATTTGACTTCATATCCAGCCTTGATGAGTGCTTTCCACATCCACTAGATTACAATATTTCTATACAGATCAGCACTGATAATGGTCCTGAGGATGGTTTCATCAAATCATTATTAAGAAACCGAAACGTCGACAATACATCTCATCCCCCTCTTTGTTTTACTCAATGTGTTTTGGGATAGGTGTTTTTTAGGTTCTGTTGAGTCACTTAGCAATTTATTTATATGTGTACCCACAGTCCTAAAATCTTATTTGTTTATTTATCTGTATATGAAGTTGATTTAATGAACTATTTGATAAAAACCTTTTCGTATACACCTTGTGTCTTTGTTTATATGTTATATGTTGATAATATAAATTGATCAGTTTTGATTAATTCACCCCAAGGATGATCCATTGATCCTTTCTAGAATAATTTCAACTAACAAATATAGACTGAATAAGTCCCTTGAAGGCAATTTTACCCTTCTACTGGAAACATAGAGGGGCACGAACAGGAGGGGGCGGCTCCTGCGGGTGATCCCGTGGTCAACGTTTTGGCAGTACCCCGAGTATTAGAAGAGAACCTGGAGGATGATACCGGGGGGAGCAGCAGTGATAAAAAAGAAGCCCCAAGTGAGGCATTCTTTTCCGTATCAGAGGGTGGCGAATGGTCGGAGGAAGAGGAGGATAGTCTGGATCAAGAAGCTAGCGATCTAGATACTGACAGTGACTTGGAACAAGATGAAGTTAGCCCCCCGATTACAGCAGTGAAAGCTATAGTAGGAGCAAAAATTCATCGCCAGAAGAGAGAACAACCGTCGACCAATATAGCACCAGAAAGTCCAGGTGGGGAATCAGCACAAATGTCCCTTCTGGAGGTTATTCACCAGGAGATCCTAGCGCACAGGGAGGAAGCAAGACAGGAGAGTCGTAAATCTCAGGCGGCAGTCAGAAAAATGCAAGGGGCGGTAAGGAAGCTGACTAAGGTATGTGTGAACCTGGGAGAACGGGTTACTAACTTGGAAGATAGAGTTGTCTCAAACGAAGCGGAATCTGCAGCTGCATCCAATAAGGTTGATATGCATTCAAAGCAGCTAACTGATGTACAGTGGAAACTAGAGTCGTTGGAAAACAGATCGCGTCAGAATAACCTACGCATTCTGGGAATCCCGGAAGGGTCAGAGGGTACGGACATGAAAGCATTTGTTGTCAAACTTTTTGAGCATGCCTTTACGGACTTGAAAGATTGGGATTTCAACAGGGAGGTTCAGAGAGCGCACGTACCCCCGCCAATATCTATAAGAATGCGAAAGAGGGAGACAAGCCCAGAGCGATCTTAATTTTTCTGGGCAACTTTAATCTGAGGCAAGCAATTTCTGAGAGGGCGAGACCAGATAAAAAAAAGACGGTTGATGGCTACACTTTTTTTGTTCGCCCTGACTTTTGTCATATTACGGTGGAGAGACGCTGGAGACTACGGCAGATGATCTAATCCTTTTTGTCTTCCACAGGCAGGGTTTGGCCTTGCCAATTTAGGGGCATATTTACAAGACAGTAGCAAAGCGTGTCATTAAGCCAAGAAGGCTAACGACATGCTTCATCACTTTAGTAATGCAGGGCTGCACCATATTTACTAGAATATGGTGCAGCCCTGTGTTTACCCCTGCGCTGGTACTTTATTAAGCTGCCTAGCGCCAACACAGGCGCCCTTGCACAATAGTGCAAGGGAGCCTGTGTTCAGAGGAAGACTGTTTATGTGCAGGAAGGTCCCCTTCCCTGCACATAAACAGTCTTCAAATGAAATGCTGTTCTGTAACTTCTATGTGTGCTGCATAATGCAGCACACATAGAAGTTGCAAAACAGCATTTTTTTTAAATGATTGTTTATGTGCAGGAAGGGGGACCTTCCTGCACATAAACAATATTTGGCATTTTTCCTTGTTTTGCCTGTTTAAGACCAGGTTTTCCCTGGTCTTAATTTTGGTGCTGCCTCCTATTTACGCTGCTCTTGTAAATAGGGGGTACCGTCAATGGGTGTTGTGGTGGAATGCCCACCACAGACCCATTGCCTGTCCCTTTCACGCTAAGTGTTTCGTGGGGGTTTGAAAATATGCCCCTTAGTGAGGGGGCTGTGCTGCTCCTAGAGGTGTGTAATTCTACATGGAAAACTGGATGAGACAGTGCCTGTGGCTGGCCAACACTGCTGCACCTCTGGTCTCCATATCTGGTGGGCACATGCATGGCTCTGGCTGACTGAGGCGGAGTGGCACAAGCCCGGGCCAAGGAGGAGGCTGCACTCCACTCAGCCTGATTGTGGTCAGATTTTTTTTCACTGGTGTATCTTCCTTGAGCACAACATCCTATCGCCCAACCACACTGAAGACCAACCCAGGGTCACAGTGATGATCAAAGCTGAGGTTGACGCCTCCGCTGACTGTGGTAAGTGATCTGGGCCTAGCACCACACTTCCCCAGGAGTTTTAGTTTCTTCTGATTTGAACAGCCGCACTCACAATTTTCTAACCTTCAAATTGTTACAGGTCCCTCATTCTTCTTTGGTCACAACCGCAGGTCATGGTTGCTTTCTTCGTAAGAGTAAAGCCATCACAGGTGTACTGTTTTGTGGCCCGCAGCAGAGCTTCAAGAGTCTCAAGACCCCACTTGCACTGCAGGTACTCCCTTAAGTGGCATCTGGCTCCTCTCAGTTCTGTCTGTCCAAGCTTCTTGCAGTCTTCCGTGTTCAGGCAGCCTTTCCTTCATGCAAGGCTATTGCCAGCAGGAGTCTACAGCTGTTAGTCTGCTCCTTTTCCCCAGGTAGGCTCAATGGATCTCTTCTCCTGGCAGGTTGCAGAACATCTGGGTTCATATTCCCCACCTAGCATTCAGCAACCCCCAACCCTAGAGCACAGGTGAGTTTCCTCAGTCTCCACATTTGTGGAACATCAAATTCTGGTTATTATGAAACCTTGGCACCCAGATCAAAGGTTTCTGTCCTATACTTATACTAAATTTGCAGACAGAGATTGTGCATTTCAAAGGTCCTGCTCTTGGACCTATATCAGGCAGCTCCTGACTTTTGTGTACCCCTGACTGGTCAAGTTACAGTCCTTTTATGTCCTTGTCTGCTAGATGGAGAAGTATGGTGGGGTGAAGTTGGTAACACTTTGACAGGGCAGAACAAAACAAAGGCACATAGCAGGAAAAGGCTGCTCCACTTTACAAACTTGTGGGTAAGTGATGTGTGGAAGAATGGAGCAGGAAGAGGGCAAGGGTTTACACTACACTACAAAGGCACTCTCTGTCTTCTACATTCCACCCCAAGGAATCGGGTCCACAACAAAGGGCTGCGGGGATACTTTGGAAGATCCCTGCAATTTACATTAATGTCTGATAGACTCTCTCAACCCCCATTGTATGCACCACTCACAGGCAGGGAATCAAGTGGATTTCTGGCTTACATCTTCAAGTACAGCACATACAATCCACTCACATCCCATTGCCTGCATGTAGGGTAACTACATATGTGTTATCTATGCCCCACAAGGATGGAGTAAACGGCATGGATGCCGGGGACTGACAGATCAATTTAAAACAGGAGAGCTCACTAGACCATTCTCTCTGCTGCAGGAAAAAGGTGCCCTGCCATCACAATATGCCGCTGCCACTAGTCACTGCCATGTGAGCTGATGGTAGACACACACTAAAAAGAAGGGTGCACGTGGTGTGCCCTTCCAGACAAAAGGGCCCCAACTTTGGTTCACATTCAGTGTCACAGTGGGACCTCAGAGCATATGTACAGCTTTTGGCTAAGGCCCAAAATCAGAAAACCATCAGCAACTAGCTACAGGAAATGCAAGGCAAGGTTGCACACACTCCAGAGCCATGAGGAACACGCTCCCACTGAATCTCAAACAATCACCATCTCTGCCTCAATTGAGGAAAGACCTCACTCAAGACCTGGCTCTTAGACTGAACAGCAGGCCACCCTCCACTCTCCCCCACAGCGCCTTGAGGCCCCTACTGGTGAGTAGTCATGCTCTACAAAACCCTGATTGTTTGATTGATTGATGCACGATACCTTTTCTGTCCCAACATTGTAGAAGACAAGTTGCAGAAGATTGTGACGAAGGGAAGAGATCCTTCTCAAGTGAAGACAGAAAAGTTCTCTGAGGGAAGCTATAGGCTAGCACTGTGGTCTCATCGCCATGTCCTAGTCCGAAGCTCAACTGACTGTTGTCCAGTATGTGATGGGGCTTAGTGGTATGTCCGAAGGGCGAGTAGACAACCTTCGTCACAAATTGAGAGAGCCGTGGAAGCAAGATAAAATGATTTGCTCAGTAACATGCAATGATCAAATGGGGAAAGTGAGATGAAAACTCAGTTTTTTAGACTCGTATCTCCTCCAATCTAGCCTCTAGACAACAACTCATGCCATATGGTTAAATAACCACATCTCAATATCCCAATCCCACCCCATAGAGATTTCTTGGAGCCTGTCTAGAACAATCAAGCTCCCCCACAGAACTTAGGATAAGGGATGGCTATCCCTAAAACAGCTGTCTCCACACCCGACATGTCCATATCACCCAATTTATCAAGTCCTCTTGCAGGTGACTTCACTGCCTCTCCACAACTTTCCATAAACACATTGGTTTTAAGGGAGCCAACCTTTCTCCTTTCCTCTATTTCTCTTCACAGCGCCTCCTTTTATTTGACATTTCCTTTCCAGTGCATGTTTCTCGCAACTGTTGTATGTGGCATTTATTTTCCACTAATCTAACCCAGTCTATTCACTGTTCTGCACGAGTACCTCACCTTTTCACAGTAAAACTAATTTTGGACCTTTTTAAGGCAACTAGTAGGCAGATGATTTTTCTCGTTCCTTTATAAATTAAAAGAAGATTCGTGTATTAGGTTGTTGCCAGTTAAAATGTCACGTTCCACGTTCCCTTTCCTTGGTTTTAGACTAAAGTGAAGAGAAAACGTGCTCCACAATGTAAAAATAATTTAATGAGATTAATATTGAAAGCTAAGAATCAGACGTTCTCAGTCCGCCACCAGAAAAGAATGCAGTTTACCAAGTAGGCTTTGAATCACAAATAAACGAGTAGCAAAATAGCAGGCAACTTTCCAAAAACAAGCTAATGAATAAACGACCATTGACAAAGTCAGTACAATGTACTATATATAACGTACTAATAATCCAGGCAGAGATAGCAAATTGGAGTGAGGCAATAGTTGTAAGGCAGTCTCTCATGCAGTACAATGAAAGCACTCAAGTGGAAGGATGGATCAAACCAGCCAATTGCATTAGATGAGAAATGATTACCCCCATTGGTCTGAGCCAAGATATGATTGACAATGCTGCAAGCTAATGGATGAAATAGGCGTTCAAATACAGCCAATGCCTGAAGAAGATGGACCTAAAGCTCATCATTTAGAGCTTGTGAACTTGTAAATAAAATAGCAGATTAGCCATAACATTTTGCAAGATCCTGACTGTATACATTGTGTCCTATTTGCTAAACAAACAAAGGCTATGGTAACTAGGCACATCTAGACTGGCCATGTCCCTGACTGCTACATTACAGTACCTTCTACTTAGGCCATTATTTATATAGATTTATTTATTTATTTATTTTATGACATTTGATTAAGCGCGAACAAATGCCCGTGGGCGTCTCGGCGCTGTTCCAGATCCAGGTGCTAATGTAAAAACAGGACCAGGAAACATTTATACCGACTTTAGCGCCAGCACCAATTTAGTGTTGAACAGGATTGCATTACTTCGGGTTGTGTTCTCTCTGCTGCCCTAACTTTGTTCTGGTGGCAAACGGTGGTGCAAAATGGACAAAATACTAAAATAAGGCATATAAAAGGGGGACAAATAGTATTCACGTACATTAGTACCCGTATTTTGCCACCAGACACTAAATTTGTGCAAAAACAATCATTCAAAATTCCGCCATTTAGTATGTGTGGGCAATTTTTCATCGGGGTCTGCGTGACCTGTAGCCTCCAGGGCCTTCCTTGTTCTTTACACCAACAATACAGTGACTGTGAACTCCTCCTAAGTCCTTTATTATAAAACACTGTTCATTCAACCAACTACCTTTTACAATCCTAATCTTAAATAAACAAAACACAAATGATCAGGATGGTGATGAATGTACCACTGTTCTTTACAAGAAGCAAAAGGCCAGCTCTAATCGCTGTGTCGTAACTTGTTTCACTTGTTGATTGTCTGATGCTCGGTTGTGAGTATGTCACATATTGTTCTGGTGTATCTCTAGCTGATATCGTTATCACTGAAGTGACAGGTTTTGTGATATATATGAAATAAATACATTACTTCATCCAGACATTATTGCCTTTTTTGTGTGCATGCTTGCCAACCGTTGCTAGAGGCAGGTTGGGTTATCAGGAAATTGGGAGACTTTTTGGTAAGCAGGTTATTTAAAGGGTGGTAGAACGGGTTCAGAGCCTATCGCGTATAAGATGATTTCCCAATACCTGTTCAGTGCTGGAATACACAGAGTGAAGCTTGTGCTAGAGCCTACAGAGGGCGCTATGGAGGATGGAACTGGTAGGACAATATCGAGCCCTTCTAGTGGATAGGAAAAGGGAGACATGTTAGAGCATTTACCATCCTCCCCATGGGTGCTGCATGTGTTCCTCCTCACCAGTCCTGGCAATCAAAGCAAATACTAATGTCCCCCCCCCCCCCCCCTTTTAGGTATCGCCTACAGACAGCTTTAGTCGCTGTCAATGAACTGTTCCCTCCAATAAACAAATAGAGTGGGGTTTTCTTCAGCCCTTGCTAATGACTGGTGTTTTTTTTGTCTATCTCAGTATCATGCAGTGGCAGCTGCATTTACTATGGGTGGTGGGAGGCAGCAGGGGGGATGCAAAAAAATAAAATTAAAATAAAACACTTACCTAGATGCACGACACCTTGTCCTCCTTCTCTGGTCGTCTCTCTTCGCGGGACCCAGCCAAATCCCCTAACCAATCCTGGCGCGCTCTCACCAGCATGAGAGCAGCACCAGGATTGGTTGAAGCAGCCTCACTCTCAAGATCACTGATGGCCTGCAATTTCTCTAACCCAGCTGTCTAAGAGAGCTGGTTTAGGGAAGTTTAAAATGCTCATGCCTGGCTGGCCATTGCAAGACAGCTGGCCAAAGAAACATGCACATTTTAAAGCATACAGCTCCCTGCTTCTGTCACTCGGCAGCACTGGCCCCGCCAAGTCTTGTCACTCAGTTCAGTTTGGGTCAATTCCTGAAAAATAGAATATCAAGCAGAGGAGGTGCCCCTGGTTTCATGCTCCTGATGTATTGGCTTTTCCCTGTTTCTTGTGTTCCCCCATCCCCTGAGGGTTTCTCTTTTTCCATCCTTTTTGAATTGGACAATTTGTAGCCTTCACTGTGGACATCAAGGATCTATTTTTTCATTTGTCTATCACCACTCCATGGAACTGTATTTCTTTTCTCCCTCTCTCTCGCTCGGTCAGGACTAAGAAAGGTTTGAAGAGACCGGGAGTTGCTGTGGAAGAAGACACAACGGAATCTGCACTAGTCCTGGGAGACTGTAGAAGACAGGCCTATGGTAGACAGGCCTATAGCAGCAGGGGTGAGTCTTCTAGTTCATGAGTGGTAGCAGTGCTTTATAGACAGTTCATTACCCATGTGATGTTATATTCCTGGGTTAGGTCCTTGTAGCGAATCAACATTGTCCTAGAAAATAACATTTCAGCAGTAAACCTTTGCACACATTTGCATGCATGACACAGTTAGGTTAGTTACTCTGAAACGACTTTGTTTACACATCCAGCTTCGCACAACATTATCACGACGTCTTGAAAATCATGTACTAGGTCTCTCTCTGCACTAGGTACAAAGGGTGTCCTATCTTCATCCACAAGGCGACAGCACTATCCACAAATCCATAACATCACTAATCTAGAGCGCACACCGCGAAGGCTGCTTTTTAGGTCTCACGTAAGCATGAGCGAATTTTGCGGATCTCGCGTTCGCGAATTTTGCGGATTTGCGGATTCGCAATCCGCAAAATCCGCGAATTCCCGCGAATTTGCGGATTTTTTTTTTTTTTGTGTTCGCCCGTGTTTCTGCCAGTTCGCGAGGGTTTTTACAATTTCGCAATTTGCGAACTTACCTGTCGGGTCGCAAGTTTTGCGAACTTGTTGTTTCTACGTGTCCAACCTGTTTGGGACACTCTTCTTCATCACTGCCACTCTCTGTCACCACTGCCACTCTCTGACTACTCATGCCACCCTCTGGCCCACCCATGCCACCCTCTGTTTCATCACCACACCCTCTGGTTGTCCAGTGTACATTATTTTCGGCAAAGCAAAGCACACCTTCCCTGCCTCAAGTGACCTGAATTAATTTGGGGCTGATTAATGTGTCACAGAATATTTTTTTAGCTGGCACCTGCTTCCTTAGTGCGCCCTGATTAGTGATCTTTTGCACTTGCTAAGTGCTTTCATTGTTGCAAAATTAGTTACAACACCTGCCCTGCCCCAACTGACAATAATGAATTAGGGGCTGATTAATGGATTTTAACTTCCAGCCTGGCTCCTGCTTGTCTCCCTTAGCTGTAATTCATGACCTTTGTGGCATATGTGTAACTATTCTGAGGTTCAGAGCAGGGTCACATAATAGTTTCAACTGGCAACTGAACTCTGGAGGGGCCCCTCAGGAACCACTACAGGAAATGGCTACTAATGATGTGCCTGAACTTTTGAACCTGGTAAGTAGTTACTTTCAGTTTTGCTTAGAACGTATTTCTGCAATTTCGCACTTATTCGCGGGGCGCGAACTCACGCGAACAGTGCGAGCAGTGCGAGCAAAATCCGCTGCTCGCGGATTTGCGGATTTTGCAGGAAATTCGCAAATCTCGCGGATTGCGGATTTCCCGAAAATCCGCAAAATCCGCGAGCGGAACGGATTTTCCGCCCACGCCTAGTGGCGTACTGCACACATGCGCAGTTGAGCTCGCGAGATTTTATGTTTTAAGTAGAAATTCACTAGCGAGGGTTAAGCCCCGCCCTCTTCTCCATTGGCTGGCCTCCTAAACGGTGGCCAGCCATTGGAGAGGAGGTCCTAGTTACGTTCTTCTTTCTCGCTAAGCCCAGTCCTTTTCAGATTGACTTCTCTGACTTCCTGCTGACGTAAAAGCTTTCTTATCTTCTTTATGGGGCCAACAGATGGCCCCATAAAGAAGATAAGAAAACCTTTACGCCAGCAGGAAGTCAGGCACTTTTTTTTTTTAACACGAGAAAAAATACTCAGTCGGAGTGAGTAGCGAGTACAGTGCAGACGTGCCTGGAGATGCTGGGCGTCGCGTCACTGCAAGGAAAGTACTTTGTTTACACGAGCAGTATTTGTGTTAGAAAACAATGATTACATCGGGTATTTCCGTAACGCGAGTTCACACTATGACAAGTATCTCACGGCTTCCCTCTTTGAAATACAGCTGATGCCTGAGACGCACCTACAGGCCTAGGCGTCCACGAGGACAGGGTGTACTCCATGGAGTGTAAACACGGAAGCGCCCGCCCCACGCGCTCCCTTTATGAACGCTTGGGCTGGGGTGTCGGTAAACGGGCAGAGCGGCAGTGGTTGGTGTGCATGGAGGGGGCTGCCTTATAGTTTGAGGTTTAAAGATGGCAGTTACAACCATCAGCACACGGCATTGGTCGTGGCTGTGTCTATGGCAGAGGTTTGTGGATTAAAGCTCTGTTACAACATTGTAACCGAAGAAAATAGCTGATGTCTCTCTGCGTTTTACACAGCAGGCCAGACGGCTTCTGCCTCGCATTTCTCAGAAGCATTGCGTTGTTGTGTTTATTCCTCCGCTGCCAGCTCTCCGTCTTGGCTGTACAGCCCGCGCCGGATGAGGATTCCTTCACGAGCCTCTTGTGACGGTGCCCGAGCCAGTGCTTGTCAAAGAGCTCAGAGCTGTCTCCCCTCGTGCACTGCACAGGGCAGTTAGAGAGGGTCAGGAAACTTTCTTTCCATATTTCTGTCTGCCAAGGATCACACCGAGCGCCCCACTCTGCACAGATCCTCCAGCCCCCCTTGTCCGTCTGTCTGCCGAGGATCACACCGAGTGCCCCACTCCACACAGATCCTCCAGCCCCCCTTGTCCGTGTCTGTCTGTCTGCCAAGGATCACAACGAGCGCCACACTCCGCACAGATCCTCCAGCCCCCCTTGTCCGTCTGTCTGCCGAGGATCACACCGAGCGCCCCACTCCGCACAGATCCTCCAGCCCCCCTTGTCTGTCTGTCTACTGAGGATCACACCGATCGCCCCACTACACACAGTTGACCCTGTGGGGTTTGCTTTGCATTCTGGTACTTTTAGTTTTACCTTCCACCAGCGATGGTGCTCTACAGTTGTAAGATGTGCAGCCCCCAAGTGGCCGGGATGGCTACTAACGGAGTGCACGATGACGGAAGGCGTTATAGAGGGATATTGTGAGAGAGAGAGAGGCTGCCGGTCACAAGGCCCCCAGGGAGGTGACGTCACCTTAAGGCCCAGCGACAGCACTCCCTGAGGGGGCAAGAGCACCGCTTTAATCCAGCTGCAAGGTTGGTTTTAAATACAGCTGCAAGAAGCTTTGGTACTAAGGAGCTTGAATAATAAAAGTAAACAAAACCCTACACCCCTCAACTAGGGTCCTTAAGGGAAGCCTTTTCTTGGGTCTTGGGTCTTGGAACAGTCAGAGGTTTACTGGGCCTGTTCCCCAGGACAAGGTGACCTGCCCCTTCTGTCCCAGGGACACACACACTGTTGCACTCCCTCTGAAATGGCGAGGCGCTCTCTCGTAACACTTACCCCACTCAGGGCAGCAGCACCACAGGGTCTGTGCTCGCCCCAGGAGGTGGGGGAAACTCCCCATAAGTCATTGAATGAGAAAAGAAGAACTGCCTGCACCGCAACCAATTATAGTTACATATTTCACCATATGCATTTTACACCCCCTCCCCGCCGCCCATGTTTATCAGGAATAGTACGGGGTTTTGTCAAACGTTTTGGCCATCGTAAGAGATTGTAAACACCTTCATCTTCCCCCCACCACCCAATGCGATTTTCAGTCCCAGCATTTTCAGTTTAGTTACTTGGATTTCTATAGGTGTTCGATAGATTAAAATAGTAGTCACAAACAATATAGGTAGTCAGAATGTGCCTGTGGCTCTGAGTGTGTGTGTGGCTCTGTGTGTGTGTGGCTCTGTGTGTGTGTGTATGTGTGGCTCTGTGTGTGTGGGGCTGTGTGTGTGTGTGGCTCTGTGTGTGTGTGCAAATGCAATGGGTCTCACATTTGCGAGAGATTAAGCTATTGGCATTGTAAATGACAATGCCATTTATTTATCTGTTTTCAAAACCAACACATAAATAAAAATGTTGTCATTTACAATGCCAATAGCTCTAACTTTGCATTGTAAATGTGTGTTATTATATTTTATTATAAATAATAGGCATCCCAATAGTTTGGTAGAGGAGGCACTTCTGCTAACACCAAAGGTCCCTGCATGCTGAGAAATCACCACGCACAGGTCTGCCAATCCGAGAGGGGTGTTCAACTCGAAGACCAAGACGGGGTCCTTCACTCTGTCCCATCAGGTAATGGGGTAGGATCCTCTCTGGGAGGATTCTTGGCTCTACACCTACAGACATTCTAGGTACACTCAGAGTAGGGTTTGCACCGTAAAAGTATGTTAGATTACCAAACTGCATATATTCATTGCTTTAGCACCATGGTAGAAATGTATCTACTGTTCACTCTTGGTGCTTGTAATCTCCTTTATTTGCTTTTTTTGCTTCTGTCTCCTAATCATTTCAGCCCACATATTTTATGCAAGAATAACATCGGTTCAATAAATATTATTGAAAACATCCCACTGTGTATTCTCTGAATACTTCTATGAGTACAAGTGAGCACGAGTGACTGAGCGTAAAGTTCTGTACTGTTTCCACGATTCCCGAGTGTTCAGGGTTGTCATGCTCAGTAGTTGCCAGAAACTGTTCACTCCTTGGTAGGTTAGGGGGCTTGCAGTGGGACTGTGAGCTAGCTGGTCTATAGGCCAACATATCCTGCGGGGTGTCCGGAAACCATCTTGACACCAAGTACTTAGTTTATGCTGTTCAAACAATTTGCAGATCCTACAGATTGGTAGGAACTCCACGACAGGGACAATGCCCATATGCTTCTTGTTTCGTATTAGCTTTTGCACTGTTCGAAACAAGGAGCAAAACAAAAAACCTAAAGGACGGGTACTATGGTGAACAAACTATAGAGTTTGTTCACCATAGTAGCCATCCTATAGGTTTTTAGTTTTGCTCCTTGTTTTGGTTCCCTTGGTTCCCTAATATATTGCCTGATGTTTGGCCTGTCTGTGGGTTATGTTTGGCTTTCTTTGCTGTGTTTTGTCCTTTGCTTCCAAATACCTTTTTTGCATGATTGCTTTCAACCTAACATTCTACATTTCCAATAGCAACTTCCCCCCGCTGGCTTAGTTTCACTGTGGCCACCATGCTGAAGCCTTTAAGCATAATAATAAAAATCCCCTTTGTAATGTCATTGTTTCTCACTTTGAACTAGAGTAAATGCTTGTCTGTTTTTCGCTTCTATAATGAACGCTTCATGTTAACTTGTAAGAACCCTACGGTGAGCCCCTAGAAGTTTGAGAGATTTACACACACCCTGAACTTTGAGAGATGTACACCAAATGAGACTGTGGTGCTCACACTTTCTCTCTTTTCTTTCCTCTTTTCTCTCTCACTCTCATTCCCCCTTCCCTTCAGGGTTTGGTATTGCTAACCATTTTTACTATCATAAGAACAGAACCACGCCCTGGGGAGTGGGATGGATTGTTGGTAGACTCTGCCATTCAAGTTCAGCAAAACCTGACACTCTCTATCCCAGTCAATATCTCTCCCTCTAGCTCCCTCTTTCACTCACCACCACCACCCTTCCAATCTTCGCCTCTTATCTGTGTGCTCTCTAGTCCCTCCCTGCCCCCCGCTTCACAGATTTTTTCAAATATTTTTCTTGAATTTATTTTCAAAATTATTTATACAAGAGCCTGACTGACGGCTTCACACTGCTACCAACAGACTCTCACTTGCTGTGTGTGTGTTGGTGTGTGCATGAGTGTTTGTATGTGTGTGTATAAGTGCACTGTTACTGATTGCTTGCTTCTGCTTTTTTTTAAGCATTGCATATACATTCACATTGCTCCCCTCTTTGCTCTGGTCTGCTCATTCCCCCTCAGATCCCCTTCCCCCTCCTCCCTCCTCCCTCCTCCCCCATCTATTCTTTCATTGCTACACCATCATCCAACTCTCCCACAAAGCAATGCATTTTCAGAAGGCAGGGTAGCTGCATACTGCTATCAGATCTCTTGCTTCTTTTCTGCCTTTTTCTTCAACCTTTTTTTGTTCTTTTATTTGCTGCTTTGAAATGACCATCAATAATCTTTGAGCAGTAAATAAATGTAAAATGTCTGCTGGTGCATTATGTCTCCAGGGCATGCATAATTGTATCACAACACATGTACATACACTGCGGTCATCTTGAAATGTTGCTGTTTTACGTCAGGCCTGCAACAGCGCTTGTGCTACCTGAGCTCTCACTTGCAGGAGTATTGTTTACAATGAAGGGCTTAGCTTCCCCCCTCGCTTACTGTTAGAAATGGGGTGTCTGGCTGGCCAAGGCTTGCGCCAAAGTCAGTCAGAGACCACCACTCTAAGTCAGGGCAAGGGAGTTACATACAAAGATAACCCCTACTCACCCCCTTGGTAACGTGACACGAGCAGTAAGGCTAAACTCGGAGGCTATGTAAGTTAAGTGTTTGCGCACGCACCCCCAGCAACAACACCCAAGGCCCACCACTAAGCAAACTCCACACAAGGTCATGTATAAAAATAACCTTTGTATTACACCAAACGCATTAGATAAAAACACACACTTTACAATGTGACAACAGGCACGGGCAGAATTTACAGGGGATATATGTACAGGACAGGGCCACATGGACCACTGTCAGGAATATGCACTTGTAGATTTAGAATACTTGTTAGAACATAGAATAATAATCACTTTAGAGCAAAATAGAAAATAGAGCACACAACCAGTAACTACTGGTAACAGATAAGAACCACCTATGCAACCCTAACCCCCTTAGGAGAATGTCACGCAGGGAATCAGGACCTCACTAGCAACACCTGTATTAGGAAGAACAACCACCTAAGTATCACTATACATTTAGGAGTATAAGCATGACAACATTACACATGATGCATCACAACATTCAGAGGTGTAGGGGAAGAAAACACATGATGCATAAAAACACATTCAGTGGTGTAGAAAAGCAACTTTGTACAGGATGCATAAAAACACATTCAGAGGTACCAGAACACAGGGTGCGCAAAACATACAACACACAGTACATTTCCTAGCACCCTAAGAAGCGCATAACTTACATCCAGGTTGCGCCACAGTGCCAACACCTAAACGTAGCAGCTGCGCACTACTTGCTGGGCAGCTGAGGACAGGACAGAACAGGGCCTAAACGCTGCAGCTGGCACTAAGTGCTGCGCAGCTGGGGAAGGCCAGGGATGAAGGAGTGCGTCTCACTCCTAAGTTCACAGTACATGTCCCTAGAAAAGCAAAACCTAAACGGTGCAGCTGCCCACTACTTGCTGGGCAGCTGGAAATCAAGAACTGCGACAGGACTCTCACTAGCCCTCTTGACAAAGACTGCGCCAAAACGTTGGAGCCCTCTAGGCTCTAGATCAAGATTGCGCAGAACGGTGGAGCCCCTAGGCTCTGGGATCAACTACCCCCATTGGAGCACTCTGGCTTCTCAACCCATCATGCCCCCAAACGGTTGGAGTCACACAGGAATCTGAAAATCAACATGTGGCCCCGGGAGCACTCTGGCTCCTTAGATAGTTATGCACCCGCAAAAAGTGGGGAAGAACTGGCCCCCCCAAACATGGCAGGGGCCATCTGGCTCTGGGACTACCACAACTACAGTCCCCCTAATCGTCAGAGCCAACTGGGCTCAAAAACTTGTCCTGGCTCACGTTGGAGCGGCATGCTGCTAGATGGGGCTGCTCTGATTGCCACTGGGCTCTCCGTCATCCTTGCTGGGGCGGCCCTCTGTCAGGCGGGCCACCCAGTACACAAACAGAGCACCCCCGACACTCACCGGCTCTCTGGGGGCAGGACACGTCGCTGATGACTCCTCTCTCTGTGGGCAGCGGTAGCGGGGCTCTCCCGATCCCTGGGAGCCCCGCCCAACAGCGCCTCTGTTCACCCGGTCCCCCATCTTGGGACCGGGACTCAGGGTGCAGCCTGGGCGCCTCGGTGGCTTCTCCTTCCCGTCGGCCCCGGGGCTCTCCCCAGCTCACGGGAGCCCCGGGCCGCGAGAGGACTCTGCTTCTTCTCTCCAGCCAGGTGGGCAGCCAATCGCGGCGCGGCGGTGGGCGGGACTTCCTGAAGCAAGCGGAAGTCCTGCCCCGCTCCTGGCACCTGGCCGCCTGACTTCCTGTCTGCCGCGACCCGGGGCCACAGCGTTGATTTTCTTTTGGGCACAAGAGGGGTAGGCACCCTCCTATCAAACAGGCAAATAGCGGGGTGAGTACCTGCCTTGGGGCACCCCAAAACGGGGTGGGCACCCGTAATTATAGGAAACAAGGCAAACAAAGACGCTGGGTGGGCACCTGCGCAGTCGGGGGCATATAAGGGGCAGGAGCGCTTCCCTCCCAGGGAAAACGACCGCGCTCTTCCCCGAAAGGAAAATAAAGCGCTCACGAGGCGCTTGGGGTCACAGAAAGCACCAGAGGCCCCAGCAATCACCTCTCCAGCAAGAAGGGTCCCAGGAACATAGCCCCCATAGGTGAAAAGAGGGCGAGTAAAAGGTCCCTAAGGAAAAAGAAAGGATCCTGGGGCAAGGAAAAATCCCCTAGTCATTCCAGACCAGGCAGAGGGGTCCCCAAGAATTCCTCCAGCATCCAGGGCATCCAGGGGCTGGGCAGGGCCCAGGGAGGCAAGCCTTCCCCTGGGCCCCAGCAGTAGCATGCTCCTGGTAGATTTGAGTAAGGAAACAAGAACATTTTACAAGAGGTCACAGCCTCTTTTTATACACAGAATTCCTTTGTCTAAAGGTGCAGGCAAGGGGCGAACCAGATACAACTGGTTCCTGAGCACTTTGATTTTGCTCAGCCCCTCTCTCTATTCACAGGATGGGTCAGGGACATCAGACACACCACAGGGGGTGGAGCCAGCATTGTGTGGGGAAAGCTTAGCCCTATTCAGGTCCCAGGTGCACTCCTCCCTCACATCACTCATGCTAATCTCAACACTCACCACCGGGGCAGACCCATCATGACTCATGGAGCCAGGCTCACCAGCCAGCTCCAGCCAATCACAAGCCAGACAGCCAATTCACATTATTTACACAAACATGCACACTTCTAGAAGGGGCACTTCCACACTAGACACAATCATGCCGCATACATCATTGCGCAGCATTTAATCACACGAGTCCGCACATACCAAACTTGAGCCTGCACACCTCATGCATCAGGAACTACCAGGGACACAGACATTCCCAATGCATTCCTATGGGAGGGCAGGCCAATCTCACACATGCACTCAGGGAGCGCACGCACTTTACACTGCGCCTCAGTGTCAGAGTGCGCAAAGACCAGCAATCACTATAATTATTTAATAATACCAGGCAAAAAGTTCAGGGGTGAACCTGCCAGAAGGGCCGATTCCAACACTTACCATTTGCTGGCTTAGTGTCATTCTTCTTTGCTGCCTCCTAATTCACTGGAACAGGCCTAGCATCACTTCAATTCCTTTTTTTGGAACATGGTCCGAGCGCAGATTGATTAATCATAATCAGGGCCTGTTCACTGCTTGCACAGTGATGGAGGTACTATTTGTTCTTTACCCTCATATCCATCCCTTCTCCATGTTGCTACCCCAGTTTGGTGCTCCCTCCCTCTTCGCCCGCACCTTCCTTGTGTTGTTTATCCCCTCTCCCGTTGTGGCTGCTCCCACCCCCTGAAGTAATATGTAGGGTAATTAGCAGTGCATGGCGATGGTATGAGTTATAGTTACCATAGGGCATGAGTTATAGTTACTGGAAATTGATATAACTGTTACATTTCAGTGGTTTTGGAAATTTATAATGGTATGTCACTGAAATTCTCACCTAACTATAACACTACTGTAACCTTTGTTTTTGTCAGTGAATTTCTAGGGTTTTAAACTCTAAAACTCACTGAAATTCACAAGTTATAGTTATTTCAAGAAACTGTAACTCACAGTGCACTGCTTATTACCCCACATATGTCATCACTCATGACATCTTCTATGACATTATTGATGATATCACTGCAACATTTGCAGTGAAATTATTGATGAGAAAACTGTGCATGGCGGGGTAGAGAGTTATAGTTACCTTAGGGCATGAGTTATAGTTACTTGAGATAACTATATCTATAACTGTCAAATTTCAGTGGTTTTTAGAATTTAAAACATTACATTGTAACTGAACATTTCATCTAACTATAAAGTTACTTTAACCTTTGTTATTCAGTCAATATAGATATGTATATGCACACACATGTAGAGGGATTTTGGTCAGCTCTCTAGTGGGCCAATACCTATGTGGTAATGCTTTTTCTTTTTGATTCTTCATATTTTCTTCTATTTTTTTAGTCTTGTGTTTACACTATGGGCCTGATTCAGAGTTTGGCGGACCGGGTGACTCCGTCACAAACGTGATGGACATCTTGTCCGCTGTATTACGAGTCAATTATAAACTATGGTACTTGTAATATAGTAGACAGGATATCTGTCACCTTTGTAACGGAGTAACCCATTCGCAAAACTGTAAATCAGGCCCAAAGTCTTCAGGTTCCAGTAATTTTCTGAGATGTACATTGTAGGAAATTGGCTTTTTGATTGATGGGGGTGAAGATCCTACTCAAACAAAAGGCACAATCCCTGTCTGGGTGAACCACTAAAAACTACTACATTAACCTGTGCTTAACCCTCTAGTAGCTTGGCACAAAAGGAGTCAGGCTTATTTTAGCCTCATCGATGCTCATGACGGCACCACGCCGTCATGAGTCCCGGTTAAGATGTGCTCATGGCGGCGTGGTGCCGTCACGACCACGCCCGCGATTGGAATGTCCAGCACCTGGCTGGAATTCCTGCCGCAGGCAAGCGATTAGAGGCAATGTGTTAAGTATTTGTGCAGCACTCAAACATTAATAAGGGGAATACACAACAAAAGATACATCCCACATCAAATCAGAAAAATAGAGTACAATTTTAAAAATTATTTGACACCAATCCAAAAAAACTCCAATTACAAAAATCCAATCAGTAGAACTGGAATAACTCATTTTTTAAGTTTTTAGTAATAACTAATGCCTAAAAGATAATTGTGCCAACCGCAGACATCTGGTCATGTGAGTCCGGGGCAAAGTCAAAAGTTATGGCTGACCGCGATAGAGCGCAGTTTGGATACCCAACGTGGATTGGGTCCAGTTTCAGCTTACAATCTGACTTAGAAGAAATTTTGAAGAAAAATGTCTGAGAAGGTAAAGTTCGGCGGGGCAAGGTTCAGCAGATGAGGTTCGGGGAAGTGGCATTGTCGTCAGGGAGCTGCTGGACGAAGTTGCAGGGAAGGTTTCTCAGTTCAAACATAGTCTCTTTTTGGAAGTTGAAATTACCAGCGGAATGAAGCTGCAGGCTCCAGGAGGCTGGATATCCTTCCGAAGAGGTGCAGCTGAAAAGGATTTGCTGCTGCAGAAAAGAACATAGCGGGACCTTGGGGGTATCAGCAAAGAAGTAGGTCCTACCTTCCTATCAGTTCTCAAAGTCTTTTTTGGCTGAAATATTGAAAGCCCCAAGTTTTGGAGTTTGGGCTATCTGGGTGCTTTTTGCGCCACTTCCAAGGGCCCAGGACTGAGGGGGCACCACTTGGAGGCTAGGACTCACTTCAGGAAGGGTCAAGGGGCAAATTAAAAGTTGTTGGAGCTTTTTATGTCCTTGTAGCTCAGACCAGGAGGCCAGCCTACTAACCCTTGGAGTCACTCTGGTAGTCCTGCATTCAAGTGGAAAGGCAGGCCTCGAGCAGCAGGAAAGTCCTCAGAGGGTGCAAGGTAGTCTTCAAGCAACAGGACACGCCTCTGGTAGTAGGATAGTGCTCTCAAGTCCAAAGCAGGCCTCAAGCGGAACTGCAGTCCTCAGAAATTCAAGGCAAGCAAGTCCTCCACAGGTCCATGTGTGAACTGAAGAGTGGGTCTTGAGGTTCCTATTTTTATACCTGGTACCAGCCTTGAGGTGAGTCCTCCACCACAGATGGTTCTGGAATTTCGTTCTTCCCTGCCCCGATTCCAAGAGTTCTGAGGTGACAAAAGGCTAGCTCCTTTTGAGTGTGCTGAAGCAGCTCGTTTTAAATGTTAGTGGGGCAGGAAACAGGTCTGGTCCTCCCATCCTGGCCAGATGGCCCATCCTGCCAACACCTGTCCACTCTTTGCGCCACTGTCTGAGACATATACACAAAGGCCACTGCCATGCTAATCACAGTCATGTGAACCAGTACACAGGCTGTAGGCACCAAATGGTTAGGACAAGAAAACGCCAACTTTCCAAAAGTGTCATTTTCATACTTGTGACTAAAAACCTGACTTTAACATTATGGAGGATTTTAAATTACAGTTCTTTGGAGACCAAATATGACATTTCCACCTATTCTCAAACAAACATTATCATATTTTAAATATGATAAGGTAACCCAATGGTATCCCATGGGAGAGTTTAGCCTTGCACTACCAAGAAATGTAAAACTTAAAAGCACATGTCCAAATTTAAATATACTGCACCCTGCCCTAAGGGCTGTGTAGAGCCTACCTTAGGCTTGACATAGATGTATTGAAAAGAAAGGTTTAGGCTTAACAAATGGGTTATTTTGCCAAGTCGATTTGGCAATTTAAAACTGCACAGAGACTGAAATGACAGGCATGAGAGTTGTTTTGAGGGGCTTCTTAAGTGGGTAGCACTTGCTGCAGGCCTATTAATAGCATTTAATTCCCTGCCCTGGGTACAAGTTGTACCACTTTACTAAGGACATATAAGTAAATTAAATGTACCACTTAGATGTAAGCCAATTTTACCATGCTTTAAGGTTTTAGCACAAGCCCTTTGCACTGGTTAGCAGTAATAAAGTGCACAGAGTCCTAAGGCAAACATAAACAAATCTCAGCAAAAAGGAGGGGAGAATGCAAAATAATTAAGTGAAGACCACCCTAAGACTGACAGGTCTAACATAGATTAAAAAAAATTAAAAGAACACTCCTATAACTGTTTTAAGTACAACTGTGTGTTAGAAAGCACCAGACCATTCTATTATATTTTCTATTGCAGGCCTTTAGCTGACACATTTAGGCAGCAGCATGTTTTATTTTCTTGCAACTTATTTGTGTGGAATTTGCTTGCCATAAAAAAATATTCTTCGCACCAGCTTGCCGAGGCAGACCTACTGACTTTAATAATGCTTGTTTTGTATTTGCAGTCTGCGTTTTTAAAAGTGTAAAATACTTCAAAGAATGCAAAGAATTAAAAAACAGGACTTACTGAGCTCATACCTCAGTGAGAAATCTTATGTGAGATCTGTGAGATTCGTCAATCATGTGATCACCAGCCTCTAATCTTCCATCTTGTTTTCTTCACTCTTATCTATCTACAGGCGAGTATGCTCCATGACGTGGCCACACAACAATGCATCCACATCAACGTCGGATAAGAAGTTTGTTTTCTCGCTGCGCCATTTCCCACACCTAGGAACCTCTTATCAAGTGAGGTTGTGATACACAAAAGCTTTATAACCACTTAACCCTTCCCTGGAGTTTAAACACTTCCAGGTGCAGGTAAACTAATGCAATGTGTAGTGAGCTATCTCATTGTTTGTTTTTGTTGTTAATATTCAGAAACTGCCAAGCATTTTTTTTTTATCACATTCATGATTTACCCGTGTTAAGAATGATAAATTGGGGCTTTACCTTCTGTTTGACAGAGGGGAGGTTTGTCCGGCGGGGGAGTGGCTATTTACACACTGAACGTCCGTGTCCAGTTCACTCGGCTTTAAGTTTTCTAAATGTCATTCATCATATTAATGCTCTCTATTCTCTTTCTATTCCATTTTGCTGTGCGGGTGTTACTGACTTAGGGCCTGATATACGACCCACCTATTTGCGACTCGCAAATAGGGATGTATAACAGTGTCTCAGACACTGTTTTTGCTATTCCTAATGGGGTCGCAAATTGCATGCCTCATGAATATTAACGAGTAAGGGGCAATTTTCGACCCCATTAGGAATGGCTAGCACTTCCCAGGGATGGTGGCCTTCTAGGGTCAGCAATCCACCATGCCTGGGACTGCTTTTCAATAAATCAGTCTTATTTTTTTTGTAAATGCAGCTCGTTTTTCCTTAAAGGAAAACGGGATGCATTTAAAAAAGAAAAATGAAACTTTTCAGTTTCTTTTTTTTTCAGGGCAGGCAGTGGTCCCAGGGACCACTGCCTGCTCTTAAAAATAATTTGTCACATACTTACAAAGGGGAAGGGGTCCCCTGGGGACCCCTTCCTCTTTGCGAGTTGTTTACCACCTACTTGAAGTAGGTGGTAAACTGCGAATGTTATGTAGCCGCAAATACGGTTGCAAAACAATTGTACATTACATGGTGACTCACTATGCAACTCCATAGCAAAGTACTTTATGTTGAAAGCAAAAAACCTGAAAAGATATCTTGCCCCGAAAACCAAAGCAGGTCCACAGGACTCAAATATCTTCTCCACCTCTCTATCCATTTTGCACCTTAAAACAACTTTTCTTCAACCCTTATTTGTCCTGATGAGTTCACCTACCTCACAAAAGCATGCAGCTCATAAGGATCACTGGTGTGTCTGTGCCCAGAATATACATTCAAGGACATCCTCATTGATAGCTTTGCTGTCATCCAAGACTAAGGTATATTCAAATACTGTCCAGAATTAGACCAATTCCCAGAAGAAAGCAACATTTTAGCATCTTACCAATCTTAAAAAAATACTTGCCACTGACTCTGTGCTCCTCTCTAACCAGAGTCTGATTGCAACAGCTCTCTCTTACGTAAACTGATTGAACTAGGTGCCTATTTTCAATTATCAACCTTAATTCAGCCGCAGTTGTAAGAACAGACTCGGTAGTAATTGTGAAATAGGACAACAGAAAGAGTACAGTCGACTCAAATGAGTAGTGGCACTTCTACAACTGGGCCTTGGTGCTACCTTTGATGGCGTTCGTTTTCCTATTTTTCTCCAGACACTCAGGGCCTGTTTATGATGCTGGTCAGACTCACGTCCGACCAGCATTGTAATGGAAGCAGGACCGTCCGACTAGAAGTCAGCGTCCCCGTTGCCCTGATTACGGTGCAACCGCCTTCACAGAGGTCGCAATGTGTATATTTTTTTTGTGGCATGTGCTGTGGACTCCAACCCACGGCCCAATAGCAAATAAACACATAAAAAAATTCCTGCACTACGTGGCAGGCACCATGTAGAGCATGCCACATGGTGCAGGGGTGTTTAGGTGGCACCGTTGGTGCCCTCCAGGCCCCACAGTGGAGGGCCAGGAAGGAAGGGGCCCTGCTAGGGGCTCCCAAAGTCACTTTTCACCTGCCTTTTCATGGTGGGTGAGCCACCATGAAAGGGCATGTGGGAAAGGGACATTGTAATCTCTACAGCGGTGCCTGAGCAGGCACGGTCTCACTGTAGGCATTAATGAGCCTCCGACGCACCGACGCCCTCCGTCAGATGCCTCTGCCTGCCGCATCGTAATGCGGTGGGTCGACTGCATGAGCAGATAGAGCAGTTGATGCTGGATCGTCGTGTCGGACCCACCTACATTGTAATCAGGCCCTCAGATTCTTAAGGATACTGTTATTTGCTGTAGCACCTCATTCCTCACTAACAAAACCTCATTTTATCACTGTCTCCAAAAAACACATCTTTTCGGAAAAATCATCAATCTTTCGTCATCAACTCTCTAGTGCCAAAAACAGACCTAGAGAACTGTTCAACATTATTAGAAATCAAACCTCACCTACACTCCCTAACCCGGTGGCCTCCACTAACAAATGTGAAGAAATTGCCAACTTTTTCAGTGAAAAAATCTCACAAATTGACCGCGCTTTCCTCCACTCCCAACCCTCGCCCACCCTTCAACACCCCCCCCAGATACTACACCCTATCCACCTCTCCCTTTGAACATACCACTGACACCTTCACTCCTCCTCCCATCGCACATCCCTCCTGAACCCCTCCCCAGTATTCTGCCACTTAAAAATAACGCCTTAAGGCATAACTTCCACCCCGTTTCTGAACAAAAGTCTTCAACATCCTAGCTAAACTCAAACCATCCTCCCACTCTAAAGACCCTCTCCCTTCCGCACTCGTCCAAGATCTCAAACACGTCATTGTTCCCTTCTGGGCCAACATCATTAACGCCTCCCATCCCCAAAAATCCCAAAGCCGACCCCAATGACCCTACCAACTTCCCCCATATCTCCAACCTCCCTCTACTCTCCAAAGCCCTCGAAAAATGCACCCTCCACCAACTGAACAAAAACATTGACACATTTAACCTTCTAGACCCCCTTCAATCTGGCTTCTGCAAAGGTTGCAGCACTGACACTGCACTGCTTAACATAGTCGATGATATTCACTTAGCACTGGACAAGGGCGACAGCTACCTACTAATCGTCCTTGACCTCACCGCTGCATTTGACACAGTCTACCACCCAACCCTAATCATTGCACTCAAAGATCGCTTCCGCATTAATGGCACTGTCCTTACCTGGTTCACATCCTACTTCCAACATGGAACCCAACAAATTAAAATTCAAAATAGCCTCTCTTGACCAACCTCTATCTCCCTAGGATCCCGCAAGGATCCATCCTTTCCTCCGCCCTTTTCAACCTCTTTATGGAACCCCTTACCCTCATACTAAAACAAGCAAAAATCAACTATTACCTATACACTGACGACATTCAACTGTACTATAAAATAAAATCCCATGCCGATATCCTACACCGTAACACTATACTAACCAAGATCCCAACCTGGTTCCATAACAACCATCTTAAACTCAACCTTAACAAAACTGAGATCATCCTCTTATCTCCAAAAAACAACCCTCTCCCCATCAAAACATGGATCGCTGACCTTAATGCCCTAAACTGCTCTGTCTCCCTCATCAAATCTGTCAAATCACTCGGCATCATCTTCACCACTAAACTCACACTCAACTCCCATGTAATGCACTCAGCAAAAAGTGCACTCTTCACACTCCGGCATCTCAAAAAAATCAAACCTTTTAGCTGACAACTTCAAACTAATTATCCAATCTCTGGTCCAATCCAAAATTGATTACGGGAATGCCCTTCTCTCTGGTACTCCCAAACTCCACCTTGCCCCCATCAAATCCATTCTCAACCTCGCAGCTAGACTAATAACTAACTGTAAATGTTTTGACCGCATCTCCCCTGCCCTCAAGACCCTCAAATGGCTCTCGATCAAAGGCAGATCCTCCTACAAAATTGCATGTACTACACACAAAGCCCTCTATCAGAACACTCCAACCTACCTCACAACAAAACTCAAAAAAGCTGGCGGTACCCGAACGATGAGAAGCACCAACACTCTTCTTCTCATACCCCCTCTTCTAAAAAAAAGCCTCGAAATCCCACTCCTTCTCTGGCAAGGCACCAACCATCTGGAATGCCCTCCCCAAAGACCTTCGATGCAACCCCTCCTATGACATTTTCAAAAGAAACCTTAAAATTCACCTTCTCACTAAATTTTGGGGTAATTAGACCCATGATCTCCCCTCACCATAAACCCCCCCACTATGTACACTAAATCTTTCTTGGCATACTGTAAAATTACTATTTATAACTACATTCTGGTCCTCTCAATTTGTTTTCTGTCTACACTATATGCACTTGGCTCAATATCTAATCTTAATTATTCCTTTATTTTTGTATGATCATTTCTTTAATTTGCTTCATCTTTTGTTATTGTTGTTTTCTGGGGTTTTTTAAATGTTGATGTAAAGTGCTCTAATACCCTCTGGTGTAGTTAGCGCTTTATAAAACTTTTCAAATAAATATTCATTTGATAACTTTATTTCGGCCAGAAGACCATAAAAGTGCAATAAAATATATACAGGCACAACAGTAAAATCACAAATACAGTTGAATTAAAAATGTATTAAACAATGAGTTATCAAACAATAAGTGTATGGGTAAATATGAGACATTATTTCATGCTAAAAAAAGGGTTCTTCTCCGCCACATGCCATATAAAAAACGGGAAACAGCCAAAACAATGGGAGGTGCAGTATCGTAAGTTAAAACTCTTAAAGCTTGAGCACATTGTCTAAAACCCAGATTTTTACACAGTGGAAGGATCCAGCATTTCCGAATTCCGCTGTATGCGGGGCAGAAGAAAAATATATGTACAATGTCTTCCCTCCAATGGTTGCAAGCAGGGCAATTGGCCTCCACTGAGTGTGACCATCTGGATGTTAGTGCCCCTATCGGTAGGGAACCATGCATCAGTTGAATATACAGTTTTCTTGCGAATGGGGGCTGTACCATGTCCAAAAACACCTCCGTCCTGGGGCTAACTTTCGTCAATAAAAACTCTGTGGACAGCCTTCCCAAGGAGGTCAAGCAGTGTAGGGTTTTTAGGTTGTATGACCTTACAGCCGCCACTATTTGAGACCTTTGCGTCCTCACGCAGCTGTCTTCAGGTGCATCCCAAAGTTGTGACATACCAAATTGATGAAAAAAA
Source organism: Lissotriton vulgaris (assembly GCF_964263255.1). Classification (NCBI taxonomy): domain Eukaryota; kingdom Metazoa; phylum Chordata; class Amphibia; order Caudata; family Salamandridae; genus Lissotriton; species Lissotriton vulgaris. Next base: position 1,141,723,613 of record NC_141695.1, on the reverse strand, counting down.
GCCTTAACATGGGCCAGCCAAGGTATGTTCTTAAGCTGTGGCTGACCCCAGATTGCAGTGAACTCTGCCCTAAAGGATGCAAGCTCCGGCACAGACCAAAGCCTTCTCCAATAGAGCAGAGGTCGTGCAGCTGCCAGCTCATCGATGGGTTCCAAGCCTAGGTCTAGGCGTAGTGGTATGAGGGGAGTACTTTGTGGAAGAGCAACCAGGTGGCGCATGAAGGCATGTTCAACCTTCGATAGCTCATGTACTTTCATGTGTCCCCAAAGTTCTGCGGCATACAAAGCTGCTGGTCTGACCTGTATTTTGTAAATCTCAAGGGCAGGAGTGACAGGTTTAAAAGTCGATGCACTGTGGAATCTACCTATGCCTCCCATAATCTGGGCCAGTCTCAAGGATGATTTAGAAATTTGGTGATCCCAAGTGAAATGTTCAGTCAATGTGACCCCCAGGTATACAAAAGTCTTTACACGCTCCAGGGAGGTTCCATTCAGCGTAGGATTTGGGCGGGTATGTCTCGGGGGATTGAAGATCATGAACTTACTCTTCTCCAAGTTGACCTCCAGCCCCCGTGAGGCACAGAAGGACACAAACCCGTCCAAAACCCGCTGGATGCCCGTTGATGTCTGCGATAACAATAGGGTGTCATCCGCGAACATCAAGGCGGGCACCCTACCAGTGGCCAGGCGAGGAGCATCGTTGTCCCTGATGCCAGAAAGTACATCTATCAGACCATTGACATACAGGCTGAAGAGGGTGGGGGCCAGTACACAGCCCTGACGTACACCCCGGGTAACGGGAAGAGAGCTGATAATTTCCGGTTCTTTCCACATCTCACCTGTGCATAAATCCCTGTATGGAGTCTGATGAGGGCTTCTAACAAATAGGGAGGGAGACCAAGCTCCTCCAAGACCGTCCAAAGCCTCTCCCTGGGAACCAGATCAAATGCGGCCCGCAGGTCCACAAAAACAAGGTAGAGGCTGCCACCCTCTATTCTTGCAGTTTTCCAGTATAGGACCTGGAGTCGGAAGATCTGGTCCATGGTCGAGACCCCTGATCTAAATCCGGCTTGGAGGGTGGTTAAGACTTTATTCTCCTCCATCCAACCCAATAATCTATCGAGTAGATTAAATAAATAAAATAAAGTACTACAGTAACTACTTATGGCACTCAAATGACACTAAATCTTTAGATTTCATCTGAGCTTTATTTCTGTGTTTTCAGCCACTGGAAGTGAATAAATCACCTCAAGTTTAAAACATTCAAAATCGAGTTATTCGATTGTGGTAAATCGAACAACGGTAACCCATACACCATCTGGTTAAAAGAGCTTGTCCCAGGTGTGTCAAACATAGGTACAGGGTGGCTTCCTTCATGTCATACATTGAGATAACATTTATGGAACTAATTTAAACAGATTGTAGAATGTAGATCCTTTCTGGACCTACATTGAACACCCCTGCTCTAATCTATATATCGCCACATTGGGAGGAGAAGGGGAGAATTCCTTAATACCCAATATACCAATCGGGTATCCCTCCGCCTCTGCTGTTAAAGAACCTGGAACAAAACAGAAGGTGGGATTCTAGATACAAAGTAACAAGAGGATCCTTTTACATGACGAGATACCTACTTTGAGTATAAGCCACCATCAACTTAATCGCCTTTCATCTTAAATCAACAACTTTCTCCCATCTAGAATCAACAACTCTCTCGCATCTAGAATCAACAACTTAATGCTCTCCTATTTAAAATAAACAATGGAATACTCTTCCATCCCGAATTTGCCAACCTTATGCTCATTGGAGCATCTCAAAGAAATTTGGGAACTAAAGATAAACCAGAAACCAGCGGCAACACAACTTCTTAACCGTAATAGAAGGTCTTGTATTTCAATGACAATTCAGTGTGTACACTGGTTCCCCTCGGCCAGCTTTACTACTTTCAAATTCAAGTGATCAGCTCATAGTGTCTGCCACAGCTCATGTGTTTCCTCAGCACAAATTCTGTACCCACCACCAAACTAGAGCTCTCTATTCTGGGTTGGCTCCACTCCTGATTGACACTTCCTACAATAACTCCTGCACTGGTGGAAATATTTTCTCAGGTCAAAGTTCTAAGAAATAAAACTGACTCCTCCATTTGTTAAAGTTAGAACTGTCGTCGCTGAAAATATGAATGTTTTCTACTTTTTTTTTTTTTTTAAATATTTTTATTTACACCAATGCACAATTCGCACAATTCATTGCATATTCTCTAGCGATACATTAGATTCACGTAGCGTATTACATCATACACAAAAAGAAAAACATAAAAACAAAGAAAAAATTCATCAAAGCATCATATAAGTATCTACTCAAATTAATACAGCCGATGTCACATATTCTAACTTAATCCCACAATCCCAAACCCTCTTTCCATCTGACAATGGGATCCCATATCCTTAAACCCAGTCTCCTCCCTTTCCTACCTTTCCGAGCGTAGATGTTTTTTTCCAAATTGTAAGTTGATAAGAGGTTAGACAGCCAGACTTGCATTGCTGGGGGGTTTTTGTACAACCAAGCCCTGGCTATGCAAAGCCTAAAAACTGCCATTGCAACAAAGATGAACTCTCTCTGAATAACGTTAGTGTCTGTAACTATCCCGAGCAGTATTTCTGGGGGGTTTAGGGTAATCTGAATATTCAGGGTGGCATCCAAAAACTTCTCTATATCCTTTATCACTGTTTGTATCTGCGGGCATAAAGCAAATAAATGTATTAGATCTGCATCAAGGGAGCTACATCTTGGGCATGTGACGCCTATGCTATCCCCCCATTTTGCTATTTTTGCAGGGGTGAAGTATAGTGAGTAGAGGGTTTTGTACTGCTGCGATTGCAGTGGTGCTGAGCACAGGAGAGTTCGCCCTAAATCCAGTGACTCTTTAAACCAGCAGAACTCACCTTCAAGTTCTCTGCCCACTTTTCACTATGCTTGTCTATGTCATCTGGTTTCCCTGCTAACAGGCTTGCGTAAAAGCAACGTATAGAACAATCTCCCCCTAATCTTATTTTCTCCAATATTTCTATTTTAGCGAACCCTACACTTCCACCCTGCTTATTCCCCAGAAAGCTTCTTAGCTGAAAGAATTTGAAAAGGTCTCTCCTATCCGAATTTGGCCATTAGATCTGTAAATTGGAACACCCCCTCCGTATTCCTCACATCCCCAAGCTGTACTATCCCCTTCTCCAACCAGCCCGCCATTGTACTGTCACCAAAAATCTGCAATGGGAGGGACATGTTTTTATACAACCTTGTATACCAGTTATATCAGCCCAGACCAATTCTTTTCATTACTGCATTCCAAATCTTAATTGCAGCTTGGACCGTCTTGAATCTAGTTCTTTTAAAATATGCGAAATCCATACATTTGAGAAAGGAATTCTCTACCTCCGGTCCCAGCACAATGGAGTATATCCTAGATGAATCATTCGTTGTTCTAACATCTATACCATTACCACCCCCACCTATCAGTCCCCGCATATATTGGAGTGCAGATGCCCAATAATATAATCTAAAGTCGGGCACCCCCCAACCACCCTTCTCTCTGGGCAAGGACATAAAGCAATATGCCCTACGGGTCTTACCATGGGCCCAAATGAATCTATTCAGGATTTTTTCCAGATCATTAAACCATTTTATCTCGAAAAATAACAGTATTGTCCTAAAGAAATACAGGAATTTCGGCAATATTAACATTTTTATCACATTTGTACAGCCTACTAACGACAGATGCAGATTGTTCATGCGGTCCAGATCGGACTTAACCTTTGACATTAATGGCGCTAGATTAGTCTGCACCAGCAGGTCTAAATCAGCTGTGATTGCGACCCCCAGATATACAGCTGAGTCCACGACTCTTTGATCATTAAACACCATATGTTGGTTGCATACTATTTGTGTTTTAGAACTGTTTAGACTGTACCCAGATATTTGCCCAAATCTTTGTGCTTCGGCCTCAATTTCCATTATGGCCATACTGGGATTAGGTGTTAGAATAGCAATATCGTCGGCGTAGGCGAGTGTCTTTATCTCACATCCATTCAGCCTTACTGGAGCCTTACTGGAGGAATCCTTGCGTTGATTTCAATTTTCTTTATCAATGGGTCCAGATAAAGAGCGAATAGTAGTGGGGATGATGGGCAGCCCTGCCTGGTCCCTCTCCCGATTCTAACTGCTGCCGATTTTCCTCTATTTACTCTGATTCTTCCGGTCGGGTTTTTATAGAGAGTCTGCATTGCTGTTATAAAGCTGTTCCCTAATCCATTCCATTTTAAAGTTTGCCATAAGTATTCCCAGGAGACTCTATCGAACGCCTTTTCGGCATCCAAAAATAGTGCCGCGATAGAGTCCCCCAAGACATTCGCCGCATCAAACGTTGTAATCACCTGCCTGATGTGTTGTGTGGTGCCTTTTCCAGGGATGAAGCCATGCTGGGTGTGGCTTACCAATCCCTCTATTACCTCTGCCAGTCTTGTAGCTAAAATTTGGGAATACACCTTAGTGTCTGCATTCATCAATGTAATAGGCCTATATGAGCCTGGTAGTGCCGAGTTTTTCCCTTTTTTTAAGATAACAATGATGTCTGCTTCCCCCCATGACTCAGGTATTTTATCCCCCTTCTGTGCCTCCAACATAACATTGAACATTTCGATTCCCACAGCTTGATAAAAGACTTTGTAAAACTCTACCGGGAGTTGGTCCGGTCCGGCAGCTTTACCTGAAGGAAGCGCGCTTAGTGCCATGATAAATTCCTCTAAAGTAAAAGGGGAGTCCAACCTATCTTTTTCTTCTTCTGTTACACCTGGTGAAATAATGTCACTTAAATAACTTTCCACCTCACTCGCTGTTCCTACGCTGTCTCTAGCATATAGTTTTTCATAGAGCTGCCTGAATACTTATCTCACTCTATCAATTTCAGTAACCAAAATTCCATTATCATTCATAATCTCAACAATGTCTGATGCTGCTAGCCTCTGTCTGGTGCGTACTGCTAATAAGTGGCCTACCTTCTCACTTAGTTCGTAAGCAGCTTCTCTCTTAGTTAAATAATTCTCTACTGCTTTTTTAGAGATACTCTCCGTCGCCTCCACCCTAAGAGCCACTATTTTTAACAGGTGTTGTTCTATTGGTGCCCTGTTTCTTAAATCCTGGGCCAATTCCTCCTCCACCCTTATCAGTTTTTGAAATACTTCGTTAATTTTAAGTCTTGTCCTTTTCTGTGCTGAAAGCACATAACTTATTGTCTCCCCCCGTACTCCTGCCTTAAAAGCGTCTCACACCACTCCCACTGGGGCCGTACCTTTATTAATTTCCCAGTTGGTTCTAATCCATTCTGTCATGTAAGTCCTATAGCCTTCATCCTTTAACAGGGCTCTATCGAATGTCCACTGCATATCTTTCCGTTGCGCCTGGCCCAATCTAATGGTTAAAATCAGAGGACTATGATCCGAAACAATTCTAGGCTGTTTAACTATTTGTGCCTCTGATAACAAGGAAGATGAAATCAAGAAATAATCCAGCCTAACAAGTATTTTATGTGGGGCCGAATAGTATGTACTACCATCGGTACCTGGATTCAGTTTTACCCATGGGTCCACTAAGGAGTTATTTGTTACCATATCTGACAGTGCTCTATGGGTTCTCTTTTTCCTCCCTATATATATACTCCCCGTTTGTACAAATGAGCTACTAGGATCGTGAATGTTAAAGTCTCCTCAGCATACAATTGGCTCAGGCCATAATGTCAACTCCGTATCTAGAAATTGGAAAAGGTCTGGTTCATCTTCTGTTGAACCATACACAGAAACTAAGGTACATATTTCCCCCTTAAATTTTATTTCCATTATTACCCACCTTCCCCATTTATCCTCTGATTTTCTTATTACTTCTACATCAGTGGACCTTCCTAGTACCGCCACTCCTCTATGCTTCGTCCCTTGCTTAGTATTAGCCAATACTGAAAACCCTAAATGGTCCATAAGATAGGTCTTAGAAGCTTCAACATGCGTTTCTTGGAGGCAAACCAGATTCAACTTAAGTGTCCTAAGCAATGCCGCCACTCTTAATCTTTTGCCCGAATCATTTAGTCCACATATATTAATAGTAGCAATCCTACAAGTCATTAAAATATATCATAAGTTTTGACCATCTCTGTGCGCCATCCCTGATCTAACTCTTTGCTCTTATAATGGGCCTGATATGTATCATACCAATAAATGTGCATTCTCTGTGCTCTGAATTGTGCTTCCTTGTGCTGTTTCTTACGTGCTTTCACCCTTCTTTTTGCATTTTTAACCCTCTCTTTGCCCCCCTCTCCCTCTGCTCCCACCCTGCCCCCCCTCTGGTTCCCACCCCCCTCACCCCCCTTACAGGCAAATAGGCCCATAGGACCTATGTGTAGCCGCAGTAGCCTGTGGGGATCGCTCCTCTCCCCCCCTTCACCCATCACCCTGATTAGTATATACCCCCCTTCTGTGTATTCCACTTATGTAGTTCTCTATTAACATGCGCTGTCCCTTAACCTTAGCCATCCATCAAACCGGCAGTAGATCAAGGTCTAACATCTTCCTCTTTACACTTCTCAGCCCCCTTTCTGTGACTTAATCTCCTCCAAGAATTGTTGGGCCTTTATCTCGGACAGGAATATGTTTGTTCTGCCCCTTGTAACCACTTTTAACCTTGCTGGAAATAACAGGAACGCCTCAGAGCCCAAGGCCTGGAATGGTTTAATAAGCTGCCTAAGTCTCCACCTTCTCTCCACTGTTATGTGGCAGAAGTCTGGCCTGGCAAAGAAGGTGACTCCTTCAAAGGATCTTTTTTTGTCTGGTCTAGCCTTGTCCATTATTTCCTCCCTAAGCAGATAATTCCCGACATAAATCAAGATGGCTCTATGTAAAACATGCTGAGCTGCCTGACCCTTGCCCCAGTTAGGCGTGGGCGGAAAATCCGTTCCGCTCGCGGATTTTGCGGATTTTCGGGAAATCCGCAATCCGCGAGATTTGCGAATTTCCCGCAAAATCCGCAAATCCGCGAGCAGCGGATTTTGCTCGCACTGCTCGCACTGTTCGCGTGAGTTCGCGCCCCGCGAATAAGTGCAAAATTGCAGAAATACGATCTTAGCAAAACTGAAAGTAACTACTTACCAGGTTCAAAAGTTCAGGCTCATCATTAGTAGCCATTTCCTGGAGTGCTTCCTGAGGGGCCCCTCCAGAGTTCAGTTGCCAGTTGAAACTAGTATGTGACCCTGCTCTGAACCTCAGAATAGTTACACATATGCCACAAAGGTCCTGAATTACAGCTAAGGGAGACAAGCAGGAGCCAGGCTGGAAGTTCAAATCCATTAATCAGCCCCTAATTCATTATTGTCAGTTGGGGCAGGGCAGGTGTTGTAACTAATTTTGCAACAATGAAAGCACTTAGCAAGTGCAAAAGATCACTAATCAGGGCGCACTAAGGAAGCAGGTGCCAGCTAAAAAAATATTCTGTGACACATGAATCAGCCCCAAATTAATTCAGGTCACTTGAGGCAGGGAAGGTGTGCTTTGCTTTGCCGAAAATAATGTACACTGGACAACCAGAGGGTGTGGTGATGAAACAGAGGGTGGCATGGGTGGGCCAGAGGGTGGCATGAGTAGTCAGAGAGTGGCAGTGGTGACAGAGAGTGGCAGTGATGAAGAAGAGTGTCCCAAACAGGCTGGACACGTAGAAACAAAGAGTTCGCGAAACTTGCGACCCGACAGGTAAGTTCGCAATTTGCGAAAGTGTACAAAACCCTCGCGAACTGGCAGAAACACGGGCGAACACAAAAAAAAAAAAATCCGCAAATTCGCGGGAATTCGCGGATTTTGCGGATTGCGAATCCGCAAATCCGCAAAATTCGCGAACGCGAGATCCGCAAAATTCGCTCATGCTTAGCCCCAGTGGCCTTTTCTGTTGGTAAAGGGAAATCTGTGCGCTCGTTGTATCTCTCTTTCCCACTCCCACTGTGATTCGGGAAATGCTCCTCTCAACAGATTAACAACAAAGTGCATAATGTCATCCCCCTCTGTTCCTTCCGCCACTCCCAGAATGCGAACATTATTCCGCCTCTGGCGGTTCTCAAAATCCTCCAGCTTCCATAGCAGGTCGCTTGACAATTTTTCCTGTTCCACTTTGAAGTCTTGCCACCCCCTGACGTCGTCCTCTAGCTTCCCAGTTCTCTCCTCTACCTCAGTCACTCTCTCTACGACGCCTTCATACAGCTTGTTGACCTTCCTGAGGGTATTCTGAATCTTTTTTGTGGCTTGTCTAGCCCTTCGACTTTCAGTCCTTGCTTCTCCTTGCATCTGTTTGAGCGTGGAGCATATCATATCAAAGGGGGCCTGAAACTGCTCTGGCATGGGGGTATTGCCTTGGGTCTGTGAGTTATCTTCCTCTAAGTAGGTTTGAGATGTTGCGGAGTAGTCCCAGTCTAATTTTTTGCCTCCTGCAGAGGGTGATTCGAATGCACCACCGTGCCTTCTACCCTTCACTCTCCTCTTTTTCTGCGTAGTTTCTTTCGCTGATGAGCTTGATCCAGAGCTTGTTTCTCCTTCTATCTCCCCCTCATCTGACGTGACATCACTTGACTGGGTAGTGTCAGTTCCTTCATTTACAGAGAAAAAGCATTCCCCCTCTAATGAGATGCCCTCTTTTTTCTCCAGACCCCAATTTCTATCAACACTCGGTGAGGCACTCTTTCCTGCTAAATTTGATTTACTGGGTTCATTGTTAATTTCTTTATCTTTTTGTTACTGTTCAACTCAGCTTCTAGCTGAATTAGCGCCTCCATCATGTCTGCATTTCCTGAATCAAGTCTGTGTGGCCCCTGAACTGTGGCTGGAGTTAAAAAGTTATTGCTTGCCCCTTTAACCTCCTTCGCTCCGCTGTCATTGCTCTGCTTTACCTTGTCTGTTGGGGCCATAGATTCGGCATTACCTCCGTCTCCAACGCCGCCTCCAACGCCGCCGCTGCAACTGGTGAGAGCTTCTGCCGTGACTCGGGGTTGCCTAGCAACCGCTGCCTCCGCGCTGGGTGCGTCTGCTGTTGCGTCCTCGAGGACGTTCCTGCTCGTCGTTAGCTCCGTGTCCGGCTGCGAGCTTCTCCTGGCGGTGAACGATTCCATCAAGGTAGGCTGCCGTAGTGCCGCTTCTCTTCCTTTGATAGAGCCTTGTTTTGAGTTTGCGGCGGTGTCTTCAGTGGGGTGATCCGAGTCTTGTCGGGGCCTGCAGTAATCACTTTTCTCTACTGCTGACCCGGTATCTGATTTTGTTTGTGCCTTTTCATTTTTCTCCGATCTCTCCACTTTTTCTGTTTTTCCGTTTTCTCTGTTCTCTTCCCCTTTTGAGCCGGGGGTTTTGTTGTTTTTCGTATAGCACCCGGTCCCCGCTGTTGTAGACCCAGGGGTACATCATTACTGTTCTTTTTTGCACTTGCCTGGGAGCTTCTTCCACTTGCTCCTTGCATGTTTGCTGGGGTATCCTGTTGTGTTTTCATTTTTTCCTTTTCTTTATCCTTTTCAGCCTTAGCTAATCGTATCGGCATTCTCAACAGTTGTACCCAAATCTCTGCTCTCCACTCTGATAATTTTAACAATATCCGACTGAAATGTGGTTTAGTTGCAGGCTATCTGGAACAAGCCCTGTGCAATCCTGCCTGTATCCAAATCTTCAAATCCATAAGGGGGTAATTTGCCTTATTCCATGTCCATCAGGGTGAACTAGGGAGAGAGGTCTGGAGCGACTTCTCACCACAACCTCACGGCGGCCATCTTGCCTCACCAAGTCCTCTACTTTTGTTTTTTTATGTACAGTGGAGTTATTATATTTGCAAAGCACTATTGCCAATGGTACGCAAAAGTAAAAATCATTGTCATTTTCAACGCCAACACCTCTAACTTTAACAAATGAGAGACCTATTGCATTGGAAATGCAATCAGTCTCGCATTTGTTGGATTTGAAGTAATTGGCATTATAAATGCCAGTGTTTTACCTAGCCATGTTGCAGGGTACAGTACCATATGTGGTCAAAAGAGGTCCTATGTCCATATATACAATTAGTAGCTTTGAAATGTGACAAAAGAATTATTATATTAATTTCGGATTAGGTTGTACTCTGTGTGAAGTTGATGGAGGGAAATTTGTAGAAGGTCTCATATAAATGTGAGATGTGCTAGTGAGTAAAGTAACCACTTCCAGCCTTACTTAGGACCAAGCATGTGTCTTGCCTGAAGCCGTTTAAGAAAATAGTGCTCTGAGCCTGTAATTAAAACCTTGGGAGGAACAACACATGTAACAGGTGGTGTCCCAATGGAAGGTTCCAAGAAGAGACAAGATGGTACTAAGGAGGGACTACTAAGCCTATTGACCAATGAAAAGTCACCATTTACAAAGTAAAAAGATGGGCTGAAAGTGAGTGGAGCTTTATACCCATATCCTGAAAACAGCATACTTCGAATGGACAGTGCAAGCGCTGCCTAGGCGAGACCTAAAAACTTGATTCTGTCTATTCGGGCACATCTTCAATAGTTTATGCTAACATGCAGCGATGCTGCTGCACCATAGTTGGAGCATGTCTCCAAAACTCACGCATCTTATTCAACACCTGCCATTAAGGTATAACCAGAGCCTTTCCAACCGGTCAGGGAAAAGGAACCTGATGCACAATGAGCACTAGGATAAGCCATCTAGGGTATGAAGAGCAATTTAAATTCCACAAGACAACATGATGACACTGGCGATCTCCCAGGCAAGAAATAAAACCAAGGGAAAAGAAGACTTCTGCTGCTATACCCACAACATCCCAAGCGAGAAGTTATTTTATCTTCGAAGGGCGCCCACGCTCATTTCCACGTCTGTAGGTACTTCTGTAACTCACAATTACGCAGAAAGACAGCAAAGTGCTTTACTATGCTATTGGTTTCGGTTTTACCTCAGTTAAACACCTCTTATTCCAAACAAGAAAATAAGAATAGAGTCTGGCTTTGCAATCGCTGAGTAGCTAATGTCAGGTGTCTTGAATAATTCCATGGTCAGCTCTTTATCTGCTCACAGTGTCCATGCAATGACATCAAAATAGGTAGGTGATGGCAGGTTCATACAATGCTTACACTCTCTCACTGTCTCTCTCACTCTGTGTCTCTGTCTCTCTCTCTCTATATTTATCTGTCCCCACTCTCATTCTCTCTTTTAAGTCCAGACAGTGACATTACTTTGGTATGACGTGCGATTCCTTCAGAGACATCACTCTCTTCTCCTCCGCCTCTCTGTGCCCATAGGGCCCAGGTGGGTTTGTTCAGTTTGAGCGATATCAGCCCTGTTATTGGCTTAATAGCTCAGTATGCTCCCCCCACCCAGGGAGTACTTGCTGTGACATCAATAGGTTTACGTGATGAGAGGTTGCTGAAGTGACGTCTCTCTACTTGGCCACTGCGTCCAACCTGTGACATCTAAACCAAGTTTCTAAAATGATGCCAGACTCTTTAATCTTTCTGCCAACACACTCCAGGAGACAAAATTCAGCTTAAGCGATGCCAGGTACCCATGGCACATTTACACAATGTGGTAATTACGACAGCTCACCCCTAGTTTGACCAGTTCTGGGTTTCCTGAAGTCTCACAACTCTTTGTTCAGTGGATAATTTTGTTTTCTGCTCAACAAATGTGGATATTCCACCTCTCCACCTCACTCTCGAGGGGTATTTCTTAAGGTCGGCCTACATCTAGATTTCCTGGTTACACCAGACTTTTCGGAAGGCATACAGCGGGTATGAATGTTAGACCAAAAATCCTTCCCGCGGGCGTACCCAAACATGCAAATTAAAGATCTTCTTGTTGAGGTTCCTGTTTTGCACTCAGTCAATAGGGGAGTTGTTTCATACTCTGATGACGTCTACATTAAAACAAGCACCAAATAAGGCTGGCTTAGTCAACCAAAGCAGAGAACACTGACTCAGTAGAGGGACCTTTGCTCGCTCCTTGGAAGGGAACCTAGAAGAAGCACCCGCTTGAAAAGTGCTTGGCGGGCAGAGTTTAAAAAGTGATACACATCAAGCTTGTTAAGAAACAAATAAGCAATGCACAGACAAATAGGGGAAGAAAATGATTAATCTTAAAAATGCATTTTACAGAAACCCATTCACCTGCGACAGTGATAATAAGCCGAATGTTCCTTGAAAACAATGATGCCTGACAGGTGAGGCTGGAGGGCGTGGGATGCAGCTATTGATAGACAATCAGAAAATGTCCGCCCTACCACTCTTACCTGCACCAGCCGCACCTGCTTTTGACACAAATCCATAGTTACAAAGAATTGTAGACAAGAATTTGAGCCAAATTCCTGAGCCTCCTTAAGGCAAGCTTAATGAGGAGAAATATTTTCTTTTCGCCTCTTTTTAATTTTCTGCTTGTGTTTCACCTTCTACATCACATATACAAGGAGGCATAGATTTTGTACCAGAAGGGACATCTTCCTCAACAAAACCTATGCTGACCACAACGCAGACACCCTTGCACTATGACGCAAGCGTGCCTGCATTTGTGCTTGGCAGTCAAAAGTACACCATAGCAGGGAGAGAGAGCATAACAGCGCCATATCTTAGTAGATATGCGGCTGTTCTGCTGTCTCTCTTTTATGCAAATTTAAATGGGCACTTGCTTGTGTAATCTTTGTGAACAGGGCCCCTGAGTTGACTATGACATCACTGTATGAAAAGAATAAGAAGGTTGGTGATGAGAAAACCGGCTGTGAGAGGGAGTAAAGCTGCAATGGCCGGAAATAAAAAGCAACAAACATTGGCAAAGCTAACAGGTATCATCCATGTGAGAGATATTGGATTTTCCAATATTTTAGCCATGTTGTAGAGCAGCATGGCTGCAGTGCAACACAGCTAAAAAAATGTTTTAAAGGGGGCTATGATGTGGAAACAAGAAGCTAACAAAGCGCTAAATTGCAAACAGCGCTAGCCATGTGATAGTGCTTTTTTTTTCTTACGGCGCATGGGGGAAGACAGATATCAGGAGGGTGGGGTGTGGTAGGTAAGAGGCAAAACTGAAAATTTTAGGCTGAAGGATGAGATGAAAAGAGCAACACAGACACGGTGGGGTGGAGGGAAGCAGCAACATGGACATGGCGGAGTAGGGGAGGGGAAGGAAGAATTAACAAGGACAACCAGGGAAAATAGAAACGTAAATAATACCTTGAACACAGCACCAGCGGTGAAAGGACTCTAATCAAGATGAAGCAATCAGAACTTGGTCCATGCACCAGGAAAAAGAAGAGGAAGAGAATCCAGCAAATGCTGCCAAATTAGGATGCAGCAAATGAGTGTGACAACCAAGCCCACGAATGGTGATGGGCATGTTCCAAGCCCCTTCTGGTAAACAATATCTCTTGCAAGTGAGAGCACATGCGCTAGTACATGCTCTGTCAAAGACAACGCCAAAAAAGCAGATAATTTCGGTTTTTCAATGTTTTCTTGAAATGGTGTAAAAGAAGATGCAACACAGATGGGTAATTCGCATGAGGTGCAAGCCAGACTCGAGCCAGATATCTGGTTCTGGTTCTTGTCCCATGGGGTCTTGCAAGACAAAATAATTCCCCCAGCCATTCCATTCCTAATGCAGTTCTATTTAGAAACTCTCACTTTCAATACTGCAGATGGGGAGTTTGAAGATGCATTGTCAGAGTTTCTAAAGTGAATTAACACTTCTCCTTCCAAACTCTGGGGCAGATTTAGAAGCCCCTTGCGACACTTTTGCATGGACCTTGCGTCACTTTTATCGACGCAGCGTAAACAATCCACCACCTTGCGGCCCAATGACAACGTGACGCATCTAGGTTGATGTGTCATCTTGTAAAGCCCTGCACAACATTATACATGCGCCAGTTATAATGTATGCAGGGTGGGCGTTCCCACGTGGGAAAGCATCATAGATTTGACGCAGTGAAATCAACAGGAATTCACTGCGCCACATCAAGGGCGCCACTGCGTCAAAACCCTATGCCTGCTTGGAGCAGGCAAAAGGAGTGACGCAGTGTTTAAGGAATAGGCCTTCCCATGCGTTGCTGGGGTTGCGTTGTGCTTGCTACACAACTCCAGCAGTGCATGACTTTTCCACCGACAGATGCTTCAGAATTTCTGATGCATCTGTTAATCCTTGCACCATGGTGTGCATATTGTAAATACAGTGCATCCATGGTGGCGCAAGGGTTTCGCACACAGTAGCTGGGAAACTGATGTATGTTCACAAATGCGTCAGTTTGTTTCCGGTAAAAAAGCCCCTCTTTTTCTGGAATAGTATAGGCTATTTCATTTTTAAGAGTCTAAACATAAAAGTCCTTGCAAAGTGTAATTTTGGGCAATAGGATGTCGGTTCTCATTGATTTGTATAAGAGCTACAGAGAGGCTTTGTGCAACACATTTGACTGCTTAAACGCTGTACAGTGCTGCTATATGGTATGCCGAGCTCTGGTTAGCGAATTTCAGGAAATACACCGCGAACGGTCCGTCGAAGATCATTGCGATAACAATGGTTGCAAAAATCCCTAAATATGAGGTTCTGTCAATCGGATGGTGACTTCTGGTCAACCCACAAACACCCCATCCTAAAAATGAGACAGGTATTTGAACCTCCATTCAGCTCCAGCATCGAAACAAAGAGGCCTAAAATGGACAGTCTTGTATCAAAATGGTTTCTACACAAACTCGTACGCGTTCGAAAAATTGCAATGGAACATGGGGCTTTTTCTCACCTGAAATGTTTTCTGGCTCCCAGTTTTTGAAATTGTGAAAACAAGTGTTTGTAATTGTAATTGAACTTGTAAAAATTCACCAACAGGTCTCCTGGGATATTCAATACTCGGAGGCCAGCGTTATCGGAGGTGGAAAAACTGCCTCACACTGGCCAGTACCTCGAGGCCTGAACTGCACCTTCAACAATAAAGCATTTTACGAGACACCTTTTCCGAGAGTCCAGGTTCTGCTAAACCCGGGTAAAGGATGCCCACAGGAAATGGGCCGTGAATGCCAGCACGTAGATGGTGCGTGCTGTTCCGTGCCCTGCAGAGGTCTGAATTGGGAAGGTGTGACGAAATGGGCTCGCGGTGGGAGAAAGGGAGTAATGCACCGTGACATTTTCCGATCACGTTTATTTAAAAGACAGAAAAAAACATTACGTAAGGACGGCAAACAGAGCTGGAGAAACATGGCTATTCACTTGCTGCCTCCTAGTGCCCTCTTAAGTATTTGTGGGGCTCCCGGCAAGATATATTTCGGGTCACGGGTTTGGAACAGGTTCGAATGTATTACTTCTTTACAGCTCATTCAAGGCCTTGTGATGCGAAATAAAATAAAGTTACACAGTAACCTTCCAGAAACAGGGGCACGCAAAAAAACAGCCAAATGCTCGATCTGCCTTGTGCTCACTACCCAAATAGTACCAAAAGAAATATGGAACAAGCATTGATAAAGCTATTTCTTCTTCCACTTGGATGTAGATGTTGTACTTCGGACAATGTTTTAGGTAGAGTTGTGTCTAGCTTAGCATTGCATTGTATGGAAAACTTGCCAGGGGTGGTTTTGTAGATATTTAGTAGACAAGTGATGAATATAAAAATAAGACAGATGCACGTAAAATTGTAGCTTTAGTTGCTGGATAGATGTATTTATGAATATATCCCCGCTCATTACTGGTCTTCTTGACGCAAACCGACAATCAAAGGGCTGCTCCGAAGATTTTCACAATTTCATTGGTTGAAATCTGGTAATTATCTCCACATTTCTCGTCCACTGCAGGGCCCTCTTCTCCTTTTCAGGTGGGTGCACTTCTCTGGGTTGATAGTTGCCTCCTGAGACCCTGTTGAGTGTGAGAAATTGGACAAGACAAGATACTTCAGAAGGACAGAGATATAAAGAGAAGAGTTTGTTAGAGACATGAAGTAGATGCCGAAGGTGAGGAGATAGAGCTCATTTAGAAAGAGCTGTGACATTCAGACCCGGACAGGAGTTTCCCCAGAGGGCAGCCAGTTTTGGACCTCTTTGCGCCGGTTTTGTAACTGGGACAGGTGCATAGCTGCAATATCGCCCCCCAGTAACAAAAGCAGCTGCAATGTTTTCCACGTGCAATCCCCCCGCAGCCGGCCAGACTCAATTGCCAGGGTCAGATTGTGTTCCCAGTCTAGCCCTGTTGACATTGTGAAGAAAGTATATAGAGAAAGGTGTGGTGGCTAGAAGTAAAGATAAAGAGAGGTAGAATGAAGAAAATGTAGGCAGAGAAAGAGAGGTAGAGAAATATGTAAGCTTTTATAATGAGATAAGGAGAATGAAATGTAGAAAGAGGCAGAGGAATACAGTTCTCCAAAGAGGATGAGGCCCAGAGATAGATAATGTAGGAAAAAGAGGTGAACTAGTGAGAAGTAAAGGCAACAATAGGGACAGGTAGACATATAGAGGGACTTGAGAAAAACAAAGAGATGCATGGTACAGATTGCAAATCGAGAAGAGGTGTAGAAAAACAGATCAGGTTAAGAGAGAATTGGGGAATAGAGAAAGGTAGAGATAAGGTGGAGGGTAGAAATAGAAATGTGGTGTAAGACAAAAAGCAGATGTTATGTAAAAAATTGTTATAAAGCGCACGTACACTGATTGGTTTCTTGGCACTGTATCTAGGAGTAGCCTGAGCCCTGGTGCTTATTCATAGGCCTGAGTAAACCACCAAGTCTTGAGAAGTCTTCTAAATCTTGCGTATTCAGTGCAAGATCTAATGTCAAGTGGCAGGGTGTTCCAAAATCCAGGTGCCAGCAGAGCAATCCTGCAACCACCTAGTCGCTTCAGTCTGTAGGGGGGTATGACCAAAAGGTGCAAATGGGCTGACCGCAAATTGCGGTCAAACAAGTGGAGATTACCATTCTGATCTGAGTTTTCATCGTGAGGTCGCCATTAATTGTGACCCCAAGAGGGGCAAGGAGTCAGGGGAGGGACCCAGTTCCACTGGCCAAAAGCGTGGGCTCCAATGGTTTCGCATGCCCCCTGTCAAAATTAGTTCAGTCTTAATGGTTAGTACTCATCCAATTACGGATGTGCAGCATGGTGGCTTGCAACTCGGACACAGAGCCAGGTGTATTTTTGATGGTAAGCACTAATTGTAGATCATCTGCATAATTAAATGTATACACCTTCCTTTCTTTCATAGACCCGATCAATGGAAATAAGTAAAAGTTGAACAGGTGCGGAGATAATGAGGATCCCTGTGGTACTCCACATGTTGTTTTCATATTGGGTGTGGTATACTGAGATAAACGAACCGACTGAGAACGGTCTTCTAGGAATTACCTGATCCAGCTGAGAGACAAGCCCTGGAGTCCTGCATCCCTGACATAGTACATTAAAATACCATGGTCCACCGTGTCGAATGTTGCGGAGAGATCCAACATCACCAAAACCTGGGATAGCCCTTTATCTGCTTCCTCCCGAAGCGTGTCCAAGACAGCCAATAATACTTCCTCTGTCGAGTGAGAAGGGCGGAACCCAGCCTGATGAGGACCGAGGTATTCAGACTGTTCCATAAAGGAGCATATGCATTTGCCACATGAAATTCCAGTATTTTGGCTAAATAGGGAAGCAGAGAAATAGGTCATTAGTTAGTCAGGGATAGGCGGTCAACCCCCATTTTATTTAGGAGAGGGACAAATATCACTTTTTTGAATGTACTAGGGACACAACCCTGTAACAATGACTCATTCAGGAGAGAGGGGGTAGGCTTGGGGTGCACAGAGAAAACTTATTTTAGAATATGAGGCGGACAGATGTCAATGGGCGATCCAGATTTAATTTTAGCTGAAAGATCCAGAAATATTTGGCTGCTCATTGTTGATATTGAACCAAAGAACAAGGGTCTACAGGCGTAGATAAAGGTATCATAGAGGAATGACTGGTTAGAATACTATCTTTGATCAAGATAATTTTATTGATGAAGAAGACATTTTGCGATTTATAAAGTGGTTGCAAAGGTATTGGTTGTATTGTAACTCTGTCCGGGTTGGACAACTCGTTGACAATTGAAAAGATCTCCTTCGATCTATTGGTGGGGCCCTGAATATCAGAAGAAAAAAAAGTGGCCTTGGTTGTAGTAATAGAATTTTTATATTCCTTCAGCTGAGCTAAGTAGGACTCTTTTTTTGTCGGGGAGTAGTTACATCTCCATTTCCTTTCAGTTTGGCGTGGGGCTAATTTTGGGGATTTTAAGTCTGTAGAGAACCATCTCTGAGCCTCATGACGTCTGGCTGATCTTACAGATCTGAGAGGAGCATGTTTGTTGCTATCTGCAGCTAGCCACTCTGTAATATTGTTCTTGCTTATATTAACAGAGGTCTGATTATTTGGGGCTGTGATTGCCAATGAATTAAACAAGCATTTGCAATGCAATAGGTCTCACATGTATGTGAGTTTAAGATGTTGGCATTGTAAATGACAATGTCTTTTATTCATGTTTTAAAAACGAAAACAAAAATAAAACGCATTGTCATTTACAATGTCAATAGCTCAAACTTGCGTAAATGTGAGACCTATTGCATTGCAAACGCTTGTTATATATGGCACTAAAGAGCGGACTCCAGGACCAAGGCTACTTATAGTTAATTTCGCAGGTTTTGTTCCTTTGCCAAGGATCAAACTTGTTGGTCAACTGGGGTAGCCAGGATTGGAAATGGGAAGTCCTGAACCAATAATAATCAAATCAAACTGGCCGAGTGGAAAAGGAACAAAGAACAAAATTGGCAACTGAGGATCCTAAGGCGAAGCGTGAACTGGGACTCAGAAAGAACAGCAACTGGGAAGTTATTTTCTGCATCCTCTCCTGACCGAGGGGGCTCTAGTTCTGGGCAGCAGTGGAGGCCACTGAGGCCGACAGACAGAGCTCCAGATGTGGAGGTGCACCATACACAAGCCACATATGCATTATTCATATATATCATTTAAAAACGTACATGTCAATATTACAACTCAAGAACAAGGACAAAGCAATGCACATTATATACAAAATGCATATATTTGCTAAGCCAAGTTTTATAACGTTCATTTCAATGCCTTGTGATGGAGAGGATGTTAGAAACTAGCCCCTCCCACACTCATCTATGAGAGTCAATAACACCCTTGATGTGTGTGGGTGATGTAATATGTTGAATGCAATTCAACTCAGTGAGCAAATTGGTAATTTAAGCTAAGTGGGGGCCACCCAGTGCATGTTTGGCCCAATAATTAAAGTCCCCAATCAACAGCATTGTTGTATGATTGTTTATTAAATGGAATACCTGGATTTGGATGCTGAGATAGCCGAGCCTCGGCCAGGTAGAATCGACTTTGGCGGCCATCTTGGTTTGGGGCAGCGTTTCCACGCTCTCTATTGGCCACTATAAAAGGACATCCCCTATCAAGCACTCCTATTCGCTGTGCATTTAATCCCCTCCTGAGGCGGAAGCCGGGAGGTAGCTGCATTATTTGTTTGATTATAATTTCGTTTTGCACCTTTTAAAACCTCGCCGTATTTCTAGCTTTTAACTCCACTGCACTTGGCTTGAAAAACGAAGCTTAGCTACACTGTTTAGTAATTGTGACTGATTTACTCTGCTTGATGTAAAAGTGGCAGAAATTATCCCCCTGCCCCCCGCTTGTTTAACTTAGCACTCACCCTGATACTCGGATCACCCTCAGCCGATTTGGATGCTGAGATAGCCGAGCCTCGGCCAGGTAGAATCGACTTTGGCGGCCATCTTGGTTTGGGGCAGCGTTTCCACGCTCTCTATTGGCCACTATATAAACGGAAGGCAATGCCTCCGCGCAGCGGACGCGTTCAGCGGACGCGCCGAACCTGCGCCGGAGTCGTGCCAGAGTCCTGCCCGTCTGCGCCCGTCCGCGCTGAGGACGGGCTGGACGGCTGGACCACTGGCCATTACAAGGCAGGCGCCCCTGTCCTGAAATACTCTTTAAGGGAGATGCTGCGGCTTAAGCCCGCCCCTGCCCCTTGCTCACATCGCTACAGACCTGAGGATTATATGACATGTCCTAGCTGTGCGTGCTTTCCGATTGATGCAGATGAGCCTCTGCTCTCTCTTTCCTCTGCTCCTCCGGAGCCTTGCTCTTTATCAACACCTAAAAATCCCAGCGAGTCCTGTCTTCTTCTCAATGCTCGCTCGCTCATTAAAAATAACATTGTATTCAAGGAACTGGTCTTAGATAAAACACCTTCTTGGGTTTTTACTACGGAGACCTGGGCCAAAGACTCCTCGGGTCCTGATCTGGTTGAAGCGGTCCCTGAGGGTTACTGCCTAACTCGATTTGACAGATTAGGCCGTGTTGGCGGTGGTCTGGCTATTTTATATCAGGACAAATTTCACTGCCACACTATACCCCTTTCTGACCCCAAGGACACATTCCAGGTCCTATATTTTTCCCTCTCCGATTCTGCTAATCCAGCATTTAATGGAATCTTGGTCTACCGCCCCCCTGGCCCAAGAGCAGGATTTGGGCTGAAATTGATGCAGGTTCTGGAACCCTATTTTGGCCGACAAAATCTGACCATTCTAGGTGATTTCAATTTCCACCTTGAGCTATTGGAGGCTCACGACACTATTTCCCTGGTAGAAATAATGTCAGCCTGCGGACTCACCCAGCTGGTGAACGGTCCCACCCACCGAGCGGGGCACACGCTTGATGGCATCTTCTCTAACGACCCTAGGCTGACAGTTGCCAGCCCCTTCCATCTCTCCTGGTCGGACCATCTGGCCGTTCCCTTCAATATGATGTATCCCTCACGGGGCTATATTAGAAGGGCCTCGAGCACCATGGAAGTGCGAAGGAACCTCAAAAAGATCAGGGAAGATTCCTTCCATCCATGGACAACCAGTCTGTCCATTCCTCGGGAGGCAGATACCTCCACTGCGGTCTCTATATTTGAAAATACCATTGCTGAGGCCTTAGAGGAGCTTGCTCCTGCAAGGTCTTGCTATTCTGCTAGGAAAAGACCTTCAGCTCCCTGGTTCTCCGAACAGCTAAGGCTTCGGAGACAGGAAGTAAGAAGGCAGGAACGCTTATGGCACTCTAGTTGGGCCCCTAAGGATAGAGAAGCCCATAGGGTCCTGCTTAAAAATTACAAACTGGAAGTTATTAAGACCAAGCAGGAATACTTCACGGCACTCACCTCCTCATTGTCATCTCCTAGAGAACTCTTTAGGATTGTCGATTCCCTTACGACCCTTCAGACACCGGATCCTGTGGTTGCCTCTCAGGACCTGTGCAACAAGATAGCTGCCTTTTTTCAGTCAAAAATCGCCGACATCTATGCTGCTCTGGAGGTCCAAAAATCCCTGACCGCCGTTCCTTTGCTGCCTGCTCTCCCCGAGCCCAGTGTTGCTGAATCCTCTCAACATCAGGATTTGATTTCCTTTCCTCCCCTTTCCTGTCAGGATCTTGAAATCCTGCTTGATAAAACCAAATCTGGCTCTCCGTTGGATGTCTGCCCGCTAAAGATCCTCAAGCAGTGCAGAGAATCTCTCCTTCCTCCTCTGGTTGACATCATGAACAGAGCGATGAAGGAAGGCACTTTTCCCCAGCAGTGGAAGAATGCTGTAGTAAAACCTTTGCTTAAAAAGCCTTCTCTGGACCCCGGGGTGTTAAAGAACTTTCGCCCCATTTCACTGCTCCCGGCTCCCGCAAAGATGCTCGAAGCCCATCTAAATAAACATCTGGCTGCATTTGTGGAGAGCTCGGGCTGTTTGGATCTCTCCCAGCATGGTTTCAGGAGGGAACACAGCACCGAGTCTGCCCTCACCATAGTGCTGGATACCATCCGCACTAGAGTTGATGAGGGTCAGACCTCCCTCCTGATCCTTCTAGACCTCACAGCGGCCTTCGATACCCTGTCTCCTGTGGTGTTAACATCTCGCCTGAGGGAGATGGGGGTCCGCGGGCCTGCTCTGGGACTCCTTTCCTCTTTTCTCGACCATAGAGCACAAAGGATAATGCTGGGATCGTTTCTATCTCCATCCCTGTCTGTGCAATGTGGGGTCCCTCAAGGGTCAGCGCTCAGTCCTACCCTTTTTAATATCTATGTGACCCCCCTTGCCAGACTCATTAGATCTTTTGGGATGGAGGTAGTTTCCTACGCGGACGACACCCAGATCTTAGTCTCTCTCTCCCAGCCAGCTACGTCAACTGCCGCCAATTTTAGATCTTGCATGGAGGCAGTTGGCCAGTGGATGATCCACAATTCACTAAAACTGAATGGGGAGAAGACGGAGGTGATGGTCTTTGGAGGAAAGGAACCGATCTGGTCGGCGGAGTGGTGGCCGAACTCGCTGGGCGTATGTCCCGAGCCCACCTTGTCAGCAAAAAACCTGGGAGTTATGATTGACCCCAACCTTAGTATGTGCCAACAGGTCAACAGGACTGTTTCGACCTGCTGGGGGATTATCCACATTCTGAGGAAAATCAGGCACTTTTTGTCACCCCAGGCAAGAAAGCAACTTGCTGTCGCTCTTTTGGGTTCGCGACTGGATTACTGCAATGCGCTGTATGCAGGGCTGAACAAGAGTCTTCTACAGCGCTTGCAGGTGGTCCAGAACGCGGCAGCGAGATTTGCTCTTGACCTACCAAAACGTGCCTCTGCCACCGAAGCCCGAAAACAACTGCACTGGCTCCCCGTTGAATACCGGATCCTTTTCAAATCCATGTGCCTGGTGTATAAAGCCTTAGCTAAACCCAGCCCTACAAGCATGGGATCCATTCTTTCTCGGCATAACCCCAGTAGAAATCTTCGCTCCAGTCACAAACTTCTCCTCTCTGTACCCCGTGTCAGAAAAGCAAGATGGGGAGGTAAGGCCTTTTCCTTCCTGGCACCTAAGTGGTGGAATGCCCTCCCTTTGGAAGTAAGATCCAGTCCCTCTCTGCAAACTTTTAGATCCGCGCTTAAGACTCACCTTTTTACACGCGCATACCCGTAGTGGTGCTTTGTATATTCTGTTTATTGTTTATTGATTTTGATAGGCGCCTTGATACCTTCGGGTTTAGTCTGCGCGTTATAAGTTGCATAATAATAATAATAATAATACCTGCTCACCTAACGATTTGGGGAACAGGGGCATATTCTGGCGGGCCTGTATAAAAGTACACAGAGTAGGGGATCCATACCGGATTCTAGTTTGATAAATAGATTGTCCACTGATGCTAGATCTAACATGTTTATTGATGTACATTTTAAATCTTGGCGTTTGATGGCTACTACTCCTCTCCCTATTTTCCCGGCTGGGCGATTGGCCCGTAGGATGCAATAGTTGTTGGGGAGGGCAGCTAGAATATCAGGTGCAGACTCCTGAGTGAGCCACATTTCCGTGAGGAAGAGCACCTCCGGTTTAGTTGAATCCAATAGATAGAATATGTCTAGTTTATGTTTTGCCAGAGAGCACGTGTTGAGATAGGAGATTCAAAGTTCTGAAGGCTTATAATTATCCCTCCCCTGGGAGTATCCTACTTCACTGGAGGGGCAGGCCATTTCTGGAAAGGACACCCTTGTTTCCATAACCCCGGGCCTAATTAGTCGAAGGCCGATAGCAGGATTGAGAAGGTGATCTCCAGGGGGAAGTAGCTTTAATTCATTTGGGGTGTAAGATAAAATTTGGGCATAGTGGCTGGCCCCTGGCCCCGGTCTGCTGCGGACGGGCGCAGAAGGGCTTGCTTTTAGTGCATCTTCGTCCGGCATTAAATGACCGGTTGCAGCCTTGCCTCCTACCAGGCGCGCAGCACCCATTGGGCTCACAGGGCTTCAGCCCCCCCCACCCCCCCACGTCGTGTGTGTCAGCCCGGGCTGCGACAGCTTCTGGGCTGGCGAGCATCTAATTGCAGCCGCACCCGAGTACTTAACAGGTCTTTAAAAGACCATTTACGTGTAAATGAGGCTTTCGTTGTGTGTTCACGCCTTCTTACAGCTACTCTGTCTATGGTTGGAAGAATTACCCCCCCCCCCCCCCCGAAATATTTTTCAGCCCCCCCGAAATTTGGCTCTAGTTGCCTGCCTGCCTCCTACCCTGCCCCCAGTAATTGGTCGTCCCTGATGGGCGTCAGGCCAGGAAGAAGTTGGGAAGCCTGAGTCGGCACCGTGACGAACAAACTCTCAGTTTTAGGTGGTAAGGAGTTCAAAACACATCAGAGTCAATACAATTTTAAAAACAGGATAGTATTTAGGAAAATTCCACAGGGCAGCGCCAGCGGCACAATCCTAGATGACTTTGATACAGAGGTAGACAGCATTGTGCGATAGAGGAAGGGGCAGTGAGGTAGAGATATCTGTAAATAAGGGGTAGAGAAAGACAGCTGAGGTTGAGGGGGCGAGTTGAGATAGAGCAGCGATCCTGAGAGCGATTAGTGATTGTGTAGTGTGTATGTGTGTATGTGTGTGTGTGTAAGAGAGAGAAAGTCAGGAGAGAAAGAGAGAAAGAGAGAGAGCACAAGAGTGAGAAAGTGTTGATCATAGAGGCAGATGAACAGAGGTTGATAGAATGGAATAATACATGTAAAGGAAAGGGAGCAGAGGTAGAATGAGAGAAAGGAAAGTTTTAGAGGCGAGGTACTGAACTAAACTGTGAGAACCTTTGAGAGATTTGGTAGTCAAGGAGAGAGCTGTGGAGTAGAAAAGACGAGGTTGTAAAGGGAAATATGAGGTAGCGAGAGAACTGAGACGGGGAGTGAGAGGGAGTGATGAGGCGGAGTATGGGCTGAGTGATATGTAGAAAGAGGTAGGGTAGGTATTAGAGACCTGGAGAGAGATTAAGAGCTGATGTAAATTTAAAAAGTAGGTTGTCAGAGAAGTGAAGTAAATATAAGAGAAATGCAGGGAAGCCAGATGAAATAGAGCATTGAGGCACAGAGGGTGAGTCAGCTATGGAGACAACTGAGGTAGAGAGAGGTGAGTGAGAGTGGTAGATATAGTGGTAGGCACAAGAGGGGGGTGAACCAACAAAGTAAAAGGGAGGGCAGAGCCAGAGCAGGACCAAGGGTCTTGCCCAGATCCAAGAGCCCGTACAGTAGCTGAGCCAAGAAAATATTTGCTATGTAAAATGTACAACAAACATCATGCAACATATAATAAAGCTTATTCAAAGTTTTAAAAGTTTATTTCTTTAACATATTGAAGCTCTGGCATTAAAAGGGGCCCATTATAGCACTGCAATGAGAAGTACTTACTAAAAGTGATAATTTTGTACATCTACCTTTATACTCAATAATGGCGAGCTATTCATGAGCACCAGTTACAGTACACAAGAAAACAGATGCACTGTTCATAGGCATAGGGAAATGAAGTGATATGTCCAGAATCACAGGATGTTGCACTGATGCAGAGACTCAAACCTGTTTCCCCAGTTCCACAGTGAGCAGCTCTGACTATAATGCTACATCCTGGGTAGAAGAAGGGAGGGAGGCAAGCAGAAGCCACATGAAAGTTCGGATTTCTTTGGGCTTCTGGTTCCAACCTGAACTCGGGCTGAGACAGAGCCAGGCTCGAGCTTACAGTGGTCTCCAGTAGGCACAGAGACTGACATAGAGGCAACGTTTTGAGAGAGTGGTAAAGAGAGATGAGGATGAGTGAAGTATTTTGGGTATATTGAAAGAGAGATGAGATAGGCAAAAGTCAATTAAAAAGAGCTGAGATTGAGAACTAGGATGTATATACATGGAGTTGAATTGAAAGAGAGAACGAGGCTAAGAGAGAGGGGCAGAAGGGAGAGGAGATTAGGTGAATTAAGGAGAGAGAAATGCCACAGAAAGATTGCTTTTCAATCTAATTGCCACCAACTGCCTGAGAGTGTGAGGGTTAAGGTGCGGCAAGCCAGGCATGCAAACTGCGTGCCAGATTTAACAATACTTTGAACCGGTTCAGAGCCACCATACGTGATACAAACTGTTGTAATTGTTGATTTGGGATTTACTTTCCAATACAAAACTTGTCTTGCAGTGAAAGTTTTCCAATAAGCAATAAATGCTTTGCATTACTTTGTCTAAAGAGGGGAGTTCCATAGGTGGTACATTGGTGTTCCCAAATTACCTCCCACTTTTTTTGATGCACAGTCCTAGCCATCCCATTGGTAGACAGGGCTTTTTGCCCAAAAATATGTCTCCTTGAGAGAGGTCCAAGGTAAGAGAAAAGGTTTTCTTTCTCCCAATTTACTGCTGCCCATCTCCCTTTCTCCTGGTGTAAGTTTCTGAGTACCAATCCCCAGTGAGGAAAACTCACAACCTGGGTGTGCTGCTTTACTGCAGTCTCTCTTTCATTGTACAAGTCTTGGTGACAAAGGCTACCTTCCACCAAACATTTGCGCCAACTCTGAGGAGTACTTACTCTATCGGTTAAGAAAGCTACTGAAAGCTCACCAATTCCAAAATCATATGACTAACCTCTCTACTCCCACTACCTCCCCCAGACCCAGACTGGCGAGGCACCTAAAACCGACCCACCCCTTTAGTAGGACATTCTTTTTTACTTATCCCTCTAAGGCTTTACCATCCACTGACCATTGTTAAGAGACCTTGGTTTGGTTTACTGTTCCCTGCACCTACACCAACAGCTCTCTGAGACTACCTGGGTGACTAGCGGTGCTTTACAAAAATCTGAAATAAAATAAATGAACATAAGTAAGCAGCAGACCCGATGTAATCTTGGGGTTTACATTTATATCCTCGGCGTGGCACTGGCTGGAGGTATTGCCCAGAGACTATAGGTGAAGCTGCACACCATAGGCCCTCTCTGGTCGGACGTATTGAGTAGGTTTTTCGAAAGTAGTACTTCTTAAGTGGAGTAGACATCCTAACACCTCACGTTCAGAATCTTAAGCGCAGGTAACAAGCGGTGGAAACTGCATGTCTCTGTCAACCCAGGGTACATATCTGAAGTACATATCTCAGACTGCTCACTCACTTGACAACAATTTCGAAACACAATTCAGGAATCGCGTTGGCGAGCCCCTCAACCTCTAGCCCATCTCAGAAATCACTGAAAACATTCCACATGATGACCCACAAAATATACATGCTGATATTTCACCCATAAAGCATGACTTTTTTCAGTGGCGGTTGGTGGTATTAAAAAAAATGTGGTGCTACATATATTTACATGACCTAGATTGCAAAATTGCATCAATTGCAACATTGCAATTAAAAAAGAGAAAAATAAAGTTTCACTTACCTAATCATGCAGCATGTCCTCGATGCTCTCCAGTCACGGGCTTCAGACTCCTCCGAGCGCAAGGTGAAGTCACAAAGCCAACTACCTTATCCAATCCAGATGCTGCTCTCATGCAGCATGAGTGCAGCATCTGGATTGGCTGGAACAGGCTGTCTCAGCGCTCTGAAAGACACTGGAGCCCTGTGCCTGCTCTCCAAACCCAGCTGTATGTCCATTTGGCCATAGCAAGGTAGCCGGCCAAACCGACATTCACAATTCATACTGAAGTGGCCACTCATCTCTGCTGCCAATCAGCAGCAATGACGCACTGGCCCCATTTTACCCTGACGGTTTACCAAAAAGCTGGAAAATTAACATGGTAATAAAATCCTTGTAAAGACATTTTATTTTCCGAGCTTTCTGCACAGCGGTGTTTGGCGGTGGCGCTGGACTATGCAAGTCCTTCACAATATTTTAGATGATACTAATTAGTCTTTTATAGGTTTTCACGTCAGCTGAGTGTGACACCGTTCTTCAGGCATGGCGTTTGAAGCAATGACTATACCCCTAGATATAAAGCAGATTGGAGCTGACTGAAACACTTTTCCAGCTCATGACGTCTCCCAGATATCATATGCTGTGTGAACAACTTTAGTGAGCTTCAGATTTCCCACCATATAAGATGTCCAACAGACATGTTTGTTCAATCATGGACCATTTACAGAGGTTTTCAGCATCTGTATCAGTAAGACAACAGTCCCGATGATTGATTACTTATTGATTGCCCAGGTTTTCGCTACAGGCTAAAACGTTTTTCCACTCATCCGTTCTAATATACAATGTATTTTCATTTAACGCGATTGGGGGGACTGCATACCAAGGAACGTCCGAACTACAAGAAATTAGGTATATTTTGAAACTGAAATTAAGCTTGGGACTGTAATCTCCAGTTTAAAATAAAACTTGCCACATACTTTCAAAATGAAAATCTTTTCTACTATCTCCCTATTTATGCTCTGCTCTTGGAAAGCCTGATGGAGCATGGATTCGCACGTAATGCGACTTGCTTGTATTCAGTCCTCTCGACATAACGTTAATATACTAATCAACATGTTTTGTCCTTTTAATATTGCATTACATGACATCTAAGTGAAGCTAGCATATGTGCTTTTACTAACGATAATCCGCTTGCATTAATATGGCTACTGCTACGCAGAATTTCTTAATGCGCATGCGTCTGTCACACTCACGTGACATGACGTATCTTTCGCTTGGAGGGAAACTTTCGCTTCTGTGCACTAGAATTAAAATGGCTGCTCTGTGTAACCGCATGCATGAAGCTTGCTAAGGTGTTCTTTCTGCTTAACATTAACGCAATAGTTAAAAATAAAGTAATGGGAATAGAGTAGAGATAAGTGGTATACAGTGCATTCATTTATTCTGTGTTCTCAAACTGTTTCTTTTCTATTCTTACATGTAAATCGTTTTGGGCCTGACGCCTATCGCTGAACTCCATATTGAAAGAAACTGCATCTGCGCAGAAGAAACACAAACTCTGAAGCACTGGCATTGAAACCCGGCCAAATCATGACTTTCTAGAAGATGTTCCTGGGAAAGTCAACTTCTGACTCCTGTGAAGGAAGCTAAACTAAAATATGGACTACATTGTAATCATTATTGATACATTCACTCCCGGGCTGAATAAAAGTGCATGAGAAAATAAATTGATGGGCGGGTACGCAAACATTAATATTCAATTTGAAAAGTTTCATACTTGTATGGTCTGATGACCTCTCCTCATTCCTTGTCCAATCACAATTGGGGATCCTTACACTTGCAACATTGGGGGGTGGTGCAATGACTTGAAAAATAGTATAACTAGGGTAGGCTTAGTTAGTTTATTTGTCCGACTTGTCCGAATAGCTGACCTGTCACTAACCCAACGCACTCAATAGGTGACCAAGAACAGAGGGCTGCGGAGCACTCTGTCAGAAGATTCGCTGACCCAATCGGGGTTCCGGGAAGCTGAAGTGCTGGCGCAGCACTTTGTCGGTAAAATCGATAACCCAATCGGGGTACTGGCTGTTAGCTGCAGAGAGGGAGTAGCGGATGCGTTGCAACTAAACTGCGGGTACCGGTCTTAACCTTTGGTGGTCCTGTACAGATCCAAATTGGCTTTACCTGTCCTGATTCTGATCTGCACCTGCAAGCCTACTGGTGACTGCAACTTTTGGGGTTTCTGTCCTAAACTGACCAGTGGCCAGGGTTAGTTCTTCACACCATTCTAGGTAATTATAAATCCGAGTGGGTTCGTCAATGCATTATTTCCTTCTCT
Source organism: Lissotriton vulgaris (assembly GCF_964263255.1). Taxonomy (NCBI): domain Eukaryota; kingdom Metazoa; phylum Chordata; class Amphibia; order Caudata; family Salamandridae; genus Lissotriton; species Lissotriton vulgaris. The sequence continues at coordinate 1,141,694,016 of NC_141695.1, read as the reverse complement.
TTACCCTTCCTACCATCAAAGTTTGACATATATTCCATTTTTCTTACCCTCCCTATTGTTGAAATCTTAAGACAGTTTCTTTACTTATTAATTTTTCCTTTTTTCTTACCCTTCCTTCTGTTAAATGCTCGAATCGTTTGATTACATAGCATGTTCCTTTTCTTTACCTACCCTTATTATTAAATATTCAGTTTAATATATCTATTGCATAGTTACACATTAATTCTGATCTTCATAATTGAAAGTCTGTTGGTGTTTAATCTTTGGATCATGACCATTTAAGAAACTTAGATAAAGATTTCAAAAAACTTCCAGAGTCTGTGGTTATTATATGAGTGCAAATGTTATTTTTCCTATTATTCTAACACCCTTGATCCCTTAGGACTTTAGGTACCGAGGACGTGGATTGGTAAGTCTATGGTATAGGTCCTAAATGAAAGTTATAAATCACTGATTAGAGTAAGTGCACAGGTTACCTGATTAAACTCACACAAGTATAATTTGTGTTGTTTATGGGCCCAGGTGAGTATTGGTAAAAGACTAGTCTGTTGACCTGCACGCTCTATCAAGCCTATGAACTGAAGGATCTCAGGCAAGAGAAAAATTAGGGTCCCCTTCTCTCTTTGTTTATTTGTTCACAGTTTTATTGCATCCACTTCTCCTTCTCGAAACCCACCACACACAAGCCAACACCACACCCCTGCACAGAAACTGGAACAAGATCATAGCTGCACTCCTCCCCCACCATGGCCAACGTCAACTCTGCAGCCAAAGAACTCCACAAATGGATCGCCCACTGCACCAACACTCTGGCAGCCCTCCAGAACTCGAACAGATAGCACACTACGAAAGCTACCTTGTTCACTATAGACCTCTGAGAATCCAAGTGCTCGTGCCAATGACACGAGAAAGCTTGGAGGAAACGCAAAACCCCGGAAGCACGCACCGCCTACAGGACCACTACTACAGCACTGAAGAACCGGGTTTTAGAACCCAGCAGCGCCAGGGAAAACGCTCGAAGTCTTCGGATTCCCCTGCCTCGGCAAACAGAGACACGGGACACTTCTCAATGTCGTCAAAGACCAAAGTTTATTGGCTGCAACCAGGAACAGAGATCTACGAAGCACAACACGGGTGGTTCGCTAGAGTCTGCACAATTTCAATGAGCGGAGCATGGTCTTTTATGCCAAAAATCACAATCCCAAGTAGCATCGATTACACACAAACTGTCCAATAGGATCATGACATTTCAAAAATAGGGCATGGCGACAATCCCACTTTCCGTTGTCCAGCCCACCAGAAATGACCAAGCACATTCCAATATCCTGTCGGATCAGGTCGGACAAACCCATCATAAAACCTAAACCCAAATCAATGATTATGTCGTAAAGGAAGGAGCAGAAGCAGATGAGAAGTGATATAGAAGGGTGGGTGCAGTGTACTGTAAATTCGGCAATGTCCTGCTCTTTGATCTTTATCTGACCAGCTGCTTAACAAGGAACTGGCTCAGCGAGGTCAACCTCGGGCAAGGGAGTCAGTTCGGCCAGGTCACTCAGAAGTCAGCTAAGGTGTACGTGTCCCAAGGACTCGCTAGGCCGCAGTATCGGCCTATGTGAGGGCAACCACACAAAATGGCTGCCGTCCACAAAATGGAACCCAAAGGTTCAAACGAAATCCCTGAATACGTAGTGTTCTCATTGATCGATTAAGGCAAAAACACTCGTACACACCGCACTCGTGATTTGCGGTCTGCTGACACCAAAATCGTCTATTACCGACGATCTTCATTGAACAGGTTCGGAACCTCCGAACCTCAGACCCTCAAACTACAGAACTACAGCACACCACCAATTCATCAAAGCTACGATGAGGAACTTCATCCAGAACAGAATTTTCTCCATTTCCCGCAACTCCAAGCAACTCTTCAAGATCATATATGAATTCCCCAGACCACCCCAGCTAAACTTCTGATGTCCCTCCCTCCCAGGACCTCGCCAACAAACGTGGCTCCTTCTTCCACCACAAGATCTGGGCACTCTACGATGACTTCATCGAACAGGACCAAGGCACAGACCCAATACCTTCCACCCGAAATCCACTCAGCCGATTATCCTCGCCTGGACCTCTGTCACCACAGAAGACACCACAAAGACCATGAGGAGCATACACTCAGGAGCACCGACTGACCCCTGCCCACCGCACATCTTCCACAGGGCCGCCTCCGCCATCGTACCAGAACAACAATGGACAATCAACTGCACCCTCGAAACAGGCAGTTTCCCCGATGACTGGAAACGTGCTGAAGTCAAACCCCTCCTCAAGAAGCCCTCCACAGACCTGACAGACCTCAGGAATTACAGGCCCATCTTCCTTCTGTCCTTCGCCGCCAAAGTCACAGAGAAGATCGTCAACATCCAGCTAGCAAACTTCATAGAATCCAACGACCTCCTTGACACATCTCAATCCGGCTTCCGCAGCAACCACAGCACCAAGACTGCCCTCCTAGCCACCACGGACGACATCCGTACACTCCTCGACCAAGGCCACACTGCAGCCCTCATTATACTAGACCTCTCAGCAGCCTTCAACACCGTCTCCCACCGCACACTAGCCACCAGACTCGAAGATGCCAGCATACAGGGAACTGCCCTAGACTGGATCCCCTCTTTCCTCGCCGGCCGAACTCAAAGAAATAGACTCCCGCCCTTCCTCTCTGAACCCACAGAGATCAGATGCGGAGTACCCCAAGGATCCTTCCTCAGCCCCACGCTATTCAACAACTACATGGCCCCCTCCCAACCATCAACAGAAAGCATAGACTCAGCATAGTATCCTACGCCAATGCCACCCAGCTCATCCTCTCCCTCACCAAGGAACCCGACATCACCAGGCACAACTTCCAGGAAGAAATAATGGATGTCGCAGCCTGGATGAGCAGCAGCTGCCTGAAGCTCAACTCAGAAGTCATTATCCGAGGATCCACCCCATCCGCATGAGACAACACCTGGTAGCCCCCCACCCTCAACAACCCCCCACCCCCAAGAACCACGCCCGCAACCTCAGCATCATAGTCGACTCCTCACTCACCAAGAACCAACAGATCAACGCTGTATCCTTCATATGCTTCAACACCCTCTGCATACTCCGCAAGACCTTCAAATGGATTCCCCCCCGAAAGCAGGAAAACCATCATCCATGCACTTATCACTGGCAGGCTGGACTATGGGAACGCCCTCTATGCCCGAATCAACAAATCTCTACTCCTCAAGCTCCAGACCGTCCATAACCAGACTCGTCCTCAGCATCCCATGTCAAGACCACATCACCCAGCGCCTAAGAGACCTCCCCTTCGAAAAAAGAGTGGCCTTCAAGCTACTCACACACGCCTACAAACCCCTCCACAACACCGGACCGCAATACCTCAATGAAAGAATCACCTTCTACGTCCCCAAGAGAAACCTCCCCTACGCTGACCTAGCCTTGGCCGAAATCTACCGCATCCACAGAGCCAAAACGGGAGGCACATCCTTCTCCTACATCATGGCCAAGACCTGGAACAAACTCCCCCTCAGCATCAGACGAAGCCCCACACTGCAAACATCCAGGAAGTGCCCCAAGACCTGGCTTTTCGAATGACCGGGGCTGCCCAACACCCCCCCCCACCCCCCCACCCCCCATGCGCCTCAAGACCTTCACAGGTGAGTAGTTCACTCTACAAATCCCAGACTGATTGATTGATTGATTGTGGAACAAGGTCCCTGCGTTGCCCCGCTTATATAATGTAAGAAAGAGTTAGCAGCCTTTGGGTTCTCGACTCGTCACATCCCTGGATTGCAGGTTGAAGTGCTGCAGTGTGGTAAAAAGGATGGCATTTATCCTCCTTTTCAGTACCCTTAGATTGTTGGTGAGGATACAAACGAATTGAAGTATTGTCTCAAACATGCCTGGCCTGTAGAGTAAAGGGATATGTCATGGGGCTAGTGTGTTTAGGGTCCAGCATTGGTTAAATATTACTCAATCATTAAAGCTATGCAATTGTTAAGTGTTCAGCAGATGTTCTACTCAATGAGTCTCAAACTACATGCATGAATCTTATGGGGCCACTTTATTAGTTGTATCACGAGCTCTTGGGAAAACATTGGTAGAGAAGGGTGGATAGTCTTCAAATAAAGTATACATTGAATGGGGTGCACTTTGACCTTTGTTGAAGGCCTTGGATAGGATAAAACCTAACCAAATAGTGCAGTCTTTGTGGACTGAGCATCTGTTGGAAGGGGCATTATGGGGCGACATGGCTGCATGTAGATGTTGCAGTGACAACCTCTTACCCATCCTCTCGCCCCCACCCTCACTGCTCCCCTTCGGCACTCATGCTCTTGCACATGACATTCCCACTTCCAATTCCCATATTATTTATCCACATAACACACTTTTCTTCCACCTCACTCCCTTGTGTGGCAATCCGTATATTCCGGCAAACTAGGGGATATAACGCAAGTGTGGTTACAACTTCCAGAAACCATGTGTCCTCATTGGTTGCCAGTCTCACCCAAGGATCAATGTTTCACTCCTTAGGAGTGAGTCTCACCCCTCGGGAAAGAGTCTCATTCAAAAGATAATCTAGTCTCCCATCACAAAGAAGAGTCTCACCCACTGATTATGAATCCCACAGCTAAGATCCTTAATTCACTCACTAGGTGGAGTGTCCCAGCTCGTCTCAAGCGACTGATTATAACACCTCAAAGATCACTCCTACTCAGCGGTTCGACTCTCCGACCTTGTAGCACACTTTCACTAATAGACAGTCTCAATGCTCCTGTTGATATTATTATAGTTTCAAACAACGTGCACTACTTTTAGGTCTATTATCAGAGTGGTCAAAGTCTGCCATACAGTCAATGGGTGATAGTTTAGGTAATGATCAAACTAAAATTAGGACATGATTAAGCTGCATGCTTGTTTTTTGCATTTTTATTGACAATGCATGGTGTTTGTAAATATGGTTGGAGCTGTGCTCCAGCACGCCCGATCCCATTTATTTAATCACTTCATCGCGCCCTCCATCAGGGTGCTGGTTTAGTGTCAGCCAACTCATGTAGGTGCTGGGTGCTATATTACATCCCTACCCAAATCACATGAGCAAGGTGGTTGGTCATTGAATGACTTGAGTGCCCTTGTCCATACTACATTAGATGGTCCCTGAGTCTTGTCTTCAAAATGGCTGCAGGTTTCTTTGCAGATTATACGGCTCTCCAGGGTCCTTTGGTCTTGTGTCGGCTCCCTGTGCAGGGCTTTCACTTGCATGTTGTCTCAGCATAGGGGTACATGGGGAGGGTTGCGGGTCTCGCCCCCATGATTGGGACCAGTGGGGTTGCCCCATTCTATGAGTTCTTCATCCTCATCATTATGGCTGTTAACACCTTTGGACTGTTCTTGTCCTTGGCAGAGCCCATTGACTCTCCTGAACATGGCCGCATTCAGGTTAATCATGTCAAGTGTCCTTTGGGCAGTTCCCACAATTTCTTTATGGCGGTACCTGTCCAGGGGCTACTCTTGAAGGTGGTCCAAATATCCCCATGGATGTTGATTATATACCAGTAATTTGTCTCCTCTTATTACTAATTGATGTCTTACTCCTCTGCTTTGATTGGCGTAGGCATTGGTTTTGGCTCGCCTGCATTGGCTGAGCTGATGGTTCATGGATTCTGAGGGACAGTACGGGCCACTAGGATGATGTCACTTGTTAGCCTCCCAAACATGTGTGCACATCTGCACTGCAAGAAAGAGTTGTCCAGTACCAGCGTAGGAAGTTATGGATAATTCACTCAATGTTCTTGTTACATTCAACCCCTATTTGTAGGGCTTTATTGATTGTCTGCATGAACCTCTCCACTTCCCCATTGGATTGGAGCTAGCAGGATGTGATTTTCGGGTATGAGACACCTATCTGATTCAGGTATGATTTGAACTCCATCCTCGTTTCCAATATGGCGCCTGCTTGTGCAGAGGCATGAAACCTCTGGGTGTACAGCCATGACCCCACCAATGATGGTCGATACATGGCCAGGATGGTCAGGACCCCTTCATTTGACCCCTTCACCACGCCCAGGGTCATGGTGCATATTAGGGCCACCAAACTCCCATAGGTGCTGGATGGCACACTTCAGTAATAATACAATGATTGTGAAATATTAAGTGCAGAAATTAATATTTTCTGTCATATGATGGTTCTAAGGATCATTTAAATTATTGACCAGAGAACTGAATTTCAGTTAAAGTGATACAGTCTCACGCCTGCAAATCATTCTTTGTTGGCCCATAATTATCATCCCTTAGGAATGTGGACATTGCTCTTTCTTCTACCCGGATTTATTCTGGTTGCTGTCTCACATGAAGACATGGCTCGGCCTGTGCCTCCCGCCACCCCCAGACTGTCATCAAAAGGGCACCCAAGGTGTCTGTCTGTCCTGGTGGCCAGCCTGTGTGACCCCAAATTTTTTCTATATTATGCTTCAAAATGGTCTTTGTAAGGTGGCTGACGGGGTCAGGAAGCCGTAGTCACTGGCACGCTGTGTGTACTTGTGTAATGCACGTTTCTGTGGCTAGACTGTCACAAGCTTAATTGGGCAATGATAAGATCTGAATGCACGTATCAGATGTCTTGCCAACGTCCTTCCTTCCTTAGAGGAAGCTGGTATGCTTGTGAAAGCACTGCTATCTGTGCCGCGTACGTCATGCATGCCATGGGCTCCTCTCGCAGCGCACGTACGACTTAGGTTCCAATCTATGGCACACGTACATCCTGGGTTCAGTAGCGCACTTACGTGAAGAAGATCACTCTCATGGAAAGTTACACCTAAGGTTACATATGTCCTGGGTCCTCCCTGTTTAGCAGGTCTATTGTGGCTTCCAGCCTGTTGCACCTAAAACTTATAGGCTCCACCAACTAGCATGCGTAAGTGTTAGGATCCAGTCTGCAGCATACATATGCCATGAGTACCATCCTGTAGTGTACATATTAAGGGTTGAACCTGCAGCATCTGTGTGCTTTGGGTTTCCTTATACAGCACCCATACGATTTTGTTTTGCCCCTGTTGGGTGTGACGTGGTTGGTACATTCGGGCTACGGCATTTAATGGTTGACTGGTTCAACGTGTTGTCACGGTTTCTTCTTTTAACCCTTGCTTACATAGTTCTCCAAAGTATTACCTCTAACTGCTTCCCTGCCCACATATACTTTTTCATTCTTGGGTCTATCCAATGGCTTAACGAATCTTGAAGTGTCCCCTGTGCAAAGTACATGAGGGGGGCCCCCATGCAGGCCAGGAGCCTGCACCTGTGCACAGTGCAGGAGCACCCCTCGGGTAGCGAGTGCTAATGTTACGACACTGGGACTATTAGAAAAATAGGCCCCTCCTTCTACATCCACCTGAGGGCCCTTTTGAACCTCCCAGAGGTGTTGTATGGGGATATCTTATCTTGAGGAATAAATGGGAGGAGCCCATCTAATCTCAGATTGCCATAAAGAGACATATTTTGCCTAGAACTTTAGCAGATCCGACGGCCATAGTCCTGCCACATCCTCCCTGCAATGAAACCTCACTGACGACTAGTCGAAGAGTAAGATCCTTCCTAGGTACATTGGCCAAAGTTTGAACATGGACTCTCCTCGCAGGGTGCATGCAAAGAACTAAATTCAAATCAATCAGCAAAAAGACAAAAGGAGCTTTTTCCAAAAGACCTGCAGTAAACTATCGAATATCTCCTGAGATCCTCATGCTGCATCGTTAGCACATTTAACAGATTGAAATTGACTATCCCTGTTCTTTGGTTTACCTGTGCACCACATCAACCACCTTCTGAAGAGTCAAAGGTCCATTCCAAAATGCCAGAAGCATTTGGTTTCTAGACTTAGAGCCTGATTTAGATTTCGGCAGACGGGTCACTCCATCACAAAAGTGAGGGATATCGGTCGGCTGAAATACAAAACCCATACATAATATGGGATTTATATGTCGACGGACGGGATATTGGTCACCATTGTGACAGAGTAACACATCCGCCGAAATCTAAATCAAGCCCTTTGGGTGGACGGGTACCCCATCAGAAAGATTTGTGAAAGAGTGCTCCTCCACCAAACTCTCATTCGTGATGGAGTGCAAATCAGACCCCTAGTCTAGCAATAATGAACCCTTATATAGTGTTGCACTGCGATTAGGAACATGTGATTCCCGTCTTGTGGACTAGCGTCAAAAGGAAACGGATATGCACTGGCAGGTAGTGCTTCAGGAACAGTCTGTTTGCAGGTGATGTTTACCAGCTTCAAGAAGAAGTATGCCAGCTGCATTATACCTGCTTTCTATATCTGTCAGATGTGTCACTCCCTCGTATGTTTTATGGGTGTCTGCCGTAGGAGTGCATTGGTTAGCATGTAGGCTTAGAAAGTGAAAAGTAACAAATAATAAAAGATGCGGGAGTATTGTGTTTATTTCTAGGTTGTGAAACACTTACCAATGGGATATTTGCTGAAACCTTGTGAGACATCAAGTACACATTTTGCATATATAGCAATTCGCAGTACTTAATATGTTAAAGAATAAATGCCGCTGCCCGAATCTTGGCTAAGAAGAGCACACTTAGGGCTATCACATGTCGGGGTGTCGAATACTAAAGTTGTTTAGTCGTGATTCCCCCTTATTCCTCTTTCATCCACCAGTAGGAAGTCTCTGTCCAATATCTTACTCTTACAATTTCTTTTTCGTCCATGCTTTCTCTGTCATCACATTTTCTGTCTTTCTCTTCTTTCTTTACTCCGTGTATGTTTTTCTCTATCTATCTGTTGGCCAATTTATAATGAGGAAAAATAAGCACGGTCCGCAGAAATGAGCGCCGGTGGGCCCCACCTGCAACCCCCGGCTCAAATTAAGCATTGGCAATATGTAGCCCAATAGACACTGATTGCAGAAAAGGATCCCAGGACTATGTTGGGGAGGTACATTTTTTTGCTAAAAGGCATGTTCCCTGAGCTCCTTCGAGCTGGTTTATCACAACATCTAAAAGAGGAGAACATCCTGCTCTGTGGGAATGTGAAATGCCAACAAAATCAATCGTGGAAAGAGGAGGCTATCGCTAGTTTAAGAGCCATATCTTCAGTAGCTTAAAATGTCTGGCTCGGCGTATATTTTGAGGGCCACAGAGTTCCAGATGTTTGCTACCACAGTGAAGAAAGATGAATCCTCACAGGTTATTTAGTTGGCTTTTGGGATCACCCGTGGAAACAGATTGAGCATGCCTTGGGGTGTAGCATTCACATTTAGGAGTCAAAAACCTGTAGGTCCCTGAGATGTGTGGGTTGTATATCACTGCCTTCTGCTTCCTGCAACACATTTGAAGCGGCTTAAGATATAGATCAGTCTTTTCTCTTCTTATAGTGTAAAAACCATGCTTGGCCATTGTTAATCAACAGAACTAAAACATCTAATGGCAGGATTACTGACACACATGCTGATGATTCTGCTCATCTTCACACACATTTTTCACAACAGGCTAAATAAGAACTGTACTCAATGAAAAAGTGACGGTGATTAAACACCAACTTTGCTAGTATGAACACATTGGCAGGCATATCGGCTTTGCCAATGCTTGTTCTTCTCACTCTTTCGATGGACCTCCCCCAGAGGGAACCCATGGGCCCAATCACTGTCCCACATCAAGGCTTGACTCAACCAACTCTCTGTAAATGCCCCTGGCAAATTCAGTCTGCCTCTTTGCCCATGCCACAGGAAAGAGACCAGATGTTTCCCTTCCTACATGTGTTGCTCACTGGTTTTTGATGTTAAACATTTGTCCGTTCAGTGCCCAGTGTCTGATGTGCTGACCGCACCACTTCTTCTGAATTGGAAGTATTCCACCCTACGCGGCCAGCTGTCTGAGCCCCGAATATGGCTCTTACTGGACAAAGGCCTGCATTTACTTGTCATCCTTCACTGTTTCACTGGCGACGAGGAGCCAATGAGATATAAATAAAGGCCTCTCTATTGAGTAAATTCAACTACACCATCATCAGCACCAACTCCTTCCAGCTGCCTCAGGCCAGCAGAACCAAGCTCACCCCTCCACGTCTCATAGTCCACATTCCACCGCAGGCTTAGTCAGAACACATCATAACAAAACCCCACTATTATCCTAAACTTTCTCACAGACTGATGACACACCGAAGTGTCCTGAATTGATCCGAGCTCTAAGTGGTGAACAGATTAGTTCCCAGACTCGGTGATGACATTGACACTCGAGGTTCCTCTTCGTGAGCCCCAGATGCGACCTGGGACCAGCCACTCTCACTCACTCCATGGCTTTATGCCTTCTACAAGCCAGGGCTACTGGTAAAGGGCACTTGGTGACTCAGCAGTGGCATCCCGGCAAGGCACTATCTGGGCACACCGGCCCGGGCCCCGTGGGAATGTACCACAGGGTGTCCGCTCTCGTGGCAATGTCGGAAGGCCGGCACGGGCCATGACTAAGGAAGCTGCACAGCTCAGCACACCGTCCTGCGGAAGAGGAAGTGACGCCCAGTAAAACCCGATTTGCCTAATTCTCAAGCCGTGAGTCATTCTTGGGGTTTTCTTAGGTTACGTCCTGGTGCTGTACAGCTGTGATTTCCAGACTTTAAGACGCCGCTTCATCCATCTTTAATATCTTAGATTTGGGGGTGAAGAACCCAATGTACATTAACCTGTATTAGAAACACTACGTTTAGCACAGGATGAAGACAGTGAATAACGCATGTTCATTATTTTGAGATGAAAGCAGGGCACAAGTCGGGGGTACACATGGGTGGACGGCGTCCACCCACTATTTTCACAGGTTGAACGCCGTCCAGCCTGCCAAGAATTTGGGCCACACTGTATAGTGTGCTGAACTCGTCCTGGTGTAAATTCCAAACACAGGGACACTTTCAGCAGCGCCTGCACGTTGTCTGCATTCCATCTGCAACAAGCAGGGACGGGGCCTTCTTATTTAAGACTCCAGCTGTGCCCATAACAAATGCTGAATGTGAGGGGTCACCTGGCCTCCTTTTGTTGAGTCTCTTGGCTGGGAGAACTCAGGAGCCTCACACCTGATGCAAATGAAGTTGGAAGGGAAAACAAAAGCTCACACCTTGTTAGCACTTCACACATACTTACGAGAGGCAGCTTTTCACTTTGTTCAGTCCCTGTTTAGGAGATTTGCATGCACTGTAAGAATATCAGATGTGTTGGTCTTTCCCAGTATTTACACAAAGCAAATTGCATTTATCTAGAGCTTACTTCCCCTGAGGAGGCGCTGAAATAATTTAAGTATCACTATTTTTTCTTGTTTCTTGTATAACCCCTGCCCATACCCACAGCAGAGCACCCTGCTGTCCGTGTTTCCTGGTACAGGGTAGGACAATGTGACTAGCTTGTGACCCGCTTATGTAGAGCTTCTTTAGGGACTCGGGGCCAAAGAGTCACATGCTTGTAGGTGGAGAGATGTGGGCATATCAGCTAAAGGGGATTGGAGACTGGGGCATCCAAAGAAAGTCTGGGGAGTCGAAGCACTTGCATGGAGTGTGAGGGGCACGAGGCTCACAAAAAGTGCGGTACACCTAGACTGAGTGTGAGAAGCTTGTTTCAACCCCATCTTTCATTCAAACATGGTTGGATGTCTCAATGGTCGTTATTAGTATAAATACACACATCAGTCTGTATAAGTATAATATATTAACAATAAAAAAAGTTTTTCCCTTGGATTGACTCACCAACTTTGATCAGCAATTCAGCATTCGACCATCAGTCGTACAAGCTTCTTCTCAAAAATGTGTTATGTCGATGACCCCACATATAATTCTTAAAAATTCACAAATTATTAAAGAAATAATAATCTGATCAAAGTTGGTGAGTGAATCCAAGGGAAAAACTGCTTTTATTGTTACTGTATTATTGGACACCCTGTCCCTTGGATAGTAGGGTCTCTCCCTTTTATTTTAGGACTAAGTGCAATATATGGCATCTGTCTGTCCAAAAAAAGGCTGCCTCAGGGCCTTGGGCTAATCGGGAAAAATTTGAGGAGCTTTGGAAACTTTTGGACAGAGTCCGAGGCCTCTGGGCACAGTGCAGCGGCGCTGTGAGCTTGAGGGAGATGGACGAATAGTATGAGGCGCTAGGAGGGTGCAGAGTTGGGGAGATGGGGATAGTGAGGAGATCCTTTGAGGGGCGTGTAGCTCGTGGACGGACAGTGTGTGAGAGCTTCAGGTACACAGAGTGAGGGTCTCGACTCTCGAGCGTCAAGAACCTCTCTCCACCTTCACATAACAGAAGCGCAAAGGAACATCGCAGGCATGCTGGTGGAATTATTTTTTAACTACAAAAGTTACCAATTCCCTTCGCTCCGTAATCTTCACCCCACGCCTCCCTTCCCTGCTCCAATGGGGGTGATACGTTCCCTAATTAAACTGACACAGCGTTGTCATTCCTGTTGGCAGTCTCTGCTTAGGGGCTAATGACAGATGGGGCGTAAAACTTGAACGGTGCTCTCGGTTCCCTGAGCTGGTTTGGTTGGCAGTGGCGGGGAACCTTGAAGTAGTCATGGTTGGGCATCGAGAGTGTGGCATTAGTGGGCAGTTTGAGCAGCCGGCACTGGCAAACAACGTGAGAAGGTAGCCCCAGTGGACAGAGGATGGAGCTGGTGTTAGTAGCCGTGAGTAGAGGTGGCCCTGCCGCGTTCAATGAGAGCGGCCACACGTGTGAGCAGTATGTTGTATAGAGCATTGTGTGAACCATGATCTACGTGAGAATTTCATGATGGGGGGGTCTAAGAAACTGCTAGCAGACTGAGCAAAGAGGGAGGCCATCACTGCTGGATCCTTCAGAAGGCACTGGTTGATGGGGCATACCTTCTGTGGGGGGGTGTTTGAATTGTTACACCCCCTAATAAATGTATTTTCTGGTAAATAGTTGGGTACAGGTGCTTTCAGTCGGGTATGGCGAGGTGACTGTTGGATTTTAGCAGGAATTTTTACATACCACAGACAAAAACGCACACACTGTCTCCCTTTCTCTGTTTTGAAAGTGTTAAAAACTGTTAGTAAATTTACAAAATACTGTGTTGTCTGTCAATTGGTACCCCTACCAATCTGTATTCCTCTCCCTTTCCACTGCCCCTTAAGCGCCTCTCCTGCGCTCTGCCCCCGTATAATGTAGTTTTTAATTATATATCAGCGTGATTGTTGAAAAATCTGAGCCCCCCCCCCCTTTAGTGGCCAAGCTATGCCCTTGCTTGTTGGCAGCGTGGGAAACTGGCACTGCTGAGAACTGTCTGCCTCTTGAACCTGTGGGCAGTGCTACAAAACGCCCTCGCCAGTGGCAGCACGGAATGCTGTCTCAGGTGAACAGTGTGAGGGAGATTAGCCCCAGAGGTCAGTGTGTGTGGAAAGCTGGCACTGGCGGGCAATTTATGAAACTGACCCTGATAATCAGCGTGAGAAGCTGTTGGACAACATAAGATCAAGCACTTTTGAGCCACCACGTGGGAAGATTGCCCTGGTGAGCAGCCCTAATGAGCGGTGTGAGCACTCAGCATTGTTGGGCAATATGAGAAGTGTGTGTATGTTTAAGACATTGGCACAGGCGAGCAGTGTTGCAATCTGGCACTGGCAGGAACTGTGAAGAAATGTCACTTCAGTGGGGCCCGCAAAAACCACTGCTCTCAGCTCTGCACCTTTGAAGAGCACCAGGCTCACACACTAGTTTCCTCCAAGTGCCTAGAGATGATTCAGTATTAGTCTGCGCTATACAAGAAAACTAATTGACTCAAACCATGTGCACGTGTTGTCATACCGCGCCTTGGGCTGTGGAGGCCCGGTGGTGAATCATTCAAAACCGGATGTCCGGGTGCTAAGGAGCCTGTCCTCCAGACACCCTGAATCCTGGATCTCACCCTTGGGTGGGTGGGGGTGTATAGGCCTTGGCCTGCACTTATTGACTCTACAGCGGGCAGAGGTGAAGGCGCAGCGCAGTGATTTTAACTGAGCTGAAGTTACCGCCAAATACTTACGCATGCGCACTGAAGAACAGGGAATGCTCTGCCTTGATAGGGACCCGCTCTGTCTGAAAGTAGAGTGGTGGATTAGTACTGGACGCCCCTCCCAGACGTCTGGTGACATTTATAAAACCCAGGTTCCCATACAGGCGAGACAGTTTGGTGGGTTAGTGCACCTGCTGCAGATATCTGCCTCTAACCTGCGCCTCAGCTCTTTGATTCCCAGCTGACCCCGGTTGACCTTGTACTTTTAAAACAGCTGCATTAATCACAACTGTCTTGACTCAGGCACTGCACGAATGACTGGTATACAAGGGACAGTCCCCACGCTGCTCAGCAGGACTGGTGTATATGAGGACAGCACACTCATTTCTCAGAAAAGCAGTGATGTGCAGTGATTTAGGGAAGTATACCGGCCCTTACAAGGGCAGGCAGGTCAAAAGGGCACTTTATTTTTAATCAGGCAGTTAAAACATTTCCCCGCAGCACTGCTATACTTTTAATGAAGCAGTGCTGGACGCGTCAGCGGGGCTGCTGTACCTTTAATGGGACAGGACAAAGGGTTCTTTCTCAACAGGACGGCTATGTGTTAGTTGGGAAGTCTATCCCTTCACCGCAGGTGTACTCTACTTTCATTTGGACCGTCTCAGCACTCGTAGGCAGAGATGGCACCCATTGGTCGGAGGATACTGACATTGATTAGCTCGGCCAATGCTTATAGTAAAGAGAGTGGCACTTTTCAGAGCGGCATAACATGGATAGGATGCCAAAGCTTTAATAGCTTGCCTCAGCAGCGCCGCAAAGCCTCTAATGGGGAAGTCTAGGCCCTTCTTATTGTGCCTGCACTACTATTACTCCTCTACCCCTCATTGCATCATCTCAAAACCTCGTTTACTATTCAGATCTCCCAAACAAGCCTTTCTAAACCTGACTCTTCCCCCATCCCCTTATATCACTCCAAAGCTCCTCCTACTGATATGATCTCCAAAAAGCACTTTATAGATCCTTCCCTCTTCTATTCCTCCACTATCCTTTTCAATCCAACTAACAGACTCACATGTCCACTGCTCAAATTAAGTTTCATATTTCCTTATACTAATTCCCCACTAATCTTGTTTGGGTTCCGGAGGAGTGTGCTACTCGCCGAAAAGTGCTCAGGGGTACCATGCGCTATATAAATGTAAACCCTTCTTCCCTCTATTCTCCACTATCCATTTGCAATCCAAATAACAGACTCACATGTCCACCGCTCAAATTAATTTAATATTTGCCTATACTAATTCACCACTAATACTTTTGGGGTTCCAGAGTAGCGTGCTACTCGCAAAAAGCAATTTGACACCTCTTCAGGGGTAGTAAGCACTATATAAATATAATTACAATTAATGGAACAGTAGTAAAACATCACAGGAGGACGTCCATAATGGCTATGCTTCATGGCTTAGCTTGTCCCTCGGCTCAGACCAGCTCTTGGGTAAATATCCCTGTGAACCAATAAGCACTGTATTGCCTTTTCAAACATTACCACTTTATTCTGTTCTACGTCATTTATCCTGGCCGCATAGTGTTAAACTTTCTTTCACCTTCAACTTAAAAAAAGAGAGAAATAGAGTTGCAGGTAGAGAGTAGTGCAGAAAGAAGAAACTCAATACTCAAGAGGAGGGGGTGCACAGATATAAATGAAGAGAAAAGAAAGGAGTGATTGAAAGTGAGGAGAGAGCAATAAGAGATGGAAAGATGAGCGAGGGACGCTATAAGAAAGATAGTTTGGCATCTATATAGAAAGGCGAATGGAAGAACGTGAGACGAAAATGAGTGGTGGCACAAGGCAGAATAGACATAGTGAGAGAAGATATAGAGAGAGAATGAGACAGAATGTGTGGAGATGAGAGGAAAGGGAGAAAGAAGAGAAGAAGGAGGAGAAGTGGAGGCCAACAAAATAGTGAGAAATGGAGGGGGCGATAATGAGAGGAAAAAGTCAAAATGAAAAAGCAAGTGGGAGAGTGAGAAGTAACTGAGAAAGGTTTTAACAGATGAAGAGATAGAGACGAAGAAATGGAGATTGTTACGAAGAAAATAAATATGGTACAGGAACAAAGGGAATGGCCAGGTGATTTAAATAGAGGGAGAATTCAAAGCTGTAGAGGGATAAAGTGTTTTGAGAGAGAGCAAGAGCAAGAAAAGAAAGAGGTTCAAAGAGAGAGTGGCAAAGGAAAATATATAGATGAACTTTTTACAGTATCACCATTGTTAATATGTGCAAAACACATTCTTTCAAATAACATTTTTTTTGCACTAATATAGTAAAATATTAATGAGATCATCCCAAAGCGAAGCAGAATGGAAAATATTTAGATGACCTTTTGAATGCCTCACTATTGTTTATATGTGAAAATTACATTCTTTCATATGACCCAGATCCCCCAGCATGCTCCCCGCTCCCTCCTGATAACCCACATTAAAATCATCGACAGAGATTTGCGTGGGTGTAAAAACGGCCATGTTTAATATTTAACATTTCATATACATGACAAGGCATTTCAAATTCATTAATTACAGTTATCAACACAATTTTATTATTGACTTTCAATATCTTCTTCAGCAAGATTCTAATCCTCCAGCACGAGGGGCCTTCTAACTCGCATCCTCCCTGCCGAGCATCCGGGCAAGTTGCAACGCACCTGCGCCCATGAGGATTGGGCTCCAAACCTCTGATCCTTGTCCGTCCTCCCCAGGGGCCCGCCCTCAGACCACCAGGCTGCCCAGGGACCCAGTAGGCTCGTAACCTGTCGCCCTAGCCTCCCCAGCCGGGGCCATATTTTACAGCGGAAAGCTTACCGTCTCCCACTTCAGTGCTGGCCTAGGGAGTACGCAAGGCGGACTCCTGTCCATTCCGTCGGTCAATTTTACAGTTCCAAGGTCTTTCTACCGCCACAAAGGTGACCCGGGCCCACAGGTCCGTCACCTTCCCCCACTGCGCTCTGAATGAAAGACCCCAACACTCTAGTTCAAGTATTCATACCAATGCTTGATAACTGGATTTCATCCCTGTAATTCATCACCTCACCGGAAATCCTTCGGTGTAGAATGTGACACGAGCGGCCCTTCGCTGAGCACAACCCGGGCCATTCTTTGCGATACCTCACCTCACCAGAAATCCTTCGGTACCGAATGTGACGCGAGTGGCCCTTCACTGAGCACAACCCGGCCCCATTCCCTCTTGAGCCGCCTCACCGAGACATTCCAGGCTCATGGCCTCGCTCTGGAGCCCTTCGCCCAGCATTGTATCATGTCTGACCATGCGATTTCTCAAGGGCAAGACCCTTCCCAGCCAGGCCACCTCCGTTAGCGGTGCCTCTTTGCCCGCCAGGGGAGAGTGCCCCATACCCCTACACTCTTGGCAGGGCATCCTAATGCACAGGAGAGAAATGGAAAAGTCAGGAACAGTCATGACCAAATTGCAAGCATCATTTAACAGCCACCCAGGCTTGATATGAAGGCAAAACCATCCGACCACCAGTGTCCAATTCTCCTCAGTGTCAAATGATGGGCCTGCCCCTGCTTCTAAGGCTGCCGCCCTAATTCTAAAAGAATTAACTGGGCCGTCGGTTCTTTATTGAATAATATTTTTTGGCCCCAACCAATGGAGCTCCTGCCGCAGTACCAGTAGGGCACTGAGGACCCTCCTACGGCAGGGACTGGCTTGCGTAGCGCACACATAAGACCTGCGCTGCTTGCATCGTAACGTTGGTTATCAAGTTGAATGTATACACGAGCAGTATTATCCCGTCGTACTATCCTAGCCTCATATGGTTTCTAAGCCATAAATTGCTTAACACATATAAATTAAATACCCTGCTAAATTATGGTTAGCAATGCTCAACCAGTGCTGCTGTCATGAGCCTCCCCCGAAGAACCTAACCTGAGCACGATACCGGGGAATGAGTAAGTGAGGAGTTGCTTAAGTTTAGTGATTCTCATCTCAGAGATTCTCCAGGAATTCTCTACGGGTTTAATCAGCTCCTTTCCATGGGTTTTAGAATGAAGAAGGTCTCGTCTCTGTCTTCAGGGACTCGATTCCCATGCTCCATCTGGGCATATTCATACTATGAGGGCCCCAATAAGATCATATAAGGACGTATTTCCTAGGGAACGGACCGACTTTGACGTGTGATTAGCCCTAATAACGTTGTGTAAGGACTCAAATCCTGGAAAACTCCTTGATTCCTAGATAATTAGCATAGAGGCCAGGGTAAGTCCCAAGCCACTGAAGGCAGGTTCCTCTAAGAAACCGTCGTTGATTCTAGGTCCCCAGTCTCCGCCCTCTGCCCCACCGGAAACGAGTAACCACGTGCTCCAGAAGTAATAGGTGGCCGGTCGCCCCCTTGGGCTGACCGGCCGCCACTCAAGTCTAGGCGAGGTAGGGGCGGGGGCTGGTTCCTAAGTGCGCGCTCCTTGATGCTCGCGCTTGTCAAATGCGAAATATTGAATTCATTTTTGTTTAACATTCCTTAGCTCACCCTATAATCCACCTTAAAGTGCTTTTAAAAATCTGTTAAAATATGCTTTAAATTCCACATTTGCCACCAATTTTCTCAGAGATTAAACAGCTGAACTCACTGTTGATCAGTGACGGCTGATAGGGAACAGTGGTGGGGGACGGTGGAAGGTAGGGGGTAGGAAAAAAAGACAAAAGAAAAGAAAGCTTACCTGGAGGTCGCTGCCGCTGTCGCAGCCGCCGTGTCTCCTCCATCACGAAGCACCCAGCCTCGCAGAATCCCCTGACCAATCACAACACTGCCTGACAGCAGCGTTGTGACTGGTCTGAGCACCAAACCACAGCGCTCAGAGAGGAGCTGGGAGGCTGGGCATGTTCTCCACCCAGGCTGTATAATACAGCCTGTGAAGAACATGCACAGTACGCATGACGGTCTGGCCGGCCAAACCTTCAGGCGCACTTTAAGGGCTAGATGTCCGACCATTCCAAATTGCGACTCGCAATTTGCACTCAATTGCGAGTCGAGAATTGCAAGTCGCAATTTGGAATGTACAACAGTATCAGAGACACTGATTGCGATTCGGAAAGGGGTCGCAATGTGCGAGGCTCATGAATATTAATGAGCCACTCGTAATTTGCGACCCCATTGGGAATGGCTGGCCCTCCCAGGGATGGTGGCCAGTCTGAGACTGCTTGTCAATAAAGCAGTTAAAAAAAAATGCAGCCCGTTTTCCTTAAAGGAAAATGGGATGCATTTAAAAGAAAATAAATTAAACGCAGGAGGCTGAAAACTCTCAGCATTGCAATAATTCCTTACAACACAGGACACACACAGCACACAGAAGGGGGAGAGGCCTTCCTCACAGACAAGATTCTAGCAGATGCAGCAGCAACACAACCTTCACTTGTCCTTCAGAATATTGGATAGTTCACTTAATATGTAGCTCTCAGCAAATTGCGCAAGTCTCAAATTTGAATCTTGGAAATGTCTACTCAACCTTCCTCGTTCCTGAAACTAAAAAACTGAGTGCCATAAGAGCTGTAGAAAGGACACACAATGATCCATGGATTGTGTGTTCTTTCTACAGCTCTTAACATTTTTATAAAACATCAAATTCTTTTTATGATCATCACCACCATTATCATCTGTATTAGCATTATTATCAGTAGCCGTTGTTGATATAAACATTACTATGCGTTAATATTGGTTAATGTTCGTCAGCCGTACTATGATGGCGTGGTTAGGGTTTAGGCAGGAGCTGGAGGCTAGAGGCTGGAGGTTGGAATGATCCCAACTATCTGGTAATAGACATGTCCAAGAAAGGTATTGGGTGAAAGGAAGGGCTGGTGGCAGGTGGGCTAAACTTGCTGCCTGCTTCTCTTCGGTGGCCTAAGGCTAGTGAATGGAATTAAGTGTTGGGCTGGAACTCTAACTACCTGGTTGGATTGTTGAAGGATAGAGAGTGGAGGATCTGAATTGGGCAACAGAAGGCTCTTTGCACGACGAACAGCTGTGAAAATGGCACTCTTTGGTCAACAACTGGCAGTTACAAAGCTTATCTAGGAGAAACATTGATGATGTACCATCCACAGTGCCTCTTTTTCTATACTCTTAGCATTATGCGTCCTCGTTGCATATGATGGCCCTCTGGTCTCAGTACCAGAGGTTTTACCTATTCTCTTTTCCACTCGATCTATATTCTCCCCCTCTACGCTCTTGCGCTGAATGATGGTGGAACCCATTGCCGTGGATGCAGAGCTGGGTAGGGGTGGCTATCTTCTTTGCTGAATATATTTACCAGGCAAGTAGAAGCAACAGGTACTAACTACCCACAATACCTTTTATGTATCAACAATCTTGTGCACCCTCATGGTTATACAGGACTCCCCCACACGGTGATCTTTTGGTTTCTCCCCTCCCCTGTCTCCTCCTCCACCCCCTTATGGTTTTCATCCAAAAAAGAAGGCCTGAGCTCCAGTCTATGCTTGTAGCAACTAAATGATAGCTATCTTGTCTAATTAATGTAAAGTTTGCATTGTTTGCTTGGCTCTCAAATGACAGTCCAACACCATAAATTAGAGAGAACATCTCACATACAGAAAATATAACACAGTTATACTACCCAGTCAATCGCCAGTTTGCTCGCAGATGCGTTGGAGGCTTTTTTGTGACAGGCCTAGCGACCAAGTGTAGACTATGTGGTCTGTACAAGCTATCCAGGGCACGAGTCAGGGGTACACGCGGGTGGACGGCATCCACCCACTTATATCACAGGGGGGACGCCGTCCACCCTGCCAAGACGTTGGGCCCCACTGATAAAGATGCTGAATTCAACCGGGTGTAATTTCTAAACACCGGGGGCCTCATTTATGAGAAATGACGCATCGCTGCGTGAAAGCAGCGATGCGTCACTTCTCAGTGCGCACTCCTTGCGACATTCCTGATGCGTCATATTTAATGTATGACGCATCATGTCGCAAGGAGTTATAGATACGTCAGTATTTCTGACGTATCTGTAAGCGCAAAAGTGACGCATTGCTGGAGTGTGTCACAAAAGTGACGCAACTCCAGCAATGCGTCCTTTCACATGGGGTAAGCCCAATGTGAAAGGGCCTGCGTCCGTTTTACGCCTGCTGTGAGGCAGGCGCAAGATTTTGACGCAACGGCGTCCTAAAAGTGATGCAGTCAAATCTCATAGATTTCACTGCGTCACTTCTACGACCCTTCCTTGCGTCAATACGCCCCCCTTGCATACATTATACCTGGTACAGGTATGATGTGGCGCAGGGGTTTACAAAGTGACGCATCTACCTAGATGCGTCACTTTGTAAATATGGCGCAACAAGGTGCATTTTTTACGCCACTGGTGCATCACAAAAAGTGGCGCACCGGCGGCGTAAAAGTGACGCACAGCCTCATAAATAAGGCCCCGGGACACTTTGAGCAGCGCCTGCAAGTTATTATCTGCATTCGATCGGGACACCTGCTTTCGATCCGCAACAATTTGCAGGCGGAGACAGGGCTCTCTTGTTTCTAACTCCTGCTGGCTTTTAACAAAGGCCGAGTCTGAGGGGTCACCAGGCCTCCTTTTGTTCGAGACTCCTGGCTGGAAGCACTCAGGAGCCTCACACCCTGAAGCAAATGCAGCAGAGGAGAAACAAAGGCTCACACCTTGTTAGCACTTCACACATACTTGAGAGAGGCAACTTTTTACTTTGTTCAGGCTGTTTAGGAGATTTGCATGCACTGTAAGAACTGCAGTAGGTTGTTCTTTCCCAGTATTTGCACACAATAAATAGCATTTTATACAGTGCATACCACCCCTGAGGAGGCGTAGTAATAATTTAAATATCACTATTTTTTCTTTTAAAGCACTAAGGCAACATTGTTTTATGTGCGGCATACAAAAGTGTGAATCTTCTGCCTAATTCAGGAGAGTTTACAAGTATACTCGATATGTGCTCCAATGTACTCATGATACACCTGCTAAATATGTATGTGGGGGCTTAAGATCTGATGTCACTTCTTGTGATGCCACTTCTTGTGATGTCATGCGGCGTGATGTCACACGGCGTGATGTCCCGTGGCGTGATGTCACGCACTGGGATGCTACTTGTTTACTGATTAACTAGGTTAGTCCCCCCACTTCTTTTTTTAGGACTTATGCCCTACGCTATCCAATGACAGCGGCAACAGTGATAAGATTACAGTTTCAAGACATGCTTCTCTCTGCCTAGGAGCATCACTTACATGCCTCTCCCTCATCTTTAAATTTGTGTGCCAGTCTCCCTGAAACAGGTTCTTTGCCCAAGTATGCATTACCTGGATTTCACAATGTACACGACTCACAAACATTAAACAGACCACAGTAGACAAAACAGATCACTACGTACACCACATAGGTGGCTTTAAAAGTTGCTTTAAAAGTTGTTGCAAACCATATCAGTCACCAATTATACAAACTAGCAACACAACAGTACATATTAAATCACTGGAGAACTCATTAGGTTAAATGTTTTTCTTACGCCCACTATAGCATTATATTGTGGTCTACTACCACAATATTGTAATTTGCTAATTAACGCAAAGTCCCTTATGAGGGACCACACACAACCACAGCATAACACAATTAATAGAACTTCCATCATAGATCTATTAAAAACTCATTTCAGGCACACTAACAACACTAACCACTAATGAGGCGTTTCATCATAAGTGCAAACAACATAATAAACAGACTATCGCATGTGGGAACTGTTTCAGGAGTCCCAGGCAAGACAGGCCAACTGGGTTCAGATTGTGACAATTAGAGTTGATTATTCCTCGGACATATCCACACTATTGACCCCAAAACTGAGCAACTTTGGCACTTGGCCTCAGAGTCGAGCAGCCCAAGGCTTACTCCAAGAGGTGGTGGGTTGTGTTAGACACAGCTCAATAAGCCATCCACTAGAAATGAATACATATTTATATAGCTGGTGCTTGCCTTAAAAGGAAAGTGCCTTCCTCACTAGTCAGACACCACTACACAACAGTGGGCATTTGAACCAGTTCTTGGCAGTTTTTACCTTGTTGCTAATTCCAGTTACACCGATTCAGCTTTAGTCTTTGTAGTCAAAGGAAAGTGGAATGGATTGCCAGCCAAGGAAGACCAAAAACAAGCTCACAAAAGAGATTAAAAGGCTGTCCTCCTTAACTACCAGTTAACTTGTGGTGCATGCCCTTTCAGTGAAAAATAGACAGACTTGGGAAAGAAAACTCGCTAAACTACTAAGTGGTCCTCTGTCTCCTATCCTCCACACCCACTTCCATGCTCACACCTGCCATATTACAGAGAATCTCTAGAATATCAAGGTGGATCCCTGCAAATCACATTGCTTTGTGATGCTTTCCCTACACTCCATCCTAGGTACCACCGAGATGTAGGAAAACAAAATGGATTCCAGGGTTGCCATAGCCATGTGTATTACACAAACCCCCCACACACCCTCAACGCACAGAAGCAACATATACACCTGCGATATCCATGTGATAACATGGGCAAATAACCCATTTCAGGGGACCAATTTAAAAATGTGGGAGAGGCATGTAAGTGATGCTTCCTAGCATAGAGAAGCCTGTCTTGCCACTGTAATATTACCACTGCTGCCACTGTCATTAGGCAGTGTGCATTGGTGTGCACTGCCCCCCCACCACCCCCACCCCAACCACATAGCTCACTCTTGGTCACTATGCCTGTCATAAAAAGCCTCCAACGCATCTGCATCATTTTAGTGTGTGCAGAGGCAAGGAGTCAAAAATCTGCAGCTCTTGTTCTGAGGAGTTCGAGAGAGGGACACACTCAGGCTCTTTAGAGCCCTGTGTGGGACCTTTACTGTTCCAACATTACACAAATATTAAATACAGCTCAGGCAGCTTACCTAGCCAGCAGGATGCCAGCAACATACCCAGAGTACTTCTAACCACTGGGCAACAGGCAACTTACTGATCTGGGAGATGTAGAAGCAAATGTCCAGGTCTCCCAGCCTCACCACTCTGACATCATGCACGCACATCTCAATGATAAGACATTGCCAAGCCTCCAAAACCACAAAGATCTTTTTCTAGGCATGGAAGAGGGGTCGCCAACCTTTTCTGTATTATGATCTAGTTATGTTCAATGAAAAGCATCCAGAGCTTCTAACGGTAATGATGTAATGGTGGCCACCCCTTCTAAGGTTGTTAGCAGTGATAACAACTGTGCATTAAACAGGCCTGCCATCCGCAAAGTAAAAAAAAAAAATATATATATATTCTCACACACCAGGAAAACCCTTTTGAAGAACCTTGCCACACGAAGAATGTTAATGCAGCTCACTTTATTTGGCAAGCAGCCTGCCAGCAGGCACCATCGAAGAGCAGCAAAATAAAAGTTCCATCAAGCCAGACGCGTTTCAGGTGTAACCCTTTCTTCTGTGGCTTTTCATGCAAAAACGACTGCAAGTGCTGCTGGGCGTGCTCTTATGTTTCCACCACCTGTCCAAGTGGGCGTGGCCATTTGCATAGCCTTGTGGGTGATGTAGTGTGCCCCAAAATATTACCCAAGTGGGTGCTCTTGCCGCAGTTCCAATTGTCTGTAAGTAACACAAGCACATCTCCAAGGCGGGACCTGCCCTGCTTTGTGGCTGCACACCGGAGCTGTTTTGAATTGGTTTCCCCTGCAAAGTCGCCAATTCATCTTCGTTCCTTTTCGCTAGACACTGACATAGCGCCATAGCAGACCCGCTCACCGCGGTGGGCTGTTCTTCGCGACCAGGGAAGGCCGCCTTTAAATTCTCACACAACAGGAAAACCCTTTTGAAGAACCTTGCCACACGAAGAATGTTAATGCAGCTCACTTTATTTGGCAAGCAGCCCCGGTGTGCAGCCACAAAGCAGGGCAGGTCCCGCCTTGGAGATGTGCTTGTGTTACTTACAGACAATTGGAACTGCGGCAAGAGCACCCACTTGGGTAATATTTTGGGGCACACTACATCACCCACAAGGCTATGCAAATGGCCACGCCCACTTGGACAGGTGGTGGAAACATAAGAGCACGCCCAGCAGCACTTGCAGTCGTTTTTGCATGAAAAGCCACAGAAGAAAGGGTTACACCTGAAACGCGTCTGGCTTGATGGAACTTTTATTTTGCTGCTCTTCGATGGTGCCTGCTGGCAGGCTGCTTGCCAAATAAAGTGAGCTGCATTAACATTCTTCGTGTGGCAAGGTTCTTCAAAAGGGTTTTCCTGTTGTGTGAGAATATATATATATATATATATATATATATATATATATATATATATATATATATATATATATATATATATATATATATATATATATATATATATATATATATATATACATTTTGAATACCTCTATATGGGTAATGTATAAAAACCATAGCTCCAACTCCATGGTACCAATGTAATATTTTGAGTAGTAAATTTCTCCAACTGAAATAACCGCTTTAAATACATTTTGAACATTCCATCATTTGTCTCTAAACATCAGCTTATGAATTATGAAAATACACACATTTTCATCTTGAATACATGATTTTGTACTTTTGGTATACACATAGTAATTCAACTAAGCAAAAGCTTCTATGATATTAGGATGGGCTGTCCCCAAGAGAGCTACTCACAGGTACCTGGAGAGCTACTGGTAGCTCACAAGCTACTCGTTGGAGATGCCTGTTAATTAGCACTTGCCTGTAGTGATACATGTGGGAGGCATTGTCACACCATGCCTGCACTGCCATGAGTGAGACATACTATGTCAACTTGTTCCCATTCAAAAGAGTTCAATAAAACTGCCTTTTATTATTGGCATTTGAACACTTTTTACACTAGGCATCTAGTACTACAAACATTAACTTGTAATATTTTCTTTCAATCACTTACTATTTTATATTTTTGCTTAATTAAGCTTTAGCCCCTCTCAGTGACCAGTGTGACTTGCTATCCCTCATCATGTCTGTTTTTTATGTGACAGGGAAGCCTCCAGGTGCCTCATATAAAACAGGTGTTCTTTGCAGCTAGCAAAAATGTAAATGATTATGACGAAAGATTTTGTTTCCAATAACTCATTTCATAGATAGCAATGTACAGATATCATCCTCTAACTTCATCTGACACTGAGATACTGTTTCAAATTCCAACTATAGGCCCATTAGCTTGCTCGATGGTGCCAAAAAGGTCTTCTCCGTGCACTTCTCATGAATATCACAGCTTGGATGGAGGAGACTAACATCTTATCCCCATTCCAAACAGGATTTAGAAAGAAAGTCAGCACCATCGATCAGGTTTTTTGATTGTTGTTATTGTATTGGAAAACAGTTACAATAGAAAGGGGCAATCTTTATATAGCTTTCATTGACTTGAAGTCAGCTCTCATCCCAGGTACAAGCTATGGTAAGTCCTGCAGTAGTTGGGTCTTCCTCCCCCGATCCTCGAGTTGGTTATTCGCCTCCATGAGGATAATTTTGCGAGGGTCCGCAGGGGTGAACAAGGGCAGCTGACAGATCTCAATAGTGTCGATGGGGGGATTTGACAGGATTGCGTGCTGGCTCCTACCCTGTTTTTGCTTTTTGTTAATGGAGTGGTCAACTATCTAGCAGAAATTCCCGCAGATGCTCTTACTTTGGGGTGCATCAAAGTAACTACCTTGCTATTTGCAGACAACAGGCTGTTGGGCTCCAAGACCCCCAGTGGTCTTCAACTGTTGTTGGATCGCTTTGATGCCTTCTGTGAATAGAGAGGACTGGAGGTCAACACATCGTAGAAAGGGAACTTGACCCTAGGGGGGATTCCCCTTGAGAGAGTAGCAGTATTTGACTACTTAGGTGTGACCCTCACCGAGGAAATGTCCTGGAAGCACCACATTACAAAGCAGATCCAGCGGCAGAAGCAGATCACTGGGGCTCTGATTAAGGGGCGTAGATGCTCCCAGCCAAGACCAAAAGCAGCGCCACTACAGATTTATGACCTCAAGGCAGTGGGCTCCACTCTGTACGGGGCCGAACTCTGGGGATTTGATAATATGGAGGGTCTGCTCAGTATTGAGAACAAGTTTTTGAGATCCCTCTGTTCCCTTGCCCAGAGTACTCCGCTTCTCCCTTTAAGATTAGATATAGGTAGATCAACCATTGTGGGCAAAGCAGGACTCTGCCCCCTGCTCTTTTGGTTGCGCCTGAAATCAACCCAAGCGTTGTCTCATTATGCTGCTGCATCCAATGAAGTTCTTAAACTTGACCGTTTCCCAAAATTGGGTGGTTTTTCAAGTTAGGGCACCACTTACAGCAATAGGTTTAGGGAGCACTTGGGACGTGAAAGATCCCTTCCTGTTACCAAGCAAAGGGCAGGTTAATATTCAATATTGGAATTGGGTGGCCGAGTCCAATGTATCACACTCGTTTGGAGGCCGACTCACAATAGAATTTATGGATTTTAAATTCCAAAGCACATCCAAGAAATATATGCAGGCCATCACAATTCCACAGGATAGGAAGCTCTATATCCAATTCAGATTTGGATCCCTTCCTGCGAATTCCTTTACAGTCGTGTGGCGACGGCCCCCTTCGGCACAGATGCACTGCCCTGGCTGCCCTTCCTCTGTTGAGTCAATTGCTGATATCTTATTTGCTTGCCCGATGTACAACTCTCCTCGATGTAAATAGTAAGCACCCATCTGCATATTGCTGGGAACTCGATGTCTTCAAGAGACTCTGCGCATCTTAAAATCCGATACAAGACTACAAGTTGTTTGCACAGTCGCCAAGTTCCTGGAAAAAATGTGGACAATCAGAAGGCACACATTAAAGACGTGATTTGGCAGCCTTATGGTTTATCCCTTTTACTCTCCCAACACCCCAAACGAGAGTTATGCAGAAACGCTGGGCCTCTGCAAAATAGTAAAAGGTCTTACACTTTATCCAAATTTTTACAGCGGGATCCCTAACGCACTTGAACGGGGTTTTTATCTTGGCCATTTCATTTTTTATCTCTTTTAGCTGTTATCTTAAATGCTTTTTTTCCTGATCGATATATTTTTTATCAATGATTTTAGAAATGTTTTTAGTGTATTTTTGACATTGTATTCAAACTAGAAGATTTTTACTCCATGCATTTGCAGTTTGCATGATTGTAACATATTTAATGTATTATCCTCATGAATTCAATTTTCCAACTCTGTACTGTATGCCCTTGCACCTTTATGATCGGGATGATCGAAATAACGTTTGAATGGTAAGTGATTATGAAGAAAGATTTTGTTTTCAGTAACTCATTTCATAGATAGCAATGTACAGATCTCAACCTCTAACTTCATCTGACACTGAGATGCTGTTTCAAATTGAAAAATAAATTCAAGTTCTCTGAATAGAATGAACACTTTGGCTCACTACACCACAAAAGATCCTGGTTGTGGGTTCCATATTGCACCAGCTGCAGGGGACCTATGGAGCTTTCAGTCTGCAGATTAAAAATCCAGCAAAACAGTTCAGTGGTTTTAGCGAATGGCAGTTATTACAATATGATGCATTACATCGCAGTATGTTACCTTACAGTAATCGTAACTTGAATACCAGTATATCACAATGGTTTGGCTGGGTCTGGTGGCTCAGTGGACTAATGCATCCACTGTAGAGACCTGTGTTCGACCTCATGGTCACAGGTTCAAATCCTGGCGGGTCCACTCAGCCTTTCATCTATTTGAGGTTGATAAAATGAGTACCATTGAGTTGGGTAACAATAAACTTCTGTTATTCAGCGCCAAGAAGCCTACGGGTGAACGTGCGCTTTACAAACACACATGTTATGTTTACTTTGTGGTAGCTTTACATCGCTGATCCACATACCTTACCTAACCCTTACTATGCCTTAACACTAATCTTCCCTCGAGCCGGCGGTGCGAATGGACAGGCATATGTTAGGCAATAGAGGCTATTCCATGGCAATATATAGAAGGATGCCACCCTGGTAATCTACCCACTTACACAAAAACGGTGGTAACGGTATGATGGAGGGCTACAGTGTACCTGGGTTGGAGGGAAAAACGTACTACAGGAACGTCACAATAGGATAGTTACGTGCTATCTGAAATGGGGAAATTGAAGGGATTTGCCAAGTGGGACCTGATAGGCGTTTCCAAGCTAGGTGATCTATGGACTAAAGGGGACACTGTTCCTCTCCAGAGACACCTCACAAGGAATATCAACTAGTGTAGACTAAATCTTACTGATGTCTGCAGGATGAATATTCTCTGGCATCCTATATCATATGCAGGAATCCTCGCCTTTAGAGAAAATGTGTGCTCACAGGCCCCACTGGCCTATAGGGCCATATCATTATTATTATTATTATTATTATTATTGGACATTTATTAAGCGCCTGGTTACGCCACTGGCGTGTCCCCGCGCTATGACAAGTGGAGTGACTGTCCCCCCTCTTCCCAACCAAGCTATCTACTGAAAAAGATGTGTTTTGAGTTTTTTCCTAAACTGGATTTCGGAGGGTTCAAGCTGAAGTTCCAGTGGCAGATTATTCCAGCACTTGGGAGCAAGGTATCTGAAGGATCTGCCTCCCATACGAGCTTTAGATATTCTTGGAACTTTTAACAGCCCGGTCTGCGAGGACCGGAGACTGCGTGTAGGCTCGTAATAGGCTGCTAGGCTCTGGAGCGGAAGAGGTGCCTTGTCGTTCAGAATACGATGGCAAGTGGCAAGGGCCTTAAACTTCACTCTCCTCTCGATGGGGAGCCAATGGAGCGCTCGCAAGGCTGGCTTGGCAGATGACCTCCTGGGGAGGTTTTGAACACAAAAAAATCAAGAAAAATTTCTTTAACCATCTACAGAATCTCAAAGTGGTCTGTTAGGGTGTCCTCGGGGAATTAAAAGATGGGGAGTGGGAGGAAGCACTGGAGAACCCATGGGTTATAGCAATACGATTAGGGTTTTACGTATGCAGCCCCACATTTTCCATCAGTCCTATTATTCTAGAATAACTTTATGTAGGATGGAGAGCTGTCAATCAGACAGGTGCCTGAGGGGGTGCGGACAAGTGTGCTCTTTCTTTCATACTCTCTGGTCTTGTCCAAAGCTACAGGGATACAGGAAGGATATCTCAGAATGAATGCCTTGAATAACAGGACTGAACTTGAATGACCCTGTTTATTAAACATATGGGCCGAAGATACAGTCACTAAATATTTGAAAATATGGTTGGCCCTGGGTTTAATTGTGGCAAAAGAAAATGTTGCCCGAAAATGGGATGTAGGTGAACTGCCAACCCTCAGTGACTGGGGAAAGGACATGGACTGGTAGCATAAAAACAGTATATGAGGGCTGGGATTGCCCAAAGAAATGGGTGAACATTTGGAGACCTTTGGGAGCTTATCGGACTTACTGAGCATCCATAGACACATGTGTGCTGCATTTTATCCAGTACAGGAAGGCCTGAAAGAACAGAAGAAATTGGTGTCAGACAACTGTTGGATCATAACCATTGGGGAGAGGTCCATTGAATTAATGTGCCCTCCTAAATAAGTTTTGTCACTGGTTATGAGAAACTGTTTTTCTTGTTTATGCAAAATTGGCAATACAAAGATTTTTTTTTAACTATCCTTCCCTCAATCCTAAAAGCTCCTCTACAGTTTAACACTACCCATCATTAATCGCTGGGCATCAGCTGAACTTATGGTATACAAACATCTGCCCGCTAGCGAAGATGCACCAGATCCACTGGGATGTTGGGACATCTATTTAGACAAGCTTGAGGTGAAGGTAGATGATCGATCCCCTGAATGCCCACCCTCTACCTTTGGAAGACAATACATAACCAGGAGTGTACTTCTCACCCACTGCTCCTGGACATCTGCCTTAGCGGGACAATCAGATATCACCCAGGAACTGTCCTCAGATGATAACAAGCGGTACACTCTCATAGTGTAGCCTTCAATCAGAAGCAAAATAGCGATTGGAGATAGAAGAGTAGTGAACTGAGTCACAACCATACACACAAACACTACTACGCAATGGGAAGTTGGGGACAGGTATGTTTTTTTTAGCTTTTTTCTTTTCCTTGTATTACCTTTTCTCTTTATTGTTGATTGAAACTGTTAAATTTAAGAGGTGAAAACACTGTACCCTTTGCTGTAAGGTTGGTAGACAAGATAACCATGGGGACCAAAACTTTTTGTCACTGGCCCACTATTGACAAATACTAGATCCCTATTAGGCCGAGCACCTGGTCTTACCCCGTAGTCGGGAGGTGCCGGGAGGTGGAGAGACCCCAATGTACTTGCATCCGGTGGCTATGGGACCACAATCATTTGCATGATATCTGACTTGCCTCTCCTGATACAAAGTGAAATTAATGTATGACAAATGTGTTAACTCTGTAAATCACACTGTCATGTAAAATGCATTAAAGCTATTGAAAAAAAAAAGTGCAGGTGGGTTAAGTGAAGTCTTCCACGTCTTCTCTGAACTATGTTAGAGGTTTGGCGCCAGTGTCTGTTGAAGGTTTTTAGATCCTGCTATTGTAAGAGTAGAGATGCGACATTTTACACACTCTAACCAGCTACAACAGACCTAAGTGAAATTGTGAATTATTTCCATGCATAATGAACATCCGTCTTTCAAGAAGTCTGAGTTTTGTGGATATTACATTGGTTAGACATCCACTAGAAAGTTATACATGAGGTATAATTTATTTATTTATTTTTAGAGTTTTCTATAGCGCGAAGTTTGAAGTCATGACAGAAATCTGGCAGAACCAAAGGTTACAGAGATGTTTTAGTTCGGCCCAGATTATACACGCACAAAACCATAGAAATTCAGCACTTAGAGTTACCTGAACTAACTATAACCTATGCCCCCGCAAGGGGGCGCTAGAGGGCGCCGGACAAGATGGCCGCACTTACGTGAGGCTCTGTCGAGACCAACTAAAATTCGTCCATTAATCCTGTAAAATCTCATACCTGCGCCCTGTACTTAGGCTGAGGGAGCCCCGCTGTCATCGGGGGCTCGCTGGAACCTGTTTTTCCCGACATCTGGGGCTGCACTGAGCGCTCCTGGGGCAGAGCCGCTCAGAGCCGGGATCCCGCTGGCGGAGACTTCGCGCCTCGTGGAGGAGACAGCCCGCTGCTGCCCGGGCTGATAACTCAGCTGATCCCTGCGGGTGCTGCCCTGAAGGCGTTGAGACTGGGACCTATGGTGCCGAAGCGACGGCGGAGTCTGACTGCGGCATATCCCTGAAGCGGCGCCGAAGCGGAGAACGGCCTGGACCCGGCCCTGCTGGTGTTGGTGAGTGGGGCGGGCGCTACGCAAGCCCGGGGCTGCGGAGGTGGCGCCGGGCCTGGCTAGGCCACGCCGCGCGAGCTGAGGCTGGCGGGGGCTGGGCGAGGGGGTCTGCAGTGAAGCGGTGTAGCGAGGCTGTGCCTTGGGAGGAGCGGACAATCACCCTGGGCTGGGTTGAAGCATAGCCCCGGTCGCTGTCACACTGCTGTGGTGATTACTTTTATTGAATACCTGGTGGCCTGCAGCGCGCCCGCCATTTTCTGGTGCTGATCCCTGGGCACAGAAATAATCGACCCCCGATTGGTGATATATGCCCGGCGGCCACGGACTCGGATAAGGGAGCTGGCAAGAGGGGAGCTCAGTACTTCTGGCACTGGCGACATGAATATATAACTACTTTGTGAAAACCGGCTCGCTGTGCTAGGGGGGAGCTGTGAGAACACTTGAGGTCGCCCAGGGGCGTTTTTTCCCGCTGAGTACAGAAGAACTGCCGGGACTGTGGTAAGAAGCACTGCGGAGGGCTGGAACTGGTGTGGGACAGCTAGTTTATGTTCTAGTACCACTCTGAGAACGTCGCCTGGTGTAACTGTCCTACAGGTCTGCACCTTTGCCTGGGCTGTGCTGATCATCGCCATGGGCAGGCCGGAGAGGAACCAACCTAAAATCACATTTGAGGCAAAAAAAACTGCGCTCATGTCCTCCCAGGCACCAGCTGACTCTGACCAGGGTGGGGCTATGGGGGGTGCCCCGAATTTGGAATCTACGTTGGTGGCCATGCAAAAGACCCTACAATCCATTGAAGGCACCATGGAATCAGTCAATCACCGCCTCGACCAAATGGCGACGCAATTCGACCGCCAAAACGAGCGAATGGGGGAGGTGGAACAGAGAGTGTCTGCCACGGAGGATGGATTAGCCACAGTCTCGTCTAAAGTATTTAGTATGGAGAGGGTGTTGGCGGTCATACAGGCGAAGAACGAGGAGTTGGAAGGGAGGTCCAGAAGGAACAATGTAAGGGTCACGGGCCTGCCGGAATCCACTAATGTTGGACGCATGGAGGACTACATGGAACGAATGCTAATTGATATATTTGGGGCTGACCAACTGTCCCGTGTCTTTATAGTGGAACGTGCCCACCGCTCCTTGGCCAAACGACCTCCGCCTGGGGCACCGCCGCGACCAATCGTGGCCAGAATCCTGAACTATAGAGACCGGGATACTATTCTTCGTCTTGCAAGGGAAAAGGGCTCCATTGCATACCAGGGTAGCAAACTTGAGTTCTATCCTGACTTCACCATGGCGGTGCAGACAGCTCGTAAAGAATTTGCCACGGTGAAACAGATGCTGAGAGCTGAGGACGTAGCATACGCCATGTTATATCCCGCACGCCTCCGGATCGGACCTCCTTCGGACAATAAGATTTTCTCTTCCCCCAAGGCGGCCATGGACTACGCCAAAAAACTGAAAAAACGGGCTAAAGAGCCGAACGGACGTCGGGATGTTGAAGAAGAGAGGCAGGATGAGGTCGCCTGAACTGATAGGAGCTGCTGGCTGCGGCAGGGGCGCTGCCACGGAGCACCGCGCTATGCCACTTACACTGTTCTACATTTGGCTGACATTACCAGATCATGAGGCCCGCCGGTGCCTGTATTGCCTTGAACTAATACCATGTATTCTGTGGAGGGGGGACACGCTGGCAGGTGGGGTCACTGTGACTGATGCGGGATTGCTATTGGCTGCTCTATCTCTCCCGTGAGCACAGTGGAGGGCATGGCAGGGGATTGTTAGATTTGGAAGAAATCGCGCTAGTACTGCACTACTCGTTAGTAGCGCTTTCAGCTACGCAAGTATTACTCTATTGGTCAAGATCATGTCAAGGGGCGCTCCTGGCAACGTACTGATGTTTGTTGTTCGTTACTTGATGTCATGATCACAAGATCAGGGCTGCAGGGTTGAGGATGTCATTATTGAGCATGGTCTACACTCTCGTCAATTCTTGGCGGGAGTAGTGTGCCGCTACGCCCCCCAATATGGGAGATCCCCACACACTGTTGTTTGAATTGTTGGGGTTTGTGAAGGGGGTGGATATGGGATGGCTTTGGCAAATTGGGAACGCTGAAGTGTGTGGTGGGATGGGGGATGTGACTTTGGGGGTTGTTGGGAGTTTGTTCTTTTTCCTGGTCCAGGGTGTGGGATCTGAGCTGCTGATGAACTATGTTCGGAACTTCAGGTTGAGGTTCGGCCTTTGTTACAGAGGACTTCATGTCACTTCCGGGTTGGGGGCTGCGGTGGGTTGGTCTCTGAGGTGGGAGCAGGGGCAGGTCTATTGGCTCATGGGAGGCTTGAAGGATTGGCGTTATGGATAGGGGGGGTAAAATCACATGTGTTACCTGGAATGTGCGGGGTCTCAATAGGCCACAAAAGACTAGACAAATGCTTGCTTTCTTGAATAGCAAAAACAACAAGTGATGGACCGAATGTGGATCAATGTCACACATTCCACCAGTCAAAAGATCTGGGCCCAAATCCATCGTTTTTTTGCACTCCACACCACCCTGGGTTAGACAATGGCGATATGCAAATCAGCTCTGACCCTGTTGCCCCATGGGAACAGTCCAGTCCGAACTACAAAAGCCATGTCCTTCCCAGAACGGAATCAAGCATCCGAGGACCGGACCGGTTTCGAGGTAACACCTCTCATCAGCCCGGCTAGCTTGACTCCAAGTGGTGTGGAGTGCCTGGGACCCACGTCTGGGCATCCCCAGTGCACTTAGGGCGGCAATTGCAAAAACAACAAGTGATGGACCGAATGTGGATCAATGTCACACATTCCCCCAGTCAAAAGATCTGGGCCCAAATCCATCGTTTTTTTGCACTCCACACCACCCTGGGTTAGACAATGGCGATATGCAAATCAGCTCTGACCCTGTTGCCCCATGGGAACAGTCCAGTCCGAACTACAAAAGCCATGTCCTTCCCAGAACGGAATCAAGCATCCGAGGACCGGACCGGTTTCGAGGTAACACCTCTCATCAGCCCGGCTAGCTTGACTCCAAGTGGTGTGGAGTGCCTGGGACCCACGTCTGGGCATCCCCAGCGCACTTAGGGCGGCAATTGCAAAAACAACAAGTGATGGACCGAATGTGGATCAATGTCACACATTCCCCCAGTCAAAAGATCTGGGCCCAAATCCATCGTTTTTTTGCACTCCACACCACCCTGGGTTAGACAAAGGCGATATGCAAATCAGCTCTGACCCTGTTGCCCCATGGGAACAGTCCAGTCCGAACTACAAAAGCCATGTCCTTCCCAGAACGGAATCAAGCATCCGAGGACCGGACCGGTTTCGAGGTAACACCTCTCATCAGCCCGGCTAGCTTGACTCCAAGTGGTGTGGAGTGCCTGGGACCCACGTCTGGGCATCCCCAGCGCACTTAGGGCGGCAATTGCAAAAACAACAAGTGATGGACCGAATGTGGATCAATGTCACACATTCCCCCAGTCAAAAGATCTGGGCCCAAATCCATCGTTTTTTTGCACTCCACACCACCCTGGGTTAGACAATGGCGATATGCAAATCAGCTCTGACCCTGTTGCCCCATGGGAACAGTCCAGTCCGAACTACAAAAGCCATGTCCTTCCCAGAACGGAATCAAGCATCCGAGGACCGGACCGGTTTCGAGGTAACACCTCTCATCAGCCCGGCTAGCTTGACTCCAAGTGGTGTGGAGTGCCTGGGACCCACGTCTGGGCATCCCCAGCGCACTTAGAGCGGCAATTGCAAAAACAACAAGTGATGGACCGAATGTGGATCAATGTCACACATTCCCCCAGTCAAAAGATCTGGGCCCAAATCCATTGTTTTTTTGCACTCCACACCACCCTGGGTTAGACAATGGCGATATGCAAATCAGCTCTGACCCTGTTGCCCCATGGGAACAGTCCAGTCCGAACTACAAAAGCCATGTCCTTCCCAGAACGGAATCAAGCATCCGAGGACCGGACCGGTTTCGAGGTAACACCTCTCATCAGCCCGGCTAGCTTGACTCCAAGTGGTGTGGAGTGCCTGGGACCCACGTCTGGGCATCCCCAGCGCACTTAGGGCGGCAATTGCAAAAACAACAAGTGATGGACCGAATGTGGATCAATGTCACACATTCCCCCAGTCAAAAGATCTGGGCCCAAATCCATTGTTTTTTTGCACTCCACACCACCCTGGGTTAGACAATGGCGATATGCAAATCAGCTCTGACCCTGTTGCCCCATGGGAACAGTCCAGTCCGAACTACAAAAGCCATGTCCTTCCCAGAACGGAATCAAGCATCTGAGGACCGGACCGGTTTCGAGGTAACACCTCTCATCAGCCCGGCTAGCTTGACTCCAAGTGGTGTGGAGTGCCTGGGACCCACGTCTGGGCATCCCCAGCGCACTTAGGGCGGCAATTGCAAAAACAACAAGTGATGGACCGAATGCGGATCAATGTCACACATTCCCCCAGTCAAAAGATCTGGGCCCAAATCCATCGTTTTTTTGCACTCCACACCACCCTGGGTTAGACAATGGCGATATGCAAATCAGCTCTGACCCTGTTGCCCCATGGGAACAGTCCAGTCCGAACTACAAAAGTCATGTCCTTCCCAGAACGGAATCAAGCATCCGAGGACCGGACCGGTTTCGAGGTAACACCTCTCATCAGCCCGGCTAGCTTGACTCCAAGTGGTGTGGAGTGCCTGGGACCCACGTCTGGGCATCCCCAGCGCACTTAGGGCGGCAATTGCAAAAACAACAAGTGATGGACCGAATGTGGATCAATGTCACACATTCCCCCAGTCAAAAGATCTGGGCCCAGATCCATTGTTTTTTTGCACTCCACACCACCCTGGGTTAGACAATGGCGATATGCAAATCAGCTCTGACCCTGTTGCCCCATGGGAACAGTCCAGTCCGAACTACAAAAGCCATGTCCTTCCCAGAACGGAATCAAGCATCCGAGGACCGGACCGGTTTCGAGGTAACACCTCTCATCAGCCCGGCTAGCTTGACTCCAAGTGGTGTGGAGTGCCTGGGACCCACGTCTGGGCATCCCCAGCGCACTTAGGGCGGCAATTGCAAAAACAACAAGTGATGGACCGAATGTGGATCAATGTCACACATTCCCCCAGTCAAAAGATCTGGGCCCAAATCCATCGTTTTTTTGCACTCCACACCACCCTGGGTTAGACAATGGCGATATGCAAATCAGCTCTGACCCTGTTGCCCCATTGGAACAGTCCAGTCCGAACTACAAAACCATGTCCTTCCCAGAACGGAATCAAGCATCCGAGGACCGGACCGGTTTCGAGGTAACACCTCTCATCAGCCCGGCTAGCTTGACTCCAAGTGGTGTGGAGTGGCTGGGACCCACGTCTGGGCATCCCCAGCGCACTTAGGGCGGCAATTGCAAAAACAACAAGTGATGGACCGAATGTGGATCAATGTCACACATTTCCCCCAGTCAAAAGATCTGGGCCCAAATCCATCGTTTTTTTGCACTCCACACCACCCTGGGTTAGACAATGGCGATATGCAAATCAGCTCTGACCCTGTTGCCCCATGGGAACAGTCCAGTCCGAACTACAAAAGCCATGTCCTTCCCAGAACGGAATCAAGCATCCGAGGACCGGACCGGTTTCGAGGTAACACCTCTCATCAGCCAGGCTAGCTTGACTCCAAGTGGTGTGGAGTGCCTGGGACCCACGTCTGGGCATCCCCAGCGCACTTAGGGCGGCAATTGCAAAAACAACAAGTGATGGACCGAATGTGGATCAATGTCACACATTCCCCCAGTCAAAAGATCTGGGCCCAAATCCATCGTTTTTTTGCACTCCACACCACCCTGGGTTAGACAATGGCGATATGCAAATCAGCTCTGACCCTGTTGCCCCATTGGAACAGTCCAGTCCGAACTACAAAACCATGTCCTTCCCAGAACGGAATCAAGCATCCGAGGACCGGACCGGTTTCGAGGTAACACCTCTCATCAGCCCGGCTAGCTTGACTCCAAGTGGTGTGGAGTGCCTGGGACCCACGTCTGGGCATCCCCAGCGCACTTAGGGCGGCAATTGCAAAAACAACAAGTGATGGACCGAATGTGGATCAATGTCACACATTCCCCCAGTCAAAAGATCTGGGCCCAGATCCATTGTTTTTTTGCACTCCACACCACCCTGGGTTAGACAATGGCGATATGCAAATCAGCTCTGATCCTGTTGCCCCATGGGAACAGTCCAGTCCGAACTACAAAAGCCATGTCCTTCCCAGAACGGAATCAAGCATCCGAGGACCGGACCGGTTTCGAGGTAACACCTCTCATCAGCCCGGCTAGCTTGACTCCAAGTGGTGTGGAGTGCCTGGGACCCACGTCTGGGCATCCCCAGCGCACTTAGGGCGGCAATTGCAAAAACAACAAGTGATGGACCGAATGTGGATCAATGTCACACATTCCCCCAGTCAAAAGATCTGGGCCCAAATCCATCGTTTTTTTGCACTCCACACCACCCTGGGTTAGACAATGGCGATATGCAAATCAGCTCTGACCCTGTTGCCCCATTGGAACAGTCCAGTCCGAACTACAAAACCATGTCCTTCCCAGAACGGAATCAAGCATCCGAGGACCGGACCGGTTTCGAGGTAACACCTCTCATCAGCCCGGCTAGCTTGACTCCAAGTGGTGTGGAGTGGCTGGGACCCACGTCTGGGCATCCCCAGCGCACTTAGGGCGGCAATTGCAAAAACAACAAGTGATGGACCGAATGTGGATCAATGTCACACATTTCCCCCAGTCAAAAGATCTGGGCCCAAATCCATCGTTTTTTTGCACTCCACACCACCCTGGGTTAGACAATGGCGATATGCAAATCAGCTCTGACCCTGTTGCCCCATGGGAACAGTCCAGTCCGAACTACAAAAGCCATGTCCTTCCCAGAACGGAATCAAGCATCCGAGGACCGGACCGGTTTCGAGGTAACACCTCTCATCAGCCAGGCTAGCTTGACTCCAAGTGGTGTGGAGTGCCTGGGACCCACGTCTGGGCATCCCCAGCGCACTTAGGGCGGCAATTGCAAAAACAACAAGTGATGGACCGAATGTGGATCAATGTCACACATTCCCCCAGTCAAAAGATCTGGGCCCAAATCCATCGTTTTTTTGCACTCCACACCACCCTGGGTTAGACAATGGCGATATGCAAATCAGCTCTGACCCTGTTGCCCCATGGGAACAGTCCAGTCCGAACTAC
The DNA here is from genome assembly GCF_964263255.1 of Lissotriton vulgaris. NCBI lineage: Eukaryota > Metazoa > Chordata > Amphibia > Caudata > Salamandridae > Lissotriton > Lissotriton vulgaris. Next base: position 1,141,654,364 of record NC_141695.1, on the reverse strand, counting down.
AAAAGCCATGTCCTTCCCAGAACGGAATCAAGCATCCGAGGACCGGACCGGTTTCGAGGTAACACCTCTCATCAGCCCGGCTAGCTTGACTCCAAGTGGTGTGGAGTGCCTGGGACCCACGTCTGGGCATCCCCAGCGCACTTAGGGCGGCAATTGCAAAAACAACAAGTGATGGACCGAATGTGGATCAATGTCACACATTCCCCCAGTCAAAAGATCTGGGCCCAAATCCATCGTTTTTTTGCACTCCACACCACCCTGGGTTAGACAATGGCGATATGCAAATCAGCTCTGACCCTGTTGCCCCATGGGAACAGTCCAGTCCGAACTACAAAAGCCATGTCCTTCCCAGAACGGAATCAAGCATCCGAGGACCGGACCGGTTTCGAGGTAACACCTCTCATCAGCCCGGCTAGCTTGACTCCAAGTGGTGTGGAGTGCCTGGGACCCACGTCTGGGCATCCCCAGCGCACTTAGGGCGGCAATTGCAAAAACAACAAGTGATGGACCGAATGTGGATCAATGTCACACATTCCCCCAGTCAAAAGATCTGGCACTCACCACTGGAGTCAAGCTAGCCGGGCTGATGAGAGGTGTTACCTCGAAACCGGTCCGGTCCTCGGATGCTTGATTCCGTTCTGGGAAGGACATGGCTTTTGTAGTTCGGACTTGACTGTTCCCATGGGGCACAGGGTCAGAGCTGATTTGCATATCGCCATTGTCTAACCCAGGGTGGTGTGGAGTGCAAAAAAACGATGGATTAGGACCCAGATCTTTTGACTGGGTTGAATGTGTGACATTGATCCTCATTCGGTCCATCACCTGTTGTTTTTGCAAACTCGCTATAAGTGTACTGGGGATGCCCAGACGTGGGTCCCAGGCACTCCACACCACTGGAGTCAAGCTAGCCGGGCTGATGAGAGGTGTTACCTCGAAACCGGTCCGGTCCTCGGATGCTTGATTCCGTTCTGGGAAGGACATGGCTTTTGTAGTTCGGACTGGACTGTTCCCATGGGGCACAGGGTCAGAGCTGATTTGCATATCGCCATTGTCTAACCCAGGGTGGTGTGGAGTGCAAAAAAACGATGGATTAGGACCCAGATCTTTTGACTGGGTTGAATGTGTGACATTGATCCTCATTCGGTCCATCACCTGTTGTTTTTGCAAACTCGCTATAAGGGTACTGGGGATGCCCAGACGTGGGTCCCAGGCACTCCACACCACTGGAGTCAAGCTAGCCGGGCTGATGAGAGGTGTTACCTCGAAACCGGTCCGGTCCTCGGATGCTTGATTCCGTTCTGGGAAGGACATGGCTTTTGTAGTTCGGACTGGACTGTTCCCATGGGGCACAGGGTCAGAGCTGGTTTGCATATCGCCATTGTCTAACCCAGGTGGTGTGGAGTGCAAAAAAACGATGGATTAGGACCCAGATCTTTTGACTGGGTTGAATGTGTGACATTGATCCTTATTCGGTCCATCACCTGTTGTTTTTGCAAACTCGCTATAAGTGTACTGGGGATGCCCAGACGTGGGTCCCAGGCACTCCACACCACTGGAGTCATGCTAGCCGGGCTGATGAGAGGTGTTACCTCGAAGCCGGTCCGGTCCTCGGATGCTTGATTCCGTTCTGGGAAGGACATGGCTTTTGTAGTTCGCACTGGACTGTTCCCATGGGGCACAGGGTCAGAGCTGATTTGCATATCGCCATTGTCTAACCCAGGGTGGTGTGGAGTGCAAAAAAACGATGGATTAGGACCCAGATCTTTTGACTGGGTTGAATGTGTGACATTGATCCTCATTTGGTCCATCACCTGTTGTTTTTGCAAACTCGCTATAAGTGTACTGGGGATGCCCAGACGTGGGTCCCAGGCACTCCACACCACTGGAGTCAAGCTAGCCGGGCTGATGAGAGGTGTTACCTCGAAACCGGTCCGGTCCTCGGATGCTTGATTCCGTTCTGGGAAGGACATGGCTTTTGTAGTTCGGACTGGACTGTTCCCATGGGGCACAGGGTCAGAGCTGATTTGCATATCGCCATTGTCTAACCCAGGGTGGTGTGGAGTGCAAAAAAACGATGGATTAGGACCCAGATCTTTTGACTGGGTTGAATGTGTGACATTGATCCTCATTCGGTCCATCACCTGTTGTTTTTGCAAACTCGCTATAAGTGTACTGGGGATGCCCAGACGTGGGTCCCAGGCACTCCACACCACTGGAGTCAAGCTAGCCGGGCTGATGAGAGGTGTTACCTCGAAACCGGTCCGGTCCTCGGATGCTTGATTCCGTTCTGGGAAGGACATGGCTTTTGTAGTTCGGACTGGACTGTTCCCATGAGGCACAGGGTCAGAGCTGATTTGCATATCGCCATTGTCTAACCCAGGGTGGTGTGGAGTGCAAAAAAACGATGGATTAGGACCCAGATCTTTTGACTGGGTTGAATGTGTGACATTGATCCTCATTCGGTCCATCACCTGTTGTTTTTGCAAACTCGCTATAAGTGTACTGGGGATGCCCAGACGTGGGTCCCAGGCACTCCACACCACTGGAGTCAAGCTAGCCGGGCTGATGAGAGGTGTTACCTCGAAACCGGTCCGGTCCTCGGATGCTTGATTCCGTTCTGGGAAGGACATGGCTTTTGTAGTTCGGACTGGACTGTTCCCATGGGGCACAGGGTCAGAGCTGATTTGCATATCGCCATTGTCTAACCCAGGGTGGTGTGGAGTGCAAAAAAACGATGGATTAGGACCCAGATCTTTTGACTGGGTTGAATGTGTGACATTGATCCTCATTCGGTCCATCACCTGTTGTTTTTGCAAACTCGCTATAAGTGTACTGGGGATGCCCAGACGTGGGTCCCAGGCACTCCACACCACTGGAGTCAAGCTAGCCGGGCTGATGAGAGGTGTTACCTCGAAACCGGTCCGGTCCTCGGATGCTTGATTCCGTTCTGGGAAGGACATGGCTTTTGTAGTTCGGACTGGACTGTTCCCATGGGGCACAGGGTCAGAGCTGATTTGCATATCGCCATTGTCTAACCCAGGGTGGTGTGGAGTGCAAAAAAACGATGGATTAGGACCCAGATCTTTTGACTGGGTTGAATGTGTGACATTGATCCTCATTCGGTCCATCACCTGTTGTTTTTGCAAACTCGCTATAAGTGTACTGGGGATGCCCAGACGTGGGTCCCAGGCACTCCACACCACTGGAGTCAAGCTAGCCGGGCTGATGAGAGGTGTTACCTCGAAACCGGTCCGGTCCTCGGATGCTTGATTCCGTTCTGGGAAGGACATGGCTTTTGTAGTTCGGACTGGACTGTTCCCATGGGGCACAGGGTCAGAGCTGATTTGCATATCGCCATTGTCTAACCCAGGGTGGTGTGGAGGGCAAAAAAACGATGGATTAGGACCCAGATCTTTTGACTGGGTTGAATGTGTGACATTGATCCTCATTCGGTCCATCACCTGTTGTTTTTGCTTTCTTGAATAGGCATGGTGCACAGATGGTGTTTCTCCAAGAAACACACCTTCAGGGCAAGGCGGCTGAAATGGTGGGCAAGCAATGGGCGGGAGTGCGACTGGCCACGAAGTACTCTTCCTACGCACGGGGGGTGATGATTCTGATAAAGCGAAATATCCCCTTCGAAGTGACACATGCAGAGATTGACCAGGATGGTAGATATGTCATTGTGCAGGGTAAATTGTGTGGTACGCTGATCACTCTTCTCAATGTATATGGTCCAAATGTCGATGATCCTGATTTCTATGTTACACTTTGGAACAGAATTTACCTGCTTGCACCATCGGCTATCCTTTGTGGGGGGGGGGACTGGAATGTTACGCTGGATTCGGATTTGGACAAGAAACAAGACAGACCTACTGTGCGCAAGAAAGCGGTGGATGCGGTATGTGAGGGTATGAGAGGGCTACAACTGCTGGATGTATGGAGATTGCGCAATCCGACCAAGCGGGAGGGTACTTGTTACACGTCAGCACATGATACATGGTCGAGATTGGATTACTGGTTAACGACTCGTGATGTTAGTGGTTGGGTGGTGCGTGCTGAACATCTACCTCGTACTATTTCTGATCATGCACCAGTTACCCTGGTACTGCAGCTCCCAACGCATACCCCCGCCCCTTTCACCTGGCGCCTCTCTCCAGGGGTGCTGACCGACCAGGTGTTGTCTGAGCGACTGAGACAGATAATTGAAGAGTTTTTTGTGAAAAATGTGGGGTCCGTTGACAATATGAGTACGGTGTGGGAGGCCTTCAAGGTGACGGTGAGAGGAGCGTGTATTGGTCTACGGTCAGGGGTGCTCACGTCCATCAGAGACTCCATGACCAGGTTGGAAAGAGAGTTGTTGTCTCTAGAACGGCGACTGGAGGGGGGGTGCGGAGGGCACGATATTGGCAGACATTCGATCAAAAATCACTGAATATAACGAATTGGCAGAGCAGGAGGTAAAATTCCTGTCCAAACATGCTACAGCTAGGTATTATGGCGAAGGAGGTAGGCCAGGGATGGGGCTTGCGGATCGAATCAGGGACCCTTGGGCACGCCACTGCACGGTGCAAGAGATTGAAGATCAAGGGGACGTGGTGACTAACACAGAGGGTATTTTAGCCTGCTCTCGAAACATTATGCACAACTCTATGAGCACAGGGACACGGCAGACGAGGAGGAAGTGAATCAGTACTTAGAGGGTGTCGCCTTAGTATGGCTCTCCAGGGGACAGCAGGAATTCCTAATGCATCATATCACGGAAGCGGAATTTAGGGAAGCAATAGCTGCGCTCCCGAATGGAAAGGCGGCTGGTACGGATGGTCTGCCCTCCGAATTCTATAAAACATATGCAGATTTGCTGATTCCGCAACTGGCGCAGGTCTTGGAGGAAGCGTTTGAGTGCGGACGACTTCCGGCGACTATGAGAGAGGCGCTGTTGGTGGCACTGCCTAAACCAGGGAAGCCACCGAATAAGTGCGACTCGTATCGTCCCCTTTCACTCATGAACACCGATGTTAAAATCATTGCCAAAGTTTTAGCCACGAGACTGCGCTTACTTCTGCCAGTCATGGTGCTGCCGGATCAATCGGGATTCATTCCCCTCAGATCCACTACACACAATTTGAGGGCACTGTTTGCTGTACTACACCTGCTTAAACCAGAACTGGCTGCAGCCGCAGTCATGCTCGACGCGGCCAAGGCCTTCGATTCGGTGGCGTGGAAGTATATGTTGGCTGTCCTACACCGTATGGGGGTGCCATTCTTTTTCACATCACTTATTGCTCTCTTGTATACTGCGCCCACGGCTAGAGTTAGAGTTAACGGTCACGTGTCTTCCTCATTTCCAATACAGAGGGGGACGAGGCAGGGCTGCCCTCTATCACCGTTACTTTTTGCCATCATGATGGAACCTTTGGCCTGTATTTTGCGGCAAAGGTATGCGGAAGCGGCGTTGAAGTTCCCTCTCAGATCTTTGGCTGTGTCGATGTATGCAGACGACATGGTCCTGTATGTCAGAGACCCGGTACTCCATCTGGAAAATATACTTCGCGAATTCATTAGGGTTGGTCGACACTCAGGACTGACCATAAATTGGGACAAGTCTATAGTGTTACCGCTCACGGACGCAACTCACCAAATCCCACTGGAATTCCCTCTGGAATGGGCAACAGAGTCAGTTCGATATCTAGGCATCTGGGCACATAGGGATTGCCAGGAAGTCATACGGGCTAACTATGGTGTTGCCATCTCTAATTTGGAAGATCAGGTGGCGCGATGGACTCGTCTCCCTTTGACACTGGCTGATAGAATTTCCTTAATTAAAATGGTAGTGTTGCCGAAATTTCTTTACCTTTTTGTGAACATTCCTGTCCCGTTGAAGTCGCATTTCTTTGCAAGGATGAGGTCACTCTTGATATCTCTCACCTGGGCCGGCAAGAAACCACGTGTGACATGGGAGGTACTGATCAAGCCGTATGCACTTGGGGGGTTTGCCCTGCCGGACATGAAACTTTATTATCTCTGCGCACAAGCGCATTTCACGAGTTACTGGATGAATGCTCCACCATATACTCCGCATGTGGCACTTGAGGCGAGTGCGGTTTTGCCGTATCCGCTGAGAGCCATGATTGTTAATAAACATTCGGTATTCGAGAAGGGGGAGATTGATACTGTGCGAATCACGGTGTCCGCCTGGGAAGGCCTTGGTAGACGGGCTGCCAGGTTGCCATTATATGCACCGGCTATGCCACTACTCTACCACTCAGATGTTTCAGTATCCAGTGAGATTGGAGGATTACAGGTTCTGAAGGAAGCTGGAATACAATCAATGGGGGACCTCTTTCCAGGGGCATCATTTCTCTCCTTGCAGGCCATGACAACTCGCTCATCTAACACAGGTATGGCTACCTTTATCTATGCTCGGCTGCGGGCAGCGATAAGGGATTTGTATCCAACGTACCCAGCAGAGCCGTTAACACTCGGGGCATTACAACTTCTTTACACAGCTAAAGACAGGACTAAATTGCTCTCTAAACTATATAAAGCTGCGCAGGAAGATGAGGCGGTCTTGGCTAGAGCACGATGGGATAGGAGCCTACCAGAACCTCTGAGTGATGACGAATGGAATGAATGTTGTAACATGACTGGGGGGTATGTGATAAATGGCAACTTCCGCCTTCTGCATTATAAATTTCTACATCAGTGGTATTACACGCCGGTTCAACTGGTTCGATATGGCCTTCGGGCTGCTGCTCAATGTGTCCGGTGTGGTGCTGACGATGCCGACTTTGTACACCTGGCCTGGGGATGTCCGCGTGTGTATGAATTCTGGAGGGCGGTGACTGAGAGGCTAACTGTCATGACATCAAATGAAGTTAAGTTGGATGTGCGCCTCTGTCTTTTGGGTATTGCTTCTGGTGTATCAGCGCAATCACGTCGGCTTGTGGTACTAGCGCTGCAATTGGCTAAGAGGAGGGTTGCTATAGGATGGGGAGGGAGGAGGGCACCTGATGTGCAGCTGTGGCTGAATGACATGGCTTATTGCAGGGACCAGCTGCACTGTTACTATGAAGGACTGCCCGAAAAGTCTCGCCCGCAAGACGTGTGGGCTCCATTTACGCTCTATATGTTGTCTATGGCGGATTCTGATAGTGAGAGTGGTGCGTCCGCTGAATTGTCAGGGGGAGACCAGGAGTCTGCTTGAGTGCCACTCGAATGCGTGAGAGACGAATGTACTATATAATGTGCATGAACTATGATGCTCTTTGGGATCTTCACATTGATCTGGGAAGTCGATGTGCCCTGAACACCTTCTGGAGTCTCGCTGGGGTTTGTGTATAACAAAAGAGACTGTGTAACGGTACCTACCAATTACTGTATTTTCTGCCAACCGTTGTACCGCCTAACTCTTGGACACTATACATATCAGACTTGGAATACTCACTAAGACCAGGATCGGGAGGGTTGGAGGGGAGTTGGGGTCGGTTGTCGTTTGACTTTGTTTCTGTAAAACTTGAAAATTAGACCGAGATCACATAAGGGCAGTACGGCCGGAATCACCGGTGTGCTTTGAACATTGCAATTAGATCATCTGTGGTGCCTTCATGAGCTAAGCATTCTCTGTACTAGCGCTTGAGCCGACGAGATTAGTTATTAAGCTCGTATTTATTATATGGTACACTGATTGCGGCCGGCCCTGCAAGTGGGTTGTAGGCACACCGCTGTGTATATGAATAATGTGCAATAAAGGTCTACCAAAAAAAAAAAAAAAAAAAAAAAAAACCTATGCCCTGCAATGCCTCACGATCTGTGAGTGGGTGTGTCAATGCCTGCTTAGGTCTGTGAGTGGGAGTGCGTGTGTGCCTTTGTGGGACTGTGAGTGGGTCTGAGAGTGCCTGCATGGCTCTGTGGGTGTGTGAATGCCTGCATAGGTCTGTGAGTGAGTGTGTGACTGCCTATGCAGGTCTGTAAATGGGTGTGAGAGTATCTGTGTAGGTGTCTGAGTGGTACTGAAAGTATTTTTTTTTGCAAAGTGTGTCAAGATTCGCAGTTCTGTCATGAATTTCTACATGGGGCCGCATTGAGCCCCACAAAGGGTTCCGCGGATTTCCAAAGTGCAGAAAAAAACAATGTAACTCAATTTCATACACAACATAGGTCCGTCCGGCACTCCTCTAACACACCCATGGAGTCAGGGTACCTCTACCCTGATCCTTTTAATCGTTTTGTATGTAAATTGTAAGACCCCTGGACCGTTCCCTCATACTTAAAACAGTAGCCTCAACCTCCCGGTCGGGTTGTGGTCAACCAATCACAGCATCGCTGGTGGTGAGTGACTTCGCAGATCCTCCGCGGAGGGTCCGAGATCCCTAGATATTCAATTTTGTTTTTCCATTAATAAGTCTGCAACTACTGAGTGGATTTAACGCCAAATTTCTACAAGCATTGGCATAGCCAATAGGTCTTGCCTTTGGGACCTTGTAAGTGGGTGCCTCTGAGGAAACGAGAGCTTAAAAACCAAATGTGGTAAATAAAAATAAACAAATCAGCCATGCACTTTAAACATAATAATTTTCTTGCAAAGCAACAACAAAAGATACAAGCTATTACTGCACACCTCTTGCCTTACGTTTTGGCTGGTAAAATAAGGATGGTTGTCTATTTGGGCATAAGCGAAAGCTGAAATATCGAACGAAAGTACCTGCTGCGCAAGTTACTTTGTTGCATTGAGATATTTGAGAAGAATCATCAGTAGCACAAACGGGCGTTGTGGACCGCCGCATTATTGTGGTCAGGATGGATTCATCTTTGCACTTAGACAACGTGCTTAATTTGTGCCGGTTGTTGCAGGTGGTGGGCTCCGGCAGTTATTTCTGGGGACCAGGACTTAGTTTTCATAATCAGAGTTTGAACTACAGCAAGAGAGAGAAAGGTGGGAACAAAGGAGGAAAAGAAAGGATGTAAAACAGTGAAAAGGTGAGGAAATCAGGGATGAAAGAGAGCCTGCAAGAAGGAGCAAGTGCAGGGAAGTGAAAGAAGGAGGAAGAGGGAGGGAGGGATTCACTCAAGGCGGCCAATATATTCGCTGTGATGGGGGCCTGTCCCTTCCTTCACCTCGTGCCGAGGCTACCAGCCACGTGGATCCAGGAAGCGCGTGCTGTGAAGATCACAGCGTGCAGCAGCCACAAGCCATAAGCCATCCACGCGCACAACTGTAAAGAAACACAGGCGGTCTCTGTTTACACAACAATGCTTATACGCCACAGTGAAACTGGGAACAGTTATTAGGGGGCCCTGTTTGTTGGTCTCCTTTTCAATATTATATATAACAGGCCAGAGTTGCAGCTTATTTATCTTATGCAGTTAACAACCATTGACAATTAAGCCATGCCCTTTATTACATTGGCCACGCCCCTTTGAGAGACTCCCCCAGTTTTTTCATCCCACTTAAAGCCCTGATTTATGATGATTACACTTGGACATTTATCAATACAACATAGGGCTGTGTAATGGTTGACATACACTTCGTCTGCTTTTCCTGCATAAGGATTAAGAATGGTAAATTAAAATCCAGTTTTTAAATTATATAAAATGAACGCACTGGTCCAATGCCCATAGAAAACGTCATGGCCCGACGTAGCTGTGGCATGCTTTGGGGTTGTGCAAACCACCACACGAGATGAACAACAGATGACTGGTGGCTTGTTTGTTGATTGAACAGATTTAGAAAATACTAAAAAACAAAGCATACATGCCCATCAGATTGACTACACTTGAGACTCACAGGCACTGATACAGGTAGGGTAAGACTCCGCAGGGCACACTGGAACATCAGCAGCAGGCAAAGACACTGGCTCCAAGGTCCAATTAATCCACATCAGAGACCTGATGACCACAGGTTTGATCTGTATGGGTCTCTATGGGTCCCATCAGCCCTTCATCCTCTCAAAGTCGATCAAATGAGTATCATTGAGCTAGATCTCCCCCAAAAAAATCTGTTACTCAGCGCCAAGAAATATATGGGTGAGTGCACACTTCACAAATGCAAGTTATGCATGAAATAACACGTATTCCTACATATTACAGCAAAGCTGCATGTCGTGTTTAATACAAACGTCAAAGTGGAACGATGTTTGCACTGTTTCGGCTTTTAACAAAACAAAATCTCAAGTCCAGAAATATAAGCAAATATTTCATTTGGCAAAAAGCACTTGGGCATATTCCAAACGCTAAAAAAACACAAAAGCAATAGGCCTTATTACAACACACTGCATCGAGGAGAACGAGCAATCAATTGTTCTCTCTTTTAAAAGAATACTAAAAAGCGACGGTTGGGGTCACAGCTTTGACGCGGAACGTATTCATTGGACCTATATTGAAAAGACTACGGGTCGAGTAAAAATAAAAGTAACTGCGGCACCAATGCATGTCCGCAGGCAAAACTCAACTCAAACGGGCTCGGTTGAAGTTTAAGAAAATACATAAAAACAGGCACCATCGTAAGCATCGTGGCACACAAGCAAATTTTTTAAATTACCCACGAGAAATGCAGTTTTCTACTGACAGGGTAAAGTAACACCGTTTGTGCCTCAATAGGAAGTTAATGTTTACTCCATGCAATTTCTTCATGGAACAGAAAACAAGCGTGGCCGTGAAAGTGACAGCAACCGCACTGTGTTAATTAGTAACATGATCCGGGAATGCAGCTGGCTCCCTGCGAGCCGCTGCTTGCTCCTGAGACCCAAACGCCATGGGAGTGAACGTTTAGAGAAAAGGTGGGACATCCACCCGTCTTTGGACATTTGCGTGCTTTCATTATTGAAAGCCACACGCAAAGGCCAATGGAATGCGTGGGACTTACCAAACTCACACAGAGAAGTTTAGGAGAAGTGTGGAGTGCTCACAAGAAGCCTCCCATAGAGCAGCGCATGCGCACTGCGCTAGGCTCGACCTAAAAATGGCTCTTACTGGAACAAGACTATCTCTGTGCCAAATTTGGTGTAATTCCGTCCAGCAGTGCAGGCTGTAGTCGTGTTCAAAATCCATATGGGAAATGGACATTTTTAGACCCCCCCTTTTTCCTTAGCCTCTGATTGATAGATCACTCTGAAAATTTCCATGCAGAACTAGGCAAATCGGGTCACTTTTTAAAGAAACTTTCGTCAAATGGCACCAAAGGAAGAGGCAAACCAAAAAACGTTTTTCCTATGGAAACTAAGTCCTAACTTTACCTACTGACGACTATGAGTAGGTTTTATATATATATATATATATATATATATATATATATATATATATATATATATATATATATATATATATATATATATATATTCACTGAAAAAACCATAGGTTTCACACCAGTTATAGTTAGGAATTAGCATTTAAAAAACCTATTAAATTCACTGAAAAAACCATAGGTTTCACACCAGTTATAGTTACCTGGAAATTTTACTGACATAAAACCATTGAAATTCCACGTTATAGTTAGTTGGACTCACTATAACTTGCGCGTGTAATGCACTGCTGATGACGTCACATATTACATCACTCATGACTTCACTGATGACACCATCCAGTGAATGTGTGTCTTTCTAAAAATAAATATGTTTTATATATGTATATGTAAAGGTCGATGGAAGAATAAATGTTTAAATAAGTGTCTTAATGGATGTTTTTTTTTTTAAATGATTGGTTAACTGGCTTATTGCGTGTATCTTAGTGAATACATATATTAGCGAGTATTGTTTAAATATTTAAATGTTTGTATCAGTGTTTCACTTTGTGTATAAGTGGCTGCATGGGTTGGTGAGTAGCTACATGTGTGTGTATATGTGTTATTAGATGTTCTTTTTAGTATCAGTATGAGTGTCTGTATGGTTTGGTGGGAGTGTTACTTAGCACATAGATGCATCAATGACTAACTCACTGTTTGTATGTGTTTTGAAGACAGCATATGTGCAGGACTGTATGGGTGGAAGAGTGTGTATATGTGTGTGTTAGTGAGTGAATGACTGTCTCACTAGTGTCTTTATGAGTAACTACATATGTTTTAATCTAGTATATGTGAGTATTGATGTATATAAGTGAGTATATATGAGAGTGAGAGATTGAAAGAGTTCCTGTTTAAAAAAGTATGTGTTTCTATAAGTGATTGTTTAAGAGAGTAAGTATGTGTAAGTTTCCTTTGAAGTAATGTGCTAGTGTGTGTATAGCTGTATATGCAAATAAATGGATGTTCAATAGTTTATTTGCATGTGTGAGTATGTGTGTGAGTAACTTTTGGAAGACTGTCATTGTGTTAACGGATGTAAAGCTGTCTCACTACATATGATAAGTGAGTATATGTATGAATGACTATATAGAACTGTTGGTGAATGAGTGGATTTGTATATAAATTGTGGAATTACTGAATTGGTTGTTGTAACTGGTATAGGTATCTCCACTTTTTTGTAAATGTTAGTTTCTATTTTTTAATATGTGTTTCAAGGGTTACATTGCACTGAAAGGAGGTCTGTCACTCTGTCACAAGGATGGAGTCATCAGTGATGTCATGAGTGATGTCACTGACCATGTCATGAGTGATGTAATATGTGACGTCATCAGCAGTGCATTACACGCGCAAGTTATAGTGAGTCCAACTAACTATAACGTGGAATTTCAATGGTTTTATGTCAGTAAAATTTCCAGGTAACTATAACTGGTGTGAAACCTATGGTTTTTTCAGTGAATTTAATAGGTTTTTTAAATGCTAATTCCTAACTATAACTGGTGTGAAACCTATGGTTTTGTCAGTGAATTTCATAGGTTTTTTAAATGCTAATTCCTAACTATAAGTCTCACTTTATAAGTAAGACTGTTAACGCTCTAGTTGTTCTTTAGAACACTCTGGTACATTCTATCATTGGGCTATAGTTGCGCTACATATGGCTGATATTTGGGCTACATTTGTTTTTTTTGTCTCTGGTGGCCATCTTTGGGCTACATTGGGCTACATTGGGCTACATTGGGCTACATTTGGGCTACATTTGGGCTCTAACATATATATAGCCCAATGTAGCACAATATATATTTATTTGAAAGATAATTTTCGTAAAAAACACTTGAGTATAGCAAAGGCACATCAGGCTACCAGTCCCTACAATGTTTCCCTTTTTTTTATAAATTTAATAATTTTTTTAAAAAATTATTTTTGCCTCGGAGCGCTCCCGGTGCGCGTCCCGGTGAGCGCCCCGGAGAGCGTACGTGTTTGAAGCGCCCCGGTGCGCGAACCGGGAAGCGTCCCGTTAGCGCTAATGTCGTGAACGAAAACATGATCGTGACGTATCGCGTAACCGCGTCCGCGTCATACGCACGGCGTAAACGCACCCGGAAGCATTTGACGCGCTTACGCGATGCGCCCCTAAGCGCGCCCCGGGACGCGCCCCGGGGCGCGTAGCGTAAGCGCGTCGGGTCATGTGACCTGAAAATAACACTTTTGATTGGTTCATAACAGTTTTGTTTTCCAAATGATGAAAGACCCCACCTTTTTTTCTCATTTTCACTTTATTGTTTGAGTGAAGAAGACCTGCATTCTGTGAGAAATGGCTTCAGTAGTAGCAGCTGCAGGTGCATCTGGACCACCACCACCTCCACCACCACGCCAACGACCACCACAAGACCACATTGGTGGTCATGAAGAAGAGGAGGACAAAGAGGAGCAGGGGGAGAGGCAATATCTGCCTGAGGACACTCCCCATACAAACCCAAAGAACATTTTATTTGGGAGTTTTTCAAAATGCCAAGAGGTGCCAAAAAAGTAAATGCAGCAAAGGTGACTTGCCTCATCTGTGACCAAGAACTGTCAAGAGGGAACCCAAATAAAAAATATTCGTTTGGGAACCACACGATGATAAGGCACATGCAGAGGAAGCACCCAAACAATTATTCAAGAGCAGAAGTCAGGCAACCTTCTACTTCCAGCACCTCCAACCAACCCACTCAATCGGGTGAAGAGGCTAGGGAGATGGTCCCTAATGTTCAAACCAAGTTTTCCAAATTTAAATTTGTTTGCATATATTGCAACAAAACTATATCTTATGGTGAGCAGAGCATCACTTTACTTAATCGAGCTGCAGACAACCATCATGGCAGCAAGTAACCTTAATTTTTTCTATTTTTTGCTCCAGTTGAGCTGTTTGCAATTCCCTGTCTTTTGTTTCACCCCAGAAAAACTACAAAAAAAATATAAAATTGTTCTGAAAATCCCATTCTCTTTTCTCCCCGGTGCGCTCCCCGGTGCGCGTACCGGGCGCTCCACCCGCGCACATTTTTGTTGCCCAGCGGGACCCTTTTATAGCCCCCACATCAAACCTAGGTGGTCAGGGGGGTTCTACCCTGCCCCCTTATGGTCAATTCCCCCTTTGTTTTGGCCACCTCTTGTGTCTCGATCCTACCGAGACACAAGATGGCGGCCGCTCCGGACTGCTTCGAATGTTTACAGACACCCAAGAACCAATCAGCCTTCTGCGCGCAAGTCGCGTGTCGCGGCCGGAGCGCTGGCCGGAGCGCGTACCGGGGCGCGCTTATAGATATATATATTTTTTTAACCTAAATTACTCAAAATCCACTGTAGCACATATCTTGAGACATAGCAAAGGCACATCGGGCTACCAGTCCCTACAATTTTGCCAAATGTGGTGTAAATCCATTCAGCCGCTCAGGCTAAAAGTGAGGTCGACCGCCCTATGGAAATTAACATGGGGAAAACGCGTTTTGGGACTCCCCTTTTATCTCGGCCCCCGCTTGATGCATCCCCCCCAAACTTTCAGGGAAGGACCGGAGCTCGACGAGGCCATTTTGAGGAAATTTTCAGGCAGATTCGTCAACCGGCGCCAAAGTTATTCCAAATAGAATTTTGAGATTTAACATTGAAAAAAATCCTAACTATAACTACCTACTGGAGACCGCCAGTAGGTAATATATATATATATATATATATATATATATATATATATATATATATATATATATATATATATATATATATATATCTCACCAATCCTTCAAACAAACCCTTCCAGGGAATGAAGGAGACGGACCACGAGAAACCAGGCAGGAAGGTAATTTATTTATCCCCCGCTTTGCTGCGACGCGTTTCGAGCACAGCAGTGCTCTTGCTCACACAAAGTTTTTGGCAGCAATGTGGTACATTTAAATTTCTTTCTAACTGCCCGCCCACAGTGCACATGATCACGTGATGCGTTCAAGCATAAACATAAAAGACATACTAGTGCAAATCGGCCTCTTGTTTTCACAGTGCAATGAATCATTATGTTTTTGTTTACTCACTGTGCAACAAAATACAAATGTAAACATAGACTCTCATTATCGGCTTAAATGCCTTTTACATTTCTTGCATTAACTCCATCTTACAATGGGAACTATTGTGCAAAAATCCGCAATAAATAGATAAATACACTTTTTATAGCATTCCCTCATATACTTTAAAATATGTATAGGTTTGAGTATCGCTAAAAAATTATTAATAAATATAGTTTATACTTTAAAACCCTAAATATACACATTTGTTGTAAAATTATATAAGCAAATCCGCTAAACTTCATAATTCATCATTATGAGTATATACATATTTTAAAGTGCAAAAAGAAAACGTAATCCTTTGGAGTTTAAGCCTTATTATACACAACGAGGGTTAATATTGCTGCATAAATGCATTGGGCTGCACAGTGTTAAAACGTAATAAGAGGCTGCTTAAAGTGCTTGTGAATTATAAAGTGCTAAAAGTGCAGAACAAATTAAATCCTAAAAAAACGTACCCCATAAATAATGCTTATGTTAAAATTCCTGAGTGGAATCAGAGGCTGAATATTTATTTCATACAATTATTCAATATTTGTAATGTTCTTATTGTCTGGAAAGTCATTTGTTATGCTGTGCTTTGTCATGAACTGACTTGTACTGCAATTGGATTCCTATAAATAATGATGCAGATCTTCTGTGTTATTTAACCCATTGGGATTTTTACTGTCCAACTCAACTATCATTTGAGTTTCCACCTTCCTTAACAGTTTTTCCCTGTCTCCACCTCTATGCAATGGTGCTACTGCGCTGATGACAAAATAGGAAGGACAATTTAGGTCATTGTTGTGAGTTGTTCTAAAGTGTCTCGCCACTGGGTAAACTGCGTCATTATTGACGATTGCCCTGAGATGCTGCAGTATTCTGACGTGCACTTGCAGCTTCGTAATACCCACGTAGCGAAGCCCGCAGGTGCACGTCAGAACGTATACAGCATACTCAGTGCGGCACCCATAATTTCCTTTAATGGCTACACTCCTATTTGAAAATGGGGTGGTGTAATGAGTCGTACTTATACCAAATCTGCATGCTCTGCATGTTGAGCACTTAAAGAATCCGTTTCTCTGCTTGAGCCAGGTCCCGTCTGATTTTATTTCCGGGCTACATCTAACTAGTTGATTTCTCATTGATCTAGCTCGTCTAAAAGTAATTGACGGAAATTCTGGTAATCTGCTAGCAAGTACACCATCAGTTAATACTGTAGGCCAGTTCTTTTTATTGATGGCTTTGATTTTTCTATCCTGCTTGTTAAATGTGGTTATTAGACGAGGACTTTCATTGTCAATATTAACCACAATATCTTTATGAGCCAATAATGAATCACGGGACCGTTCCTTAGTTTTACCCCAGGCTCGCAGGAGGGTGGTTTTAGAATACCCTCTATTGCTCAATCTTTCCATCATTTCCTTTGCGCATTCTTCATAATTTTCTTGGGAACTACAAATGCGTTTTAGTCTTAGTAGCTCACCTACAGGAATACTTTCAATAAGATGACGGGGATGGCTACTACTGGCATGCAAAATACTGTTGACAGCAGTTTTCTTTCTAAACAGAGTTGTTTCCAAGCTGTTGTCAATGACTGTGACACGCACATCTAGAAATTCCACAGTAGATGCGTTAATATTTGATGTGAAGTGTAGATTGCACTAATTTACATTTAAGTTTTCTACAAACTTTTCTGCACTCTCTACATCTCCCTCCCATATTGCAAAAAACGTCATCAATGAAGCGAAGCTAATGTTTGATTCTGTGTCTGTTGGGTGCAGTCTCTAGGACCCGTTTCTCCCACCAGCCCACGTGCAAGCGCGCGTAGCTGGGGAGAAACAGGATCCCATTGCTACTACTCGTTCTTGCTTCCAATATTCCTTATTGAAGAAGAAATAATTGTTATTCAGACACCATGCGATTAGTTCACAAATCATCTTATTGTGACTATAATATTCACAAGATTTGGTCCCTAAAAAATAATTGACCGCACGTAGGCTTGCCTCATGTTCAATACTTGTGTAAAGTGATTCAATGTATAATGTAATTAGACACCAATCACTGCTCCATTTAATGTTGCCAAGTTTGTTTAAAAAAATCTCCTGTATCTCTCACATAGCTAGGAAGACCTTTAACATGATCCTGGAGGTAAAAATCTATATATTGAGACACATGTTTGGCCATACTGTTAATTACTGAAATTATGGGCCTACCCGGTGTG
The DNA here is from genome assembly GCF_964263255.1 of Lissotriton vulgaris. Lineage (NCBI taxonomy): Eukaryota > Metazoa > Chordata > Amphibia > Caudata > Salamandridae > Lissotriton > Lissotriton vulgaris. The sequence goes on along the minus strand of NC_141695.1, from coordinate 1,141,636,795 downwards.
GGTAAGACCATTTTATGCACTTTTGGTTTTAAATATAGGATTGGAATTACCGGGTGTTCTACACGTAAAAACTTAAATTCAGTTAATTATATTAAACCATTCCTTCTGTATTCATGTAGAAGTTTCTTTATTGCATCTTTTGCCCTTTTATAATCCAGTCCACTAGCTTTAGAATAACAGTTAGTCTCCCAATTGTCTCATTGCTTCTTTTAGATAATCCATTCTTGGCCATAAGACAATGTTGCCTTCTTTGTCCGATTTATTTATTATTATCTCTTGATTTTCCGATACTTTTTTCATAAGCTTGGCATATTGTTGAGCATTGGAATTTTTCTTTGTATTGTGGTTCTGTCTATGCACAGTTCGATTGAGGTTTTTGAGATCTTTAATAGTGCATTCATGGAAAATGTCAATAGCGTCTTTGGGCATGCTAGGCATAAAAACACTTTTTGGTTTATAGGGACTCTCTCCAGCTCCCCTTTGTTTCACCTCAATTGCTCCTAGCCGCTCTTGTGTGTTTGGTATTCCTTGTTCCAACTCTTCCACTCGCTCTATTCCTGTTCTTGCCAACTCATGAAGGGTCAATAAACATTTTGCATCTACTGCTTGTATTGCCTGTACTGGTGGGTCATTAGACTGTGCAATCGTAGCTTGATTTTCATTGCTGCCCCCTTCTTTGACTTAAGTTTTCTAATGAAACTGAAAACATCAGCCCTCGTGTTTGCATAGTTAAAAGAACTTTCCGGACAGAAGTTGAGTCCAAGTGCAAGAAGTTGTTCTTCTGCCGTTGTTAGTGTGGTTGTAGAGAGATTTGTGATGGTTAAATCTATTGTTTTTTTGAGCCACGGCTTTTTCTTTGGCTGCTGTTGTTTGTCTTTTTCTTCTTGCCCTGCGTCTTGCGTTCTTCCTTTTTCTTGGACATTCCTCAGTCTTGGGCGCAGCGTTTTCAGCCTGTCCTCGACTAAAAAATCAATCTCTTCGCTTATATTCAACACTAAATTGCTTCCTGAGCTTACCAGATTGCTACTTTCGCCACTGGAAACACTGAATAAAGATATGAATCTATGACAGAATATCGAGGGTCAGAATATCGACGGACAGAATATCGACGCTGGAATATCGAAGGCAAGTATATCGACACCCTATCTACAACATGGTAAGTACAAAAATATTGAAACTAAAATATCGATGTTAAAAAAATCGTAATTAAAAATATCGTTTTTTTTTCTGTTAAAAAAAATTAAATTAAGTAAATAATACTTATATATAATTTAAACTTATTTAAAAATATGTTATAATGTTTAAAATGAATAAATAATACATATTTAATATTAAACATTTAAATAAAATTAAACATACAATATATAATATATACTTAATTAATAATAATGTATTTTTTTTTTTTTAAACAGAGCGTGGGGAAACATGGCAGTGGCGGGTTGAGCCGCAGCCGAGATCTCTACTTATGGGCTCCCACGACTGCCGATATCAGGACCTTTCTTAGCGGAATTCTGCATATTATGAACCCCGGCATGACTTTCCGATACTCCGCTGCAGTCTTCGTGCCACAATAGAGATTAGGCGGATTAAGCAGATTAGCGGTTTTTTTTTCTAAGTGGTGGCGTCTCCTCGCCATACACCCGCTCTTAATGTGTTTGGGGAGGAGCCTGTAAAGCCTGCGGAGGCGGCGGCGGGCGAGTGTTTACAGGAGCCTGTGCGCTCCAGGACAGCTAACCTTTTTGCGCAGGAGCCCCTGCTTTTCCCGGCAGGGGGGTGGATCTGGTCACTGGCCGCCCTGGAGCTCAGGAGGGGTCGCCGTATTCGGGGAGCCCTGCTCGAGCGGCGTTGTCTGGCTGCTCCTACGCCTGTTGCTGCCACTGCACGGGAGGTGCTGGGTGAGGAGGGAGAAACCCTGGAGGAAGAGAAGCTGCATCAAGACCAGAGCAATATCTGCGGTAACGGGGTTGAAGTGGGAGGCTTGGAAGGTGTGGCGAAAGCTGTTTGCAAACCAGTAGCAACTGGGGGGGTCCCTAGGAGGGGTAGAGGAAAAGGGAGAGGGAGCACGAGAGGAAAAGGAAAATGTATTGGTGTTACTGCTGATGAAAACATCAAAGACATTGATTTTTCAAAAGAGGGGGAGTTGACTTTAAAGTCGCTTGCAGGCGTTAATACCAGCATTAGCGCGGATAGTAAAAAATTGTCAACATATTTAACAGGGCAAGTTAAAGCGAAGCGGGCATACACCCCTAAGCTAGCAAAAAAGTGTAAAGGGAAGAATTCTGCTTCTGTATCAAAAATAACTCCTTCACTGCGATCTTATTTCAAGGTGGTGCCTCAATTGATAGTGTTGGGTGACAATACCCCCTCCGGTTCACAGGGTCAAGTAGCAGGTGATCTTACGCCGAAAGCACGGATGGCCACTAATGAAGTTGAAAAGTAATCTATGGAGAACATGGAGAGTCCGGATGATTCCATATCTAATCTCTCACTAGAAGGTGTGGGGGGTCCAATGATAATAATAGCAATAACAACAATGCCACTGTCAGTAGTGATAAAGCCAGTAATTACGCTATTAATGACAATCATGACAATCATGACAATAACAGCATTTTGGATCATGAGACCTCCCCAAGGTTAGGAGAGACGTGCCAAACGGAGTTCGTGGATTGTCATGTTCCGAGTGATTTGGCGTTGTCTGCACCTTTTTCTTTGGTTCTGGCTCCTCCACTCCCTTTTGCCCCTCCTATTGTCGCGTCTGGTTTGAGTTTGCAGTCAGTCATCCAAGGAGCTGGTGCAACAGCAGGTCTAATGGCTGGGGGAGGTGCAGGCTCTGCGTACGATGCATCCCATGCTTCAAATACGGATTTGGTCACCACACTTCGGGCTTCCTTTCAGGCAATGTTTTCAACTTTGGCCGCAGACATTAAAAAGGGCTTTGAGACCTCTGCATCAAACCAAGCTGATATCCGCTGCTTTTGTGAATCTCTTGACAATAAGCTTGGCACCCTTACTACTAGGACAGAAGTCCTCGAGGATAAAGTTACAGAAGTGACCATTAATATGGACGCTACAAAGACGGAAATAGCGGGCCTTAGACAAGAGAATCAGAGTTTATCTGATAGGATGAAAACGTTAGAAAATAATGTCCGGAGGAACAATTTGCGTATTCTGAATATTCCAGAGGAGAAAGAGGGATCAGATATCAAGCAATTTGTGGTCTCTCTGCTAAAGGAAGCACTGCAACTAGACCTGACCGAACAGGAAATAGCCCTAGACATCCAGCGCATTCATAGAGAGCCGTTCCGAAGGAACCCCCAGAGGGTAAAACCTAGAAAGGTTCTGGTTAACTTTCTTACCTACTCTCTCAAAGAATCCATCTTGAATATTGCGTTGAAACAGAAGGTCGTAAACGCTAAAGGGTTCAATTTTCAGATCAGATCAGATTTATCTAGAAACACATTCGACAAACAATGGGAGCTAGGCAAGAGATTGGAGGCCTTTAGAAGCCATGGGGTTGTTACTCAGTTAGTATTTCCGGCAGCACTAAGAGTTATGTACAAGAATACTATGCACAATATAAGATCAGTGCAGGCTGCAGATGAGTTGCTGCTGACCATGGGTAGGGGGCCTGGACCAGCTAAGTAGCTTGGGCTTCTTCATATTTACCCTGCGGGGTCTTTAGCTGTATTTTTGTTCCCTCTTTTTCTGGTTTTGACAGACGTACTAATACTTATTCTATGATAGATTTGAGGTTGAGATCCCCTACAGGCACATGACTCAATGAAATAGAAATAGAAAAAGACAAAAAAAAAAAGTGGGAAATTATGAAAATAAAACGGTGATAAATGTCTAAATAAAAAAAAGATAACATACATAATTTAACAAAAATATAGGAGAGAAGGGAAAGGAAGGAGGTTAAAGAAGAACAAAAAAAAAAAAGGGTGAAGGGCAGTAGAAAAGGAAAAAAAAAAAAAATAATAATTTTTGGCCCTAGTACTGGTCATCACATTCTGGTTCGCACAGTGATTGGCTTGGTGGTCGCTCTAACTTAAGGGTCACATTTTGGGGGGGGGGGTAATTTCATTTAGTATAGAATATTATGTTTTAGGGCTCTAAAATTTTGGTTTTGTTGATTCCTTCTTTGTTTATTGTCCCTGGAGTTCGTGGTTGGTGTTAGTGGGAGTCCATAGCAGGGTGCTATCTCTCTGGTTTTCCAGATAGATAGAGTGGAGGTTTCCCGAGAGAGGGGGGTTTGGAGCGGGAGGGGGGTTAGGGGGGGGTGGAAAATTTAAAAAATGTCCTCTAAAACGTCCTCAAAAATATTTTCGAGAGGTGAAAGACAGTTGTAAGCTATTACATAACTTATATATGGGAGTATGGCAATATTGGTCCTTGTGATTTTGTTGCTCGGGTGGGAATGCCAACACAATGAATAAACTCTGTATTTTGACCTGGAACATTAATGGTCTTCGAACTTGTCCAAGAAGAAATAATATAATGCAATATTTACGAGACTCGGCAGCACAAATAATAGTGCTCCAGGAGACACATTTGGCAGAAGCCGAAATACTAAATCTGTTGGGTAAGAATAGGTGGATAGACTTTGGGGTTGTTACATCACAATCATCACATATTAGGGGTGTGGCCATCCTTTTTAAAAAATCTATTAGGGCGAGGTTGGTTTCTAAGCAGGTGGACTCTTACGGCCGATGGGCCATAGCCTCAGTTATTATCTCAGGTTCGCCATTTACTATAGTAGGATACTATGGCCCGAATCAGGATGATCCTTCAGTTCTATCCACACTTTTCTCACAACTATATCTATTCCCAGAGCCGGTTATCTTGGCAGGTGATTACAATGTAGTCCTTGACCCTGTGCTGGATAAGTCACCTTCCAATAGGGCCAAAACTTTATCTAAAACTAGGACTTTTTTGTTAGACAATATGAAAGCACTAAACTACAACGATATATGGCGGACACTTCATGGGTCTCAAAGGGGGGTCACTTTCAGGAACTATAGATTTCACCACCAGTCTCGTATTGATTTCATTTTGATTAGCCATATCCTGGTTAAACAGGTTAAATCAGTGTCTCATTTACCCTTCCATCTTTCCGACCATACAGCCATCCTTCTTGAGTTCGAGGTCATGTCCAGGGCCTCTCTGAGAAACTGGTCCTTCGATAGATCAATTCTTGCCTCATCTAATATTATAGATGCACTAAATCAGGAAGTTACGTTTTTTGGAGAGATTAATCAGGGTTCAGCCCCACCTGGCATCACATGGGATGCGTTTAAATCTACATTAAGGGGGTATTTAACTAACAAAATTGCATATAAAAACAAGATATACAGGGAATCAGTAGCCTCGCTTGAATTGGAGATTGAGGGAGTTCAAGCAGAAATCGACAGGTACTCAGTCGCATCTGGAGCCACAGTAGAAGATCTGCAGGATAAGCTAACAGTTTTAAAAGGAGATCTTTCCTCAGTCTTGAATGTGCGGGTAATGGAGAGATGGGAGGCCAGCAAATTGGCTCACTTTGAATATGGGGAAGGTGCGGGTAAGCTCCTGGCCTGGAAGGCGAAGACAGATAGGGTCCGAAATAATATTAGTGCCATTAGTAAGGATGTTGTAATACACTCTACTGATGAGGGAATTACTGGGGCTTTCAGGAGCTTTTACAGCGAAATATATCGTGAGGATAAGAATGTACAACCAAATCAAGCAATGGAATGGTTGTCAGGGATTTCCCTTCCTGCCTTATCGCCAGAACAAAGAAACGCCCTGGAGTGCCCTTTTTCATTGAAGGAAGTACGGTCCGCTGTTCAAAAGGTAGGGCTTCAGGACCCGATGGGCTACCATCTGAAATCTACAAAGTAATCTGTTCAACAATCCTTCCCTATCTAACGGATCTGTTTAATAACATTCTGCTGGAAGGGGTTTTGCCCCCCACGTCCTGGAATAAGGCCTCCATAACTTTGATCCTAAAGCCGGGCAAGACAGCAACTAACTGTGGGTCATATAGACCGATTTCAATTCTTAATACGGATTATAACATTTTTGCATCTGTGTTAGCAAATAGACTGGGAGCGGTGGCAAATAACATCTTGCATATGGACCAGAAGGGATTTGTAAAGGACCGGCAGCTATATGAGCTGACTTACGACCTCATCGGCGCAATAGACATGGCCACGTCCACATCTCTTCCTCTGGCAGTTCTCACGCTTGATGCCACCAAGGCCTTCGATAGGGTAAATTGGGTGTACCTATCGGAGGTCCTGGGAAAGTTTAACCTAGGGGATAATTTTAGGCGAGCTGTAAAACTTTTATATAAAGACCCTACCGCCTCACTATTGGTTAATGGGGAACTAACAGAGTCATTTAGTATTACGCGCGGAACCCGTCAAGGGTGTCCCCTTTCCCCTCTTTTGTTTGATTTATATATAGAACCTTTTGCCCAATTAATTCGTGATAATCCTAATATAAAACCTTTTATTTTTGAAGGGTGGGAGCGGAAAGTCGCATTATATGTGGACGATGTTCTCATTTTCTCATCCGAGTTGAGTTTGGCGTTTCCAACAGCGATAGCCATTGCAGAAGAGTTTGGGGCAGTATCCGGCTATGAAGTCAACGCTTCTAAAACCAATATGGTTTGGAATCATCCTGTGCCGGTGGCAGGGGCACAGCCTAGTTCTATTCTGAGGTATTTGGGTTTAAATATCTATGCGGATATTAATAAGATCGTCCCCTTAAATTTTGCCCTTGTGGCTAAGGAGTGTCGTAGGTTGATGAGAACATGGTCAGCTCTCCCTATCTCCCTGTTAGGCAGGTCTAACCTGGTTAAAATGACTATTTTACCTAAGATTATGTTTTTGTTTAGCACTATCCCTCTTTTTTTTGATCCATCCATGATTGCAAAATTCCAAGCTGAAATAAACACATTTATATGGAACTGTCATACACCCAGATTCGCCTGGAAGAAGATAAGACGTCGCAGAGAAAAAGGGGGCCTTGCAGCACCAGATCTGCAGTATTATGGATGGGCCTTTCAACTCTCCCACGTCAGGATGCTTTTAAAGACCCCTAGTTGCACTGGGTGTGGGAGACTATTTTCAGCACTTCTTAAAGGGGAAAAAGTTAGGCCTGCAAATTTTTTGTTAAAGTTTGGTGATCCCAAATATTTCAAAAAAGTCAAGCTTAAGGTACTGAGGGATCTAGCTAGAACATGGGGTAATTTTAGACGTGCACTCAGACTTGACTACGACCACAGTAGGGCTCCACTTTGGGTTTCTCCCGGCTCTCCCTCTTGGCTCTTGGATAATCTAGCTCTACCTGTTAGAGAGGCGGGTCTTGCATCGTGGGGGGACCTGTTTGTTGAAGGCACGTTACTTTCATGGGAGGCTTTGAGTTCAATAATAGGAACGCGTTTCTCAAGATTTAAATACCTCCAAATTCAGAGCTGGGCACACGTTCAAAGTCAGGGTAGGGGCAGATTTAGAATAGGTGCTGAGAGTAAGCTGGTATCCCATCTGATATATAAATTACCCTTTAAGAAAGAGATCACATTTTGGTATAATCTTATGATAGACGAGTCTGATGGTGAGTTTTTGCTCCCCTACTCACTCTGGGACACATATATCACTAATACTGATACGGAGATCTTGTGGCTAGAATCGTTTAAAATTCTGGGGGACATTGTGAAACCTTCATGGCTTCGTCGCAACCACCTGTTCACATTACACAGGGCATATTATTCTCCACTACGGTTATCAAAATTTCCTAATAATGCTCTGGTTGCTTGCCCCAGATGTGGTTTGGTAGCCGCATCAGATGTACATATGTTTCTCGAGTGTCCATCCCTAACATCATACTGGAATGAGATTTGTGTGTCCCTCTCCTTAGCTGTAGGGTCTCAAGTTAGTCCTTGCCCAATGTTAGTCTTTTTTGGTATTTTCCCGGAGCTTAGCGGCATGGGTAAAAAATTGGTCTTCTATGCCTGTTTGCTGGCTAGAAGAGAAATATTTAAACGATGGAAAGATAAGACACCACCACTTCTAACAGATTGGCGTGCTTCTATGCTACAGACTTCAAAATTAGATATGATCAGAGCTGGGAACCCAAATAAGAGAAGATTTTGGCTTCTATTGAATTGGTAGTCATGGAATATAATAGCATGGGGTTTTTTAGTTTCCCCCCCCCCCCATGTCCTATGATTACGCTGCTTGGAAGGGTCTCCTTTGGCTATACATACCCTATAAGGGTGATTTCGGCTACGAACTGGGTATTATATAGCAGCATGTTAGCCTAGATGGTACCATGTGACGAATAAGAGGTTGAGGCTATGCACTGTGGGGTACCCTGATAGGAATCGCTATTACCCCCCCCCCCCTCCCCAGTATATCTGGGTCAGTGTTCCTGTCATCTCCTCTATTATTCTGTTACTATATGGTCACCAAGGGCGAATATGAGGACAAAAAAAAAAGAGGAATAATATAGTTGTTTTAATTAATTAAAAAATATTAACAAATACTATAAATTACAAATACATCAACTCTCATAAAATAATAACATAAATAATAATAAATAATTAAATTTAATAAATAAAAACAATTAAATATATTTTCAATATTTAAAAAAATAATTCAATACAACATTATTTAACATATTAAATACATAAATAAATATAAATAATTTTGGATAGCGTAAGGGTAAAAAATTACTATTCAAACTCCAGAGGGTGCAACAGTAGGGAAAGCGTTAGATAGTGTAAGGGTAAAAATTACTATTCCAACTCCAAAGGATGCAACAGTAGGAAAAGCGTTGGATAGCATAGAGGGAACATTACTATTCCCACTCCAGAGAGTGCAACAGTAGGGAAAGCGTTGGATAGCGTAGAGAAAAAAATTACTATTCCCACTCCAGTGAGTGCAACAGTAGGGAGAGCGTTGGATCGCGGGTATGTAAAAATGACTATTCCCACTCCAAGGAGTGCAACAATATGGAAAGCGTTGGATAGCGTAAGAGTAAAAATTAATATTCCAACACCAAAGGGTGCATTCGTAGGGAAAGCGTTCGATAGTGCAGGGGGAAAAATTACTATTCCCACTCCAGAGAGTGCAACAGTAGGGAAAGCGTTGGATAGTGGGTGGGTAGAAATTACTATTCCCACTCCAGTGAGTGCAACAGTAGGGAAAGCGTTGGATAGCGTACGGGTAAAATTACTATTCCAACTCCAGAGGGTGCAACAGTAGGGAAATCGTTGGATAGCGTAGGGGTAAAATTACTATTCCAACTCCAAGTAGTGCAACAGTAGGGAAAGAGTTGGATAGCGTAGGGGGGAAAATTACTATTCCCACTCCAGAGAGTGCAACAGTAGGGAAAGCGTTGGATAGCGGATGGGTAAAAATGACTATTCCCACTCCAGTGAGTGCAACAGTAGGGAAAGCGTTGGATAGCGTACGGGTAAAAATCACTATTCCAACTCCAGAGGGTGCAACAGTAGGGAAATCGTTGGATAGCATAGGGGTAAAATTACTATTCCAACTCCAAAGAGTGCAACAGTAGGGAAAGAGTTGGATAGCGTAGGGGGAAAAATTACTATTCCCACTCCAGAGAGTCCAACAGTAGGGAAAGTGTTGGATAGCGTAGGGGGAAAAATAACTATTCCAGCTCCAGAGGGTGCAACAGTAGGGAAAGCTTTGTATAGCGTAGGGGGAAACATTACTATTTCAACTCCAAAGGGAGCAACAGTAGGGAAAGCGTTTAATAGCGTAGAATGTTATTTTAACATACTTATAAATAATGTTTATATTTGAAATAATGTATAATTAATTTTTTTAATACATCAACATCAATAAAAAACAATTATTAATTAATAAAACCAATTACATTTGAATAATTAATTGACAATAAATTAACAACAAACACCAATAAATAATAATTATGAAATATTACTCACCAAATAATAAATATAAAAAAATAAACTAATTATAATAAAATAAAAATATTTTTTTAATTTAAATCACAATTAAAAATCAAGAAACAATATACAAAAAATTAAACATTCTAAAAACATGTTTACCAATTAATTAATGATTTTTTCTAGTTAATAAAAAATATTTACACATTACTAATATTGATTGCCAATTAAATACATTAATTATGTATTAAAATAATTAACTGCCAATTAATAATTAATTAATACATTAATTATCCATAAGAAAATATGTTTAAATATTTAAATAGTTACAATTTAATTAATTCCCACCCAATACCCCTATAAACCCACAACACGCTCCGGTACTAAAAATTAACATTTAATTAAAATTAACATTAATTTCCAATTAAATAATTAATTTATCAATTAAAATAATTAATTGCCAATTAATAAGTAATTACAAAATAAATTATACATAAAAAAAAATATTTACAATTAAATTACTTCCCACCCTATTCCCCTATAAACCCACAACCCGCTCCGGTACTAAAACATAACATTTAATAAAAATGAACATTAATTACCAATTAAATAATTAATGTATCAATTAAAATAATTGATTGCCAATTAATAATTAAATAAAAATTAATTATAAATAAAAAAATCATTAATTATTTACAATTAAATTACTTCCCACCCTATTCCCCTATAAACCCACAACCTGCTCCGGTACTAAAACATATAATTTACTTAAAAATAAATGTATTAATATATAAAAATAATACACATATAATATAAATAAAAACATAAAAATAATATAAATATCGATATTAGTAACATCGAAATTAGTTATATCGATATATATGCTATCGATATTACTAACTTCGATATTACTTACATCAATATAAATTAATTCGATATTACTTACCTTAGGGTCGATATTCTGTCCAACGATATTCTTGACATCGATATTCTGTACCTTCGAAATTTCAAACACGATATTTTGGTAGGGCGAAATTTACAACTCGATATTTTGACTGTGTACCAAAGATATAGTATCACTTTCTGTGTCAGTGTTTTGTTGCAATTGAGATGTACTTTGCACTGCTCTATGGTTTGCTTTTTTATCGTTGATCTTCAATTTTTTAGTGTGATCGAATTTTTTAGAAAAAGTATATATCTGTCCGAGTTCATAATCTTTTAAGTCTCTAGCAAACTTATAAACTTTACGGATTTTAATCCTGTCTTCATGTTTCTTCAATCGCTCACTTATGTCTTTTCTAGCTTTTTCAATCAAATCCTTACATTCAGTGTTCTGGCTTGCTGCTTCTAAATCTTCATTGATTTTCTTGATTTCATCTAGCAATGTCACCCGGTCTATTGCCGCATATTTGATTAAAATTTTAACCAAGTTCATTGAGGCGTCTAAATTACTTTCACTCCATTCACGAAGCATTGCAGGATTTGGTGCCTCAAAGCTAGGCGCTAATAAAATCCGAAGCCCCCGAGGCACTCGTCCGGCCTCCACATACTTTGTCAGGGACTTATGCTCCCACCATTTAGTAATTTTGTTTTCTACTTTTCTTTTCCAAGACTTTCAATAATTGTCTGATATCTTGATGTTTTTCTTTTTCATTCAATACTGCCGGTTCTTTATTAACTTTCAACCCAGGCAGTTTGCCGAACAACTCCTAGGCTGCCTCCTCCCGTTCTCGTTCCAAACTAGCCGCCATCAGCTTTCAGCTGTGCGGGGATCTTGCACTGTGTTATTTTTCGGGACGGCGTCTGCCGTATCTCCCGTCCTCCTCCCGCCGGTTGTTTCTATCCTCTCCCACCTTCGCGCAGCTAACTTGCAATCACTCACCACGGGTCAGCAATGGCGACGGGTCCTCCGACTCAATCGTCGTCGCGTTCCTCGCGGCTTCAGTGATATAGTATCTTCCGCTGCAGTAGGGGGCTTTCTGAATCTGTGTTTCTCCTCGAAACAACTCCGTTGTTGGTTGTAATCAGAAGCCTCTTGTTGGGAAAAGGAGTACCGCCACCGGAGACAACCTGCATCTGCGAATTATATAGCACCAATCCTTTAAACAAACCCTTCCAGGAAATGAAGGAGACGGACCACGAGAAACCAGGCAGGAAGGTAATTTATTTATCCCCCGCTTTGCTGCGATGCGTTTCGAGCCCAGCAGTGCTCTTGCTCACACAAAGTTTTTGGCAGCAATGTGGTACATTTAAATTTCTTTCTAACTGCCCGCCCACAGTGCACATAATCACGTGATGCATTCAAGCATAAACATAAAATACATATGTGGTGAGTGCTTGTTGCTTTAAGGTTTGTTAGAATTGTTATGAGTTGTGGAATCTACTGCATTGTACTGTACTAAATAGGAATGTTATGATTCAGTGTACTGTTTCCTGCTTTCCTTACTGCATGTACTTTTATGTACTGTACTACTTATTGGAATAAATACTGTAATACAACTTCAAGAAGCTCCTCTCATTTATGAAGACATCACTACAGATTTTGGCAACGAGATGGGCACAACTTGCAACTTTATTTTCCACAATCAATTTATCCTCGCAAGAAACGCTTCGAAAATCCAACTTTAAATCATCCTGTTCTCCTCAACTTTAATTGTGAGTAACATAAAGGAATTTTCCTTGAGAAGCACCCATGGATAGTGTGGATAGTTGCAATTTGTAGCTCCAACGTTTATCTTCAATGAACTTTATAACCTTCGCGTGTAATTTCCCGATTGACTTTCACATAAAAAGGGAACATCCAATCTCAAAGGGAAGCCGACTGGTTTTTTTTAACTAAGGGAATCCAACTATTTTTAGCATAATATCGGCTAAATTGTTTCTTTTCATTTTCTATTCAGTTGGTTGTGTTGTGGATGCGTTGTGTATTTTTAAAATAACACTTAACGCTTACCGAACGCCTCGCTCGCTCGCAGCCTCGCCTCGGTGCCTCTGACGCTCCTAGCAACGACGCGCTGCACCGCGCTGGACTTCTGCATTCCAAACGCGTTTGCGTGTGCTTTCATACACGCTCCTACGTGTATGTCGTCCACGTAGGAGAAACATCATCACGCTCTCCACCGCCATCTTGTGGTTACCAGGACAACGCATTCACCGGAACGAAGAGTGTTTTCTCCTGCTTTCTTTTAGGTATTTATTGTTATTTTTAATAGCGCTTTCAACTACATATAATTTGGACAGCGTTATTTCATTTTCTAACTGATTTTCCTAGCACTCTCAATAATGAATATTTTTGACATTGTATTTTTCTGGAGGCACAAGACAATTTCTTCAAAGTACATGCAGCGTGAAGTTATTCTTGAAGCACATTCATTTTCTTGTGGATTATTGGTATTGAAAAAAAACATTTTCAGTACTTTCTCTTCATTGTTCTGTACATTTCATCAATATGTCTGTTGAAGCTTCTCCATCAAGATCCAATCCATCAGGAGATACCAATGTAAACAGAGACACCCATCTTCCGTACTGACAAATTAATTCTCCCAAGGAATTTTTATCTATCCCAGGAGAACCAGTGGTAGCATGGTTAGACTGGAAGGAATATTTTTTGAATTATATAGCGAACTTGGAAGATGTTAATGGTGTTTTTACTCCTGAAAGAAAAAAAAAGAATGTTATTGTACTCTTTAGGTCCTGAAGGGCTTCGCATTTTTAATGAAATGCATAAACATCAACCTGCGGAAGGAGATTTGGATGTTTTTAAAGCAGCTATTATAGATCTTGATGACCATTTCTCTCCAGTAGTTTGTATAGCAGTCACCAGACATTCTTTTTTCCACAGGAAGCAGCAAAAACATGAATCCATTGAAGAGTATGTTTCCAGTCTAAAAAAATTAGCTGCAAAATGTAAATTTGCACAGTTGCATGACGACTTAATTAGAGATCAGATTGTTATGTATTCTAAAAATAGAACATTGCAAGAGAAACTGTGGGTGGAGGGTGATAATTGTTTGAAGGATATTATTGCCTTGGTGAAAAAAGCAAAACTCTCAGAAAGATGTGCCAAAGTTACTCTTTCTCAAGATAAAAAGGAGGATGTAGTTACTAAGATTGTAGAAAAAAAGAACGTTTACACCAATCAGAAAAAAATCGAGAAAAAGAAACCAAATAGTTGGGAGAAGAAAAAGTATGAAAGTAGGGAACAGAAAACTTTAGTAACGTTGTATGTTACAGGTGTGGCAGCTATGCACATTCTGCCACATATGAAAGATGTCCAGCTAAGGCTGCTAAGTGTTTAGAGTGTGGCCTGATTGGTCATTTTTCAAGGGTCTGTAATCGCAAGTCAAAACAGAAACCAAAAAGCAAAATAGCTTGTGTTCAAGAAGATAGTGACAACAATTCCTCTTCCTCAGAAAATGACTCACATGTGAATCTGATAAAGAGAAAAGATGTTGTAGTAAACATTACAGGGTCTTCCTCTTCTAAACCTTTGTGTTTAATTTCAGTGGGAGGTATTGTCATTCAAGTGGCCGCGGATTCGGGGTCTCCTTACACGATTGTCTCACAAGATGTTTGGAGGAACCAATTTGTGGACAAAATAGGTCCTTGGTTAGAAACCAATGATGTTTCTGCTGAAAGTTATACAGGAAATGACATTGATTTCCTAGGTTTTAGAACATTAATTTTTCGATTTAAAGAAAGAAAAGCAATCGGAAAATTATATGTGGCGAGAGTTGGTCCATCTGTTCTGGAAGGACCAGAAATCGCTGGATATCATTCTTAACCCCAATAGCAAAGAACAAGTTTTGATTTCTTGTGAGTCTGAGGATACAAAGAAGTGGGTACTTAAAGAATTTCCTGAGGTATTTTCTGGCCATATGGGAAACTCAAAGGTTTTACTCATTGTATTCATTTAAAAGAAGGTGCAATCCCAAAAGTACATAAAGCTAGAAATATACCGTTCATAATTCGTGATGAGGTGAAGGGAGAATTGGACAAAATGTTAGCCAATAAGGTCATTGAGCCTGTAGAAGCAGCTGAATGGGTTTCGCCCTTAGTCGTAGCTCGCAAATCTAATGGCGAGGCCCGTCTCTGTGTAGATTTGAGATATCTCAACAATAACATTTTAGTGGACCAATTTCCTTTACCAAGGATTGATGAAATGCTATCCTTGACACGAAATGCGAAGTGGTTTTCCACGCTTGACTTATCAGCTGCTTATCATCAGGTGGTTTTAGACAAAAGCAGTAGACATTTGACATCTTTATGCACACCTTTTGGCTGTTATAGGTTCAAGCGAATGCCTTTTGGCCTAGCTTCGGCCGCGGCAGTATTTCAACGCATGATGTCTAATCTCTTCAGCCATATCCCTGAAGTTGTGTTCTTCCAGGACGATATTTTAATTATGGGGAGAGATAAAACGCATCATGATTCCATCCTTAGAGAAGTTTTAGAAATACTCAGAAGCAATGGTCTTGTGGCTGAAGGAACTAAATGTAAGTTCTCAGAAAGGTCACTTACATACTTGGGACATAAAATTGGCACTTTCGGTATCAGACCCAAGACGGAATTGGTGGAGGCTATTCTTAAGGCTTCTGCACCCAAATCCAAGGACGATCTGCGTTCCTTTTTGGGCTTAGCAGAATTCTATTCGAAATTTGTAAATAATTTTTCCCAAAAGACATACGAAATACGTCTTTTAATGAAAAACAAGGTTGTGTTTGAATGGAGTGATGTTTGCCAACAAGCGTTTGAAAACATAAAGAAAGATATTGCACAGGCACCAACACTACAAGGTTTTGATCCTCATGCTGAATCCATTATAACCACGGATGCAAGTACTACTGGCATTGGTGGTGTCCTCACACAAGTATCTACTTCAGGGAATGAAGTGATTATAGCTTTTGCCTCTCGTTCATTGTCACCTTCCGAAGTAAAATATTCGGTCATAGAGCGAGAGGCATTGGCATGTGTGTGGGCCATGGAGCACTACAGAGAGTATGTATGGGGGAAGACGTTTTTACTTAGATCTGATCACAAACCTTTAACGAAACTGCTAACCACTGATGGTCTGTCCAGAGCATCTGCCAGGATCGCTAGATTATCAATGAGGTTACAGGATTATGTTTACGATGTGCAGTATGTGCCTGGCACCAAAAATGTGATAGCTGATTTTTTGAGCCGGTTTTCTTTACTGCTTAGAGAATTAGACAATGATCCTTGGAAGGATTACTGTGTGGCAGGTGTATTTGATGATGTTCCTGGTCTGTCTAAACTAGTGTGGCAGAAAGAGTACCAGGATGACGCTATTTTGCATGAAGTCAAGGAGAGAATTGTTAGTGGATGGTCTAATGAAGCTAAGATTGATCCTAACTTAAGGCCATTTTGGGAAGTTAGAGACGAATTAAGTGTTGAAATGGATTTTGTCTGTAGGGCAGGAAGAATTGTTCCTCCTTCTGGCATCAGGAACAAGATTATTGATATTGGCCATGAAGGACACCCTGGTATAGCTCGTACCAAAAGAAACATTAAAATCTTGTATTGGTGGCCTAAAATTGATATCGATATAGAAAGGAAAGTTCGTGAATGTTTCAGTTGTGAGCAGGCAGACAATACTCAGAAGACTTTGAATCCTCCTTTGTCATCTTTAGGGTGTCCCAAGTTACCTTGGGAGTGTGTTGCACCAGATATCCTCAGACCTGTTTGTTGGCAGGATGGCTCTTTAAAGTATATTTTAGTTTTAGTGGATCTTTTTCTAGATGGTTGGAAGTGGATGTTGTCCGTGTCGTGGACACTAAAGCAGTAATTAAATTTCTGGAAGGATGTTTCTTGAAAGAGGGTTTTCCAGCTTCAATTTTAACGGACAATGGCGTCCAATTTAAATCTGAGGCTATGAAGGTATTTTTAAGCAATATTGGAATCGAGCAGAAGTTTACAGCTTTATATCACCCTAGGGGTAATTCTGTCGTTGAAAGAGTCAACAGAGTTATAAAAGGGGTTTCGCAGTTGGCAAAAAGGGCTAATAAAAGTTTTGAGGATGAATTGAACAAGCTGATTTGGTCATATAGGATTACCATTCATGACACAGTTGGTGAGAGTCCTTTTGGTCTAATGCGTGGAAGATTCCCCCATTGTAAAATTAATCCTGGCTGGATGGGCAGAAGCCAAAGGTATCATTGGGATGTTGATCGTGTTAAACACTCCATTACTGTCTCTCAGGATAAGAATAAAGAGTTTTTTAATAACAAACATGGTACTAGAGAAGTCTCTGTGAAAGTTGGACAGTGGGCCAGAGTAAAGTCTGGAACAAGATCTGGGAAATTGGAATCAAGATTCTCGGATCCTATGCGTATCACTAAAGTTATGAGGAACACTGTTCAGTTTGAGGATGGAAGCATTCACCACATGAGTCGCATAGCTTTAGCTAAGGAGGGTGTTACTTCAAAAAATTGTGGATTTGTATGTAAAGATTATTGGTGGTTGAATGTCTTTTCAAATCTAAAGGAGGGGGATGTGCGGGATGTTGTTGAACCTTGTGATGATGCAGCGGTTCCGGGAACTAGCTCCTCTGTTCCTGAGTGTCTCAGTGGTTCCCTCGTACATCTCTGTCCTGATGCGAACACTATTGTTGGTCCTTCTCCTCATCATGGAAGTCCTGCAGATGTTGTTTCCGACCTTCCTTCTGCAGAGGACACACAAGATCCTAGTGTTATTAGGTCCAGCAGTTTTGGTAGACCTATTCGCACTCCTAGCAAATTTGATGATTTTGTTCTTCAGTAATTATTATTTATTTTTCTTTCTTTTGTGTTTTAAGGAAGGGGGATGTGTGGTGAGTGCTTGTTGCTTTAAGGTTTGTTAGAATTGTTATGAGTTGTGGAATCTACTGCATTGTACTGTACTAAATAGGAATGTTATGATTCAGTGTACTGTTTCCTGCTTTCCTTACTGCATGTACTTTTATGTACTGAACTACTTATTGGAATAAATACTGTAATACAACTTCAAGAAGCTCCTCTCATTTATGAAGACATCACTACAACATACTAGTGCAAATCGGCCTCTTGTTTTCACAGTGCAATGAATCATTATGTTTTTGTTTACTCACTGTGCAACAAAATACAAATGTAAACATAAACATAGACTATATATATATATGAAATGAAATGAATGAAATGAAAATTGCACTTATATAGCGCATAGCTACCCGGAGGCCTCGCAGCGCTTGTGAATGATTACTTAGTGCGGGCTTGGGGTAGATTAGCAGGTGTTAGCAAACAGGTGCGTTTTCAGGGCCTTCCTGAAGGACATGTGATTGTTGTGTTCCCAAAGAGAGAGCGGGAGAGAGTTCCAAAGTCTCGCCGCCGTATGAGAGAAAGAGCGGCCTCCCCAGCAAGCTTTCTTGATTTTGACGGACGTTGCCAGCTGGAGGGTGCAAGAGCGAAGGGAACGGGACGGGACATATGGCGTGACCATAGGGTGTAGAATTACAGGGCCCGTTCGATGGAACGATTTGTGTAAAATACACATGGCTTTAAATTGCACTCTTGCCACCACAGGGAGCCAATGGAGTTCCCTCAGGGCGTTCTTAGCTGACTGCCAGCGGGGGATGTTGTAGAGTAGGCGCGCCGCACTGTTTTGTGTGATTTGGAGCTTCTGAGTAACGGAGATGGGGACTCCCATATAAAGAGCATTCCCATAGTCCAGGCGGGAGAGTATCAGGGCCTGGACCATGACCCTCCTCGCCTGGAATGGGAGCAAAGGGAGCACCTTCCGCAGCATCCTCATTAGCCCAAAACAGGTGGCGGGCGTCTTAGTAGCCTGGACCGAAAAATCAAGTGCTCTATCGAGCCAGATCCCAAGGCTCTTTATCTGGGACTTGGGGACGGGGAAGGAGCCTAAACATGGAGGCCAGATGGATGCAAGGGCAGAGGGAGAAGGGTTGCCCAGTAAGATGATGTCTGTCTTCCCCCCATTAAGCTTTAAGCAGGAAGATTGCATCCATCTGGCGACAGCCTCTAGACAGGGGCCTAAGGTGGGGGACGATCCCTCAGAGTGGTCTAAAGAGACCACCAATTGGGTATCGTCAGCGTAGGTGACAATACGCACACCAAAGGGATGGACTATCCTGTCTAGAGGTTCCATGTAGGCATTAAAAGGGGTAGGACTTAGGGAAGAGCCCTGGGGACCCCGCACCTAAGTGGGTGTTTGGGAGACACCACTTCACCCTCAAAGACTTGAAAAAAACGCTCATCCAGGAAGGATGTCAGCCACTCTAGGGCCGCGCCCGACACGCCCATGCCCGCCAAACGATGTAATAACGTGGCATGGTTAACCGTGTCGAACGCGGCGCTGAGGTCTAGTAGCATGATGGCGACTTTTCCTCCCCGATCCAGCACGGCTCTCGCTTCTTCCGTTACCGCAAGGAGGGCGGTTTCGGTTCCGTGCTGAGGACGGAAACCTGACTGAGAGGCACGCAATAGGCTATTGGACTCTAAATAGTCCATTAGGATGTTATTCACGTGCCTCTCAAGCAATTTACTCAGCCACGGAAGAAGAGAGATGGGGCGATAGTTTGCCCAGTTGCTCTGGTCGAGGTTGTTTTTTTTTAACAAAGCCTTCACCATCGCACATTTCCAAGATGGTGGAACAGATTTGGAAGAAATGGACGCGTTAAGAACGTCTAAGATGACTGGACGAACGACGTCCAAGACCTTGATGAGGGTCTGAGGAGGTGCTGGGTCATTGGGAGAGCCAGAAGTGATCTTAGGGATCAGTTTGTCTAGTCCAGGGGTGTCGAGAAGTGGGATTTCCTCCAGCTTACAAGGAACAGAGGAATCAGAGGTGATG
Organism: Lissotriton vulgaris; assembly: GCF_964263255.1. Classification (NCBI taxonomy): domain Eukaryota; kingdom Metazoa; phylum Chordata; class Amphibia; order Caudata; family Salamandridae; genus Lissotriton; species Lissotriton vulgaris. The sequence continues at coordinate 1,141,617,030 of NC_141695.1, read as the reverse complement.
AGGAATTTTGGATCGTCCGTAGTGTTGTTAAATGAAGAGTATATGGCCTGAATTTTTTGAGAAAAAAAGACGGCCAGATCATTACAACGGTTTTGGGCGCCTTCAGCAGAGGGACGCTCAGCCGGAGGCGAAATAAGGGATTTCGCGATTTTGAAGATTTCCCTGGGGGCATTCGCCGCCGCATTGATTTTCCCTTCATAAAAAAGAATTTGTGCTGTTTTCATCTCCATTTTGTAGATTTTTATGGCAGCCCTATACTCAGCTTTTCTAGGTTGAGAATAGTCCTGCCTCCAGGCTCTCTCAAGTTTTCGGCAGGCTAATTTCCTGAGTCTAAGGGCAGGTGTATACCATGGGGCAACTTTGGGTCTTCTTATAGTATTGCAAGCATGTTCGGGAAGGACGTGGTCGAGGGTACTGGAAATCCAATGGTTAAAATTATTAGTTGCCTTCCTAGGATTTGTTGCCCTTGCAGGTGGATTTTTGGCGAGGGCCACTTCCCAGTCAGGCAAGGGAAGAGAGGGCCATTTCCTACTTCGATGCTTGGTAGGGTTCTGAGAGGAGGGGGGGGGTTAGTACACCAAGTGAAGGGAATTAAAAAATGGTCGGTCCAGGGTAGAGGAATCGGAGTCTCCACCAAGAGGTTATCTATGTTGCTGTAAATGTGGTCAAGAAGATGACCTTTGTTGTGCGTAGCATGAAAGCCCTTCTGGCATAAATCCATGGCTTGCAGGTTGGAACAGAGATTGTTAGCCGATGAATTATAGGGGTCTTCTAAATGTAGATTAATATCACCAAGCAGAGTGAGATTGGGAGAGGTCAGGACGACGCTTGCGACAAGATCTACTATCTTGGTAATAAAGTTATTGAGGGGACCAGGTGGGCGGTTTGCTAGGATGCCCGAGAAAGTAGTAGTGGGAGAAAGTTCTAGCGAGAAGTGGAGACTCTCAAAAACTGGTGTGGTGGTAGGAGTGACACGGCACTTGTAACCGTCCCTGTATATAATAGCCAGTCCACCACCTCTCCCAGTCTGGCGGTCTGATTGTTTTAGTGTATACCCTTGGGGAGTGACCCATACTGCTGTAGGGTCTTTATCTAGCTGGAGCCAGGTTTCTGTTAGAAATAGGGCATCAGGGTTAAGTTCTTCAATTAACATGTACAGCTCGGTGAAGTGTTTCGGTAAAGACCGACAATTAAGGAGAAACATTCTCCATTTGTGTCCAAAGGAAGGATGACTACGGAGTAAAGGAGAGGGGCGCCAGTTACAGTATATATCCACAGTAGTCTGCTCCCATAACAACCTCCCACAACTTCCGATCCCCACACGGCGGCGGCGAAGAAGAAGGCACAAACCCCACAGGACGTCAGGCAAGAAATTTGTTTTATTCAACCTCACACAACTCGTTTCGAGCTACAAGCCCTTGTTCACGTGTAATCTGAGTATACGCCATATTTGTTTTTATTTCTAAAGTGACCACCCTCTTGTCCACCATCACAGGTCACATGGCCATAGTCCGAGAAAAAAGACTACATTTTACATGGCTTTATTCATGTAAACAAGTCCATAAGCATTAATTATATGCTTTTTAAATGTTGCATACTCTATACACATAAATAATTAATAAATATGTCCGAAAATCAGCTGACGCATTTAAGACAAAATATATATAACTGGATAAATCCACCGAATGCATCAGATAGTAGTCATATCAATTAAAATTGTATCAAAGGATAAATCCCACATGTGGCCATGTGTTAAGCTGTATATGTGCAAAATTATATGCGAATAATTCATGATTCCTTGAGCAAACTGGTGTAAGGTATGCAAAAAGATGCACATTTAAAGTACAAAAAAAAGACATATATATATATATGAAAATAGATCAGATAAAGTACGATAATAGTGCAAACATCTAAAAGCTATTATATTAATAACAGTAAAATGTCCAAAACTGGACAAAGTACTACTAAAAGACATATAAAAAGCATTAGTTTGCATTAAAAAATCTTATTCTACTAAAATCAGATCTTGAGGGAAAAGGGAACCCAATAAAAGGAAATTTACAGGATGCGTCACAATTCATGAATGTACAGAAGATACTTATGCAAAACAATATAAAAAAAGCCATCTTATTCATATAAAGTTATGCATGTCTTCTGTATTATTTAAACCATTAGGCCATTTACTATCAAACTCAAGAATGATTCTAGTTTCTAATTGCCTGAGTTGGCGTTCCCTATTGCCTCCTCTTCTAGATTTTGGGATGGCATTGATGACGTAATAGGAAAGGCAATTTATATCATTTGCATGAGCTCGCTTAAAATGTCGTGCCACAGGATATGCTGGATCACTGTGGAGAATGGCCCTTATATGCTGCAATATCCTGACATGCACCTGCAGCTTCGTACTGCCAATGTAGTTAAGGCAACAGGTGCATGTCAGGACATACACAGCATATTCGGTTTTACAGTTGTAGTTACCTTGAATAGGAATGAGTGTTTCACAAAAAGGGGTAGAATAGTGAGTCATGTTACGGCCAAACTTACATGCCCTACAGGTCACACACTTTCTGAATCCCTTCGTAGGTTGTAACCATGAGGCTGCCTTCCTAGTTTCTGGTGAAGCTTTATCTAGAGTAGTACCCATAGTTCTCCCCCGTCTGAATGTAATCACAGGGGCTTCTGCCAACTTGTTTCGAAAAACATTGTCTGTGAGTACTATTGGCCAATGTTTATTGATGATGGATCTTATTTTACGTTCCTCCCTACTATAAGTTGTAATCAGCCTAGGGGTATTTATGTTTCTAGATGTTATGGGAGATACAATTTCTTCCTCATTATTTAGGTTGTCAAAGAGCCTTGTTCTAGATCGTGTGTTAGCCTTCCTTATGGCATCTCCAATCATTTTATCAGTATACCCTCTGGCTTGCAATCTATTCACCAGATCTAACTGACATTTATTGAAATCCACCTCATTGCTGCATATACGTTTTAGTCTGAGGATTTCTCCACACAGTATGCTAGCAATGAGGTGTTTAGGGTGTGAACTTGTCGCGTGTAATGTAATGTTACCAGAAGTTGGTTCTCTCTATGACGTACTTTCAATTTTTCCATCATTAACGTAAAGCCTTACATCTAAAAAATCCATCTGATTTTTATGGATATGGGAGTAAATTTAAGATTTAAGGAATTATTGTTAATGTCCTCTATGAAGCCATATGCTTCATTTTCACTTCCCCCCTGTTAGATCTGGGGGTCTCTAGTTGGCTGAGGTAGGCACCTTAGACCAAATAGGGACCCTTGCATCTAGTCAGGGCACAGGGACGCACAGTGTAGATAAACCCTGCTCCCTCTAGGTAGCTTGGCTCGAGCAGTCAGGCTTATCCCCAAGGCAATGTGTAAGTATTTGCATTCGGTTCCAATGACCCCCCAATGTACACCACAAACTGAGACCACACAGGTGAGCTATACATAAATAACTTTTATCTAGTTTTGGCACTGTAAATAAAATCACATAAGCATTGCACGTATTTCTCTTATCACTCTTCTTCTTGTTTCAGGTAGGCACTTGTTTTAGGAAAGTTTCAAAATAGTCTCTAGTCTCTCAAAAATAGATCGTGATGGAATGACTCAGGTGTAGGAATTCAGCACTCAAAAACGTGCTTCCTAAACTGTACTTGGCCCTAGCAGGAGCACCGCTCCTTCTACTCAGGTTCCCCCCTTCTCAATGGGGAGATTGGGCACTTGTCGTTGGTCCCCGTGTCCCACGCTCAATGCGGGACCTTCGGGGGACGATGCGCACGCCCAAGTATACTTCTGAGGCGAACGTAGTCACTTGCACAGCCCCAGCGCTTCCTCTGCAGCCGGTGTCAAAACCGGGTGCTGGGGGCAGGCGATCTCTCTCTCTTTAGGGTTTCAGACTCACCCTCGCAGGTACGATCGTTGTTGCAGGCTTCAGGTGCTGAACGTGGCTTCTCCAATCCGGTCTTGGCGTTTGCAGGCTTCTCGCTGACGTCGAGGAGTTCTCCGGAGTCAGCCACTCACAGCGCGGCTCCAGGGACAGCTTCCGATGACGCGGCGGCACTTCCTCCAATCGTTGCGCAGCTCACGAGAACAGCTTACAGCAGCGGCCAATCACAGCGCGTCTTCTCCGACGAGCCTCCAGGCAACAACCAATCAGGTCGCGGCCCCTTCGTGCATCAGCCAAGGTGCCGATCAGTTTGCAAGTTGGTTTCGCAGGCCCTAGGCCGCGGCGGTGAAGTCCGATGGCAAGAATTTACGGCTCCCGGGGTCACAGGTCGCGCGACTCCGCACGGAGTGCGATTTAACCCCTTGGGAACACCGACAACACTTCTTCAGCCCCACACGTGCCGATGAGCACGTCGAACAGTGGTGCAACTTGTAGGGAATCTTCAGCGCGGCGCTCCTAGACACTCAGAGCAGCCAGCGCGCCCCACACTCGATCTCTTCCGATTCTTCAGATCGAACCCACGCTTCCAGGAACACACAGCAAGGCAAGCAGGAGGGCACAGCAGATCTTAGTGAACACGGCAGTTTCTTCTGGGGCAACCTTTGTAGTCCTGGGTTGCAGACAGGAGGCCAGCTCTTCTCAGGCCCTTGGAGATTCACAGCAAGACACAGCACACAGCAAAAGTCTTTGTAGGTTTCAAGCAGGGTCACAGCACACAGCAAAGTTCCTCTTCTCCTCAGCTCAGTTGGTTAGTAGAACAGGTCAGCCCTTAGAGCACACAGCAAGGCAATCTTCCTTCAGTTCTTCAGTCCTTCTTCCAGCAGAGGTTCCTTCTTGATTGTTGTAGAATCTGATTTTCTGGGGACAGGGGTCCTATACTTATACCCCAAAAAGGCTTTGAAGTCCTTTGAAGTCCCTAGACGTTCTTAGAAGTTCCTTGTGCATTGGACCCTGAATCATTGTCTGATCCCTGATCTGGGTGGAGTGGAGCACTTCGTTATCTGATCTTCCTGGTTCCTTTCAAGGAGAGGGGTAGGGTCGTCAGCCACCCAGCAGGAGGTTGGAGCCAGTGTTGTGGCAGGCAGGCACATCCCTAGCTATTTCCAGGTGCTACCTCCCCCCTTCACTTCCAGATGCTAATACCAGCACCCCATCAAAGGGCTGACTCATCTAACCCCCTGGGGGCTTCCTGCTCCTGTCACTTCCAAAGCAGACAGTCAGTCACCAACCATACCCAGGCACACAGGAGGGTCAGACAGGAGAATAGCGACTTCTCTAAAAGTACTATTCTCCCACTCAGGATTTAAAAACCACCCCTCACAAAAGATGGGTTATTAAATGCTGAGCGCAGGAATATGAAACACTCATGTCTTATCTTGTGTTAGGCTGACAGCCATTGGCCCCAGCCTCTCCCATGTTGTCCTATGGAGGAAGGTAACCTTGCAGCAGTGAGCACATAAAATGGCTGTTGTTCACTACCAGGGCATGGTACCTGCACTAGTACATGCCCTACCTTTTACATACACCGCATCCTGCCCAGGGGGGTACCTTGGGCCTTCCATAGGGATGACTGATGTGCACAAAAAAGGGAAGGGTTAGGCCCAGTCAGTGTGGACACTGACCAGGGTGACATGGCAGTCCTAGAGACTGCAGGCAGGCCTGAGACACCATTTTAAAGCTACACATGTGGGTGGCGCAATCAGCGCTGCAGAACCACAAGTAGCATCTGACATCACCAACCCTGCCACACACAGTGCACATTACTAGGGACTTCCTGGTGATACAGATATGCCAATCAGGTATATCCAATCAAATATGATATTTTACCTTATGAGCACTTACACTCTGACACTGATTAGCAGTGGCAGAGTGTCCAATACATCTAAACCAGCAAAACAAAATTCAGCATAGCATCACAAATGCAGGTAGCAGAGGCAAACTATAGGGGAAGAACTCACGCCAAAGATGTCAGGTCTAACATGTGTCCCCTCCAGCTGAAAGTGGGGAGAACTACCCACCCTCTTGGAAGATCTCATCACTAAGGTGGAAAAACCTGGACAGACCCTCAGCATTGGCGTGTTCTGTACCGGGACGGTGTTCCACCGTGAAATCCATCCCCTGTAGGGAAATGGACCACCTCAACAGTTTTGGATTCTCACCCCTCATCTGCATCAACCATCTGAGGGGCCTGTGGTCGGTCTGAACACGGAAGTGAGTCCCAAACAGATAGGGCCTCAACTTCTTCAGAGCCCAGACCACAGCAAATGCTTCCCTCTCAATGGCACTCCATTTCTGTTCCCTGGGGAGTAATCTCTTGCTAATAAAAGCTACAGGTTGGTCTCCGCCCTCGTCATCCATCTGTGAGAGCACCGCTCCCACACCTTGCTCTGAAGCGTCTGTTTGCACAATGAACTCACTAGAGAAGTCAGGTGCCTTCAGCACTGGTGCTGTGCACATTGCAGTTTTCAGGGCATCAAAAGCAGTTTGACAGGCCTCAGTCCGATTTACTCTCTTAGGCTGGTTTCTAGAAGTTAGTTCTGTCAAGGGGGCGACAATGGTGCCATATCCCTTGATAAACCGTCTGTAATACCCAGTGAGACCTAAAAAGGCTGTCACTTCTGTCTGAGTCTTGGGAGATTCCCAAGCCAGAATGGTATTAATCTTCGCCTGGAGGGGCGCCACCTGGCCGCTCCCTACCTGGTGTCCTAAATACACAACAGATCCCTGCCCTATCTGACACTTACTGGCATTGATAGTGGGGCCTGCCTTCTGCAGAGCCTTCAACACTTCACAGAGGTGTTGCAGGTGTTCCTCCCAAAGGGAACTGAACACAGCAATGTCATCCAGGTAGGCGGCGCTGAATTGCTCCAGCCCGGTCAGTACCTGGTTGACCAATCTCTGGAAGGTGGCAGGGGCATTTTTTAATCCAAAGGGCATAACACGAAATTGGAAATTCCCCTCTGGAGTGGAAAATGCTGACCTCTCCTTTGCTCCCTCAGTCAAAGCAATCTGCCAGTACCCCGCAGTCAAATCAAAGGTGCTGAGATACCTGGCAGCTCCCAACCGATCCACAAGCTCATCAGCTCTGGGGATGGGGTGCGCGTCAGTCTTAGTGACCGCATTGAGCTCACGGTAGTCCGCGCAAAACCGAAGTTCTGGTGTGCCACCGGGTGTAGCAGATTTCTTAGGAACTAAGACCACTGGGCTAGCCCAGGGACTGCTGGAGGGCTCAATTACCCCTAGCGCCAACATCTTGGAAACCTCTTCCTTGATGCTAGCCCTGACCTTGTCAGCCACTCTGTAAAACTTCTGTTTCACAGGTGGGCTGTCCCCAGTGTCCACATCATGGACGCACAAGTTGGTGATACCTGGGATCAGGGAAAACAGGGAGGCAAACTGTCCCAACACTTGGCGACAGTCTTGCTGTTGTACTGGGGTCAGAGTAGGTGGGAGAATCACGCCATCTACTGACCCATCTTTCTCTTTGCTTGCCAGGAGGTCAGGAAGAGGGTCACTCTCCTCCTCTCCTCCATCATCTGTAGCCATGAGCATAGCTACTTCAGCCCTCTCAAAGTGTGGCTTGAGGCGGTTAACATGCAAGACTCTCGGGTAAGCATGGGCGAATTTTGCGAATCTCGCGTTCGCGAATTTTGCGGATTTGCGAACTCGCAATCCGCAAAATCCGCGAATTCTCGCGAATTTGCGGATTTTTTTTTTTTGTGTTTGCGCGGGTTTCTGCCAGTTCGCGAGGGTTTTGTACACTTTCGCAAATTGCGAACTTACCTGTCGGGTCGCAAGTTTCGCGAACTTGTTGTTTCTACGTGTCCAGCCTGTTTGGGACACTCTTCTTCATCACTGCCACTCTCTGTCACCACTGCCACTCTCTGACTACTCATGCCACCCTCTGGCCCACCCATGCCACCCTCTGTTTCATCACCACACCCTCTGGCTGTCCAGTGTACATTATTTTGGGCAAAGCAAAGCACACCTTCCCTGCCTCAAGTGACCTGAATTAATTTGGGGCTGATTAATGTGTCACAGAATATTTTTTTAGCTGGCACCTGCTTCCTTAGTGCGCCCTGATTAGTGATCTTTTGCACTTGCTAAGTGCTTTCATTGTTGCAAAATTAGTTACAACACCTGCCCTGCCCCAACTGACAATAATGAATTAGGGGCTGATTAATGGATTTTAACTTCCAGCCTGGCTCCTGCTTGTCTCCCTTAGCTGTAATTCAGGACCTTTGTGGCATATGTGTAACTATTCTGAGGTTCAGAGCAGGGTCACATAATAGTTGCAACTGGCAACTGAACTCTGGAGGGGCCCCTCAGGAAGCACTACAGGAAATGGCTACTAATGATGAGCCTGAACTTTTGAACCTGGTAAGTAGTTTCAGTTTTGCTAAGATCGTATTTCTGCAATTTAGCACTTATTCGCGGGGCGCGAAGTTGTACTGGGAAGCCGCGAACTCACGCGAACAGTGCGAGCAGTGCGAGCAAAATCCGCTGCTCGCGGATTTGCGGATTTTGCGGGAGATTCGCGAATCTCGCGGATTGCGAATTTCCAGAAAATCCGCAAAATCCGCGAGCGAAACGGATTTTCCGCCCATACCTACTCTCGGGGGCATCCTAGGAGTCTTCATGTTGATCAGGTAAGTCACCTCACTCTTGCGCTCTACCACCTCATATGGTCCAGTCCACTTGTCACGGAGTGCACAAGGCTCCACTGGCGCCATTACCCACTCTTTCTGCCCAGGTTGAAATTCAATCAGAGTGGCATTCTGATCATACCACCTTTTCATTTCTTCCTGGCTGGCTTCTAGGTTCTCTTGAGCGAGCTTCCTGAAGCGCAGGGTCTGGTTGTGGATGGCCAGCACATAGCTGAACACATCCTGGGGGGTTTTCCCCACGGGATTTCTCCCAACCCTCTTTCACCAGTGTGAGAGGTCCTCTGACAGGGTGGCCATAGAGCAGTTCAAAGGGACTGAACCCTAAGGACTTCTGAGGCACCTCCCTGTAGGCAAACAACAGGCATGGTAACAAGACGTCCCACCTCCGCCTCATGGGTTCTTCAAGGCCCATAATCATGCCCTTGAGGGTGCGGTTGAACCTTTCAACCAACCCATTTCCTTGAGGGTGGTAAGGAGTGGTAATCTTATAAGTTACTCCGCACTCCTCCCACAGAGACTTCATGTATCTAGAAATGAAGTTAGTCCCTCGGTCTGAGACCACCTCTCTGGGGAATCCCACACGGGAAAAGATCCCCATCAATGCACGACCCACCACGGGGGCTGTGATTGTTCTGAGAGGGACTGCTTCTGGGTATCTAGTGGCATGGTCCACCAAGACCAGGATAAACCTGTTGCCTAAGGCTGTCTTGGGGTCCAAGGGTCCCACTATATCAATGCCCACCCGCTCAAAAGGGGTGCTCACCACTGGAAAATGCTGGAGAGGTGCCACACACTTCTTCCCGCTTTTAACACTGGCTTGGCAAGTTTGACATGACTTACAAAAGGTACTGACATGCTTCTTCATCTGGGGCCAGTAAAAATGGGTGACAAGCCTGTGATAGGTCTTGTCTTGCCCCAGATGTCCTGCAAGAGGCACGTCATGAGCCAGACCCAGTAGGAATTTTCTGAAGCGCTCGGGTACTACCAGCACACGGGCTGCACCGGGCTCAGCAAACTTAGGCTCACTATAAAGTAAGTCATCCTCCCAGTAAATCCAGTGCTCTTTGGAGCTAAGGCCTGCTGCCTGGTCTGCAGCCTGCTGCCGCACACCAGCGAGAGAAGGGCACTCCTTCTGTGCTTGGCAAAAGTCCTCCCTGGAGGGACCACCCTCTTGCTGCCAATGGGTCAGCTCAGGCAATTCCTCTAGTTCAGCCACCTGTTCCCCTGTAGGTTCCAGGGCATCCCCTCAGGTTCTGCCTCCTCCTGGACCGTGGGAACAGTGGGGGCCGGTTTCCCGCGCCCTCTGCCCTTTCCTCTCTTGACAGGTACCTGGGCCATTATTCCAGGCTCCAGTTCCACTGAATCACCCTGACTAGCTGTCACTGCACGAGTGGTCACACAGATCCAATCCGGCGGTCCTAACATCCCTAAATGAGTTCTGTGCTCTACTTCCTTCCATGGAGAATTCTCTAGGTCGTTACCCAACAGACAATCTACAGGTAGGGCATCACTAACACAGACTTCCAAAGAACCAAAGACTCCTCCCCATTCAAAAGGAACACGCGCTATCTTACAAAGGCGCACTGAGCTGTCAGAGGCCATTACAGGACGGAGGAGATTGGGAATTACCTGCTCTTCAGACACCCACTGACACCTAACAGATGTCACACTGGCCCCTGTGTCTCTCAAAGCCTCAATCTCCTTCCCATTGATGATCACCTTCTGCCCGTATTTTTTTGTGTTATCGGGCACAATAGGATCCTGGACCATCTCTTGGTCTCCCAATGAGACTAGGGTCATCATAGCTACACCCACATCCCTACTAGAAATCAAATCCCCTCCCAAAGCTGCACTACTCATCCCTGGGACTGGCGCAACAGCAGGTGCTGCTGGGGGTTTCTTGGGACATTTAGGAGCAATGTCTGTTGCCCTTAGGGGGCCCCGGCTACTTAGGCTGAGGGGGTTGGGACTCCTTTTCCTTGGAACTGTCTTGGGGCCCTTTAGTGACCTCCTTACGGTTACCCTTGTCCTCCCCCCTTTCTGCTGGGGACCCTGTCCACCTTTGGCTGTGGTGCTTACCACCCCTTTGTAAACCCTGGTACTAGTCCAACGGTCTGCCTCTTTAGCAAGCTCACTGGGCTCAGTTAACTTGCTGTCTAACAGATGCTGGCGCAGCTCTGGAACACACAAACTACTTAAGTGCTCCCAACTAATCAAGTGACACAACCCCACATAATCAGTTACTTTGCTGCCTTTTATCCAACCCTCCAGTGCACGCGTGTACATACTCACACACTCCACCCATGTACTTGAATCAAGCTTCTTAAAGTTTCTAAACTTCTGGCGGTACTGTTCTGGTGTGAGCCCATACCTGAAGCATAAGGCCTCCTTCATAGTGGGGTAGGCTAAGGTTCCTGCTGCTTCTAAGGGTGCTAACACATCCCTCCCAGAGGCCTCAAAATGCTTCCACAAACCTGCCCCCCAACTCTTTTCAGGCACTTCATTCATCTTCAAGGCAAGCTCATAGGATCTAAACCATGCATAGATATCCTCATCCTTCTGATAATTCTGCACCAGATCTGTTGGTATGTATACTTTACCCGCTTGTACTGGTTGTGTGCTGCCACCATTTAAACTGGAATCCACTTGCTTGGCTTTAAGCTCCAATTCCATCATGCTCAACTCATGGGCCAAATGAAGTTTCTTCTCTTCCAAAGCAAGAGCATTCCTCCTTTCCTCCGCCTTCTTTTCACTGTCAAGGCGTAGTTTCCTTTCTTCTGCTTGAGCTCTGAGTTTAAAAAGTTCAATCTCATGGGCCCTAATCTTCTCATTTTCCTCAAGCTCCTCTGGAGAAAAACCCCTACTAGAATGGACGCTGCCAGCCCTAAAAGCTGGCACTCTCACTGGTAACTCATTGGGTTCAAACCCATGCTCCTGTGCTCCATCTTCTCCAGTAGTATCCTCTGTTACAACATTCTTGGCCTCCCACCAGGCCCTTAGAGCTTTCTGTAGCTCTTCCTTGTTAGCGCTGCCCTTCACTGGGCACTTGAGCTGCTTGCAGAATTGCTTAAGTTGCTCCTTTTTGTAAATGAGTAACTCTTCTACCTCAAACTGCAGCTCTGCTATCTCCTCGCTTCCTTCTATCAGAGACATGATACTTCCTAGGTCCTCCAAAAATAGGTTTCACCAGAAAACGACTTCAAAGAAGAAAATAAAATTTGTGCAATCTATTGCTGCTACTAGACTAGTGATGTACAAGGAATCACTGTAGGTCAAATGCAAATACTGGCTCTAATCTGCACCGCTGACCAACAATGTTAGATCTGGGGGTCTCTAGTTGGCTGAGGTAGGCACCTTAGACCAAATAGGGACCCTTGCATCTAGTCAGGGCACAGGGACACACACTGTAGATAAACCCTGCTCCCTCTAGGTAGCTTGGCTCGAGCAGTCAGGTTTATCCCCAAGGCAATGTGTAAGTATTTGCATTTGGTTCCAATGACCCCTCAATGTACACCACAAACTGAGACCACACAGGTGAGTTATACATAAATAACTTTTATCTAGTTTTGGCACTGTAAATAAAATCACATAAGCATTGCACGTATTTCTCTTATCACTCTTCTTCTTGTTTCAGGTAGGCACTTGTTTTAGGAAAGTTTCAAAATAGTCTCTAGTCTCTCAAAAATAGATCGTGATAGAATGACTCAGGTGTAGGAATTCAGCACTCAAAAACGTGCTTCCTAAACTGTACTTGGCCCTAGCAGGAGCACCGCTCCTTCTACTCAGGTTCCCCCCTTCTCAATGGGGAGATCGGGCACTTGTCGTTGGTCCCCGTGTCCCACGCTCAATGCGAGACCTTCGGGGGACGATGCGCACGCCCAAGAATACTTCCGAGGCGAACGTAGTCACTTGCACAGCCCCAGCGCTTCCTCTGCAGCCGGTGTCAATACCGGGTGCTGGGGGCAGGCGATCTCTCTCTTTAGGGTTTCAGACTCACCCTCGCAGGTACGATCGTTGTCGCAGGCTTCAGGTGCTGAACGCGGCTTCTCCAATCCGGTCGCTGCGTTTGCAGGCTTCTCGCTGACGTCGAGGAGTTCTCCGGAGTCAGCCACTCACAGCGCGGCTCCAGGGACAGCTTCCGATGACGCGGCAGCACTTCCTCCAATCGATGCGCAGCTCACGAGAACAGCTTACAGCAGCGGCCAATCACAGCGCGTCTTCTCCGACAAGCCTCCAGGCAACAACCAATCAGGTCGCGGCCCCTTCGTGCATCAGCCAAGGTGCCGATCAGTTTGCAAGTTGGTTTCGCGGGCCCTAGGCCGCGGCAGTGAAGTCCGATGGCAAGAATTTACGGCTCCCGGGGTCACAGGTCACGCGACTCCGCACGGAGTGCGATTTAACCCCTTGGGAACACCGACAACACTTCTTCAGCCCCACACGTGCCGATGAGCACGTCGAACAGTGGTGCAACTTGTAGGGAATCTTCAGCGCGGCGCTCCTAGACACTCAGAGCAGCCAGCGCGCCCCACACTCGATCTCTTCCGATTCTTCAGATCGAACCCACGCTTCCAGGAACACACAGCAAGGCAAGCAGGAGGGCACAGCAGATCTTAGCGAACACGGCAGTTTCTTCTGGGGCAACCTTTGTAGTCCTGGGTTGCAGACAGGAGGTCAGCTCTTCTCAGGCATTTGGAGATTCACAGCAAGACACAGCACACAGCAAAAGTCTTTGTAGGTTTCAAGCAGGGTCACAGCACACAGCAAAGTCCCTATTCTCCTCAGCTCAGTTGGTTAGCAGAACAGGTCAGCCCTTAGAGCACACAGCAAGGCAATCTTCCTTCAGTTCTTCAGTCCTTCTTCCAGCAGAGGTTCCTTCTTGATTGTTGTAGAATCGGATTTTCTGGGGACAGGGGTCCTTTACTTATACCCCAAAAAGGCTTTGAAGTCCTTTGAAGTCCCTAGAAGTTCTTAGAAGTTCCTTGGGCATTGGACCCTGAATCCTTGTCTGATCCCAGATCTGTGTGGAGTGGAGCACTTCGTTATCTGATCTTCCTGATTCCTTTCAAGGAGAGGGGCAGGGTCGTCAGCCACCCAGCAGGAGGTTGGAGCCAGTGTTGTGACAGGCAGGCACATCCCTAGCTATTTCCAGGTGCTACCTCCCCCTTCACTTCCATATGCTAATACCAGAACCCCATCAAAGGGCTGACTCATCTAACCCCATGGGGGCTTCCTGCTCCTGTCACTTCCAAACCAGACAGTCAGTCCCCAACCATACCCAGGGAGTGTTGCAAAAACACGGGTTAACCCAAGAAGTCAATGGGACCTGGGCAAAGTATAGGTACAAACAAAGTGGTCCCAGACAAACAGGCAATAAACAGAATCGTAACAAGAGTAGATAACTACACAGGTAATTCTAGCAGCATTGTTTTTAATCACAACGTGTTATTTATAAGAATCATTCATAAAAAATTAATACAAGTTCAATCACATATAATGCCCCTAAGAATGAAACAGGGAAGGGTAGTGCTGGGATAGTGAAAGATGAGAGCTAAAACAAAGGGTCATAAAGACCAAAGTATACAACAAATTTTTTAGAAAGAACACAATGGAGCGATGGATTAATCGACAATTTTAGACAATCATGCCTCAAAGAAAAACAATAATGATAAATGATGACAGAGGCTGACCACAGGAGAGAGTGTCGACGTTTCGACCCAGATGAAATGCAGGTGTGGTGTAAACCTTGCTAGAGGGTCTTCATCAGGACAAAGGTGGTGAGGGGTGGGGGCAACGAATCTGTTTCAGGGCTCACTGACAGGCAGAGCTTTAAGAAGATTGCGGATCACGAAACAGTATGTGGGTTCTGCCAGAGGCAGAGTGGATCTTAACTGCAAAGTTAGTGATATCAGCGCTGGAACAAGAAAGGAACCGGTCCTACTTGCTTCAAGATAACGACAGTCTGCCCATAGCACGGGCTGTTGCCAAGGACGATGAAGTTAAAAGGGTTGTTACAAAGGAGTGTTTTCCCGCGGAAAAATCTAGCTAGAACTTTACTGTTAAAGGCAGTGGGGTTTAGTCACCGGCGTGGCGCAGGTATCCCAAACGCCGATAGGTTGCGTGATCGTGGAGTCAGTAGGAGAAAAGGGACGTAATCGTGTGATTCTAAGGTCCAATGCAAAAAAGACAGATTCCTACTAGCAACGAGCAGCTAAACCAGCAAAACGAAATTCAGCATAGCATCACAAATCCAGGTAGCAGAGGCAAACTATAGGGGAAGAACTCACGCCAAAGATGTCAGGTCTAACACCCCCATAATATAAAAACATTGTCAATGTACCTTAAGTATGTTATAACATGGGATTAAAAGAGCGCCTGATGGGTGGTCTTGAGGACCCGCTCCTCCCACCAGCCAACATGCAAGCATGCATAGCTGGGGGAGAAGCAGGCTCCCATCGCCACAACCCTCACTTGTTTGAAAATATCCTTGTCAAAAAGAAAACAAATTATTGTTCAGGCACCAACTAATAAGCTCAAGAATCACCTTGTTATGCTCATAGAATTCTCTTGACCTGTTATCCAAAAAATGCTTCACAGCTCTCATTCCTTGTGTATGTTCTATACTTGTATATAGAGATTCTATATCGAGAGAAATTAGATATAGATCATCTGTCCAGGTTAAATTCTCAACTTTCTTGAGAAAAACGCCATGGGAATGAACGTTTAGAGAAAAGGTGGGACATCCACCAGTCTTTGGACATTTGTGTGCTTTCATTATTGAAAGCCACACGCAAAGGCAAATTGAATGTTTGGGAGTTACGAAACTCACACAGAGAAGTTTAGGAGAAGTGTGGAGTGCTCACAAGAAGCCTTCCATAGAGCAGCGCTTGCGCACTGCCCTAGGCTCGACCTAAAAATGGCTCTTACTCGAACAAGACTATCTCTGTGCCAAATTTGGTGTAATTCCGCCCAGCAGTGCAGGCTGTAGTCGTGTTCAAAATCCATATGGGAAAATTAATGGGAAATGGACATTTTTAGACGCCCCCTTTTTCCTCAGCCCCTGATTGATAGATCACTCTGAAAATTTCCATGCAGAACTAGGCAAATCGGGTCACTTTTTAAAGAGAAACGTTCGTCAAGATTCGTCAAACGGCACCAAAGTTAGAGGCAAACCAAAAAACGCTTTTCCTATGGAAACTGAGTCCTAACTTTACCTACTGGCAATATGTGTATATATATATATATATCGGATCGGCTGCAAACATTGAGACCCAGAAATCGGAAACAGCAGCCTCAGAACAAGGCAACAAAGCAAGACGAAATAAACGCCGAAGAGAGCGCCGCAAAAAGCAGAAAATCTCCAAAAAAACAAAAGAGGCAGTATTGGCGAAAAAAGAAACAATGAATAACGCCATTATTAATTTATCCACCGTTGTACTAACTGAGGCAGAAAAACAGCTTTTGAGCTTGGGACTTACCTATTGTCCTGTGTCAGACTTCAGCTATACAAAAACACGCGTGGACATTTTTCTTTATATTCGAAAACTTAAACTTATGAAATTTTTCAACATTAAAGAAGGCAACAAGAACAACCCCTCCAAACAGTCTGGAAATGTAGCAAGTTCTCTCAATGTCCCGGCTGGAGACACTAGAGCCTTTCTAGCAATGCACCAACTGGCAATGAATGATGCACTGGCTGCTGATGAGATGACAACTCAGGACGAACTTCAAGCAGCACAAATATCACAGGTAGGAATGAATTTAAGTCCATTCAAACCTAAGTCTACCTTCATTCCAGTTATGCCTCGTGACTCAATAGACACATTTCATGATATGGTCATTGAGGACCTGAAACAACTGTACCACAAAGTGAAACATAAGAAAAGATACAGACGCAATAAAGAACAAGCTTACACTACATTGGTCAAAAAGCTAAGTAAAGACCAAAGTATCATAGTGACCACGGCTGACAAAGGTGGCAATGTTGTCATCTGGCCACAGAGAGACTATCTCGCCGAAGCCTTGCTACAACTTAATAACGGGACTTGTTATATGAAATCCAATATCAAATCATATATTGAATCAAAAGAGACCCTCAAAAAACTTTTGTTCAAATGGAAGAGGGACAACATGCTTTCCAAAGAAGAATTTGATTTTCTTAATGTTGTAAACCCAGTACTGCCTAAATTATACTTATTACCCAAGGTGCATAAAATGGTGAGCCCCACCCCTGGGAGGCCAATTATCTCTGCCATCTCCAGTGTAGCTGACCACATTGGGGAATACATTGATTATTTCCTTCAAAATCTAGTGCAAGCTCTGCCATCTTATATTAAGGATACTGGCCATTTCTTGAATAAGATCAAAAATGTTCCTTGGAGTGATGATCTGTTACTTATCACCCTAGATATAGAATCACTCTATACCAGCATTAACCATCAGGCTGGATTAAGAGCACTTGAACATTTTTTGGGAACCAGATCCATCAATTGCTATAATCACAATAAGATGTTGACAGAACTGACAAATTGGTGCTTGCATCATAACTATTTTATGTTTGGCGAGGAAATATACTTACAACAGAGAGGAGTGGCTATGGGTGCCTGCTTCTCCCCCAGCTATGCGTGTTTACACGTTGGCTGGTGGGAGGAGCGGGTACTCAATGTTACTTACAGTGATATTATGGTCAACAATGTATTGCACTGGATGCGTTTCATTGATGATGTGTTTGTTGTTTGGAGGGGGGACCAGAACAGTGCAGAAAACTTTATACAATCTATCAATATCAATAATGAGAATTTGCATTTTACATCACACATTGATAAATTTGAGGCAGATTTTCTTGATGTTAAGATCTTTGTGAAAAACTCTAAGTTATGTACCAAACTGCACCGTAAATGCACTGCTGGAAACAGCACACTCCATGCCAGCAGCTCCCACCCCCGTCACATCATCGACAATATCCCCTTTGGGGAACTGTTGAGGCTGAAACGTATTTGCAGCACCGATGAGGACTATCAACTCTGTGCTGCCGAAGCCCTCAATAGATTCAGAGAGAGGGGATATAAAGAATCAGTTTTGAAACAATCCGTTGCCAAAGCCAATTGCAGACCCAGGGAGTCCCTTCTATCCAGCTCAGACTCCAGCTCTGTAGTAACCACAGAATCAAGCAGCAGTCCACCCAGATTGATTCTGACTTTCAATAGACAGGAACGCAAAATACGGTCCATCATCAACCAAAGATGGCCAGCCTTAAAAACTGATTTGGTGCTGGCTCCTAGAATAGCAGACAGACCAAATATCACTTATAGGAAAGGATTAAGCATGAGAACCCAGCTGAGTCGAGATTTTCCAGAATTGGCCAAACAAGATAACTGGATGGCTAGGCCTGGATTTACTCGTTGTTCCAGTTGTAGAGCATGTAAATTTGGGGTTAACACCACCAAATACTCCACACCCTTCAAACCCGACCCTCTGGAAATTAGGGGGAAACATAACTGCAAAACGGAATTTGCAGTGTATGTTCTGACATGCACCTGTGGCCTAAGATATGTGGGCAGCACCGGCAAACAGGTGCATGTCAGAATTCTACAACATTTGCGAGCCATCGTGAACAACGACAGCACATATCCTGTGGCCCGTCATTTTAAAGCCATCCACCAGAACAATCTTGACTGTTTAACATACTTTGTCATAGCCTCCGCACCCAAACCCATCAGGGGGGGAGACAGGGATCTCATGCTCAGGAGATTGGAATCTCAGTTCATCCTAGAACTTGACAGTCGTTTCCCTAACGGTCTTAATACAACGGAAGACCTTCATGTATTCCTATAATGACCGTTTGTTGACCAGTTTATACTTATTTAAAGTGTCCCTGCCAGTACCTGCCACTCTTGCTCTTTTCAAGGTCTCTTTTTAGAATTATATTCACTGAATCAATCCCTTTCATCATGGCACACATGTTTGACAGTGGTATGGAGTTTTTCTCCCATCCACATTGAAAGATAACAAAAAAAGAAAACAAAACTTTCCCAAAATTTTTTTTCCCCTTCTTTAATTCCCTTTTTTTTGGGGGGCACACACAATTCCAAAACCTACCGAGCACTTTTATTCGGACACAGACAAAGGGGGCATGATAATAGGCAGTCATTAAACTCTTTCGTATTGCACGATTCACTCCAGTGACCATATAAAATAAATCATCATCAATACACTGAGCATTTATGCTGACATCACATTGGATAATTGTCTTATCCAATAGATCTGACACAGTACATTGTTATAGATTGGTATTAGGTTTCAGTTAATCAATACTAATATCTTTTTGTACATAGTGTGCTATTTATTTATTAGTGACCAACTGTTATCACTTTATAATTGCGATATTTGCACATTGTCTCAGTCACACATGTTTTTTTATAAAAATGCATATATATTTTTATAGATTACAATATATTTATTTTTTTAACCATAAAATAAATTGTATTATGATTGTGATTTTAACAACGCATTTATGCTGTTATCTTAACCATGTAATTAATTATATATATTTTTTATGGCACTGGTTTAGAGGAAAAACTGCTTTAGCCTAAGCTATGTAGTGTGTCTTCTATGTTAATTTGACACGTGGTTGTGAAAAAAATGCCCGGGAAAAACTTTTTGCATTTAAGCCATTGTGAACTTACTGACAAATGATCTGTGAACAAGGGCGGACGCCCGAAACGCGTAAGATCTGGTGGCCTTGGACGCTAAATAAATCGTTTTTAGCCCATAACGAACGTTGGAGTGGCGTGGCTTTTCTTTCCAGCATTTCTGTGGCGGCGGCTGCGTTAGTTTGGTGAGAGAGCCTCATTTGTGCATATATATATATATATATACATATATATATCTGCTCCACAACCCGTGATCAAGTCACGGCAATGCACTCCAGTCCGAGATAAAATTACCACGATAAAACAATGTGGTCCAAGGTTTCTTTATTCCATTTCTTTATGGCATGAAATCAGGCAAGGAACAAATCCCAACGCGTTTCGGCGATACACTCGCCTTGGTCACGGGTGTTTCATACACTTCAACAGAAACATTAAATAAAGTATTTTGAACACAAATTCTCACGTGATTACGCTTGTGCTGAAAGTGACAATAAACAAAGGACTGAGTAAAAACTCATAATGGCAGCCATCTTATAATGGTAAAGGAATTAAATGCTCCTATATGTATACACTTACTGCTTTATACCCAAGTGTTTTTAAGTAAATCAGGACATAAACGTCACCGTTTTTCGTCAAAGTTAGCATAGCATCATATCTTTTATAATAGCGCAACTCCATGCGCAAATTACAACAAGTAACATTTTAGCTAACATTTTTCACAAATATGCACCCCAGTGGGTTCATGCAACAGCATTGAAGACTTTTACTCCAAATGTCAAGTGACAGATTAATTGATGGTCTTAATAGACACCGGTGTGATTGTACTTCATGTTATAGCCCCAGTGGGCATAAGTCACAGGTAAGCAGTTACTCCTCAGTGCCTAGACAAAGAGAAAAGACTGATCAGTGTCTAACGGTATCTATAACCTCATACAGACATGCCACAATGCCACGATGTTCCCTGCAAAAAAACGAGTTTTGGAACATATGAGGGCAATTCAAAATAAAGATCAAGTGTCACCAATTGCCCGACATTTCGAAGAACTCCACAGTAGTAATCGTAACCTTTTAAAGTTTTTTGTAATTGATAAACTACCACCCATGAAGAGAGGAGGTGACAAAATTCGGAAGTTACGACAACTTGAGAATCGATATATTTTAGACTTAGACACTTATACCCAGAGGCCTGAATTCGGAAGAAGAAATGGTATGGCACTTGGGGGAGTAACACTGTAATTTGCCATATTTCAACTGCAATATTTACCTGTGATGATGTCTCTTTCTTTGAATGGTGTTTTCAAGTCCTTTCAAGTTTTCCGAGAAAAAATTGTTGTTGTTTTGGCAAAGTGATTTTGATATACTGCAATGTATTTGGTCTGGAACTCGATGAGCATCCTTCGTGGCTTTCTGTTGTTTTTAACTTAGTATCTAGAACATATTTGAAAGTTTTTAATCTTCACTATCACTACTACTGAGTATCACAATTGTGGCATGTCTGTATGAGGTTATAGAGACCGTTAGACACTGATCAGTCTTTTCTCTTTGTCTAGGCACTGAGGAGTAACTGCTTACCTGTGACTTATGCCCACTGGAGCTATAACATGAAGTACAATCACACCGGTGTCTATTAAGACCATCAATTAATCTGTCACTTGACATTTGGAGTAAAAGTCTTCAATGCTGTTGCATGAACCCACTGGGGTGCATATTTGTGAAAAATGTTAGCTAAAATGTTACTTGTTGTAATTTGCGCATGGAGTTGCGCTATTATAAAAGATATGATGCTATGCTAACTTTGACGAAAAACGGTGACGTTTATGTCCTGATTTACTTAAAAACACTTGGGTATAAAGCAGTAAGTGTATACATATAGGAGCATTTGATTCCTTTACCATTATAAGATGGCTGCCATTATGAGTTTTTACTCAGTCCTTTGTTTATCACGCAAATAAGGACTCTCACACAACTCTGAATATAGTATAAAAGGTCACCTTTATTACCAGGACAGCCAAAGACAGACCCGCAACATAACTTTTCCAACAAAACTTTATCTTTATTTTTTCTCCAAACCTTTTTCATATAACCATTTCCTTTTTCCAATTCTTTCTTTTCCGATAACATAACTTGTTTTGAAACCATCCTTGAGTTTTCCTTCTTCTTTTTCCATCTCTTCCCCACCTACCCTCCCAAGCCCTCCCCCTTAGAGAAAGGATGAATCCGCTCTAGATTATCCAATCCCCATCACACACGCCGACAAAACAACAAAAGAATCTGCCTGAGTTGTCCTGAGGTGACATCTTGACACTTTGACCTGAATCAAGAGGTAGGCATGCATGCCTGACTTTATTATCAAGCTGTGAAACCCTCCATTGCAGCTTGTTTTTTTTTTTTATAACTGAACAACATAAAGACGCGACAGACAACAAAAAACACCTACCCTTGATTTTTTGAAATCAGGGTGGGTGGGTGGGTCAAAAAATGACTCCACCGTTCCTCTCACTCGCTCAGAGTGATGTCAGCCCTCCCTCCCCATCCTTCCCTTGACCCTAACCCCTCCCACCACCCAATCAGGTCGCGTGAGGTCGTCCCTCGCGCGAAATCCCCCAGGGGGACATTGGCTTTGCCAAGTGCCCCTGGGGGCCCATCGCGCAAATAAGGACTCTCACAAAACTCTGAATATAGTATAAAAGGTCACCTTTATTACCAGGACAGCCAAAGACAGACCCGCAACATAACTTTTCCAACAAAACTTTATCTTTATTTTTTCTCCAAACCTTTTTCATATAACCATTTCCTTTTTCCAATTCTTTCTTTTCCGATAACATAACTTGTTTTGAAACCATCCTTGAGTTTTCCTTCTTCTTTTTCCATCTCTTCCCCACCTACCCTCCCAAGCCCTCCCCCTTAGAGAAAGGATGAATCCGCTCTAGATTATCCAATCCCCATCACACACGCCACCCAGGAAAACCCTTGAGTTTTCCTGCCCCACCCACACAAACCCTCCCCTAATGCAGAAATAGTCCGCTCAAGACGATACCTAATGTCTGTGAAGGAAAACTTTTATCTTCAAATTCTTCCCTTCACTTCTTTGGTTTGGAGCACCACAAATCGACACACCAAAGATTGGCCAAAGTATCTCTTAGTTCCATCAAGTAATAGGACTGCCCCATTTGTGAGAGATGAACCCCATCCTCCCTTAACAAGTGCAGCATTTCGCCGTTAAAATGCTCGTGGGCAATGACCGTAATGCCCATTGCCACGCAGTATGTCTTCAATGCTTTATTAACTTTCTTGCGGGCCCTCTCAACAGCTGCATGAACCCTAGCACCCTTCCACTGGCTCCTGTACAGAAATTCTGTCCACACAACCCTGGCCCCTTGCCATCTGTCCTTAATCACAGCCAAATCCAGCTTCATCTGTTTGATTAAAGCAAGACCTGAACACTCCACCAAGTCATTTTCACCCAAATGTAGGATCAACAGATCTGGGATGCCCCACACCTCAGCCATTTTGTTTAGGACCGAAAACAACTCTCCCCATTTCATCCCCCCTAAGCCCTTCCAAATCACCTCATGGTCATTGCCATATAGTCCCAGCCCTCTCCCACACAGCTGCTGTTCGGCAAAGTTCACCGCCCACTTCACTATAGAATGGCCGACAATCCAGGTCCTCTTTTTTCGAGGAAAATCCGCCACTCGACCTGTGATGGAAAAAGTAACATTAACTAACTGACTTCTGCAATGAGTCTAACCCTTTTTTTTTTTATAACCGAACATATTTAAAACAACAATTTGATTTCCATCGACCAATTCGCTGCAACTCCTCTGCCCCCCAACCCAACTTCGCCGCTTCTGTAGCCGCACCTATTCTGAATGAATGCGTCCCAAAACAGTGCGAATTTTCACCCACGAAAGTCAATGCCTTCCGTAAGACCGCTAAGAATTGGAAACAAGTTAACTGTGTTTTGTTTTTATGGCAAAATATCCCACCCTCTCGAAATACCCCTGAAGCCACAAATGCCTCCCACTCCCCAACCGGGCAGCAACCCTTCACCCCACTCCTGCCCAGACGCACCAACATCCCTTTCCCTGCCTGGTCTGTCTTTGACCTTCTCAATGTGATTTGCAACACACCATTGCCCAGAAGAACAATATCAGATGAACAGATCCCTTCCTGATTTCGCAACCCCAATAATTCTGATATCCGAAATGCACCGAAAAACAACCATATCATGCATAACTTGAACCGAAACCATTCCCACTCATCATAACAGCAGGAGGGCAACACACCCAACAATTTTTGTAACAAGTCGAACGTAATGGGGTCCCTCAACTTCTTTGCCTGCCCAAAGGACCTCCCAAAACCCTTCAGCATTTTCTGCAAACGAAAGCCCTTCTGCACCTCACACCCCCACTCTAGTTGACTATAAAATGAAATGCCTGCCAACTTGCCTGAAATGGTTGAAGGCGACAAACCTTTGTCTATTAAACTCAGAACAAAATTCCACATAAACTTTTCATCCCGCACTGCCGTACCATCCTTGCCGTGCTGTGCAGTATAACTAAAAAAAAACCATACCATGCCAGCTGATAGCTGCGTCGCGTGGATTCTGATAAGGACTGCTCCGCAAACTCTGCCATTCTCAATTCCCCAGGTCCCACATGTTCGGCGGAATCGGTGTTCTGCAATGGTCCGCTCCAGGTGCCAAATCCCGAAACCTCTGCCACTGGCAACGAGACAAAGCGTCGGCAATTGAATTGTTGACACCAGGGATGTGTTGGGCTTTAAACACAATATTCAGCTGCAGAACACGCAACATGAAAGCCCGTAACAATTGTAACACCTTTAAGTCCTTTGCCCGCTGCCCATTCACCAGACAAACCACCACCATGTTGTCGATATGAAACAACACGCAGCGGTCTCTGAACTCTTCACCCCAAATCTGCAGCGCCACCAACAAGGGAAAGAATTCTAAAAAAGCAATGCTGCGGCCCTGCTGCAACCACTGTGCTGGCCATTGCTCTGCGCACCACCTTCCGTCCCAGAACACGCCGAAACCTAAGGCCCCAGCCACGTCCGAGAATATCTGCACTGGCCAGACCGTGTCTCCTGACACAAAATTGATGGACACACCATTGAAATCGTCCACAAATCGCAGCCAAATGCTCAAATCCTCCTTGATTTTTGCTGTCAAACGTATGTGGTGGTGTGGCAAGTACGCCCCAGCCATAGCAAAGCCCAGCCGCCTGCAAAACGTCCTGCCTGCTCTGACAACTCGACAAGCAAAGTTCAAATAGCCCAGAAGCCTCTGGACTTGCCTCAGCTGCACTCTTTTAGCTCCCAGAATTTCCTGCAAAAAAGACCTGATCTCTTGTACTTTTGGTCTGGGCAAACGGGCCACCATCTCTATTGTGTCTATTTCTATGCCCAGGAAGGTCAACCTAGGCGTTGGACCTTCCGTTTTGTCCTCCGCCAAAGGCACACCAAATTCTTTAGCCAAGTCCTGGAAACAAGCCAAGACTTTAGTACATTGCTCCGTACCCGCTTTGCCCACAAACAAAAAATCATCCAGGTAATGGCATACAGCTGCATGATCTGAGCGCTGGACTACACACCACTCCAAAAATGTACTAAAAGTTTCGAAAAGTGAGCAAGAGATAGCACAGCCCATAGGTAACACCCGGTCCACGTAATATTCTCCTGCAAAGTACATACCCAGCAAACCAAAATCGGCCGGATGAATAGGCAAAAGGCGAAAAGCGGCCTGTATATCACATTTTGCAAGGTCAGCTCCTACCCCCGCCTTGCGCACCAATTCCAAAGCGTCATCCACTGACGCGTATGTCACTGCCGAATCGGCAGTAGAAGTGAAGTCGTTCACTGAAAGCCCCTCCGGCCAAGACAGATGATGGATCAGGCGGAACTCACCCTTTGCCTTCTTCGGGATAACACCGAGGGGTGACACAATTAGGTTTGGCAAGGGGCAAAACTCGAAAGGGCCAACTACTCTGCCTAATTCCACTTCCTTCTGCAACTTCACCTCTACCACCGACGCCATCTCCTTTGCTGACTTCAGGTTATCAGCCCAACGTGAAACTCTGGGGCCTTGATAACCAATCCTAAAGCCAAGCCGAAACTCCCAAAACAACTTGGCCGCTCCTTCCACATCAGGGTAAGCTTCCAATGCGCTCAACATGGCCTGTAACCTAATTGGAGTAGGCGCCTTTTGGCATAAGAGGCGGCACAGATCCTCTCCCCCCCCTCTGACCCCTACCGTGATCTCCCGGGTGTTGGTTGGGGAAGCACTGAAAGACAGCATGTCTGCCCCCACACTGGGAGCATTCATGTTTAAATTTACAATACTGGCGCACGCAGGAACCTCTGTTGAAGCTCCAACATGCTCCAGTTGTGGGCAACTGTCCCCGTCCGACGCCACTTTCCCCTTGTGTGGTGGGACGCTGAGAAAAGGGCCGGTAAGGAATCGGCAACCCACTGGCTGTATGGATCGTGTTGACAGAAGAATGACCTGACATCCACTGCAACCACAACTCCTGATCAACCTCCCCCCATGGCTTATCGTGGAATAAACTCATTCGCGCCCGAAACTCTTCATCGTAGTTCAGCCACGCGTAACCCCCTGCCTGCAAATGTGCCCTTCTAATGACATCTAAATATTTGAACAGCGAAATCGCCCTCTCAGGGTAACTTTCACTATATACGCTGGCATATATCAAAAAGGCCGCTGTCCAGTTTTCTATTGTTTTAGGTACTTTGGGACGGCGGGACAATTCAGCCTCCTCCTCTTTAGAACCTTCCTTTGCTTGCAGTTCCCTATGAAGGAGCCTGAACACATCTACATATTCATGGTCCCAAATACGCTGCCTAGTTCTGGTTGACAAATGTATGCCCAATGGCATTGATACACCCATGTAAGGCAGTCTCGTACCACTCACTCTAGGCGACTCATTCTGTTCTGAACTAGTAACCGATGAACGTGGGCTGTCATACCCCGGCCTCCCCCCATTCCCGGACACTGCCTTTACATTTTCACTTTGCTTTGAACCCGAGCCGTCGCCAACCTCCACCCTTACCTGACCACCCTCTGCAGGCGCCCCACCTGAAAAACCAGCCAACGGCCGTGTCCAAGCAGCCCACCAGTCTGTCTTACCTGCTGGTAACTGCGCAGCCCGTTGTCGAAAGTCTTCCAGACCGTCACGCCGATGACGTCCGCCTTGCATCCCGTGTGCCGGTGAGAGAACCGCTCCAGAACTCTGTAACACAGTGGCAGAAGTTAATCTCCTCTCCCCCCTCCCAGCCCCAGCTCTACCACCATGAGACAGACCACCTCTTGTCCCATAATCATTCTCTTTATCATAATCATCCTCATCACCTTCAAGGTGCTGTTCATTTTCCGACCTTGCCAAACTCATACCTGGCCTATTGCCAGACGCCAAGTTAGTAAAAGCACTTTGAAACTCAGACTCAGGCCTCCGTGCAAAGCGCCCAGTCGCTGATGTTAAATCCGCACCAGATCCGCCTCTCAAATTCGCCCCCCCCCTAAACACCGCGCTCTGCGGCGCCGCCTGAGAATAGCAGAACTGCTCATCTGGTACCAGACCAGCAGCTTCAGAAAGGTACTCGCCGCTCGAGCGAGGGCCCACACCATACTTACCTGCCACCTGAGTAGATGAAGTACCCGCCCTGTCTGGCACCGGCAGCTCTGTATGTTCCACCCACACCCATTGGCCTTGCGGAATTGCAGACCCCATGTTATGAATCACCTCAGGACACCCAGGCGGGGGCCTGGCATTTGGGAACATTGTAGTGGCTTCCTGCACCTGCCTGCCTTCACCCCTGTCACCCATGCCCCCCAACCTCCCACCCTTGAACTGCCTTGCTCGAGGTTTCCATCTCAAACCACCCAAACCCTGCTCATCCTGCAAAACCTGAAAATCACATGTTAAATCTACATTACAATCTTCTTCCACCAATTGTCTCGGGGGGCCCCTAGGCCGAGGAACAAGAATGTTCTGGCAGTCCACAAACTCAACCAGCTGGTGTTGCTCATCGACGTCAGATGCGCCTCCCTCGACCTCCTCGCCTTCCTCAACTCCAGAAAGCTCATACTCCTCAGCCTCGCTATCACTGGAATAGTCCACTAACATTTGACTCCGCCTGGCAGCATCTAACTCTGGCGCTATTTCGATTTTCCTGCCACTCGCCTGCTGCCCTGCTGCCCTCATATGTAGACTTGAAGCAGCCCTCATGCTGGTTCGTGGCGCCGCCTCACAAGGCTCCTGGGACGTCGACGCGATCTGCGCCTCAAACTCCCTGTCAGCCTCTCCTTCAATCAGATGAACCTGAGACACGCGCGTGTCAAAACTACCACCAGCGCTGCCTCCGCGCCTGCCAGCTCTACGTCGTAGCGTTGCCACACTGACATTACGGCCCCCCCCTGAACTCACTTGGGGCTGATGACGAGCGCGGGGGCGGCTGCTTCTTACCCCGACTTCCTCGGCTCGTCGAGCGCGCTCTCCTGATCCTCGCCGCTGGCGTCCTCATGACGCTGTCCTCCTCATGGCGATCGCTACGAGCTGACTGACAGGCAAGCCACCGCTCGATACACCCCTTCTGCTGCCAAGCGACGTGGACGCTTCACCACAGATGTATTGTCAAAAGCGCCGGGCCTCAGTAAGTCGCTCCGCCCTACCGCCACCAAAGCTCGCACTGCCTCAAGGGCAATCTCTTCAGATGACATTCTTCGTTTGATGACAGGAAATTCCGTCGAAAATCACTCACAACAGTAAATGACAGCTCTGACAGGATCGAAACAGCAGCGCCTCAAAAAACGACTCCACCGTTCCTCTCACTCGCTCAGAGTGACGTCAGCCCTCCCTCCCCACCCTTCCCCTGACCCTAATCCCTCCCACCAACCAATCAGGTTGCGTGAGGTCGTCCCTCGCGCGAAATCCCCCAAGGGGACATTGGCTTTGCCAAGTGCCCCTGGGGGCCCATTGTCACTTTCAGCACAAGCGTAATCACGTGAGAATTTGTGTTCAAAATACTTTATTTAATGTTTCTGTTGAAGTGTATGAAACACCCGTGACCAAGGCGAGTGTATCGCCGAAACGCGTTGGGATTTGTTCCTTGCCTGATTTCATGCCATAAAGAAATGGAATAAAGAAACCTTGGACCACATTGTTTTATCGTGGTAATTTTATCTCGGACTGGAGTGCATTGCCGTGACTTGATCACGGGTTGTGGAGCAGATACGTAAAGACAGGGAGACCTCTGACCCTGTGGTGCACCGCAGTGAATGTGTCCCGGTGATTTCTCGGAGGACGTGAAAAATGGATAAATATATATATATATATATATATATATATATATATATATATATATATATATATATATATATATATATATATATATATATATATATATGGAGTATTTTCGATTGTCATTCGAATCCTACAATGCTTTGACTAATGTTATTGACCTAGTGTGCCTTAAAACAATACTTGCATGAAACTCCCTCCAGATTCATTGGAGAAATACCACTAAACCCCAGTGTAAAGTAGGAGTCAAATAATAATGGGTTGAACTCATCTTACTGCTCCAATGAATTAAAAAATGCACTACTTACCACTAAAGTTTGCAAAAAGCATAGTGGAGAATCGCCAAAGGGCTCCTGAATGGTAAGTGACTTAATATAAAATGACATTTTTCTCTTTTTCTAATCCCTGCACACAATGATTACTATCACACTCATTTCCTTGAGATTTGTGTTAGCGCCCTAGAAAGGATGAAACGTTGAGTTGTCCCTGCCGGGCTCGAAGTCATAGATGTCAGGAGCGAGCGATTAACCCATTAAGCGAGTTACCAATGTGCCAGAGGGCACTACTTCAGAACATCTGGGGCGAGGGGCAGATTTAGTTCGAAGTCAGAAGCAAGTGCCAGGCCTAACAATAAGACTGGCCCTGTCACAGAAGCGTGGGCCATTGGGTGTAATTCTCACAGGATGGCAGAGGCACGTGCAGCGAGGATGCTGAAGAGGAAGGAAAGGGCATGGCGGGTAACGAAACTAACGTCAGAGTGTAAATGATTCGAGCGGTGGGAGCTGGCACGGTGCAGACGACGGGTGACAGCAGACAAAGCCCTGGGCCTCTGCCCACATCTCAGCTGGCACAGACAGTTCCGCGGCCCGGCTGCTCTCTGCTCAGATCAATAACAATGGGGGGCGTGACGTGCAAGGTGCTGACGCAATATTCAGTAAACACTAAAGTCGGCGTAGGCTGAAAGCAGTGACGCACGGGTGCCGCAGGTGGACTCGGGGTCCCCTCCTCGAGGGGTCAGATCAGGTCTGTAGCCGGTGATATATATATATATTTAAGAGGCGTGCTACGGTCAACTGCAGTAGCATACACGGGACCTGAGGAAGGTCGGTTTCTCTTCCTGAAATTATTATATGAAAATAGTACAATATGCTGACATTTTAAACATGTGAAACATTTTGTGACGGACTTTCTATTCTTACTGTTTATTTGTGCAATGTTTACATTATCCAAACGTGCTAGATCGATATACAAAATACATATGTCATTATATGCATAATTACAGAGGGTCCAAAATTACGAGATATTAAATAATATATTCACACAAGGTCCAGAATTACAAAATGGTAAACCATTACAGACAAAAAGAAAACAAGTCGGACAAGAAGTATATACAGCAGTGAAAAGGTTGCAGAAGCCTGATGACGTGGGGATAGCGCA
Organism: Lissotriton vulgaris; assembly: GCF_964263255.1. Taxonomy (NCBI): domain Eukaryota; kingdom Metazoa; phylum Chordata; class Amphibia; order Caudata; family Salamandridae; genus Lissotriton; species Lissotriton vulgaris. The sequence goes on along the minus strand of NC_141695.1, from coordinate 1,141,586,972 downwards.
GTTCCATGACAAGAGCTGAGTGAACATGTTCTCAATGGAGAGAATTATCTGCAAAATCTTAGATAAAATATGGTTGAAGCAGGAGGGCTGTCAGCTCTGTATTGAAGGTATCTTCTCTCACGAAGAATACGGGAAACGTAACTTACAAATTGTGCACTTTAAAGGACAATGGGCCTGGAACATTGGTCAAGATGTTATCGAATGTAATGGGAGAGACCAACTCGGGTTCAGAGGTGGAACCTGCAACAACGATTTACGCATTGCTAAATGGGATTAAAGTGAAAATGTAAGAAGAGAATTGGAGGTCCGATCCAATGAAAAGTAGTAAAACTCATTCCAAATAGTGTGTTTAAAGCACATTGCAACAATAGCGCCTGGTAAGTGAACTTGATTTAAATGCACTTTTATACTTGGTCTTTGACGATTAGCTTTGTAAGATTTGGTTGATATCGTTAGTCACAAGAGTGTTTTTTAACGCAGATTGGTCTGGAGCATTGGTTAACACTGGAAAGAATGTGCATTAACGTTTCATGGACTTTAGGTCAGGAAATACCTGGGCAAATAAAGAAATTTGGAATGAAGGTGAGTAGAGGCTGCCTAGATGAAGTATGCTCAATGGTTAATTTGAGAAAGAAAGAGTACCAGTGCCTGAAGCTCTGCTCAAACGATGCGGCCAGTGCAATCAATTGCCAGCGCATGGCAAACCAAGGTCTGAGTGTCCTTAAAACCACCTGATGCTTCTTTAATTCCCATGCAAACAGTCCCTGCCTCTTCTTCTCACTCTTGCCGGCTCCTGTTTTCCCGTTTGTGTCAGTTTTTCTCTCTCCTTCTTTACTCTTTGTGTTTTCTTCCTCTATTGCTCATGGTTAATGTCTGATGTGGAAAAATAAGTGCCAGTGCCGAAAAAAAAGTGCCTCTGGCCTCCAATGCCAACCACCGGCTCAAATTAAGCACTGAGTATGCTTAAATCCCTTTATTTTTGTGAACCACTCCTCTAAATATACTTGCAGCACCTCCTGGATAGTCTTAACAAGTCTCACAGCAATTGTTCCTCATGTGACAGGATTCACCAGGGTGGGACCTTCAGATGAACCAAACAGTATCCTTTTATTATATTGCGGGATAGTTGGAATCCTGGGTACTGTGAGGCTGGCCTGGGGCAACGCTCCTGTTTGTACAGTAGTATTTGTTTTCAATAAAAGCCCATCAAACTAAACCTATCTCTTGATTAAAAACACATTTGAGATTCTTTGGCAGGATAGATGGCAGCAACCTTTTGGTCAACTCTTGGTTGACTGTTGCTAAATTAATCCAACTTCTCTTTCAATAAACTTATGATCATTATTTTCACCAAAGTAAACCTCTGTCACCTGCTATTCATCCAGATATGCTGGGTGTTTTCATGTTCTGCTTCTGCCTATATATTAACGTTGCCCCAAATCGTTCCAGCTCACAATATGGTCCTGATTACAAGTAGGCCGGGAAACAATGTGCTACTTATCACACCTCATAAATAATGATACCTCAGGGCATGAGATTTAGTAGGTGCAATATTTAGCTCCTAGTACGAGTTTCAAGGAATAACTTTAGGATTTTGGTGTTTAATGCACAAAAATTCCATGGTATGGTAAATACCATACACATTTCCCCTGTTAAATTGTGGTAGGTTGGACCTGCCCAAATGTAATGAAGGTTGAGGTATTTGATGCATTCGATGTGATAAAGACTTTCCAACTTGCCATTCCAACCCAAGTCCGAACATGGGTTCAACACAGACCCACTCACAATCATGCCCTATGACTTTGGCCCGCAGACGTTAAGGATCAGGGTCGGACTGGCCTATGAGGCAATCTGGCAGTTCCAGAGGGACCAGTCTGACAGGTCAGTGTGTGGGCCAGGTTTGTGGTGTGGTGCGCCGGTTTTGTGGCTGTGTGTGGGCTGGTGCTGTAAACATCCCTAAATAAAGACAAGGCGGCAGTAGCAAGGAACACTGTGTAGACTGTTGATGCAGCATGGATAAACAAAATCATACTTAGAAGAGCTGGGATGCGTCAACGTTTTTATCTTTTTGATATGGAGGGAACTTAGTAAATGTAAGTGCCGCATTCCTCCATTGCCCGCAGCAAGCACAAAACAAGCATTTGCAATGCAATAGGTCTCGAATTAGGAAAGTTTAAGCTATTGGTATTGTAAATAACACATTTTTTATTTATGTGTTGGTTTGGAAAATAGCGAAATTAATAGCTTTGTCATTAACAATGCCAATAGTTTTAACTTTCGCAAATGTGACACCTATAGCATTTGTAATGCAACATGTGTTGTATTTATGTGACTTAGATGTATTGATATTACAAATAACAATGGCTTTTTAAAAAAAAAAATAATCCATATTTAAATAAAAGCCATTGTAATTTATATTGGCAATAGCTTAAACTTTTGTAAATAACTTTTGTGAAGATTATGTTCAGTGTATTCTATTGTGACCAAAATCCACGAACAGAAGTGAAATATTAACATCTTTTTGTGACATTTGTAATAAAGGTTGAAACATTGAGAGAACATATTTGAACCAGTTGTTGTTGAATGGTTGCACAGATTGATGCTGTGGTGGCGCTGAGTGATGTGGTGGCGACGAGTGATGCTGTGGCATTCAGTGATGCTGTAGTAGCGCATAGTGATGTTGTGGTGCCCCTGAGTGATGCTGTGGTGGTGCTGAGTGATGCTGTGGTGATGCAATAGATAGAGTGAGTGTGATAGATAGATAGAGTGAGGGCGATAGATAGAGGGAGGGCGATAGATAGATAGACAGACCCCCCAGTATATAGCGGCATGGATTCGAAAATTTAGCGGCACAAATATGGAAATTTATATGCACAAATATGGAAATTTAGCAGCATTTTTGCGGCACTTCATTTTACTCATAATTATTCATTTTCAGCCTTAAATCAATGGAAACTGTTTTAGCAGAGTATTCCATTTTGAATAGGCAACCTGGATTATGGAACAGAGGAAGCAGCTCAAAGGTGAAGGCTGTTATCACATGGAAATGCAATTCTCCATTTGCTTTAGCTCCCGGAGCTTGCCCCCCACCCACTTGGGGCGGGGGTGTTACCCCACTCTGTCGAATTTGTAAGTGGATTAAAAATGGCGAGAACACGTAAAGGGTTTGTTATAAAACCACTTACTTTCCTAGTGTGTCCCATCTCTCTTGTGGAAGCGGGTAGACAAGTGTGTGCTGCCCTTAAACATGTGTAAAGGGTGCGATTAGCCATGTGTGCACACAAGCATGTTGGTGTCTTTAGACGCACAGGCACGAGGTCAGTTGCACTCGAATATATGTGAAATGTGTTAGTGGCCCTGGCTAAGTGTGTGCCAGCGAGATCCACACAATCGTGTATGCACAAGTGTCCAGGAGCTCTCATGTCGGTTACCCGCCAAGGGGGTACAGATAAGGGTACTTATGCGCAGGGAGTCTGTGCACCAGGGTGCTGGGGTCTCCATCAGCGCCCAGGACACCATCACTACCTCTCTGCGCATGCGTGTATCAAGAGTCTCTGGTGGGAAGGGCAGGCTGACCGTGAATAAACATGTTCATAGGAATAAAGTAAAAGGGTTCATTTAAGTGGAAGATGATGGTGAAGCCAAACCCTCGCTGTGCCACTCTTACACACAAGCATTTGCAATGCAATAGGGCTCGCATTAGTAAAGTTAGAGGTATTAGTATTGTAAATGACACATTTTTTATTTTTGTTTTTGTTTTGAAAATAGCGAAATTAATAACTTTGTCATTTACAATGCCAATAGTGTTAACTTTTGCAAACGTGACACCTATAGCATTTGTAATGCAATATGTGTTGTATTTACATGACTTAGATGTATTAACATTAAAAATAACAATGGGTTGTATTTTTTCAATATTTAATACTTAAATAAAAGTTATTGTAATTTATAATGGCAATAGCTTAAACTTTTGCAAATAACTTTTTGGAAGATTATGTTTAGTGTATTTTATTGTGATGAAAATACAAGAACAGAAGTGAAATATTAAATTTTTTGGTGACATCTGTAATAAAGTTTGAAACATTGAGAGAACATATTTGAATCAGTTGTTCTTGAATGGTTGCACAGATTGATGCTGTGGTGGCTCTGAATGATGTTGTGGCGGCGACGAGTGATGCTGTGGCGTTCAGTGATGCTCTGGTAGAGCATAGTGATGTTGTGGTGCCCCTGAGTGATGCTGTGGTGATGCAATGGATAGTGAGGGCGATAGATAGAGGGAGGGCGAAAGATAGATAGAGGGAGGGCGAGAAATAGAGGCAGGGTGAGAGATAGAGGCAGGGCAAGAGGGCGAGGGATGGAGTGTGGGCGAGAGATGGAGTGTGGGCGAGGGATGGAGTGTGGGCGAGGGATGGAGTGTGGGCGAGGGATGGAGTGTGGGCAAGGAATGGAGTGTGGGCAAGGGATGGAGTGGTGGTGCTGAGTGGTGCCGTGGTGGTGCTGAGTGGTGCTGTGGTGGTGCTGAGTGGTGATGTGGTGGTGCTGAGTGATGCTGTGGTGGTGCTGAGTGATGCTGTGGTGGTGCTGAGTGATGCTGTGGTAGTGCTGTTGTGGTGCTGAGTGGTGCTGTGGTGGTGCTGAGTGGTGCTGTTGTGGCGCTGAGTGATGCTGGGGTAGCGCTGAGTGATGCCGTGGTGGTGCTGAGTGATAATGTGGAAGGGAAGGGAAGGAAGAAAGAAAGAACAAATGAAAGAAGGAAGAAGGGAGGGAGGAAAGGAAGAAAGGAATGGAAGAAAGAAAAGGAAGGCAAGGAAGGATGGAAAGGAAGGAAGGAAAGGAAGGAAGGAATGGAAGAAAGAAAAGGAAGGCAAGAATGGATTGAAAGGAAGGAAGGAAAGGAAGGAAAGAAAAGAAGGAAAGAAATGATAAAAGGAAAGAAAGAAAGGATTCTAATTGCAAGTGTCAACATGAACAGGCTTGTTTTGAAGATGTAGTCCCCAAATTTGAGTTTCCACAAAAGAGAGGGGCTGTGAAGGACGGAGGCGACAGGCAGAGGCCACAGGGACATCAAAGGAAGGGTGGGAGGGGAAAAAAATGCATTAGCGAGCGAGAAAAGCCATAAACACCAGGGGGGCGGGAAGCAGATTGCCTCCAAGCTTTCAAGCCTTTGTGAGGCCAAGCGCGTGCCTGGGGAAGGAACGTTGAATGCTGGCCAGAGGAGAGCACGACAGGCAAAAAAGAGGACAATGTGGAGCACTGGGCGGGAGAAGAGAAGGGTGTAAGAGAGATCCACGTGGAGAGATCAAAGTGGGGCGCTGCATAGGGATGGGGTGAGGACTCGGAGAAAACAATGTGGAGTAGTGGGTGGGGGAGCATCTAATGATAGAACGGGGAGGGGGGGAGCAGAGAAGTACCTCAGGAAAACAGCCCAAAAAAATATGCACACTCATGCAGTGTTTTACAAGAAAAGAAAAAAAAGGCTTCCCGAAAAGTTTAAGAATAGAAAGAGCCTTTCAGAGAGGTGGTGAACAGGGTAAGCTTCATAGGAGGGACAAAGACATGCTAATGGACTAAAATAAAGGTAGCAAATACTAACCCAGCAAATATAAAGCAAGCAAATGTGAGTGACAAACCACAAAGCCAATGGTAACCAATGAGAGGAATGTATACTACCTAAGCTTTCAGCATGTCCCCAAATAGGGAGGAGGGTTGGGGAAAGGTGCCCCTGTGCTGCTGCCTGCCCTGCTGCGGCCATGATTTATTTATCTCATCCTCAGCAGGAGGACGCTGGCGCTGCCGTAATAAAGCAAACAACATGATGGTTTTTCACTGCAGATCAGTTAAAATAGCGGGTATTGGGCAAATTACTCAGGAATGTTGTGATTCACAAAATGGCGAAAAGGTGGTGGTTTCTGGTTATATCGGACTCCTGCAGGGACTGCAGAACCCACGGGGTTGCACTTTCAGGGAACTGTCTACCATTTGAAGTTCCTTGCTTTTAACACCCCCGTCCTTCAGCGATCTATCCTGCTGAATAAATCCATTGGCAAGACAAGATTACATCTGTTTGCTTTCTTCCTGTTGTATGCTAGTCACATACGCTGCCAGGGGCGGAAACTCTTATAAAACAAGTTATAACTCAAAGAACTCCCTTTCTTGACTTTATGTGAAAGACTAAAACTAATGCGCATGAGGAACGAACTGGCATGCAGGTGATGGCGGCGCAGGGGGCCACCTCTCCTTGTGAGAGAAAACGGGGGTTGTTAAATGCTGGATGATCTGGATCACGTGATAGCGGCTTGAAGTCAAATCAAAGTCAGAAGGTTGAAAGAGCGCCTCTGCTGGTGTTGTTTCCCCTCTCTTCATACGCGACGCTGCTGTGCTGCCTGTGGAAGCACAGAAGCGAAGGCTGCAGCTGGGGGCTGCGGGGGAAAGGCGGGGGCGCTGTCACTGGAGAGAGGGGTGAACAGAGAATGGGAGAGTGTGGCAGAGGGAACGTCGGTGAGGGAAGGGAGCAGGCAGGTTACTAGCAGAAAGGGGCAGTGTTACTGTTACAGAGGAGAGTGTGACAGGGGCCAGCGTGGAAAGGGGTGACAGGCGGGAATGAGAGTGTGCCAAGGACTATTGGACAGAGAGCGCTGTAGTGGAGAAGAAAAAGAGTGATCAAGAAAGATAAACTGAGAAGGAAAAGGAGAGAGAGAGAGAGAAAGAGGGGAGGGCAGAAGGTAGTGGGAGTGTTACAAAGGCGAGAGAGAGAAAGAAAGAGAGAGAGCCCGTGGCAGAGGAGAAGGAGACAGAGGGTATCGGAAACAAATGAGGATGCATGGGACAGGTGGGGAAGAGAGAGTGTGAGAGTGAATACTGGAGAGATAGTCCAGAAGTGGAGGTGAGAAGTAACTGGCAGTGGTATGTAGTCACAGGGCTAAGAGAGTGTAACAGAAGAGGAAGCTTCAGTGGAGTGACAGAGGAAAGAGGTGACAGGAAAAGAGGGGCGGGGAAAGGACGCCGTGAAAACACGGAAACAAAATCAGCTCACAGTCACAGCAACAGTAAACTGCAATTATAACATGAACCAGTCATTTTTATGGCAGTGTTTGGCATTCTAAATGAGATACCTATGGACTTTCACAGGATGAAGTGTCCCAAAGTGTAGACTGAACATATTCATAACAATAAAATTAATCTCCGGGGTGATTAGATGTGTGCAAGGTTAATAAAAAGTAGGATGGGGTGATTACAATGCCTTTGAATTCCTTGAAAGAGACAGAGTCCGAATACTTTAAAGATAAATTCAATCATCATCTGAAACCTTAGATGTAAAATGCAGAACAGAACGGAAAGCTTAAAGATGTTAATTGGTGTCTACATGGGCTGGGGGAAGGAGAAATGCGAGTCCTGGCGGCCGTGAAAAGTGAAGTGAATAATTAGGGGAGGAGAAATGCCAGAGGTCGGCCGAGCGCACACTGGGGGAAGCTTCAGATGCATGTGGGAGGGAGGCTGGTGGCTTGTGGACGCGCTTTTCACGTGCACTGCCCGAAATCCGATCTGCCCGATGGTTTAGCTCTGAGCTCTGGTTTACTCACTATACTGTCGTCCTATTATTCCTTGCGGAATTAATAGGACGAGCCCTAATAAACAAGAAACAGCCAAGCTGAAGCTTGAAGGGCGGCTTTAAGTTTAGCTACTTATGGTAGAGACAGTGCCGGACCAGCGTGTAGGGTTGCAAGCAGCTGCGGGAAGAAGAGAAGCACACAGGTCGTGATCTTTGAAAAACCGTTCAACGGTGCCCGCACGAATCCAGCAGCTAAATGTTACAGTCCCATCGGTTAAAAAAACGCTCAAGAAGTTTCACTTATGGCGGTATATTATTAGGATGTCTTGTTTTCCTTTGCCTGACCTCGGACTCCTCTGTCTAAACGAAGCTTGCACTAAAAATGGCTGCTTCGCCGAAATTCAGTCTGCGCATGCGTCGGTCATACCCATGTGATGTGACGCACTCGCATTCTGGAGGGATTCTGTGCTCATGCGCACTGGTGCAAACATGGCCGCTTGTCTCTCACCACGCTCTCCGCTTGCTTCTGCTGCTTTAGCCTATCTGTCTTTTTGCACTAAAAACATAATGCTATAGTCATTATAAAGTAAGGGTTGGTTAGAATTTTATCGTGGTATACAGTGTGATCATGTTATATGTGATTTTAATTTGTTCTCGCTTACTTTTCATGTACCGCGTCTTTGTGGGCTGGGGCATACATGAGCGACGCCATGATGAGGCTCCTCTGAACCCTGTCAGGTGACCGGGGAAAGTCCTAACTGCGCAGAAGCTAAAACTAGCCAGCTGGCTCCTGAAGCCCGATGCGCCTGGGAACCCATCCCGAAGATGCAAGATTGCACCTTGAAATGTCATACACTGTTGCTATATACTGTACTCTTGCATTGTCTTCTGTATTCCTATGCCTGGGAACGTGAACCCGGGGGGCGGGTGTGCAAAATTGAATAATTATGATGGGAATATTGAATTGTAGGAGGTGGTAATGACCGCACCACCTCTCCTGACCAATCATAATGTAGGAAACTGTCACTTGCAACATTAGTGGGTGGTCTGAGGGACCCCAAAACAGTATAACTGCCCTAGTTAGCTTAGGAAAATTGTCCGACTTGTCCGAGTAGCAGACCTGTCACTGACCCTACGAACTCTATAGGTGCTCAATCTGAAGTGCTGCGGAGCACTCTGTCCATACTTTCCACAAACTCCTAAGGGGTGGAAATAATCCTAAGTGCTGGCGAAGCACTTTGCTGGAAAATTCGAAAACCCAAATCGGGGTTACTGGCGGATTACTTGCAGAGAGGGGTAACGCTGGCGTTGCTTCTGAAGCTGTGGGTGTTGGTCGTACCTTGGTGAGCCCAGTCCTGATCCCAAAATCCTGAGGGGTATCCTGTCCTTACTGTCCGTGAGCTGTACCTGCTCGCATTCTGGCATTCCTTCCTGAGGGTCCTTGTCCCCGTCCTTCCAACTGACCCGTGGCCAGGGTTAGTCTTCTCTCAGACCTAGGTAAATATCAACCTGTGGGTTTGCGTCTCTCTCTCCCTCTTTCTCGTCTTCACACTCTACTTTCTAAATAAAGCACTCTTGCCGAGATATTGCTCTATCACATTGAGAACAAGTTATATGCAATTGTTTATTAGAATTGTTCCACTTCTCTCCCTACCTTTAGAGAATCGCCAATTGTTATATTGTATTAGTATGTTCCAATTTTCCCTTCCCTTTAGCCGATTGCAGTGATCTTAGCAGGAATAGCCTAGTACACATAGGTTAAGTACATGTTCTAGGTCCCATCCATGTCCTATTGTTTCTAGTATAAAGTTGCAGTGACTAGTTTGTTCTAAAAATCCTACCTCTAGTCTTCCCATGTACTCAAATGGTCTTAGCACTTATCTATAGCTACTTTATGGTTTTGATTTTGATGTTAGATGCATTATTCTGCCTATCACTTATTGCCTTGTCATATTCTCTTTGAACTTTATATAAAACTTTAAACATCCTCAGGTGTCTGTGGTCATTTTACAGAAATTGTGGATAAGTATTGTACTAATTATAAAGAGTATTTGATCTCAGGCCTGTCTGCTATTTCCCTGTTAGCTCCAGATCTGTCATACGAATTGTGCCTGTGGTAAGTCAGGTGCATGGTAAGCAGAGGTGAAACCAAACCTTAATTACTCATAGCAGCGTGCAGGAGGAGAAATCCTTACCCGGTTCACCCAAATCAATTAGTGTGGTAGTAAAGGGTTTGCACGCCAAGGGCCCAGTGCGTGTAAAGAATTGGTAACTCAGGTGACCCGGGAGAACTGCGCGCTCTATCAGTAATTTTCTGGTAGCCAGAGGATGGTTTGGACTAGTTAGATTAGGTAGACAGGATAGTTCATAAACAAACCGTGAATATAAAACGTGCTGCTGATTTTCTACTGTATTTTGTCAAATTGTTGAAATGTTTTAAAGACTTATATGTAAATGTATATGATTTTTGCATTGATGCTATAAATGTTATATTAACGAAAAATTGTTTGTGAATGTTCAGTGTAGTCCGAATCCCCGGGGAAGTATTTAGCTAACGGTGAGCAGAATCCGGTTAGCTGTTGAAGTCACTAAGTTCGAGGTATTAGTGCAGGGTTAAGGATAACTGGAAGCACTAATTAGGACCTTTTGTTTCTGGAGTGAATGATAGCTACGAGTCCTTTATAAAACTTTCATTGCGATATCACCTAGTAAGGGTCGCATACGGAAGGAGTAGTAGGGTCTCCGAGGCTTGTTTGGTAAGTAAAATAGTTCGCTGGTGAAATCCTGGCTCAGTACATATCCCCGACTAAGGTGGATGAGTCAGAAGAATAACGGGTTCTATGTTACTAGTGTGAAGGGACAGGCAAAGAAGTCTATCCAGAGTGAATGAAAAGTAGACAGAAGTGGTTTACTAGTAGCGAAAGAAAAGTCTTTTCTCTTTTTAGAACACTCAGACATAGTGGCAAACGTTGTGTGTTGTTGACTAAAACTTGCACTCGCACTTTAGAGAGAGTAAAAAGTTTCCGTTACCTTGTAAAGGAGGGAGTCAGTCGGAGAGCTGCTCTGACGTCACTCCGTGCCGCGCTGGTATTGGTCAAAACAGCGGGTGGGTAGTGGAGCTGAATTTGTAAAGGAGGGGTGAGTGCCGAAGCGTGAGACTCTGTCTTGCGAAAAGGCCGCGCACCCATTGGTTAACAGTATTTGTATTCTCTGACCTGATTGGGTAGTGCGAAAAATAAGTCGCGCTAGCATTGGAAGCACAAAGGTAAACAAAATTAATCAAGCCGAGTTAGAAGTGAGTCTGGAGAGTTGCATGTGGTATCCAGATTTCATACCGAATCCAAAGTACCTAGGATTTCATAAGGATCAGCTTATACGAGGTAGACCGCACATGATGTATGGAGTAAAGAGGAAACTGTCATTCTCTGATAAAATAAAGAATTTTTTCAAAACTGACAAGCCCATTAGAACGAGGGAGGGCGTACTCATTCCCCCGCCAAATACCCCTGCTTCTTTCATGTTGTTTGATAAAGGGTATCACACTTGTGTCTGGTTAGAAAATTGGGCAAAGTATACTGCCGAGGACGGAATCCTAGCATTCCCTGTTGAAGGTACATTTAATGGTCGGATCCTGTTTAACTTAAGGACCCGCATGAATGAGTTACACCCTAGACCTAGGTTGACACAGTACGAAGCCCTGGAGGAATGGGAGATTGAGGCTGCAGAGCGAGATAAACCCCGGATGGATAAGGGAGTGAGTAAATGGTATCCGAGGCTTCAAACGCAGACCAAAGAGCAGAAAATGAAACAGTGGAGGCAATCTATGTTGACTGAAGGGCTGTTCCCTATGATGGGGGTATCTGAAGAAAAGAGAGGAAAATGTAAAGAAAAAACCCATCACCTAGCACCTATGGGGGACGTAGAAGATGAACACCTGGAAGATTTGTTAATGAAAAATCCACCTCCCTATGTTGCAGAATTAGAACCTGTGTATTCTCAAAATCCCTTTACAAATTATCCCAGATGTAGGAGGGACAGTGACACAGATGGAACAGGTACAGGCAGTAAAACTAGTGAAAGGGATGGGTTTTGCAGACCTAAATCCACAGTCCCGAATTATCAGCCATTCGGAGAAAGTCCACCTCGATTGATTGCCCCGACTGCCCCAAGTATTTATCCGTCCTTAGTACCTCAGGTATTGCATGGCAATTCTGCAGAAAGGGGGTTGCAGGAAAAAGAGAAAGAAGCCCTGACTAAACAGCGAGAGGATTTAGTTCGAACCATTGCCCAAATGCATCCCCATCCTGATTCCCTGACTATTCCAGTAACTATTGGTCCAGCTATCCCACTGTATAGAAATGACCTGACTAGTCCCCATCCTCCTGTTATCACCCCAATACTGCCTACTCCTAGCATCCCGACCCCGAGAAAGGAAATATTCATAGATGAGGATCAGGAAAGTGAGTGCGAATCTGTGGTTCTGATGGATCTGCCCATTAGAGAATCTAGGACTAGTATAGCAGGGGCAAGAAGTCAGCCTAGAACAAAAGAGGTGTTGATTGAAAGTGCAACTGGGGCTAGGAGTGCCACCTTAGTTTCCCCAGAAGATTTGGACAGATGGACAAAGGAGCTAGAGAAGGAGACCACTCCCCAACCCAGAGCATTGGAAATATATAAATTAAGAATAGAAATAGAAGAAATGATGGCTGGGAACGTAGGAGTTGAGCGCCTAAGCTCGTATAATGAAGAAGAGTTACTGTTTATCAGTAAAAGTCTTACCCGGAGTGCTAGGTTGCTCCATGAAAAGATAATGGATACAGCAACCGAAATGGGAATTGATGTTAGTCGCTCCAAAATTCTTCAGAAACCCTACAGAGTGGATTTTTCAGACAAGGATTTAGAAAGCCTGAATGTGATGGGAAAACAGATCCAAGTAAAAGAATTGTTGAAACTCCTGCAGAAGTGGGGCGAGGTGGGGAAATGGAGAACCAGGTGGGCAAAGAAAAAGGAAAGCAGCAGGGCTGGGTCACTGACTTCAGAATTCGTATTAAAGGAAGTAACACCAACAGAAAAATTGTGCCCCATGAGAGAGGTCCCGGGAGGAAAATATGTCCATGTCCCTTGGTCCAGACAAGACATTGTGTCATTTACAAACGACTTCCCGAAATTACGTGAGAAGCCAGTTGACTGGTACAGGCAGGTAGAACGCTTCATAAAAGTTCAGAAATGCCTCTTGAAAGACCTGGATGGGTTTTTCGACATCGTTGTCCCTGTAGACCTATGGACTGAATGTAAAATAGAAATTGATTGGCCTAATGATGAATATCCCAGAGATGAGAAAACGGGAGCCCCTTCACCTGATGTAATGAGGAAATATGACCAGGTCATTCAGCACCTTAAGAAAAAGGTGCCAGCAAAGGAGACAGATTGGACCCGAATAGATAGAACCACCCAGGAACGTGATGAAACGGTGCATTCATTTTATGAAAGGTTAATGCAGGTATTTAAAACTTACAGTGGTATCGATAATGTAGACATGAAGGACATGACCCATTTCAGTTATAGATTTGTGCTAGGATTAAGGCCTGAAATATCACAATGGATTCGAGATAACAAAATCAGTTGGCAGGGAAAGCCCATAGATGATGTCCTGAAATATGCTAAATACTGCGAAGATGAAATCGAAAATAAAAAGAAAGCCCTCAAGGAGAAAGTCATGTGGGCACAGGTGAAATTAGCTGAACAGCAAGAAAAACAGTTAAGTAAATTGACTTCTGATAATGATATTCAGAAAGCCACTACAGGGGGGGGAGGAAAGCCCAGACCTAAAATGAGTCGTGAAGAAGCCATGAAAAAGTTTCCGTGCCATGGGTGCGGCCAGATAGGGCATTGGCGAGATGAGTGTCCACACCTACAGGCCGGTAATGCCCCTGTAAATGGTTTAAATCCACAGGTACCGAAAGAGGGGACGAGAAAGAACCAGCAACAGGTAAAATTACCTCCAGTACCTCGCGCTCCAAGACAGAATTATAAGAATCAGGGTCAGCAGAATGAAAGGGCAGAAGTATGGGAAGTCGAGAGTGAAAGAAACGCAGTCATTCCACAGTACTTGTTAAATGATACCTTCCTCTGTGAAGATCAAGATTGACGGGGCCTGAGAGGGGAGGATGAGGAGTGCGTGCTTGGCGCCTCCTTACCGGTAGACCAGACTGGACCATACATTGAAGGAAAGGTCGAGGGAAAAGACGTCACCTTTCTGTTGGACACTGGTGCTACCAGATCTACTGTAAGAACAGTGGATGTTCCTAACCTACCCCTCTCGGGAGAAGCGATCCAAGTAGTGGGTGTCTCCAATCAGATAATAAGTACTCCAGTAACCGAACCAATGGAAGTTTCTATAGGAAATTTCAAAGAAATGCACAGATTTGTAGTCTGTGATTCCAGTCCTGTGAACCTGCTAGGACGTGATTTGTTGTGCAAAATGAATTGTACCATCTACTGCACACCAAAGGGCGTCGAAATTCAGACACCCGATGAAGATGGGGTATACAAGTTGATGTTAGTCAGACAAGATTCTGATATCAAACCTTTAACAGTTGAAGATTTACCTGAAGAGCTCCAGTTAAGAGTAGTTCCAGAAGTGTGGGATTTCACAGGAAAGGATGTAGGTTTAATGGCAAATGTGGACCCAGTTAAAATAGCAATAAAAACAAATGCTGTATACCCCAAAACCAGACAGTACAAAATGAGTGCAGAAGTAAAAGCTGGAGTAGCGACTGAAATTACCCGGCTACTCGAAGCAGAGATAATAGAGGAAGTAATGAGCAGTCCCTGTAATTCGCCAATCATTGGGATCAAAAAGCCTAGTGGAAAGTACCGGGTGGTGCAAGATTTGCGCAAGGTAAACCAAATTGTTGTGCCTTGCTGTCCTATTGTGCCCAACCCTGCAGTGATTCTATATCAGATTCCCTGGAATGCAGAATGGTTCACTGTCATTGACCTGTGCCACGCATTCTTTTCCATCCCATTACATCCAGAAAGCAAATTCCTTTTCAGTTTTGAATTCGACAGCCATATCTATGTCTGGAATCGTGTCCCCCAGGGGTACACCGAAAGTCCATCGATTTTCAACCAGATACTGAAAAAGTGCCTTGAATCCCTAGTGCTGCCAAGAGAGTCTGTTTTGGTACAGTACATAGATGACCTGTTAGTGGCATCTAAAACCCAGGCTGACTGTGTCACTGACACCATTGCCTTGCTGAATCACTTAGGATAAGGAGGACATAAAGTGTCACCTGACAAGTTGCAATTTTGTAAAAACTCAGTGAAGTATCTGGGGCACCAGATAGAAAAAGGAATCAGGAAAGTTACTACCGAAAGAATCAAAATAATTAAAGCAATGGAACTGCCCAGAACTCAGAAAGAGGTGAGAATGTTCTTGGGAGTTGTGGGTTACTGCAGACAATGGATTGTAGGATTTGCGGCTCTAGCCAGACCCCTGATAAATATGACGAAGAAAGGAGTAGAAGACCCCGTCCATTGGGACAGTGAAAGCATGAATGCTTGGGTAACTTTGAGAAACTGTCTGTGTACCGCTCCTGCATTGGGTATGCCTGAGTACACTAAGCCCTTTGAGCTATTCTGTGACACAAGAGAGAATTGTGCTCTTTCAGTCCTGACCCAGGAGCACGGATTAGTTAGAAGACCAGTAGCCTATTTTTCGGCCACCCTAGACCCGGTGGCTGCTGGATTACCTGGATGCTTGAAGGCCGTTGCTGCTACTTGCGTCAGTCTGGAACAGAGTGAGAACATTGTCATGGGACATCACGTCACTGTATATGTTCCTCACTCTGTTGTCATCCTACTGACTAGAACTAAGACCCAGTACCTCACACCTAGTCGGCTGACTAAGTATGAGAGAATTTTGATTGGTGCTGAAAATGTAACTATTTCCCGGTGCAATGTCCTAAACCCTGCGACACTGTTACCTATCCCTCTGGATGTAGAAGCTGAAGAGGAAGGGGAACATAATTGCATCGATCTAACTGAATTTAGCACAAAACCCCGTCCAGACATCCGTGAAATAGCGCTACTTGATGGGGATAAAACAATGTTCGTGGATGGCTCGTGTTTGAGACATGAGAGTGGGAGTCTGAGTGCTGCCTATGCTGTGGTTACACTGACAGGAACTATAGAAGCATCTTACATGCGCGAGGTGAAATCTGCACAAGTGGCGGAGCTCATCGCGTTAACCAGAGCTTGTAAGAGGGGTAAGAACAAGAGAATAACTGTTTACACAGACAGCCAGTATTGTTTCGGGGTCGTTCATGACTTCGGCCAGTTGTGGCTACAAAGAGAATTCATGACTTCCTCAGGCACACCTATCAGAAATGGGAAGGTGGTGCATGACTTACTGGAAGCTATCCAATTACCCAAAGAATTGGCTGTGGTCAAGTGTGCGGCTCACAAATCTGGAAATGATGATGTGACTGCCGGTAATAGGTACGCTGACCAAATTGCACAGTTTTGTGCCCGACACCATATGTCCCTACAAATTGCACTGTGGGATGGAACCAGCTGCCAACTTATGTTGTTTGAGAATGTGTCAACGTGGGAAGAATTAAAAGAGTTGCAACAGGCCACAGACAGGAAAGAAAAAGGAAGATGGGCAGAAAATGGATGCAAACTGAGAGATGATGGTGTGGTGATAAACTCGACTGGGGTGCCTGTACTGCCTGATAGCTTGATTGACCCCATGATCAGAATGATACATGAACCAACACATATGGGAAGGGACGCAATGTGTCGGGTGTTTGACAAGGTGTTCTGTAATTCAAAGTTCAGGAACCAGGCGGAAAGGCTTTGCCAGAGGTGCCTAGTGTGTCAGCAATTCAATGCAGGAAAGAGGACTGTAGTGGAGCAGAGTACTATTGGAAAGGCAGTAGGTCCCTTCGTTAGAATGCAGGCAGACTTCATAACCATGCCCAAATGCAAGGGATATAGATATATCTTAGTCATAGTTTGTCTATTCTCCAGGTGGGTGGAAGCATATCCAGCTAAGAAAAATGATGCTCTCACCACAGCCAAGTTGTTGCTCAGGGAGTTGATACCTAGGTACGGAATTCCAGAGACAATAGAAACGGACCAAGGTGGGCATTTTGCCAACGATGTCTTAGAAGAACTCTGTAAAGCATTCAAAATGAAGCAAAGATTGCACTGTGCCTACCATCCAGAGGCTTCTGGGGTAGTGGAACAAATAAATGGCACCCTGAAGTCCAGATTGGGAAAAATGTGTGATTCCACAAAAATGAACTGGATAGAGGCTTTACCCCTTGTGCTGATGAGTTTGAGAAGTATCCCGAACAGAAAAACTGGCCTTAGTCCCCATGAAGTGTTGATGGGAAGAGTGATGCGACAGGCATGGGTACCCGGACACAAACTGCTAAGCATTTCTGATGATATGGTATTAGAGTACTGCAAGCAGTTGGGTGACCAAGTGCGTTCTCTCTCTCAGCAGATTGGAGAGACAGAAGACGAATGGCCAAAGACTCCAGCGCATAAACTGCAACCAGGAGATTGGGTGGCGTTAAAGAAACACACCCGGAGCAGTTGCCTGAAGCCAAGGTGGGGAAAGCCACGACAAGTGATTCTCGTCACTACTACTGCTGTAAAGTGTGCTGGTGTACCGAAGTGGATCCACGCCAGCCACACAAAGCGGGTATCTGGAGAAAACGCGACTGGAGCTGAAGGCAGCGCAGCTGAAGAGGCTTCCGAGGAAGAGAGTCCGGAGCTAGCTGACATCGAACTGCCGAGCACAAGTCGAGACGTTGAATGGTACCCCGCCGACGACCAGGTTCATGATCCAATACGAACCCGGAAATATTCCTACTTAGACAGTGAGTGGGATAGTCCAGGTGAGTTAGAAATAGAAGAAGAAGGTCAGGTCAACGAAAGCCACAACACACCTGATCAGGAAGTAGGCCAAGTAGGGACAGATCAAGACATCGAAACTTCACCTGAAACTCCAGAAGTGGGAAAGGGACAGTTAGAAGTTAGAGCTGACGTTCATGCAGAAGAAAACGAAGAGATCGAAGAGCATGAACAGGAACAGACAGAACTAGATCAAAGTGCTCAGACAACGGAAACAACGATAACGAAAAACAAAAAGCGAGTACGATTTGAATCTGAGCAGGGACAGACTAGGGACCAGGCAGAAGAAATAGACGAAAGACCTGGAACAAGTCAGACAGGCAGGGAAACAGAGGTGCCACATCAAAAAGTAAAAAGAGTGCACGAAGAAGGCCAAGTTTCCTCAACAACTGGGAGGCACGGAGGCAGAAGTGCACCCCGATACGTCAAGAGACTGAGGCTCAGACTAAAGACAGTCGAAGAAAACCTGAAAGACAGAAAAAGGGCTCAAAGTGAAAGAAATGCAGCCCAAGGCAAATCACTAAGAAAGAGCGACAGAATAAAGAAACAGAACCGACTGTATCGGAGCCCTGAGTGGACGTACTTTGTGTTGGAAGAAATTGACGAGCCACACCACAGTGGCAACAGTGACGACGAGTCCATTGCTGATCGGAGTTCGGACGAAGACCCTCCTTGAGAGAGCCCCGAAGTGAGCCTTTGGTGCAAAGAAACGAAGAGGGGTAGCAAAAGGCCACCTGTAAGCTAAAAATGTCTGATCCGAATGTCTCTGGAAGATCCCGGTGTGGGTGTCTTAAAACCTGTTGTAAAATATGCTTGTGTAGTGTAGCCATGTTAATAGTAATGTGGATAGGACTAACAATTTTTCTACCTTTTATGATAAGTAAAAATCCTAACTTGTCCCCTACTGAACCCGAAGCAGTAGACGTAGGGGTTGCACAGACCGCAGAAACACCACGAAGCCTAGAAAGACGCGACAGACGAGTAGGACTGACACACACCCGACCTAATTTAGAAGCACCAGATGAGGATGGACTACATTTTCACAAAATGAGAAACAGGACGCATCTAAATGTTTTTGCTAACTTGTTAGTGCATTATGTAGAAGCTATGGAAATAGAGGACTGTTATGTTTGCATGAAGCTGCCAACTTCAGTGGTTGAAGGTGTGACATACCACCATCTACCTTTGACCTATGGAATCTCCTGTAGTATATTAGCTAGCTTGTTCTATAGAAGCACCTTGCAGTACTATTATTCAAATGATGACGTAGTATTTTCTGAACTTCCTATTAGAGGACACTTGAACCGTGTACATACTACAAGTGACGTGACCCGCTATATGGGAGAATATTTCCTGACTATAGGTAACATAGATTTAGGTAAAGCAAGAGAAGATAATCTGACCTGTTCTCTGCAAGAGCAGGAAAAGATGTTTATAAAGATGGCAGACAGAAGGAGAGAAAAGTTTCAGAAAAAGGCAAATGATGAAAAGGATAGAGTCCCTAGGTGGGCTGAGCACATGGATAACACCTCGCAAGGCGAAGCTAGTCCTGCCTTGTTGCTGGATTTTGAACGAAAAGGGAAACTTTGTATCCATAGGGAGAAGACAGAGTACTATAACAATGTATTCATCGGTTCCAGCGAGTGTGAACATAATTACAAGGTAATTGGAGGTTGGGGTTTCAAAAATGGATCAGAACCTGTGTTTCCCGGAATATATTATATATGTGGGAACAAGGCTTATTTCAAATTGCCGGATCACTGGTATGGAAGCTGCTATTTTGGCATTGTTTTCCCAAAAATATACCATGTGAATAACGCAGCTGGAAGCGATGAAGAAACTAATGGCTTAGTGCGTAGTAGACGTGAAAGTGTAGGTGAAATAATAGGTGATATTTTTAGTGCACTGATACCTGGAATGGGGGTAGTTCTGAACACTCATAGAATCTGCAAATTGTCTACAGTAGTGGACCGGTTATCAACGGACACTGCTGCTGGATTCCTGCTGGTCAATACTGAGATGGTTGCGATCAGATCAATGGTTTTACAAAACCGTCTTGCCCTTGACACCTTATTAGCAAAAGAGGGCGGAGTCTGTAGGATGCTGAAGGCGCAACATTGTTGCACTTACATTCCTGATAAAAGTATCGAATTAAAACAATATGTGAAGAACATAACTAATTTGGAAAGGGAACTCAGACCATTGGAGGTTGACAGTGCCTGGACGAGACTGACTGGAGGTCTTTCCTCTATAGGTAATTGGTTTACTAACCTAGGTAGAAATCTTTTGTGGAAAATACTGATGCCAATAGTTGTAATAGGTGTAATTGTATTGATCATTTTTATCTGCTGCAAATGCCAAAGGTGCAAAAAGAAATATACAGTAAATCAGAGGGGGGTGAAAAGAAACATTGATGAATTAGAACTAGAAGAGCTAAAGAGTGCAATTTACAAAAAGGCGAAAAATCACCACTCACATAGGGAAGCTGAAAGAAAACTAAACAATAAGTTTATTGAAATTGAAATGAACGATGTGGATGAATGAGAAAAGTTGGCATCTGTTTCCTTCTATGTGGTGATGATAGTAAATATCATCAAAGAGAGGATTGATGGAGCTGGGATTCGCATGTAAGGCGCCCTGCTCGTATGCAAAACCCTTGTCTAAACTGCATAATAATATTAACATCATTATTCGTCATTTATAAAGTGTTTTCCCAACACGCGGGTGTCCCCAGGATGCTTGCTTGTTTGTCTTTTCTCGTACTAAACGAAGCTTGCACTAAAAATGGCTGCTTCGCCGAAATTCAGTCTGCGCATGCGTCGGTCATACCCATGTGATGTGACGCACTCGCATTCTGGAGGGATTCTGTGCTCATGCGCACTGGTGCAAACATGGCCGCTTGTCTCTCACCACGCTCTCCGCTTGCTTCTGCTGCTTTAGCCTATCTGTCTTTTTGCACTAAAAACATAATGCTATAGTCATTATAAAGTAAGGGTTGGTTAGAATTTTATCGTGGTATACAGTGTGATCATGTTATATGTGATTTTAATTTGTTCTCGCTTACTTTTCATGTACCGCGTCTTTGTGGGCTGGGGCATACATGAGCGATGCCATGATGAGGCTCCTCTGAATCCTGTCAGGTGACCGGGGAAAGTCCTAACTGCGCAGAAGCTAAAACTAGCCAGCTGGCTCCTGAAGCCCGATGCGCCTGGGAACCCATCCCGAAGATGCAAGATTGCACCTTGAAATGTCATACACTGTTGCTATATACTGTACTCTTGCATTGTCTTCTGTATTCCTATGCCTGGGAACGTGAACCCGGGGGGCGGGTGTGCAAAATTGAATAATTATGATGGGAATATTGAATTGTAGGAGGTGGTAATGACCGCACCACCTCTCCTGACCAATCATAATGTAAATGTAGGAAACTGTCACTTGCAACATTAGTGGGTGGTCTGAGGGACCCCAAAACAGTATAACTGCCCTAGTTAGCTTAGGAAAATTGTCCGACTTGTCCGAGTAGCAGACCTGTCACTGACCCTACGAACTCTATAGGTGCTCAATCTGAAGTGCTGCGGAGCACTCTGTCCATACTTTCCACAAACTCCTAAGGGGTGGAAATAATCCTAAGTGCTGGCGAAGCACTTTGCTGGAAAATTCGAAAACCCAAATCGGGGTTACTGGCGGATTACTTGCAGAGAGGGGTAACGCTGGCGTTGCTTCTGAAGCTGTGGGTGTTGGTTGTACCTTGGTGAGCCCAGTCCTGATCCCAAAATCCTGAGGGGTATCCTGTCCTTACTGTCCGTGAGCTGTACCTGCTCGCATTCTGGCATTCCTTCCTGAGGGTCCTTGTCCCCGTCCTTCCAACTGACCCGTGGCCAGGGTTAGTCTTCTCTCAGACCTAGGTAAATATCAACCTGTGGGTTTGCGTCTCTCTCTCCCTCTTTCTCGTCTTCACACTCTACTTTCTAAATAAAGCACTCTTGCCGAGATATTGCTCTATCACATTGAGAACAAGTTATATGCAATTGTTTATTAGAATTGTTCCACTTCTCTCCCTACCTTTAGAGAATCGCCAATTGTTATATTGTATTAGTATGTTCCAATTTTCCCTTCCCTTTAGCCGATTGCAGTGATCTTAGCAGGAATAGCCTAGTACACATAGGTTAAGTACATGTTCTAGGTCCCATCCATGTCCTATTGTTTCTAGTATAAAGTTGCAGTGACTAGTTTGTTCTAAAAATCCTACCTCTAGTCTTCCCATGTACTCAAATGGTCTTAGCACTTATCTATAGCTACTTTATGGTTTTGATTTTGATGTTAGATGCATTATTCTGCCTATCACTTATTGCCTTGTCATATTCTCTTTGAACTTTATATAAAACTTTAAACATCCTCAGGTGTCTGTGGTCATTTTACAGAAATTGTGGATAAGTATTGTACTAATTATAAAGAGTATTTGATCTCAGGCCTGTCTGCTATTTCCCTGTTAGCTCCAGATCTGTCATACGAATTGTGCCTGTGGTAAGTCAGGTGCATGGTAAGCAGAGGTGAAACCAAACCTTAATTACTCATAGCAGCGTGCAGGAGGAGAAATCCTTACCCGGTTCACCCAAATCAATTAGTGTGGTAGTAAAGGGTTTGCACGCCAAGGGCCCAGTGCGTGTAAAGAATTGGTAACTCAGGTGACCCGGGAGAACTGCGCGCTCTATCAGATAGTCCTTCAAAGTCTACTGAGAGGGGTCTTCCACTCCCCTCCTGTACTGACGCTGGGCCACTGTGTTCAAATCCCTATAAGATCTTCAAGCAGGTAGGTTTTCACCAGAACACAAGCACAATAAATCCGATTGTTCGCTTCTGTGCAATATAATGGAAAACAGTGATACTGGAGAATGACCATGTGTATGTGTTTTTTTTTTGTTTTAAAAGCAGCTTTTGGCTTATAATAACTCACCACAAACTCTGATGTGTGTTAGTTACTCATGTATTTTCCATCTACACAGAAAGTAAATTTGTATTCAGGTATGTGTCCATCAGTGGCGCAGTGGCGCTGCGCCACTACGCCACTGATGGACTCCACCTTCTCCACAGTACTGCAATTATTTGTAAGCCCGTTTTCACGTGACTGCGTGAGGCCCTGCTAAGTGTTTACTGTTCAGAGGGAGGTGGAGGGTGAGTCTAGGGATGTGAGGGAAGGTTTGCTGTCACAAAAAGAACAAGACAGGCTTCGAGGTGAGAGTGGAACCAATAGAACATAGAGTATGCCTATACCAGGGCGTGGCTGCTGCTTATCAGAACCTGAGCTGCTGTGTGGACCACTAGCCATCCAATTACAAACCAGCACTGGTGTGGAGGCTTCAAGAGGGGTCACTGCCAGCCACATGCACCAGGGGTTAATTTTGCTAACTGACCAGATGGATGGAGTGACTGTGGCTCAGAGTTTCTTGGCTGTGCTGCAGTAACATGTGTTGCCCTCGGACCCGAACGTTCCAAAAGGGTCGAAGTATTTGAAAAGCGCAACTAACCTTTTGCAAAGCTGTATCTGTTTATTCCTTTCCTTTCTGAAACTCGCTGGCCCTGGATGGGTGTTCCCTATTTGCGGCATTTTTACAAAAGTGCCCATTTCGCTAGCACTTTTGTAAAAATCGCGGCATTTTTTAAAAAGTGCTGATTTCGCGGCAAACCGCGAAATCACGAAATCCTGGAGGGTCTGGATAGAGGGAGAGCGATAGATAGATAGAGGTAGGGCGATAGATAGAGTGAGGGCGATAGATAGATAGATATAGTGAGTGCGATAGATAGATAGAGTGAGGGCGATAGATAGATAGAGTGAGGGCGATATATAGATAGACAGATAGATAGAGTGAGGGCGGTCGATAGATAGATAGAGTGATGGCAATAGATGGAGTGAGTGAGATAGATAGACAGATAGAGTGAGGGCGATAGATAGATAGACAGATCGATAGAGTGAGTGAGATAGATAGACAGATAGAGTGAGGGCGATAGATAGATAGACAGATCGATAGAGTGAGGGAGATAGATAGATAGATAGATAGATAGATAGATAGATAGATAGATAGATAGATAGATAGATAGATAGATAGATAGATAGATAGATAGAGTGAGGGAGATAGATAGAGTGAGGGCGATAGATAGAGTAAGGGCGATAGATAGATAGATAGAGTGAGGGCAATATATAGAGTAAGGGCGATAGATAGAGTAGAGTAAGGGCGATAGATAGAGTAGAGTGAGGGCGATAGATAGATGAGAAAGGGCGATAGATAAATACAGTGAAGGGCGATAGATAGAGTGAGGGCAATAGATAGATAGATAGATAGATAGATAGATAGATAGATAGATAGATAGATAGATAGATAGATAGATAGATAGATAGATAGATAGATAGATAGATAGATAGATAGATAGACAGACAGGCAGACAGACAGACATACAGATAGATAGACAGACAGATAGATAGAGTGAGGGTGATAGATAGATAGAGTGAGTGTGACAGATAGGTAGATGGAGGGCGACAGATAGAGAGAGTGAGGGCGACAGATAGATAGAGTGAGGGCGACAGATAGAGTGAGGGCGATAGATAGATAGATAGATAGATAGACAGACAGACATCTAGATAGATAGATAGATAGATAGATGGATAGATAGATGGAGTGAGGGCGATAGATAGATAGAGTGAGTGTGACAGATAGATAGAGGGAGGGCGACAGATAGATAGAGGGAGGGCCACAGATAGATAGAGTGAGGGCGACAGATAGATAGAGTGAGGGCGACAGATAGATAGAGTGAGGGCGATAGATAGAGTGAGGGCGATAGATAGAGTAAGGGCGATAGATAGAGTGAGGGCAATAGATAGATAGAGTGAGGACGATAGATAGATAGAGTGAGAGGGATAGATAGATAGAGTGAGGGCGATAGATAGAGTGAGGGCGATAGATAGAGTGAGGGCGATAGATAGAGTGAGGGCGATAGATAGATAGATAGATAGATAGATAGATAGATAGATAGATAGATAGATAGATAGATAGATAGATAGATAGATAGATAGATAGATAGATAGATAGATAGATAGATAGATAGATAGATAGATAGATAGATAGATAGATAGATAGATAGATAGAGTGAGGGGCGATAGATTGAGTGAGGGGCGATAGATAGAGTGAGGGCAATAGATAGATAGAGTGAGGGCGATAGATAGAGTGAGGGCGATAGATAGAGTGAGGGCGATAGATAGATAGATAGATAGATAGATAGATAGATAGATAGATAGATAGATAGATAGATAGATAGATAGATAGATAGATAGATAGATAGATAGATAGATAGATAGATAGATAGATAGATAGATAGATAGATAGATAGATAGATAGATAGATAGATAGATAGATAGAGTGAGGGGATAGATAGATAGAGTGAGGGCGACAGATAGAGTGAGGGTGATCGATAGATAGAGTGAGGGCGACAGATAGATAGAGTGAGGGCGACAGATAGATAGAGTGAGGGCGATAGAGTGAGGGCGATAGATAGAGTGAGGACGATAGATAGATAGAGTGAGAGCGATAGATAGAGTGAGGGTGATAGAAAGATAGAGTGAGGGCGATAGATAGATAGATAGATAGATAGATAGATAGATAGATAGATAGATAGATAGATAGATAGATAGATAGATAGATAGATAGATAGATAGATAGATAGATAGATAGATAGATAGATAGATAGATAGATAGATAGATAGATAGATAGAGTGAGGGTGATCGATAGATAGAGTGAGGGTGATCGATAGATAGAGTGAGGGCGACAGATAGAGTGAGGGTGATCGATAGATAGAGTGAGGGCGACAGATAGATAGAATGAGGTGGCCTCATGGTGGACGTGGTGGTGGTGCACGTGGTGGTGGAGGTTGGTGTGGTGATGGACGTGGTGGAGGATGTGCTGGTGGTGAACATGGTGGTGGTGGAAGTAGTGGTGGTGGTGGACGTGATGGTGGAGGTGGTGGTTGTGGACGTGGTGGTGGAGGTGGTGGTGGGTGTGGTGGTGTTGGTGGTGGACATGGTGGTGGTGGATGTGGTGGTGATGGATGTGGTGTTGGTGGACGTGGTGGTGTTGGACGTGGTGGTGGTGGGTGTGGTGGTGGATGTGGTGGTGCTGGTGGACATGGTGTTGGTGGACGCGGTGGTCGTGGACGCGATGGTCGTGGATGTGGTGGTGGTGGACGTGGTGGTGGTGGATGTGGTGGTGGTGGTGGACATGGCGGTTGTGGTGTTGGATGTGATGGTGGTGGACGCGGTGGTGGTGGACGTGGTGGTGGTGGACATGGTGGTGGTGGACGTGGTGGACCTGGTCGTGATGGACGTGGTGGTGGTGATGGACGTGGTGGTGGTGATGGATGTGGTGGTGGTGGACATGGTGGTGGTGGACGTGAAGGTGGACATGGTGGCAGTGGAAGTGGTGGTGGTGGACATGGTGGTGGTGGATGTGGTGGTGGTGGTGGTGGTGGACATGGTGGTGGTGGACGTGGTGGTGATGGATGTGGTGGTGGTGGACGTGGTGGTGTTGGACGTGGTGGTGGTGGATGTGGTGGTGGTGGACGTGGTGGTGGTGGATGTGGTGGTGGTGGTGGACATGGTGTTGGTGGACGCGGTGGTGGTGGACGCGGTGGTGGTGGATGTGGTGGTGGTGGACGTGGTGGTGGTGGATGTGGTGGTGGTGGTGGACATGGCGGTTGTGGTGTTGGATGTGATGGTGGTGGATGCGATGGTGGTGGACACAGTGGTGGTGGACGTGGTGGTGGTGGACATGGTGGTGGACGTGGTGGACCTGGTCGTGATGGACGTGGTGGTGGTGATGGACGTGGTGGTGGTGATGGATGTGGTGGTGGTGGACATGGTGGTGGTGGACGTGAAGGTGGACATGGTGGTGGTGGACGTGGTGGTGGTGGACATGGTGGTGGTGGAAGTGGTGGTGGTGGACATGGTGGTGGTGGATGTGGTGGTGGTGGTGGTGGTGGTGGACATGGTGGTGGTGGTAGTGGGTGGTGGATGTGGTGGTGGTGGTGGTGGTGGTGGACATGGTGGTGGTGGTAGTGGTGGTGGACATGGTGGTGGTGGTGGTGGACGTGGCGGTGGTGGTGGTGGTGGTGGTGGTGGACATAGTGGTGGTGGACGTAGTGGTGGTGGATGTGGTGGTGGTGGATGTGGTGGTGGTAAATAATTAAATGAATAGGAGATGTACACAAAGAATGTTGCAAACTGAATTCCAGTACATTTTTTTAAGTGCCTGGACCTGTGTTTTACAATGTACTTTTTGCACCATGATTCTCATAAATTACTAGAGCGCATAAAAACCCAATTTTCAACATATTTCTTCGAGTAAAAAAGTTCAACCATAAAACAAAAACCTAAGTTGCGTTCTGTTCTTTGACATCTAACCATATCGTGCCTTCCAAAACGATTATGCTAGCAGGATGGCTCAGTGTGTTAAAAAAATGCTCACTGCTGAGCAGTGGAGCCATCCCTAAACATAATTTTGATTCTTGACTGCAAGCCTGCGAAAGGGGAGGCGAAGAGGGGAACATGGGGAGAGAAAGATATCAGATGAGAAAATATGGGAGGAGAGTTCATGAGACCTGGACCGAAAAGGATTATAGAGAGTTTGAACTATTGGCATTGCTAAATATTGCAAAACCAATTGCAACAAAAGTGTATAAATTGCAAGCCAAAAAATGTTTTTATTTCTTTTTGCAGCAATGGTGTCATGCTGCACTTTAGATAAATATGTTTAAAAGTAAAGTGGGCCATACTGCGATTGCTACAATAGTTAATTGTGGATGGGTTAACAATTAATGTGTGCGCTGGTGGTGCCTGCTTGTAGAAATTGTGCACTGACGGCTGGTTGTGTGTGCCCGGTGAAAGCATGCACTGACGGCTGGTGGTGTTTGTGCCTGGTGAAAGAGTGCACTGACGACTGATGGTGTCTGTGCCTGGTAGATAGATAGATAGATAGATAGATAGATAGATAGATAGATAGATAGATAGATAGATAGATAGATAGATAGATAGATAGATAGATAGATAGATAGATAGATAGATAGATAGATAGATAGATAGATAGATAGATAGATAGATAGATAGATAGATAGATAGATAGATAGATAGATAGATAGATAGATAGATAGATAGATAGAGTGAGGGGATAGATAGATAGAGTGAGGGCGACAGATAGAGTGAGGGTGATCGATAGATAGAGTGAGGGCGACAGATAGATAGAGTGAGGGCGACAGATAGATAGAGTGAGGGCGATAGAGTGAGGGCGATAGATAGAGTGAGGACGATAGATAGATAGAGTGAGAGCGATAGATAGAGTGAGGGTGATAGAAAGATAGAGTGAGGGCGATAGATAGATAGATAGATAGATAGATAGATAGATAGATAGATAGATAGATAGATAGATAGATAGATAGATAGATAGATAGATAGATAGATAGATAGATAGATAGATAGATAGATAGATAGATAGATAGATAGATAGATAGATAGATAGATAGATAGATAGATAGATAGATAGAGTGAGGGTGATCGATAGATAGAGTGAGGGTGATCGATAGATAGAGTGAGGGCGACAGATAGAGTGAGGGTGATCGATAGATAGAGTGAGGGCGACAGATAGATAGAATGAGGTGGCCTCATGGTGGACGTGGTGGTGGTGCACGTGGTGGTGGAGGTTGGTGTGGTGATGGGCGTGGTGGAGGATGTGCTGGTGGTGAACATGGTGGTGGTGGAAGTAGTGGTGGTGGTGGACGTGATGGTGGAGGTGGTGGTTGTGGACGTGGTGGTGGAGGTGGTGGTGGGTGTGGTGGTGTTGGTGTTGGACATGGTGGTGGTGGATGTGGTGGTGATGGATGTGGTGTTGGTGGACGTGGTGGTGTTGGACGTGGTGGTGGTGGGTGTGGTGGTGGATGTGGTGGTGGTGGTGGACATGGTGTTGGTGGACGCGGTGGTCGTGGACGCGATGGTCGTGGATGTGGTGGTGGTGGACGTGGTGGTGGTGGATGTGGTGGTGGTGGTGGACATGGCGGTTGTGGTGTTGGATGTGATGGTGGTGGACGCGGTGGTGGTGGACGTGGTGGTGGTGGACATGGTGGTGGTGGACGTGGTGGACCTGGTCGTGATGGACGTGGTGGTGGTGATGGACGTGGTGGTGGTGATGGATGTGGTGGTGGTGGACATGGTGGTGGTGGACGTGAAGGTGGACATGGTGGCAGTGGAAGTGGTGGTGGTGGACATGGTGGTGGTGGATGTGGTGGTGGTGGTGGTGGTGGACATGGTGGTGGTGGACGTGGTGGTGATGGATGTGGTGGTGGTGGACGTGGTGGTGTTGGACGTGGTGGTGGTGGATGTGGTGGTGGTGGACGTGGTGGTGGTGGATGTGGTGGTGGTGGTGGACATGGTGTTGGTGGACGCGGTGGTGGTGGACGTGGTGGTGGTGGATGTGGTGGTGGTGGACGTGGTGGTGGTGGATGTGGTGGTGGTGGTGGACATGGCGGTTGTGGTGTTGGATGTGATGGTGGTGGATGCGATGGTGGTGGACACAGTGGTGGTGGACGTGGTGGTGGTGGACATGGTGGTGGACGTGGTGGACCTGGTCGTGATGGACGTGGTGGTGGTGATGGACGTGGTGGTGGTGATGGATGTGGTGGTGGTGGACATGGTGGTGGTGGACGTGAAGGTGGACATGGTGGTGGTGGACGTGGTGGTGGTGGACATGGTGGTGGTGGAAGTGGTGGTGGTGGACATGGTGGTGGTGGATGTGGTGGTGGTGGTGGTGGTGGACATGGTGGTGGTGGTAGTGGTGGTGGACATGGTGGTGGTGGTGGTGGACGTGGCGGTGGTGGTGGTGGTGGTGGTGGTGGACATAGTGGTGGTGGACGTAGTGGTGGTGGATGTGGTGGTGGTGGATGTGGTGGTGGTAAATAATTAAATGAATAGGAGATGTACACAAAGAATGTTGCAAACTGAATTCCAGTACATTTTTTTAAGTGCCTGGACCTGTGTTTTACAATGTACTTTTTGCACCATGATTCTCATAAATTACTAGAGCGCATAAAAACCCAATTTTCAACATATTTCTTCGAGTAAAAAAGTTCAACCATAAAACAAAAACCTAAGTTGCGTTCTGTTCTTTGACATCTAACCATATCGTGCCTTCCAAAACGATTATGCTAGCAGGATGGCTCAGTGTGTTAAAAAAATGCTCACTGCTGAGCAGTGGAGCCATCCCTAAACATAATTTTGATTCTTGACTGCAAGCCTGCGAAAGGGGAGGCGAAGAGGGGAACAAGGGGAGAGAAAGATATCAGATGAGAAAATATGGGAGGAGAGTTCATGAGACCTGGACCGAAAAGGATTATAGAGAGTTTGAACTATTGGCATTGCTAAATATTGCAAAACCAATTGCAACAAAAGTCTATAAATTGCAAGCCAAAAAATGTTTTTATTTCTTTTTGCAGCAATGGTGTCATGCTGCACTTTAGATAAATATGTTTAAAAGTAAAGTGGGCCATACTGCGATTGCTACAATAGTTAATTGTGGATGGGTTAACAATTAATGTGTGCGCTGGTGGTGCCTGCTTGTAGAAATTGTGCACTGACGGCTGGTTGTGTGTGCCTGGTGAAAGCGTGCGCTGACGGCTGGTGGTGTTTGTGTGCCTGGTGAAAGAGTACACTGACGGCTGGTGGTGTGTGTGTGCCTAGTGAAAGTGTGCACTGACTGCTGGTGGTGTTTGTGCCCGGTGAAAGCATGCACTGACGGCTGGTGGTGTTTGTGCCTGGTGAAAGAGTGCACTGACGACTGATGGTGTCTGTGCCTGGTGAAAGTGTGCACTGACAGTGTGGTTGTGTGTGCCTGATGAAAGTGTGCACTGACAGCTGGTGGTGTTTGTGCCCGGTGAAAGCGTGCACTGACGGCTGGTGGTGTGTGTATGCCTGGTGAAAGCGTGTACTGATGGCTGGTGGTGTGTGTGTGCCTGGTGAAAGCGTACACTGACGTCTGGTGGTGTGTGTCTGGTGGAAGCGTGCACTGACGGCTAGTGTTGTTTGTGCCCGGTGAAAGCATGCACTGATGGCTGGTGGTGTTTGTGCCCGGTGAAAGCGTGCACTGACAACTGATGGGGCCTGGCTACTATCATATGTACTGATCCAGATTGACTTATAAATCTTCTCTACAAGCAAAAACCTGGTGTTTGACCTTCATTTCATCCTTATGAACTTTGTTTCTAATTGTTGAGTCCTGACAACAGGACCAATTACTGTATAAGCGTGTGCACCGGACTTGTTTCTCTTCTGTTTGGTGTAGGCCTCCCTACACCAGTGCAGGGGTTGTTTGCTGTCTGGGTTTGTTTTCCCCTGACAAGTTTGCATCGCGTGACTGCTACACCAATAGACATACTTAGTGATCATACAGGCGTGAGCACCAAATCTTCCTGTCCTTTCAATCCAAACCCATTCTCTCTGTTCAAACTGATGGGGTCTGTGCCTGGTGAAAGTGTGCACTGACTGTGTGGTTGTGTGTGTGTGGTTGTGTGTGGGGGGTTGTGGTTGTGTGTGTGGTTGTGGTTGTGTGTGTGGTTGTGTGTGTGGTTGTGGTTTTTTGTGGTGTTGTGTGTGTGGTGTTGTGTGTGGTTGAACGGAAATGCTGAATCAGAAGAAAAGGGCAACGTGGCAAAAGGGTGCCAAAGAGAAGAAAGCGCTTTGGTGCCCTACTCATTGAGCGCATGTGCCTAATCTCAATAAGTAGTGCTACAAACAAAAATCAGACGGTCTCTGCTTCACTTTCCACATTACCGGACTTCAAGAAACAATAGGCCCACGTCCTTTTTAAGAAATATAATGCAATTACAGGTGACAAATAAAGTAGCGTAGCCTGCCTGGTAAAACGAAGAACTTAACTACTAGAGTCAGCGTAGCCATATTGTCTAAGGAATCCTGTGATTGGTTATCAAAGCGACACAACCTCAGAATAGACGGCCCACTCACACCGGAAGATTCCGCCTCTGTCTTGCTGCACCGGAAGAGGCCACTCCGGAAGTGATCGCCTAGCCGCAAACAGCTTGCCGGTTTAGGATGTTACCGCTGCCACCTCCGGTTGAGTGATCACTTGGCATACTCATCCCGGGGAACTTTCTACACTTACAGAACCAAAAGGAGGTTATCCTAGTGTATACAGATAACAGCAGACGCAGCAAATGGATGACAAGCAGGTCAATGTGAGCAGAAGAGCGAGGGTTTCCTTAGCAACAACGTTTCTTTGAGTTTATCACGCTGCCAGCAGTGACGTGCCTGGCACCGGATGTATTTTGTTAGAAAAGTGAAAAGAGCAGCAGCAACGGCTTAGCGAGAGAACCAGATATCGGCCCGGGATGCTTTTAGGTGGTGCTGGTATGGGATATATGCAGCAAGCGCCCAAGGGTACATTTATTAGTGAGTGAGTAATTGAGCGTGGACACGAAACAGTTACTTCATGGGTTTCATACATGCAACGTTTTAGAACATGAAAATGGGATAAAAAAAACGGGAAATGTATTTTCTCCATTGATTTATTTGAAATCGGAGGCAATTTTGGACGGGGGACAGCTGAAATAAAGCAGTTTTGGCTTGAAAAATCGTCAGTCTTCGGGTTGGAAGTAGCAAGCTCGTTTTCATTGGTGTTACTCTAAGTACGAGTGGAGAACAATTATTGGGCAGCTAGGATATAGGGTGAATGGTGGCATAGCTGAGCACAGACTCCAGTCAATGTCTGAATCACAGGGACAATCGTGGGTGCATGGTAAGGAGAACAAGCTCTCGGCATTGCATGGTGGGGGCGGGGGAGCGGCATTGGGTGGCGGGGGCGGGGAAGCGGCTTCCTTTGAAGTGTGATTCCAAGGCTCAGACAAATGGTGTGGGTGTGCGATGTGCGATGTGGCTGGCGATGTGCATGCGCCTGGCTCACATGCACTGTAACTAATCCGCAGTTTGGGTAGACTTTTCGAAAGCCTTACTATAATCTTGCCCACCATCCCTACGGGATGGCTTAGACAAGACCTAAACAAGTGGCTCCCCACAGCCCAGACACCACTTAGACAGTAAGTCTTAAACAATTGAGAGCTGCTTGATTTACAAATGTGTCCCACTTCATTAATGTGGACCACTTTTATTTGGTGTTGTTCCTATTTTCTGCCCCAGCACAACCCAATTAAAGAGAGACCCCGTTCATTTCAATATATGAGGCCCAGCGCCTGCATCCAGGACCATATTCCAGTAGGAGAAGTGTGCTTTGCAGTTTTTAATATGATGGAAAATAAGATTAAATAAATGAATAGAGTAAAAGACAGAAAAAAAAACCCGTAATTGCAAGTGCAGTGTGAGAACCTGGGGAGAGAGGAAAATAATATCTGATAACTGTCAGCCTGCTGAAGCTATCAGCCCATGCCTTGTACATCACTATGCAGGCCCCAAGGGAACTTGAGCCCAGTTCAGTTGAAAGAGATGTAATGCCTGACACTGACACTGGACCTGGGCTACAACCAGCTACGGCCCGTGTAGGGAGTTGCGGTGGGGCGGAAAGGCAGGGTGGGGGAGGGGCGGGTGGGGGGTGCTAAAAACCGGAATATGGATAATTGGAGGTAAGTAAACAATTTAATAAATGAAACTAATTTCGTAGCGCGCCCTGCATCGCAAACCACGTGTTTGAATCTTGGGAAGCGAGTGGCAGAGACTGCACCTTTAGCCTCTCCTGGTCAATGCCAGAGCCAAAGTTATCACCACCTATAGCACCCTTCAGAGTAGGCATGGGCTCATGCGTAAGGTGGAGAGGGAATACATGAAGCTTCGTTTAGCTCTGTACTCTGCTATGCAAAGAAGCAGCGGGCTGAACATTAGAGAGTCTGGTACAGCTTTTTAAGTCTGGCCTAGAGAGAGCTTTAACTATTCTGATACCTCACGTTTTAAGAAAAACATAATAAAAATACCTATTTACACATACACTTTTGGTCAGCTCTCTTCATTCATTGCTATGCCGTTGTTTCATTCACATTTGTTTCCATCCGCCACAGTTTAAAGCATGGGCAATGAATCAGACCATGTCTGCAATTGGCTCTCTTGCACTGTGAGTGACAGAACTTTCCTGATTACATTTACACAGCCATTTCTGTGCCATGGCTGGTGTGCCTAGGCTACTAGGCCACTTCTTTTCTTTAAGCTTTTTTATTTGCTTGCCAAATATGTTTTGAATATTACCTGTGTTTGCAAAAAATGCAAGGTCAAACCTATTGACTTTGTCAATGCTTGTTTCTGCATGGAGAAAGTAACTGTGTCCAAACAGGCTCTTAGCCTTTACTGAGTGCTCTCAGTTCTCAGTGATAGGAGATCTGAGACACCAACACTCTCCTTTCTTTCCTGTCCTCTTTTTCCTACCCGTGTTCCCAGGGGCATAGCTTCAGGGGGGTGTTTGAGATGTTACCCCCATAATAGATGTGTTTTGTGATAAACAGTTGGGTGCAGGCGCTTTCTGTCAGGTATGGTGTGGTGTCTGTCTGATTTCACCAGGAAATGTTTACATACAAAGACAAAAATGCCCACAAACTCTGTTTGGAAAGACATAAAAATGTTGGTTATTTCACAAATTAATGTGATTTCTCTTTGTACCCCCAACAAATCTGCATTCCTCTCCCTTTCCGCTGTCCCTTGAGCCTCTCTAGTGCGCCCTGCTTTTCGTATAATGTATTTTTTGACATTATGTGTCAGTGTTATTTTTGGGAAACCAGAACCTCACCCCTTGCTACTCCCAACCTTACTGACCAAGCTTTGCCCATGCCCGGCCCTTCAAATGTGGGCATGTTGCATTTGTTTAGAACATGCTGCATCCATTCGACTGCAGGATTCTCAGTGCTTTCAAGCTTTAAATGCAGCTAACCAAAATGAAGCAAAGCAATTGAAAGGCAGAGCTAACAAAAAAAAACAAAGAAAATAATATATCACGGCATGGATTCAGAATGTGGTACATATTACGGATTTCATCACACACGGCTAGAATGATAAACAGTGGAGGTGCCCTGCCCTTCAGCTGAAGCACTTTTCAATCCCTTGGTCGAGATTCAGGGTTGGGGGTAAAACAAAACCATCGGATTTGTGCAGGAAGTGCTAAATACAGTGGTGGGGATTTCTCCTCTTGTAGAGAATCCGTCAGCAGTATTACACCAAAAAATATGCCTATAGCAGAGGTAATATCTCTCGCGAGCCTTTAAACTGAGGAATCATCACTTCCCCGTGGCATCTGCACAGCTCGCAGGAACCTGCACTTTACATATGGGACATCATCACTTTAAGAAAAGGCCCCAAGTAATCTGTCAGGAGAGGGCTCCACTGACTCAAAGATTGACTTTCCAAGCCACAGAGCTCAACTCTCCATGATTTTCAACAAGGACAGACATATCCTTGCCCTGATTTTGGATGATGTAAATTAACCAATAACCCTCCTCTGTTGAAGTTCCAATAATGAAGGTGCTGCTGTTTTGACACGTGGCATTGACAAAAAAAACAAGTCTAATGAATTCAGTTTCAAGTGTACGTTGTGCAAATCTTGATTTGTTTTTATGGATGGAGCTGGGCGTATCTGCTGAACCGGAACATTAACAGCCGGCACGGGAACAGACTGCCCATCCATGTCCAAATATTGATTTAGGGTCACAATATGAAAGTGTCTTTTAACGGAATCGTTTCTAAGCGCTAAGAGTGTTCTTTCACAGAGAAAGAGTAGAAGCCATACAAATGCATCAGACCACGTGAGGCGGAAACACCACTTTAATAATATTAACCGTTTATTGAGCACATCACACACGGAATTGCTTAATGGCGCTCGAATAATATGTGTTGTTATTTAACTGACTCAATGGTATTCGTTTAATACACTTTCTTTTGGTCAAGGTAGCTCGGTGTGTTCTTGCGCCTGCTGATCAGGTCTGCGTGTGAGTAGAATCTGAAGGCGCAAGGTTTGGACCCAATGAAAGCATACCGTCTTTCATCCACACTAGGTTGAAACACCAATACATTTTAGGGGGGTCGAAGCAGAACATATGTAGCCCTTAAAGATAGCCCAGACGCTCCGGAAGCAGTGTTGTGCGTTGTGTCGGCCTAGCGCCCAGTATTTGCATTTCAACTCACAGAGCTATTTAATCATCCCTGTGTTTTTTGGAAGGAGGCCATTTTGTAGGTGGGTGTATTTGCGGGGTGAACTTGGCGTCATCTGTTCAATATCCTGTCTGAGATTTGAGTGATGAAAGCAGGCAGGGTCAGGACAAGTACATATTGACTTAACGTCTGGTCTTTTGCCCCACAGCAGGCTGCTGACCCCTGAACAACAGGGGGTCATCCTGTTTCACGTTGGAGGTCTTTGATCCCAGCTGCCACTCACACCACCAATGCTGTTTTAGCAAAAGAGACCTCAAAGACAGCTGTACAATCTCAGCCCAAGCGCTAAAGTATGCCGAGTCGGTGTAAGGACAGAACACTGAGGCCAGCGGGGCCATCTCTTGTCCATCATGGCCGGTCAGTCATCTGCAAAAGTCTGCCTCTAATGCATCAGATTTACACAAACCCTAAAAGGATATCAACAAACTAGGTCAAGTTGTACAGATATAAACCATGTAAGTATGTTTACCTCGCCCTCTCTTCCTGTTCGGTTGAAACTCGACCAGGGTTATAGGAATTAAAGGTCGAAGAGAAGGGTGACCAGAATTTTAAAGCCAAAAACGGGGACATTTCATACAAAAATAGAAGAAGGACTACAATTTTACCTCAAGCGAGCGCACAGAATGACAGCGCTGCTCAGCAGAGAATTACAGAACAGGCTGTAAGAACATACATAAAATGAATTGTTTACGCCCAGTAGCTTGCCTGTTAATTAAATTGATTTCTTAAAACAATTTCCAACTATCCCTGCTCTATAAAACATTAAAAAAGCAGTAGCACCTCCCGACCTTTTCAGTCCACCCTCTCTAAAAAGCGGGGCAGGAGCTAAATTTCATGAAACCTTCCGTGACAGCTGGTGAAAATCTGAGACCGTCCTGGCAAATCCGGGACGCCTGGTCACCCTGTTGAAAAGGTCAAATCTGGCTCTTGGGCATTGCTGCCTCATCCTCTGAACAATCCTCTCCAGATTTTGGAAGGCACGTGTGATCAATGTCATTGAAATTGTTATTGTAATTGGTACTCATATAGCACCTGCTACCCCTGGCGAGGCGTTCAAGTGCTTTGAGGCGAGTAAACAGCTACCTTGAAACCCAAGATTAGAGGTTAATAGTTAGTAGATTAGTGATATGTTTCGTGCAGTAGTTGTGTTAGGTTTGTAATCTTTATTTCTTGTGTGTTTAGTAGAATTTATAGCTGCAATAGGATCATGGGAATGGGCTTTAAAGGGGAAGTAGTAAGTTGTTTTTGTAGGTAGTGGTGGTGTGTTGATGTCAGTTGGGTGTAATAGCTAAACAAACATTGGCAAAGTCAATAGGTCTCGGCTTTGCAAGAGCTATTGGCGTAGCCAATATGTTTTAGCAATGTTGTATACCAGAATGGATGCTGCTCATCAAGGCTAAAAGTAAGTGGGACAAAGGAGAGTAGCGTGGATCAGAGTGTCGTAAAGTGGAGTAGAGTGCAGTGGTGGCTCCTCCGCTAAGGCGGCGGAGCATTGCCCCACTGCCAGGAAGCAGCAAAAGAAAGGCAAAAATAAAATGATAATAACGTATTGTTATTGTCATTTTATTTTATCCTCCTGCTGCGGCAGCGTGCATGAGGGGGCAGAGCAGGGGAGGAGTGATAGAACAGTCCTGTGCGCAATGACTCTTTGGTCGTCCCTCTTCGGCCACCCAAAACAGTCATGCGCACTTCCCTGTTCTTCATGAAGGCTGCATTACAGCCTGCATGGAGAACTTGCTCACCCCTCCAGTCCCTGGCTGAGCGCCATGTCACGACGCTCAGACCAATCACAATACTGCGTTGCAGCGTTGAGTTTGGGTGTGGGGAGTGTGGGAGCCCTGGTGCTTCCTGCTTCCTGTTTCTGACAGGAAGTCACGAAGAGGTCGGTTTGGGACACAGGAGAGGCGGCGGCGGCTGGCCAGCCGACCAGGGGGAAAGGTATTTTTTTTTACCCGATTTATCCCCTGCCCTTTCGCTCCAACCCTCCTCACTGTTGTTTCTAGGCAGCAGCCGTAACTGGCGGAGTGGAGTGTTATGGAGTGGCGCAGAGTGGTATAGAGTGGCGTAGAGTAGAGTTGAGTGATTTGGAGAGGAGTGAAGTGGAGTATCATGCAGTAACATACCGTTTTGTGGAGTGTTGTAAAAGGAGTAGAGTGTCGTAGAGTTGAGTGGCATAGAGTGGAGGACAGTGTCAGAGTTGAGTAGACTGTTGTAGAGTGGAGTGGCACATAGTGTGTTGTGAAGTGGAGAAGAGAAGAGCAGAGTGAAGCAGCATAAAGGGTGTTGTGTAGACTGCAGTAGAGTGCAGTAGAGTGCAGTACAGAAGAGTAGATTGTCATAGAGTGGAGTGACATGAAGTACTGTGTCATAGAATAGAGTGGAGTAAAGGGGCATGGAGAGGCATAGAGGGAGTTGCGTGGAGCATTGTAGAGTGGAGTACTGTTGTAGAATGGCATAGAGTGGATTAGAGTGCTGTAGAGTGGAGTGGAGTAGTGTCAGTGAAGCACAGTTTAAAGGAGTAGGTCGTCACAGAGTGGAGGATCATAGAGTGGAGTGTCGTAGAGTGAAATGTAGTAGCATGGCCTAGAATGAAGCATCGTAAAATACAGTGGTGCAGAGTATATTAGATAGTGCAGTGGTGTTGAGTGTATTGGTTTTGAGTAAAGTGGTGTAGAATGCATTGGCGAAGGATGCAGTGACACAGAGTAGCATAGAGTGCAGTGGCATGGAGCAGAGCAGTGCAGAGAAGATTGCAGTGGCGTAAAGTTCAATGGCATAGAGTGGTGTGACAAAGAGTGGAGTAGAGTGGCGTAGAGTGAAGTGGCATAGAGTGGAGTGGTACACAGTAGAGTGGAGTAGTGCAGGTTAGAGCGTAAAAGTGTAAGTTGAGTGGCATAGAGTACAGTGGCATAGAGTGGAGTGGCACATAGTGCAGTGGTTTTGAGTGCAGTAGAATGGCATAGATTTGAGTGGTGCAGGGTAGAGTGCAGTGGCATAAAGTGCAGTCATGTAGAATAGAGTGTCAGAGTGCTGGGTCGTAAAGTAGTGCAGAGTAGAGTGGTGCAGAGAGTAGTGACATAGAGTACAGTGGTGCAGAGTAGAATAGAGTGGCTTAGAATTCAGTGATGTTGAGCGCAATGGTGTAGAGGGATGTAGCATGCAGTGGCGTAGAGTAGAATGCTGTATAGTATAGTAGCATGAAGTGCAGTGGTGGAAAGCAGTTGGCATAGGTACAGTGGCATAGGGTGTATTGGTTTGGAGTAAAGTGGTGTAGAGTGAATTTTCGTAGACTACAGTGGTTTAGAGTAGAGTGGCGCTGTGTAGAGTGCAGTGGCATAGAGTAGATTGTTTCAGAGTAGAGTGAACTGGAGTGGTGCAGGGTAGAGTGCAGTAGCATACAGTAGTGGAGGAGAGCACAGAGCATAGAGTAGAGTGGTGCAGCATTGATTGCAGTGATGTAGAGGGGAGTGGCGCAGAGTGAAGTAGTGTGGCATAAAGGGCAGTGTAACATAGTAAAGTGGCTTAGAGTAGATTGTTTCAGAGTAGAGTGCAGTTGTGTGGAGTGGTGCAGAGAAGAGTGGCATGGTATAGGGTAGTGGCGTAGAGTGCAGTATTACAGAGTGGAGTGGTGTACAGTGGAGTGGCCTAGACTGAAGCGGCGTAGAGTTCAGTGGCGAAGGGTGCCCATGGTGCATAGTAGAGTGGGGTATAGAGCACTGGCACAGAGTAGAGAGGTGCAGAGTAGAGTAAAGAGGCATAGAGTGCAGTATCAGAGTGCAGTGGTGCACAGTAGATTAGAGTGGCATAGAGTGCATTGGTGTAGAGTGCAGTAGAGTAGTGTAGAGTGCAGCGGCATAGAGTGGTGCAGAGTAGTGTGTCATAGAGTAGACTTAGAGTGGCAGAGAGTTCAGTAGCAGAGTGTGCAGTGGTGCAGATTAGAGTGTTGTAGAGTGCAGTGGTGTAGAGTAAGGTGGGGTAGAGTGCATTGGTGTAGAGTGCAGTAGCATACAGTGGTGCAGAGTAAAGTGATACAGAGTGCAATGGTGTAGAGTATAATGGTGTACAGTGCAGTGGTACAGAGTATATTGCATAGAGTGCAGTGGTGTAGAGTGCATTGGTTTTGAGTAAAGTGGTGTAGAATGCATTTGCACAGAGTGCAGTGGCATGCAGTGGCCTAGAGTGGAGTGGCATGATGTGGAGTGGCATAGAGTGCAAAGGCGCAGAGTGAAATAGAGTAATGTAGAATGCAGAGTCATAGAGTATATTCTTTCAGAGTAGAGTGAAGTGGCGTAGAGCGCAGTGTTATAGAGTAGAGTGTCATAGTGTGCAGTTGTGCAGAGTAGATGATAGTGGATTGGTATAGAGTTCATTGGTGTTGAGTGGAGCGGTGCAGAGTTCATTGGCATAGAGTGGCACAAAGTAGAGTGGCATAAAGTAGAGTGGAAAGAGTTCAGTGTTTATTTATTTTGAAAGTTTAATAGAGCGCAAACTAGACCCTTGCGGATATCAGAGCGCTTTACAAGCAGTGAGAATTATACAACACAATACAAAATACCCATATATATCAAGCAGTGAGAGTTATACAACACAATACAAAATGCAAATATGTGTGTACATAGTGTGCATAAATACAGCAAACGAGATAGGTAGATCAAAACTGAATCCTACGTTGTGTCAAATAGGATACAGAGAAAGGTGCGGGCCGAGAGAGCCTAAGTGTCATGTAGATTGTCTGTTTGCATCTATATAAGTCATGTCTTTCAGTGAAGCTCATGTGAATTTTTCCATGAGAATCGCCTTTACTTCCTTTTTGAACAGTGCAGTAGATGTGGTAAGTCTGGTTTCTGGGGGTAGTGCGTTCCAAATCCTAGGAGCCATCCCTGAGAAGGAGCGTTTGTACGTTTTCGCCTTATTAAATCTGTGTGGTTTCAGCAATAGGCTTTCTGCACTTCTTGTGGATCTCTTGCCTCCAGAGATAGACAGTTTCCAAGAGAGATAGCTGGGTGCTTTATGGTGAATGGTTTTGTGGGTCAAGCATGCTATTTTTAGGTGAATTCTGTCTTCACATGGTAGCCAGTTCAATGCTGTTAGGTCAAGGGAGATGTGGGACCTTTTTTTTTGTGCCTGTGATGAGCCTGGCTGCCGCGTTGATGGTGGCTCTTATTGGTGCTGTTGTAGCTTTGGGGAGACCGCACAGAGAGACACTTCCGTATTCGATCCTGGGGATAACTAGAGCTTGAACTGCCTTCTTGAAGTCGTTTTTGGTAGGAAGGGTTTAAGTTTCCTTAGAATATTAATCTGGAAATTTGCTCCTTTTGTTGCGTTGGCAATGTGTTTATGCATGTTGTGGTTGCCTTCAAGGGTTATACCCAGAGATTTAGCTGAGTCAATGATTGTTGGTTGCACGTTGAATGCCGTGAGGTGTTTGAACCAATCCTGGAGGAGGGGAATTTTGGAGGGTGGAGCTATAGGTAGGAATTCAGTTTTGAGTGCATTAAGCGTGAGATGGTTCTCAGCTAGCCATGTTTGGGTGTTCAACAGCGTTTGATTGAGTAGTTTGACATCTTCAGGAGTATGAATCTTCAGATAGAGTTGTGTATCATCTGCATACATGTGAAATTAGACGGTGGATGCTTGCAGCAAGAAAGTAAGAGGTTCCATGAAAAGATTGAATAGTGTAGGGGATAGTGCGGACCCTTGTGGGACTCCAAGAGTTACTGGTACGGGTTTGGAGAAGGAGTTATTGACCTTGAATTTTTGGGTGCGGTTTTGAAGAAAGGAGGTAAACCAATTGAGCACTGAGCCTGATAGACCCATTCTGAGGTTCAGCAGTTCAATCAGGTTCTCATGTGTGACCGTATCGAAGGCAGAGGAGAGATCTAGCAAGATGAGTAGGTATGATTCATTCTGGTCGAGTATTTGTAACGCATCGTCAATAATGTGAGTCATGGCTGTTTCGGTGCTATGCCCTGCTCTAAAGCCAGATTGGTGATTGTCAAGGAGGTCGAAGAGGTCAATGTGTTTTGTCAATTGTTGGAGAACGCATTTTTCCAAGAGTTTGGCTAGGGTAGGGCTGTTCGAAATAGGGCGATAGTTGTTAAGGTCCATCGGGTCAGCTGTGTTTTTTTTTAGGATGGGTGTGACTTGACCTATTTTGAGGACGTCTGTGATGCAGCCTTGATGTAGAGAGCTGTTGATGATCCTGGTCCAGAGCGGCAGGATCAGAGGGGTTAGATCTTTAACTGCGTTAGCTGGGAGAGGATCGGTCATATGATTGGCCAGCTTGAGGGTGTTAAGAATCTTGCCTACAGCTTCTTCAGTGTATGAGTCGAAGGAGGACCAGATTGCTTAATTTTTAGTTGAAGTTTTGAGGATGTTTGTTGTGGCGGAGTTGGAGGAGAGGGAGGGATTGTTATAAGAGGGCAAGACTGTAGGACTGCGAGGTCATTGAAAAGATCCCTCTTGGTGTTTTCTGTTTTTAGGGTAAAGAAAGCGGAGAATTTGTCACAAGTGCCTGAGGTATCTTGTAGTTGTTTAGGTTCATATCTAGATTGTGATTTGATTAATTCAAACAATTTTTGGGGTCGATTTCTTGCTTGATCTAGTTGGTGAGAGAAAAATCCGGCTTTAGTGCGTTTGATCTTTCTGTAATAGTCTTTTCTCTTACTCCTTAGAATTTTCAGGTGTTTGGCAGATTGGACAGATCTCCAGATCCGTTCTGAAGTTCTAAGAGAGCGTCTGTCATCGTTCAGCAGGTCATTGAACCAGGGTTTGGAGTTTTTAGAAGGGACTCTCTTTAGTTGCAGAGGAGCGGCTTAATTGATAACCGTAGCCATTGCATTAATGTAATGTTTGGTGAGGTCATTTACAGAGGCAAGGTCATCCGGAGGCTGGAGTAGTTTATGGGAGTGAATGGGCAAAGTGTTGGGCTTGAGTTTTTTCAAGTCTCTTTTCCAAATCTTTGGTTTAGTGGATTGGGCTGCGTTAAGTTTCACTGTTTCCCTGATGAAGAAAATAATGATGTGGTGGTCTGACCAATCACAGGGGAGGATTGAGTCAAGCTGAATGGAGTTGTTTTTGTAAATTATTAATTCCAGGATTGCACCTTTTTTGTGAGTGGGGCTGTTGCAGATTTGAGCGAGGTCAAGCGCGCCGATGAAGTTTTTGAGACTGTTGACCATGGAGTCATCGTTGTCATTCCAATGGAGATTGAAGTTGCCTAGGAATATTTGGGTGTTTTGACGTCCGATGGTTGTTGTGACCATGTCCATGAAGTTTTCAGTGAAAGTAAGGTTATCACGAGGAGGATGATATATTATGTAAAGGGAGCACACTGGCGTACCATTACGGGTGATGTCGATGCACATGTATTCACAAGAGGAGAATGTGGGGGTATGGCTCTATTTACTGATAGAGTAAATGATGGAGTGCATTTGCATCAAGTGCAGTTGTGCAGAGTAGAGCTGTACAGAGAGCAGTGGAGTAGAGTATAGTGGTGTAGAGTAGACTAGAGTGGCATAGAGTGTAGTAAAGCAGAGTAGAACAGAGTGGCATAGAGTGCAGAGCCATCGAGTATAGTGAGATAGAGTACAGTGGTAAAGAGTAGATTGATGTATAGTGCATTGGTTGTGAGTAAAGTGGAGTAGAGTGCATTTGCGCAGAGTGCAGTGGCGTACAGTGCAGTGGCATAGAGAAGAGTGGCATGGGGTGGAGTGGCATAGAGTGGAGTGATGCAGAGTGGAATAGAGTGGAGTAGACTACAGTGGAATAGAGTAGATTATTTCAGATTGTAGTGAAGTGATGTAGAGTGTAGTGGTATAGAGTAGAGTGTCGTAGAGTGGCTTAGAGTGGATTGGTGGAGAGTGCAGTTGTGTAGAGTGGAGCGATGCACAGTTCAGTGGCATAGAGTGGCACAAAGTAGAATGGCATAAAGTAGAGTGGCAGAGTGCAGTGTTGCAGAGTATACTGTTATAGAGTGCAGTAGTGTATAGTAGAATGGCATGGAGTGTATTGGCATAGAGTGCAGTTGCGCATAATAAAATAGGGTAGAGTGCAGTGGTACAGAGTAGAGTGGCATAGAGAGTAGTGGAGTAGAGTACAGTAGCGCAGAGTAGAATAGAATGGCAGAGTGCAGTGTTGCAGAATATACTGTTATAGAGTGCAGTAGTGTGTAGTAGAGTGGCATGGAGTGTATTGGCATCAAGTGCAGTGGTGCAGAGTAGAGTGACGTAGAGTGCAGTTGCGCAGAGTAGAGTGGCATAGAGAGCAGTGGAGTAGATTATAGTGGTGAAGAGTAGCCTAGAGTGGTGTAGAGCGAAGTGACGCAGAGTAGAATAGAGTGGCATAGAGGGCAGTGACAGAGTAAAATGATGTAGAGTGCAGTGGCATAGATTATAGTGACATAGAGTGCAGTGGTGCAGAGTAGATTGGTGTAGAGTGCATTGGTTGTGAGTAAAGCGGTGTAGAGTGTATTGGCATAGAGTTCAGTGGCATAGAGTGCTGCAGTGGGGCATAGTAGAGTAGTATGGGGTAAAGTGAGTTGGCATAGAGTAGAGTAGAGTGGTGTAGAGAAGAGAGGCATAGAGTGGAGTGGTGCACAGTAGAGTGAAGTGTGCTAATGTGGAGTATGCGCAGTGTGATAGCACACTGCCATTATAAACAACACATTTTCAATTGAAATGACTGTTACATTTGCACGCACATACAGTTTTAATGATAAAACCCATACAGCGCTTAAACAATGTGTGGAAATGTCATCACATGTTTATTGATTTGATCGTCAGCGCAGTTAATTTACAGACATTTCAATTTTGATGAGTGCTAGAAACAAAAAATAAAATTGTAAAGCCTTTTTCATGCACTTTCTCATAGCCAGCATGATTGTCACATAAATCCTCTCACTTTGAAGTCTCGGTGAAAGAAAAATAAACACCAAGCTGCCTGAAAGGCGCA
Organism: Lissotriton vulgaris; assembly: GCF_964263255.1. NCBI lineage: Eukaryota > Metazoa > Chordata > Amphibia > Caudata > Salamandridae > Lissotriton > Lissotriton vulgaris. The sequence continues at coordinate 1,141,542,302 of NC_141695.1, read as the reverse complement.
GCTTGACATTTGACCTCTGTGTTTGATCCCAAAGCAAATGTGAGGAGACAAAAACAAGATTTAAAGTCCAGCTTACAGAAAGCAAGTTCCTGGAAGTATACATTAAACAAACATGGTTTAGTCAATGGGAGGGATGAACTGAACCTGGAGAGCCTAAAGCAATGAAGCCAGCAAATAGAAAGCCAGAAATGTGAGTTACAAACCACACAGCCAATTGCAATCAACGAGCAGAATGCATTCCTACTTCAACATTCTGAAATTCCCCAAGATGTCTTTAGCAAACCAGACAGCTGTGCTGTATGGTAGGCTTCGACCTAAAAAGGAGGTGAAAGTTTGAGAAGGATGTTTGGCGGTTCATAGCAGTCAGAAAGGTTTGGAATGAGTCAGAGAGGTGGGATAAGGCAAAGGCTGAATTGAGGATTTTTTAAATAGCAGAATACTTAAATTATCTTATACAAACATACATGCACAGTTATGTGGAGAGATCCTGCCTCAGGTTATATACAGTTATGTCTCCAGAACAAATAAGCGAGAGACAGACAAACATACACACAAACACGCACACCTCTCCACTCGAGGATCACAAATCCTGCTGCCCTGCACTCACTGACACACATTCAGGTACTTAGGCCACATGATCCGTCCACATCCCGCCGTGTGAGTTACCAATATCACCAGTTCCCTTTACCATGTGACAAGCATAAGCAGTTTTATTACGGATGTAAGATAGTCACTTGAATCTAAGGGCATGTGGCGATTTCACCGGGACATCATACGAAGGGGCTTTCAAAACCTCCCTAGAGAGTGCTGTCCTTGGACCCTAATACAGCATAACTGGAGTCCACTGTGAAGAGCCACGCAATGGGACAACACCTGTGGTTGATCCATGCGTTCCCTACTGATTGACCTCACGTTATACCTCCAATGCAATGTCCAGTGGCCCACTCTATTAGTGTCCATCCTGATTAAATCTAGGGCTAGAGGCCACCAATATAATTTTCAGTGTCTCACTGAAGTGTGTGACTCAATGGAATGCCATCGACAGAATGTCCACTGATTTTCAATACGCCCTCCTCCTAGGAAACCATCATATAGCAACGCTCTACATCATCCAATGGGAAACCCCTAACCGGCCATGTAATGTCTTGCCAGAGTTTCCTCCCAGGAGACAGCAGGAATTCTAGGATGACTTCCATACCCCAAAATGTCTCTAAGGTGTATATCATTGTCCCACAGCACACTGCGGCCGCGAGCGTGCACTGTCCACCAACAGGCCAGCAGTCCTGCCTCCCTCCCAATCATTCTGCTCAGGACAGCTGGTTATTATTGTGTGTCGGTTCCAGGTGCCAATCCTGCTTTAGAGACTGCCATGTTGTGTAATCCTGGCCAAGTAATATCTGGTACCACAAGGAATGGGTGACGCCAGCCCGTTTCCTCTCAGTCAGACATAGTCCAGATGCTACAACACTGTGGGCAGCAGAATAACATTCAGTCATAAAGATACTGCCTATGTCGAAATTTGTTATTCTTGTTTTTTTCTTCCCCTGGAGATTTTTCCATCGACCTGTCAACCTGCAAACTCCCATCAATGCAAAATGTCTAGGCGAAAGAAAACTCGACAGCAAAGTTAAGACTTTACGGGGAAATATCACTGCTAGAGTCTGCTCCCGAAGGTAGTCTGCTCACAAATGTGAGGCCCGTACTCTGGATTCTAGGCACTCCTTGTTTACTGGACAGTATCTATGCTAGGTCCCAGGCGCGCAACACCCATTGGGCTCACGGGTCTTCAGCCCCCCACCCGAGTACTTAACAGATCTTTAAAAGACCATTTACTTGTAAATTAGGCTTTTGTTGTGTTTTCACCCCTTCTTACAGCAACTCTGTCTATGGTTGGAAGAATTAGCCCCCCCCCCCCCCCTCCCCGAAATATTTTTCACCCGCCGTAAGAGGGACAAGGAGAGGCCACTGAGGGGGAGGATTGTTGGGTAGGATGGGTCGTCTTTGAGGTTCTTCGCAGGATCATGTTTGTGACTAAATACGTTTTTGCTTTTTAAAGGATATTGAATTAAAACCGTGCCTTGCCTGCTCCTTCCCCCTACAATGCAACACCTGTCATCATCCATAAACCAGTGATGTAACAGTATGACGCGTTGAAAAGTGTATATTGTGACGTGTCCGTGGTGTAAAAGTCTGGTAACCAGGCAGCAGCAGCATTGCACTCATGAGCACCAGAGGGAGAGGACCCGATATTGGCCGCTGGAGCTGAGGTCCCTGAGAGGCGGAAGCAGTCGGGGCCTATCAGGCTCCAAAGAAGTGGGTGGGGATGGGTCAAAAGGGACTTGGTGAGTATATAAACCAAACGAAAAGTGAACTGAAAACCGACTTAAAACCAAACTGAAACTGACTTGAAACTGGCTTGAAACTCAATTTCCCTTCCCTCTTCTTCCACTCCGATACCCTTCCCTTCTTTACCCTCTCCCCTCCCCTTCCTGTCACTTTCCTTTTCACCTCTCCCTCCTCCATCTTCTTTTCCTCTTCACTTCCCTTCCCTTCCCCTCATCCTTCCCATCCCTTTCCCCACCTCACCCTTCCACTTCCTTTCCCTCCTTTCTCTCCCCTTACAATCACTTCCCCTTTCACTCCTCCCCCTCCATCTTTCCTTCCTCTTCACTTCCTTCCCCTCCCCCTCCCCATTCCCTTCCCAATCCTTGTCCCTTCAACCTCCCCCTCTCTCTCTACACCCCTCTCTCTACATCTCTCTCTCTCTACACCCCTCTCTCTACATCTCTCTCTCTCTACACCCCTCTCTCTCTACACCCCTCTCTCTACACCCCTCTCTCTCTACACCCCTCTCTCTCTACACCCCTCTCTCTCTACACCCCACTCTCTATACCTCTCTCTCTCTACACCCCACTCTCTATACCTCTCTCTCTCTACACCCCACTCTCTACACCCCTCTCTCTCTACACCCCTCTCTCTCTCTCTCTCTCTCTCTCTCTCTCTCTCTCTCTCTCTCTCTATACCCCTCTCTCTACACCCCTCTCTCTCTCTCTCTCTACACACCCCTCTCTCTCTACACCCCTCTCTCTCTCTACACCCCCCTCTCTCTCTACAGCTCTCTCTCTCTACACCTCTCTCTCTCTCTCTCTCTACACACCCTCTCTCTCTCTACACCCCACTCTCTCTACACCCCCTCTCTCTCTCTACACACCCCTCTCTCTCTACACACCTCTCTCTCTACACCCCTACCTCTCCACACCCCTCTCTCTACACCCCTCTCTCTACACCTCTCTCTTGCTCTACACACCCCTCTCCGTCTACCCCACTCTCTCTACACCCCTCTCTCTACACCCCTCTCTCTACACCCCTCTCTACACACCCCTCTCTCTACACCCATCTCTCTCTACACCCATCTATCTCTACATCCCTCTCTCTACACCTCTCTCTATACTGCTCTCTCTCTACACCCCCTCTCTCTCTACCCCTCTCTCTCTACACCCATCTCTCTCTACACCCCTCTCTCTCTACACCCCTCTCTCTCTACACCCCTCTCTCTCTCTACACCCCTCTCTCTACACCCCTCTCTCTACACCCCTCTCTCTCTACACCCCTCTCGCCACACCGCTCTCTCTCTCTCTCTCTCTACACACCCCTATCTCTCTACACCCCTCTCTCTACACCCCTCCCTCTACACCCATCTCTCTCTACATCCCTCTTTCTCTACACCCCTCTCTCTCTACACCCCCTCTCTCTACATCCGTCTCTCTACACCCCTCTCTACGCCCATCTCTCTCTACACCCCTCTCTCTCTACACCCCCCTCTCTCTACACCCCCTCTCTCTCTACACCCCTCTCTTTACACCCCTCTCGCTCTACACCCCTCTCTACACCCCTCTCTGCACCCCTCTCTCTACACCCCTCTCTCTCTACAACCATCTCTCTCTACACCCCTCTCCCTCTACACCCCTCTCTCTACACCCCTCTCTCTCTACACCCCTCTCACTCTCTACACCCCCCTCTCTCTCTACACCCCTCTATCTCTACACCTCTCTCTCACTACACTCTTCTCTCTCTCTACACACCCCTATCTCTCTACAACCCTCTATCTCTACACCTCTCTCTCACTACACTCTTCTCTCTCTCTACACACCCCTATCTCTCTACAACCCTCTATCTCTCTACAACCCTCTATCTCTACACCTCTCTCTCACTACACTCCTCTCTCTCTCTACACACCCCTATCTCTCTACAACCCTCTCTCTACACCCCTCTCCCTCTACCCCATCTCTCTATACACCCCTCTCTCTCTACACCCCTCTCTTTACACCCCTCCCTACACCCCTCTCTCTCTACACCCCTCTCTACACCCCTCTCTCTCTACACCCCTCTCTCTCTACACCCCCCTCTCTCTCTCTCTACACACCCCTCTCTCTCTACACCCCTCTCTCCCTACACCCCCTCTCTCTCTACACCTCTCTCCCTCTCTCTATCTCTCTACATACCCCTCTCTCTCTACACCCCTCTTTCTCTACACCCCTCTTTCTCTACACCCCTCTTTCTCTACACCCCTCTTTCTCTACACCCCTCTCTCTCTACACCACCCTCTCTACACCCCTCTCTCTCTACACCCCTCTCTCTCTACACCCCCCTCTCTCTCTACACCTCTCTCTCTCTACACCCCTCTCTCTCTCTCTCTCTCTCTACACCTCTCTCTCTCTCTCTCTACACACCTCTCTCTCTCTCTCTCTACACACCTCTCTCTCGCTCTCTACACACCTATCTCCCTCTACCTTTAAGTGGCAGCCGGAGCCTGATAGCACTGCTTGTCCTTTAAAAAATAAAAACAAGCATTGGCATAGCCAAAAAGTCTTGTTTTTTGGTCTCGCCTAAGCTGCTTTGGCGAGATATTAAGTAAGGGGCTTTCAAAAGTGCTCCCAAAGTCTGCATGCAGATCGGGTACAGGGCATGTGTGCCGGGCGCGCGCGCCATTCTTCAGCCTGCAGCCTTTGGGAGCACTTTTGCGGCCGCTTTGATGTTCTCAGTGAGCCGAGTGGCCACTGAGAACATCAAAGCGGCCACGAAAGTGCTCACCATTTGCCACCCCCTCCCTTATCCCACTTCCTGCTTGTTGTTTTTACTGCCCCCTCCTACTCACACCTTCACATCCACGTGAAAACTGCTTCCCCCGCCTTTGGGAACCCGGAGTAATCCTCTCTTCAGATCCCACCCAACCCTCTCTGGACATCCTTAAATTCATTCTCTTATGCATCGCTCAGATTTGAACCTCACGCTTTCTACGGGCAGCTTGCTTCCGGTTGAACTTTTTCTTCCGGTGTGCTCATCTCTTTGGTACGTCACAGCGGCTCATCCAGGTGAAGCGCTGCCCCTCCCACTCATTATTTTATCCCTCCACTCACCATTGTATCCCACAGCCTACTTCTCTGTTTCTCCCCTCCCAATATGGGCATCTACATACTTTTCTTAAGTTGCATTTTTGCAGGTTCTCTGTTCGAAGAAAATTACTTTTCTGCATTCAAAATACCATTTTTCTATTTACTGATCAATGTGGCAACTTGGGACATACTGTTTTATAGTGTCTGGACAGTAATAAACTTACACATATCCAAAACTTTTAAAGGAAACCGATTTAAACTGCGAGATGTCGAAGAGATTAAAAACAATTATTGACTTGTGCAGGGACTGAAGAGAGAAAATCCGACCTTTAGTGTGCACAACTACCTAATAAAGTATGGAAAACAGCCCAACTTCCTAAAATGGCTGCCATATGTAACAAAAGGTCAATGTTCAAAAGGGATTGGAGCTTGTTTCCTTTTCTGTGTTCTTACTCAGCCAGCGTGATGGCGAGTCACGTGATTCTTGAAGGACGGGTTGCAAGCGTCGTAATAGTCCTTCATTAGCTGGCGTTACGACTTGTCAAGTGATACTTGGGTGATGCTTGCACAGGTCGTAATGGAAAGGCGCGAGGAAGAATGACTAAACGAAGTCGAAAGGTGCCAGGAAGACGACTAACAGAACCGAAATATTCAGGTGAACTGCTGTATACAGTTGGCCTCTTCCGACAGCACAGCACCAGCTCACACTTGCTGCCGGTCAACTCAAAAGCCTTGCGGTGCACAACACAGCGCTCCGACCAATTCACCCAGAGTAGGCACAGCTCACCAACTTCCACAATGAGAAACGCAGTCGCAGTAAAGTTCACATGATTGGGTTCATGGCAGTGGTCACTCGTCTCCAACAATTTGTAGTAACATGCTCCACACAATGTTTATATGCAGCAATATGCTTATTGTAGAATTTGACCCCAGCGTAATAACAACAAAGGCATGCATCCAACCAATCCAATCTCTTCAACAATACTAGTTGGAATACCCCATTCACATTACTTACTACATCATCAATTCTAATATGAGAATTCCATACACTAAGGAAGCTCTAAAGGGACAATACTAAAAAGGAGACAAGACATACAGATAAGCCTACAATATACAAATCCTAATCACAAGAGTCTGTGGTGTGCTGAAGCACTTTGGTGTTTTTGATTGAGCTGGGTGGTCAGTTGTCCATTGGCCCGGCCTAGGGAGATTGTTTTCTGGGCAGCATCACTAGTCTACTAACAGGTATTGTTGCAATATGTGTAATAAATTTTGGTTAAGATTAACTGAATGCCACTAAGACATATGTTGATGTGCTGCTTGGGTAGAGCTGTTGAGCTGGCAGCACTTTGCCAACTATATACAGCGCCTGGATACCCCCAAGGTGATAAGCTGCGCTATACAAACAGCAACTGATTGATTGATTGATATGACTTTAGTGTTCTGGTATGCAGTCAGGGAAGCTATCTGTCGTGTTTGAGAAAAGAAGATAATGAATCTAGTTAGTAAGGTGTTGTGTAGTGGGTATTGTTCCAAAAATGAAGTGCTTGTGTGATGGGAGGTAGGATCAGAGAAGGAAAGCAAGAGCGAGGGAGTGACAAATGAATTCACTGTGTGTGTATATGTGTATGTGCATGTGTGTGTGTCTGTAAATGTACATGTACAAATATGTTCCTCTTTGCATGAGTGATTTAGAATTGGTGCCGCAATAGGTTATGGTTGCAAGTATTAATAGGATAAAATGATTGTGCAGTGATATCTAAATTTGTTAGATGCAATTGAAATTTTAAAAACAAATATGTAGTAATTATCCGCTTAAACTGTTCCCCATTCACATAAGAATCCCATATGCATAGTTAAGGTAGAGCTCTTTCAGAATAAAAAGAAAAAGCAAGAATCTTTCCCTTCCAAATATTGCTGTTGCAGGATGTCAGTGACACGCCACATTTCAGGCAAGTTTCTTTGTTACTCTCTCCAGCAATATTAATTAACAGTGTTGCTACCTCTCAATTTGTATGCATGCAAATGACATCAAGGTCTTATTCAGTATGCAAGGTGAGGATCTAAGTACAGCCTTTCAAGTAGGAAGTTTGCTGAATAAATGTGCTCTTTGGAAGGCATAATCGCCTATGAGACACCTCCTCCTTGCAAAATTGAAGAAATGGGGTATTAGACCCTAGGGGGTTCATTGAACTCAGGCTTGGAATTTACTGCCAACTTTAATCTTTGTTTTGATTCACCTCTGATCATATATCCGCCCAAGCTTATACTATAGTATCCTCAGTAAATGTGGCACTTTGAAAATACAAAAATCAGAGAGGGGGAGAATGGATCACTCGTCCTGTACAACCAGGGTCTTAGCTCATCTGGGAACCTTCGTAAAAACCCTCATATACGTGCACAATGCGTTGGGCGGTGTATCTTGGTTCTCCCGCTTAGTGCACTGTAGCAGAATTATCATCGGGTCTTTATCTTTGTGAGTATGCTGTATCTCCACCTGGAGGAAGACCGACTGGTTTGACAGTATTCCAGAAATGAAAAACAAGAGGTTGTATATGTGCTCTAGTGCAGTGAGTTAAAATTCCCTACATCACTTGACAGTTATTATTTATTGGAAAAAATGGTGATGTGGGAAATTAAAAAGGAGGTCGTGCGTATGTGGATCCAGCTACTAATCCACTACACTGGTGTTGGTCAACATGTTTCAGCCTCGTGCTTACTTCTAGAGGCTTTCTTCAGGACCGGGGTGTGTCAAGGAGCGCCTTATGGCTCCTTCTAAAGTGGCGAACTTGTCACTTGTGCCCAGAGAGGTCAGACCAGTTGTATCTGTACCTATGGATGGGAAGAGAAATATATAGTGGTACATTTTCTTCATTGTTACCCATTCCTTCTTATATCGCATGTCAAATGCTGTTACAATAATTGTTATCTCAAATTTCCAATTTGGCATGAGTTTATAATGTGTCGTGTTCGCATGATAGGAGAATACACAACTATTAGACTAAGTAAAAATAAGTGCTCCAGGTGGCCCAAGGAATAACATTGGAATAGGGTGCTCGGATTCTATCTTATCAGATCAGTTAGTATCATGAGTTGTTAAAACACTTGTGTTAAAATGTCTGCCCTCCGGTGTTTATAAGCGTCAACTGTTAATGTGCTTGATGTCTTTTGATCAGGATCGGCAGAAAGGTTGTTTTAGCATGCGTTCGTGTGGCTATAATTCGGGTTGTCTAATTTAGTGCTAATCGTTACTGTGCTCGTTTCTCAATATTAGAATAAAAACAGCAATACGTAAAGAGTAACATTAGTGATATGACAGAGCAAATTTTCCGACATACATTTCGTGTGGTTATAAATGAGATTTTATGAATTAGTGCTCATCGTTATTATGCGGGCCCGTATTGAGCAAGTATTTACCTACGGCAGTCGGTAAAAATGGAACAGGGACTGCCCAGGGTGTCGTGGTTGGCAATGATTGGCATTTAGCAGAAAGTCGAAAAGTAGAAAGACTTACACTTTAAAATGCAGATCGTGTTAATTGAACATGAATGTTACTATGTGATGTATTGTGATTAGCACATGGGATGGTGCAATGGCTAATGTTGGAGGTCGTTCATTCTAGGGAATGCCTCAGAAATGTTCCATGGTTGGCACTGATGGTTTATTAATGTACTAGTGACAGACGTCATTATACCCTCTCCGCACTACCTGTGGCAGGAATCCAACTGCCTATTGTAATCTGCAATAAGACCTATTAATCAAGATTCCAAAGTAATTTAGTTTGCTTCGTGATTTTCTTTTATTTTTTGCTTTTTTCAAAGTTTATACTTTTGCATCTGTCCTTGAAAAGTATTTTCATGTTGCTTTTTTCCAAAAATCATTTACTCTCTGATTTGGTAAACACACATGAATTACGAAGTGAAATAAAAAGTTGTCATGTCCCAATGCATTTCGGGATAAATCCCTTCGTCAGGGGTACATCTGAATTATGCTGCTTTAAAAAGTTTGCATACAGGTTCTGTGGTCGACGGAAGGTTCAAAGAAGAGGGACCATCTAAGAGAAACCCGCTCTGTTATTGGTGCGCGAAAGAGAAGAAGAAAAAACGTTCTCTGTTCGGGGATTGTTTCTTAGTGTTCACTGACTCCGATAGTGGAGTAAAAGGGGTGATATTCCTCGTGAACCCTTTGTTAATTTGCTTTGCATTCACTGTGATCAGGACCAAGAATCCGGCGCAACGTCCCAAGGGTGTATGAAATAGGAAGTTCAGAAGGGGTGTCCCATTTTTCAAAGAATGGTGGTAATATATTGTAAAGATGTCTTCATGGGGAAAAGACCAACAAATACATCTGCTTAAGTGGAACTAGTATCTGTGTAAATGGATTACCGGGTAATGTGGTCCAATGCAGAGTCTCTATACCTGGACTGCGGGAGTACACATCTGTGAAATCAGCGTCAATTTCACAGATGTGTACTCCCGCAGTCCAGGTATAGAGACTCTGCATTGGACCACATTACCCGGTAATCCATTTACACAGATACTAGTTCCACTTAAGCAGATGTATTTGTTGGTCTTTTCCCCATGAAGACATCTTTACAATATATTACCACCATTCTTTGAAAAATGGGACACCCCTTCTGAACTTCCTATTTCATACACCCTTGGGACGTTGCGCCGGATTCTTGGTCCTGATCACAGTGAATGCAAAGCAAATTAACAAAGGGTTCACGAGGAATATCACCCCTTTTACTCCACTATCGGAGTCAGTGAACACTAAGAAACAATCCCCGAACAGAGAACGTTTTTTCTTCTTCTCTTTCGCGCACCAATAACAGAGCGGGTTTCTCTTAGATGGTCCCTCTTCTTTGAACCTTCCGTCGACCACAGAACCTGTATGCAAACTTTTTAAAGCAGCATAATTCAGATGTACCCCTGACGAAGGGATTTATCCCGAAATGCATTGGGACATGACAACTTTTTATTTCACTTCGTAATTCATGTGTGTTTACCAAATCAGAGAGTAAATGATTTTTGGAAAAAAGCAACATGAAAATACTTTTCAAGGACAGATGCAAAAGTATAAACTTTGAAAAAAGCAAAAAATAAAAGAAAATCACGAAGCAAACTAAATTACTTTGGAATCTTGATTAATAGGTCTTATTGCAGATTACAATAGGCAGTTGGATTCCTGCCACAGGTAGTGCGGAGAGGGTCTAATGACGTCTGTCACTAGTACATTAATTCTTCATAAACGTGGAGATTGGCCGCTCCTCCCCTCCCAGCACACCACCGCTTAAACAGGGAACTAAAACCTTTTCTATCATCAAACTGAATTAAACGGAGTGCACTTCACAACCCTCCAGATTGGCACTGATGGTTGGCATCGGTGGTAAAAGGTATAGTAGAAAGACTTCCACTATAGTATGCCATTTGTGTTAGTTCTAAGTCCATGTTTTTATCAACATTATGAATTAGTGTAAATTGTTGTAGCTTAGCTAATCTGGAACCCAAAGTGGTGTTAGTGAATATACATGTGGAAGCTCAGCAAAGTTGGAGGAGCTAGTGAGTGGAATGCATAATGTATCCTCCAGACGAGATGTTGGATTTTAGATCTCCTGTATTCTTCATGCTAAGGTATGCCATGGGATATTATGGTTCAATTCATCCACATCTGTCTTAAGACGATGGATCCAACGCTGTTCCTTCTCAAAGAGGATTCACTCAGCATTGTTGGTCTTTGACAATAATGTTTCCAGGATCACCCAGTTAAGATCATCCGCACTGTGATTGTTATCTATGTAGTGTTTACTCATCCTTGTGGTTGACCTTTTGCAGTTCACGTTACTTTTGAGTTCACAAATGCATTGTTTTATTTTGCGACATGTCATCCCAATATATCTCAGATTGCAGGGGCATATAATCATGTATACTACTTGTGTGGTGTTGCAGTTTGTATGTTGGCGTAATGTCCAGGTTAGGTTTGGCAGAAGTTGTAGAGTCTTAGGCATTTTTGTTGATTTGCAGACCGAGCCACATGAATGGTGTCCAACTACTGGGTTCATGTTCCACACTGCCGTTATTGTGTCTCTCTTCACGGTTTGTGCCGGTCTAGTGTGTACTGGAAAATCCTTGATGTTTTGCGTTCTCTTGTTTGGTTTCGGCCATTTCAAGTTATTGTATGTGAGGATCCTCTAGTTTCTATTAATGATTTTTTTCACTGTGTTTAATGATGTACCATTTGTGGTCACACAGGTCAATAGGTCATTGGGCGTCTCGTGGGTTGGTTTCAAGTACACAGTCTCTGGCTGGTTGCGGGCTCTCTTTTGGCATTTCTTTATGATCTTTTTGGGATAATCTCTCATCTCAAGTTTCTGTTCCAGTTCTTTGGCTTGTGCTTTATAGACCTTCAGTGAATTGCAGTTCCGTTTCAAACTTAAGAACTGACTGTACGGCAAATGTAAGAACTGACTGTACGGTAAGAACTACAACAGCTTCCATCTACGCCCCTTAGGGGGCGTGGATGGAAGCTGTTGTTGTCGGGCTCCCAACGGGTTCCAGGCAGAGACCAGCTTCCTCAGAAGTGTAGACAGTGTCTCTCTCTGTTATAAACGACACCACGCACCCAGTGAATTAGAAACACACATAGGTTTGAGTGGTCGCTAGAAAAGAGAGAGACCAAAACCCATAGGTCTCCTGAATAGAAGATAGGGCACTTGGGAAGGATATGCACAGCGTACGCAGTAACCTGCAGAGGAGAGAGAAAACAACACATACAACAAGGTCTTAGCAAATTAACAAAAAGGACATTCAAACTAAGGAGACAATAGGTGAATGTACCAAGTGTGCTGCAATGCTCCTACCTGCCCTTGGAGTGCAGAGAACCCAAAAAGGTTTCCAGGAAAGAAAAGGTAATTACGAACCAAAAGATGGGTGCATACGTTGGTCTCTCCAAAACAAAAAAGGATACGAATTCCGTGGGTTCAATAATAGTCTTGAGTCACTTCCTAATTCGGTATATCCAGTAATAAATAACGGTAGGTACAAGTTGATCCTCTCTGTGTAGGCAAAAAATACACCGGTCAATAAATGCTTGTAACAATGTTCCCCGAGAGACAAACCAACTCGCTAACTTCGCGGAGGGTCTCTGGGCATCAAACGAACTACGCGGAGAAATGTCCGCAAAACAAAGGCAGAGAGTTATTTTCTGAAAATTGCAGCGAGGCGGTGCGGAGGCACCGAGGAGCCGAAGAGAAACTGACGACACCAGGCAGTGAGTCTATGCGGCACACCTGTGAGCCGTTTAGGGAGGAGGCGGGGTAACTCCAATCTCCACGTCGGGAAAAAGAACATGCAGGAGACTTGAAACAAACTCCGTGGCGGATCTTGAAAGAGACCGCGTGAGCCCACGCGGTCTCGAGGAGAGACTTCACCGGGAGGGGGAAAAGGTGAGCCACACGACCTCAGATCACGGGGAACTCAGGAACAGAACCAGAGGAGACTCGGGTCGGCACCAGGCAGGAATCCAGGAACGAAAACCAAGCACCGCCAAGAAGAGGGAGGAGACATATGAACCTCCCAGGCAGCAGCTGATTGGTGCAAAGGAGGCAGGGATTCCATATCCCGCCTCAAGGCATTCTGGGACATGTAGTCCCTGGTAGGAAAAAAGCACATTACCACACACTTGGCACAAAGCTTGAAGGCCTAGAATCCCCCTAAGCGCTACGGGTCCTAACAGTACCCCCCCCTAAAGGCCTACGCACAGGTCGAGGTTTGGAGGGATGAAGAGCATGGAATCTACGTATAAGTCTAGGGGCATGAATGTTATCCGCTGGTTCCCAGGTCCTGTCTTCTGGAGGGTAACCCACCCAGTCAATTAAATACTGGAGTCTACCCCTGTGCCTGCGTGAGTCTAGAACTCTTCGCACCTCGTATTCTATGTCTCCCTCAACCATGACAGGGGGGGGAGGAGGTTCTGGGAGTAGAGGGGCCACATAAGGTTTCAGAAGAGATGTATGAAACACAGGATGTATCAGCATATCAGGGGGCAGGACTAATTTGAGAACCACCGGGGATATGACTTTTTGTATTTCAAAGGGCCCTAGATAGCGTGGTTGTAATTTACGAGGCCCTTCGAGTCTCAAGTTCTTAGATGATAACCAAACCCTATCGCCTACTGAGTAAACAGGAGCAGGTCTTCTATGTTTGTCCTCTTGGGCCTTCATTTGCTCTTTCGCCAGGGTTAGTTCTGATTTGGCTGTTTCCCATATCTTTAGCAGGGTTTGGTGATGATCGAGAACCGCAGGGTTTAACGTATCAGAGGGGAGTACCTCAAGGGGGAGTATTTTGGGGTGATAACCAGTGGTGAAAAAGAACGGAGAAATCTTAGAAGCAGTGTGTGTAGAATTATTGTATGCAAATTCTGCTAGAGGTAGTGCTTGTACCCAATCCTGACAGGAGGTGGTTATCAAACACCTGAGATACTGCTCTAAGGTTTGATTTGTCCTCTCTGTTTGCCCGTCTGTCTGGGGGTGATAGGCTGAGGACAACCTATGATCGATGTAGAGAGATTTGCATAACCCTTGCCAGAATCTAGAAACAAATTGGGGACCCCTGTCTGATACTATAACAGAAGGCAATCCATGTAACCGGACAATTTCTCGGATAAACACCTCTGCTAACTCCACTGCTGAAGGGATCTTTTTTAGGGGTACAAAATGGGCCATTTTGGACAATAGATCTACTACCACCAGGATGGTGGTATATCCATGAGTGTTGGGTAAGTCTGTTATGAAATCCATGCTAAGGGTGGTCCAGGGGCAATTGGGAACAGGAAGGGGCTGTAGTAATCCCGCAGGTACGGAATGTGAGGCCTTTTGGCGGGCACATGTGGGACAGGTCTTGACATGATGCTTAACATCATGCGATAGTTGTGGCCACCAAAACCATCGTTGACAGAGACTCTTAGTTTTGTGTTCCCCCGGATGACCTGCTAAGGGCATATTGTGACACCATTGTAAAACAAGATGATGTAAGTCTGTAGTAGGTAAAAAGATTTTATTGTCATGATACCACAGATTGTCCACAATGGTGTTTTTTGAATCTTGTAACCAGGTGAGCGGATCTAAAGGGGCATAGGCCTGTTCTAAGTGCTCCAAGAAGGTACGTGAATCAGGAATTCTTTCCCCTAGCGCCACTAGTCTATTCTCAGGCATAAGGGGCACCGGCTTCTCCTGAACCCACTTGTTTTCCTTACCCAGTCTGGATAAGGCATCCGCCTTACCCTGTCTTATTCCTGGCCTGAAATGAATCAAAAAATCATATTCCCCAAAAAATGCAACCCACCGTAGCTGTCTCGGTGTTAGGGCTTTAGCTGTTCGAAAGTATTGTAAGTTCTGATGATCCGAATAAACAGTGATCACATGAGGGGAACCTAAAAGGTAGTGACGCCATTCTTGGAAGGCTCGCTTGATTGCAAGGAGTTCCCTTTCCCCGATGGTATAATTTTGTTCTGATTGTGTCAAGGTTTTCGAAAAATACGCAATAGGATGGAGGGTGCCTTTGATGATGTCACGTTGTGATAACACGCCACCCACCGCATATTGCGAAGCATCCACTTCCAAGAAGTAGGGTTGCGTTTCGTCTGCATGTTTCATAATGGGATCGGAAGTGAAACTGACCTTAAGAGCCTGAAAGGCTTTTTCGGCTTCCCCATCCCAGATAAACTCAACCCCTTTTTTTAGCAGGCGTGTGATGGGAGCTACCAGATCAGAAAAATGGTCCACAAACCTTCTATAAAAGTTGGCAAATCCTAGGAAGGATTGAATCTCCTTTACGGAAGTGGGACTGGCCCACTCTATAATGGCAGAAATTTTTGCAGGATCCATATGTATCCCCTTGGATGAAATAACAAATCCTAAAAAGGCTACGCTGTGGGTATGGAAGATGCACTTGTCAAGTTTTGCAAAGAGGTGATGTTCTTGTAGTTTTCCCAATATGGCTTGTACATGGGACACATGTTCAGACTCGTTAGAGGAATAAATGAGTATATCATCGATATACACGATGACAAAAATGTCCAGATACTCCCGCAGTATCTCATTTATAAAAAACTGAAACGCTGCGGGAGCATTACACAGCCCGAAGGGCATGACGTTGTACTCATAGAGCCCGAATTTCGTTCGGAAGGCAGTCTTCCATTCATCCCCTCGTTTAACTCTGATCAGGTGATAGGCTCCTCTTAAGTCAAGTTTGGTAAAAATAGTGGCCTTTCTAACCTGATCAAGCAGCGTGGAAATGAGGGGAAGAGGATATTTGTTTTTTATGGTTGCTTTATTCAATACTCTGTAGTCTAGGCAAGCTCTGAGTCCCCCTTCCCGTTTAGGAATAAAAAAAAGGGGGGATGACACTGGCGAGGTGGAATGACTGATGAAACCTTTGGCCAACATGTCTTGTAAATATTCTTGCAGGTATTTAGTCTCTGTTTCCGTAAGCGCATATATGCGACTAACAGGTAAATCAGCGCCTGGTATTAAATCTATCCTACAATCGTAGGAACGATGTGGCGGTAAGGCCACTGCTTTTACATCATCAAATACGTCAGCAAATTGTCTATATTCAAAAGGCAATGTCGCCCCGTCAATAGTGGTAGAGGCACAATATACGGGAGTATGCCAGTGGTTGATGTCTCTATAACAATGAGTAAGACAGTGGGCTGAGCGTAGGGTAACAGTTCTGGCTACCCAATCTATATGGGGATTGTGAGTCTGAAGCCAGGGTACACCCAAGATAGCCCCGAAATTGGGGGTATCAATTAGGTCAAAGGATATGCTCTCACTATGACCATTGTCGCATAACACAAGAATGTCAGGGGTATGGTATTTCAACATCCCAGATGATAGGGCTGATCCGTCTACTGCTCTGACGTTTTCAGGTACGTCCTTTTTTATGAACTGCATACCCAAGGATTTAGCTAGAGTGATATCCAGGAAGTTACCAGTTGCCCCTGAATCCAAAAGAAGAGCCATAGAATGTCTTCCCTGTGAAGGCAACACTAATACCACTGTAATGGTAAAAGGTTTGGGAATGGATGAATATGTGTTAGCCACATATTTAGAGGTCTGAGACAAAGAGGGACTTGGAAGAGCGACCTCAGTACTCCCCAAGTCAACTAGTTTTCCGAAGGCGTATTCTTAGAGTATTTCGGTAACCCCCCACTCATGGAAGTTTTGGGCTTCACAGGACATTCACGGGCAAAATGGCCAGCCTTTCCACAATATAGGCAAAGATTTAGCTTTCGCCTTTTTTCCTTTTCTTCTGGAGTTAATGGGCCACGAATACCCCCGATTTGCATGGGTTCGCTTGTGTCTTTGGGATCACTCTTCACCTGCTTCGTTAGAAAGAATTTAGGGAGGTCACTACGAGATTTTTCTCCCTTTCTTTCAGCCAGTCTGTGGTCTAATTTGACCACCAGGTCAATAAATTCAGCACAGTTTTCAGGAGGATCTACGATTTGTGATAAGATGTCTTTTAGTTCGTCTCGCAGCCCTCTATAAAATATAGACGTTCTCTTATCATCCGGCCAGTGGGTCTCTGTCACTAATCTATTGAAGGCAGTGATATATGTCAATAAATCCTTTGACCCCTGTTTTAAATTCAGCAGCTCGTTATCACTTGCCTGCATATAGGTGTGCCTAGAGAATAGATTTTTCATTCTGTCTTTAAATAGGTTAAGGTTATATAGCACTGGATCATCATTTTCTACCAAAGCCACTGCCCACGAGGCAGCATTCCCGCTTAAATAGGAAATGATAAAGGCGACTTTAGCCGCGTCATCCGGGAACGAAGCAGCTTTACACAGAAAAATCAGGTGGCATTGATTCAGAAAGACTTTGAATTTCTGACTGTCTCCGCTAAATCTTTCGGGCATGGCTAAGGGCGTTTGAGGTGGAGTAACTACAGTAACCTGTACAGGAGTGGTAGAGTCCTGAGAGGCTCCCGAGGAGCTAACGCTAGACGCTGGAAAGTGAGAGGGTTGGATATAACTTTTTCTATGTCTAGCTTGTACTTCAGGGTTTTTACTGGCTTCTATTAATCGGGCGTTTTCTGCTAGTAACCTTTGGTTATCATTTCTGATTAGTTTTAGTTCTGTTTGCAGATTCACCACAGTGGTCGCTAACTCTCTTAATGTTACCTCATCTGTCTCGCCTAGCATGGCTGCGTCATCCATGACTGTCTACACTCGGGAGGAAAATAAAACGTGGGCTTGGTTTTCTGTCGGGCTCCCAACGGGTTCCAGGCAGAGACCAGCTTCCTCAGAAGTGTAGACAGTGTCTCTCTCTGTTATAAACGACACCACGCACCCAGTGAATTAGAAACACACATAGGTTTGAGTGGTCGCTAGAAAAGAGAGAGACCAAAACCCATAGGTCTCCTGAATAGAAGATAGGGCACTTGGGAAGGATATGCACAGCGTACGCAGTAACCTGCAGAGGAGAGAGAAAACAACACATACAACAAGGTCTTAGCAAATTAACAAAAAGGACATTCAAACTAAGGAGACAATAGGTGAATGTACCAAGTGTGCTGCAATGCTCCTACCTGCCCTTGGAGTGCAGAGAACCCAAAAAGGTTTCCAGGAAAGAAAAGGTAATTACGAACCAAAAGATGGGTGCATACGTTGGTCTCTCCAAAACAAAAAAGGATACGAATTCCGTGGGTTCAATAATAGTCTTGAGTCACTTCCTAATTCGGTATATCCAGTAATAAATAACGGTAGGTACAAGTTGATCCTCTCTGTGTAGGCAAAAAATACACCGGTCAATAAATGCTTGTAACAATGTTCCCCGAGAGACAAACCAACTCGCTAACTTCGCGGAGGGTCTCTGGGCATCAAACGAACTACGCGGAGAAATGTCCGCAAAACAAAGGCAGAGAGTTATTTTCTGAAAATTGCAGCGAGGCGGTGCGGAGGCACCGAGGAGCCGAAGAGAAACTGACGACACCAGGCAGTGAGTCTATGCGGCACACCTGTGAGCCGTTTAGGGAGGAGGCGGGGTAACTCCAATCTCCACGTCGGGAAAAAGAACATGCAGGAGACTTGAAACAAACTCCGTGGCGGATCTTGAAAGAGACCGCGTGAGCCCACGCGGTCTCGAGGAGAGACTTCACCGGGAGGGGGAAAAGGTGAGCCACACGACCTCAGATCACGGGGAACTCAGGAACAGAACCAGAGGAGACTCGGGTCGGCACCAGGCAGGAATCCAGGAACGAAAACCAAGCACCGCCAAGAAGAGGGAGGAGACATATGAACCTCCCAGGCAGCAGCTGATTGGTGCAAAGGAGGCAGGGATTCCATATCCCGCCTCAAGGCATTCTGGGACATGTAGTCCCTGGTAGGAAAAAAGCACATTACCACACACTTGGCACAAAGCTTGAAGGCCTAGAATCCCCCTAAGCGCTACGGGTCCTAACAGTTGTAGGAAAGTACACTGTTTGTTGCTGTTAGTTTGTAGAAAGCTTTGGTCATGAGGGTGTTGTTCTCAGTGTAGATTGGGACGTCCAGGAAGTCTAGTTGTTTTTTAACTGACGTACATGTGAATTTCAGGCAATTGTCTCTGGTGTTTATCCATTCAAGGAACTGTTGTAGTGTTTCTTGAGTGTTCACCCATATCATAAAGACGTCGTCGATGTAGCGCCGCCAGAGTCTCACTTGAGTTCGGTAGGGATTACTCTGGTTTTGTATATGTTGCTGTTCAAAATCACTCATGTATAGTCCGGCCACACTCGGGGCGAATGTACTGCCTATAGAAGTGCTGTGGCATTGTTCATACAGTGTGCCTTTGTATGTGTGGGCGTGGGAGTAGGGACGACCGTGACACCAGGTATATGATTCAAAGATGGTTTTATTTTAATGGTTCTCAGGGGCTTTGACATAAACGTCTTTCGGTTTCTCAAGGTCAGTCTCTCTCGGGCAAAGGCACTAGGGTCCGTGGCGGTGGTCTTCTCCCGTCTCACGCTGGGGTTTGGTGGGTCCTCACTCCGGATACTGCCGGCTCCGTAACATGGAAGAGACCAACAAAGAGGGAGGCCGTTAGGTCAAAGTCCTCTAGGGGAGGTGCACCAGGGGGACCGGGGGATGTGAGGGGGAACCCAGTGACACTTGCTCGCTCTATGTACAGTGCTCCGTGAACGAAAGAAAGGGGTGGGTTTGAAGTGAGGAACCGGGGAGGGAAAAGGTAACGGAAGGGTAGGGAAACCACAGAGGGAAGGGACAAACCGGGATATGTACACTTTTTACACTCAAGCACTCCGGCACCCCACCCAGGCTGCCCAACGCCCCTGTACCTGTGACAGCCACACTCCTCCCTCGGGAGTGTGGCACGGCGGTTCACGGGGTCGTTGGCCTCCTGGCTTTCCTTTGGTCTCGGTCCCTCCGTCTTCTCCGCGCTGTTCCTTCGGGTTCTCTCTTTCCTCGTCTCCTCCGCTCTCCTCCGTCCTGCTTACTTCCGCCTTCTCCTCCTCCGGGGTGATCACACACCCTGTGTACAGTACTTCCTGTCTTTTAGCCAATCTGGTCGCTCTGACGTCCTTCGGGGGCGGTCCTTCCTCCTCAGATGCGAACGCCCAATTAAAGGAGCCGCTCTCTTCTTCCTCTTCGTCCGGTCTGGTCAGATCGTCCTTCCACTCTTTAGTCTGTGAAGAAGGCGGAGATGCAAAGTCAGCAGGGCAAGGACTCCACCATTCACGAGGGGTACGTCTCCCTACTTCGTTACAGTATGCAAAAAAGTTCTCAATGAGTGCTAATCTACAGCACTCCAGTACAAAGTGCCTGGGTGTCCTGTAGTTCCAGTCCTCAGAAAATAGAATATCTTCCAAGGTATCAAGGGTTTTTCTGCTGTGGTAGGCTCGAGTAGAGACTCTCTACTGTGGTAAATAAAATTACCTGGTACTTAATTTCTATGTGGTAAAGTTCAATAAAATAGCTCAATCAAAATAAGAGACACAGAGTCCGTGGCATCTGAGTTTTAAGGGGTTTTATTCCATAAAATGGAATTGGTTCGAACCAGGTAGCATGATCCATCACCACGAGGGTTCAGGAAGGGAATCATGGACATGTACAATGATTTATTAACAGTACACAGTATATATAGTATCATTACAGTGGTGATGGGTTCAGAAGGCGTAACAGCTGAAAGAAACAAGATAAGAAACATGTGCGTAACAATATGTAATCAAAAGGCGTGCACAAGGGTGTACACGGAGGTGGGTGCCAGAAACGTCACATAGAAGAAAAAACATTTCAGCATTTCAGTCATAGAAGTGACACAAGTGGGTGGATCCCTAGAAGAATCCTGCAGTGTCAGCAGAAATATATGGCAGAGATGCGCGCGCAGCAGCATGACGTGTGACTGACGTGGAACTGGAGGGTGAAGGGGACTTGACATTTAGCGCTAGGATTAGAGACAGAAGTCTGGTGGGTCAGATCGACTTGTTCCTAAATCATATCTGGTATTTTGTGTTTGGAGAACTGTATTATCTAGAAGGAAAGGTCTCTCGGGCAGAGGCTATTCTATACTGACTGCTAATGCGTGCATATGTGTCTACGTGTAATGCGAGGGGCCATGGGCCTACCATGGTAACAGGACCTATGAATTATTTACATGGAGACAGAAAGGCCGGGCCCTTTACTCTGCAGCTGGGGGGATGTTTACCTAAACTACTGGACAAGAATGTATTTTCGAGGAGCGGAGCAGATAACTTGAAGGCTGAATACAGTTTTGGCAGGCAGTCAGGCAGAGCCGGGCACCACTTGCCGCGCAGGGAGTAAGTCAAAGTTCAGGGATGCAGATGCAGGTCCAGGCTGCAGCTTTCAGAGGCAGAAGTCAGGAAAAGGCTCGATGGCAGAAATCAGGGCCTTCGCCAGAGCCATGAAAACATGAAAGTGCACCATGTAAAGACGGTGGCACGGCATACTTAGGAACTGAATTATTGATCCATTCATGGCGGATCTGAAAGAGGACATGTTAACGTTGGACGCAAATGTATTTGCGTCTTCATAGCGGGTTGTGGAGGGAACTTACATGCACTTTAAGCACGTATATGGAGCCGTTGGGGGTACGTAGTAGGGGACACAATTGAGCATAAAAATTTATATTACCTCATTCCCTCCTTGTCCCCTACGGACCCTTCATGATATATCAATCTTCATTAATCCATCTATTTGTTCATATAACATCATTTGCTCTTCCTTTTTCTGACGGGAATTTGAACTTGAACTTGAATGGGGAATACATGATGTGGCGCACAAGCCGCATATCGCCGGCCCACATTGTAGACATAGGCAACAACTGAATACTATGAGAAGGGCTATTCCTAGGAAGGATAGGACTTTCCATCCCCAGGTGGATAACACGCTCCAGAACCAACCGGACCAAGTCCAGGTGCCTGGATTCTGGTGTATCTGACTAGCAATTTTGTGAAGACAGGTAATGGCTTTATATACTGAAGGTGCGTTTTGTGGAATGAAAATACAGCAACTCGATCCGATGACTCTACAAGCTCCGCCCCTATCGGCCAAGATGACGTCAAGAACAAGACGATTTTGAAGGACAACAAGTCTCATAGCAGACTGTTCCTCTGTTAAGTTGCCTAGGGCGGAAGTAGTTTCATTCACTACTGCTTCAAGGGTTCTGGTCAATCTACGTATCAGTTTACTATTCGAGACAGTACCTAAGTAGGGAAAGAAACCTTTATTGAAATCTGTATATTGCTCCCATGCTGTTTCAGTATAGTCTACAATCGGGAGATCTCTCTTGTGTCTAGTATGTACTAGGTGGGAGTTCCTATGATAGTCAGGTGGGGCTAGAAAAACAGGTGGCAGAAGGAATGCAATGTAACAAGTGCCATCCCAATCTAGAGGTAAACGTATGTATGCTGTATGGCCACAAACAAAATAGGAATGACGGGAAGCTTTGAATGTAGACTTGCCTTTATCACTAAATTCGACTACAGTAGTACATTCGCTATGACCTAGGTGTACTGAACCATTCTTTCTGACACATAATTCACCTTTAACAGGTAATACTGACATAGAAGGTAAGTCTGGCTTGGTTTCGGACTCGACATTCAGAATCATGAGGTTAAGTGTAAAGTTACCTAATCCATATACTTCGTTTTCTAGATCGGTCCCTGTCCTTTTGGGAAGACCCTCCTTGTCAGGGAAACATACTTTGTGCAGAACAGTGTTCAGATTTCCCCATACCCAAATTGCCTTGGTAAACTACGGAATCAGAATCTAAGGAATTTATTAAACTAAACCATGCACCACAGGAACCATTGTGTGTGAACGGGTACGGAAAGAGGGGCAGAACTCCCTTGTATTTCTGATAGGGGGGGAGTCGGCCACATATCCAACAATTGGTAGCATTGCTGGTCTGATGGGAATGGTGTAACATACTAATGAATGTATTGTTGCGCAGCGCAAGTCTGTATGACAATTCATGCGGGGGCAGTTCACTGAAAGTGTGCTCGACAGTGACATTTGAAGAAGAATGTGTACGCTTGAATATAGGGTAGTATAAGTTTAACAGTATACTTGCAGTAATAATCATAAAGCTCAGAAAAAACATAATCAATAATGTCACTATACAGTGACTGCGGAGAGTTTTACAATATTCATGTTTCTTGAGCTGTTTCTGTCTATCTCTCTCTCTGTCGGGGTCTAACGGGTACATGTCAGAATCAGGTTTAACCGATTCACCTAGGGGAGGACTTAAACAATTAAACTGTCTGACTTGCTAGACCTTAGTTTGGATTTATACTCCTCGGACAGAGTTTTCCCTATCAGGGGAAGTTTAGAGTCACTGAAATCTGGGCAGTCCTTAGAGGGGGAGGGCTGAGAGTCTGTAACTGGAAGCAGTCCATGAAATATCTTGACGTGGCTGGAGTGGAGCCACCCTTTGCGGCCCTCGACCTTGATTGCAGTCCTCGTGGTTAGCAGGACAAGTTTCGGCTCCTGCCAACGGGGCTCCAGCGGACTCCTCCGATCAAAGTTCCTGACGAGAACAAGGTCCCCCGGAATGATCCCATGTGGCTTTACATCGGTGTTGTCGGGAAAGGCTGCAGCAACCTGTGAACGACATGATTGTAGTGCAGACATCAAGGAGGCAAGGTAATCTGTCAGCATATTACAGTCAACATCTGTGATTTTTCTAGGCAGAGGCGTCCCCCACATATTCGGTGGCCTGCCAAAGACCACCTCATACGGGGATAGCCCTGTTCTCGAGTGCGCTACCATCCTCATGTAGAAGAGGGCAACGGGTAATGCAACTATCCAGTCTACGCCCTTTTCTTTACAAATCTTGGCGAGACGAATTTTCAGAGTCTGATTGTGACGTTCCACGAGACCTGCTGCCTCGGGATGTCGGACACAGTGAAACTTCCATTGATAGCCGAGCAGGAGTGATACCTGTTTCATTAACTCGGACGAGAATGGCTGTCCATTATCTGAGTACACGACACGGGGCAAACCGTACCGTGGGAAAAATTCACGTACCAGCTGCTTGGCAGTGGTCGGAGCAGTGTAATCTGGAACTGGATATGCTTCTGTCCAACGGGAAAGTGCACAGACAACTACGAGGACATATTTAAATCCTCGACAACGTTCCATCTGGATATAATCCATCTGGAGGACTTCAAAAGGGTGATCGGGAGGATGAAATCCACCTTGCTCTACGGGAATGCCTTTACCTGGGTTGAACTGACAACAGATCATGCAAGTACGCACTTTCTGTTTTGCTGCTGCTCGTAAATGTTTATTGAACCAGAGATTTTGAATGCTGTCCAACATGGCTTTTTCTCCTAGGTGTGCAGGACTATGTGCTGTGTTAATGATAACTTGAACCATAGAGTCGGGGAGAAACCATGTGGCTTTTCCCTTCGTCATCCATCCCTGTTCTGTCTGGATCCCTCCTAGTTCAGTCATTTCCTGATTTCGTCTGGTGTAGCATGTGTCTGTATGTCAATTACATCTAGGGCGGGATCCTTAACTGTCATGCAATGAGTTGGCGTCGGGACTATTGTCTTTGTCAAGTCAGGTGTGTGAGTCTGTGCTGTAAGCTTGGCTGTTCGGTCTGCCAGGTCGTTGCCCTGGGAAATGTTGTCAGTGACTTTAATATGTGCTTTACACTTCATGATGGCTATTGCTGTAGGCAAATGTATTGCTTCTAACAGAGCTTGAATGAGGGGACCGTGCTGGATCTTGGCACCGTGTGAAGTTAAAAAACCTCGTTCTTGCCAGAGGACTCCGAAGTCGTGTACAACTCCGAATGCATAACGGGAATCTGTGTATATGTTAACTTTCTTATTCTTGGCTAGAATACAGGCTTGGGTCAGAGCAATGAGCTCTGCCGCTTGGGCTGACAGGGTGTCAATACGATGTGTTTCTATGACATCAGTTTCTGTTGTTACTGCATATGCAGCCACTAACTCTCCTATACTTGTTCTCATACATGAACCATCCACATAAAGTGTCAGGTCTGGATCTGGTAATGCGGTGTCTGTCAAGTCTTGTCTGGGTTTCGTCGTAATGGTAACAACTTCAACACAATCATGTGCCAAAGGGTCTGTCATATTTAATGGCAAAAGTGTAGCTGGATTCAATGTGTTACAGCGTCTGATTTCTATGTGTGGCTGAAACAATGTCAATTCATATCCTGTCAGTCGTGCTATAGTCAAATGTTGAGTTTGTGTTCGGTTTAAAAGAACTTCCACGGAATGTGGAACTTGTACTGTCAATTGGTGTCCTAACACTATAGAATCACTTTGTCTGATTGCTAGAGCTGTTGCTGCTACTGATTTCAAGCACGCAGGCAAAGCCTGGGCTACTGGATCTAATGTACTAGAAAAATAGGCACACGGTTTGTGTGAACCTGCTTGGTCTTGAGTGAGGACCGACAATGCAGTACCTTCACGTTCTGTGACAAAAAGTGTAAAAGGTTTGCTGTAACATGGTGTCGCTAAAACAGGTGCTTGACATAAAGCTTTCTTTAATTCGTCAAAAGCCTGTGTATGTTCCTGAGTCCAAGGGAGGACAGTCGATGACGCTGCCTCCTGTGTTGTCAACTGTATAAGTGGCTTGGCTAGAAATGCATACTGAGGGATCCATTGTCTGCAATAAGAAGTGAGGCCTATAAAGGCCCGTACCTCCTTTTGTGTTCTGGGCTGTGACATATTTACAATTAACTGGATACGGTCGGGTGTTAGCTGTCTCCCCCATTTGGACAGCAAGTGCCCAAGGTATACCACTTGCTGAACACAGAATTGTAACTTCGAAGGGGACACCTTGTGTCCCTTATCAGCCAGGAAATGTAAGACTGTCAGTGATGCATGTTCACATTCGTGTTCACTTCGAGCGGTGATCAACAGATCATCGACGTACTGGAGTAGGGCAGTGTTGTCAGGCATGTGGATACTGTCAAGTTGTCTTTTCAATGCTTGGCTATAGATGCTGGGGCTTTCCGTGAATCCTTGAGGTGCGCGTGCAAATTTGAAGCTTCGACCATTTAAACAGAATCCGAAAAGGTATTGGCTATCCGGATCAATGGGGACACTAAAGAAGGCGTTCTTCAGATCAATTACAGTAAAGAACGTGGCTTCAGAATCAATTGCAGTCAATAAAGATGATATGTCTGGGACCACAGGATACTGTGGTACAATACATTTATTCAATTCGCGTAAATCGATAACTAATCGATAAACTGGAGGTGCACTCGGATCAGTGCGTTTAAGAATCGGAATGATAGGGGAATTACAGATATTGGAGTCGGTCTCTACAACCACTCCTTGGGCAATGAGCTTGTCAATGATTTTCAGTAAAGCCAGTACAGCATCTGGGGGTAACTTGTATTGTCGAATTCGGGGTAAAACAACTCCTGGCTTGAGTGTAACTCGATATGGTGTAATGTGCATACAACCTACATCAGTTGGGCCTTGTGCCCATAACTGTGCAGGAACATTCTGTAACCTGGGATCAATATCTCTCAACACATAGTGACCTTTAAAGTCACGTAAAAATAATCTAACTCCTTCCGGAGAACAACATATGACTGCTCCTAGAGCCTTCAGTGTCTTGATACCTAACAAGTTTTCTGGACATGATTTCGTAAGCAATAAGTCTGTAGTTCGTGATAACGGACCAACTGCTAGAGGAACTGGTTTCGATACTTCATTAACAATAGGTTTTCCTGAAAAACCAAGGGAAACATTCTGTGAGCCTGAGAGGGGTGCCCCTGGAACCTCGTCGTGACTTATCGTTGTTCTGCTTGCCCCTGTATCAATCAAAAACTTTCTATCTTTCCCTAATACCTGACTATGTACATAAGGACCCTCTTGATCTACAGGAATCTCAATGAGAGGTAAGCCAACTTCCCCCTCTAGGCTGTTTCATGTGTATCGCTGATACTCGGGATAGTCAGTTTGTGCATACTGGTACATCTGCTGAGTTGCATGTTGTGTTGAGGCAATTGGCTGTTGCTGGGGTACCGCTACGGTCTGTACTGTCTGTTGTGGAGCATGCATAGGCTGTACATTCTGTGGTACGTGTTGCTGGACCTGATCCTGTCTAGGAGGACGCGGTCTCTCCTTAGTTTTACCTGTTGCTATATTGTATTTTAAAACAGTGCATTCATTTATATAATGACCTGGCTGTTTGCAGTAGTTGCATGTCCCTTTAACGGGAACTGCTGAATTATTGGACTGTGTCATGCCCTTTTTCTGACTGTCAGCTGGAACTGACTGAGCAACTAACATTTTCATTTTCGTGTCTTTCATGCGTCTTTGTTCGTGATCATGTTCTTCCCTAATTCTGTTCTGGTGGTACTGTAACATTTGTAACATCTGGGAAGGCGTGTTTGCTTGCCATGTGCTCTCGACTTTTAATACACGATTCTTAACTTGAGGCAAGGAATTCTCAACTAGTTTCGTTACAAAAAGATGTGGGTATGACTCGCTACTTGGTTTCAGGCCACTATTAATAATAAAACATTTCTCAAATCTAGAATAAAAATCACTAGTGTCTTCATCGGGTTTCTGTTTGCAGGCTGAGATTGCACCCCAGTCTTCCTTTTTAGTTGACAATAATCTTGGCAAAACCTGTACTAACAATCCTGGTAATGCTTTAGTTTTGTCCCCAAGCCCTAGACCTGGGGTTCGAGTCGTTTCTTCATTCTCTAATGCAGCCCAATCAATCTTTTGCTCTCCCACCTCCCAGTCTTTTTCTTTGAGTTTTTCGTAAATACCGGCAGGCAGTAATACTTTCAATATTTTCATAATGTCGGGATAGGTATAGTCTCCCATAAGTAACATGTCTTTTATTTCTCAGTGAAAACCTGCTGGATCTTTATCATGACTAGGTACTATTTTCTTCATTTCCAATAATTCCATTTTAGATAACGGTGTGTATACGAATACACGTCTAAGGGTGTCATCGGCATTCTGGACTGGATGTACTTCTCGTAAGGGATTCTGTCTGTCGAAGTAAAACATTTTCCTTTCCGGGGGTGGGGCTGAAACAAACTGTGGATTCAAGAAAGCACTATATCTGTGTCGCTGTTCTAGAATTACATTAATTAGATCGGTACCTAGACCTCTCCATTTATTCATGAGTAGTTCTATTAGTACATCAGATAAGGGACCTGGATCAGAACGTTGGCATTTATACAACAAAAGAAGGTGTTGTATCATGTACATACCAGCCAGTCGCTGTTCGTCTGGGGACAGATTCAAAAAGGTTCGCGCTACTGTATCATCATTATACATACTAGAATTGTCAGCCCATTGCACTGCTGACCTGGCTAATTCTTGTTCATCCATAGAATTGAGTACATGGTACCCCATCCGATGTTGAAGTACTTTATCGGTAGCCTGAAATAGATGTTCAGGCGTTTTCGGATTTGACATAGCAGAGTGAAAAAGTCGCTTGCTTTCTGGGCGTAACGTTTTATCAAAGGATCTACCCTTACCTACATAGGCTATTGTGTCTTGACTTATTAGCTGCGATGTTTCTACTGTTTTCTCTGATTCATCCTCCTCCTGGGAGGAGGCTAGATCGTCTGATTCGAGTGGCTCATCTGTTTCTCGACGAGCATGTATATCTATGATTTCTTTACGGATCTTTCTAACCATAGTATGTATACTTTTCTCTCTATCATGTTTACCCTCAGCCATGTTCTGACTCCATCTGTTCAATCTATCCATCTCACTTTGTGGAAATCCTGCCTGATCTTGTTCTCTTATCAAACAATTAACCAAAAATCGCATAATTAAACCTTTGTTCTCAACTTTCTGACGTGACATGGCGTCACCAACACTCTCGGGTCCTTCTCCTGTTCTAATAAAGTGATACATTTTGTCTAGATGTTCTGGCATTTCTGGTAACAATATCAGATAATCTGTAACTCGTCTTAAGCGTAAGGACGCTAACAACATGGGTCCTGACGTACCAGGCACAGTGTCGTATCTACAATCTGTAAGCTGTTGTCTGAGCTGTTCTGCTGTGGCACCTTTAGGTGTCCGCGCCATTGCGAAATCTCTCATTGTCACTCGATGTAACTGCGGCGGGGTTCGAAAACCTCCTGATGCGCCTCCTGAGCCGGAGGCTTGACCATGACCTGGCTGCGTTGGGACCTGAACTAGGCCAATCCCAAAAGGATTAAGCGTATTTATAGGGGGTGCAGGATTCGGGACAGGAGGGACCTGCTGTTGCGGACCCGGGGGCTGCTGATTATGGGGTACAGGTACATGTGGGACGGGTACATGGGCAGGTGCATGAGTATAAGCTGGAGCTGCATCATCCAAATAGGAAGAAAGAAAAATCTCTGCTGCGGTCTTGTGACGCAATTTAGTCGAAACCAATGGAGGGGGCAGATTCTTTGGTACTTCTGGGGTCGCCTTGGGCAGGCCCTCGGCCCGAACTGGATACATGCCATTATTAAGCGTACTTAGTTGTCGGTCTACTTGTTCTGTTCGAACTCGTATACCTTCCTTGACTAATTCGTTTTCTCGAGTCTTTTCTGAATCTTCTCTATGTTTCTCCGCTTTTCTGAATTCTTTTTCTGTACGTCTATGTGATTCTTTACGCCATAATTCTATGGCGTCTTTCTGTGACTGTCGGGCTTTCTTTTTCAATAATGCTTCCTCTACTCTCATGATGCACTCGGCATCCCATGTTCCTGAAACAGGCCATCTATATTTCTCTTCTAAGTGTTTGGTATAATCGACCCACAAGTCTAAGTACAGTATGGCATCTAAGCCATGCTTGTGGTACATAAAGTGCCCTGGAGTGTCCCTAGGTGGAACAGGCACTGCTTCTTCTAGAATCCCCTTTCTAGTTCCTATCTGTCGTAACTTACTGAACAGCGGCATTTTTGAACCTTGATACTTGATACTTACTCGAACTCGAACACCATAAATACAATATACACAGTAATGCAGATCAAACAATCACTCATACCACGACATTAAAACACATTTAAACATTTCGAACAGAAAACCACATATTAACTAGTAACATTTACTTGATGTACTGCTAAACAGCACAGATACACTGCTAAACAGTGCAGACCGGGTCTGTGTACCCAAACCCGTCTCGACCGGGGCAAACTAATGCACCCGTCTAGATGCGTCCCCAACAACGGTACTCACCGGGAAGCACGGAACAGAAGGCCTCGGAAAACTCGACACTGGGCTGGACCCTGGACCGGACTCGACTCGACTCGTGACGTAGGTACTTCGGAACTTCGGAACTGGTGGGCCTCAAGACACCTCGGACCTTGCACTCTCGGCTGGACTCGGGTCGGGATCCTCCGCACTCCTCACCGCCTCGTCTGGGTGTCGATCGCAGTCTCAGTCACCTCCGTTGGCCTGAGGGAGATACAGGAAATCCTGCGGATGCGCATGAGTGTCCGTCCGGCTGCGGCAGGGGACTAGGCCTGCAACGCACCGCCGGCGCGTAAGGTGGGGGAGGGTCCCATCTGGGGTGCCAATTTATGTGGTAAATAAAATTACCTGGTACTTAATTTCTATGTGGTAAAGTTCAATAAAATAGCTCAATCAAAATAAGAGACACAGAGTCCGTGGCATCTGAGTTTTAAGGGGTTTTATTCCATAAAATGGAATTGGTTCGAACCAGGTAGCATGATCCATCACCACGAGGGTTCAGGAAGGGAATCATGGACATGTACAATGATTTATTAACAGTACACAGTATATATAGTATCATTACAGTGGTGATGGGTTCAGAAGGCGTAACAGCTGAAAGAAACAAGATAAGAAACATGTGCGTAACAATATGTAATCAGAAGGCGTGCACAAGGGTGTACACGGAGGTGGGTGCCAGAAACGTCACATAGAAGAAAAAACATTTCAGCATTTCAGTCATAGAAGTGACGCAAGTGGGTGGATCCCTAGAAGAATCCTGCAGTGTCAGCAGAAATATATGGCAGAGATGCGCGCGCAGCAGCATGACGTGTGACTGACGTGGAACTGGAGGGTGAAGGGGACTTGACATTTAGCGCTAGGATTAGAGACAGAAGTCTGGTGGGTCAGATCGACTTGTCCCTAAATCATATCTGGTATTTTGTGTTTGGAGAACTGTATTATCTAGAAGGAAAGGTCTCTCGGGCAGAGGCTATTCTATACTGACTGCTAATGCGTGCATATGTGTCTACGTGTAATGCGAGGGGCCATGGGCCTACCATGGTAACAGGAGCTATGAATTATTTACATGGAGACAGAAAGGCCGGGCCCTTTACTCTGCAGCTGGGGGGATGTTTACCTAAACTACTGGACAAGAATGTATTTTCGAGGAGCGGAGCAGATAACTTGAAGGCTGAATACAGTTTTGGCAGGCAGTCAGGCAGAGCCGGGCACCACTTGCCGCGCAGGGAGTAAGTCAAAGTTCAGGGATGCAGATGCAGGTCCAGGCTGCAGCTTTCAGAGGCAGAAGTCAGGAAAAGGCTCGATGGCAGAAATCAGGGCCTTCGCCAGAGCCATGAAAACATGAAAGTGCACCATGTAAAGACGGTGACACGGCATACTTAGGAACTGAATTATTGATCCATTCATGGCGGATCTGAAAGAGGACATGTTAACGTTGGACGCAAATGTATTTGCGTCTTCATAGCGGGTTGTGGAGGGAACTTACATGCACTTTAAGCATGTACATGGAGCCGTTGGGGTACGTAGTAGGGGACACAATTGAGCATAAAAATTTATATTACCTCACTACATTGAGTCCTACTAGGGGCATGGTGTCCTCGTCATAGTTTTGTCCTTCCAGTAAGTTCAGAGGGTCTTGTTTGTCGCTTAGGTACGTAGGTGTTTTTTGTACTAGGGGTCTTAGGAATTGATCTGCAAATTGTGACAGGGGTTCTAGTACTGACTTTGAAAATAACCATAAATACCTCAATGCATATTTAAATAAATACTAAATAGTGTTTGATCTGGACATTGAATTTCTTGTTTTTTAGGGATATTAGAGGGCTGGTTGGACTCAACACTATGGGGCTGTGTTAGAGATTGCCCATTTTGTGAACAGCTGCAGGGAAATAGCTTAGATGACACCAACTAAAAATGGGCATGGGGTTGGGTAGTGAGGGAAGTCAAAGCAACAAATTGACAAAGTTGAGGTAGAGCTGTGGAAGATGCGGTGAGATGGGTAGGAGGAGTGGAGAAGGGGGTTGTTGCCACGGAGACAGCCAAAGGCAGAATGTCTTGATGCCAGGAGGATGGAAAGTGAGGCGCATAACTTGAAAGGGCCAGAGTCATAATCTTTTGAAAGAAAAATGTGGGATGGCAGCAACATGGACCCTGCACACTTCCTTGCCCTGCTTCTTGAAGAGTGGGCTCCCACATTATGCCCAATTAGGTCCTGGTTACTTACAGATAATCTTCATTACTCTGAGTCCAAGGCTTTCCAGATACAGTCCTTACTTGCAAGATTTCATCTCCATCCTGCAGAACTTGTTCCTAGGCTGTGGAAGCAGGGGTTGGGGCGGATTCATTTTCTCAGGCCACCAAAAACTAGGGATAGGTGGACTACTTGGATCAAAGAAAAGAACTTTAGTTTTTTCCGAATTTCATTTGCGAAAATTGGCATCCATCCAACCAGCAACTCCCTTTAGTCATTCCTTGAGCTTACTGAGGGCAGAATCTGAGTTTTGCTGGAAGTTGGGTATCATCCACGTAAGACAACACCTGCAAACCTCAAGAATCATCAACTGAGCCAATGATGCTAGATAAAGGATGAACAAAGTAGGACTCAACGCTGAACCCTGAGGAACTCCAAATAGAAGAGGCTTAAAGTGGGATGAGAAAGGATGAAGATACACCTGCTGAGATCTAACCTCTAAAAACAACTTCAGCCAAGAGAAGGCTGTGCCTTCTTTGTCAGCCAAACAAAATCTGTTCAAAAGGGTAGCATGTGAAAACGTATAAAATGCTGCCGATAGGTTCAACATAATCACTATCGTAGAGTCAAGATGTTCTTTAATATATTCTGTCACTTCCAATAAGGCAGTTTCTGTACTCATATCTTCTCAGACGCCAGCCTAAGAGTGTGTTTCCAGTCAGAGGGAAAACTGCCAATCTCTAGGGAGGTGTTCAGAATGTTGTTGTACACCGTATTAATGGTAGAGGCAATCAATTGTAAGAGTCGAGGTGGGCAAGGATCTGCTGGGGATCCTGAATAACATTTCTCAAGTTCTTTCAGCTAAACTTCCTCTGAAATTTTAAGAACATTTGAGAGTAGATGACTTTGTTCTACCAGCACTTCCAGTGTTATGTTTGTGGGAAAGGTTGAAAAAATGTTCTGAATTTTATTGTGAAAAAATGATGATGGATCATCACAAAGTTTGCTAGAAGAGCTGATTTTACTATTTATTGCTTCAGGAGCAAGAAAAGAATGGACAATTTTTGATACCTCACGTGAGTTATTTGAAGCTGCCAAGGTGTGAGAGTAAAAGAACTCTCTTTACGAGAAGATTTGCAAAAATCGATCAGACCTTCTTTGTATTGACCCTTAGCCTTCAGCAGATAGGGTTTTCACTAGCCTCACTCTAGATTTTTACAATGGCTCATCTCTTCCCTTAATGTGGAAGTGAACCACAGGGCTGATGGCTTGGACTTTTTTGTTACCTGATGTTTTAATGCAGCCACTGAATCAAAGGCGTTAATAATACATTTGTTAAAACTGGTCACATCCGTGATAAGAACTCCTGAAGGTGTAGGAGATTGTAGCTTTAGGTAGAGGGGTATTATCTCGCAGGTAAGAACTGGATCAGGGAAGATGGACAAGGAGGTAATGCCCAGGTTACTTACTTGTAATCTTTATTATTCCGTCTTCCCTGATACAGTTCTATTTTCCCCTCCTTCCCGCCCGGTGTTTGGGATTGATTATATATATGGGTTTCCGTTTGCATTATTTGAGCTTGTACAAATGAAAGAAAGTAAGGCTGGTATTCCTCCCTTATCTACTGGCTGCTGGATAGTGACAGCCATGTTGGGAGAATTTTACAGGTCAGCTAGTTAGGGAACAGGCTCTGCAGGAAGGAGATGAAGTCTTGCAGGTAAAGACTGGATCAAGGAAGATAGACGAGGAGGTAATTTGCCTTTCCTGCTGCCAAATGTAGTCAACCCTGCTGCATACTTTTGCCCTCCGTTGGTGCATAATTTAATTGTCCACAGGATAGGATGCCTGGTGTAGATCTGAGATGCCAGTCACCTCCTAATTTGCATTAGAGGGAATTATTGCATTTGTAATACCCAGTTTTCATGCTAAATGTGTATGTGCCATACAGGTGAATTTACTATGGATCATACACATCTACAGTATGGGGCATATATGGTGGTCATGAGCATGCTGGGTGAGTGTGCACACTAAATATTGAGCTGCTGATTTTATTCATTTGGCCTGACACTATATTTTTTAATGCACACACAATAGAAGATACCATGGAATATTGGTCATTGACATAATTTTACCATCCATACTAATATAATAAAGAGAGAGCCCAAACCTTTGAGGCGGGTAATCTCAGGAACCACAGCACCAATCACAACACCCAATACAGCGTTGGAAAGGGCAGTTGCAGCAGACGGACATAGGCTATGCAGACGCCCACCATATACATGTAAAAGGTTAAAGAACCGTGCCAGCAAAGTAGTCCCTTGTGGGCATGTCTGCGTTGTGCTGTGGCCGTGTGCTTGTGGTGTGACAAACGCTGGGGGCGTGTGGTACATTCCGCCCTTCATGCTATGTCTCATATCGTGTGCTAATCCCACCCTGCTCCCTTTAAATACACCTACACCCCATAATCATAACCCACCCTTACTCCGTAAAATACCCCAACACCCTTAAACACTAACCCATCTTAACCCTAATAATACCCCTGTACCCCAAAACCCAAACCTAGCCCTGAACCCTATAAATACCCCTGTACCTCAAAACCCAAACCTACCCCTGAACCCTAAAAATACCCCTGTACACCAAAACCCAAAGCTAGCCCTGAACCCTAAAAATACCACTGTACCCCAAAACCCAAACCTACCCCTGAACCCTAAAATACCCCTGTACCCCAAAACCCAAGCCTAGCCCTGAACCCTTAAAATACCCCTGTACCCCAAAACCACCCCTGAACCCTAAAAATACCCCTGTACCCAATACCCAAACCTAGCCCTGAGCCCTAAAAATACCCCTGTACCTCAAAACCAAAACCTACCCCTGAACCCTAAAAATACCCCTATACTCCAAAACCCAAACCTAGCCCTGAACCCTAAAAATACCCCTGTACCCCAAAACCCATAAGTATCCCTAAACCCTAAAACTACCCCTGTACCCCATAACCCAAAACTATATCTGAACCCTTAAAATACCCAAACACCCCAAAACATATAACTCAGTACCCCAAAACATATACCCATATACCCATACTTACCTTATCCAAACATTAAAAAAACATACTTTTACCATTCATGCATTTACAACGAATTTCGTTGTAAATGTATGCGTGGTAAAAGCATATAAAATGTAATGCCATGCGTTATAATGGCATTGCGGAGTCATGGTACTTTCGTAATGAAACTATGCAGAGTCATGGTATGCGGGAAGAAAGTTGCGGAATAATGGGTGTTTACCCTCCCCCGGTAAGTACATTGGTGGCACGGCAGCCCACATCTCCAGCAACGTACTCATATTTTTTCACCACCCATTTGAAAGATGCACAGGTCTCTCTCATTGATGGCCAGCACCGACATACGCTTTTAGACACACCTCCGGCCACAAGTTCTAGAATTGCGAACTTTAGAGCTGGGGAGTGAAGAACCGGGTTTTAGAACACAGCGGCGCCAGGGGGACGCCCAAAGTCTTCGGGTTTATCTGTCTTAGAATACAGAGACACAGGATACTTCTCGGTGACGTCAAAGATCAAATTTATTGGCTGCAACCAGGAACAGAAGTCTACGACGTACGACACGGGTAGGTTCGCTAGAGACTGCTCAATTTTCGTATTGCGAGACATCGTCTTTTATGCTAAAAATCACATTCCTGACAAACACCCATTATTTACAAACTATCCAATCATAGATGACATTGCAAAAGGTATCACATAACGACAAACCCACTTTTCAGTTGTCCAGCCCATCATCAATTACACGGGAAGGCCCAACATTCTTGCTCGGACAGGCCGGACAAACCCATAATAAAAGACCACAACCCAAACCATAAATAAGCCATAAAAGAAGGAACAGAAACAGATGTGAAGCAAGATAGAAGGGTGTGTGCGTGTACAATAAACTCAGCAATTTCCTGCTCTTTGATCTCTATCTTGACCAGCTACCGGACAAGGAACTGGCTCAGCAAGGTTAGCTTCAGGCAACAGGGTCAGTTCGCTCAGGTCATCTAAAAGTCAGCTAAAGGTGTACGTGTCCCAAAGACTCGTTCGGCCGTAGTCATTGGCCTATGTGAGGGCAACCACAAAATGGTTGCCGTACACAAAATGGAACCCAAAGGTTCAGAACGAAATCCCTAAATACGCAGTGTTTCCATCGATCGAACATGATGAAAACACTCGTACTTGCCGCACTCGTCATTTGCGGTTCGCTACTACCAAAATTGTAACGATACCATGACCTTTATGAAACAGGTTCAGAATCACGGAACTTCAGGAGCTACGTTCGAATCTCGGCATCAGCTCAACATCCTGTGATTCCAGGCAAATCGCTTTGTATCCCTGTGCCTACCACAAATGAATGTGTTCTTCTGTAATGTAAATTGTGCTCATGCCATGTTGTCGAGTTTGCGCTATATAATATTGTATTCCAAAGTGTCAAACACTTTGGAATACTACCCCACCCCCCGCCAGTTCTGGCAGCGGGGGTAGCATTCCAACCTTCTAGAGGGAGAAGACATGTAGTTACTGGTTTACCCGGTTAAAGTTAAACAGAGCCTCAGCATCACAAAAAGGATGCTTCTGCCACAGACAAGAGTCTGCCCTCCTGCTGCTGGTCAAAACTCCGGCAGGGGAGGCCTGGACAATAGGTTTCCTGTCCAGGAAGGTGCTGGCTCCCACCCTAGACAGGCTTTAGTGTATTGGGGCAGGGAGGGCTGCATTCAGTGAATGCTTTCCAGACACTGCCTCTGGCACACTAGGTGCTCCATGCATTTCCCAGTTCAAACCGGTTGCTGGGGCACTCAGCCTCAGCTCTGGTGCGAAACTGGACAACGGGGAAGGGGTGTAACCACCCCCAACCCAGGTCCACCCATAGGAGGGACCTTAAAGTTAGTCCAACCCCTAAACGTAGTATAAGTATAGGATCCCAGTCCCTAGGACTTTAGATTACCCTGGACGAAACTCTGAAACATATATCCTGGACCTTGGACATTCCATTTCGACTGGAAGATGGAAGATATCTCCCTTGTGGTCAAGGAGTGACCACCCTGTTCAAACAGGCACCAACATTAACTTTGCCAGCCTGCATTTTTGAGGCTCCCGTCAGATCCCAAAGAATCTGTGACACAAGACACAAACTTCCAGACATCTCTGACCCGACCTTCACTCACAGCAAAGCTGAGACCCGTGGCGGACAGGAGAGATGTGGGACTGGAACTCCTGGACATCCTGCATTTTGCAAGCTGCACCTACCTCGCGAGATATCTCGAAGTTGCGCATTGGGTTGCTTGAAGCCCCAGACCCGAGCACCATTTGCACCGAAGCTCAAAAGCCCTTACTCCACGAGTGTCCCGTGGGCCCAATTTTGCATTAGAGCTTGGCGCGTCTTTGTGGTTCCTTGCCTGTTGGCTAGTGAGCCCCCAGAAGACTTTTCTTTGACTCTAACTTACTTTCCTGGTTGCTCCAGGTTTGCTTCAACTTTCCTGCAAAGGAGAAGTTCCTCATACCTTGCTGGTCTGCACCGAAGCCCATATTGTCTTTCTGTGTGGGTTGCGTTTGTCAAGGCTTGTTGGATCCAATCCAGATACCTACACCGCAGTCAACTATATCCTTTGTGGGACAGCTCGAATCCAGCTCCTGGTTGTCATCGACACCTCCTGGTCCTCGTGGCTGAAGAGACAAGCTTCACCTTCTCACCTGAATTCACCCGACATCTGGTGGCATCTTCCTATCCCCGCCCTGGTCACTGGCAAGTGACCCAGACTCTGTCCCTTCTGCTTTCAGGTTCTACAGATCTTCGATCCTCCCTTGGATTCACCCGGACACTTTTCCTCTGGTCGCCTGCAGCACTTCTTTGCAGATCTCCATTGAAATCGACGACGAAACCCGACACCAAAAGAGACCTATGCACCCGGCTTCCGTGGGTGAGGTAACACGAGTACTCTGGTAGTCTTGAGGGTATTGGCCCTACTAGTGTCTAAGTCCAAAAAGGTTCCATCGTAGTTTATTTAGAAGTGTCCTTAAATTGTAAATTTGTAACGATTGTTTCCCATGGAAAGTCAATGGTAACCCGCTGCTGTGTTTAGTCACTGCACGCGTCTCCCGTGGGCCTCCTACTTCCTAACCTTTGGTTGTTTAGAGTAGCCCCAGCGATTTCACAGGCCCCAGGCCTGCTTTCTAATTCTCACGTGGTTCTTATAGCACTATCTTAGTATATGGTTTGTGAGGCCCCTAGGGCAAAACATATATTGTGCAACTTATCGTATGACAATTAGGTAACTTGTATTGTACTTTTACCTCTGACCTAAAGAGTGCATAGGGGTTGCGGTTAGAATACATACATATATATTTGTGTTTACCTTGTGTGGTGTGCTTTTATTTGGTACTCAAGGGATTATAATTGGTAAAACAACTCGCTTAATTCGCTCTCTGAAGTCTTAGCCTGAAGACTGCTCGCCACTGCTACCCCTAGGATAGCTTTCTATAAGGTTGACTTTGCAATTACCATCAATAAGGGTCGATTAGACTGGTGCAAGGTGCCCACTAGAACTAGTGGACATCATATGCCAAGCTAACTTCTCACACCATCTGCTTAAGCTTGAGTGAGGCAGGCACAGAATCAAGAAGGAACAGTTGGCCCTGGATAAGGAGAAGTTCAGAGGGCTATGAAGAATTAGGGATTGGGATCTCATGGTGGCAGCACTAGTGAACCTAGGGTTAGGGAAGACTCCTTTGCCACTAGGAACTCGAGCAAGATAATCCCTCATACCAGGAGGGTGGAGTCATCCATAAATAGATCACTGATTTAGAGAGGGCCTGTAAGGTACAGATGGTCCCTCAGGGGCAGTGGTTACCTATCCTGTGGCTCTCCTTTGCCAACAAAGGTAGATACAAATTTCTCACTGTAAGGGAGGAAGATGCAGATAATTACACAGTCTGGACGAATGCCATCATAGATGGATTTGATTTAACCACTGAGCAATACAGGGTTACGTTTTGGGGCACCCAGAAGGCACACACTCAAGCTGGGTAGATTTTGTAGACCGGGCTATAAAGGCTCTGGAAGGCTGGCTTCAAGGAAGTAATGTGCATGATTATAAAGGACTGTAAAATTTACTAGTGAGGGAGCACATCCTTAATAACTGTCAAGACCAGCAACTGCATCAGTACCTGGTGGACTCCGATCTGACCTCTCCGCAAGAATTGGGAAAAAAGGCAGACAAGTTGGTTTGTACCAGGGTTAAGACTAAGTCTCATGACCAGAAGAAGCAAGATTCTTCTGAATTCCAAGAGAAGGGTGGGGAGAAACTTAATGTCAGAGCGCCTACCTGCTGCGGCACAGCTCACTGGGTTTGTTCCAGCTTCTGGAATCCTCCAGTCACTCGAGATCCACCTGTGGCCACCTCAACATTATTGCGGGTTGCTCTGGGGTTTTTGGGAGCCATATCAACAATGTAGGCTCTGGTAGGACCTTTCGGCCTGATCTGGCGACTGGAGTCAAAGCAAACAAATCAGAGCCAAAATTGGTCCGCACAGCCACTCCGGACCACTTCACTAGTGGGACTTTTTGTCCTAAGCCCAACCACCAGCAGTATTATGCCAGCAGCCCAGACCGGAGCTCCAACGATGACGATCTGCAAAAGGCTCGTCCACATTCCTTCTGGCAGTTTTGGTGTGGGTTCCGCCTCCACACACTCTGCCATGATCCAGCTGGTGCTTGCATGGAGCAAGGTAGAGAGTCAGCATGTCTCGACCTCACTCATTCGAAATCTTGCCCTAGGAGCAGTCTAATCTTGAAGGGGTGCAGTCTTGGGCATTGGGTGTGCAATCTTGTATTTGAATGGGTGCAGTGCAGTCTCAAGCTTAAAGGGATGCAGTTTCATGTTTGAAGGCATGCAGTCTCATGAGAGAAAAAAGTTAAAAATATCAAAAAATAACTAAATAAAGCAGGACAGAGGGGACGTAAAGTGGACAGATTGGTTTTATTCACACCCACACACGTTAGAGCACTTTACAGAGTTTGCCAGTGAAGTGCTACTTTCATTTTCTCGTCTTTCCTTGAACAACATTGTTTCTCCAGGGTGGGGAAGTGCAACATTGCTGGAGGTAATGCATCACCTGGTTGATGTGTGGAGTGAAAAAGTTTAATGTGATCTTTATCAGTTGTTTTCCTTATTTTAGTTTTCAAAATGTGTATGGCAGCTCTGTGTTCAGGGATGTGGCCTTTTTAAACGATACGTCTTATGCTCTTTAAGGCTACAAGCAATGGACATTGAAACAAGCCCCTTCCTGGCCCTGTAGTCATGTACTTAACTAGGTAAAAACACTAATTAATTTCTGAATACTGAATGTAAAAGTGTTAAAACAATGTTTTTCCTGCTTACATTTCACCTGCTTTGCTTAATCTTACATTCCCTATGAGTGTTTGCTTTTTCTAGGATGTTACTTTTTTCAGGCAGCATATTACTCTCGTCTAGTGTATAATTTGAATTGAGTCGCATCCAGTTGTCTATAGCCGGGCACAATTGGGTTGAGGCTGAAGACAATGGGAGTTTCTCTCAGTGGGGCAATATGGTGTTCTGTGGGGGAGAGTATGCGGCACAATAGCCAGAACTGCCAAATTTGGAACTGAGGAACCAGAATCAGCCTTCATGAAGAGTCCACCAGACCACTCTCTTGAGGGAGCACATTCCCATGCTGGACCTTAGAAGCCCTGGTGTCTTAGCACCAGCAGGTGGACCCTAGAGGTGGCAACTGTGGGTTAACCTTGAAGGCCTGTCCACCACAACCCATACTGAAGTTCACCTCTAGTCTTGCCTGCAGGCCTATGAAGCAACACACCCCAACACACCCCAGAGTGACAGTGATTCTGTCACTGAGGTCACAAGGCCCTTGAGGCCAGTCCACCTCACCCATTGGTACCTCCATTGGCCTTGTTTCAGCAGTAGTAGCGCAACTCACCAGAGATCAGCAATGCAGGATTTACAGGCAAACTTCACGGTCTATCTGCTGCATGCAAAAAAAAACCTTTTAACATCTGTTGCCTGATTTGGAGCCACTGGAATTATGCAGCAATGGAGGACAAAATTATGCCACAAACAAAAGGCTGCAGTATAATGCGGTAAATTTTCTGATACTTTATTTTGACATTTTTACACATACTAATAGTCTCTGCTAAGATTTTGCCTCATTGATACCAGTGTAACATACAAATACAGCAGTGAGAAAGGTGATCAGTCAACCTTTGCAAATGACCCTCCACTTCGCATCAACACAACCCACTTTTTGTTTGTAATGTTTGATCTGTTTGAGCTACAATTCTTTAGGTAGAATTGTCAGATTGTATTATGTGGCAAATATGGCAGAGCCAAAATTGTGTCCAAAACATTTGCAAACTAGGATCATATTTGAACAGGTCTTGTGGAAAAAGGAAGTGCTGATGACAGAAACTGCATGGCTCTGAGACAAATGGCCTGTGATTCCACTTTTAAACGTATTTGGGTCATTCTGTAATTGGATTCGTATCATATTTTGTGAATGTATTTTAATGTCAATAACGCATATTAAGCCTTAAATAAACATGTGTATCCCTTGGTTGATTTAAATAACGTAATACGCTGTAACTGGTCAGTGAAATGTCAAACAAATACTAAAATTTGGGATGTTTATCTCTTTCTGGCCACACCTTTTACTCTGCCCACAGACCCAATCCTTGGGTTATTCCCGCCCTCTGACTCTCCACCCACAGTCCCCCTACTTTGTTTCCCCCACTTCGACCACTGACTGCATCGCACATATACACACGGTACTGAGAAATAACCCATGCACTGGCAAACACGAAGATGGGCAAACCCTAACACACAAGTGTGCCAAGAACACAAAAGACCCAAATGCACTGCCTACCCACAGCGCCTTCAAGAACATAGCAACTCTCACGTACATGCTCAGCAGGGCGTGCAGTGACAACACAATGCTGGCTTGCACGCACTAGTCACCATTGACCTAATAATTCCTTAACTTGTCATGTACTAATACACAAAGGTTTCCCCTACAGCGTCTTAACTTGGAGGGGCACAGCTTTCCAGAAGTTGAGAATAGGGACAGTGGGCGCTGCTACATGGTCTGTAGAGGTGGGGGTGCTTCACACCGTACACACTGCTCGTTAAACACAAGGCAATAGTCCATACACTGGGAACAGAGCCTTGATTCATTAAAAAATATATATATTTTTATCATCGTTTACCAATACTTAATACATAATACAAAAAAACAAGCAGAATAAAACCACAATTTTCACCCCAATAAAACGTCCCGCCCGCCCACCCCCACTGCACGATTTGATGCCATAAAATGTTAACACAGTTGCCATACCATATATAAATCAATCAAAATCATCCTAATGATACCGCAAGGAGATAAAAAGGAGAAAAGACAAAGCAAACATAACCAAAGCTGCAGACTGCCAGCAAAGTGCCAAGGTGCTTACATACACGCAAGCTTAAAGTGCATCATGCCTACCCTCAACAACTCCTGATGTCCACCAAATCTAGCAACGGACCCCACCTCCTTAATCCATACCTTTAATTATGAATCCCCTTCCTTAGGAAAATTGCATTTTCTACGTTACAAACAGCCAACACCCTTGGTAGCCACTGTTGGAGCAGGCACAAGCACTTTCCATTGGTGTCTCCAGGAGACCCTATGAAAAGCCTTCTCGGCGTCTAATAAAATTAAGGCCATAGGGTCGCCTGTTATCTGGGTGGCATCAAAGTGAGCTAAAGGACGATGATGGATTCAACCCAGATCTGTGACTGGGGGTAAGTGTCTGAAAAGTTTCAGTGCTCCGTCCATCATCTCCTTGTGTTTGCTTTGTTCGCCTCAA
Organism: Lissotriton vulgaris; assembly: GCF_964263255.1. Classification (NCBI taxonomy): domain Eukaryota; kingdom Metazoa; phylum Chordata; class Amphibia; order Caudata; family Salamandridae; genus Lissotriton; species Lissotriton vulgaris. The sequence goes on along the minus strand of NC_141695.1, from coordinate 1,141,499,086 downwards.
GTTGGCAAGGTATGCCCAGACGTGGGTCCTTTGCTCACTTTGCCACTGAATTCAAGCTAGCCTGGCTGATGAGGGGTGTTGCCCCGAAACTGGTCCCAGGATGCTTGTTCCTGTTCAGGGAAGACCTGGCTTGGCAGTTCAGGCTGGACTGTTCCCATTAGGCACAGGGTCAAGATTGATTTGCATATAGCTGGGTCTGAACTGAGGTGGCGAAGTGAGCTAAAGAATAATGATGGATTCAACCCAGATCTATGACTGGGGTTGAGCGACTGAAAAGTTACAGTGCTCCGTTCATCATCTCCATGTGTTTGATCTGGGCGGCATCGAACAACGTTATTACCTGCCTAATGTGGTCTGTAGTGCTTTTCCCGGGTATAAATCCATGTTGCCATCCACTCACTACTTTGCTAAAAACAAGGGACAAACGAGAGGCTAAAAGTTTAGAATACATTTTAGTGTCCCCGTTAATAAGCATAGTCGGCTTACATGATCCGAGCTCTCTTACAGATTTGTTTTTTGGGGGGAGAACTACAATCTTTGCTTGAAACCAAGAAGGAGGAGGTTTATTGCCTTCAAATATATTTTTGAACAGTCCCACAAAGCCATCCCTAAGCTCTGATGCAAATGTCTTATAGAATTCCGCTGGAATCCCATCTTCCCCAGTGGCCTTTCCAATCGCCAATGAGGAGATGGCTGACAGGATCTCTTCCCACAGGGGCGTTCCTTCCAACCCTGCCTGATCATCTTCATCAAGTTTCATGATTACGCTTAGATCTAAATAATTGGTAGTTCCTTCAGATCCACCATACCAGTTTCCAAATACAATCTCTGGTAGAATTTTTTAAATGCAGATTTTGTCCCTGCAGGATCAGAAATAATGCCCTGATCTGGGTCCCTGATTTCCCTAACTTCATTCAGGCCGTTCTTTCGCCAGGTCCTTATAGCTAGCATGCGCCCCACTTGTTCTCCGTATTCATACACTTGCTCAATGCAAAATAAGAATTTTGCTGCTGTTTTTTAATCGCAATATCGTTTATGGCTGCTTTAGCCATCATGACTCCAATCTGTGCTTCCTGACAATCACCCCCTGTTGTATAACCATTATTAATTTTCTTTCTTCCAGGGCTAGTAGGGCATATATATTTCTCGCATCTTTTGCTTCTCCTTCCTTACCCTACTTAGCTAGAATTGGAGAGTTCCCCCCGAATCCCAACTTTTAATGTGTCCCACGCTATTTCCAGGGAAGTGCCTCACAGATTTTCACACTGATTGGAATCCAAGTTTTCATATGAGTTACATATTCATCATTTACCAGTAGTGCCCGCTCAAAACTCCATTGACTACCCCTTTTGCGGGACACCCCCTCCTTGACTACCAGGACTAACTGGTTGTGGTCAGACATGACCCAGGGAAAGAGTTCTATATCACAATCGTGAATTATAGCACGGGAAACAAACAAAAAAATCGAGGCATGCATGTGATTGATGGGGTGAAGAAAAAAGGTTAAACCATGTTCAGTTGGCCTCAAGTAATTTTCAGTGGGCCTCTGAAGAACCCAGGTGCCAGCTCATTTAACTCAGCCTTTGTCTCACAACTTCTTGTCTGCACCCCAGAGTAGTGGAGAGAAACCATAGGTCTCACTAGGATAGGTAAAAAACAACATAAGCAGCCCTGCCAGATGTTCCAGGTCCATCTGTGATGTGCTGATCCAGTCCACGTTTTTTCCTTGAATTCTGGGAATTGTAGTCTTGTTTATTTCATTATAAAACAGGACTACACGTCCCATAATTCAGAGTAAAAAAACCTGCACTTGAGCAGCACATCACGCAATGACCTCGGAAACTTGTCAGCTATGACGAAAACTCACAGGAAATGCAGAAGCACCCGAGAGCGACAGACACAACTCCTCCTGGATGTGATCTTCACTGTCACTGAAGAGAGACCCTTGCTGGGCTCTTGTGTTAACCCCTGCGCTGCTAGGCCTTATCCCCCGTGCTAAGCCTTTTTTGGCTATTTGGGGTAGTTCGCACTTAGTCCTCTGTAACTTTTTGACCACATAAGGTATCCATGCCAAATTTGTGTCCTTTTCTTCCAACATCACAGGGATTCTAAAGGTACCCAGGGTTTGTAGATTCCTCTGGAGGGGACCCAGAAATTAGCCACAATACAGCTAAATTGTTTTTGTTTTTTTTTTAAATGGGAAAAAAGGGCTACAGATGAAAGCATCTGTTTTTTTCCCTGCAAATGGTATCAGCAAAGGCGTTGTGGTGCTGAAATCACCATCTTCCCAGCTTTCAGGGACAAGCAGACTTTTGTCAGAAAACCAAACATTTTTACTCAGTTTTGTAATTTTTCTGGGACATAGCCTATTTTTGCTATTTTTTGTGCTTTCAACCTCCTTCTAGTTACTGGTAAAAATGGGTATGAAAGCAATGATGGATCCTGGAAAGATATACATTTCTGAAAAGTAGACATAATTTTAAATTCAGCAAAGGGTCATCTGTGTAGGCCTTCAAGGTTTTCATAAAGAAACTAACAGTTGAAAATAGAAAAATTGAAAATTAGTTAAAAAAATCAACCATTTGTGCCAACGTTTTCACCTGTAACTTCTACTAAGTATGACAGATGTTTGAAATCAATATACAGTTACATCTGGTGGACACTTCTGGTTGTGGGGATATATAGGACTTGTAGGTTTACCAAGAACCCGAGGAGCCCAGAGCCAATAACTGAGCAGCCTCTAGCAATGATTTTTTATTGTGTACCGGGTATATAGCAATTAATTTGGAAAAATATAAACAGGGAAAAATAGGTATGAAAGTCACCTATGTATTTCTGATATGGGAACAAAATATTGAGTTTAGAAACAGTAGTTATTTGCACATCTCCGAAATTGTGGGTAGCCATACCAGCATGTGAATTATAGGTCATTTTTCAAAGTGACTTCTTTTTAGGTCTCGCTGAAGCAATGCGAAGCATTGTTCGGCGACATTTTAGTAAGGCTTACAAAAAGTCTCCCTAAACTGCGGATTAGACACAGTTCATGTAAGCCAGGCGCGTGCACATCACCAGCCACATCGCACTCCATACACCATTTGTCTGCGACTTCAAAGCAAGCCGCTCCCCCGCCCCCCAATCAGACTTCAAAGGAATGTGCTCCCCCGCCCCCCTCCGCGCAATGCCAGAGCTTGTTTTGTAAACCTCTCCAGTGTTACTCCCAGTCCCCTGGCTCCCACCTCTCTCCAGGCGTCTTATCTGAATACCCTCTCTACATGTCTGTTCTGCAGCTAAATCACCTTCTCTGCAGGTCACATCACTGTCGCAGTACACTGTCAAATTTTCTCCTCGAAATTAGCCCTGGGCGGAGTTGGCGGAGTGGGGCTTCGCGGAGCTACGCGAAGTGGGCGAGAAACTACGCCCACCTCCGCACTCCGCGTAGCCCCACTCGTCAAAAACCACTGGCCGCCAGCCCCGCCACCCGCCTCCCTCCCGCCCTCCCTAAATACTTTGAAATAAAGGAATGCAATAATTTAAAAAGCACTTACCTTGCCGCCGCTGCCCGCCGCGTCCCCGGGGCTCGTTATCTTCTGTCTTCCGTCTTCTTCAGTAATGCGCATGCGCGGGCGGCCGCGCATGCGCATTACTGAAGAAGACGGAAGACGGAAGATAACGAGCCCCGGGGACGCGGCGGGCAGCGGTGGCAAGGTAAGTGCTATTTAAATTATTGCATTCCTTTATTTCAAAGTATTTAGGGAGGGCGAGAGGGAGGCGGTTGGCGGCCAGCTACGCTCCGTCTGCAGAGCGTGCGTAGTGCCGCCTGGCTCCGCCAGCTCCGCAAAATGCGGAGTAGGCGGCACTACGCACACTCCGTGCACGGAGCGTAGCTGGCCGCCCACCCTTACTCGAAATCATAACATTCAGCGTTAAAGCATTACTGTTTCTTGTGCCTGAAGATAGTCTTGTAACCTTTCCTCAGCCCTGAGAGAGTCCAGCAGCCTGTCCTTTGCTCTGAGAAAATCTTGCATCATTTGTGCTGTTTTAACAGAAATGCACGTTAAACCCAGTATGGGAGAGGCCGCTGCATTTCCCTCACGCTGGGAGAAGCCTAGATCCTTCCTTCTGGTTTGAGAACCTTGCAATCTTTGCTCTGGGTGTGGCATGCTTTGTGATGGTCTGGTTTTTGCTTTGCTTCGTTTGAGTTGCTTCTGTCGTGCTGTTTTAATTCTGTTTAATTTCTTTCTGCTTTGGCTGACCAACTTACCCCTGGCATCATTCCCTGAATTCCTATCTTCGCACAGGCCTGGCTTGAAGGGTTTCAATCTATCTTGACAGAAGTAAACAAGGAGGTGAGTGCCTTCAACCTGATACCTGAGCTCTTTCTCATGCACAGTAAACTCAGTAGAAGCAGTGAGATGATGAGGGGAAAGGCCTGACAACTGTCTCTAGCATAGTGAGGTAACCAAGAAGTGCTATCTATGGGTTCTGCCCCAGTAATTGACTTGTATTCACTTTTCCCTCACCCATAAGCACATTATTGTTTTTCTCCCATTTCACCTCACTGGGTCAAGTCAAGTCAAGTCAAGTCATAACATTTGTATAGCGCACTACATACCCAGAGGGTTTCAAGGCGCTTAGGAAGGGGAGGAGGATTATTTGTCAAATATCCACGTTTTAAGCTGCTTTCTGAACGCTAGGTGGTTCTGGGTGAGGCGAAGGTAAGTGGGGAGTGAGTTCCAGGTTTTAGCAGCCAGGTATGAAAAGGATCTGCCTCCCATGGTGGTCTTGTTGATGCGAGGTACAGTGGCGAGGGCTTGGTTGGAAGAACGTAGTTGGCGGGAGGGGGTGTAGAAGGACAGTCGAGAGTTGAGGCAATCTGGTCCGATGTCGTAGAGTGATTTGTGTGCGTGGGTGAGCAGTCGGAAAGTGATCCTCTTATTGACGGGTAGCCAGTGGAGGGCTTTAAGGTGACCAGAGATGTGTTCGTTGCGTGGGATGTCTAATATGAGCCTGGCTGAGGCGTTTTGGATTTGTTGGAGTTTGTTCTGGAGTTTAGCGGTGGTACCTGCGTAGAGGGTGTTTCCGTAGTCCAGTCGGCTCGTGACCAGGGCGTGGGTGACTGTTTTCCTTGTTTCGGAGGGGATCCAGCGAAATGTTTTTCTGAGCATGCGAAGAATGTTGAAGCAGGAAGAGGATACGGCGCTGACTTGTTTGCTCATTGAGAGTGAAGAATCCAGGATGACGCCAAGGTTCCGTGCGTGGTCTGTCGGGATGGGTGCTTTTCCGAGGGCTTCCGGCCACCAGGAGTCGTCCCAAGCAGAGGGGGATGTGCCTAAGATGAGGACTTCTGTTTTGTCTGAGTTCAGTTTCAGACGGCTTTGTTTCATCCATTCGGCAACTTCCTTCATTCCTTCGTGTAGGTTAGTTTTGGCGGTGTTGGGGTCATTGGTGAGAGAAAGGATCAGTTGAGTGTCATCCGCGTAAGAGATGATGTTGAGGTTGTGTTGGCGTGCGATGGCCGCGAGGGGGCTCATGTATACGTTGAAGAGGGTGGGACTGAGTGAGGATCCTTGTGGTACGCCGCAGATGACTTCAGAGGCCTCGGACTTGAATGGAGGAAGGCGGACTCTCTGGGTTCTTCCGGTGAGGAACGATGTGATCCATTCAAGTGCTTTTCCTTGGATTCCGATGTTATTGAGGCGTTGTAGAAGGGTGCTGTGGCAGACTGTATCGAATGCTGCAGAGAGGTCGAGGAGGATGAGGGCGACTGTGTCTCCATTGTCCAGTAGAGTTCGAATGTCGTCTGTTGCTGCGATGAGGGCGGTCTCAGTGCTGTGTTTTGCTCGGAAGCCAGATTGTGAGGGGTCGAGGGATTTGTTGGCTTCGAGGAAGGCGGCGAGCTGGTTGTTGACGGTTTTCTCAATGACTTTGGCCGGGAATGGAAGAAGCGAGATGGGGCGGTAATTTTTGAGTTCGGTGGGGTCCGCTGTTGGTTTTTTCAGAAGGGCGGTGAGTTCAGCGTGTTTCCAGTCTTCTGGGAAGGTAGCGGAGTTGAAGGAGCAGTTGATGACGTCACGGAGGTGCGGTGCTATGACGGAGTCTGCTTTGTTGAAGATGTGGTGAGGGCATGGGTCTGTGGGGGATCCTGAGTGGATGGAATTCATCAGGCGGATGGTGTCCTCAGTGGAGATTGGGTTCCAGGCGTTAAGTGTGTTCACGGGGGGAAGATGGTCAGCAGATGGTAGGGTGGGTTGGTTTCCGGGTTGGTTGTCGAACCTGTTGTGGATGTCTGCAATCTTGTTGTGGAAAAAAGAGGCAAGGGAGTCGCAGAGGGTTTGAGAGGGGGTGATGTCGTTGGAGTTGGCCGAGGGATTGGAAAATTCCTTGACGATGTTGAAAAGTTCCTTGCTGTTGTGGGCGTTGTTGTCAAGTCGATCCTTGAGTGCAGTTTTCTTGGCTTTACGGATCAGTTGGTGGTGAGTGCGGGTGGCGCTTTTGAAGGCGTCCTTGGTGCTGGTGGTTGGGTCTTTTTTCCAGGCCTTTTCAAGGGAGCGGCAGAGTTTCTTGTGTAATGCAACAATAAACAACATGCAGTTAATAAGATTATGGTTTCATTATGCTTACACATAACCAATTCAATATACAGGTGTTGGGTCAGTTTACATTCTGTCACCACCACCACATACACCACCACTGCGCCCACCACGTTCACCACGTCCAACACCACCACACCCACCATCACCACGTCCACCAACACCACGTCCACAATCACCACCTCCACCACCACCACCTCCACCACCACTTCATCCACCACCACTATGTCCACCACCACCATGTCCACAACGTCCACCACCACCACACCCACCTCCACCACCACGTCCACCACCCACCACCACCATGTCCACCACCACTACCACCACCACATCCACCAACACCACATCCACCACCAACAAGTCCACGACCACCACCACCACCACCACATCCACCACCACCACATCCACCACCACTATGTCCACCACCACCATGTCCACTACGTCCACCACCGGCATGTCCACCACCACCACATCCACCACCCCCACACCCACCACCACCACGTCCACCACCACCACCACGTCCACCACCACTACCACCACCACCAACAAATCCACCATGTCCACCACATCCACCAACACCATTTCCACCACCACCACATCCTCCAACACCACCACGTCCATCACCACCATGTCCACAACCACCAGGTCCACCACCATGTCCACCACCACCATGTCCACCACCACCACCACCATGGCCACCACGAGGCCACTACCACATCCACCACCACCACGTCTACTTCCACCTCCAGCACATCCACTGCCACCACCACATTCACCAGCAAGTTCACCACCAAGTCTACCACCACAATCACCACCACCACCACGTCCACCACCACGTCCACAACCACCACCAAGTCCACCACCACCACACCCACCACATCCACCCCATCCACCACCACTATGTCCACCACCACCATGTCCACCACCACCACATCCACCACCACACCCACGTCCACCACCACATCCACCACCACCATGTCCACCACCACATCCACGTCCACCGCCACGTCCACCACCACCACGTCCACCACCACACCCACCACTACCACCAGGTCCACCACCACCATCATGTCCACCACCACCACTTTCACCACCATGTCCACCACCACCACCACGGCCACCACCACATCCACTACGAGGCCACCTCACTCTATCTATCGCCCTCACTCTATCTATCTATCGCCCTCACTCTATCTATCTGTCACCCTCACTCTATCTGTCGCCCTCACTCTATCTATCTATCACCCTCACTCTATCTATCGCCCTCACTCTATCTATCTATCTATCTATCTATCTATCTATCTATCTATCTATCTATCTATCTATCTATCTTTCTATCTATCTATCTATCTATCTATCTATCACCCTCACTCTATTTATCTAACTATCGCCCTCACTCTATCTATCTATCCATACTTCTATCTATCCATCGCCCTCACTCTATCTATCGCCCTCACTCTATCTATCGCCCTAACTCTATCTATCGCTCTAACTCTATCTATCTATTGCCCTCACTCACTCTATCTATCTATCGATCTATCTATCTATCTATCTATCTATCTATCTATATTTCTATCTATCTGTCTATCTATCTATCTATCTATCTATCTATCTATCTATCCATCGCCCTCATTCTATCTATCTCCCTCACTCTATCTGTCTATCGCCCTCACTCTATCTATCTGTCACCCTCACTCTATCTGTCGCCCTCACTCTATCTATCTATCACCCTCATTCTATCTATCGCCCTCACTCTATCTATCTATCTATCTATCTATCTATCTATCTATCTATCTATCTATCTATCTATCTATCTATCTATCTATCTATCTATCTCTCTATCTATCTATCTCTCTATCTATCTATCTATCTATCTATCTATCTATCACCCTCACTCTATTTATCTAACTATCGCCCTCACTCTATCTATATATCCATACTTCTATCTATCCATCGCCCTCACTCTATCTATCGCCCTCACTCTATCTATCGCCCTAACTCTATCTATCGCTCTAACTCTATCTATCTATTGCCCTCACTCACTCTATCTATCTATCTATCTATCTATCTATCTATCTATCTATCTATCTATCTATCTATCTATCTATCTATCTATCTATCTATCTATCTATCTATCTATCTATCTATCTATCGATCTATCTATCTATCTTTCTATCTATCTGTCTATCTTTCTATCTATCCATCGCCCTCATTCTATCTATCTCCCTCACTCTATCTGTCTATCGCCCTCACTCTATCTATCTATCTATCTATCGCCCTCACTCTATCTATCTATCACCCTCACTCTATCTATCTATCTATCTATCTATCTATCTATCTATCTATCTATCTATCTATCTATCGCCCTCACTCTATCTGTCGCCCTCACTCTATCTATCTATTGCCCTCACTCTATCTATCGCCCTCACTCTTTCTATCTATGTCACCCACTCTATCTATTGCCATCACTCTATCTATCTATAGAGCGCCCTCACTCTATCTGTATCTATCTATCTATCTATCTATCTATCTATCTATCTATCTATCTATCTATCTATCTATCTATCTATCTATCTATCTATCTATCCATCACCCTCAGTCTATCTATCTCTCTCACTCTATCTGTCTATTGCCCTCCTCTATCTATCTATCTATCGCCCTCACTCTATCTATCGCCCTCACTCTATCTATCACCCTCACTCTATCTATCTATCTATCTATCTATCTATCTATCTATCTATCTATCTATCTATCTATCTATCTAACACCCTCACTCTATCTATCTATCACCCTCACTGTATCTATCTGTCGCCCTCACCCTATCTGTCGCCCTCACTCAATCTATCACACTCACTCTATCTATCTAACTATCTATCTATCTATCTATCTATCTATCTATCTATCTATCTATCTATCTATCACCCTCACTCTATTTATCTATCTATCGCCCTCACTCTATCTATCGCCCTCACTCTATCAATCGCCCTCACTCTATCTATCTATCTATTGCCCTCACTCTATCTATCGCCATCACTCTATCTATTTATCGCCCTCACTCTATCTATCTATCTATCTATCTATCTATCTATCTATCTATCTATCTATCTATCGATCTATCTATCTATCTATCTATCTATCTATCTATCTTTTCATCGCCCTCACTCTATCTATCTCCCTCACTCTATCTGTCTATCACCCTCACTCTATCTATCTATCTATCGCCCTCACTCTATCTATCTATCGGCCTCACTCTATCTATCGCCCTCACTCTATCAATCGCCACCACTCTATCTGTCTATCGCCCTCACTCTATCTATCTATCTATCTATCTATCTATCTATCTATCTATCTATCTATCTATCTATCTATCACCCTCACTCTATCTATCTATTGCCCTCACTCTATCTATCGCCCTCACTCTATCTATCTATGTCACCCACTCTATCTATTGCCATCACTCTATCTATCTATCGAGCACCCTCACTCTATCTATCTGTATCTATCTATTGACCGCACTCTATCTATCTATCTATCTACAACAACAGCAACACTCAGCACCACCACAGCATCACTCAGGGGCACCACAACATCACTATGCGCTACCACAGCATCACTGAACACCTCAGCATCACTCAGCACCACCACAGCGTCAATCATTCAACAACAACTGCTTCAAATATGTTCTCTCAATGTTTCAAGCTTTATTACAAATGTCACAAAAAGATGTTAATATTTCACTTCTGTTCTTGGATTTTCGTCACAATAAAATACACTGAACATAATCTTCACAAAAGTTATTTACAAAAGTTTAACCTATTGCCATTATAAATTACAATAGCTTTTATTTAAGTATTAATTTTTTTTTTAAATTAAAGACATTGTTATTTGTAATATCAATACATCTAAGTCACGTAAATACAACACATATTGCATTACAAATGCTATAGGTGTCACATTTGCGAAAGTTAAAACTATTGGCATTGTAAATGACAAAGCTATTAATTTCGCTATTTTCAAAACCAACACATAAATAAAAAATGTGTCATTTACAATACCAATAGCTCAAACTTTCCTAATGCGAGACCTATTGCATTGCAAATGCTTGTTTACACATTGTCTTACATTTGGAAGGCAGAAATGCATTGAAAGACAATAGGTAATAATAGTTGCTCCACAATTTTGTGTTTCCCTATGTCTCCTGAGAAAAATAATACCTCACTTGTGTGGGTGGGTGTAGTGGCAGCAACATGAAACGGCCCAAAACGCAACGTGGACACACCACATTTTCACAGTGAAAACTGACCCTTTTTTTACAAAGTACCTAGCTGTTGATTTTGAACCCTAGATCTGCCGGCACCTAGGGAAACCTAGCAAACCTATAAAAAAAATTTAAACTAGACACTTAGGGGAACCTAGGATGGGGTGACTTGTCTGGCTCTGACCAGGTTCTGTTACCCAGAATCCCTTGCAAACCTCCAACTTTATTTTTTAAAAACACATTTTCCTCACATTTGTATGGTGGAAAGTTCTGGAATCTGCGTGGATTCACACAATTCCACCCATCCTGCAATTCCCAAAGTCTTCTGAGAAAAATGGTACCTCACTTGTGTGGGTAGGCCTAGTGCCGTGTGGGTAGGCCTAGTGCCCATGACAGGAAACAGCCCAAAACGCAACGTGAACACACCACATTTCAACTGTGAAAACGGACCCTTTTTTGCAAAGTGCCTAGCTGTAGATTTTGAATTTTAGCTCTGCCGGCACCTAGGGAAACCTAGCAAACCTATACATTTTTTAAAACTAGACACCCGGGGAATCCAGGATGGGGTGACTTGTCTGGCTCTCATCAGGTTCTGTTACCCAGAATCCCTTGCAAGCCTCAAAATATGTTTTAAAAAAAAACATTTTGCTCACATTTCTGTGGTGGAAAGTTCTGGAATCTGCGTGGATCCACAACATTCAACCCACCCCACATTCCCCACCAGGTTCTGTTACCCAGAATCCCTTGAAAACCTCAAAATTTGTAAATAAAAAAACAGATTCCTCACATTTATGTGGTGTAAAGTTCTGGAATTTGCGTGGATCCCCAAAACTCCACTCACCCCACTTTCCCCATAGTCTTCTGAGAAACATGGTACCTCACTTCTGTGGGTAGGCCAAGTGCCAGCGACAGGAAATGGCCCAAAAGGCAATGTGGACACACCACATTTTCACAGTGAAAAGGGACCCTTTTTTTGCAAAGTGCCTAGCTGTAGATTTTGAACCCTAGCTCTGCCGGCACCTAAGGAAACCTAGCAAACCTATACATTTTTTTTAACCTAGACACCCAGGGGAATCCTGGATTGGGTGACTTGTCTGGCTCTCACCAGGTTCTGTTACCCAGAATCCCTTGCAGACCTCAGAATTTATTTTAAAAAAAACTATTTTTCCTCACATTTCTGTGGTGGAAAGTTCTGGAATATGTGTGGATCCACAACATTCCAGCCACCCCACGTTCCCCAAAGTCTTCCGAGAAAAATGGTACCTCACTTGTGTGGGTAGGCCTAGTGCCAGCAATAGGAAATTGCCCAAAATGCACCGTGGACATACCACATTTTCACTGTGAAAACTGACCCTTTTTTTTGCAAAGTGCCTAACTATAGATGTTCAACCCTAGCTCTGCCGACACCTAGGGAAACCTATCAAACCTATACATTTTTGAAAACTAGACACCCGGGGAATCCAGGATGGGGTGACGTGTCTGGCTCTCACCAGATTCTGTTGCCCAGAATCCCTTGCAAGCCTCAAAATATGTTTTTAAAAAACACATTTTGCTCACATTTCTGTGGTGGAAAGTTCTGGAATCTGCGTGAAACCACAAAACTCCACCCACCCCACTTACCCCAAAGTCTTCTGAGAAATGTGGTACCTCACTTCTGTGGGTAGGCCTAGTGCCAGCGACAGGAAATGGCCCAAAAGGCAAAGTTTTCACCTGTAACTTCTACTAATTATGACAGATGTTTGAAAGCAATATACCATTACATCTGGTGGACTCTTCTGGTTGTGGGGATATATAGGACTTGTAGGTGCACCAAGAACCAGAGGAACCCAGAGCCAATAACTGTGCATCCTCTTGCAATGGTTTTTAGGTCTCACCTATTATATCCCACAGGGATATATAGGCGAGATTATAGTAAGGGGAAAAGAAAAGTCTACCTAGCCTGCAGATCACGTACAGTTCATGTGAGCTATGCGCGTGCATAGAGCCAGCCACTTCACACACCACCATTTGTCTGTGCCTCGGCATCAGACTTCAAAGGCTGCCGCTCCCCCGCCCCCCTGCGTGCAGCTCGCACTCCACCATTTGTCTGAGCCTTGGCATCAGACTTCAAAGGAATGCGCTCCCGCTCCCCCGCCCCTGCGCCACAGCAATGCCGAGAGATTTTTTTTTTTTTTTATGCATCCATTTCGCGGGGAAGCCGTGTTCTGTTCGGCTTTCTCTGCGTCTTTCTCGGTTTTTTTTCTGGACGAAAGTGAAAGCCTAGCGTGCTTGTCTACAGTAGTCTTGCTCCTCAAATGCTGTTGCTATGTTGCCATCTCTCTAGGGATACTGAGCTTGAAAACACTCGACCTGCTAGCTGCAATGCTACATCCACTATGCTTTGCCTCTAGACACTTTGACCCCTCGCAGACTGTGCTGACTCTCTCCCTCCTGATTCTGAAACTGACCAATGCAGTCACCACGCAGTCTCTTCTCTCTGTCTTATGATGTCTGCCCTGCCACCATTTACTTCGGACCCTCACCCTCACACCTCCTCACCCTCACACACCCTCACTCACCCTCACACCATCACCCACCCTCAAAAACCCTCACTCACCCTCACACCCTCGCCCCCACAACCCTCTCACCCTCACTCAACCTCACCAAGCCGCGGTCTGCAGTAGGAGTTCCTGTAGGGCGGTGACATGGGGAGGGGGAGGGGCAGGGTGGGGGCTAGTAATGTATGGATTACGGAGTTTAACAGGTAAGTAAACATATAAATAAATAAAACTAATTTCTTTGCATGCACTGCATCACCAAATGCGATGCAGTGCGCATAACAAAATTTGTTTTATTTATTTATATGTTTACTTACCTGTCAAACTCCATAATCCATACATTACTAGCCCCCCACCCTGCCCCTCCCCACGTCACTGCCCTGCTGGAACTCCTACTGCTGACCACGGCTGCCCTCACCCCCTCACACCCCAACACACCCTCACACACCCTCACCCTCACACACCTCCTCACCCTCACTTCCACTCTTTTTCACACCCCATCACCCTCACAACCCTCATCCTCATCCTTACACACCCTCACCCACACAGACCCTCCCTCACTCACCCTTACCCTCACTCACCCTCTCACCCTCACACACCCTCTCACCCTCACACCCTCTCACCCCCTCTCACCCTCATACCCCCTCACCCTCACATCCCCTCACCCTCACATCCCCTCACCCTCACATCCCCTCACCCTCCCAAACACCCTCACCCTCACACTCCCTCACCCTCACACCCTTCACCCTCACTCACCCTCACCCTCACTCACCCTCACTCACCCTCTCACCCACCCTCACCCACCCTCTCACCCTCATACACCTTTTCACCCTCACACACCCTCTCACCCTCACCCGCACACCCCCTCTCACCCCCTCACACACATCCTCACCCTCACACCCCCTCACCCTCACACCCCCTCACCCCCACCCCCTCACACCCCCACAAACCCCCTCACCCTCACACACCCTCACACTCACACCTTCAAACCCCCTCACCCTCACTCACCCTCTCACCCTCACACACCCTTTCACCCTCACACACCCTCTCACCCTCACACACCGTCTCACCCACCCACCCACACCCACCCTCACCCTCACACACCCTCACCCTCACTCACCCAGGTCCCCCTCACACCCCCTCACCCTCACACCACCTCATCTCAACCCCTCACACCCCCACACACCTTCACACTCCCACACCACCTCACAAACCCCCTCATACCCCCTCACCTTCACCCTCACTACCCCTCACACACCCTCACCCCCCTCCCCCTCATACCACCTCACCCTTACCCTCACACACCTCCTCATCCTCACACCCCCTCACTCTCACACCCCTTCACCCTCACACCCACACCTCAGCGCTGGGACGCCCACGGGTAGCCAAGCGCTTTATAAATTCAATTCCATTCCATTCCAATCCACCCCTCATCCTCACACACCCTCACCCACACAAACTCTCATCCTCACTCACCCTCACACCCTCACACCCTCACACACCCTCTCACCATCACACCCCCTCACACCCCCACAACCTCACATCCCCTCACATCCCCTCACCCTCCCTCACACCCTCACCCTCACACCCCCTCACTCACCCTCTCACCCACCCTTTCACCCTCACACACCCTCTCACCCACCCTCACCCTCACACCCCCTCACCCTCACACACCCCTCACCCTCACACCCCTCACACCCCCACACCCTCACTCTCCATCTCACCCACCCTATCACCCTCACACACTTTTTCACCATCACACACCCTCTCACCCACCCTCGACCCACCCTCACCCTCACAACCCCTCACCATCACACACACCCTCACCCTCACACCCCCTCACACCCCCAGGCACCCTCATATCCCCACACCCCCTCACACCCTCACCCTCACACACACACCCTCACTCTTAAACCCCCTCAACCTCACAACCCCTCACCCTCACACCTCCTCACACACCCTCGCACACCCTCAGCCTCGCACACCATCACCCTCACTCACCCTCTCGACCTCTCACACCCTCACACATCCTCTCACCCTCACACCACCTCACCCTCACCCTCACATCCCTCACCCTCACCCCCCCACACTCCCACACCCTCACCCTCACACACCCTCACTCACCCTCTCACCCTCACACACCCTCTCACCCTCACACACCCTTTCACCCTCACACCCTCTCACCATCACAACCCTTTCACCCCCTCACCCTCACACCACCTCACACCCTCACACATCCCCTCACACACCCTCTCACCCTCACACACCCTCACCCTCACACACCCTCACCCTTACACACCCTCAAACTTCACACACCCTCACCCTCACACACCCTCATCCCATCACCCTCACCCCATCACCCTCACACCCTCTCACCCTCAGACCCTCACCCTCACACCATCACCCTCACACCCCCACCCTCACACCCCCTCACTCTCACAACCCCACACCCACACCCTCACAACCCCACATCCTCCCCCTCATACCCCCCTCACACACCCTCACCCTCACACCCCCTCTCCCTAACACCCCACACCCTCGCACCCCTCACCCTCACACACCCACACCGTCACACCCCTCACACTCACACACCCCCTCACCCTCACACACCTTCACCCCACACCCCCTCACCCTAGCTCCCCCTCCCCCTCACTCCCCCTCCCCCTCCCCCTCACACCCCTCACCCTCACCCCCTCCCCCTCACACTCCCTCACCCTCACACACCCTTACCCTCACACACCCTCACCCTCACACACCCTCACACACCCTCACTCACCCTCACACACCCTCACTCACCCTCTTGACCTCTCACACCCTCTCACCCTCACACATCCTCTCACCCTCACACCACCTCACCCTCACCCTCACACCCCCTCACCCTCACCCCCCACACCCTCACCCTCACACACCCTCACTCACCCTCTCCCCCTTACACACCCTCTCACCCTCACACACCCTTTCACCCTCACACCCTCTCCCCATCACAACCCTCTCACACCCTCACCCTCACACCACCTCACACCCTCACACATTCCCTCACACACCATCTCACCCTCACACACCCTCACCCTCACACGCCCTCACCCTTACCCCCTCAAACTTCACACACCCTCCCCCTCACACACCCTCACCCCATCACCCTCACCCCGTCACCCTCACACCCTCTCACCCTCAGACCCTCACCCTCACACCATCACTCTCACACCCTCACCCTCACACCCCCTCACCCTCACAACCCCACGCCCACACCCTCACAACCCCACATCCTCCCCCTCATACCCCCCTCACACACCCTCACCCTCACACCCCCTCACCCTCACACCCCACACCCTCGCACCCCTCACCCTCACACACCCACACCATCACACCCCTCACACTCACACACCCCCTCACCCTCACACACCTTCACCCCACACCCCCTCACCCTAGCTCCCCCTCCCCCTCATTCCCCCTCCCCCTCCCCTCACACCCCCCCTCACCCCCTCACAACCCCTCACCCTCACACTCCCTCACCCTCACACACCCTTACCCTCACACACCCTCACCCTCACACACCCTCACACACCCTCACACACCCTCACTTACCCTCACACCACCTCACCCTCTCACCCTCACATACCCTCTCTCACCCTCACTCTCACACACCCTCACCCCTCACCCTCACACACCCTCACCCCCTCTCACCCTCACACACCCTCACCCTCACACCTCCTCACCCTCACCCCCCCCTCACCCTCACACACCCTCACCCTCACACACCCTCACCCTCACACCCCCTCACCCTCACACCCTCTCACCCTCACACCCTCTCACCCTCACACACCCTCATCCTCACACCCCCTCACCCTCACTCACCCTCACACACACTCACACACCCTCACCAGCATAGTATACACAACATAGCATAGCATAACAAAACAAAGCATAGGATAGCAAAACAAAACATAGCATAGCAAAACAATACATAGCATAGCAAAACACAACAACGCATAGCATAGCATAACAAAACTCAGCAAAACATAGCATAGCATAACAAAACATAGCATAACAAAACAAAGCATAGCATAACATAACAAAGCATAGCAAAACAAAACAGCATAGTAGAACAAAACATAGCATAGCATAACAAACACAACAAAACATAGCAGAATAAAACATAGCATAACAACAAAACATAGCATAACATAACATAAAACAAAGCATAGCATAACAAAACATAATAAAACACAACAAAACATAGCATACATAACGAAACATAGCATTTAAAAGCATAGCAAAACATAGCATAGCATAACAAAACACAACAAAACATAGCATAGCATAACAAAACACAACACAACACAACATAGCATAACAAAACAAAGCTTAGCATAGCATAACAAAACATAGCATAGCAAATGTTAGCATGGCATAACAAAACAGCATAACAAAACATAGCACAGTAAAACAAAGAATAGCATAATAAAACACAACAAAACATAGCATAGCATAACAAAACATAGCATAGCATAACAAAGCATAGCATAGCAAAACACAATAAAACATAGCATAGTATAACAAAACATAGCATAGCATACCAAAACAAAGCATAGTATAGCAAAACTAAGCATAGCATATCATAACAAAACAAAGCATAGGATAGCAAAACAAAACATAGCATAGCATAACAAAACATAGCATAACATAACAAAACATAGCATAACAAAATACAACAACACATAGCATAGCAAAACATAGCATAGCATAACAAAGCATAGCATAACAAAACATACCATAGCATAACAAAACATAGCATAGCATAACAAAGCATAGCATAGCATAACAAAGCATAGCATAGCAAAACAGACCATAGCATAACAAAACATAGCATAGCATAACAAAACACAACAATTCAACAATTCAAAGCATAGGATAGCAAAACATAGCATAACAAAAATAGGATAGCAAAACAAAACATAGCATAGCATACAGCATCACTCCGGTGCACCACAGCATCACTCAGGGGCACCACAACATCACTATGTGCTACCACAGCATCACTGAACGGAACAGCATCACTCGTTCGCCATCAGAACATCACTGAGCGCCACCACAGCATCAATCTCTGCAACCATTCAACAACACCTGGTTCAAATATGTTCCTTCAATGTTTCAAGCTTTATTACAAATGGAACAAAAAGATGTTTGTTGGACAGGCCTCGTGGCATGCCCGTCCCCTCCCCACATGGCGGGCCTCGGACTACTGTTCCCCCTGTTCCCGGACAAGACCCACACCTGCAGCCCTCCGGGTCAACCCCCAGCTCTTCCCCGATTGAACCCAGACCCGTAACTACAACATTCTCGGCTGGCCCGGGGCCTTTCCCGAGCCACCGTTCCCGGACCAGCCGCCATCTTGGACCCTCCACGACCAGGCCCCGTGGCCACGTGTCGACCTCAGCCTCCGGCCCAGCCAGGCCCCGACATCGAGGCACCACCATCCACCCAGGGGGTAAAGAGACCACTTGGCGAGTCAATGGGAGAAGGAGTGTCGATGGCTCCCCTCCGCCTGGTTTCGATCGCCCCCAGCCTCCCTGGGCGCTGGCTCCACCCCCCTGCTGGGTGTCTGGACTCCCTCATCCCGGACCCCCCGACCTCCAAGTGGGAGGGTCCGGACATCAAAGGGCACCAGACCTATAACTGGGGCAGCCCCAGAGCAGGAAGTCAGTTGTATCCTGGAGTCGAGAGACACCAAGACGAACTCATCCTTGGAGGCCTGCTGGCGCTGCCGCGGCTCCTCTTCGTGAACCATCTTTGGAGGCCTGCTGGCGCTGCCGCGGCTCATCCTCGTGAACCATCCTTGAAGGCCTGCTGGCGCTGCTGCGGCTCATCCTCGTGAACCATCTTTGAAGGCCTGCTGGCGCTGCCGCGGCTCATCCTCGTGAACCATCCTTGAAGGCCTGCTGGCGCTGCCGCGGCTCATCCTCGTGAACCATCTTTGAAGGCCTGCTGGCGCTGCCGAGGCTCATCCTCGTGAACCATCCTTGAAGGCCTGCTGGCGCTGCCGCGACTCATCCTCGTGAACTATCTTTGAAGGCCTGCTGGCGCTGCCGCGGCTCATCCTCGTGAACCATCTTTGAAGGCCTGCTGGCGCTGCCGCGGCTCATCCTCGTGAACCATCTTTGAAGGCCGGCTGGCGCTGCCGCGGCTCATCCTCGTGGACCATCTCTGAAGGCCTGCTGGCGCTGCCGCGGCCCCTACTTGCGAACCCTCCAGCTCGAGGATTGAGAGCTATACCCCCGCTACCCCTGTACCGGACCGGTACTGAGACTGTCCCGCTACCCCCTTTTCCCCCAGAGACTAGAAGTGAAGGGATCATCGCATCCTGGTCCTGCTGTATCATCAAGTTAACCTGCCTAAGAATACCTATAAAAGTATACAGAACCTATCTTTGTGTGGCGTCCATCTGTGGGGGGGTAGTTGCTCGTCCGTACGATCTAAGGAGAGGGCCCTCGCCAGGAGGCCTCTCCCCCTTGCTCGGCCGACCCTCCGGGTCCCCGTCTAACAATGTTAATATTTCACTTCTGTTCTTGGATTTTCGTCACAATAAAATACACTGAACACAATCTTCACAAAAGTTATTTACAAAACTTTAAGCTATTGCCATTATAAATTGCAATAACTTTAATTTAAGTATTAATTATTGAAAAAAAATTAAAAGCCATTGTTATTTGTATTATGAATACATGTAAGTCACGTATATACGACACATATTGCATTGCAAATGCTATAGGGGGGGAGGAGCCGAGACGGCGACCAAGATGGCCGCATAGAAGCCCGGCTCCGCCGATCGCCCTTACCTCCCGCACTATCCTGACATCCATCCTGCGTCCTGATTGCGGCCCTGTGTTGATGACTGCTTATGGAGCTCGGCAGTGTTACTCCGGTCCCAAATCGGTCTCCCATGGCCGAACTACGTCGTCGCAAACTTTCCGGCCCTTGCACAGTGTGAGCCGGGACCTCGAGTGACGCAGCAGCCGGCGTGCGATTGAACAACATCGGCTCCGGCCGGCCATCTTCGCCCGGTGAGTCCGACCGGGTTCATTATTGGCCGTGACCGGACACTGCCGAATGGGAATTAGCGCTGGCGCCCCTCGAGCTGCTCGACAAAGGTTTTCGCCGGAGCCTGGTTCTGAGTGTTTACTCGGCGTATCCTCTTGCCGAGCGTTCCAGCCCGATCTACCCCGGATACTGCCGGCGGCCGACAGATCTCCCCGCACTGCTGCTCTAAGGGAGCTATTGGGCACGCCTGGGGTTTGTGTCCTTGCCAGTATTGAGATTCCCTGGGAGCGAGGTACGCTGCATACACTGGCGGACTGGCTATGGAATTCACAACGCGAGACGTCCTACTGGCTCTTAAAGACCTGCACTCTGCTCTGAGCAGTCGCTGGACTAGTGTGGCTTCCCCACAGGCGACGGTGAGCTGTATAGAAATGGATGGCCAAGATATCGAGCCGGAACCCGTCCTTTCCCGGTCTATCAGCAATGGGGACTCACTAAAGAGTGTGCAACCGGACAACGAACTAGGTGGGACACGTGGCCGAACTGTTATGTTTGCTGACATCTACGCCCTCCGGCTGGCTACCTACGCTCCCGATTTGCAGTGCCTGCCTTCCTCGATCGCTAATGTGCTATGGAGTTGCTCGGCTGTGTGGACTTTTCTGCTCTGTTTTGCTGCTGCCTTGGCTTCAAAAGTGACTGCGGACTCATCGACTTTGCTTCCTCCTGATGCGCGATGTTTTGTGCCTCAGGCTGAACTCGAACTTATGTGCTTATTGGATGTTTCTGGTGCCGGATGCAAACATTGCTTACGATGGTGACTGGGGGTGATTGGGACGATTTTGTATTGCTGCTTGCCCTCCATTAAGGTGGGCTCCCTTGGGGTTTTTTCAGGATGGGCGGGGGGGGCGTGTCAGGGGCCGGTGCTTGGGCCCTCCTCCTCTTTTCCCTTCTTTGGGGTTTCTTGGGTCGACAGGCATGCCTATGGGTGGGGGGGGGGGCCGTGGCCTTCCGCTGCATGCAGGGTGGGGGTGGGGGGGACGTGCTTTTTGTTTCTTCTTTGTCTCTATGGCCCGTTCTTTCTTTCTTCCTTCTTGTTTCTTTATGATATACTCTTCCTTTTCCTATTTTCTTATAGTTGGAGTCCGGGGTATGGGTTCCATGGGAGGATCATTGTTTGTGTCCCTTTCTGTCATGAGATCCTGTCGATATTGCTTGCTTTGCGAGTGGGTCACTGCAGTTTGGTGGGTCTGCTAGTATTCTACTTGCCTATTGTTCTCCCATTGGTACGTTCAACTGAAGGCTAATATCCTAGTACGTAAATAGCTTGAAACTGGCATCGTAATATTGCCTTTTGTTTGATCCTTCAACTTTATGGTAAATTGGAATCCTCATGTATCCTGCTACACTGTGGGTAATCTTGGTCGCTAATCCTGATTTAATACTGCCAGTCGGGCCTGAGTACGCAGTGTGATTATCCTTTGTTGCAAGCTATTTTGACATCTGTTGATAATGTATGCGGGCCTTTTGGCCTTTTCTTGCTTTGCACATGATGTAATCCTGTGGTTTCCTAATAAAAATTTTAAAAAAATAAATAAAAAAAACAAATGCTATAGGTGTCACATTTGCGAAAGTTATAACTATTGGCATTGTAAATGACAAAGCTATTAATTTCGCTAGTTTCAAAAACAAAACATAAATAATAAAATTGTCATTTACAAAAATATAAACAGGGAAAAATAGGTATGGAAGTCACCTATGTATTTCTGATATGGGAACAGAATATTGAGTTTAGAAACAGTAGATATTTGCACATCTCCGAAATTGTTGGTAGCCATACCAGCATGTGAATTATAGGTCATTTTTTTTCAAAGTGACTTCTTTTTTACACATTGTCTTACATTTGGAAGGCAGAAATGCATTGAAAGTCAATAGGTAATAATAGTTGCTCCCCAATTTTGTGTTGCCCTACGTCTCCTGAGAAAAATGATACCTCACTTGTGTGGGTGGGTGTAGGGGCCGCAACAGAAAACGGCCCAAAACGCAACGTGCACACACCACATTTTCACTGTGAAAACTGACCCTTTGTTTACAAAGTGCCTAACTGTCGATTTTGAACCCTAGCTTTGCAGGCACCTAGGGAAACCTAGCAAACCTATACATTTTTTAAAACTAGACACACAGGGGAATCCGGGATGGGGAATCTTGTCTGGCTCTCACCAGGTTCTGTTACCCCGAATCCCTTGCAAACCTCAAACTTTATTAAAAAAAACATATTCCTCACATTGTTGTGGTGGAAAGTTCTGCATAAATCCACAAATATCCTACCACCCAGCATTCCCCCAGGTCTCCTGATAAAAATGGTACCTCACTCATATGGGTGCCCCAAGTACCCGCGATAGGCAAGGGCCCAAAACATATTGAGGAGACTTCAAAATGACCTATCACAAAACAACCTGGTTTTGCAAGGGGTGTCACCTGGGTCTTTGGACCAGGGCTCGTGGCCATCTTGGGAAACCTACCTAACTCACATATTTCTAAAAACTATAGACCCCGGGGAGTCCAGGGAGGTATGGCTTGTGTTGATCCCCCAATGTTTCACCACCCAGAATACCCTGCAAAAATCAAATTTTTCTCAGATTTCTGTGTGGGAAGTTCTGGAATCTGCATGGATCCACAAATTTCCTACCACCCATCGTTCCCCCAGGTCTCCCGATAACAATGGTACCTCCCTCACATGAAGGGGTCAAGTACCTAGGACAGGCAAGGGCCCAAAATGTATTGAGGAGACATCAAAATGACCTATCACAAAACAACCTGGTTTTGCAAGCGGGGTCACCTGAGATTTTGGCCCCCCGTCTCGGCGCCATCTCGGGAAACCTCCCAAACCCACACATTTCTGAAAACTAAACACCATGGGGAGTCCAATGAGGTATGGCTTGCGTGGATCCCCCAACATTTCCCTACCCAGACTCCCCTGTAAACCTTCAAATTTAACTTAAAAAATCACTTTTTCCTTACATTTATGCGTGAGATAATCGTGCCGGCACAAATATCCTACCACCCAGCGTTCCCTTCAATCTCCCGAGTAAAATGATACCCACTCCCTTGCCATTCCTTCACCCTTCTCCTTCACCTTCCACTTTCCTTCTCCTTCCCTTCCTTCTCCTTCCCCTCTTCCTTCCATACCACCACCATTCCCCTCCCTTTCCTTCATCCCTTTACCTCTACAGCACACCACTCTCCTCTTCCATTACCTTCCTTTCTCTTCCCTACCCATCACCTTTCCTTTCTCTTCCCCTTTCCTTCACTCTACTAGCTTATTCATCCCTCCCCTCCTTTACTCTCTCTGCCCCTCTTCCCTTCCCCTTCCCACCCTCCTCTCCCTACCCCTTTACCTCACACTTCCTATCTCTTCCTCTCTCCCTCCTCTTCCCCTTTCCCTTTACTTACCCTACCCTCAGTCTTCCCCCAACCTATCCCTTCCAACATCCCTCACTTACCCCTTCCCCATCCCTTCGAGAGTAAGGTAAGGGAAAGGTAGGAAGGAGGCATGGGACGGGAAGGGGAGGGGAGGAAAGGAAAGGGAGGGAAAGGAAGGGAGAGGGGTAGGGGAAGAGGGAGATGGGATGGGGAAGGGAAAGGAAGGGGGGAGGGGAAGATACTTAAAGGGGAAAGCAGGTGTTAAGGGAAGAGACAGGAAAGAGCGGGAGGGAAAAGGGGAAGGAGGAGGAGGAGGAGAGGTGGGAGGCAAGGGGTAAGGAATGTGAGAGGAATGGGAAGGGTGAGGGATGGGACAGGAAGAGATGGGAAGGGGGAAGGGTGGGGATGGAGAGGGGGGAATGGCAAAGAGGAAGTAGAATGGAGAGAGCATGGGGAGGGGGAGAGGAAATTAGGTTTGAAGGAAAGGAGAGAGAACAGCAGAAAGGGGCGGGGAAGGGAAGTGGAAGTGGAAAGAAGGCTGGAGGGAAGGGAAGGGATAGGGGAAGAGAGCAGAAGAAAAGGGATGGGTAGGAGAAGATAGTGAGAGGGAGATGGGAAGGGAAAGGGAAAGGGAAGGAAAGGAAAGTGAAGGGAGGGGAGGGGAGGGGGAAGGAAAGGGTGAGGAGGCAAGATGTAGGGAGGTGAAGGGAAGGGAAGGGTGAGGAAAGGAAAGTGTAAGGGAAATGGAAGGGTGAAGGGAAGGGGAAGGTAGATGAAGAAAGGGGAGGAAAAGAAAGGGAAGGGAGGAAAATAAAGGAAAGAGGAGCAGAAGGGAGGGGAGCAGAAGGGGGAAGAAGAATGGGTGGGAAGGAGAAAGGAAGAAAAGAATAGGGAGTGGAAGGGTGAGGGATGGAGAAGGGGAAGCAAAGGGGAAGCGAAGGGGAAGAATGCGAAGGGAGGGAAGGGAGACGGGAAGAGAATGGAAGAGGTAAGGAGGTGGGAGGGGAAGGGTAAAGGCGAGAGGGATGAGGGGGAGGGGGAGAGCTAAAGGGAAGGTGTTAGACGGACCGGGAGGGTCGGCCGAGGATAAGGGGAGAGGTCTCCGGGGAGAGCCGTCTCCAGCGATCGTACAGACAAGTAACTTCCCCCCCACAGACGGACACCACACCAGGATAAGGTTCAACGATACTTTATAGGCAATTCTTTAAGTACGGTAAAATGGTACAAGGAGGTCTGGACTCAGGGGTCCCCTCGATTCTGGTCTCTGGATTGGAAAAAGGGTAGCGGGACAGTCTTGTTACCAATAGATGAAAATAGCTCTCAATCCTCGAGCTCGGCGTTCTAGATGATCGGGCCGCGGCGGAGCCAGCAGGTCCCGAGATGGATGAAGGAAGCGACGGTCCGCGGCGGAGCCAGCAGGTCCCGATGAAGATGGTAGTTACAAACGGTCCGCGGCCACGCCAGCAGGTCCCGACGACGATGAAGGTTTACGAAGGTTGCGGCAGCGCCAGCAGGCAGGACGATAGTTCGCAAGGCAGAGCTACGGCAGCGCCAGTAGTCCGTCAAGGATGAGTTCTTCTCTGCGTCTCTCGACTCCAGGATACAACTGCCCTCCTGCTCTGGAGCTGCCCCAGTTATAGGGCTGGTGCCCTTTGATGTCCGGACCCTCGCACTTGGAGGTCGGGGGGTCCGGGATGAAGGAGTCCAGACACCCAGCAGGGGGGTGGAGCCAGCGCCCGGGGAGGTTGTGGGCGAGCGGCACCTGGCGGGGGAGAGCCATCGACACCTCTTTCTCCCATTGACCTGCCAAGTAGTCCGCTCACCTCCTGGGTGGATGGTGGTGCCGGGATGTCTGAGGCCTGGCCAGGCCCAGGGTTGGGGTCGATCGGGGGCCACGCGGCCTCATGGCGGAGTGTCCAAGATGGCGCCCAGGCTGGGAGCGCGGGCCAGTAGTGGATCGGGCCCACGAGGTCGATATGTTCAGAGGCAAGGGTCCCGGAGGGGACGGAAAACGTGAAGTGGTGGTGTGTGACACTTGAGGGACCGGGCTCGGGCCTGGTCGGGCAGAGGGGGAGCGGCCCTTCATGTGGCCTGTCCAACATGCGTCCCCCCCAGCTGAAGGCGGGGAGAGTCACCCATCCTCTTGGGGACTCTCCTCGTCGAGGCGGAAAAAGCGGGACAGGCCATCCGCGTTGGCGTGATCTGGCCCAGGCCGGTGTTCAACAGTGAAGTCCATCCCTTGTAGGGAGATGGACCAACGTAGTAGTTTTGGGTTCTCCCCCCGCATCTGCATCAGCCACTGCAGGGGTCGATGGTCTGTCTGCACCCGAAAGTGTGTGCCAAAGAGGTAGGGCCGGAGCTTTTTGAGGGCCCATACCACGGCGAAGGCCTCCCTCTCGATGGTGCTCCAGCGTTGTTCTCGAGGTAGGAGTCGCCTGCTGATGAAGGCCACTGGCTGATCAAGGCCTTCGGTGTTCAATTGAGACAGGACCGCCCCAATGCCGTGGTCGGAGGCATCCGTCTGGACGACGAATTCCCGGCTGTAGTCGGGGGCCTGGAGCACAGGGGCGGAGCACATGGCGGCCTTCAGTTGTTCGAAGGCTGTTTGACAATCTGGGGTCCAGTTGACCTTCTTGGGTTGATTTTTGGACGTGAGTTCTGTGAGGGGCCCCACTATGGTACCATAGTCTTTCACGAACCGTCTGTAATAGCCCGTGAGTCCCAGAAAGGCGCGTACCTCGGTCTGGGTGATGGGGGGCTGCCAGGACTGGATGGCGGCAATCTTGAGCTGCAGAGGGGCCACCAGGCCGCTTCCCACCTGGTGTCCGAGGTAGGTTACGGACCCCTGACCAATTTGGCATTTGCTGGCCTTGATCGTGAGGCCAGCTCGCTGAAGGGCCTGTAGCACCGCTCGGAGGTGGTGGAGGTGCTCGGACCAATGGTGGCTGTACACAGCGATGTCGTCTAGGTAGGCGGCGCTGAATCCTTCGAGCCCGGCCAAGACCTGATTGACGAGTCGCTGAAATGTTGCTGGAGCATTCTTCATGCCGAAGGGCATGACCTTGAAATGATAATGGCCATCAGGAGTGGAAAATGCAGATCGTTCTTGGGCCCGGGGTGTGAGGCCGATCTGCCAGTAGCCCGCCGTCAGGTCGAAAATACTGAGGTAGCGGGCAGCTCCCATGCGGTCAATTAGCTCGTCTGCCCGGGGGATGGGGTGTGCGTCCGTCCTGGTGACCGCATTCACGCCCCGGTAGTCGACGCAGAACCGGAGTTCCGGTGTGGTGCCGGGAGTGGCTGCTTTGGGGACCAGTACTACTGGGCTGGCCCAGGGGCTGTCTGAGGGCTCGATGACCCCGAGCGTGAGCATTTTGGTTACTTCTTCCTGGATGCAGGCCCGTACCCGATCTGGTACGCGGGAGGCCCGGTGGCGGATAGGGGGGCTGTCCCCCGTGTCCACGTCGTGCACACACCAGGAAGTGACACCTGGGGTGAGGGAAAACAGGCTGGCGAACTGCAACAGAAGGTCTCAACATTCTTGGCGTTGTTCCAGGGTGAGGGCCTCCGAGAGTCGGACCCCATCCACGGAGCCATCTTTCTCCCGAGTCCGTAGGAGGTATGGTTGCAGGGGGGCTTTTAGTTTGCGGCCGCTCTTTCCACTGGCTTGGCACGTGGGGCAAGATCGGCAATGCTGGAGTACATCATTCCTCATTTTGGGCCAGAAGAAGTGGGTCACTAGGCGGCTGTAGGTTTTATCCTGACCCAGGTGTCCAGCCAGGGGGACATCGTGGGCCAGGTTTAGCAAGAAGTCTCTAAAACGGAGGGGCACCACTAGCACTCGGCTGGCCCCCAACTCCGCGATCCTTTGTTCACTGTATAGCAGATCATTGTCCCAGTAGATCCAATGTGTTCCGGAGGTATCCCCTGCGCTTTGGGCGAGGGCTTGTTGGCGGAGTCCCTCGAGGGAGGGACAGATCTTCTGCTCTTGGCGAAACTGCTCCTGTGTGGGCCCCCCCTCTTGATGCCACTGGTCGAGGCCAGCGAGGTCCGGAGGTTGAGCTGGTTCTGGGGGGACGGCACGGTCGGTGTCTTCGACTGGGGCGACCGGGGGAGGAGGCGCCGGCCATTCGGGTTCCTCTGGTCGGGGATTGGCACGGGCGGCCATGGACCGGGTGGTGACGCACGCCCAGTCCGGGATGCCTAACATCCCCAGGTGTTCTCTTCATTCTACGGCTGCCCACGGAGAGCTTTCAAGGTCATTTCCCAGGAGGCAGTCTACGGGGGCATCATCTCGGACCGTCACTTTCAACATGCCGGAGACCCCTCCCCATTCGAAAGGGACGCAGGCCATCCGACACAGACTTTCCGAGTTATCGGCTGAACGGACAGGGCAGAGAATGTTTGGTAGGAACTGTTCTGGGGTCACCAGGTGACAGCGGACGGCTGTTACACTGGCCCCGGTGTCACGGAGGGCTTCGGCCTGGCGTCCATTGATGCTCACCCATTGGCTGTACTTCCGGGTGTTAGCGGGTAGGGGGACCCGCGGGACCATGTCTTTCCCCCCTAAGCATGCTAGAGCCATGGCGGCTGGCTCCCATTCTTGATGCTCTTTCTCATATTCTTCCTGCTCCTCTGAGATCTGTTCTTCCCCCAGGGCAGCAGCGGCCACTTGGCGGGGTCTTGGGATCTGGTACTGTGGGCAATTTGGGTCGTTTGCATAGTGGCCGACTCGTTGGCATCGGTGACACGTGACATTGGCTCTGTATCCCGGTCGCGCCGGGGTGCTGCCCCGGTTGGCCGGGGGGGTGGTGCTGGTAGCGGGGGCGACCGGAGCGTTGTCTCTTCCTCGTCCTTGGCCCCCTCCTCCTCCTCGGGGACGGTGCTGACCGTTGTTGTTCCGGTTCTGTTCATAGGATCCATTTCGGCCCACTCTGGTGATTTCCCACCGGTCAGCCTCGGCTGCGAGCTGCCGTGGATCAGTCAATTTGCTGTCGAGGAGGTGCTGGCGGAGCTCAATGAAGCAATTGTTTGATAGATGCTCCCACACCATGAGATTGAAGAGTTGTTCGTAAGTTGTGACATTGCTTCCTTTGATCCAGCCCTCGA
The DNA here is from genome assembly GCF_964263255.1 of Lissotriton vulgaris. NCBI lineage: Eukaryota > Metazoa > Chordata > Amphibia > Caudata > Salamandridae > Lissotriton > Lissotriton vulgaris. The sequence goes on along the minus strand of NC_141695.1, from coordinate 1,141,470,137 downwards.
AGGCTCGGCTAAAATAGTTCACGTAGTCCACCCAAGTTGTACCCGGGATGCGGGTGCAGTCGCGGAACCTCTGACGGTACATCTCGGGTGTGAGCCCATAGCGGGTGAGGAGGGCAGCTTTCATGTGGTCATAGGAGGTCATCTGATGGTCCGGAAGCTGTAGCAGGGCATCGCGGCCCTCATTGAGGAATCTCCCCCATAGACCGGCTCCCCAGTCGCTTCGATCGATCCGGTGGGCGGTCATAGCGATTTCGTAGGCCTTAAACCATTGCTGGATGTCGTCCTCTCGGAAGTATTCTCGAACGACATCCTTGGGGATGTGTACCTTTTTCTCTGTTGCCCCTGGGGTGCGGGGTTGCTCGGGCACCCCTAATTCTTTGTTCTGCTTGCGTAAGTTTATCTCAGCTAATTTGCGCTCGTGTTCATATGCCAGTCTCTTTTCCTCGAGCTCCCTTTGTCTCTGTTTTTCCTCTCTTTCTTCTCGGAGACGCAGGTGCTCTAAGCTCAGTTTTTGTTCGGCCAACTTAAGTTCAACATCCATTTTGAGCCGGGCCATTTCTAGTTCATGTAGTCGTGTTCTTTCTCGTTCCTGGATCTCGCCTTGCGAGAGAGCCGTTCTTCGCTCCTCGGGGGCCGTGGTGTTTTTTTCTACTGCTGCGATGTTTTGGTCGGTGGTTCCGACGGCCCCGGTTTCTGCCCAGGACTCTAGGGCATGCTTGAAATCGTCTTTGGTACTTAGACCGGTGGTAGCGATACCTAGTTCGATGCAGAATTGTTTTAATTCACGATGGCTGTACTCGTCCAATTTCTCCATCTGAAATTTCTCGGTGGATCCGCTTTCTTTGGTTGTCATCGTGATTTCGTCGTGGGGTGAGCTACTTTCTGTACGATTATGCGGTGATTCGGATCGCGCCGCTGGCCACCAATGTTAGACGGACCGGGAGGGTCGGCCGAGGATAAGGGGAGAGGTCTCCGGGGAGAGCCGTCTCCAGCGATCGTACAGACAAGTAACTTCCCCCCCACAGACGGACACCACACCAGGATAAGGTTCAACGATACTTTATAGGCAATTCTTTAAGTACGGTAAAATGGTACAAGGAGGTCTGGACTCAGGGGTCCCCTCGATTCTGGTCTCTGGATTGGAAAAAGGGTAGCGGGACAGTCTTGTTACCAATAGATGAAAATAGCTCTCAATCCTCGAGCTCGGCGTTCTAGATGATCGGGCCGCGGCGGAGCCAGCAGGTCCCGAGATGGATGAAGGAAGCGACGGTCCGCGGCGGAGCCAGCAGGTCCCGATGAAGATGGTAGTTACAAACGGTCCGCGGCCACGCCAGCAGGTCCCAACGACGATGAAGGTTTACGAAGGTTGCGGCAGCGCCAGCAGGCAGGACGATAGTTCGCAAGGCAGAGCTACGGCAGCGCCAGTAGTCCGTCAAGGATGAGTTCTTCTCTGCGTCTCTCGACTCCAGGATACAACTGCCCTCCTGCTCTGGAGCTGCCCCAGTTATAGGGCTGGTGCCCTTTGATGTCCGGACCCTCGCACTTGGAGGTCGGGGGGTCCGGGATGAAGGAGTCCAGACACCCAGCAGGGGGGTGGAGCCAGCGCCCGGGGAGGTTGTGGGCGAGCGGCACCTGGCGGGGGAGAGCCATCGACACCTCTTTCTCCCATTGACCTGCCAAGTAGTCCGCTCACCTCCTGGGTGGATGGTGGTGCCGGGATGTCTGAGGCCTGGCCAGGCACAGGGTTGGGGTCGATCGGGGGCCACGCGGCCTCGTGGCGGAGTGTCCAAGATGGCGCCCAGGCTGGGCGCGCGGGCCAGTAGTGGATCGGGCCCACGAGGTCGATATGTTCAGAGGCAAGGGTCCCGGAGGGGACGGAAAACGTGAAGTGGTGGTGTGTGACACTTGAGGTACCGGGCTCGGGCCTGGTCGGGCAGAGGGGGAGCGGCCCATCATGTGGCCTGTCCAACAGAAGGGTAGGGTAGGGCACAGGGGAAAAGAGTGAGGAGAATGAGATGGAAGAGGGAGAGGTGAAGGGAAGGGGAATGGTGAGGGATGGGAGGGGAGGTGAGGGAAAGGAAGTATAGGGAAGAAGGGAAGGATTATGGGAATGGTGAGGGAGAAGGGGAAGGGAAGAAAAGTGGAGGGGTGTGTAGGGGAGGTTGGAAAGGGAGGGTGAGGGATGGGATAGGAAGGGAAGGTGAAGAAAGTGGAAGATGAAGGAAGGGGAAGGGTGACGGATGAGATGGGAAGGGAAAGTAAGGGAATAGAAGGGGAATAGAAGACAAGAATAGGGAGGGGAAGGGGAAGGGGAAGGGGAGGGTGTGGTGGGGGTAAATAATCGAAAGGAAGGGAGGGGAAGGGAGAGTGGAAAAGAATGGAACAGGAAATGAGTTGGGAATGGGAAAGGAGAGAGACAGGGGTTGGGGATGGGGAGGTGATGGGGAGAGGGAAGTATAGGGGAGGGGAAGGGGAGGGGAAGGAAGGAAGAGTGCAGAGGTGAGGGGGAATAATTTAGAGAAATAGGGAAGGGAAGGGGAAGAAAAGGAACAAAAGGGAGGGGAGGGGAAGAGGAGGGATGTGGTGGGGAGGGGAAGGGGTTGGGTGAAAGAGGGGAGGGGAAGGGAATAGATTGGGATGGGAAGGGGAAGGGAAAGGGAAGGGGGTAGGGAAGGGATAAGAAGGTTGAGAGCGAGTGGGGAGAGGGGTAGGGAGAGAGATACATGGAAGGGATTCGAAGGACTGAGTAAAGGGGAGGAAATGATGAGGGGAAGGTGGGGGGAGAAAGAGAGGAAGAAAATGAGAAGGGAAGGGAGAGTGGGGAGGCAAGGAGAAAGGAAGATAAGAGAAGGGGAGGCCAGGAAGGAAGGGTAAGGTAAAGGGGAAGGGAAGGCTGAGTGGGAAGGGAAGAAGAGGGGAATAAAGGTGTAATGAGAAGGAAAGGGTATTGGAGAGAGGAAGGATGGTTGAGGGAGGGGACTGGAAAGGATGGGGAAGGGAAGGGAAGAAGGGGAGGGGAATGGGAATGGGAGGGGTGGGGAAGGGGGTGTGGTGATGGGGAATTAAGGGAGTGAAATGGGAAGAGAAGGCAAGGGAAGGGGAAGGGAACAGAATGGTTGTGGAAGGAAGATGAGGGGAAGAGGAGATAGTGAGAGATGGGATATGAAGGGAAGGGGAAGGTAAAGGGGAAAGGAAGGCGAGTGGAGATTAAAGAAGGGGTTGGGGAAGAGAGGCAAGGGGTGGGGAGGTGAGAGGAAGTGGGAAGGGTAGGAATGAAAGGAGGGTAGGAGAAGGGTGAAGGGGTGAAGGGTATGGTAGAGGGAAGGGAGAGGGAAGGGTGAGGGGAAGAGAGGGGAGAGAGTGAGGGAGAGTTCAAGGGATGGGGAGGGGGAGGGAAGGGAACGAAGTGGTGGAGAGGGTGGGGAAGCTAGGGGTAGGCGGTGAGGGGAAGGAAGTTAGGAAGGAGGGGCGAAGGGAAGGGTAGGGTGGGGGATAGGACATGAAGGAAAGGGGGAGTGGGAGTGAGGCAAGGGGGGAGAGAGCGAGAGGGAGAGATAATGGGAAGGGTAGGGTGGGGCAAAGTGGAGGAAGACTGAGGGGAAGGGGAAGGAAGAGAGGAAGATGTGGCGGGAAAGGAAGAGAATGGAAAAGGAATGGTGAGGGATGGGACAGAAGGGAGGTGAGGAAATATAGGGAAAAAGGGACGAGTGAAGGGAAGAAAAAGGGAAGGGTGGGGAGGCTAAGGAAGGGGGGGTGAAGAATTGGACAGGGAGGGATGGGATTGGTGAAGGGAAGGTCAGAGAAGAGAAGATGAGAGGGGAAAGGAAGGGATGCGTTGGGAGAGTGGTGAGTCAAGGGGTATAGAGGTGAGGGGAAGGGAAGGGAAGGGGAAGAGTAGAGTAGAGTAGGGAAGAAGGGCAGGGGAAGGGAAGGGTGAAGGGAAAGAGAAGGGAGGTGAGGGAAGGGAAGGAAGCATAATGAAGTAGGGTAGTGGAATGGTGAGGGAAAGGTTATGGTGAAGGGGAGGGAAGGGAAGATGAGGGGGAGGGGGAGGTATGGGCACAGATGGGAAGGGAAGGGAACAGAAGGGAATAAAAGAGAATGGAAGAGAGGGGAGGCGAATGAATGTGAGGGAATGGTGGTGAAGAGGGAAAGAGAGTGTGGAATTGTACTGGAATGGAGGGAAGGCCATTTATGGCAGAGCCCACGCAGCCCACTTGGCTATTTATGGCGGAGCCCACGCAGCACTGAGCTATGACCCCTGACCCTGCTTCAGAGCCGGTCGCTCCTAGCGCTGCGTGACTCCCCGTGAGTGAGCCCAGGCTTCCCCCTACTGCCGCGTTCTTGCCGCTGCACTGCAGCTAAGTATTCCGCGCTCCGTTGTTGGCTCCTCTGTGCCTGCTTATCCTCGCTGTTTGCATCATATTTTTGACTTGCCCCCTCATGTTTAGGTTTCTTCTCTGCCTGCATTTTGTCGCTGTTGTTATTATACTTGTGTCTTGCCCCCTCGTATTTAGACTGTTGTGCCTGTATTTGCCTCTGTTTCCACTGTACTTGTGACCTGCCCCCTCGCCTCAGTCTTCCTGCTGTTCCCCGCCGCTGCTCCCCTGCGGCACGCCCCTTTCCTACTGTACCCCTTCCCATTTGCCGCCCCGCTTCCGCCTCCCAGCTGCTCCTCCCTCCCACTTCGCCATTTATGGCGGAGCCCACGCGTAGGCGCAGCGTTTACAGGCAGCAGGCGCGCCGCTGGCGCACCGAAGGCGTGCCAAAGGCAAGCTCGTATATGCCTGTCCACGCCTGGACCGCGTCCAGTGCCAGGAACCCTGGTCCTCGACGATGCCAGCGCACCCAACGGACGTACGACTCCGCCATCCTCCACGCACTCAACGCCGGCCGGATCCCTGCCTGCTACCGAGCCACCCCGAAACGCACCCACGGACCCTTCACCTGCCATGCCTGAAAACTCACCTGCCTCCGAACCTGCACCGCACCCCCCAAGCCGAGCACCAGCAACAACCACCTCAAGTGCATCCTGCTCAACACCTGCTCCGACCACAGGCACACCATCGAACTCTGGAACCTCCTCAACACAACATCACCAGACGTCGCCTTCCTCACAGAAACCTGGATGAACGCCTCATCAACCCCCGACATCGCCATAGTCACCCCGGATGGCTACAAGATCACCCGGAGGGACCGCGTCAACCAAACCAGAGGAGGCCTCGCCATCGTCCACAGAAACACCATCCGCATCACGACCAACTCCGACGACACCCTCACCGCCGCCGAGCACCTTCACTTCCAGATACACACCGACTCCATGACCACCCTCAGAGGCACTCTCATCTACAGACCCCCGGGACCACACACACAATTCAGCGAAGCCAGCGCAGATTTCGTCAGTCCGCACGCCCTCACCTCCTCAGACTACATCTTCCTAGGGGACCTCAACTTCCACCTAGAGAACAACAAGGACTGCAACACCGCCGCCCTGCTGGACAACCTCGCCAACCTCGGACTCAAGCAACTGGTGAACACCCCCACCCACTACGCCGGCCACACGCTTGACACCGTCTTCTCTTCCAGCAAGCACATCTCCTTCAGCCACTCCACCGGACTACACTGGACAGATCACAGCTGCGTCCACTTCAACTTCAGGAGAACAACGACCCACCACCACCCACAACAAGTTCTCGTAAAAGCTGGAGCAAGATCACCGCCGACCAGCTCACCACCGCCCTCAGCCAGAACCCACCCACCAGCACGGCGGACCCCAACGAAGCAGCCCGCAACCTCACACAGTGGCTCACCAACTGCGCCAACGACCTCGCACCACTGAAGAACCTCCCAGCAGACTCGGCAGCAGGAAAGCCTCGTGGTTCACCAACGACCTCAAAAACTCCAAGAAAACCTGCCGCTCCCTAGAGAAAGCCTGGCGCCACGACCAGACAACAGAAAACGCCACAGGCAAACACCACCAGCTGATCCGCACCACCAAAAGGACTACATTCAAAGAACCACTGGACAACAACACCCACAACAGCAAGGAACTCTTCAGCATCGTGAAGGAACTCTCCAACCCCAGCGCCTGCAACAACGATATCACACACTCGCAAGACCTCTGCGACTCACTCGCCTCGTTCCTCCACCGCAAGATCGTCGACATACACAAAAGCTTCGGCGCACAGACCACACACCCAACCACTGAACCTACGCCCCCACCACCACCCTCTGCACCTGGACCCCTGTCTCCACCGAAGACACCCCCGCCTGATGAACACCATCCACTCCGGCTCCCCAACCGACCCCTGCCCACACGACATCTTCAACAAAGCCGACTCCATCATCGCACCCCAACTCCTGAACATCATCAACAGCTCCTTCGCATCCGCCACCTACCCGGAGAGCTGGAAACATGCCGAGCTGAGCGCCCTCCTGAAGAAACACACCGCGGACCCCACGGACCTCAAGAACTTCTGCCCCATCTCGCTCCTCCCTTTCCCGGCCAAAGTAATCGACAAGACTGTCAACAGACAACTCTCCGCCTTTCTCGAGACCAACGGATCCCTCGACCCCTCACAGTCCTGTTTCCAAGCAAACCACAGCACCGAGACCGCCCTCAATCGCAGCTACAGACGACATCAGGTCCCTGCCCGACAATGGGGAAACGGCTGCCCTCATCCTCCTAGACCTCTCAGCAGCCTTCGACACCGTATGCCACCGCACCCCGATACAGCGCCTCAGCAACACCGGAATCCAAGGAGCGGCCCTGGAGTGGATCATCTCGTTCCTCGCCGGAAGAACCCAGAGAGTCCGCCTCCCCCCGTTCCAATCCACTGCCACCAAAGTCATCTGCGGCGTTCCGCTAGGATCCTCACTCAGCCCCACCCTCTTCAACGTCTACATGAGCCCTCTCGCAGCCATTGCACACCAACACAACCTTAACATCATCTCCTACGCCGACGATACCCAGCTGATCCTCTCCCTCACCAACGACCCTGCCACCACCAGAGCCTGCCTCCAGGAAGGAATGAAAGACGTCGCGGAATGGATGAAGCTCAGCCGTCTGAAACTGAACTCAGACAAGACGGAAGTCCTCATCCTTGGACCATCCCCCTCTGCCTGGGACGACTCCTGGTGGCCCCCTGCCCTGGGCACCGCACCCAAGCCAACGGACCATGCATGCAACCTGAGCTTCATCCTGGACTCCTCCCTCACGATGACCAAGCAAGTCAACGCCGTCTCGTCCTCCTGCTTCAACACCCTGCGCATGCTCCGAAATATCTTCCGGTGGATCCCGACTGAAACCAGGAAGACGGTCACCCAGGCCCTCGTCACCAGCCTTCTGGACTACGGGAACACCCTCTACGAGGGAACCACAGCCAAACTCCATAAAAGACTCCAACGCATACAGAACGCCTCTGCACGACTCATCCTGGACATCCCCCGCCACAGCCACATCTGTGCCCATCTGAAAGACCTGCACTGGCTCCCCTTCAGCATGAGGATCACGTTCAGACTCCTCACCCATGCACACAAGGCTCTCCACAACATGGGCCCGAAATACCCCAACAGCCGCCTCACATTCTACACACCCACCCGCCAGCTCCGTTCCGCTAGCCTCACCCTCGTCTCCGTCCCACGAATTTGCAGATCCACCGCCTTCTCCTACCTGGCGGCCAAGACATGGAACTCCCTCCCCACCCACCTACGGCTGACCCTGGACCCAGGGGCGGCTGGTGACATTTGAAAGTGGTGGGGCGTAAACTAATTTGCATATTGCACCACAGCGATCGAGCCTGAACCACCTTGCATCCATCCATAAATCATTCATGCATCCACCCATCTATCCACCCACCCACCCTGCATCCATACATCATTCATTCATGCATCCACCCATCCATCCATCATGCATCCACCCATCATGCATGCATGCATCCATACATCATTCATACATCCACCCACCCATCCTGCATCCATACATCATTCATTCATGTACCCACCCATCCACCCATCATGCATCCACCCATCATGCATGCATCCATGCATCCACCCATCCATCCACCCATCCTGCATACATCATTCATTCATGCATCCACCCATCCATCCATCATGCATCCACCCATCATGCATGCATGCATCCATACATCATTCATGCATCCACCCATCCATCCTGCATCCATACATCATTTATTCATGTACCCACCCATCCACCCATCATGCATCCACCCACCATGCATGCATCCATGCATCCACCCATCCATCCACCCACCCTGCATACATCATTCATTCATGCATCCACCCATCCATCCATCATGCATCCGACCATCATGCATGCATCCATCCATACATCATTCATGCATCCATCCATCCATCCATCCATCCACCCATCCATCCATCATGCATCCACCCATTATGCATCCATCCACCCATCCATCCACCCATCCTGCATCCATACATAATTCATTCATGCATCCACCCACCCATCCTGCATCCATCATTCATGCATCCATCCACCCATCATGCATGCATCCATCCATGCACCCATCCATCCACCCATCCACCGAACAATCATTAATGCACCCACCCTGCATCCATCCATCATTCATGTATTTTTATGACCATATAAAAATAAATTATGGACTCTTAACAAGCCTTTAGGATCGATGTTGAAGGATGTGCCAGTTTACATATTACCTCACCCCTACCTTTTTATGCTGGAAACCTTCTACCGCCCATGTATTTGCCATCCTGTAAGCCCTAGGTATGTACTATACAAATTCACATACACCAATATGCATGCAATAATAAATGCATATATCATGCTATTCCGCCTCTACCGTTTGTTAACATTTGTTACATTATATTTGTGGTGACAGTTGTTAACTCATTTTCTGGAAAATGTTTATAAAATGAAATCTGTTGAAGGCTGTTGTTCCAACTATCAAAAAAGAAATTCTGAGAATTTTTACATTTCCAAAACCCCATGCCGTGAAATAAACGGGTGACCTGGAATAGACGCACACATTTCTGCAGCAGATGCTTTAACACACTGAACTATCTCAAGTCATTTGTGCAAGCTAGTTTACTGGAACGCCGAAAAACACACACTTGCTGCCGGTCCCGCACACGTCACAGGCTCACAGCGCCCCTGGCCAATCCTGGCGCCAGGGGCACAGGTACCCTCTCGCCCGCAGCACACCCATTACGCCGCCAAAACACAAGTGCGCATGCGTGGGCACGGTTAAAAATTCACCCTCCATCCCCACGCATGCGTACTTGTGTTGCGGTCTGTACAATCATGTCAATGAATCAACATGACGCCCGCCCGGCGGTCTGACGTCATGTTAATTCATTGACATGATTGTCATGAGGGAGCTGCGGGCGGCGTCGGGCAGGGGGGGCTACGCCCCCACGCCCCAATGGACGAACCGCGCCTGCCTGGACCATCTCTCCTTCAGGAAACAACTCAAGACCTAGCTGTTCGAGCAGTAGCGACTCCCCCCCTCCCAGCGTCTTGAGACCCTAGCGGGTGAGTAGCGTGCTTTACAAATCTGTCTGATTGATTGATTGATTGAAGGAAAAGGAAAGAAGAGGAGAGGAACGGGGAGAAATAAGGAAAGGAAGGGGAGTGACAAAATGAGATGTTTGAAGAGGTAAGAAAGAAGTTAATGGAGGGAAAGGGAATGAAAGGGGTAGAAGGGGATAGGAGAAGAGAGACAGTATTGTAAGGTAGAGAAGGAAAACGGAATAGGAGGGGAATAGAGAAGAGGGAAGGAATATTTCAATCCAGTTTCAAGTCATTTTCAAGCCAGTTTCAAGTCAGTTTCAAGTTTGGTTTCAGTTTGGTTTCAAGTTCTGTTTTCAGTTAGCTTTCGTTTGGTTTATATACTCACCTTGTCCCTTTTGACCCATCCCCACCCACTTATTTGGAGCCTGATAGGCCCCGACTGCTTCCGCCTCTCAGGGGCCTCAGCTCCAGTCGCCTGCAGCGGGCCCTCTCCGTCTGGTGTCCATGAGTCCAATGCTGCTGCTGCCTGGTTACCAGACTTTTAAACCACGGACACGTCACAATAGAGACTTTTCAACTTGTCATCATCCGACATCACCGGCTTATGGGTGATGACATGTTTTGCAGTGCAGGGGGAAGGAGCAGGCGAGACATGGTTGTAATTCAATGTCCTGAAAAACTGCAAAAATCTATTTAGTCACAAACATGATCCTGCAAAGAACCTCAAAGACGATTCCATCCAACCCAACATTCCTCCCCCTCGGTGGCCTCTTCTTGTCTCTTTTACGACGGAGGCCTCCCCTCTGCACTTAGCATGGACCTCGTGACATCACATTGGAGGGCTGGCCTGTCATAGGTGTTCCATTCAGATCATTCTGCCGCTGGTGCTAACGTCACCTCGTGACATCACAGTGGAGGGCCCGGCCTGTCATAGGTGTTCCATCCAGAGGATTCTGCAGCTGGTACTAGCACGGACCTCGTGACATCACACTGGAGGGCCTGGCCTGTCATAGGTGTTCCATTCAGAGGATTCTTCAGCTGGTGCTTCTGGAAAGGCAAGGGCCTTTTATATGAATTTAAAATGTGGAGTTTTCTCAACCATCGTTAAAAATAAATATTTTCGACATGGTGTGGGCTGGACTCTCATGGCTGGGGTTCTATCCCTGGGGGAAGGGCTGGGGAGAGGCTACCACACCGGAAGTGTTCCGCTCTGTTCTGCAGACAGTAGTGCTGGTTTCCACAGCAATGAGGAGAGGTCTCTAAGATGGTCGCAGACAGGGAACTGTAATAAAGAGGCTCTGTAATGAGCTAAGCGACTATGAGATCAAAGGGGAAAGACTGAAAGCAGGAGTCAGATGATGGGAGACCTCGGAGAGAGTCATGGGATGGGGAGTCAGAGGAAGGACTTGTGGTTTCATTGAGCCGGGTGGTCAGTTGTCCATTGGCCCGGCCCTGGGAGATGGTTTTCTGGGCAGCGTCACCGGTCTGGTAAAAGTTATTGATGCAATGTGTGTAGTGAATTTACGTTAAGATTATCTGAATGCCTCTAAGACGTATGTTGATGTGTTGCTTGGGTAGAGATGTTAAGCTCGCAGCACTTTGCCATCTGTATACAGTGCCTGGATTCCCCCGAGTTGATAAGCCGCGCTATACATGTACCGACTGATTGATTAATGACTTTGGTGTGCTGGTGTGCAGCCATGGAAGCTATCTGTTGTGTTGGAGAAGAGAAGAGAACGAATCTAGGGGCATATTATCAAGGACCGGTGTTAAAATTATCGCCGTTTTATCGGCAGGAAACTGCCGATAAAATGGCGCTAATGGGCTTGATAATACGACCTTGTTAATTCCCATAGAAGCCCATGTTCTTGTGTTAACATGGGCTTCTATGGGAATTAACAAGGGCGTATTATCAAGCCCATTATCGCCGTTTTATCGGCAGAATTTAACACCGGTCCTTGATAATATGCCCTCTAGTTAATAAGGTTTTGTGTAGTGGGTATTGTAGCAAAAAAGGAAGTTCTTGTGTGATAGGAAGTAAGATCAAAGAAGCAAAGTATGAGAGGAGTGCCAAATGAATTCAGTGCGTGTGTGTTTGCATGTGTGTGTGTCTGTAAATGTACATGTACACATATGTTCTTATTCGCAGGAGTGATTTCGAATTGTCGCCGCAATAGGTTATAGTTGCAAGTATTAGGAGGATAAAATGATTATGTGGTGATATTTCAATTTATTAGATACAATTAATTTTTTTTTTAAATGTGGTAATTATCTGCTTAAATTGTTCTTATTCACATAACAATCCCATATGCACATTTGAGGTACAGCTCCTTCAAAATTTAAAAAAGCAATGATGCTTCCACTCCAAAAATTGCTGTTGCAGGATATCAGTGACACACCACATTTCAGGCAAGCTTCTTTGTTACTCTCTCCAGCAATATTACTAAACAGTGTTGCCACCTGTCAATTTGTTTGCATGCAAATGACATCAAGGTCTTATTCAGTATGCAGGGTGAGGATCTCAGGACACCCTTCAAGTAGGAAATTTGCTAAATAAATGTGCTCCTTGGAAGGCTTAAATGTCCATGAGACACCTCCTCCCTGAAAAATTGAAGAAATGGGGTATTAGACCCTACGAGGTTCATGAAGCCACCTCCTCTGATGATGGGTGGTGAACTAACTCACTTCAAATTAAACAAACAATTTTAAATCTGCCTTTTTACATCCTTATCTTTGTTTTGGCTACACCTCTGATCAGATATCAGCCCAAGATGTATACTATAATCTCCTCAGTAAATGTGGCACTTTGAAAATAACCATAAACAGCTCAGTAAATAATTACATTAAATTGTGCTGGGAAATACCACACAAAAGTCAAGTTATGTGCTATACAAATGCTAATTAGCAGAGACTTTAACAAGTACATTTAGGTTTAGAGGTGCTTTAAATCGTGCAGTTTGCACCGTTATTACTGACCGGCAACCTGCCTTAAAATCTATAGTTGGTAACAATTTTTGTAAATATTGCCCTGCCAATCCCTACTCCTGGAACTACCCAAATAGTGTACTTGCAGCCGTGAAAGTTGGCAGAATCAGACTGGGACAGAAAATATGTCAGGGCACCAAAAAAAAAAGTGCCCACCGTTAGTTAATCAGTGGCTACAAATGAGGCCCACGTTTGCAAATAAAGTTAGTTTAGAACTTGTAATGACATACTGCATAGTTTTTTTTAATACAGTGTTTGTTTGCAACAATATTAGAAATAACAACAGTAAAAACCGTTCCCCCAGACCGTAAAACACACCCACAAACAGCCAAAAAAGCCCCACACACTGACCTATCGGAGCAGCCCTCCCAGCACAGTCAGTTTGCCCTATGCACAAGGCCACTGGAATTATACAACGTTGCGGTCACTGCATTATCTGCATAGGTATGGATTTGCTACATTATCCATCATCTGCTGCAAATTTTAACAACAAAAAATGCTGCTTCTAGCTCAAATAGATCACAAGTTATCGAAAATACACAACACCTTTGGCTACATAGTGGAAAGCCCTTCACTGAGTTTGACTGGTCACCTTTCTGTTGCATATTTCTCATGTGTGGAGGGATGACGTCTCATGTTTGGTGGGATAACGTCTCATGTTTGGTGGGTTTATGCCTCATCTTTGGTGAAATTATGTCCCGTTTTTGGTGGGTTGATGTCTAATGTTTGGTGAGATGATGTCTCCTGTTTGGTGTCTCATGTTTGATTGGATGATGTCTCATGTTGGGGGGATGCCATCTCATGTTTCATTGGATGTTGATGTTTGGTGGGATGGCGTCTCGTTTGGTGTGATGACGACTCTTGTATGAAGCAATGCTGTCTCATGTTTGGTGGGATGACGTCTGAAGTTTGGTGGGATTACGTCATATGTTTGGTTGGATGATGCCTCATGTTTGGACGGATGATGTCCCATGTTTGGTGGGATGCTATCTCATGTTTGATTGGATGTTGATGTTTGGTGGGATGACGTCTTGTTTGGTGTGATGACGTCTCTTGTATGAAGGAATGCTAACTCATGTTTGGTGGGATGTTTCCTAATGTTTGGTTGGGTGGTGTCTCATGTTTGGTGGGATGATGTCTCATGTTTGGCGGGATGATGTCTCATGTTTGGCATGATGAGGCTTCATGTTTGGTGGGATGATGTCTCATGTTTAGTGGGATGATGCCCCATGTTTGGTGGGATGATGTCTCATTTTTGGGGGGATGATGTCTCTTTGGTGGGATAATGTTGCATGTTTGGAGGGATGACGTCTCTTCTTTGGAGGGATGACGTCTCTTCTTTGGAGGGATGACGTCTCTTCTTTGGAGTGGTGATGCCTCATGTTTTGGTGGGAAGATGTCTCATGTTTGGTGGAATGATGTTTAACATTTGGTGGGAGGATGTCTCATGTTTGTTGGGATGATGTCTCTTCTTTGGTGGAATGATGTCTCATGTTTGGTGGGATGATGTCTAATGTGTGGTCAACAGTTTTGTAACACAGCTGAATTCTCTCAAGATAAGGCGACAACTATTTACAACAGATTTACTCTTGGGAATTACATAAGTGAACTACCCAATCTTAAAGCCAAAGGTCCTACTCTCAAGGTCTTCACAAAGCCTACTTCGAAACAACTTCAAACTCTTATTCCCAAAATTAAATCAGGCTCCCTCTCGGACCCTTGTCCACCAAGGATCATACATATAGTCTGTGAACCAATTCCACTTCAGCTAGCAAATATCTTTACAGCAATACGTAGGACTGCGGTCTTTCCATCAAAATGGAAATCTGACTCAGTCCTACCCCGTTGAAAAAAGCAGATCTCAACTCTTTAGACCAGAACAACTACAGACCCATTGAGAGACTTTCTTTTCCTGATAAATTAGCAGAAAAGGTCATGAATGAGCAGGTCACTTCGTATATGGATATCAATCATCTTTTAGACCATACTCAATTTGGGCTCAGAAAGGATGATAGCACTGAATCTGCTCTGGTTGTGGCAACGGAGGAGATCAAAGCAACCCTAAAACAGGGGTGGAAATTCCGCTCTTATCTTGTTAGATTTATCGCGGTCTTCAACATGGTCAGTCATAGGGTATTGCTCAACCACTTGAAGGGGCTAGGGATCGATGGCCTTTCCCTTACCCTGCTTCAATCGTTTCTTTCAGACAGGCAGCACACTGTGGCAATGGGCGAGTTGAAATCCAAAGCGTTTTACTTGCCTTGCAGAGTTCCGCATCTTTGAGATCAACATTTTTTAATCTATACGTAACCCCATTAGCCTTGCTTATAAAATTGCATGGCCTTTCCATAGCTTCATATGCAGATGACACCCAAACTGTGGTGTCACTGGCCAAGAATGAGTCGAAGGCTGGCATTGACTTCAGGAACTATTTGAATAAGGTCAGCAAATGAATGAATGGGAATTGCCAAAAAGCTCAATTCCTCCAAGACGGCAGTGATACTTTTTGGACATAACCAATATTTCTCAACACCCTTGTGGTGGCCACCACAAATGGGCCATCTCCCCACTCCCTTGACAACGCTAACAAATTTGGGAATATAGATTGATAGCAAACTGGAGTTCACCAAACAGGTGAACAAAGTCACTTCAGCTTCTTTCTATTTGTTAAGGTTAGTGAAAAAGATTTTAAAACTCCTCCCTTTTGAGCTCCTTAAAACAGTGGGCATCAGAAGCCCAAGTCATGATGGGGAACCTGGGAGGGGTGGGGTCTCCCGCGTTTACCATACCCTTGTGAGTAATGGACCAGCAACTCTTGACCCCAGAGACGAGTGCGGACAGTGAGCCCGACACTCGCGGCTGTATAAGGAGGAACCGGCCGGAGGAGCCATAATCGAGGCCCCGGATTCGGGCCTGCGCGGAGGCCACGGCGTGAGCCAATTGGCGCCCCAGAGGTCGGAGGACAGCAGAAACAGAGCCCAAGCAGCAGACAGGACAGACGGCCAAGCTGCGACCCCCCGAGGCCCCCATGGAGGTGAGGAGTGTGGAGTGAAGCTGGTGGGAGTAGTTAACTCGAGGGGCATAATCGAGCCCCCGGCGGGAGGCCTGCTAGGGCCCATCTGAACTGTAGCCCCGGCAAGGGCCCGAAGGGACAGCGCAGTACAGGGCAGACCCCGACATGCCAGGGAGGGGCGCGGGAGGCCTGAACAACGAGACCCCGGAGCGACGCCAAACAGGGACAGGCTGAGTGGAGGAGAGCTTGAGGCCCCGGCTTTTGGCCTGTACTGAGCCTCGGGGGTGAGGGACAGCAGAAGCCAGATGGGGCAGTAACCAGAAGGTACAGCCGAGCTGCGGCCCCCCGGGACCCTCACAAAAGGGAAGGAGCACGACGCAGAGCAGCGTGGGGAAGACGGCCCGGGGGGCATAACCGAGCCCCCGGCGCACGACCTAAGGGGACCCACTTGCCACCCAACCCAAGGTGAGCACTGTGAGACGGCGCTGTTCAGGGGCAACAGGAACACCGACACGACCAGCGACAGGGGTAAACGAAGAAGACAGAGGAGAGTGAGGGAGAGGCCACGCATCGAGAGCACTCTGTGGGGGCACCGAGGCTTAGGTGGCGGGCATCGCAGCGGGTTCAGGCCACGGATGGAGCTCTCTGCGGCGGAAGCCAGGGGGTAACCGGTGCATCTTTCACGTCTACTCTGACCGGACACGGTCACTCACCATTATCAGGAAACCCACTCCCGGTTCGCCTGCCTGGCTAGAGGCAAGAACAGTGTTGGGAGACAACTGAGAGGGGCCAGCAGGAGGTCTGAGAGGGGCACCATGGCGGGCCTGCGAAAGAAAAGGAGAACGTATGCTCCCTGAGATGCTTGCGAAGGGCCATACAAAGACTGAAAAAGGGCCACCCACGCCAGAGCCCGCGAGGCCGCACCCTAACCCTGCCGGAGCGGACACGCCGATTACCAAGTCTTTCCTGGAGTCGCTCTTCAACTCACTCAGGGATTACTTCAAAACGCTGCAGCAGGAGGTGGCGGGAGAGGTCAAAGAGATTAGACGCGAAGTGGACGGCCTCGGGGAACAGATGATGGCCATCGAGGAGAAGGACCAGGCCAGGAGCGAGGAGATAGACCAACTAGAACAGGAGGTCATCCGCCTGAGAGATCAGCAATTGGAACTAAAAGCGCATGCGGAAGACTTTGAAAACCGGTCCCGTCGAAACAACATACGGGTCCGGGGGGTCCCTCTGAAGGAAGAGGGGACGGACATCACAGCCTATTTACAAGCTCTCTTTCGCGACGTCTTGGGGGAATCATCAGACTTCCAAATCAGGATTGACAGAGCACACAGAGTGGGACTCCACAGACGTGCACCCGCCCCCCCACTTGACATCCTGGCTTTCCTGCCAGACTACCCCCTCAAGGAACGGATCCTCAGGGAGGCGAAACAGAAGCAGCCACTCCAATTCCGCAACTGCCCTATAGCACTGTATCAGGACCTGTCGGCCATAAACCTGCAGAAGCGGAAGTCATTCAAAATAGTCACGGACTTCCTACGCAAAGAGGAGATCCCATACTCCTGGGGCCAGCCGTTCAGGTTGAACTTTAAATGGAGGGGGGCCCTACAGCAACTACGATCCCTGCAAGACACGTGCATGCTTCTGGGCCTAGAACAACCGGAGGACCAGACACCTACGACACAGTCCCAGGGACAACCTTCGGAGGGCTGGCAGAGAGTAAGACGCAGACGATCGCCCAAGCTCCACTCTAAACCAGAGGCCCATGTCATCTCGCAAGAACGTGCCACGACCATTTAAGAGGTGGCCAAAGAAACGTCGACATCGGAATGATCTCCTTCGAGGAGGGGTCGACTCCTCGCTTCTTCTGTGCAGGTGCCGGGGGGGGGGGGGCACGAAGGCCGTGACTTGGACACGCTCCACTAGGTAACGTTATCACAGCCCTGCGATGGACTGGCAGGACTGGGACACTGAACTATTCACAAAGTTGGGAAGTTGGGATCCGGGTGGCGGGAAGTGGGGGACGGATCAAAGGGATTTGGGGATTGTTGGGGTTGGGGTTGGAGGGGGGGGCGGATCGGGAGGGGGGAGTTGCAGTGGGGAGTTTGAGGGGGGGAGTGGGAGGGGGGTGCCGAAAGGGGGGGATCGGGCAGGGGGGGAGGGTTGTCCAGTGCTCTCCTTTTCTTTATGTCTTTTTGCTCAAATTCTCATTTCCGTCCACGTCGATGGGCGCCACCTAGGGGCTTTCCACCCCCCTGCGTGCCAGTGGTCATCTGACCAACACAACAGCCGAACTTTACTGACCCACACACCATGACGCCCAACACCCTAAAGATACTGACCCTTAATGTGCAGGGCCTTAATAAACCAGTTAAGAGAAGGACAGTCCTGTCCTACCTTGAAAGCACGCAGGCGGACATCTGTCTACTCCAGGAGACACCTACTGGCCCGAGACTGCCACAGACTCCGCTCACGCAAATTCCCTGGTCAATACTTCTCCTCTAGCCATACTAAAACAGCAGGGGTGGCGATCCTGGTGGCGCGCCACTTCAAGGGGGAAGTCCTCCATAAGTGTGCGAATTGCGGGGAAGACTACTGGCATACCGCGTCGCCTTAGGCGGTCTCACATTCACGATTGGCTCCTTGAACTTGCCCCAACGAGGGACAGGACCGATTTTTCCACTCAGCTCTCACTGACATCAGTGCCACGCAAGACAGACATATCATATTGGGAGGGGACATGAACATGGTTTTTGACACGGTCCTAGACAGATCAGGGCAGCGCTCCCACCAGGCAGGGACACTCTCCCCCTCTTGCTTAGAGAGACTGACAGAGCTCGATCTACATGATCTGTGGCGCCTCAACCACCCACGGGAGAAGGTTTACTCCTACTACTCCAACGCACACAAAACATATGCACGACTGGACTATCTTTTAACCACAAGCCCAGTATGCGCCCTTGCGACATCCACTGACATTGGGGTCATCTCACTGTCAGATCATGCTCCGGTCACCACTACACTAACCGTGCCCCCTACAACACATCCACCCAGGGTATGGAGACTTCGAGACACTCTATTACACAAGAAAGAAGTGGTCACACATATACAGACCGCCATCCAAGACTATCTGACCCATAATGCCAACTCGGACACCACCCTTGCGACTCAATGGGCCGCCATGAAAGCAGTACTCTGGGGAGAGTTTATCGCCCTCTCCTCTGCGGAGAATAGGGCCAGGCAGATTAAACGGGACAAACTTACTCAAAGAGTGCACGAACTAGAACAAATGCACCAACGGACGGGGGCCCCTCGAATATGGAAACAACTCAAAGTGGCCCGGCAGCTGCTAACAGCTCTAGATTTGCACCGCGCGGAATATGCCGCGCTGCACCTCAAACACACCTATTACACAGGGGGGGACAGATGCGGCCACTTGCTAGCCAACCGGCTGCGGGTAGCACAACAACAACGGAATGTCAAAGAGATATCCCGGTTGGACGGATCCATGGCGCTAGGGGACGCACAAATAGCAGAGACCTTCCGCAATTTCTATGCCGACCTCTACTCTGGCGACCCCCCGAATGTAACGGCGGCCGCACATTACTTAGACACGGTCGTGCTCCCTTCCCTCGCCCCGGTACAAACAGCTTATCTGGAGAGGGAGATCCAAATTGAGGAGGTAATTGCAGCTATCGTTCGACTCAAGATAGGGAAGGCGCCCGTGCTCGGACGGTTTTTCGCTATTTTCTATAAAACCTTTTGCACCAAGCTGGCCCCCCTCCTCACCTGCCTTTTTAACACCTTTGCTGAGCCTGGGGCCATCCCGCCGGACCTCCTCCAGGCATCCCTCTCGGTCATCCCGAAACCGGGAAAGGACAGAACCAAATGCGGGGCCTACAGGCCGATTTTGCTCCTTAATGTCGACCTTAAACTTTACACCGGCATACTGCCAGCACAGCTAGCCCCTTATCTCCCGGGCCTCATTGACCCGGATTAAGCCGGCCTCATCCCCAAAAGGCAGACAGTAGACAACACCAAACGAGTGGTCCATTTGATTGAAAAGGCCTCTCGCATACCAGGGGAACGTATGATGTTGGCAGTCGATGCAGAGAAAGCATTCGATATGGTACACTGGCCCTATCTAGAACTAGTTCTGGCCAAGGTCGGGATCGGGGAAAAGTTCCGTACCCTGATCTTTAACTGTTACAAATCCCCTACCGCAGTAGTGCGAGTTAATGGCTGCAGCTCATCCAGCTTTGAGATTGAAAGAGGGACGAGGCAGGGGTGCCCGTAGTCACCCCTGGTCTTCGCTTTATACATGGAACCACTCGCTCAAAGAATACGACAAAATAGGGAGGCCACCAGCATAAAGTTTGGCGAGACGTGCATACCATCAGTCTCTACGCGGATGACATACTGATCTTGCTAGAGCATCCACGCACCGCCCTACCGGCCTGCATCGCCGAGCTCGATGCCTTCGCGGCGGTGGCGGGGTTCAAAATGAATGTGGACAAATCCACAGCACTGGACCTGTCTCTCTCCGCCTCCACCAAGGCCTTCCTGCAAGGCCTCCTCCCCATTCAGTGGGCGACTGACACCGTCCCCTATTTGGGGATCCAGCTGGCCCCGACGCTCGCAGGAATGACGATGGCGAACAACGCTATCCTTCGCACACGGGAAACATCCTTTACAACAAAACTTTTACAACGCAGTGCTATTACAACGCAGGTTTTACAACGAAAACCATTACAACGCATTGCGCTGGGGGGCGCTCTAGGATAGGGAATAGATTTAATTTACTATCCAACACCTTCCCTAGTGTCCACGGGGACTGGAGTTGGAATAGTAAATTAAACTATTCACTATCCAGCACCCCAAAGCACTATTCGTCGTAAAGGTTTGCGTTGTAAAACTGGTGTTGTAAGAGCATGCGTGGTAAAAGCATGTGTTGTAACGTCATACATCCTTCGCACACGGATCCAGGAGGAACTGAGCCGCTGGAAACATCTTCCTCTCTCCTGGCTGGGGAGAATAGCGGCGGTCAAAAAGACCATCTTGCCACAGGCCCTCTACCTTTTCCGAGCCTTGCCACAATGACCACCTGCCGGCTGGATCTGACAGACACAGGCGGACTTAGCTCAGTTTATTTGGCAGGGCCGGAAGCCATGAATGAAGAGGGCGATCGCCATGATGGCACCAGAATCCGGGGGGCTAGGCATACCAGATCTGCATAAATATTACCAGGCGGCGCAACTTCGTTAGCTGGTCGAGTGGAGCCGGTGGGAATCTGGGAAGCACTGGCTTTTCCTGGACCAGGCAGTGGCGGGTTGTCCTCTACAAGAGGTTCCCTTTCTACCGAAGCCACATAGACCCGCAAACCTCTACGCTTCCCATGTAACTCGGGTACCGCTGGAAGTCTGGGACACAACCAACAGCTCTCAGGAGCTGACTACCTTTCCCTCTCCACTGACGCCACTGGTGGACAACCCAGACTTTACCCCAGGTATGGAGAAGGGAGCCTTTGCGCACTGGCGCCCGGCGGGCTGCCGGTTCTTATATCACGTATACGGTCCAGACGGCGTGCTCCCCTTTCCACTCTTTAAGCAGGAATACGGCTCTCCCGAGACCGAACGCATGCCCTACCTCCAGATGAGGCACTGGGCGCTGCAGCCGCAGGTGCGGGAGATGGCGGACAGACGCCTCACACCATATGAGAGGTGGCTGGTAACGCGCCCCTCCGATGCCAAACTTATCTTCGACATTTACAAGATGGTCCAAACACTTCCCACAAACGTCCACAACCCGGTCGGGAGCGCTGGGAGAGGGAGCTGGGCAGGGCTCTCAGCCACAAAGAGTGGGATGGGATCTCCTACAGGGCACGTCATTCTGCGTACCACATGGGACTCACTGAAACCCTCACGAAAATCTCCACATACTGGTACTACACCCCGGAAAGGCTACACGAAATGGACCACTCCTAGGACAAACACTGCTGGGGAGGCTGCAACCAAATTGGTAACCTAGTACACTTGCTATGGAAATGCCCTCACCTCCAATCCTATTGGACGCATATACTCGATGAAGTGGACACCCATTTCCAAACCAACATACCACGCATTCCCGCATACGTCCTGTTGGGACTCCCTAATGCGTTGACGTATCCCCTTCGATCTCGCAGAGGGCGTCAAATCGCCATTGCATTGGGGTCAGCACTGCAAAACATTCTCACACACTGGCGCACAGCCACGGTCCCCTCTGCCAGCGGCTGGCTCCACCGGCTGTGGCACGTGTTAGGTATGGAGAAGATATCCCTCACCCTAGCTGAGATAGAGACCAATTTGAAGAGCTCTGGCAGTCATTCCGGTCTCTGCTGCTCACCGAATTCACGGAAATCACATGCCCACGCTATCTCAGACTACTGCGCCTTACCACACCAGCGACCACAGATCAGTGAGACTCATGTTACTGACGTGGTCTCGCCGGCTCGGAAACACAACCTCCCGAGAAGGGAGTTGAGCACTGGACGAGGGAGGGGGTGGGGCCCGAAGGGGAGAAGGGAACAGGACGGAGGGTAGGGGGATTTCTCCTTGGGAAGGCACTGAAATTGATGTTGTTTACAGTTACCTTTTTCCAGACAGGTCGAACTTAGCCAACACTGCTAGGGCCCCTGGGCCCCTTTTGATCTTTCTACCGAGCCCAATGGGCATTGACCTGTGTAATTCTTGTGAACTATGTATCTTGCTGCATTGTTTTCCAATAAAAAGATCAAACTCAAACTCAAACTCAGAGTGAACATCCTTCAAGAGGATGGCAAGTCTTTAGCGAACATCCTCACCCTGGGCCGATCAAAAGAACTGTTGCAAGCCAGAGCATCCCACATGGAGGCGGCCCTCCACTGACCCATCAAGACGGAACAAGTCAATGCGGTGGAAAAGGCAAACGTGGTGAGACCCAAAGCACACCAAAACACAGGGAGAATACAGCAGGACAAGAAAATGGAATGTGGCTACTGCAGAGGCACACCCGATCGTATGCAAGACTGCCCAGTGATAGGGAAGAAGTGCAGTGCTTGCGGGTGGATGAACCACTTCGCGGCGGTATGCCGGTCTGCAAAATCATGGAAAGAAGCAGCACAGACAGTGGCTGAAGAGCATGACAGTGAGGGCATGGATGATGACGCTGGAGACTATCCGGTCCACTATGTATTCGCAGTAGATCAGCCACGACGGAAGAGACGACGACTTTCAAGGTGCAGAATCAAGATCCACCACCAGGATGTGAGAGCCACTATAGACAATGGGGCCTTGATCGAGCTAATGGCTGCCAATGTGTATAATCAACTAAGCCCACGCCTGCCATTACGCGAAGCAAGGATCAGGGTATTTGCCTATGGACAAAAGACACCCATCCCGCTCCTAAGATGTTTCAAGACCGAGCTGAGACACCAAAACCTCATGATGCCAACCACAGTGTACGTGACCAAGGAAGGAAGCGGTATGCTGATAAGCGGACAATCAGCTGAAGCTAATATCATTCTCCATGGCGGTACAAGAGGAGGAACTGGAGGCCATCATGGAGGAGTTCGAAGACGTCTTCAAAGGCATTGGATGCCTGAAAGGGAAGGAAGTCTCTCTCCACATCGACCCATCAGTCCAACCGGTGGTATTGAGACGCAGGCGCATTGCGTTCCATTTGCGAAAGAAGATTAACGAAGAACTAGAGGCACTGGAGAAGCAAGGCATAATAGAAAAGGTCAGTGGACCCACCCCTTGGGTGTCCCCGATCGAAGTGGCATGGAAACCGAAACAGCCGGGGCAGGTCCGCATCTGCATCAACATGCGCCTCCCTAACGCAGCAGTTAAAAGGGAACGTCACCTAACCCCCACCATCGACGACATCTTGGGAGAACTGAACGGCGCAAAGTGGTTTTTGAAGATGAACCTCCTGTTCCGCTACCACCAACTGCAACTACACCCGGACTCTTGATACATCACCACATTCTCTACGCACATCGCCCTCAGGAGATACCGACACTTCAATTTCAGGATCTCAAGTGCCGTGGAGGTAATCCAAAACACCATCCGTGAAGTCCTCAGTGGGCTACCAGGGGTCTTAAACGTAAGCGACGACCTACTCATATACGCATCATCGATAGAAGATCACCACCATAGACTTTGCAGGGTCCTCCAGAGGACCAAAGAATCCGGACTGACCCTACACAGAGAGAAGTGCCAGTTCTTAAAGAACAAGATCAGCTTCTTTGGCTACACATTCTCCGACCAAGGAGTTGCCCCGGACCCCGACAAGGTGCGAGATGTACAGGAAACCCCAGCACCCTCCAACATCTCGGAAATAAGGAGTTTCCTAGGGATGGTGAACTTTTGCGGGCGGTTTGTCCCGGATTTGTCCAACCTCACAAAGCCCCTCAGGGAACTGACAAAATCCACCACCACATGGCAGTGGGGTCCCGAACAGGAACAAGCCTTCAAGGATACCAAAGCAGCCCTGTCGGCACTGTCATACTTCGACCCGGTCCGATCCACCAACGTCGCTGTGGACGCAAGCCCATATGGGCTAGGAGCCCTGCCCACACAGTTGCAAGGAAATTGAGAGTGGGCCCGATAGCATACGCGAGCCGCTCACCCTGACGGACACCGAACAGAGATACTCGCAGATAGAACGAGAAGCGATTGCCATCCACTGGGCCTGTCGACATTTCCACGTCTACTTGTACGGCCATCCATTCACAGTGTCCACAAACCCCTCATCCCCCAGTTTCAAGGGTCAGCATCCAAACCTTCACTGAGGATTGAAAAATGGATCCTTCAACTGCAGGGGTATGACTATCGAGTGGAATACAAACCAGGCTCATCCAATCCAGCGGACTACCTTTCGAGGCACCCCAGGGCTGCTAACAAAGCAGAAGAAGAGGATGCCGAAGACACTGAAGAATATGTCCGACTTGTATCGGAAAGGTCCTGACTCCTTCCCATGAGTCTTGAGACCATTGTAGAAGCCACCCAGAGTGATGAATGCTTGCAACTGGCCATAATTGCGGTCTAATCGAATGACTGGCGCCCCATTCAGTCCACCATTACCAGACGGACACCGCAAGCAAAGACCTTCCTGGAGTCAATTGTGCGGGTCAAGGATGAACTTTCGGTCGACAGCAGTGGTTGTCTGCTCTGAGGCCCACGACTAGTGATCCCATCAAGTCTGGCTCAACAAGCTGTGGACCTCGCACACCGGGGACATCAAGGCATGGTAAAGACCAAGAGTCGGCTGAGGGCCAAGGAGTAGTTCCCAGGGATGGACCCACTGGTTGAAAAAAACAGTCAGAACATGCTCATGGTGCCAGGCATCTGGCCAACCGGATCGCCCGCACCCCATCATCACTGAAGAAAACCCCCACTGGCCATGGGAGTGCGTGAGTGTGGATTTTGGACACCTCCCAGATGGAAGCTATGCCCTGGTGATCATCGATGACTGCACAAAGCACCCAAAGTCGAGATCGTGGTAAGTCAGACAGCCACGGAGGTTGCTCCAAAATTCGAGAAGACCGTTGCTATCCACGCAATATTCGAAGTGGTGAAGACAGACAACATCCCACCCTTCCATGGACAAGAGTTTGCAGATTATCTCAAGGCCTGGGGAATTCAGCACCGGAAGTGACCCCGCGCTGGCCCCAAGCAAATTGGGAAGTAGAGAGGTTCATGCGCACTCTCAACAAAGTAATACGCATCGCTCATGCAGATGGATCACCGCCCGAGAGCGCCATATACAGTTTCCTGAGAGAATTCCATTTGACACCCCATCTCACGACCGAGGCAGCTCCGGGGCCGGCAAGCATAGGCCGAGTAGTGCAAGACACCATCCCGCATCACCCAAGCTGGACTCCGTCTCAGATTGACGCTGGAAAGGTCCTAGCCCACAGGACCAGCTCCAATGACCAAGCCAGCGCCGACCGACGAGCCTGGATGTCAGTCATTCAAGTAAGGGACAGAGTCTATGTCAAGGACAGGTACCCTGGGAGCAAGTTCCGGCTTCCGTTCGAACATCAGCCATGGACAGTTATCCGCCAAACCGGCACTATGATAACAGCCAGAAGAGGAACCGAGGAAATCACACGCAACATCTCTTTCTTCAAAAAGGTACACGCCGGAACTCCGGACCAGCAGCTATCGGACAACCTGACCACGTCAACCGCCAGTGGAGGAAGGAACGGATGGTGACCAAGGGACGACCCCCACTGAAGATGTGAACCGATCCGATCATGGCACCCCTTCACTGCCTGGAACATCCATCGGAGGTCTGCCAAGTTCCCCTGTGAGGTCCCCTGAGGGTGAAGTCTCGCAGGAAATGACCCCGTTGTTGCCATCATCATGGGGAGAACACTCCAGATATGGCCTGAGAAGAAACCCGGCTCCATCCTCCCGGCTGGCAGACTTCATGGTGTGACGAACCTGGGACTGGAATTCTAGTGACTGGTAACAGATCTACATGATCAATGTTTGTTTGTTGTTTAATAAAGGTTGGAAGGAATGTAGTGTTCTCTGACGAGGGGTAGCAGTGCAGTCTACCCGCGTTGGAGGTCTTATGCTAGCGCTGGCGTGTGTCGTCACCCACCAGCTATAAATAAAGGAGCATGGCCCGGCGAAAGCAGTCGGACCACGCAGTAACTACAAGAAGTTGTCCCATGTGCTTACTGTGGCCGCAGCGCTGATAACACTTGCGCAAGCAGCCCCTCCTACATCACAAGCGCTTCCGGGTCAGGAATCTGCCAAGAGGCTACAACAGAGTCTCTGGAAGCAGGGGTGTTGGGGCAAGGACATTTTATGGATTTTGGGGGCTCTGGGCCAAACGTATTTTGGTTGCCCCTGTTCAGAACAGCTTTGACTTTGTGATCCAATTCCAGCTATTTCATGCCCTTTTTGGATAGATCACTGACAGTGCACAGGCACACTCTTCCAAATTCGAAATGTGTTTACATCTAATGTACAGGGATGGTGACGTTTTTTCAATATATATTGTAACACTGCAGCAGCTCGCTAATATTCCTGCAAATAATCTCTGTGACACCTCCCATTTCTCATACATGAGGTCCTGTTAAAATCTGAAAGAAACTTTTTCATGGATGTTGCATTAAACATAAACACAACGGGGCAGATTTACAAGTCCCTCGCTTCACTTTTGCGTCACTTTTCCCATGTTAAAAGTGACGCAAAAGTGGCGCAAGGGCTTGTAAATCTGCCTTAACATTTCTATGCAAAATGTCTGTAATAGAATATCACACATCACCCATATTCAAAATTAAAAAAGGAAAATAGCATTTAAAATAATCTCTTTATTCTCTGACTGTTGAGGGCAAGACTCTGCACAACAGAGCTGCCTCCACAGGGGCCCACCTGAAATGCTGGAGCCCTGGGTCGGAGCCCTCTTTTCCTATGCATTAAAATGTGCAGCACTCCCATATGTGCCTGATGGAGTTTACATGGAGAATTAACAATAAACCGGCCTATATTTCAAATATTTACACAGTGTTCAAGTACAAATTGTCTAATGACAGACCATTTCTTTTGACAAATTGCTGCTCATTTATTTATAGTGGAGATCTGTGCCTGTGTTTTTTAATCCAGTCTCTGACTGCATGTTTAAGGTATGTTGTCTCTTTAACCAGTGACGCACTGACTGGGGTACAGGTGCCAAGATTCTTTAACATATTGATAAAGTTGTTTGCTTTCTTTACTAAGTAAAATATAAATTTGCCAAAATGTATATCACCAGCGTGGAATGTACAAACAAGGCACTTATTTCAGGGGGCATTGCTGGCCAACCACCCACCTTCCCCCTCACTGAAGGTGGTTCTAGCGCCACTGGGGTAAAAAGGATTGAAGGGGAAGGGAAGGGTTCCCTCTATTCTGGTCCGCGGTTGAATGAATCCCAACACACTCTCTATAAACCTTTCTAAACAAGAAGTGCGAGCAACTTTGCTGATAATAAAATCTATTATCTAAGGGCCAATCGACAAACCAGTTTGTATGGAGCACGAGACAGCAGGTTCAACAGAATTATTAATTCAGAACGTTCCCTACCCTGTGAAAATTTAGCATTTTTGGATTTTTCAATCGGTTTGACAAATAACCGAGAGAGACAAACTAACACGTGCCGCATTCGAGTCTAGAAGAAATACCTTCTTGTATATCTTTCGTATCTTACCAACCTGGAATGTTTTATTTTATTTAATGCAGTTTTATATAGGGCAAACTTTACCGAAAGGTGTCAGAGGGCTTTACAATAGAACCAAGTAAGTTACTCAAGGAACACATGATGGAATTTAAACACTAACAAGTTACATATACAATCAGTAGTATAAAAAATTTAAGGTGGCAACATTAGGTTAATACAGGTATAGATACATATTTACAAAATTGAGCTCATGTAAATGAAAAGCGGCTGTGAAGGTCATGAAATGGGTTGTATTATTCCTGGAAGTGTCTTTGGAAGAGAAGAGTTTTAAGATCTGTTTTGAAAGTCCAGAAAGAGGTGGTGGTTCAGAGGATTGGAGGAAGTGAGTTCCAAATTCTAGCCACAATGCCTGAGAAGGATTGACCCATACATCTTTCCCTTTTGAAAGTAAGAGGTTTGAGCAGTACATTTTCAGCATTGCATGAAGGTCTAGAGCCACCTGAGATTTTGAGTTCATTCGCCAGTAAGCAAGGGGTGGTAGTGTGTAAGGCTTTGTGGGTGATACAGGCAGTGTTGTAAATTGACCTAGCTTCAATGGGAAGCCAGCGGAGGGAAAACAATATGGGTGTGATGTGATCATTTCTTTTGGCCCCATATGCAAAATGTGCCGCTGAATGGAGGATGGATTTTAGAGGGCGGAGGTGGGTTTTGGGGAGGCCAGCAAGGAGAGAGTTGCAGTAGTCCAATCTGGAAAGAACCAATAATTGGACCAAAGGTTTTAGGTCTTGCTCAGGAAAGAAATGTGAACCCCCAAGAGAAGGCTCAGTTGGTAACATGCATTCTTGGCGATAGTATTGATATGGGAATGTAGGTTGAGCCTTTTGTCTAGGATGACGCATATGGCTTTGACGCTGTGAAAAATTATAGGTTTGTTGTTAAGTATGGTCAGATTGTCCATCCATGTTTGAACAGGAGGAGGAAAGAGTGAGGTAGAGAGAAGAAATAATTCTGTTTTGGAAGGATTACGAATTAGTTGATGAGTTGCAATCCAATCTTGGATGGAGTTGAGAATGGTGTTGAGGACTGAAATGTTGTGTGCAGAAGATACCTTTAGGTAGATTTGGGTGTCATCAGCATAGAGGTGATAATGGATCCCAGATTTCTTTTAGGAGATTTCCTAGCAGTTCCATGTAAAGATTGAACAGGGTGGGCATGAAGATCGAGCCTTGAGGGACGCCTTGTCCTACAGCCACTGATGTAGAGTGAGAGTTTGCTATTTTGATCATCCGAGATCTGCCCGAGAGGAATGATTCAAACGATTTGAACACTGTGTCTTCAGAACCTATTCTTATATTTAAAATATTCAAAAGAGTGTTGTGATTAGCAGTGCCAAAGTCTGCCGATTGGTCAAGAAGAATTAGGAGACAAGACTCACCAGAGTTAAGTATTCACAGGGCATCATCGATCACTTGTAGCAGGGCTGTTTCAGTGCTGCAGCCTTGAATGAAACCAGATTGGAATTTGACAAGCATGTTGTTGTCCTTCATATGCTGGGAAAGTTGCTACGCTACACAATTTTCAGTAATAATAGGAAGATCATTTTTGGTGATAGGGCAGAAATTGTTGAGGTCATTCACATCAGCAGAGGGTTTATTAAAAAGTGAGGTAACCTGTCCCGTTTTAAGGGCAACGGAAATGGAGCCTTGTTTGAGAAAGAGGTTTACCATACTGGTCCACTTGGAGAGCATGTAGGTGTAGATGTCAATACCAATGTCACTAGAGATGGGGTCAATCGAATGGTTAGAAGGTTTTGTTTCCAGAATACTTTTGAGGAAGACATCTTCGGTGTTGACATCAAATTTCTGCCATGGTACTATGGATTCGCGGTCCTCAAGGAGGGTAGGGTGAGTGACCTGATCCACAAGCAATTTCAATTGTTCATCGAAGAATAGTGCAAAATCTGCTGCTTTCTTGGGAGGGTCGTCAAATTTGATGGTTGAGGGAGAGATGTTGGTACTTTTGATAAGGTCGGATACATTTTTGGTTGAGTTGAGGAGAGTTCTGAAGTGCATTGTTTTTTCACAAAAGATATCTTTATGGTAGCGCGATCTTGCGTAACGGAGATTGGAGAGATTCATGGTGGAAGGAGAATACCTCCATTGTTTCTCCAGGTTTCTCAAGTTCTCTCCTTCTTCATAGAGAGATTTATCGGACCGTGGTGCAGAAAGAGTGGTCCTTTCCTTTTTACTATAAATTGGAGCAACATTTTCAATTCCGACTGAAACACTGGTGAGACATTGGATGGTAAGATTGTTGACTTCAGAGTTGGGGTCTAAGACTGGAAGTTATTTCATAGCTCTGTTTGCTTCTATGAGGACTGTAATTTCCATATCTCAGGAGTTAACACAAGCGCTTCAGCACCCCCCATTTGAGTTGCAAGCGCTATAAAAATATTACAATACAATAAAATACTACGGTGTCAGGTAACTGGTGGATTTTAAAATCAGAGGATGCATAGCTTATGTCAGGAAGGGAGTGAGTGCAGGTGGGGTGTGATGTGATGTGCAGAGAGAGGGCAGGTTTATAATGAGATAAGTTGCACTAATGGAGACCCTGTAGTAAATAAAGGTACCCCATCCTTCCAAGAAGAGATGAATGCACCAATCCAGCTTCCAGCAGAGGCGGTGGGGGTAAGGTGAATAGCAAAGCTCAAAAAGGTTTAGGCCAGGATTACTGGAGGGGATGCAGTCTGAGAGCAAATGCAAGGTTGGGGACTAACGGTCCTGATAGTAGCTATGGGGCTGATTCTATTTCATGTGCAAACTACAGGTTATACCCAAAATAGGATACAAATTCAAGCAGTATCTGCCTATGTGCTAATTGCACCTAAGCCAATTACCCATGTGCAAATTGCCTCCATTGTTCTGTTTCCCCACCCATTTTCAACAGGTAATACCTGACAGCAATTTTATGTACAAATTGTGCTAATTCCAACTTGCACACTCTGGAACATCTTCTGTGGTGCACAGATCAAAATGCTGCAATCTTAAATGTGTTACATGGTGCACAAATTGAAATTTCATTCTAGTTGCTTGCAATTTAAAAGGAATTGTTTGTTCCTCTGAGATATTGTTTTCTTTCACGGTTAGAGCCCTTGCAGAATAGTTCTGAATAAAATGTTGCCACATGCATTTAGTACTGGTATTATTTGCTAACTGGAAGTTTTGGAACAAAACTTTATTTTTGTTCTGGCCTAACAGCTTTAGCTGCTGCAAGCTCTTGTAATAAAAACATCATAGAAATAATACATACATATACGTGCACAGAATTGCTTTGGGTGAGCCCTCCTCTGTCATTGGTCTGCTCAAGTGTCATTCACAGTTTGCTTTCACCCACAAGACACCATGGAACATGGAGCAGTGCGTCAGCCCACTGCAGCAATTGGCTAATGTGTCACTGCTTTTTAGCCAGCAATTTGCTCCATTGCACTGTGCGTGATAGCATTTTGCCTCATCAAGTGTACAATACATCCACTTTAAAATTAGTGTACTTAACTGCAGGACAGGCAGTGCATTTTTCCAAGTGCTCACAAGCTCTACTATTCAATCCATTTGCTTTGACAGTGCCCACAGCAGCTTCCTTTCAACAGTGGCACTGTTGTTTTTTATTACAGTACCTTGCAGCACCATAGCCAGTCCTGCTTGGTCACTCACTTCTTTTTTTCAGCATGATTGTCACCTCCCCACCCCAACTGGTGGCGCTAGGCTGCTCATTTGATATGCACTGTGCAGCAAGTGCGCCAACTTTCTGTAAACCACATGGCCATCTTTGAACAGTATTCTCCATACTGTGTAATTTTTGTTTTACTCTTCCAAGATGACTACCAATTTTAGAATCAAAATGATGGCCATCGGGGGAGGAGCTTCGCGCGTTTCCAAGATGGACGCGTGAGCACAGGGCTCCCGAGACCCTTTCCGCCTCCCGCATCTATCCTGCAAAGCATGCTGATTTGGACGATGGGAACCTTTTGCTGATGCCCTGCTGATACAACAACTCTTTTCAAAATTCGATTTGGCCACCGGGTACCGGACTTAGTGCGCATTGAAATTTGCAGCCTATATCGTAGACCATCCACGGGCTTGAGTCCCCGAGGTACCCAGGTGGCAATTGAACAACAACGGCTGGCGTGACACGTCCACTGCCCCTGTGGTACTTTCGGTTTCGCTCTTGGTCAGTGTTGACGGCGATTGCTGCCGGTCTGCACGGCTGCTCTGATTCTGCTGCTGGTCCTACGCTTGCTCTTGATCCTCGTCCTCTCGCCTCTACAGGCTTGCCGCGAAGGGAATCATTCTGACCAGATCTCAACGGTTCTGTCAGAGCGTGTCATTCATCATGGCGGGCAAGGCGGACGTCGAGAAGCGGGCCACCAGGGGCTCTTATCGAGGTGGGGTTACCCAATCCCAGACCATAGATCGCTTTACTCGCCCTAAAGGATCCCCAGGCGGAGCGAGCAAGGCCCTTGAGGAGACGGGCGATGGTCATCCTACACTTGAAGAACCGACTTTGAAGGATGTTATGGGCGCCATCGCAAGTGTTAGAACAACTATGGGTCTGCAGTATGAAACCCTTGCAGCTAAGATAGACACGGTGGCGATCGAAGTCAATCTTATTAGGACGGACTTGGGTAAAACCAATGAGCGGGTCAAGTCCCTGGACATCAAGACCGCAAGCCTGACCACGGATGTCTCGGATCTCCAGGCCAAAGTTCGCAATCTCCGGACTTCCAATGACTTGTTTGCCCGCCGGCTGGATGATTTCGAAAGCCGAGCCAGGCGCAACAACGTCCGCATCGTAGGTGTTCCGGAGAACTCCGCGGACGTGTCTACAGACCTTCTGGTGGAAGACCTTGTTCTAAAACACCTGGCACCAAAGGGCCTCAGTAACTTCTTTACGGTGGAGCGTGCTCATAGAGTCCCCGGTGGAAAGCCCAAGCTGGGGGCCGCTCCGAGGCCTATAATAGCCAGGATTTTTAATTTCCGGGACAGGGACGCTATCCTGCAAGCTTCACGTACCAATGGTCCCACTAAATTTGAGAATGCGTCAATCAGTTTTTATACGGATTTTACACGGCGGTGCAGAAACAACGTATGGGTTTTACTGGGGTGAAGAGGAGACTCAGGGACATGGGACTGAAGTACGCCATGCTTTTTCCGGCCCACCTGAGGATTGAATATGAAGAACGTGCGCTCTTTTTTGACCGCCCCGAGGTGGCCAGTGACTGGTTGGACACTTTGCCGACACACCGTACCAGCCCAGAGAGTTCGAGAGGCGCCGAAGGCAGCTTTGAAGACCAGGAGTAGTGAGTCTGCGCCTGCGAGCCAATTTTATGGACTTATGGCAGTGGCTCTGTGACTCTGTGGATTCCCGGGGGTGGGGGGAATCGGGACTCTTCCTCCTCTGGGGACTTTCTTCTCTCTTCTTGTAGGTTAGTTTAATGGGGCGACAGGCACACTGCAAGTTGGGGTGGCTTTTTTGGTCTACCGCAGGGGTGCAGGGTGGGGGTGTGTGTTTTGAGGGTTCTATTGGGGGTGGTGGGGGGGTCTTTCCTTTTCTGTTTGTGTCGAGGCTACGTTTTGTTTCAGATTTTATCCTATGTGCCTGTTTCATGGCGGGGGAGGTGGAGTGTTCATTGCTGGTATGGGGGGTAGGGGGCTGAGGGTGCTGAGCTGGAACGTTAACGGTCTTGGTGACGGGATAAAACGGGGGATAGTTTTGCAATATTTGAAGCGATGCTCCCCAGATATAGTTTTACTCCAGGAGACACATTTAGTTGGAAATACGTGCCATGCACTGAATAGACGGGGCTACCGTTTGGTGGCCCATTCCGGATTTACCACTGGGTCGAGAGGGGCGGGTGTCCTGGTCAGAAATTCCCTCCCCCTGGAGATAGACGACACGGTGCTGGACGATCGAGGCCGCTATGCGGCTATTACGGGTCGGTGGGAGGGGTAGACGATTTCCATTTTGTCTGTGTATGTTCCGCCCGGTTTACAGTCCACCACATTTACTGATTTGGGCAGGGTGATCCTGGGGTTTCCTGATGGCATGTTGGTTGTGGGTGGCGATTTTAATTCAGTAATTAGTGGAGATGAAGACCGTAGCCCCCCCAGACTCCTGCCCGCGTCGCAGCTATGGCTGGGGAGTTTCTTGGACACGTTGGGTCTAGTTGATTGTTGGAGGCAAATGCACCCTGGACAGCTCCAGTATACTTTCTACTCGGGAGCTCATGGGAGTCTCTCGAGACTCGACTATATCCTTGTACCAGCGGTGCAGATGGTCTCTGTTAGGGAAATCAGGCATTTGGCTGGGGGGATTTCGGACCATTCTCCACTCTGGCTTACTATTGATATATAATTGGGGGCCGGGGGCCGGATCGCTCCGATCAACCCCTGGCACCTTCGTAATCCCAAGATTAGAACGGAGGTGGTTAAGTGTATGGATTACTACTTTGCTGAGAATGAGGGTTCGGTGTCCTCCCCTGTCTCCTTGTGGGAGGCTTATAAAACTGTGATCCGTGGTCAAACCCTATCCTTGATTGCTAGTGAGAGGAAGCGTAAGAATGCGGAAGTGGTGGACTTGGAGAATGAAATCACTGAGTTGGAGGAACAGATGGAGTCTGGGGTTACACCTGAGGGACTACACTCTTTGGCCCTTAAACAGTCTGAATATAGGGCTCTGGTGACTGATGCGGCCAAGGCAATGAATCGTGAGCAGCAGGGGCGTTTGTATGATGTTGGTGATAAGGCGGGAAAGTTGATTGCTTGGCTGGACAAAAGGGATAGACTGAACTGGGTGGTGCCTGTTGTTGAAAATGTGGATGGTACGCGAGTGGTGGACCCGGTTGAGACAGTTGAGGTTTTTGCCCAGCATTTCCAGACGGTTTATGCGCCGGTCTCGGATAGGCCGGAGGAGGATTTGCACTTGTTGCTGCGGGATATCACGCTGCCTTGCCTGTCGGAATCAGACAAGGAGCTTATGGAGGCGGAATTTTCCACCGATGAAGTAGCGCTCGCTATCCGCTCACTTCGCTCTGGGAAGGCCTCAGGTCCGAATGGTATACCAGTTGAACTGTACAAGCTGTGCCCTGACAAAATGGCGCCACATCTTCATCAGATGTTTTCGGCATCGCGAGATCTCGGGTCTCTTCCCCGGGACCAGAGACTTGCGTCCATTGTGGTAATTCATAAAGATGGCAAGCCCCGTGAACACTGTTCATCGTATCGGCCAATTTCGCTTTTGAATGTGTGTTGGACTTGGCCCGCAGGGCAGGTTCACCCCTAGACTTTTTGCCTTATTTGTGACCCTGTGTTAGTGATTTTTGGGTCTCTGCGCACTTTTCCCTGGGTCCCAGAGTGAAAGTGCGTGCGTGAAGTATGGCTGGCCTGCCCTCCCATAGGAATGCATGGGGAATGTGTGTGTCCCTGGTAGTTCCTGATGCGTGGGGAGTGCAGGCTCGAGTTTGGTATGCCTGAACTCGTGAGAGTGAATGCTGCAAGATGGTGTCTGCGGCATGTGTGTGTCTAGTTGGGAAGTGCTACTTCTGGACATTGAGATATGTGTGCCGTGAGGGTGCTGGAGCGTGATTGGCTGGAGCTGGCTGGCATGCCAGGCTCCAGGAAGTCTGGATGGGTCTGCCCGGTGGTGAGTGGGAGATTAGCATGAGTGATGTGTGGGAGGAGTGTACCTGTGTCCTGGATGGGCTGGGTTTTCCCCACACAATGCTGGCTCCGCCCCCCTGTGGTGTGTCTAATGACCCTGGCCTCCCCAGTGAAAGGAATGGGTGGTTGGGCCATCAAGAGTGCTCCAGAACCAGCTGCGACTGGTTTTCCCCCCACCCTGCACATTGTAACAAAGGAATTTACTGTATAAGAAGGGGCTGTGTCCCCACTGAAAATGTTCTTCTTTTGGAATCCTGCCAGAGGGGGCTTGTGCCGCTGCTGGGGCCAGAAGGACCGCCACTTGGAGAGTCTCCCTGCCTGGAGACCCAGTGTGCTGGCTCTGGCCCAGCCTTGCCCCCCCTGCCTGCCTCCAGCCCTGCTGGAGCCCTGTCCTGTCCTCCAGTGCTGGGGAGCACTGAGGACTTCGTTGCCTGCAGCCTGAGAGCGCTGCTCTCTGCCCTTCAGCGCTAGGAGCGCTGAGATTGCCTGCCTAGCGCTTGGAGAGCGCTGGATTTTACCCCCAGCGCCTGGGAGCGCTTTTTGCTGCTGTTTAGCGCTTACGAGCGCTTACTTGTGCCTGCAGCGCTTGGGAGCGCTGTGGTCTGCAGAGGCCGGTGCCCACCCGGCCTCCGATCGCCCCGTGTGGTGGTTGGACGGCGCGGGTGCCACCCCGCTCATTGCCGTATTGTTTTGCCCAAGTGCCGATTCATTGGATTCACGAGGGAGCCCACTCCTCGGATCCTGGGAAGCCGCCTGCCTGCCTAAAACGGGCTGCCGCGCTGCCCGCGACGACCCGGAAGTGCTCCGGCCGGCCGGCCAATCAGAGCGCGGCCCCGGAAAGGCCGACCGGAAGTCCCGCCTCCCTCGCCGAGCCACGAGAGAGCCTGCCGAGGCTCCCCGAGAGGAGAGGAGAGCCCCGGGACCAGCGGGAGAGACCCGCCGCCGCTGGAAAGCCCAGCGCCTAGACCGGTGAGTGCCTGCCTGCAGAGGAGGGGGGGGGGAGCGTCGGGACACATTGCCGGTGTCCGCCCCGCCCCCTCTCTGTAGCGCGACCTCGCGCCGGTAGCTGTGCAGAGTCAGAGAGGCTCTCAGGGGGCATTTCCTTATTTCACGAGCCCTGAGAGGCTCTGAGCGCCCCACGTGCACGTCGAGTCCCCAGAGGGGGGACTCCCAAAGAGAAGCGCCCGTGTGTTTTGAGCCTGAGGGCTCAGGGAGCATCTCCACGTTTTGGAGCCACGAGGTGCCCCGGGGGCACCAGTAGCGTTCGAGCCCAGCGAGGCTCTTAGCCAGCATTCCTGCTTTGGGTCCCCAGAGCGAGGGACCCCCCAGCCCAGCGAGGCTGCACCTTTCCAGTTGCTGGAGCCCTGAGAGGTTCAGCAGCCCCCCTTTCTGGTGAAGAGAGCCTAAGAGAGGCTCACCAGCGCCACAGTGGTGGTTCTTTGAGCCCAGAGAGGCTCCAAACTTGTGCTAACTTTCCCTGCTCCAGTTGTCCAGCACTTAGTGGACAACTGCCACGTTTAGGCCCTGACATTGGGACTCCGGGACAGTCACAGGTGGTGACTTGTGAGTATGGGGTAATGGTTATTGATTCTGCACCGCTGAATGTATTGCTTATGCGTCATGTGCCTTTACACCTCTGAATGTTGATACATCATGTGTTTTATCCTTGCACCCCTATAGGTATTGTGACATGTAGGTGGTTGTTTTCTCCCTAGTACAGGTGGTGCTAGAGAGGTCCTGTTGCCAGTGATTACTGGTTGTATGCTCTACTGTTATATTTTTGTGCTACAGTAATTATTTCTAAAAGTGCTGATACCCTTGACAGTGGTCCAAGTGGCCCTGTCCTGTACAAATATCCCTTGTAAATTCCGCCCGTGCCTGTTGGCACCGTGTAATAAGATGTGTGTTTTATCTGATGTATATTTTTATAATACAAAGGCTATTTTTACATAACCTTGTGTGGAGTGTTTCTTTGTGGTGGGCCTTGGGTGTTGTTGCTGGGGTGCGTACGCAAATACTTAACTTACATCGCCTCCAAGTTTAGCCTTGACTGCTCGCGCCACGTTACCTGGAGGGCGAGTGGGGGTTGCCTTGGCGTGTGACTCCCTTGCCCTGACACTTAGAACTGGCGATCCCTGACTGACCTCGACGCGAGTCTTGGCCGGCCAGGGTCCCGGGTCTAACATTGGCGGCAGCGGTGGGATAAGAATTTGTGTTTGCGTTGTACCACAGTGGCAACTGGCCACTACAAAGCTCTGCATTTTAGATGACCACATTTTTGGGGATTATTGTGTTTTGGTGAAATTCCATTATTTTCTTCTCCTGAGGTATCATTGTGCAATTGTGTCCAGTACATTTGTTCCCCTGCCCCGCGCCCAGAGTTTGGTACCTGTGTCACGTGTGGTCAGGTTGAGGAACCAGGGGTGGTAGAAACTGCCTTACCAGTCCGAGGGGGGGGTTGTGTGTGAATGAATGGTGTGTGGCACTAGGCAAGTGGGTGTGAGTTCTCTGGGAGAGGGAGCTTACTGAACCATTAGTGAATTGTGTACTCCTGTGTTAGCTCAGACCCCTAGGTTCCCTGTGTAATCTTTTCACCAGAACGTCTGCCAGAATGGAGCTTGTTTTTGATTTCAATGATCTAGCCACATACGGTGTGTGGGAGCTGAGAAAGTTCTGTGAAGAGAGAGGCATAGGGGCGGATCAGTCAGGCTGGTATGCACTTAGGAGATGCATGGTCAAATGGCAAGAGGATCAATGGGATCTTGAGCGCAGTGAGGAAAGGGCCCGGGCCTCACACCAGGAGGGTGGTGGGTCTGTGGGGAGCCCTGAAGATTCAGAAGAGGAGGAAGAAAATGATAGCACAGGGACGCCAGCAGATAGTGAGGACCCCATAGATAGGGAGTCCCTTGCTGGGTCCCGTGTCAGAGATAGCACCCCATCCCTTTCCCTGTCCCCAGAGGAGTGGATGGATAGGAGAGAAGAGAGGGAGCACCAGCTGGCCATGGAGAAGCTCAGGTTAGAGTATGCCTGGAAGATGGCGCAGCTGGGTGTGAATGAGCGGATTGCAGAGGCTGAGAGGGCCTTGGCCAGGGAGAAGATAGCCCTAGAGTGTAGGTTATCCCCTGACCGCAGTCTTAATATTCTGGATCCCCCAGGGAGGGTGGAGTCCAGTGGTGGCAGCTTTTTGAGTGTTGATGTTGACAGTCCCACTCCCAGTTCCCAGAGTATGGTTCCTGGTTCTCCAGAGGAGGAGAATAGGTTGAGGTTTAGGAACCTTAGAAAACCACCTCACCAGGAATGGAAGTATTTTGTGGATGACTGTTCAGATGCAATGTGGGACTGGCTGAAGGATAGCTTGACCGATGAGGTGGATGATGAGGTGGACAATGTGGTAAATATGTTCCTCAAGGAGCAGTTGCTCAGTGTTGTCTGTCCAGAGTTGCGTCAGCACCTGCTGAAGTTGAAGAGTTTTAGTCCTTGGACCCTTGCAAGAGAAGCAGAGCGCTGGGAGAGCGCCAGAGGTTCTGCAGAGTCACTAGAAAGTGAGTCCAACAGTAGTGGTACAGGGAGCTTCCAGCCCAGCGTGGTGGAAGAGGCTCAGTGTAGCCCAGCTAGGTCCCAGTATAGTGAGAAGGGTGAAGGGGCTGACTGCCTGGCTCAGTGGAGCAGGAGTCAGGGGGTGGCTGAGAGCACCCCGAGGCCCGAAGCCCTGTCTCAGAACTTGGGTGGTTTCTTGAGGGAACACCAGGTTGGGGACCTAGGCTGTCCTGTTAGTACACTTGAGGAGGATCTCCTAGTGTCTAGGGAACCTGGAGTGTCTGTAACCAGAACTCCAGGGGTTCCAGTGTCCGGCAGTGTCGCTCCAGTTGGGAGGGCACAGAAGTCCGAAGCGAGGAGTGATTGGGGGACGAGTTTCCCAGTGGATGCACCAGTGGACCAGAGACTAGCCAGTTGGGCTAGGTCTTGGGTGGACCCGGGTGGCGCCACTTCTGGTCTGGGGGATCTTTGCGCCCTGTCAGGTGGACAGGAGGCAGGAGATCTGCGCCAGAGGGACCGTCACACGACACATGGGTCATGTGTCAACCTCAGGGGGATTGCGTGTGAGTCCCCAGAAGTCCTGGAGTGCCAGGCAATTATTCCACCAAAGGTTTTAGACCGGAGGTTGGGAGGCCAGGTGCAGGTTCGGCCTGACCTGAAGGGTAGGACGACTGTAAGCAGTGTCCTGACCGGTTCTTCCAGGGGAACTTCTCCAGTTGGGAGAGGGCAGACCTCTGGAAGGGGGTGCAGAGGGTGGGAAAGCCCACCTCTGACCCCGGTGCAACCTGAGGGGTTAAACCCTAGGTTGGAATGGCGTTCGGGGTGTCCCCCTCGCAGGAGGAGGAGGAACCCTGGAAGAAGAGGTAAGGGGAGGAAAGCCTTCTCTGAGACTCCTGGTCCGCCTGAGGTTGTAGGCCAAAGGTTGGTGAACCAGTGGCAGTCTAGTCCTGTCTTGCAGACAGGGAGAGTGGAGAATGGACACTATGTGCCAGGGGTTACTACCCCCCGCTCTGCGAATTGGCAAGGACCGGTGGCACCTGGGTGGCCCAGGGCCGGGTCCTGGCCGCGGACAGCTGAGGAGTACCAGTGGGGTAGCCCAGTTGGTCCTTACAGGAGCTTTAGAAGGAACCCTAGGGGTTCACCGTGGCATAGAACAGGAGAGTGTCCCGGCAGTGGCGGGCCTGCGTCCGTGTTCTATCGCCCCAAGCAGGGAAGTCCATCACGGTGGTGATTGTTCTCCCCTGCGTTTTGGCTGGAAGGGGGTTGTGTTGGACTTGGCCCGCAGGGCAGGTTCACCCCTAGACTTTTTGCCTTATTTGTGACCCTGTGTTAGTGATTTTTGGGTCTCTGCGCACTTTTCCCTGGGTCCCAGAGTGAAAGTGCGTGCGTGAAGTATGGCTGGCCTGCCCTCCCATAGGAATGCATGGGGAATGTGTGTGTCCCTGGTAGTTCCTGATGCGTGGGGAGTGCAGGCTCGAGTTTGGTATGCCTGAACTCGTGAGAGTGAATGCTGCAAGATGGTGTCTGCGGCATGTGTGTGTCTAGTTGGGAAGTGCTACTTCTGGACATTGAGATATGTGTGCCGTGAGGGTGCTGGAGCGTGATTGGCTGGAGCTGGCTGGCATGCCAGGCTCCAGGAAGTCTGGATGGGTCTGCCCGGTGGTGAGTGGGAGATTAGCATGAGTGATGTGTGGGAGGAGTGTACCTGTGTCCTGGATGGGCTGGGTTTTCCCCACACAATGCTGGCTCCGCCGCCCTGTGGTGTGTCTAATGACCCTGGCCTCCCCAGTGAAAGGAATGGGTGGTTGGGCCATCAAGAGTGCTCCAGAACCAGCTGCGACTGGTTTTCCCCCCACCCTGCACATTGTAACAAAGGAATTTACTGTATAAGAAGGGGCTGTGTCCCCACTGAAAATGTTCTTCTTTTGGAATCCTGCCAGAGGGGGCTTGTGCCGCTGCTGGGGCCAGAAGGACCGCCACTTGGGGAGTCTCCCTGCCTGGAGACCCAGTGTGCTGGCTCTGGCCCAGCCTTGCCCCCCCTGCCTGCCTCCAGCCCTGCTGGAGCCCTGTCCTGTCCTCCAGTGCTGGGGAGCACTGAGGACTTCGTTGCCTGCAGCCTGAGAGCGCTGCTCTCTGCCCTTCAGCGCTAGGAGCGCTGAGATCGCCTGCCTAGCGCTTGGAGAGCGCTGGATTTTACCCCCAGCGCCTGGGAGCGCTTTTTGCTGCTGTTTAGCGCTTACGAGCGCTTACTTGTGCCTGCAGCGCTTGGGAGCGCTGTGGTCTGCAAAGGCCGGTGCCCACCCGGCCTCCGATCGCCCCGTGTGGTGGTTGGACGGCGCGGGTGCCACCCCGCTCATTGCCGTATTGTTTTGCCCAAGTGCCGATTCATTGGATTCACGAGGGAGCCCACTCCTCGGATCCTGGGAAGCCGCCTGCCTGCCTAAAACGGGCCGCCGCGCTGCCCGCGACGACCCGGAAGTGCTCCGGCCGGCCGGCCAATCAGAGCGCGGCCCCGGAAAGGCCGACCGGAAGTCCCGCCTCCCTCGCCGAGCCACGAGAGAGCCTGCCGAGGCTCCCCGAGAGGAGAGGAGAGCCCCGGGACCAGCGGGAGAGACCCGCCGCCGCTGGAAAGCCCAGCGCCTAGACCGGTGAGTGCCTGCCTGCAGAGGAGGGGGGGGGGAGCGTCGGGACACATTGCCGGTGTCCGCTCCGCCCCCTCTCTGTAGCGCGACCTCGCGCCGGTAGCTGTGAAGAGTCAGAGAGGCTCTCAGGGGGCATTTCCTTATTTCACGAGCCCTGAGAGGCTCTGAGCGCCCCACGTGCACGTCGAGTCCCCAGAGGGGGGACTCCCAAAGAGAAGCGCCCGTGTGTTTTGAGCCTGAGGGCTCAGGGAGCATCTCCACGTTTTGGAGCCACGAGGTGCCCCGGGGGCACCAGTAGCGTTCGAGCCCAGCGAGGCTCTTAGCCAGCATTCCTGCTTTGGGTCCCCAGAGCGAGGGACCCCCCAGCCCAGCGAGGCTGCACCTTTCCAGTTGCTGGAGCCCTGAGAGGTTCAGCAGCCCCCCTTTCTGGTGAAGAGAGCCTAAGAGAGGCTCACCAGCGCCACAGTGGTGGTTCTTTGAGCCCAGAGAGGCTCCAAACTTGTGCTAACTTTCCCTGCTCCAGTTGTCCAGCACTTAGTGGACAACTGCCACGTTTAGGCCCTGACATTGGGACTCCGGGACAGTCACAGGTGGTGACTTGTGAGTATGGGGTAATGGTTATTGATTCTGCACCGCTGAATGTATTGCTTATGCGTCATGTGCCTTTACACCTCTGAATGTTGATACATCATGTGTTTTATCCTTGCACCCCTATAGGTATTGTGACATGTAGGTGGTTGTTTTCTCCCTAGTACAGGTGGTGCTAGAGAGGTCCTGTTGCCAGTGATTACTGGTTGTATGCTCTACTGTTATATTTTTGTGCTACAGTAATTATTTCTAAAAGTGCTGATACCCTTGACAGTGGTCCAAGTGGCCCTGTCCTGTACAAATATCCCTTGTAAATTCCGCCCGTGCCTGTTGGCACCGTGTAATAAGATGTGTGTTTTATCTGATGTATATTTTTATAATACAAAGGCTATTTTTACATAACCTTGTGTGGAGTGTTTCTTTGTGGTGGGCCTTGGGTGTTGTTGCTGGGGTGCGTACGCAAATACTTAACTTACATCGCCTCCAAGTTTAGCCTTGACTGCTCGCGCCACGTTACCTGGAGGGCGAGTGGGGGTTGCCTTGGCGTGTGACTCCCTTGCCCTGACACTTAGAACTGGCGATCCCTGACTGACCTCGACGCGAGTCTTGGCCGGCCAGGGTCCCGGGTCTAACAATGTGGAACCCAAAATTCTGGCGAAGCTCTTGGCAAGCCGGCTGATTACGGTGATCAGTGACTTGATTCACCCGGACCAATCCGGCTTCATCCCCCATCGCAACACCGCGCTCAATCTTCGCCG
Source organism: Lissotriton vulgaris (assembly GCF_964263255.1). Lineage (NCBI taxonomy): Eukaryota > Metazoa > Chordata > Amphibia > Caudata > Salamandridae > Lissotriton > Lissotriton vulgaris. The sequence continues at coordinate 1,141,427,190 of NC_141695.1, read as the reverse complement.
TTTTCATGGCGTCTTAGCAAGGGCAGGGTCTCTTGAGGAACCGGCCATCTTGGTTTCACTTGATGCCTCGATGGCCTTCGATACGGTGGAGTGGCCATATCTGTGGGCAGCCCTTGCTAAGTTTGGCTTTGGCCCCAAGTTCATTGGGTGGATCAGGCTTTTGTATGAGCAACCACTGGCTCAGGTTGTTGTCAACGGCAGGGCCTCTGAACCCTTTGCTCTAGGACGCGGCACGAGACAGGGATGCCCTTTGTTGCCACTCCTTTTCGCGCTTGCCCTTGAGCCCCTGGCCGCATGGCTCCGCTGGGAACCTTCGCTAAAGGGCATTCGATGGACCCCTGACTTCGAGGATCGTATCTCGCTATACGCCAACGACATATTGTTGTACCTTACCTCTCCCCGTAAATCACTGGGTGTCCTATTCGATGTCTTGAGTTCCTTTGGGAAGAACTCTGGTTTAGTTATTAATTGGGCCAAGTCTTGTATCTACCCACTCACGGGCGAATTACCCGCTCTACCCCGCGTTTGCCCGATACCCATTTCTAGAGTCGGCTTTAAGTACTAGGGTATCTACATTTCATTGGACCCCACAGTCCGCTATGAACGGAATTTGTTACCTCCGCTTTCTCGGCTTAGGTCGGATGTTAGGGCGTGGTGGGGCTTGCCTCTGTCCCCCTTGGGAAGAGCGGCCCTGTTCAAGATGATGTCTCTCCCCCGATTTTTGTATACCATCCAGAACACGCTTGATTTGGTGCCGGCTAGCTATTTCCGCGAAATTGAGGGCCTACAGAGGAAGCTGGTGTGGGGCGGACGACCGCGCATTGCATTGGCAAAATTTACTTTGCCCTGGTATGACGGTGGTATTGCGTTGCCTGATATTAAACGCTACTACTGGGCATCCCAACTGAGTGCTGTTAATCATGCCATGTACGGTCCCGTTCCGAATCCCGCATTTGAGATGGATAGGTGACAGTTGCCCGGGGGCGACTATAATAGAGCGCTCTACTCTAGAGCTGCCAGGAAGAACCTGACGGGCCCCACTGGGGTGGCGGTGCGAATATGGGGTAGTGCAACCACGGCTACGGGATGGACGGACAAGCTGAATAGAGCGACCCTCTTGTATGCTGCAGAGCGACTGGGTGGGCTATGGACATCGAAGGGATTTGATAGATGGGACCTTATTGGTATCAGTAAAGTGGGCGACCTCTGGGCCAAGGACAGAGTTAAGACCTTTGATGAACTCAAGCAGGAGTATAAATTGAGTGATAGAGAATTTTTCCGATATCTCCAAGTCCGAAACGCACTCGAATCGGTTTTCCCAGCTGGAACTACGATCCCGGAGTCTTCCCCCCTGGAAGATAGAGTGCTAGACGGGTACGTCCCTGACAGCACTATCTCTCTTATTTATAAAAAACTTATTAAAGACCGCTCGGACCTTCTTGTACAACTTCGGGGTGCTTGGACTAGCGATGGGCTGGAATTGGATGATGAAGACTGGCAGGCTGCGATATCCTTCCCTAAATAGGTCGTGATTCCGGCACGTCTCAGGCTGGTGCAACTGAAGATTCTACACCGTGTCTATGTCACGGGTCCACGTTTGATACATATGGGTTATTCTGTAGATGGGCTGTGTAGGCGTGGTTGTGGTATGCTGGCTACCTTCCTTCACATTATATGGGAATGTCCGGAGGTAGTGGTTTTCTGGAATTGAGTGCATGCGGTGATGGGTGAAGTGGCGGGTGTTGAGTTATTGCCTGAGGCCAGACGCTGCCTGTTGAATATTTGGGAGCCGAATGACTGCACTGTTGCTCAGACTCAATGGGTCACACTGGGCAACATGATTGCGAAGCGAGACATAGCTCAATTGTGGGGATCTCAGAGGGCACCATCAGTCTCAACCTGGAAAGAAAACATGGACTGGTCCATGTTTAGGGAACAAATTGTGTATGTCTCCCGTGGTAGGCCCAAGAAATGGGGAAGGATCTGGGGTCAATGGAATTCGTACTGTGGAGAGATCTGCATTCCCCTTTCATTGAAGCTCCTGATATTCCTCACTTCCCTTGACTGTGCGTTCCAGACACTTAGCTTCCCACTGTATGTGATGTATCGTTTTGCTCTCGGCCCCCCCTCTCCAGGATCTCTCCTCTCTCATAGCATTGCTTATTAATCATTTGTCTCCCCATGCCATATGAGACAGTCATTGCATTGCACGGTACCGCCTCGATTTCTTTTTGTGTTCAGTTTTTGTTCTTTATTTATAAAATATAAAATGTGAAACCTTTCACTTATCCTCGTATTGCCACATGCTTTCCACTATATCGTGACTTTTCGCTGCCGGGCCCTTGGGTTTTCGGCTGATGAGCTGTGTAATACTGTATTACTGTTATTGAATGCAACTGACCAGCCTCCGTGGTTGTAGGTCTGTAACTGTAATTTCTTTTTCCAAAATAAAGGTTTTAAAAAAAAAAAATGATGGCCATCTTGGAATTGTACAACTATGATACGTTAAGGCCAATTTCGTTCCAAGATGGTTACTACTTTGATTCTAAATGTGGCAGCCATCTATAAATGCTGATACACATAGTGTACTATGCAGAATAGCCCCAAAATAGGCTCTCATCCAATGGTTAATGTATTTTTTACACCATTATAAGCATTTGTGTGTAGCACTGACTGTTGGGCTCTAGCTAAGTTTACTCCCCTGTCTTGTAGCTCTCCGTTTTCTTGGGCAATGGCACAGCCTGTATGTTGGGCAGAACAGCTCCCTGGGTGACAGTGGCTCTACCCAGCAGCTTGTTGAGTTTCTCATCGCTGCACAGGATGAGCTGTAGGTTGCCTGGGGAAGATGCAGGCCTTCTTAACCCCTTCCATGCTCATGACAAGGTCAGCTCGCCATGAGGCACGGTTGAGCTGTGCTTATGACGAGCTGACCGTGTCATGAAACTATAGTATTCAAGCATTTTCAGCACAGGAGGGGAAAGCCCCTGTTGTATTGCCAGCTGTCAGATACTCCATGACTGCAGCTAGATAGGCCCACTCAGTGTAGCTTCCCTTATGGAGCAGCCTGTGCACACGGCCCACAGGGAATTGCAGTTCAGCTCAGAAAGAGTAGGTACCTTGCTTTCCACGTCCAGTCATTGCAAACCGCTGCACAAATTCTGACACAGAACAATAACAAAATCCACCGCATTTAAACACCAACATGTTTTCTTTTTTTTAATGTTTCTACTTTTTATTTTTTGGGGAATATGCAACAAAACATATCCTTTGTACCCACTTGATAAAGCGAGATCTTTTTGCTTTGCCATCGCTTCTTTCTATGTTGGCACTAAAAGTCCTCCTTTATAAGTATAATTAAACTCCTAGTGCATCTGTCACAGTTGCCTTCACACTCATGTATAGATTTAGTACACGAGGTAGTCATTCAGTCACTGAAATTGCAGTGGAACAGATTTTAGCTTCTGTCCCACAGGCCTTCGCCACACACCTACAGGATTATTATTAGCAGGACTCACAGGGTCTTAAAGCCTCAACTTCTCTTCGATAATTACATTTTTTTTCTTTTGCACCCTTTTTCTAAGTATTTTTATACAGAACAATCATAGGTTCCTAACCAGTGCTTTGAGTTCCTTGTCGAAGGTTCCTACATTTCAAAAGCCTCTACAGAATGTTTCACTCTACTTTCATGCAATGCACATATATCGTGTGTATTCCAGAAGATTCAAATGCCTCTCTGGTCTGAGAGGCACTGGTCATTTAGACCATATCTTTCTCTCTACTTCATGTTCATCACCCATAACAGTACCAGACCCCAGTAAGCAATATTAAGGAAAGCACTTATCTGGCTGCTGAGCTGTGAAGAAAGAGGTAGTGCAGTTCCTTAATGTTGCTTAAGTGGGACTTACTGTATGGATGTACTAATGACCTGTTGCAAAAATTCATGGCAATCGTAGTCTTTGAATAAAGATGTGTTCTTTAAGGCTGGTGAGTGGAATAAATTAAGGAGATAAACATTATCTGAGCTTCCGGTCCTGGCACAGAATTGATTGAATAGATCTGTCATCAATGCAGGTCAATGGAAGCATTACATTTAGTCTACCACCGGAGTCCGGACTCATTAAATACTATGACCACTTCTTGGCATCTCACAATGACATGGTAGCTATAAAGTCAATGACAGCAGATCTCCCCATCATTTCTCCCTTTCTCTCTGCTACTGGTCAGAACTTTAAACAAAATATCTCAGAAAGGACAACCCATGGCAGTACCCAGCCTAGTAATCATACAAAATACCATAAACGGGCATATAGAGTTACTAATGACTGCCAGTTTACTGAAAACCACAAAGTACACACCACTCCCTCACACTTCTTAATCCATCAAAGGTGATAACTGCACCTCAGCGGTCATTACATACAACATGAAAACACTTTCCACATAGGATTATAAACAAAGGCAACACCATTCCAACCACACACTCTACTCAGTCAAGTAGGCTACCCAGGCATGCAAGTGTTTCAGCAACCCATATACGGGTAGTGAGCACTATATAAAAGTTGCAATATAATACCATCTCAAAGATAAAAGTATGAGTGAGCTGTGTTAAGATTCAATCAAGTGCCAGTTACTCATAGAACCATGTAACCGGCACTCACACCAATTAGTTATTTGGTCAGTTTAATAACCCAATGGCTGACCCCTTCTTTTGCCACAAAATAACTCATCACCCTCACGTTCACTCCGACACTCCCATAAATCCTGCACACGTCCTCTCATTTCTCTACTCAGTTCCTCCTCATCCTGGTTGAATTTACATGCTTAGGTGATTGTTCTGGTTAACTATAGTATTTTCTTTACAGGAACCGTGCAGAGTGTAATAGTGCCACTGTTCTTTCTTACTTCAACGGAAGAACCACCTACTAAATAGGAGAACAGGAAAACATCTTTTGGCCTTTATGTGAAAGTGTGTGGTACCAATCTGACAACTGAGAGGAAAACGTTACGACTTAAGTACTGTCTGGAAGTTGAGGGTCAGGAAGTGTTTGAAAACTTACCAGATTTGCAGGATGATGAGGTGGACAATTTGAATGAATTTAAAGTATGCATAAAAAATTAGATCTGCATTTGGTAATCCACAGTTAGCACTGTACTAGAATGACAGCATTTTGGAATGAGAGTTCAAAGGCATAGACAAAGTGTAGAAGGCTACATTACAGCTTTGAGGAGGAAGTTGGTATCATCTTGGAAATGTGTTCATTTACTGGATGAATGCACAAGGGACCAATTCATACTTAAAGCAGCTTAACAAAGTCAGGCAAGACGTATGGGTGAAAGAGGACCCAACACTGTGTAAAGTAATTTCTATTCCCAAAAAAATTGAACAGTCACAGTGGCATGCATTGAAGGCCTTAACAAAAACATAAGCCACCTGTTACTATAGTTGAGATGAAAGATGGTGAATTAGATGAATTAAAGGGAATAAAGGATCAATCAGCAACAGCTAAGTTCAAAGGTTCTTGCTACAGACGTAGTGTTGTTGGGCACATGGTCATCTATAAGAAATGTCGTTCTCTTAATGTTGTGTGCAAGATATGCAACAAGAGAGACATTTGGCAGTGTTGCAGTTCCTACAGGAACAATATCAAAGTCAAAAAGGTAGCCTCACAAGTGGACTGCATTTTGATGATGTCTGAAAGGGTAACAAAAATCATCCCAAAGATGTGGTGATTATAAATGCTATTCAGGCTGAGCTTCTAGTTGATTTAACCCCTTCGATGCTGGTGACGGAACCATTCCGTCATCAGTCACGGTTGAGCTGTGCTGATGACGGAATGGTTCCGTCATGAACACACCCTGTTCTGGAATGTCCAGCACCGGGGAAGAATCTGCGCAGCACGGAAGGTGTTAAAGGTATGTTTGACCCTGATATCTAATGAAGTTTTTGATACAACCTTCCAGGGTAAAATCCAATTGAATGACCATGATCTTGTCCCTTGGGAGTATGGTGGAAAAATTACAGAGTTGAGGGGAAAATTGGAGTCAAAGATTGAGTTTCAGGGTCATAAAGCCATTAGTAAATTTATTATTTTGTGAAGAGGGACAATGTTATATGTAGCACTCATCAAAGGAATTTTGGCATTTTTCCCAAGGCCAGTCATCCAGTGAAATTTAGGGACCACTACAACAAAGGCTTCAAAAAGACTGTGGTACTGAAATTAACATTTTGTTGAAGTCAATGTGGATAATAAGTTTGTGTCAGATTTTCCTGATGTCTTTTCTGAAAAATTGGAGTGCCTCAAGCATGCAGATCCTGTAGCTATGAAAACCAGAGGCATTTGGAATTCAAAGACAGAAGCAGCCAAACTTGAATTTGAAAGGTGTTAAACAGGGATCGATCATTGAACCTTTTAAGTGTTTGGAGTGTGTTGCCCCTGTAGTGGTGGCACTATAACAGTCTGGCGAAAGGCCCTTATGTGTGGATCTCAGGGTTCTCAGTCAGTATGTAGTGGAAGACCATTTCCAGCCGCTGTTAATAAAAGAGATGCTTACAAAGCTGCATGAAGAGGCGTATTTCTCTTCTTTTGATATCACTGGAGCATACCATCAAATTAGTCTGCATCAAGAGTCTAAAGATTTTAGGATTTTTATAACTCCCTTCAGCACTTTTGATTTTTTATGATGATGCACTTTTGTCTGAGGACAATGTAAGACATATTTGGGAATATGGAAGGAATAACGTTTTTTCAGAAGCACATCCTAATTTATGTGGAGATCTCAGAGGTACATGACTTGAGAAGTAGATGGGGTTTAAATAATCTCAGTAAGAATGGTTTGACTCTGAAGCTGAAAAAATATATACATTTGTTAAATACGAAATGTAATATTTAGGGCACTGCATTATCAAAAATAGAATTAGTCTGAAGAGGGATCTGGTGTCAGCTACTGTGAATCTGTGGAGTTCAGCAAAAAAAGAAGAGCCGATGTATTTTCTTGGTATGCTAGAATTTCATGCAAAGTTTAAAGCCAATCTACCCTCCAAGATGGTCAATATGAGGATACTACTCAAGAAAAGAACAGAATAAGTTTAGTCAGAGGAGTGTGAGAGAAAAGTTTAGGTCTTATAAAATGACCTTGTGAACGCAGCTGATCTACAGTGTTTCGATCCTGAGTGTTAGATAGTGACGAATGAGAGCACTTTTGAGTTGGGTGCAGTTTTGTGGTAAAAAAGTGAATAACATATCTTATATTTCTTGGTCTTTATGAGGAGCACAGTCAAATTATTCAGTAACCCAAAGAGAAGCCATGTGTGTGTTTTGGGCCATAACCAAGTTGAGAAATTTTGTTGGGGACATTTTTGTTCTGTTTGTACAGACGTAAACCTCTGACAGATTTGCTCACAAAAAAAGGTTGGATGCTGTATCCATGCGCATCAGCAGAAGGATTCTAAAGTTACAGGAATTTAATTACCGCATTCATTATATAACTGATCTGTGTAATATTGTGGTGGATTGCTGTTGATATTAAGCCCTCATGGGGAACAGGATACTGATTTTGATGATGAAGAACACATGAAGGTATGCTCTGTCACTGAAGGAGCCATGTCTCAAGAGGAATGGGTGGAATCACTCAAAAGGTATATTCTGCCATACACAAAAGCTGGATGCATAAGTAGAGATAGCATGTGTTGGTAGTCTTTCAGAGGGTGGGAGCTGAGCTGTCACTAGTTGGGAGTGTGGTAATGAAAGGGAGAACATTAGTTGTCCTAGTTTCACCAAGAGAAGGAGTAATGGAAATGGGTAATGATGGTCATCAAGTTTAAAGTGAAACTAAATGAAGAATCAGAGTAGGTTACTGGTGGCCAGGCATAGGTATTGAAAATGAAAGACTAGTGAAAGATATTAGTGTTTGCATGAATAGTGATAAAATCTACCATGTAAGAAATCCACCAATATCATGTATAACTATTCTCAAAAAGCCTTGGGTGGATGTTGCTTTGGATTTTGCGAGCCCTTTGCAGGTTGAAAATTACCTTTGATTTTGATTGATAAGTTCTCTCTTTGGGCAGACATTACCATTGTAGGCAGCATTGAAACAAAATAGTCACAGATTTCTTAAGCAAGATTTTCTGTAGAGAAGGACTTCTGAACCATATTTTGGCAGAATATGGGTCACAGTTTGTCTCTAATGAGAAGGAAGAATGTATAAGGTTCAGAGGGATTAGTCATAAGAAGTCTGCTTTGCACCATTCAGAAGGAAATAGCACTGTGGAGAGTTTAACACTAGTCCTAAGCAGACACAATCATAAACAGTAAGTTCAGTAAACAATTATAACACAAAGAATGTTTATTGGTCTTTGTCTTTAATTTTCAATACGTGTTTCGTCATCAGGGGAGTTCCCCACGACTTCTTCAGGGCTAGAATGATTTAATAAAACCACTATCACATATAATATATAATTACAGAGTCTTCACTGAAAAGAATTATAACAGCATTTGATGGAAGTCATTACACCACTGTGTAGTTTACTCTAAACACTATGTGAACACATCTTGTCAAAGTTCAAGGTAAACGTGGAAACCCATGCACATCGCATAATCAAAATTGCTTGACTGAATTTCATAGGACCATTACTATATTTTGCACCATCAGAAATCTCAATCTTAGATTTGCTTCTTGCAAGCGTGGTGTCAATCTGTTATAACCAAGCAATTGGAACTACCCATTAACCTCCAGTGTGTGTGCAGCCCATCTCAAGAGTGCCAAACTGTTACCTATTCTAGTCACCGCAGCAACATACCTGTGTAAATGTACACTTTTCTTATCTCATATCACACCTAAATCGAAGAGAATTCAAATCAAGATCAACCATTAGTCCATTGTTCCAATATCACATATTTAAAGAGACCTTCACTGGTATATACCCCTGCGGTTGAGTCAAATCATTACCTCAGTGTCGGTTCTACTTCAGTCCCTGCTGTGTAATTCAAGGTTCCTCTGCCAGACTGTATCCCGTAGTCAATTTGGATTACTCTGAAGATAATACACCGTCAATCACTACCTCATGGACTAAAAACGAATCCTGCACACACAAATCTTCATTCAATAGTAGAAGAAACCTCACCCATTTATAAGATTGGTGTTCAAATAGCCACCCGTTTTCTTTTTTCTCTCCTTTCTTTTCCCGTATAATTAAACTCTTATTTGTTGCCCCACACAAGTGCTAGGATACAGAACACCAAATCAATTCTCTTTTCGAAAACCAGCATGTACAGCATATTCCAAAAGCCCCCTTGTGAATCCCATTACAGTACCTGTTAGCGAGTACGCTGTTTTGCCCAGAAATCCCTGGATGTGGTCCTGTGCAAATTAACACGGAATTACTTATTGCGGCTGGACCCGGAATTAAAAGGTGTTGTCGCTCCGCAACCAGTAGACCGTAGCTTACCGCTCCAAAATACCCGGAAGTGCTCGTCCCGATGTTTAGAATGAAAAAAGGGGAGTATAGAACCCATCTATCACTGAACCATAGTTTTCCAATTTCTCTACAGTATTCATTAGGCCCCATGACTCAAGGTTTCCAAAATCACTCCCAAAAATTTCAAGGAATTGACTCGACATTCATGTGAATCCAGAACCACAGTATTAACCCTACGTTAGCCTATCAGATACACCACGCCTCCAGAGCACTCCTATCCTCTATTCAGAGTTAAGAATAACTCACGGATCACAAAAAAATACAACCTATTGGTACATCAGATTGTTACTTACGAAGTCCATCACATTCAATACAGTAATACAATGTAAATATTATACTCCATTCTTTCTTAAGGCAATATTATAGAGCTATTTGCATGAACCATTTTTAATGAGGCAATTCAAGTGTAGTTCCTATCACTACTTCTGTGATTAAACCCCATGGAAAAAGCCATCTGCCACTAAATTCTAATCCTGGGACTGGTGAATGATCAGGTGGAATTAAGCCATTCAGATCATTATTCAGATCATTATATCTCTTCAAATCACATGAGTTAAAGCTCGAACCAATAACTTTACTATTAGTCTTTCCAAAAAAGAAGGCAATTCCTGGTCCGTGTTTAGACTAAGTATGAGCTCAAAATCCGTTCCGCTCGCGGATTTTGCGAATTTTCGGTAAATTCGCGATTCGCGAACTCCCGCAAATTTACCGAGAATTCGCAAATCCGCGAGCGGCAGATCCGGGGGCAAAAGTTGAAGCCTGGCCTGTTTTTTTTTTTTTTTTAATTATATTTTTATTGCAGAGTTATAAACCACAGGATACAATTAGTCAACCAGTTCACTCGTGACATCCCCCCGTTCAATAAGAAATCCAAATTGTACACAGCCATTCAGCCCGCATCCCGGAGGCCGGGCGGCATATTGTTTCATTCCATAGGAAAACATCCCGGTGTATGTCCCCCCACCCACAACAACACATCCGTCAGCCATCCCAGTAATATTCAGTGGTACCGCCCATGTCGGGGCCTGCCCTAGGCGCTATGGATCTGTCTCGCCTGGCCGCTCCCCCCAGCTATTCCACACTCCACACAGTACCCACCATCCTAATAGAGTCAAGGTACCCAGATGGGCTACCATCTAATGGCTTCCGACCCACCCCAACCAAACTCCCATGAACCAGTCCCCCCAAGTCCCCCCCCCCCCTGGCAACTGCTAGGTGTACGCCTCGTCCTGTCGAGCTGGATGGATCCACTACAGTGCGGAATATAGTACTTCTGTGTTCGCCCCGCGGTGTCCACCGGCTTAGTTCTCACCATCCTCGTCCTCTACCAAAGAGTCACGCAAGGCTTGCACCACTAGCTCCCATGCACGCGCCGCATCCAACACCTTCTCATTCCCCATCTTGACAGCCTGCTTCATCCGGAGCACACTCTCGCAGTCAGACCACCGCAGCAATTCATTCTTCCATCTACGCAGTGAGGGTCCCCCCCTGGACTTCCAGTGCCACGTTATTTCCCTCTGCGCCAATATCAGACCCAGATCAATGAATTTGCTCGTCACCTTGGTGTGTTTGGTGTGCGGGAACCAAAGCAGCAGGCACGCCGCCATATCGAATTCCACCTCCCTGTCAGTCACTTCGTTCAGGAGTTCCCCTACCTCCGCCCAATAGGTCCCCAAGTGCGGGCACCCCCAAAACAAATGATCCATGTCCGCTCCCAGAGACGAACACCGTGGGCATCGGGCATCCGGCACCTGGAAGTACCGCTGTAATTTCTCAGGAGTTAAATAAGCCCTATGAAGCACATAGAAATGTACTTGCTGAAAGCGCGCATTTCTCGTGCCCTTCCACGTGCGCCGCAGGATGTGTCCCCATGCCGTATCCGGTATGGGCCGGCCCACGCTCTCCTCCCATTTAGCCTTGAGCCCTTGGAGCGGTTCCAGTCCCTCATTCAGCATCCTATTATGGAGGCACGTCACAGCTTTGAACGTGCCTGCCGCCATCACCACATATTGGCACGCCATAGTCGTTGTTGGTTCCATGAGCCCCCCTTTCCAGTGCTTCTGTATGGCAGCCACCACTGCCGCGTGTAGGAGGAACCCCCCATCGGGCAGCCCGAACTGGTCCCGGAGCGCTTCAAACGGTGCCAAAGCCCCGTCTATGTATAAGTCGCCTACTACCTGCAGTCCCGCTTCCTCCCAATCCAGCAACGGGGACCAATCTCCCCCGTGCGGCAAGGCCGTCAGCATGCCGATCGGGATCTCCGGCGCATAAGGCCGCGACGCCTTCGCTCTCCGAAGGCTCCTCTGCCAGCACAGCCGGAGCGTCCTCTCCTCCATGGTGAGGGCCCGCAACTCAAGCCTCTGTTGCATGCCAATATAGGACAGCACGTGACGTTGTATCCCCCGATCCCGGTCCTCCTCTGGACCCCGAAACACCCTAGCTACGTTCTGTGTAAGGACCTGCAACTGCGCCGCTAGATAATACAGCTCGAAGTCGGGCACAGCCATGCCCCCTTCTATCTTGGGGCGAAGGAGCGTGCTCAGGGCCACTCTACGGCGGCCATGCCCCCATAGAAAGCCAATAATCATTGATCTCAGGTCTCTAAAGACCCCTTGGGGAATCCAGACAGGCAGCGTTCGGAAATAATAGAGGAAGCGGGGGAGCGCCACCATTTTCAAAAGTGCAATCCTACCCAGAACCGTCAGCGGGAGGGTCAACCAGAAAGACAAGCTGCCCCTCAGCGCCCGGACGCAGCGACCAATGTTGCCCTCCAATAGGTCCGCAGGTGCGTGGTAGATGCGAACTCCCAGATAGGTGAAACAAGATGGCTCCCACACCACGCCCAAGTCGCCACCAGGGTCGGGCGATCCCGCTCGCAGCGGGAACACACAAGTCTTCGCCCAATTGACCTTAAGGCCCGACAGCCGACCGAACTCCGACAACAGATCCATCGCTCCGGCCAATGCCCGCGTGGTGTCAGCTAGGTACAGGAGCAAGTCATCCGCATATAGCGATATATAATGCCACTGCCCGCCGCTGGCTACCCCCGCGTACCTGTCACCCGACCTCACGTGGACCGCCAAAGGTTCCATCGCCAGAGCAAACAATAGGGGGGACAGAGAACATCCCTGTCGTGTGCCCCTTCCCACCGGGTACGCCGCAGACACCAGGCCGCCCAAACGCACTCTCGCCGTCGCCGAAGCATATAAGACTCTTGTCCACCTGCGGAACCCCTCGCCCATTCCAAACCTCTCTAAGACTCCATCCAGGAACGGCCATTCCAAGCTATCAAAGGCCTTCTCGATGTCCACGGACAAGACCGCCGGGGCTCCCTCCCCGTCTAAGATGGCGTCCATTATCCCCACCAGGCGGCGAATGTTCAGCGCCGTGCTCCTCGTGGGTATGAACCCGGCCTGGTCCCTGTGTACCAGGCCCGTCATATATGGGGCCAGCCTGGTGGCTAGGATTCGGCTCAGAATCTTATAATCCACCGTCAGCATGGATAGCGGGCGGTAAGACCTCACATCCGCGGCATCCCGGCCAGGCTTTAGGAGCGGCACAATCAAGGCCTCCCGCATGGACCCAGGCAATGCCCCAGCCTCGAAAGCTTCTGTATACACCACCAGCAGCCTGGGAGCCAAGCTGTCCACATACTGCTGATAAAATTCAATCGGCAGTCCGTCCACCCCGGGCGTTTTGTTGCGGGCCATATGTTTTATTGCCACCCGTATTTCCGTGAGCGTGATCGGGCTACCCAGCTCCTTCGCGTCCTCCTCATCCAGGATCGGAAGCTGCCTCTCCCCCAGGTATTCCGCAATGTCCTGAACCCCCACACCCAGCTGGCTCTGGTACAATTCCTCATAAAACCCCCTAAAACATTCCAACACCGCTGCCTGGGTGTACACCATCTCTCCCTGCGCATTGCTAATGCTGAGGATCGGGCAGCCCCTAAGTTCCGGGTTAGCTAGTCTGGCCAAGAGGGTACCCACCTTGTCCCTTTCCGCATGCGCCCTGATGATATACTGCCTGTAGTCATAGCACTTTAAACGTTCCGTCTCGGTGGCGACCACTTCCTTCGCTTCCAATAGCTGGGTCTGTAAATCTGGCCTAGCCGGCCTGCGGCGCTCCAAGCCCCTCAACTTTTCCTCCGCGTTCATGAGGTCATTCAACACAGTCGTGCGAGCATTCGAAAACCTACCCAAACACACCCCTCTCACCACCACTTTCATTGCATCCCATTCAGTGGACCTACTCGTGGCCGTGCCCTCATTCACTCCGAAATAGCTATCAATGCCTTGCCGAACCGCGTCGCTGAACACAGAATCCTCAAGCGTCTCCGGCCGAAGCCGCCATGTTGGTATTACTGAGCGCTCTCTCTGCCACTGAATGTGTACCAATAGGGGGTTATGATCTGAGATAGTCCTAGCCAAGTACTCCGCATGGGAAATCAATGGGGCTAGGGATCCACCGCAGAGCACCGAATCAATCCTGACATGCAGATCATGAAGAACAGAGTAAAAGGAATAATCCCTGGCTTCCCTGTGCCGCTCCCTCCAGACATCCCAAAAAACAACGGGGAGTCTGCTCTACATCAGTTAGGCTGAGCCTTTAAACATAATAAACCAGAAGATATGCCAGAACTGAGATGTTGATTCAACCAGAGGGTTTTGTTCATAAGTTAGAAAGACAGATTCCAACCTACGCTGTTGCTAGTTAATAGCGATTTATTCAATTATTTTCAAAAAGGAAATTTTTGGACAATTTAATACATTTTTTACAACACTACACCAATATTTATAAAGCACCCATTCACCTAGTCATCCATATCACAAGCATACAAGAATCAGGCATCCATATGTACACAGAATTGCAAAATAATCACAAAGGAAAATTAACGACAAGAAATTAACAACACAACATTTGGAAAAGGAAAGACAAAGAAAAAGAAACAGAGGCTGCTCATACAGTATTCATCTGTGATAAACCATATAACTATACATATATACAAAAATTGGAGATTAATCATAAACAACTTAAATGATGTCACACATTGTATATACACATGTTCAGGGTATCAGAAATCACAGTTGTTTGAATTGTCAGTTTAGAGAGAGCAGCACTCAGCAAGGGGCCTACGCGTTTCGAGTCCTGTACGATGAAGGGACTCTCATCAGGGCCGGGGAAGGTATCCTACTGGTCTGCAAGGCCACTTCACTGGTGTAGAACACTGGGGTGCAGGAAGTTGCGCTCACAGGAGCTTGGCGGAGTTACACTTGTTAGTTCCAACGGGCCGGGTGGGTTTAGTCAAGAAAAGAGGGGGGGTCCTGAGTTGGAGCCCAACGGGGTGAGAAGTACCTTAGTCGCTGGAGCTGGGTGCTCGAAACAGCACAGCGTCCCTCTTCAGTTAGGACGGATGCTGGCAAGTTTTCTGATAGACTCCTGAGGGTGTGAGTGTCCTCGTTGAAATCGGCGTCTCCGGAGCGCTGATCCTTCGCCTTCGCTCTTTTCTTGACTAAACCCACCCGGCCCGTTGGAACTAACAAGTGTAACTCCGCCAAGCTCCTGTGAGCGCAACTTCCTGCACCCCAGTGTTCTACACCAGTGAAGTGGCCTTGCAGACCAGTAGGATACCTTCCCCGGCCCTGATGAGAGTCCCTTCATCGTACAGGACTCGAAACGCGTAGGCCCCTTGCTGAGTGCTGCTCTCTCTAAACTGACAATTCAAACAACTGTGATTTCTGATACCCTGAACATGTGTATATACAATGTGTGACATCATTTAAGTTGTTTATGATTAATCTCCAATTTTTGTATATATGTATAGTTATATGGTTTATCACAGATGAATACTGTATGAGCAGCCTCTGTTTCTTTTTCTTTGTCTTTCCTTTTCCAAATGTTGTGTTGTTAATTTCTTGTCGTTAATTTTCCTTTGTGATTATTTTGCAATTCTGTGTACATATGGATGCCTGATTCTTGTATGCTTGTGATATGGATGACTAGGTGAATGGGTGCTTTATAAATATTGGTGTAGTGTTGTAAAAAATGTATTAAATTGTCCAAAAATTTCCTTTTTGAAAATAATTGAATAAATCGCTATTAACTAGCAACAGCGTAGGTTGGAATCTGTCTTTCTAACTTATGAACAAAACCCTCTGGTTGAATCAACATCTCAGTTCTGGCATATCTTCTGGTTTATTATACCCTCCAGACATCCAGCAACCCCCATCGATCCTGCCAGTCCTTCCTGTGAGCGGCCAGCCTGCGCACCGGGGAGTCCACCAGGGGGGGATGGGACCTATCCAGCGCCACATCCGTGATCGAGTTAAAGTCCCCCCCTAGCACTATCGGGCCCGCCAGGCAGGAGGCCAAAGACCCCGAGAGGCTATCAAAGTATCGAGCTTGATCAGTGTTCGGCGCATACACACAGCAGAAAACCACATCCCGTCCATACAACCTCCCCTCCACCGCCACAAACCGGCCATCCGGATCCACGACTTGATTCAGCACTTGAAAGGGTATCCCCGCCCTCACCCAGATCAACACCCCCCTGGCATACGCTGAGTAAGTGGTGCCAAACACCTGGCCCCGCCATCTTTTCTGCAAGGCAGCACACTCTTTTTTGGTGAGATGAGTCTCCTGGAGCATAGCAATCTGAACCCCCCTGCGTACTAGATATGCATGGACCTTGTGACGTTTCACCATAGTTCGCAGCCCCCGGACATTCCACGTGAGGCATTTCAAATTAGGTAATGTCCCCATTCCAGCTTCGTACAGTCCGAATCAAATAACGAAGGTTCATAGCCCCCCCAATGCAGTTGCCCCCCCCGAACATCCCCAAAACAGAAAAACTTCCCAAACCCCACTCCCCAGGACAGAGCACACGAACCCAATGTCCGCCCCCATCCAAACCTTGAACCAACTTCTCGCACTCTTACCCTGTGGTCTCCACCACAGTCGGCCTTAAGGGCCCAAGGGGGGTGAATCACCGCCGACCCCAGCAAGCGGAGCCCGCGCCCCGCGCCTTCATCCCCTCCGAAACACACAGCCCCCCATTCGGCATCCCGCCCCCCATCAGCAGGATACCACCCTACCATGAAGTCTCGATCTAGCCCCAATCCAATCTCAGCCGCAAAAGATACCATCCGATGTCTGTGGGGTCACTATCGGCCCCTTCGAGCTTTCCGCTTCTGAGAGTTCCTCTCCCGTCCTGCTGCCTTCCCCTCCCGAGTCCGTTTCTGCCCGTTCACTGTTCTGTTGCGACCCTGTAATGGCCGCCGTCGCTGCGAGTGCATCCCTCTTCTCCGCCGCCATTTGAGCCTCCCGTTTCTCCCGCTGGCGCCTGTTGCGGGATCTGATGCGTTGCGATTGCCTCACCCGGGGCTGCTTGGGTTCGTCTCGTCTACTTTTATGCGATCTGTCCGTCCCCGCTCTATACAACTCCAGCCATTGCCAAACTTCATCCGGAGTCTGGAAAAAGTGCGTAGACCCATCCATTATGATCCGCAGCTTAGCCGGGTAGAGCAAGGAGTACTGGATGCCTTCCTCCCTGAGCTCCTTCTTCACTGCTAGGAACGATGCCCTGTTCTTCTGGACCGCTTGGGTGTAGTCCGGGAAGATCGTAACCCTACTGTTCTCCACCTCATAAGGGCCCGACATCCTGGCCCGCTGGATGAGGAGATCCCGATCTTTGTAGTGGAGGAGCCGCACCACCATCGGTCGGGGGGGCGGCCAAGCCCCGGCGGGCGAGCAGGTACCCGGTGGGCCCGCTCCAGAGTGAAAAAAGGAGTGAGCCCCTCCGGCGCCACCACAGTGCGGAACCAGTTCTCCATATAGGCCACCGCATCCTCCCCCTCAATCCGTTCCGGCAGGCCTACGACCCGCACGTTGTTCCGTCTATTGCGGCCTTCGGCATCCTCCGCCCTCCGCTCCAGCGAGTCCAGCCGGGCCAATATGTCCGTGATCCTGTGCTCCGCGGTCACCACCGATGGCTTCAGGTCCAGCAACAGTTGGTCATGATCCTTAACCCTGTCCGCCAGCTTCGCATGATCCGCGCGTAGCAGCCCCAGGCCCGTGGCCACTTGGGCGATGTCTTGGTGCAATGCATCCTTAGTCGAGGTGATCGCATCAAGTATGGCATCTAAACGCCGGTTCAGCCTCTGTTCTTGGTCAAGCTCCGGGGAGGGATTCTCGCCCAGCCGAGTTGATGTCGCCGAGTCCCCCTCAGCGCGTCTCTCGGCCATCGGCCCTCCGATCGCCGCCATTCCAGGGTGCTGCGTCACAGGTCCAGGAGCCCGTTTTTCGTCGGCGCCCGTAGGTCAGTGCCAGTCGCCGGGCACCGGACAGAGCAATGTCCCCACCGACTCTCTCAGGAGCAACGACCAGCGAGGCGAACTCCGTTCTGCCGCCCCCCTTGGAAGCCTGAGGGGGAAAGGATGAGTCTTAGGGCGGTGGCCAACGAGGGTCCCCAAGCTCCGGGCGAATCAAGGCAGCGTCCCCTGGTCTCAGGACACAGCACCGCCGACCCTAGTGCCTCGATCAGCTGATTGCAGGATCTCTTGCCAGTCGGCGACAACTTGGCTCAGGGCTGAAGTTCGGGGCCGTCCGACCTCCTCGCCGCCATTTTCTTCGCACCCTCGGTAACACCTCGGTCGCTTCTTCGACTCGGTCTCCTCGGGGCCAGCAGTCCCCCAGCGACTCTCCGATTGTGCCCAGCTGTCCCCTCACACTTCAGAGGGCAGGAGCGTCGTCTCCGGGTCGCCTAGGGTTCCGAAAACAGGAGAATTAGCGGGATTCCGCGCGGAGCTGCGAGCTCACGCCGCCATCCCGATCGGCGTCCAAGCCACGCCCCCCCGAAGCCTGGCCTGTTGTAACTATTTTACGATGGCGCCGGCAAGCTGCCAGCGCCATCCTAAAATAGTTACTAAGTTAGCTTCAACAGGAACCTCTAATAGATCAAATAAAGCAGGTGCTCGATTTTATCTATTAGAGCTTCCTGTTGAAGCTAATTTAGTAACTATTTTAGGATGGCGCTGGCAGCTTGCCGGCGCCATCGTAAAATAGTTACAACAGGCCAGGCTGGTGTGCTGTATAGAGGCCTTTGCATCCTTGACTTTCACGAGCACAATACCCGGCTGTTCTTGTGACCAGGACCTTCTTTCTCTTCATCTGCTGAACTGATCTTTCTCTGACCTTTTATACACACAAGAGGCATGTGAACTCGCATTGAAGCCATGCCTGTTTGGCCCAGCCCACACACTCGCGGTGTGCACCGTCTTCCCACCACTTACCCACTATGATGGACAGCTCACTCAGGGACCGCTGCGCCCTTCGGCGCGATTGCATAGCAACACACACATGGTCGCTCGAACTAGTTGAAGCTCAAATTCAGTGACTCATTCATTAGCCCAAAAACAATCGTGAGTGTTGAGGAGGCTGGGCAGGTGTGCCTTCATCCCAAATCTACCATGGAACATCAGCTGTGATGCTGGATAGAGGCCTTTGCATCCTTGACTTTCACAAGCACAATACCCGTGCTGTTCTTGTGACCAGGGGCTTCTTTCTCTTCATCTACTGAACTGATCTTTCTCAGATCTTTTAAACACACAAGAGGCATGTGCACTCGCATGGAAGCCCCGCCCCAAATCCGCGGATCCGCAAATCCGCAAAATCCGCGGATCGTGGATCCGCAAAATCCGCCCATGCTTAGTTTAGACCCAGTTTCACCGCCTTTAGACACATGACCCACAATGCCTCTTTTTGTCTCAAATTAAGTTCCTTGTTCCCACCGCGGGATCCAGAGCCATAAGATATTTGCCATAAATTGTTTATGCTGGCCCTGTGCTTCACAATCCATTGCATGTATTGCCACAGGATACCTTATATTCTGTTGTTTAAGGGCTCTCAGGTGTTCACTGATTCTCTCCTTGAGCGCTCTGATGGTACCACCCCCCCCAACCTGGTGGTACTCCCCACAATGCATTCAGAACGCAGCGGCTCGCCATGTTCTGATGCTCCCCAGGAGAGCCTCATCCAAGAATGCCCTGGCTGCCCTGCACTGGCTCCCAGTGAGGGATAGAATCCTCTTTAAGGCCTTGTGTATCAGTCATCGCATCCTGCAGTTAAAGGGACCTAGCTACTTACATAGCCGCAGGTTAAAATCCCAGTAACCAAAAGAGCAAGAATGGGTGGTAGAGCATATCGCTACCTAGCCGCTAAACACTGGAACACCCTCCCCTATGCTCTCCTAATGGAACCAGCAGAAAACTCATTCCGAAAAATTTTTTAAACATGGCTTTTCAAGATATAGACTCCATGCTAAGATTTACTGTTACAGAGTGGGCCAAGTACCCTGCAGCGCGGGGACACACTAGTTAGTGTAACCAGGTGCTTTACTAGCTCATTTATTATAGTATTATTATACATGCATTTGCATTTACACTCAATCACGTAAATTACGTATTTGGTGTTACAACTGATGTGTGTCGTATAGTGTATGTTCGGCCGTCTAAATTTCTGAAGTCTTTCTTGTTATCACTGACCCATATGCACATACAATTGTCATACATTCGAGCACTTATCACAAGCTCTGCAGCACAGCCCTGAACCCATCATGTATTATACGACCAATGTTCCAATATGTGTATACATGCCCACATCATATGTATCCTATCTAGTACAGTACAAAGCAACAACATACCCCAAATATTAGAGACTCAAAGGCATATCAACGGGTGGGTGATGATAGTGTTACCCTCCCTAATCCCCTTTTGGTCCCGCCATCTCACTCAGGGTGGTTTCCCATTCTCCCCCTTGATGGTTATTAATCCAAGGATGCCCTCAAATAAGACAGGAGGACGTCCCAGATGTCTGTGGGGCGTGAGGAGGGGAACAGTGGCTCAGCATATGTAGTGAGCTGATCTTTACAATATATGTAAAATCGTTTAGCAGCTCCTTGAATGTGGGTTCCCGGTCTCTACCCCATTTGCAAGCTACCCTGCGTTTTGCCAGAAGAAATCCCAGTGACAGGAATTTTCTATTTGTGCTTGGTAGCTCTTCTGTGTAACCTAACAGTACAACAACTGGGTAAAGAGGGACTCTGGTGCCCGCCATTCTGGAGATGGAGGTAGTCACTTCGACCCAGTATGGGTAGATAGAAGCACACTGCCATGCTAGATGTACAATACCCGCCCCCTCCTGCTCACATCTATCACATCTGTCAGTGGACCTCAACTTATATCTGTGCAATCTCTGTGGCGTATAAAAAACTCAAACTAACCAAAGAATTTCTTTAGTATTTTTAAATAAAGTAAATGTGTGTCTATCACTACATTTGGTGCCAGTATCTGGGGATCACACTAACTTCAAATCTCTCCAAACGGTGGAAAATAGATTCATAAGAAGGGTACTGGCAGTCCCACAATTCACTGCAAAGTCTTTCTGCCACGATGAGGTTGGGCTGAACCATCTAGAAGACTATATTAAACTTCAGCCTCTCCTACTTTGGCTGAGTATCTGGAAAAATCCAGAAGCCTAACTGTGCACAACGACTCTGACTGGCAGCATGAATTTGGACAACTGCTTAGATATTACATGGCTTAAATATATTAAAATGAGTTGTTTTTTCCCCCTCCTATTTGCTTTCTATATTGACCCTTTGATTAGGAAAATAGAGGCTAATAAGGGAATCCTCCCTATTCGACTAAACAGATTTGAAACTAAGATTTTGGGATATGCAGATGATCTGTCAATAACTGCCGCAAATCTATCTGTGGCTTTAACGGAAATAGAGCATGAGGCTGAATGCTTTGGGACGAACTCTGGCTATCGGCTTAACCGGGAAAAGACACAAATTGTAGTTAATGGCAGGCTCTCTATTTCGGATCCACGAGTGACTGAATCCGCCACCTATCTTGGGGTTATTATAACATCAGAACTAGGCAAAGTCATCGAAAAGAATCTTGTCCCCGTGATTCAAAAATCGAAGAAAGATTTTGATAGGTTGAATTATTTGCATCGTTCGATTTTGGGATGAGGCAACATTATTAAAATGATATTCCTGCCAAAAAGTTTGTATCTATTTATGACGATAACCTTGAAATTTGAAAAACATTGGTTTAAGGAAATGGAGAGGCTGATTAACCAATTTATTTGGGCTCAAGGGAAGACTAGAAGAGCACTTAGATATACGTCCCTATCTAGGGAAAGAGGGGGCTGGGCGGTCCCTGATTTAAAATTATATTATTGGGCCACGATGATCCAATACATCCGAGGCTTATTGGGTGGAAAGGTCACTGACCAGTGGAGGAACGATGCTCCTCCGGATGTATATGAACTATTGTTAGAAAGAGAGGCCCCTAACTGGCTTTTGAGATTCAGTGAAGCCAGTTATTATTAAAAAAATTGTTAAAGTCAAGAACCATGGGGCAGCAGCAGCAGTCTGGACTGGCTTTAGAAAAAAGCTGGGGTTAGGAAGAATGAATTATTATACTACTTCATTTGGGAACCCGTCTCAACCCGAGATTTTTCACGATGGAATTATGCAGCGTTGGGATGCTTTAGGAGTGAAGACGATGGGGGATCTTTTTGACTCAGATGGTATAATCTCATTTAAGAAAGCCCAAATCCTTTTTAGCCTCGATCGCAGAGAGTTTTTTAAATTCCTCCAGATTTGCTCCTCTATTTCAAGGACGAAGGGGGTAGTGAAAGCTTTCTCTAGAGATTCAGTTATGGTAGCGGTCCAAAACCCAGATGGGTGCACTATCACCCAGATGTATGGAGAGCTGAGACAACTACAGGGCGATGATCTAGGAAAACACACTGAGAAATGGCAGCGGAAGCTGAACGTTGAAGGGGATGATTTTATGGCGTCGCTTAAGCTCGGTCGCACCGAGCCTCCAAGCACAACATTATAAAACGCTTTTTTTCGCTCTATTACACCCCAGCTAAGATAGCTCAATGAACTAGGACAGATGGTATTTTTTGTCCCCGCTGCCAAGGTGGCGAGGCAGATATAGTTCATATGTTTGCCTCCTGCCCTGCCCTGGAACCTCTTAAGAGAGCTATAGAAGAATTAATGGGGCAGACCCTGAGGATCCAAATAAATCTTTCTGCCGAGCTGATGGTTTTAGGTCTGACTCGAAATGGAACCCTGTTAGCTCACCAGGAATTTATATTTCTTGTCATGGCTGTGGTTAGAATCTGGGTATCATCAGCATGGGTGGACCCTAAACCCCCCCCCCCCCCATATTTCAACAATGGCTTACACGACTCTTAGCTTTGTATACTTTGGAAAAGGGTATGTACGAGAAGAAAGGGTGGAATTCTAGGAAACTAGGGAAACTTATTTGGGCCCATGTTATAGATTGAAAAACAAGAATGAACGCACTCCAGGTAAAACTCAGTGATTTAAACTTATTGGAGTAATTTGTTTTCTGATTATTTCTTGATTTTGTGTAACCTTTTTTGTCAGCATTGTTATATTCTGTAACCTACCCATAACGTTACTGTACTGCATCTCTGTCTGCTTTTTGGGTTTGATTTTCTTTTTCCCTTTTTAAGAATGTTTTGCTTTTTATGGATGCTTCTGTATAAATGTACTTAGCCGATGGTGGAATAAAAATATATTTTTTAAAGGGTTGTATTTTTCTGTGATCATTGATTTATTCTTAATTCTGAATAGAGGATAGGAATGCTCTGTAGGCGTGGTGCATCTGATAGGCTAACGTAGGGTTAACACTGTGGCAGTAGATTCAATGGATGTCGAGTTATTTCCTTGAAATATTTAGGAGTGACTTTGGAAGGATTGAGTCATGGGACTTAATGAATACCATATAGAAATTGGGAAACCATGGTCTAGTGATGGATGAGTTCTATACTCCCCCTTTTTTCTTTCTGAACATTGGGACAAGCACTTCCGGGTATTTTTGGAGCAGTAAGCTAAGGTCTAGTGATTGGGGAGCGATGACACCTTTTAATACCGGGTCGAGCCGCAATAAGTACTTCTGGGTTAATTCGCACTCGAGCACATCCAGGGATTGCCGGGTGAAACAGTGTACTCGCTAACAGGTACTGTAACGGGATTAACGAGGGGGCTTTTGGAATAGGCTGTACATGTCGGTTTTCAAATAGAGAATTGATTTGGTGTTCTGAATCCTAGGACTCATGTGGGACAACAAATACGGTTTAATTATGCAGGAAAAGAAAGGAGAGAAAACGGGTGGCTATTTGAACACCAACCTTATAAACAAGTGAGGTTTATTCTACTATTGAATGAAGATTCTTGTGTGAGGATTAGTTTTTGGTCAATGAGGTAGTGATTGACGGTGTATTATTTTCAGAGAAATCTAAATTGACTTCTGGACATGGTATGGGAGAGGAACCTTGAATTACACAGCTGGGACGGAAGTAGAACAGTATCAAGGTAATTATTTGACTCAACGGCAGAGGTATTGAATAGTGAAGGTCTGTTTAAATATGTGATATTGGAACAGTGGACTAATGGGTGATCTTGATTTGAGTTCTCTTCGATTTAGGTGTGATATGAGATTTAAAAAAGTGTACATTTATGCAGGTATGTTGTTGCGGTGACTAGATTGAGGTAACAGTTTGGCACTCTTGAGATGGGCTACACACACTGGACGTTAATAGGTAGTTCCAATTCCTTGGTTATAACAAATTAGCACCATGCTTGCAGTCACCCAATGGAATACTATTGTTTTCGAGGAGCAAATCTGAGATTGTGATTTCCGAGTTTGCAAAATATAGTAATGGTCCTTTGACATTCAGTGAAGCAATTTTGAAAATGCGATGTGCATGGGTTTCCACGATTATCTTGAACTATGACAAGATGTGTTCACATTCTGTTTAGAGTGAACTGCACAGTGGTGTAATGACTTCAATCAAATGCTGTTATAATTCTTTTCAGGGAAGACTCTGCAATTATATGTGATAGTGGTCTTATTAAATCATTCTAGCCTTGAAGAAGTCGTGGCGAGCCACGTGTTGGCTTTGCATTTGACGTATTGGGAATTCAAGACTAACACCAAGAAAAATGTGCTGTGTTATAATTGTTTATTGAACTTACTGTATATGATTGCATGTGCTTAGGATTAGTGCTAAACGTTGTAAGACCCTAGGGTCTGGTTTTGAGAGGGTTAGGGTGATTCCCCTCACCTTGAGCACCGCTTGCACTGTCGTGAATTGACTTGCACATGAAGTATTTGAGCGCCTTGTGCTAACCTAGCGAATATTCATCCCCCTCTTTTTCATTTTTCAGCACTGTGGAGAGATTAAACAGATCAATTGGAGAATGCATACAATTGGAGAGAAGTGTGTGATGCAATTGGAAGGATGGTTTAATGAAGTTCTTGTATTACCCTTCACGCTACATCAGGAACAGTCCCTTATAAATCCCTTACGGGAATGAAAGGGGATACTGAAGCTTTGCCAGGATGGATGTCAGGGCAAGGAGAGCAGTGTTCGCTGGTAAAGTTTCAATGGCAAGAACAAGGAAGAAACGCTTGTGACTGATAAAAAGAAGAATTATTATGTTCACAAATTAGTTACTTGTCTTGACTTGAAGGTTGAAGACATAGTTATTATTAAGTCTTCTTTTGCTTTACAGAGGTTTCTATATTTTCGCGATGCATGGCGGAAAGTTGAGAAGTTGTTCCACAAAGCTGTGAAAGTAGATGATGGGATAATATGGAATCTTAACCTAGTGGTGCTATTCAATGATAGCATGTAAGGACTTGTAGGAGTTCTTTATTATCAATAATAGCAAAATATATTTTTGCTTTTCTTGTGTTTTTTGTCCTTTGTTTTTTTTGGTATGGGTAAGGTGGTTGTTAGTGTCTCTGGGGTACTCTTTTGCTACATCGGGTGCATAGAGTCTTCATTACCCAGATGTCATTCAGTCCACTGTGATTTACCAGGAATCACCTTAATATTGCCAAATGAAACATTAACTGGTCAGCAGCTGGCCTAGTTTATCTCTGGGCCATATCCCTGCTACCCATAACCAATCCAACTTGGATTCTGGGCTAGCATTCCCATGTGTATGATTTGTACAGACAAGCCTTCATGTAGTATTATACAAGGACATGAAAACTTCATTTGATACTAACTAATGGTATGTCCTTTGGGAACTAGGCCACTTTTAAAGGTTCAACCCATGTTAAGTAGACAGTTCATCCGTGCTCTACTAGGAGTTGGTGTTTGTATGATTGGAAATAGCTTTTTTGGCGTGCAGAGCCACGATTGCGGTCATACATAAGGTCGAACAGCCACCCATTGAATGGGGCTCTTACCAACCAATTTCATTAATTAACATAGAAACATAGGTGCTGCCCACCTTCCTGGCTACTAGACTCATAGGTGTTATTTCCCCCCGGTCCACCAAGAACAATCGGGCTTTATGCCCAAACGTTCCACCAGAGAAAATCTCTGAAGACTCCATAATTGGATGGAAGAGGATCAATCTAGAAAGGAACCCCATGTGCTTGTTTCCTAAGATACAGAAAAGGCCTTTGATAACGTACATTGGCCTTTCATGATGCAAATAAACTGGTTGGCCTGCTCTACAAGGAGCCTAAGGCAGCTGTGAGAGTCAATGGAACATTGTCGCCGGAGTTTCCAACCAGGAGCAGTACCTGTCAGGGCTGCCCCCTATCTCCCTTACTATTCACCAGTGGCGTGGGTGGCTCACGCACATCCAAACATCAGAGGCTTTGAGATAAATGGATCTCCAAACCCTGAAGAAAAGATCTCATTATACGTGAATGATATCCTCCTACACTTGACCTGATATGAGGATTCACTTCCCACAGTCCTTCAGGTCTTTGAAAACTATGGGGCCCATTTGGGATATACTATAATCTGGAATAGATCTGTTCTTTTCGCTGTTGGGGGTCACATAGACGTCTAATGCCTCTCTGGGAGGATATGGGTGAATCAGGAGTGATTCCATTATATAGGGATTTACGTCACAATCGAGCAGAAGAGCTTAGATCATAATGTTAGGAGGGTGTTGGGCAAATTGCATTTAGATGCTGAACTCTGGACGAAACTTCCCTTTTAGGAAGGCAGCAATGCTTAAACTGATTGCCTTGCCTAAATTCCTATATGCCCTACAAAACACATACTACAAAATCCCTGATGAAGTCTTCACCAAAATCAATGACATACTGAGGACCCTAATAGTGAATAACACAGACCTCAGAATAGCTTTCCTAACATTACAGTGCAATCCCTTTAATAGAGTATTAGCTTGTCCATATTGGGGCTTACTACTGGGTTTCCCATCTGATAGCCATAAATGACTGTGGACACACAGATGATGATCATCTCACTTATGTGTTGGAAAGGACACAATTTCAAATGCACTCCTACCACCACTATCTCTATGAGGGAAAGGGACAAGAGGCCTACTGCCGTCTACTCAAGCAACTCTTGACTGTGGTGCAAGTCGAGTAAATGCCTGTGGACAGCCCACAGAATCACAGTGGAGACCACACTATGGCTGCGACCAGGCGGGCAAATAGAGGCAAATTTCAGGGGGGTGGAGGGGGTGTCTGAAAAATATTTTGGGGGGCTAATTCTTCTAACCATAGACAGAGTGGCTGTAAGAAGGGTGAAAACACAACAAAGCCTCATTTTCAAGTAAATGGTGTTTTAAAGGCCTGTTAAGTACTCGGGTGTGGCTGCAATTAGTTGCTCGCCAGCCCACAAAGCAGTCTCCGCCCGGGCTGACACACACGACGAGGGGGCTGAAGCCCCGTGAGACCAATGGGTGTTGCGCGCCTGGCTGCGACTATACCTTAAAGAAAATGGAAGCTGAAAGGGTTCAAAGCCTGAGTCCGAATTGGTATATCCAGGGTGGGTGATCTGCTTGAAGAGGGTGCCCTTGTGCCCTTTTCATCTCTTCAGATGGAGTTCCAATTTAAGGACATGCAATGCTATAGATATTTGAAGCTTGCCCATGCCTGGAGAGCTGAAAACATTCCTACACCTCTCCTGGAGTATGCACCCCTAGAAGGTAGGCTTTTGACGGGGGAGATGCAGGAGAAAGCAATCTCTGTCATATATAAAACCATTAATAATAATATGCCCGCCACCCTCTTGAAACTGAGATGTAATTGGGAGAATGATATAGGTGAATTGGACAAACCAGGACTGAAAAGCTGCACTAATTTCCCTTGAGAGGGTGCAATTGAATCTAGACTGAGACTCATCCAGCTTAAAATCCTACATCTAACTTAATATGATAGAGCTCGCCTTCACAAAATGGGTAGAGCAGCCTCCTCAAAGTCACTGAGATGCAGACAACAATGAGGGCATTTTCTTCACACACTTTGGACATGTCCGACTAAACACTCATTCTGGCTCAGCAAAGTATTGGAGATGAACCTATCTGAAGACCTCGAATACCTAACGATCTAGACCTCCCACGGATGAAAGTATCACTGTGTAATTTGGGCTTATTGGTTGCGAAGAGGGATCTGGCCAAACACTGGGGGGGGGGGTTGTGTTGGGGGGGGGGGCGGAGGTGTGATATCATGACTGAATGAAAAAAAGAATGGAACTATACAAGGCAGCGGAAAAAGTAACACATAAGAGCTGAGGCTGTCCGAGCAAGAAAGTTCCACATAGTGTGGGGTAGCTGGATCAATCACTATGGTCCGGATATGCAAGATTACGCTGGTGATGTGTTTTCATCTCAAACCCCCTAATTTATGTGATCCGACTCAATCGTGCCTGCTAACTTGTTGACATTCTCATGCTTTCTCCTATATTGTTTTCATTCATTTATGTAGACACCTTATGTACTGATGTCCTTCCGCTCTGCTAATTTGTTGGTATCAGGCACTTGTTGGTGCCTCTTTTGTCATGACCTACAATACCCAATAAAAATATTTTTTTTTTTAAAGGAATGGCATTTTTGTTATCCTTCACCTCATTACAGGATATAACTCTCCATTATGGACAACTAAAGGATTTTCACACTCTACTCTGAAACCTTTCAACTCCTCTGGGATGCTGAGAGATCTTCTTGTGCGGGCGTTGTGTATGGCAGACTCAGAACTCACAATTTCGAACTGAACAGAGTTTTGTGCGAAGAGAATATAGACCTTATGGTTTTTATTTTTTTCATTTTCTAAACTTCCAAGATCTTTGGAGATCAATAGATACTCAAGTGCAAATTGGTACAATTTTTTTCATTATTTTTTGCATTGGTTTAAGAAATATTAGCATGGTTTTTCATATCTCTGTCTGCAGATTTAACTTCCCTTGCACATCAGTGTATTTCATTTAGACTACCTTTATCACATTATGTGTTACAAAGCACCTTAGGTGTGGATTGATCCTGTCACTTTAAAACCCAGATTCCGGGTGCGGAATGTTCGGTAATTATTGCATCCCTGCAAGCAGTGGCGCCTCCTCCACTAAGGCGGAGAAGTGTTGCTCCACTGCTGTGCAGCAGTTAAATAAGGAAAAATAAAATGATTATTACTTGCGGTTATTATCATTTTACTTTGTCCTGCTTTGGTAGCTTTTCAGGGCAGGGCGGTGCTGCTCTGACACAGGAGCAGGGGGAGTGGTGAGCACACTTTCCAAGTGCGCATGAATGTTTGGCCAGATGTCTCGTGCCGGCCAGGTGGAGAACATGCCCAGGCTCCCATTCCCTGGATGAGCGCTGAATGCAGCGTTGTGATTGGTAAGAACCCAGGCCCCCCTAAGCCAATCACAACATTGCAATGCAGCGTAGTGACTGGTTTAGGGAGCTTGGGTGTGCTTCCCGTTCTGTTCCGTCGGGCTGCGGGGATGAGGAGGAGAGACAGAGGAGTGACGCAGTGGTACTTTAAGTTTTTATTTTTATTATTTTCATTTTCCTTTACCACCCCCCCCCCACCTCCCTCCGCCACCACCCACCCCCCCCCCCCCCACCCCCCTGGGAACATGTACGGAGAATACATGCAATAATTTTTGCTACTTGTTGAATTCCTCATTCCGAACCTAAGAAATCTCTTTCCTCTGCTGAGCAAAAACTCAATTTCTTAATCAGTGGTTGGGTGTGTTCGAATTTTAGCTCTTTTGAGTGTCATATTTTTGGCGGTAAGCACAATTATAAAAACCCCAAAAGCAAACAAAATCTGTTTAACAACATGGCATGTTCAAGATCCACTTCAGTTTCTCCCACACCTTTATTACTCATAGCACGCTTCTGTGCTATGGGTCGAGTGCCAATGTTTACCCTGAGCTCTGTTTTACTGTTTATATATCCTATAGCCCTTCTCATAATACATGTCCTTTCAGAGAACAGAAGATGTTTAGGGCAGTGGCTCAGGCCTGTCAGTATTCCAGGTCTCTGCCGTACAAATTGCTCCCTCTGTGTCAACACCTAACCACACAAAGAACTGAGGGGCATATTATCAAGGAAGGTCGTTACATTATCGCCGCTTTTATCGGCAGGAAACTGCCGATAAAGCGGCGATAATGGGCTTGATAATATGCTCTATGCAATTCCAATCGATGCCCATGTTAGATGTCTTCACATCTAACATGGGCTTCGATTGGAATTCATAGAGCATATTATCAAACCCATTATCGCCGCTTTATCGGCAGTTTCCTGCCGATAAAAGCGGCGATAATGTAACGACCTTTCTTGATAATATGCCCCTGAGTTTGTAACAGCTTAACCCTCGTTCATAACAGGATGTGGGTACACAGTTTTGACACTTGTGCATGAAAAGGAGTACATGTAAATGGAAATACCTGGCTGTGATTGATAAAATGAGAATCTGCTGTGTTTTTTGTGAACAAATAACACTAATGACTGTGGAAAATCTGTTGTTAATCGAAAGCTAGTCACTGGAAAGGTGATTTTTCCATAAGAGTGCCATGAGACTTGGCAATGCAAGGGTAGGGAGCACCAACATTGCTGTAACTTAGTGGGTATTTACAAGCATTTGTACACAGTAAGTTGTGTGGTAAGTGGGGGGAAGCAAAGATCTCAATTTTTAGGTCTGGTGTTAGCCAAAACCTTTTCATTTGACTAAAAGTATGTTTAAAATACTTACCTAAATGTAATTTCAGCCATCTCTCTTGATCCATTAGTTTGTTCTTGTGTCATTCACGTTTTGCTTCCACTCACTGAAGCATACAGCATGGGACACTGGGCATACGCAGCACACAACATGGAGCAGTGGGCATAGGGCAGGATACAGCATGGGACAGTGGGCATAGGGCAGGATACAGCATGGGACAGCATACTCCAGCCACTAGTTAACTTCACTTTGAGTGGCTGCATGTTGCTCTTACACAATGAGCACATCCACACACAAGGTAGTTCCACTCAGGACCTGTGTTTTTAGGTCTCGCCTAGGAGGCGTATGTACTGCATGTGCTGTCTCGAAGAGACATGCAGTATCTAGGATATGGGCTTCAGAAACACGTCCACTTTTTCATTGGCTCCTCTTACAGTCCTTTAGAAATGCTAGCTTTTAATTGGTGAATACACTTCGTAGTCCCATCTTTTGCTCCACCCTGGAGACTGACCCTGTTACATGGATCCTTTCACATATGTTTTCCTTCAGTGCACTACTTTGTCTCTTGCTCTGTCCTCGCTGCTGCTTCCAGTTCACTTAATCTTCCCTGCCCTTCCCAGAAAAACACCTCCTGCCCCTCACAGCTGCTCTTCACTCCCTCTCAAGGGCTGCACCTGCCTCCTCCTCCCTATGCTGTCCCCGTTGTAACCGGTTTGTTGTAAAATGCCTTCCAAACAGATGTTTTTTATTGTGCTTTAGATAAATACGTAAACTGAAAGATCGATGCATTCTAAACGGGTACACTGTGGTTGTTTAATAGAAAATAAATCGTTTTTAAACCACTTTGTTTTGGGTGTGTGTATTTTGAAGGGAAAAAAAGATAGGTTTCTGATGCCCGCATACATGCTCTCTACATGGTTTTAACAACGCTTTGGTTCTTTATGATAATTTAGACTAGGTGAGTGTATATTTTTTCTTTTTTTAATATAATGTTTGAAATGAGCTTTGTGTGCGCCACTTCTCTTTTCTGACCTCTATCTGACGACGTTCCAGTCTCCCTAAAAGCATGAGTGTTTGCACATATATCTGTATATATCATATATCTCGACTCCTCACAATCTGGCTTCCGAGCAAAACACAGCACTGAGACCGCCCTCATCGCAGCAACAGACGACATTCGAACTCTACTGGACAATGGAGACACAGTCGCCCTCATCCTCCTCGACCTCTCTGCAGCCTTCGACACAGTCTGCCACAGCACCCTTTTACAACGCCTCAGAAACATCGGAATACAAGGAAAAGCACTTGAATGGATCACCTCGTTCCTCACCGGAAGAACCCAGAGAGTCCGCCTTCCACCATTCAAGTCCGAGGCCACTGAAGTCATCTGTGGCGTACCACAAGGATCCTCACTCAGTCCCACCCTCTTCAACGTATACATGAGCCCCCTCGCGACCATCGCCCGCCAACACAACCTCAACATCATCTCTTACGCGGATGACACTCAACTGATCCTTTCTCTCACCAATGACCCCAGCACCGCCAAAACTAACCTACACGAAGGAATGAAAGAAGTTGCCGAATGGATGAAACACAGCCGTCTGAAACTGAACTCAGATAAAACAGAAGTCCTCATCTTAGGTACTTCCCCCTCTGCATGGGACGACTCTTGGTAGCCGGAAGCCCTTGGAAAAGCACCCATCCCGACAGACCACGCACGGAACCTAGGCGTTATCCTGGATTCTTCACTCTCAATGAACAGACAAGTCAGCGCCGTATCCTCATCCTGCTTCAACATTCTTCGCATGCTCAAAAAAACATTTCGCTGGATCCCCACCGAAACCAGAAAAACAGTCACCCATGCTCTGGTCACGAGCCGACTGGACTACGGAAACACCCTCTACGCAGGCACTACCGCTAAACTCCAGAAGAAACTCCAACAAATCCAAAACGCCTCAGCCAGGATCATATTAGACATCCCGCGCAACGAACACATCTCTGGTCACCTGAAAGACCTCCACTGGCTACCCGTCAATAAGAGGATCACTTTCCAACTGCTAACCCACGCACACAAATCACTCTACGACATCGGACCAGAATGCCTCAACTCACGACTGTCCTTCTACACCCCCTCCCGCCAACTACGTTCTTCCAGCCAAGCCCTCGCCACTGTACCTCGCATCAACAAGACCACCATGGGAGGCAGATCCTTCTCATACCTGGCTGCTAAAACATGGAACTCACTCCCCACTTACCTTCGCCTTACCCAGAACCACCTAGCATTCAGAAAGCAACTTAAAACGTGGATATTTGACAAGTAATCCTCCTCCCCTCCCTAAGCGCCTTGAGACCCTCTGGGTATGTAGTGCGCTATATAAATTCTTTGACTTGACTTGACTTGACTTTCAGTCAATCTGTGATTGTTAACCTGTCCGTCAAACTGTCTTTCTGTCTACGGGGCTGTTGCATAGATGCAGGGCACAAGACCTAAAAAAAGAAGTGGGGGGACTAACCAGGTTTGGCAGTATGCAAGTGAAATCATGACGCATGCATCACAGCAAATGATGTCACGACGTGTGACATTGCACGTGACCTCACTGGAAGTGACATCACATGAAGTGACATCAGATATTAAGACCTCTCACACATTTTTATCAGGTATACAATGACTACATTTAAGCGCATTATGAGATTTAACGAATGGGATTTAGCGTCGGGGTTGTGCCAAAAAAGTGGCACAATCCCGACACACAATCAAGGCCTCAACTAATACATTTATTTTTTTAAACCATGCCACAAAGAAATTGGCAATAAGGTGAAGCATGATAGTACATATTTTATGCATAACTGGTTGAAAAGTCTACATTTTAAAATATTTGATTGGGTTAAGGCATCTGCTATGAAGGTGCTCAGTATATCTCAGGGAATAGTCATAATTGTGAGATACCTCTGGTGGTTAATGCACTTGCCAGAGAGATCTGTGTTTTGTGAATTCCCAGATTTGAATTAAAGTAGTAGAGAAGGTAAATGTGTCTCCTGGAAAGGACATCATCTAACATGCAGGTGACAGATTTTTAATTCATGTAGTTACTAAAGTGTGTTACTGCTTTAAACCAGGGATCCTTTTGTTACCTGCAGTTCATAAATTGTAATCCTTGTAGTTTAGCACAGTGAGCTATGACGGACATGTGACTCCAACAGCTTGTAACCCTCACTGTCTTATGTGAATCATCTTATACATTGATTTACACATGCACATGATTTATTGTCAATGTATAGTTTGTATGTTACGTAAAGAGCTCTGACACCCTGCATTGGGATGCATAGTGCTATTAAAGAAATAAAATAGTGCTTTTGAAATTGCTATTTATGTAAATACTGGTACATACCAACACTTCTGACATTCTTACAGTGCATGCCTTTTCTTATATACAGGGACTGAACAAAGGCAAAAGCATGCCTCTCTTAAGTACATGTGGAGAGACAACAAGCTGTGCACCTTTGTTTCGCTTCTGTGGCATTTATATTTAAGTGTGAGGCTCCAAGCCGCCTTCAGTCACGATATTCAAATTAAAAGGCCCCTTAACTTCGGCACCGCTGGAGGTGAACAAAAGCTCCCTCTGCCTGCACTTTGTTGCTGGGAATCGAAAGCGTATAACGTGCAGGTGTTGCTGAACGTGTCCCAGTGTCTGAAAATTACACTGGCACAAGTTCAGCATATTTCTGTGGGGCCCAACCTCTTGACAGGGGTGACGGCGGCCACTCTGTGATACGAGTGGGTGGACACGTGCACCTGCGTGTACCCCCGACTTGTGCCCAGATGTTTTACGGCATGGGCAAAGTGGGCTCTGGCCCAGGGCCCAAGCCTTTTAGGGGGCCATTGATAGAGCCAGCTCAGTTCTGCAGAGTCTTTCCCTGATGACCTTGAATAATTATTAAAGATATTATTTTAATTACTGTTTTCCTTTTATTTATTTTTAATGTAGTTGATTTGCGAGATTTTAATACATTTTGCAGAGAAAGGTTGTGCTATGTTGAATGGTACATCCATTAAAAAATGTTTTATTTAGATTAAACAGGACTCCACATAAGAGAAATGAGAGGGTGTCACAGAGATTATTTGCAGTAATTTTAGTGAGCTGCTGCTGTGTTACACTATCCCTAAATATTAGATGTACACACATTTAGATGTTGGGTGAGTGCGCTTGTGCACTGTCAGTGACCTGGCCACAGATGGCATAAAAGAGCTGAAATTGGATCACTAATTCAAAGCTTTTCCAAACAGGGACCCCCAACATATGTATGGCCCAGGCCCCCAAAATCCTTAAGATGTCCCTGCTTGTGCCTTGCATAGGTGTTTGGCTGTCAGTACGTCTCCCTGTCTTTCTGTCTGCATGTCTGTCTATATGTCTATATATCTCCCTCTTCATTTGCGTACCGCCCAGTGTCTATCCAAGTTTAAAAAGGATCTTAAGACCCATCTGTTTATTTGTCAGGTGTAGGCTGTCTCTCTGTGTTATGTTTGGTCACCTCCGCAACGCGCCAGGATACTCCCCAGTAGCAGAGCGCGCTACAAAACAACCTATAACATAACATAACATGTCTGTGGGGTGGCTCCCACACATATTGATAGCAGGTAATTTCAGAGCTGTGTGTCATCCATACAGATCTGTGTTTGTTTCCAGCAGCTTCTGTGGGCTTGATGTCGGAGTCTGGTTCTTGTTTTGCCATTTCTTAATCATTTGAAAACTCGTTTGACTTTGGTTTTCTTTCTGGCGTGTTCTCTGTTCCTCTAGTCCTCGCAAGCCATGGCCTCCCTGTTAAAACGGCACACGGGGAATAAATCAAAATTCACTGGTTCATGAGATGGTTAAAACGCTTTGGTATGTGTTTATATCTGTGCGTGATAGAATCACATATTAATAAACAAACTGTAAAAAGTAGAGCATAAATAAATTAAATAAATGTAATTTTAAGTAGTTCACTAAGGATAAAAGCATATTTGGGAATTAATTTGCAAGAGTGCCTATGTCAACCAGGGAGACCTTGAATACCAAAGGCAGTACCTGCAGAAACGTCGTCCAAAACATGACTTGCTATTGATATGA
Source organism: Lissotriton vulgaris (assembly GCF_964263255.1). Classification (NCBI taxonomy): domain Eukaryota; kingdom Metazoa; phylum Chordata; class Amphibia; order Caudata; family Salamandridae; genus Lissotriton; species Lissotriton vulgaris. The sequence goes on along the minus strand of NC_141695.1, from coordinate 1,141,391,560 downwards.
ATGTATTTTTGGGGAGTGCTTGAGTTCCTGTTTTGTGGCTTGCAGATAACACACACAAATCTAGTCAGGTGCTAATGTTATTTCAAAGCGTTAGGACATGGAAGTCAGATCATTTGCCTTCAACAATGCACATTATCAGTGTCATTTCACCTTGTGACATCGTTTGTGGGTCATGACTGGCAGCAAACAGCTGACTTAGGAGATATATTGTTTGCATTAAGAGCTATATTGTGTGCAACTACTGATTACAGACTTTGCAGCCCTCCTTATGTGCGTGCGGTCTGCGTGCAGACACAAATTTATAGCAGGTCAAGTTTTAAAACCCACCATATTTTTCGTATTTTATAGTGGCAGTGAGCTGCACTTTAAGCAGGCACTTCTCATGCCACTGCCACAGCCCTTCCAGTATATCCGCAGCGGTAACATGGCATGTTTTACTTTTATTAAAAAAGCACCATCTTTTTCACCTTTACATTGCCAGTGAATTGCAAGTCAAGCAGGGTTTGCCATTTCACTAACACTGCCCCAGCCCTTCCAGTCTTTCCAACACACAATCCCCCTCCCTATAATTCCAGTACACTCAAAACTACATAATTCCACTGCACACCATGCCACATATTTCCACTCCACAAATCCACTCCACACCACACATTTCCGTGCTACACAATTCCACAACTAACAACTCCAATCCAACCAACATAATTCCACTTCACACCACATACATCCACTCCACTCCATAACACATGGGTAAAAGACATTGTCATTTACAGCTCTAACTCTTGCAACTATGAGACCTATTGCTATTGCGCAAAATAAATTCAACTTTGCAACATGCCAACTATTTTCCACACCATATATATCCGACTCTACACAATGCCAAATATTACCACTCCAAACCATCCCACTTAATTCCACACAGCACCACACAATTCAATGCCACACAATTCTACACCACACAACACAATTACTCTCCACATAATACTACTCAACACGGCAGAATTACACTCCACATAATTACATTCTACCCAATACAACATAAATACAGCCCACATGAATGCATCCTATGCCACATACCAGCAATCCACATAAAAGCTCTCCAAAATATGACACATAATTCCAATAGCATGCTTTCACTCACCGCCGCACAATTCCATGACACACAGTTCAACTCTGGACATTTCCAATACACACCACATAATGCCACACCAAACAACATATTTCAAATACACAATGCCACAACATGCCACATACCCCAATCCACACCACATATTTCCACATCTTGCTACACAATTTAATAGCACACCACATAATCTAATCCACAACATGCCACTCCACAACGCACAACACCATTCCACATAATAAACTCCATAACACACAATCTCACTCTACATAATTCCAGTACACTTACTATAATTTAATGATTATCCACATAATGCCACTGCACACCACGCCACATAATTCCACTCCACAAATCCAAACCACACAATACTGCAACTAACTAATACAATACAACCCACATATTACCACTACACACTACATACATACACACCATAATGTACAGGGAAAAATCATTGCCATTTACAATAACAAATAGCTCTAACTCAAACAAACGAGAGACCTATTGCATTTCCAGTGCTTGTTTGTTTTTACCGTTATAATAACTGTAGTGTTGCATTTGTGTTTAAACTCTGAGATGAAAGCAGGAGTTTTATTCCAGACGTAAGAACAGACCACATTTCATGCTTCATCAGTTGCTTTCTCCTGCCAATGCTACTGTAAAACAAAATTGAAGTGTACTTTATTTGTCTGGCTGCTGGTAATTCACAGCATAACCGATTGTATCCATTTGAAACTGTTCTTTATCATTTTACTAATACCAGTACTGAAGATTAAGCAAGCTATTGCCCAGAGTCACATGGTGCTGGGCAGACCCCTGCCACCGGAGCCGCGGATTGAACCAATCAATCTTTTGGAAAAATCCAGACTCACAATCACCCCCATACATACATGCCTCTTATTCTTCTGCATACGCATCACTTGCACTCACTACAAACATACTACACACCCCAATATCACACTGCATACACAGATGGAACCATAGGGGTGAATAACTCAACCCTCTGATGCTGTGCTGAGAACTAGGGTGTTACACACAAGTACACCCTAGTATGCAGAAGAATAAGAGGCATGTATGTATGGTGGTGATTGTGAGTCTGGATTTTTCTAAAAGATTGATTTTTGTAAATAATGTATAAATTGTGTTGTTCCATATGATCAGTACACACTGTATTATGTAGAATGATCTATGCAGTCTCTCTCTGTAAATTATGTATCATGAAATTGAGGACTGATCTATCAATGTTTTGAAATACATAAACAAAAATATTTTTCTACAAAAAAATACATATATAAAATAAAATAAGTTTATATGAAACATTTATCTTATGTGCAGCAGAGCATTTTTTGATGTGCCCCGTATGTGAACTCTTTAAAAGCCATAAATAAAAGAAATATAGGTCAAGAGGGATACTATCTTTGCATAGTTCTGATTGTTGTTCTTTCCTTTTCCCCCTTTTCTCTGACCTTGCAGTTACCCTATAGGGGGGTGCCTTATCCACACAGTAAGATTATGGAATGGCCTGGTCTAAATCCACATTTGAGCCCCAAGAGAGAGTGCTGGTTAACAATGGAACCCATCTTACAGCCAGGCGCAATTAGGAGTAAGGAATATAATAAACAGTCATACTTGCCACTTATGTATGTTTTTAGGGGATTACATGACATATTAAATCGAGGGAAGATCCTGCGGCTAGTCAGGAGCATCTTGCCACTCCGGGACACTAACTGCTCTGATATAGTTTCAGTCAAATTCGTCCCAAGTATGAGACCATAAGACTCTAAGACCAAAACAATAATAGTATTCTGGTGCCTCGAAGAAACAGCAAAGGCAGTATTAGCAAGTAAACCGTACTTCAAGAACCGGGGCATGCTGAGGAGGACTATCCACACATTATTTCAAGGGGGCACCTTCCAAGTGAATCTCATTGGATAAAATTGGTTGTGTCAGTCAAATCCAATAACAAAACACACGCATTTCTTGGAAACATTCAGATGATGAGTCGACTTGGCTCCCATCGGCCCTCAATAGCAGAGCAACCGGATGACTCAAATGTCCACAATCCATTATGATCCGTGGAAAAGGATCTCATTGATATTCTTCAATTTTTCTCTTGGATCATTGGGGGATTAGAATATTTACTAGAATTGCCCACTGTATCTACCTCTGGGATAAAACACATCATTATTTTATTACAGGAGACCTTGGCCCTGGATGAAATTCTGTTAATTGGATATATTGAATTCAACAACTTACCAAGCAAACATACCTTAATGGGGTGCCCAAAGGGGGCTCTGTCTGTTTATATTTCACAAGATCCAAAGGTTAGGGAGTCTCGGTTGGACCTGTCCTACCCCTGGATCTGGAAGTTAAATTGGAGGACTGATGCAAGAATACAAAAAACGCGCTATTCATTCTTATTGTTTACATAAATCCATTATTAGAAGAAAAGAGCAAAGTTGAGGCTAATCTGCAATCAATATTAATGGGCCTGAAGCACGATTCCACCCCCAGTGAATTCATTGTATCAGGCGACTTCAATGTAAATATGATTTATAATCCTGCCAGGAACGACCTCGCCATTGAACAAGATTCAATATGGTAGATTCCTGATCAGCAACAACCAACAAATATTTCACACTCTAGAATTGTCATATCAATTCTCATGCTCTTTACTAGTTTGGGCCCAATGGTCTTGCACTGGTGATTTCTTGAGGACCCGCCTCCAGCTAAAACAAGAATCCCGGTCCAGATATATTCAACAATAGAGAAAGCAATCATTGTCTCCAGATGTTTGGCCTAAGAACTTTGACCAGCCTTCCCCCAAAAGCTGCAACATTCCAGTACCCAGCCACAATGGAACATTTTTTTAGGTTTTAAGCATTTTTATTAAGACAAAAAAACATGGGGGAGGGGAATAGGAGGTTAAGGTTATATACAGCACAATAAAGGAAGAAGTGCATCTCGGGAGCGTTGGTGAAAAGTAGTCCGGTGGTCCAGAAGAGAAATACAGCAAATGTAAGGCAAATAAGCAATCTGTGTGGCCCTTGCGTGCACCTCAACACCCCATCTAAAGCCGAGCGCGGATAGCCATCAGTGACTCATCAAAGCACAACCCAGTCCCTCCGATCCCCCACCCCCAATAAAAGAAAGAGAAAGAAAACAACACCCCAACTCCCCCGTCCAATGGCCCTGTACTAGGATAACCCGCCCCAATCAGCCCACACCCCATCCCCTAAGATCCTGTCCCCCGTGCAGTCTAATCCACCGGGGTCGTCGGTGGCGTCAGCCTAAGAAGTCGAAGGTACCTCGGGCAGGTGAGCTCCCGGAATTCCGTGGACAGTAGTGCTAGGAAGGGTTGCCATAGCTCCCCAAATTTATCTACATCCCCAGCCACTGTAAGCGACATCTTCTCCATTCCCAACACCTGCCAGAGCCTATGCAACCAACCCGTAATGGAGGGGACAGTGGTGGTGCGCCAGTGGACAAGAATGTTCTGGACCGCTGAGCCCAGCGCAATTGCAATCTGTCTACCCCTGCGGGACTTCAACGGATACATTAGATCATTGGGAAGGCCTAACAAAACATACGCTGGGAAGCGCGGCAGCTCAATCTCAAAGTGCTTATCCACCTCATCCCAAACCTCCTTCCAATAAGCGGTCAGCACCGGGCAAGCCCAAAGAATGTGTGAGAGGGTTCCCTCCTGTCCGCATCCCCGCCAGCACCCCTTGTCAGTGTGTCTATGCATTTCATTCAGCCTCTCCGGGGTGTAGTACCAATAAGTAGACACCTTAGTAAAGGTCTCCGTAAGTCCCGTGTGATATGCAGAGTGCCGTGCCCGATATGCAATTTTGTCCCACTCCTTATGGCTGAGTGTCCTACCCAATTCTCTGTGCCAGCGCTCCCTCCCCGGGTTATAGTAGTGGAACGTCGGGGCTGAAGGAATTTATACAAATCGGTAATCAGCTTGGCATCCGAGGTCCGAGTCACCAACCACCGCTCATACGGTGTGATTTGGTGAGCAGCGGTGTCGCGCACCTGGGGTTGGAGAGCCCAGTGTCGGACCTGCATATAGCGCAGTATAGCGCAGTCTGTCCATCTCCGTCAGGCCGAATTCCTGCCGAAGTTGTTGAAAAGGAATCACGCCTTCCGGCCCGTAGATCTGGAAGAGCGCCCTACAGCCCGCGCTCACCCAGTGGGAGAAGGCTCCCGGCTCCATCCCTGGGGAGAAGTCCGGGTTACCCACTATGGGTGTGAACGGCGAGGGGAAGGTGGTCAGGTCATGAGCCTCGCAAACTGCATCCCACACCCTCAGGGGGACCCGCGTAACAAAAGAGGCGTAGAGATTAGCAGGGCGATGCGCGCGGCGTAAGAACGGAACCTCTTGGAGGGTGCGGCGCGCCACCGCATGGTCTTGAAAAAGCCAGTGTTTGTCGGACTCCCACCTGCTCCACTCCACCAAGTATCGCAGTTGCGCCGCCTGAAAATATTTACGGAGGTCCGGGATACCAAGACCCCCCGCCTCCGGAGCAAGCGTGGAGAGGACCCTCTTCATCCGCGGCTTGCGGCCTTGCCAAACGAAGCGGGAGATGTCAGCCTGCGTTTGTCTTATCCAACCCACAGGGGGTTGGAGAGGCAGAGCGCGAAAGAGGTACAGAATCTGGGGCAGCACCGTCATCTTGACCGCCGCGATGCGACCCAGCCAAGACAAAAGGCCCTTGCTCCAGCTGCCAAGTTCCACCTTGATCTTCCTGCCGAGGGAAGTGTAATTGGCTGTCACCATCTCAGGCAGTGTGGGCGCCAGCAGGATCCCCAGGTATGGCACCGTAGACGAGGACCACTGCATGGGGAAAAGGCGCTGAAGGTCCCTCCTGGTATCGGCCGCCAGGGAAACATCCAACGCCACCGACTTGCTCATATTCATTTTGAAGCCGGCCACACGCGCAAAGGCGTCCAGTTCCAGGACGCAAGCAGGGAGCGACCTCCTGGGGTCGTCTAGGGTCAGCAGGACATCGTCCGCGTAGAGGCTGACCGTGTGGACATATTGGCCCATCTTGACCCCAATAGCGTCCGGGTTGTCGCGAATCCTCTGAGCAAACGGCTCCATGTAGAGGGCAAACAGAAGCGGCAACCCTGTCTCGTACCGCGTTCGATGGCAAAACTACCGGAGCTACACCCATTGACCCGCACCGACGCCGAAGGACGTTTGTAACAGTTGAAGACCATGGTGCGGAACTTCTCACCGATACCCAGTTTCCTGAGAACTAGCTCGAGGTACGGCCAATGAACTCTATCGAAGGCCTTCTCCGCATCAACTGATAGCAGCATCCTCTCCCACGGGATCCGCGAGGCCTTCTCTAGTACATGCGTCACCCTCTTGGTGTTGTCAACCGTCTGTCTACCGGGTACGAAGCCAGCCTGGTCCGCCTCCACCAGTCCTGGTAGGTGTAGACCAAGCCTGGACGCTAGAATCCCCGTATATAACTTGAGGTCGACATTTAAGAGCGAGATGGGCCTGTACGAACCACACAAGGCTCGGTCTTTCCCGGGTTTCGGGATGACCGATACAGTTGCGTTCAGGAGGTCCGGTGGGATGGCGCCAGGCTCGGAGAATGAATTAAACAGTCGAGCCAGGATTGGGGCCACAGCGGTGCAAAAGGTCTTATAAAACAAGGATGTGTAGCCATCCGGGCCCGGGGCCTTACCATGCTTCAGTCGCGCTATAGCGGAGATTACTTCCTCAACATGGATATCCCTCTCCAGATGGTTCGCCTGGGCGGGATCCAGCACCGGGAGGGCCACTGACTCCAGATAGTCCTCGGCGTCTCGCGGCGAGGAGGGCTCCCCAGCATACAGCGCTTCGTAGAAGCTGCGAAAAGATTCCGCCACCTCTGCGTCACCAGAAACAACGACCCCATCCGTGCCCACCAGTTCCTTCACGACACTACGCTGCTGTGCGGCCCGGAGCCGGTGGGCTAGGAGCTTACCACACCTGTCCCCCCCGAGTAGAAGGCATGCTTCAGGCGTAAAGCGGCATACTCCGCCCTATCAAGATCCAGTGCCGACAGGAGCTTCCTCGCCGCTTTCAATTGCCTCCAAACTCTCGGAGCCCCTGTGCGGCGATGGACCTGCTCAAGCTCCCGGACCTGCGCGGTCAGTTCGTCCCTCTTACGTTGCCGTTCCTTATTTTCGGCTGAGGAGATGGAAATAAATTCCCCCCGGAGGACCGCCTTCAAAGCCGCCCACTGCGTTGCTTGGGACGTGTCGGAGTTGCCATTATGAAGCAGTTAATCCTGTATGACCTCCCCTATGCGCTTCACAACAGACTTTTTATGTAAAAGGGTATCGCGAAGACGCCATGTCCCCCGAGAGGGAGAGGCCACCGGCCACTTGAAAACGCCGGAAACTGGCGCATGGTCGGACAGAGACAGGACCCCAATGTCCGCCGCCGTGGCGGCAGTGCACATTGGCCCACTCACCAGGAGGTAGTCCAGCCGCGAGTAGGTGCGGTGCGCATGGGAAAAGTAGGAGTAGTCCCTATCAGTGGGGTGCATAGAGCGCCAGAGGTCGTGCAAATCCATCTCCACAATCCGATCCTTCACCGCGCGGGAGAGTTCCCCCGTCTGCGGGGAGCGTTGCGCCGACCTGTCCATAGCAGAGTCGAAAACAATGTTAAGGTCTCCCCCCAGGATAACATGGCGGTCGGGAGAGGCAGTGACGTCTACCAACACCGAGTCCAAGAAACGATCCTGGTGATCATTCGGGCTATAAACTGAGCCAACCGTAAAAGCTATTCCCCCTAGGCGCATGCGATATGCAAGGAGCCTCCCCTTCTGTTCAGCATACTTGTACAGAACCTCTCCTCTAAAGGAGCTCGCTAAAAGAATGGCTACTCCCGCAGTCTTGTTCGCCGCCGAGGAGAAGAACTGAGTGGGGAACTTGGCAGAGCGCAGCCTATGGCAATCCCGGGACAGCAAATGAGTCTCCTGCAGGAGGCATATATCCGCCTGTGTCCCCTCCAGCAATGAGAGGATCGCCCTTCGCTTCACGGGGTTATTCAGACCCTTAACATTAAGGGTCACTACCTTTAAGGACGGCATTCCACCCAGGGATCAGAAACGCTATGTAGCAAGCAAGGGATCAGCGGGCGGGGCGCATGGGGCAGGCGCGCGGGAAAGGCCAGGACAGGCCAAGCGTGGGCATGGACAACATCGGACGGGACCTCCCCAACAGCAAAACAACCCTTACACCCTCCCAAAACACACCCATGGCAACTAGCCAAATACAAACTTAAACACCCCATTGTCTCAGTCAAGCCCCAAAACGGGCAAGTCCGTAGAAAACAGCAAAGTGGACGTTCAGCCACTCACCTCCATCCGCTCCCCCCGACCCCCGGCCCCAAACCCAGCATCGTGAAGGCTAAGAACATCTCCCCCCGGAGTGAATTTAGGCCGTCAAGGCCATGCCGTTGGAGTCGGCCAAGTCCCTGGCCGCCGCCCTCAAAGCATCAGCCATGTCCGCCCTGATAGTAGGGGAATCAGAACGCCCTGCACTCGCTGGCGACTGTCTCCTCGTTGACCTCCGTCGGCTCCGTCTCTCTGGGCGCCTCCACGACGGTGTAGCTCCGTCCTCCTCTGTAGCCGTGAGCCCCAGGACCCCACAGATGTCTTGTAGGGAGCGCAGCTGGTGCAGCACCCCGTTCCACCTAAAGATCAGACGGAAAGGGTGTCCCCAGGAGTAAGGCGTCTCGTGTTCGCGCAGAAAGTCACGCTTCTGCAGCGTGATGGCGGACAGGTCTTGGTAGAGCGCTACAGGCTGCTCCCTGAAAGTTAGAGGCTGCTTCTTTCGGGCCTCCGCCATGATGCGTTCTTTCAGCGGGAAGTCGGGCAAGAATGCCAAAATGTCCGGTGGGGGCGCCGATGACTGGCGCTGTCGACCAACCCTATGCGCTCTGTCAATGCGAACAGGGAAGTCTGCATCTTCCCCCAGGATCTCTCGGAACAGGTCCTGCAGATAGGCCACCAAGTCGGCCCCCTCGTCCGCGGATGGGACACCACGCACCCGGATGTTGTTCCGCCGGGACCTGTTCTCAAGGTCTTCAGAGTGGGCCTGGAGCTCAACACATTGCTCCCGGAGGCGGAGAACGTCCTGTTGAAGATGGACTATCTCTTCATCCCGGCGCTGGGCCGCCGTTTCTACTGTTTCAGCTCGCTCGCCGAGGCCCTCCACCTCCCTGCGTACTTCACGGACCTCACTGGCCACTTCCCTCTTCAGCGTTTGAAAGTCCTCCTTGAGGGAGTAAACAGTTCCTCCATAAAGGACCTCGTGACCGGCGGCTCGCCCCCAGTCGCATCCGCCGAGGCCCAGGAGGACCCCGGCGACGGCTGTGTTCTGTCCCGCAGCTGCTGGGCCCTGCCAAGAATATCCGGGGGGGTACGGTCCCCCTTCCTCGAGCCGCCCCTCCCAGTCATCGTAGTCGCTGCAGTGGACGAGCGGGCTCAGGTCCGGCCGCCTCAGGGTTGCCCAGTCGCCGGCGAGCGCCAGATGTGGGGACCGCTCTGCAAGCAGGGGTGCTGCGTCACAAGCGACAAAATGGCGGACCAGTCCGGGCACTGCCAGTCGCGGCGTCCAGCCAGGGCGGCGATCGGGAGCCAAAGCAGGGGTCCCCCTTCAGCACGTCCCACAGGAAGTTAGTATAGTAGCGGAGGCGACTGCAAGCACCCGCCAGCCAAGGGCACCGATGGAGGCTACCAACACCAGTCCCTCGGGGACAAGATGGCGGCAGGGCGGGGCCGGGTAGAGCGGCCTGGGCTGGCGACACCGCCGGTGCCCCCCCCGGAACACAGCAATCAGAGAAGTTCCGCAGCCAATGTCACACAGTTTCACAGAAGGGCCCGAGTGGGCCGATCCCAGCGTTGAGGCCCCCGGTTGTCGTTCACAGGGCCGGGGCCTGCACAGCGCAGTGTGTCGCCGTCGCTAGTCGGGGGGCCAAAGCGCAAATCTCAAATCCAAAGTCTTCCGTGCCGCCAAGACCCCGCCCGTAGGGCTCCGCAACCCTCCGGCACGCGGCGGGTCCGATCCTCTCCGGATCGTCAGCTTTCAGCACCAGGCCCAGCCGAGTCGTCTGGACAGCACTGCAGTTGGCTCCGCCTCCCAGGCTCTCCTCCGTTCCTCGATCTTTGACCAAACTTTTGAAGTGCTTTCTCCGAGGCAATTAGGGCCGAAGTGACATCAATGTGCGCGCCAAGTACTCCGCCACACTCCTCTCACTCGCTGAGCATCAGCGGGGGGAGAGAAGCGCAAGAAAGGGGCTCGAGCTGAGCCGGGCCGGAGGAGCTACGGGTAGAAGCGTCCGCTCACCCCGCCATCTTGGCCACGCCCCCCAATGGAACATTTTTTAAGGCCACAGTGGAAAGGTGGCATTATAAAATATGTACTCAAACATTGTGCCACCCTGATGGCCTTAAAAAATCCTCAGGCCAGTAACCCTGTGAGTCATTTATTGCCAAGTTGCTAAACAAATGGTCAAACTCACTGCACCAGAAAGGATATCAAGTAAGCCCAAAAACAAACATCTGACTCGAACACACAAGCTTTAAGAACAGCAAAAAACAACATGAATGTTCACTAAGAGCAGTAAGGAAGCTATGGCTGACGTATTACTGTTAGAGAAATCTAGGCGGCTCAGACAGATCTATAAAAAGGAAATACGTGCAGCAAATATGGAGCCCATCACAGGCCAGTGAGCAAGAATACTTTACAATCGTAAAAGCAAACATCTAACTCAAATCTGGAGAACCGTTAAGAAACTGGAAAGAGGCCCATGTATTGCTAGCATCACCAATATTATTGAGTCAACTTGGGTCCAGTATTTAGCAGCTCACAGTAATATAAGCCCAGAGGAACCAGTAATAACAAGTCCAGACACAAGCATTTCCCCATCCCAAGTGGGAATGGACATGAATGACTCGCATGGCATAATCTTTAATTTGGGATAAATCGAGATGCTCATAACAAAAAGTGAAGTAGACAGAGCACATGGGTAGAGTGGCCTGCCTAATGCACTGTTTGAATCAAGTTCAGAGAAATGGGCAAACTCTCTAGCTCCACTGTATAACTATTGTTATACCTTCAATGATATTCCAGACTCCTGGCGGGCGTGGTTGTCCATCTGATCTACAAAGGCAGTAAAAACAGTGAACCCTCAAATTACTGTTAGATCACGTTGCTATATAATGAGGCAAAATATTATGCAAGGCTTCTACTCATTGATTTGAACAGTAGGGTGGAAGACCAGCACAATCTGACAGGCTTTTGCCCTGGGATGTACACCTTGACCAACCTGACGGCATTCGTTTTGACAATAAGGAAAGTTCAGAAGCTTAAAAGTTCCCTGTTTGCCTGTTTTTTTAATGTGAAGGTCGCATTTGATCGCGTGGACAGGGCAACACTCTGGTTCAAACTTACATCCTGGGGGATCCCTGATAAGCTCTAAAGGCAATTCAACAACTCCACACAGATACATAGATCAGGATAAAAATAGGAAATGGAATGAAGGTCTATCGTAAGATCCAGACTACAACAAGCCTTAAACAGGGACGCATGCTAGCCTCAGTGTTGTTTAATCTCTTTTTGGTGGACCTAACATAAACCTTGGAAAAGGTAAATGCCCATGCACTCCAACTAAGGGGGAATCCTTTAACGAGTATGTTATATGCGGATGCTATAGCTCCTCTCAGCAGAACAAAGGTCGACCTTCAAATGTTGCAGATCAAATTAATCCATTATTCTGACACAAATAACTTGGACTTTAACCTTGCAAAAACAAATATATTAGCATTTAGAAAAAGAATTATGAAATCAGGAACTTGGTACTTAAATAATCACATATTTATTTACTGAATTTATACAGCGCATAGCTGCCCCAGCAATTGGGCGTCCCAGCGCTACCCAAGTAAGCATGGTTAAAGCAGAGCAGAGAGAAGTAACAGAGTTAACAAGGGAAAAGCCATGTCTTTATGGCTTTGCAGAATTCTAGATGATTTTGGAGTCCTTGAAATCCAGAGTTTAGCCGCTAGCACCTTGAAAGACCGTCCACCGGCTCTGACTCTGCGAACATGGGGAATGAAGACCAACCTTTGATCCGAGAAACGAAGCGGTTGACTTGGCAATCAAAAAAAAACCAGAATAGGTTGCAGTCCTCTCAGTAGCCCAAACATGTTCCTGCAACTGCCTTAGATTGAATATCGAAGGACAGACCTCTATCAATCCAGATGCCCAAGTTCTTGACTGCCTCCTTAGGTATGGGTGCAGGTTTGGGTTTATCCAGCCACCAATACCTTGACCACATATCACTGTCTCTCCCGAGCTTACTAATCCAAGAGCAAGCCTATAAGTATTTGGGAAAGATAGTTGACACAAACGGCTCTTTTAACAACATAAAGAACAAATGAAAGCAAGGGCAGCAACTTTGACAGTCGTCTGCCTATCCCTTCAGCAGAGGATTGAAGGTAACTCGCTTCTTCCTATACTGGAGGTTATAAGAAGCAAGCTATTACACAAAATAGCTTATGGCTGTGAAGCACTCTGCAGTCGTGAATCTGAATGGCTCGAGTCACTACATCTTAATACCTACAGGAAGCTTTTTCTCCTACCCCAGAAACTATATCCAGCACAAATTAGGATGGAGTTTAGACTCGTAAAGCAAAAATACGCAAGACAAGGAGCTTTTGTCATATTCTGCCACAAGCTGGGAGCAGCACAGGAAGACTCACTAGACCAAAGGCTCTGGTCAGAACTGTCCATAAATGAGGGCCCAAGCAGTAAATATCTACAGTCTAGTATTGAGTGTTCACAGATAAACGGTTTGTGGGAACCTTCAACCTCATTTCAAGTCTTTCCGAAACATGCCAATAGAATCACGCATGAGCTCTCACTATTGGAGGATAAAAATATCTCCTCAAAGCGACCTCACTCATTGATAACCAGCAAATCCTATAAGACTTTAGAACATCAGGAATAAGTATGCTCATTGTAATTTCTTTGCATAAAAATTTAATTATTGCCTCTGCGGCTAGATTACTTTCCAACTTTGGATCTCTATCTGAAATTGCTTGTAAAAGGAACCAACCAATCTTGTAGGGGCTGTAATCATGTACCTGAATCAATAATACATATTATTGGCATCTGCCTAGCTTTTCTGACAGAGCTACAACAATTAATAAGGCAATTCTTCACCACTCTGGGAGTGCAGCCCTGCCTACAAGCAGTTATTGCTTGTTTTAATGGAAGTAATGTAAGACTAAAACTGCAGGCGATCAATTTCGTGAGATAAGTTGTAAACAGACTGCAACAAAAAACAAGCTAAACTATTTTTAATGTTCCCTGTGTACATTGTTGTCAGTACCGTTTTAAATACATTAAGATGAGCTTGTTAAGAGGTTCCTTTTGCACCTAATGTTCTTCGAGTTAGCTTGTCATTGGCACTGGTCGCATGACAATACCTTCCGACTGGAAATGTGTTTTGCTTTTATACATGTAATGGTACTATTAGCTATGGGAACAATGTAAGATCAGGTGCACTTTATGTCTCATGAGCAAATGTGTTACTGGCACTGGTAATCTCTCCTGACCTGGATTTTAAAGCGTTTTTAAAATGTGAATTTTATGTGGTATACAGACGAAGGGGTTGGCAGGCGAAGGGTTGGAATTTTAATCAGTATTTCAGCCTTTCAAATGTTTGTTTTTGATTTTATATTGTTGATGATTTTAATTACTCAAACAATAAACTATTGTTGACTTTGCTTGGCTGTTAATCAAAAGCTGTGCTGAGCTCCAATAATACCAGCATCTCACTGCAGCCTTTGTCCATGAGCATTCTGACACCATCAAGGACTGTTACCAGTGCTGTTTCAGTGCAATGTAGTGGCCTGAGGCCAACTTGAGTTTTATCAAGCACACTATTGGTTTCTAGATGCGAGTACAAATGTTTGTCAATTTCTCTCTTTAAGATTTTTGCTGGAAATAGTGGGCGAGAGATAGGTCTATAAATAGACAACTGAAGAGGATCAGTTGGTGTCTTTTTTAGGTTGGGGGAATCTGGGCCTCCTTCCACACTTGCAGGTAGATAGCTGATTCAATCGACATATTGTAGAGACTGGTACTAACTCGTGCAAGAATGCCTATAGCTAGGTGGAAGCATAAGCCTGGACAGTGTCCTAACTAATGAAGATCCTACCATTATTGTTAACATAGAAGTTAACACCTCTTCCAGTTTTAATAGTTCAAAAGATGATCAAATTGCAGTCAGATTGATCTCTGCAGCTGAAGAATACATTTCTTCTACTTTACCCAGCTTAAAGTTAGGGTTGGGCAAAGAATTCTGCAAAGCCACTGGAGTTAGAGGAGTTATGCCCACTCAGCATCTATGGGGAGTGCATAGTTTAAAAAAACTCCGAAAAGAAAATTGGGGAGAACATGGCGGCCGCTAGCTGAGCAGCCGCTTGCCTCCGGAGGCACCCGCGCCTAATGAGTAGGGGAAACTGAGACCGGTTATTCTGTTTTACCCGTGTTGAGGCTGTCCTGAGGTTGCCGATTAAATTTGCTCACCTTTTCTTCTTTTGTGCCATGGTTGCACCGGGGCTGTGGTTTTGGTTCTGCAGTCGATGCGCATTGGAGCTTTGGGAGAGAGGGGTGGGGGGAGAGTGAGCAGACCCAAAAACCATTGAAGTGTGAAAAAGGCCGCTTTATTGGAACAGGTGCACATTTACAAATACACACACTCGGCAACCGCCTCACAATCTAAATCACAACCCAAGTTTTTGTTCGTTTTTATTTCAAACTCCAAACCCCGCCCCCACCCCACACCCTCCATCACACCCACCCCCACCCGTACATACCCAACACAAAACCATACAAACCCCAATAACATTATAACATTATAACATCACCTACCAAATATAAAATATCACATCTCCGACTATAAACCAACTGATCATATCCCCCGACCCATATTCTCCGAACCCCACCTCAATCAGTCTGAAAAATCCCCAAACAAGATCCGATTACAACTAACTGGTCCAAACTTGGCCCAAAAATGACCATCACATAGCAAAACCGCCATCCAGAAAGCCGTGGGGTGAAAGACTGATACGGAGAGAGCCCCACCTTTCTGCCCCCCACACCGACCTAAAACAGGGGGGGGGGGGGTGGGGGGGGGGGGTCGAGGGAGAGCACATCAGAAAAGGAGGGGAAACCAAAAACCACAACACCGACTACCACTTATTCACCAGCAAACTGTTGCACAGCCAAACAGCGAGATAGAACCTCCCGCAACTCCAGCAGATATAGGTCCATACCCATACGGGACAAATGGACACCGTCCCCCCTAAAAAATTCCACCGCATCATATTTAATGTCACTATGAACGATGCGACCGAAACCCAAGTCCCTACAAAAACGGGAAACCTCCAGATTCACTTTCCTCCGGGATTTATCCACCGCCTTCGGTTTCACCGCATACCTCCAAACCCTCCGCGGCACCATTTCCGTCCAAATGACATGACAACCCGACCACTGGCTGTGCAATAAGGCCAAATCCTTTTTAATTGCCCGGAGCAGGACAACCCCTTTAACAGAACCCATGTCATTTTCACCCAAATGAAGCACCAGAACATCCGGGCAAACCCCCCCTACCAACCAAGAATTCAAGGCAGGGATAAGTTCCTTCCATACCATACCCCCCCTACCCTTCCAAACCACATTAAACAAACGATCATTGAAACCCAACGATGAACCAAAATAACTCTGACGAGCTTGAACTTGAGCTCTCTTAACGAAGGAATGGCCCACGATCCAAACTGTAATGTAAGCAGCCCGAGGACCAGCCACAGAACCTGTAAAAGAAAACAGAATCAGACAGGCAAAACAGATGAAGACGCCAGCGCTCCAGCAGCCTCATTACGAACATAGCGCCCCAGACCCATGATGTCCTCCCCCGACCAGCCCCTGTTGAAGGCCTCCGTGGCCGCCCCAATCCGAAAGGAGTGAGTACCGTATAAAGACCCATCCAAACCAATATGTCGCAGCGCTTTACGCAGCACCATGCGCAGTTGATAATTTGTCACACAAGAACCATTAGCATGGCGAAAAACTTGAAGATCCAAAGGCCCACCCGACAGTTTCTTCCAACAAATAGCCCATTTTAAAGGGCACGTTTCCGGAGGCGAAACCGACTCCAACCAGACACCCTTACCCATACTCCTCTGATCCGTTTTGGAGTGTGAGAGCCAGATGTGGACCCCCCGCTCCGATATTTGAACATCCCCCCACAGAAGGCCAGGGGAGGACCTGTTGCCAAGCAATTCAGACACACGAAAGGCTCCAAAAAACATCCACACCATCAACGTGGCAAACAAACACCCTTCCACTCGGTCAGTACACACAACCGGGAGAACAGAAATAACTTGAAACAGCCTTTGCCACGACAAAGGGGATCGCAAAGTGCGAATAGCACCACTCTCTCTAGACCACCCCTCCAACATTCTCCTACCCAACTCCCCAGCCGACGGAGAGTAACCCCACAAAAGCTTACCTATGAAAGAAACACCAGCCAGTTTACCGGCAATAGTAATTCTAGACAACTTCTTATCCATCAAAACCAAAATGAACTGTACCACATCCTCCGACCGTTGCCAATCCAGTTCCCGCCAACAAGCACCCGACTCCAAAAATTCCTTCCAGGCTAACTCATACGCTGTCCTCGTGGAAGGAGCCAGGGAACCTTAAACCAGGTGAAGGACCCGGTGTTGCCTACCGTCCACAGGTGGTCTGGCATGAGAGTCGGCTCCTCGTCTGCCTCCAAAGCAAGCCCACGGAATCTCTCCCACTGTGAACGAGACAAAGCATCCGCAATGTCATTGTCCACGCCAGGAACGTGCAGGGCCCGAAAACAAATATCATGTTTCAGACAACCCAACACAAACACTCTCAGAAGCTTCAAAATCTGGGGATCTCTGGCCGACTGTTTGTTAATCACCTGAACCACGGCCATATTATCGATCCGAAAGAGAACCTTTTTGTGGGCCAACTCCGCCCCCCACAGTGTGACCGCAACAACCACAGGAAAAAGTTCCAGAAAAGCAATACTTCTACCACCATTCTTCCATTGCATGGGCCACTGTTGAGCACACCACTTTCCTTGCAAGTAGAGACCAAAACCCTCACTACCAGCGGCATCAGAGAAGATCTGTACCTCCCAACACCAATCCACCTCCCAACACAAAGGCACACCATTGAAGGAATGTAAGAAGAAGACCCACATACGTAAGTCCTCTTTCACCCCCGCAGACAGTCTCACCCTATGATGTGGAAGGGAATGACCAGACAAAGCTCTGCCCAACCGCCTACAGAAAGTCCTCCCCGCCCGAACCAATCTGCAGGCAAAATTCAGGTGTCCCAGCAAAACCTGTATCTCTCTCACAAACACTTTCTCTTTCCCCAACATAGTTCCAACCAGCTCAAGCATTTTCTGTTTCTTGTCCAATGGAAGACGAGCCTGCATCAAATGAGAGTCAAGCTCGATCCCCAAAAAAGACATGGTCGCGCAAGGACCCATGGTCTTCTCCGGGGCCAATGGCACACCCAAGTAACTCATCAATGATTGAAACGATGTGAGAGCCGCTTGGCAAACCAACGAATTGGCAGCACCCACAAAAAAGAAGTCGTCCAAATAGTGAGTGACAAGGTCATGGCCACTCTGTGTAGTAAACCACCATTGAAGAAATGTGCTGAAAGTTTCGAACAACGCACAAGACATGGAACAGCCCATTGGCAACGCCTTGTCCACGTACCATTTTCCAAGGAAATGGATGCCCAGAAGACACCAGTCTTCAGGATGGACTGGAAGGAGCCGAAATGCGGATTTGATGTTGCATTTTGCCATCAGAGCATCAGGGCCCGCAGAAACAACCAGCTGCATGGCGACATCCACCGATGAATAAGATACCGATGCAGCTTCAGTGTCAATGAAATCATTCACCGACCCACCTTCAGGCCACGATAAGTGTTGAATGAGCCGGAACTGACCAGGCTCCTTCTTGGGGACTACACCAATAGGGGATACAATTAGGTTCACCAGAGGCCAATCATCAAACGGGGCCGCCATTCGACCCTCACTTACTTCCTTGTCCAATTTCGACTGTACAATGTCAGGGTGTTCGCTCGCTGACTTCAAATTCTTGGACCAACGTCTTAAACGTGGTCCTTCATACCCCAAACGAAACCCCACCTGAAAACCCAACAACAAGACCGACCGCAGCTCGGCAGGCTCGTAGTCCCGTAAAGCAGCGGCCAATCGAGTAACATTAACCGGCGTACGAGCCTTTGGGCCCAGCACCGGATGAAGACTTCCCTCCCCTGGGAGCTGAGGGTTGCTGTGGTGGCACGAAAGATCCTGAACTCTGTTGAGAACCCTGGGGCCCTGGAGTCCTAGGACCCCAGCAACGGGATAACGGATGACTCTTCCTCCCACATTGTGAACATTCGTGACGGAATTTACAGAACTGTCTAGTACAGGTCCCGGTATTAAAATCCCAACACGTGCCGGTAGGCGACTGGGTAGTAGAGATGGCCCCCACCCCTCCCCGGGTGGGACGGGACTGAAAGGGACGATATACTATAGGAAGACCGCTGGCTGTAAAAATGGTTTTACCAGAGGCAGACGACCCCATCGTTTGCTGCCAAAGGTCAGAGTCCAACTCACCCCATTTCGCCTCAGGATCCCAAGCCATACGCGCCCTAAACTCCTCATCATATTGAGCCCAAGCATAATCATTCCTAGTTAGCTGAGCCTTACGGATAACATCCATGTACTTAAATAGGGACACGCAGCGCTCAGGGAACTTTTCACAGTAGACGCTGGCAAAAATTAAAAAGGCCGCCGTCCAATTTTCTATAGTCAAAGGCACTTTAGGGCGTTTTGCCAATTCAAACTCCTCCTCCTTGGAACCCTCTTTCGCACGGACCTCCCTGTGGAGCAATTTCAACAGTTCCACATACTCACCATTCCATATCCTTTCCTTCGTACTGAGCATCAAATGAGCCCCCAAAGGCTTCGTAACACCCATGTACGGCAACTTTTTGATTTTAAGTTCTTTACTGTGAAGTACATTTTTCGTAGTGCCCAAACCAACAGTGGACGTGCCACTATCCACCTTTTCACTTGTATTGATATCATCCCCGTTTGTACCTACACCTTGATCTCTTACAACACGTCCTTTATGTAATTTGCCATCCTTTTCAGTAGATATTAAATCTACACCAACACCAATAGACACCATATTGGGCCGCACGGCCTGAACCACATTCTCACCTGGACGTAAAAGAGGCGGTTGACTGGCTTCCGTCCTCCACGCCGTCTGTGCACCGTCGTCCGCCCTCCGAGGAGCCCTCACCGAGGGGCCGAGCACTCGTGGCCTTGACGATTCCACACGACTCCGAACCACTTGGTCCTGTAACATATCACGAGAAACATTAACATGCCCCCCCCCAGACACCAACTCACGAACCTCGCCCTCTTCAGGGCTATCTTCATCATAATCTAAAATGAGCGATTCCTCCAACTGAGGGGGGGCAGGGACAACCACTGAAGTCTGCCTTGACTCCACCGTGTTCGAACGACCATGGGCCTTACCAGCCCTCACTCTGGACCTAGGCGGGGAGGACGACTGAACTCGTCTATACATCCCCCCACCAGAACTACTGACAACCTGTTGACTTCCAGAAAAAGATAAACCAGTAGTATAACCACCACGTGGCACGAGAGAGGTCGTACATAACCCGCTCCCATGTACAACGCTGGAATCCACCGCTGAGGACGGGAAGGTCGTGCCGGACCCGGAGGCACCGCCCATGTTGAAATCCCTCGTTGGGACCATCGAGGTCGTAGTAAACCTGCGTGTGATGGCCGCGGCGGGATCCCTCGAAGGTATGGGACGTGCCGCGCTAGGCTCCACCCGCACTTCTCCTCGGCGTACCCGGGCTGCCTGCCGCCCTGCCAAGTCTGCTGCCGTAGGACGAGCTTCTTCCTGTAAAGAAAAAGGCCGGACTGGTGTGCCGGGTCACTCACAAAAACCAACTCTATGTGCAGAAGACACACCGCCAACAGTAAAACCGCCACCCCTGCCAGACACCATAAAACTTCCAGAACTAACAGCACTTTTTCTTTTTAAAGCATCGCAAAGCCGAGGAGACGGCGGACAAACCTCCTCATCCGAGCTACCATCCAACACAGCCTGAATAATCCGCGAAGCAGTACCCTGAGCATCCCAATCCTGAACCCCCCCAACAGCAACAGCACCCCGAGATGCAGGCCCCGAAACCACCTTCATACCAGGACACTGAAACTCCCCCGCCAGCCTATAAAAAGACCCTTCTCCATCCACACGCCGCCAAATAAAATCCTCTCCACTCACTACCCCCCCGATAGGAAGGTCTCCCACCACCTCCAACTGGCGGTAACTCCCCACCGACCCGCCCGCGTCACCCAAACCCCCACCAGGTATAAGAATATCAGACCGCCCAACACCCTCCCCCAAACCCATCTGGGCCCATTCCCCCTCCCCCAAAGAGCTGCAACCCCCGGACACAGCTTCCCCCCCAACAGATCCAGAGGGAGAGAACAATAACGGACTCTGCATATCCCTCCCCACAGAACGAACAAGCACGCCACGGCCCTCAGGCCCGCCAACTCCAGGATTCGATACCAAAGGACGCGCGATGGGCACACCTACTGCACCACCGTCAACCGTTAATGGGACCTGAACCACATGGCGGCGTATAACGCTCAAAGGAGCGACCACCTCCTGCATGTCCTGACCCGAAGCACCCCGTAACGGCTGCTGCGCCACAGAAACCACATCCAAAACGGCCTCCGCCCGCCCCAACCGTGTGACGTCAGTCCCCACCCCCGCGGAGGCAGAAGCCGAACGCCGCGTGCAACCACGTTGCCTGGAAGCACGACGGCCCCGCAAAACGGGAGCAGAGGCTGCTCTTACCCGCAAACCCACCTCAGAAACCTCCCCCACCGCAGGAGGAAAACCACCTTCCCCAGCCACTTCCAACAACGAGGAATCCAAAGAAACGGCCGGATCAGAAGAACTAGCATCACTCCCCCGCCGGGCCCTAGAACCCGCCCGCCGAGTCCTGGAACGACCCCGTTCACTTACCCCATCCTGCCTCCGACGTTTCGGAGAGTAACATGCTGCCACCACAGCCGACACCCTCGCAGAGGCCTCCCGCTGGGGGCGCGGGGTCTCAGACTGACCCCGGTCGCCAATGACTAGGTCCAAACGCCCCGCCTCACTAAGTAGGCGAATAGCCTCCAACACTCGGTAATCTTCACCAGACATGACCACGAATCAGAAAGCACAAGGAAACAAGACAAAAAATTCTAAGCTCAACCGGCCACCAGGTCACCAAGCCTAAAATGGTGCCCGGAGCGAGGAGCCCCGCCCATTTATAGGGGAACGCACAATACAACCAAAACCAGCCCAAAAAACGCCCAATGGAACCTGCTAGAATAAAAACCCCCACCCAGATCTCCCAAACCGCCCGGGGGAGGAGACCTCCCGGGGGTCGGCTGCCCTCCCCCAAGCCCCCCTTGGCCTCCGTTGCTCCCGTCCAATCGCTGCATTGGGTTGTCGCCGCCCTGGAGCTGAGATGGGGCCGCAGGGCAGCGTCTCGCGGGCTCCTCCGGGTCGACACCGGCAGCAGCAGCACTGGGTGAGTTTCCTTCAACCTGGAGAGGCCTGCCTTCACAGAGGTGACCGTCGAGTACCCGGTTTCTGGATACAACATGTGTTGCCATGACTACCGGCGCTGGAACTACATTTTGCGGCACGGATCAGCTTCCGGCCGATATCGAGCCGCAGTTTCACCCACAGGTGATTAGCATTTTGCTTATTGACCAGCCTACTTAAGCCGCAGGTCCACCAGCACTCTGTTTCCTGTTCCTGGACGAGCGCTGCATTCCACGACAGACTGCACATTTGGCGGTAAGCTTTTTTCCAACAACCCTCCTTTCTTGGGGTCCCGCTCCCGCATGCAACACACGGGTTCACTTTGGCATTCTGGTGACATAACACAGCTGCTATTACTGTTTTTTAAGACTGTCTACCCTGCTATATTTGAGTGGCACATGGCTTTATTATAGGTCCCACCTCTGCTTGACTTTAACTTCTAAACTTTTTCCATAAATCCTCTTTACTTGGGGTCCTGCTCCCGCGAACAACACCCTGGTCCCCTTTGGCATCCTGGAGACATACCACGGCTGCCATTACCGGCTCTGTTGGACTGTCTTGCTTCTTTTTAAACATTTGGGCACTACCCTGCTAGTTTTGAAGGGCGTGTGTGGTTTTTAATAGCTACAACCACTGCCTGACTTCAACGCCTATTAGAAGTAATGGGGTAACCCAGTAACCCTCATAACCTGGGTAGTTTAACTAAACGAAAACAATGGTTCTGTTGGGGATCACATTTACATTGAAAATATACGAATATATACTTGTAGGAATATACCCAGTGAGTGATATACCTAAAAACTAAATTTCAAGGAGAACAGAAAAAACAACTGACCACACTTGACGTTTGTAGGCAAATCTTTTGTATTTTGCCTTTCTAGTGGTTTGATTCTCAAAGTTTTAAGGAAGCTGTCCAAAACAAACAATACATCAACACAATGTACATGTAGGGATGGGAGTCGTGACTGGTGACTAGGTGCTCAACAGAAAATTAAACAGAGAACATAATCATGAGTATACATATAAACACTATATTTCAATCATAAGTGTCCACGTTGAATTACAATCATTTCAAACAGTTATTATTATTTCTTTGGGTTAGTTGAAACTCTGTGTGGACCGATACATAGACAGAACGTCGACGTTTCGACCCTTAATTGGATGCGCTGGCTTGGTGCATCTAAAGACGGGTCTTCCTCAGGACTTCAAAAAGGTTGGACAGCCTTGTTAAAAGTAGATGTATCAACAAGGTTGGTTTCCGCTGTGCGGTGGAGAATGTCAGCCGACAAACTCCAATACCTGTGAGGCGTATTTTCCTCTTTATTAGTTTGATTATTCGGTCTTCAACACCAGCCGGTGGGAAGATCTGTGGGGTTCTGTGCCGCAGTGGCGATCACTTCGCAACTGTTGGATGGGACGTCTTACTCGCTCTCCGGGTCAGTATTGGAGACATGGAGATGGATAAAATCTCTGAAGATCGCAAAATTAGGGGGCCCTCAGTAGCCTCTCTTAAGGCTCTTTTTTCCACCGTTTCAACAGACATCAAGAAGGGGCTTTCAGTCTCTGAGGCTAATAAAGGGGAGATCATGATTTTTTTGAGTCACTGGAGAAGAAACTCAACCTCCTAAATTCAAGAACAGTTGTTTTGGAGAACACAGTATGAGAACTAAGGGATGACCTGGGAGCAGCAAAAACAGATATAACGTCTCTCAAGAGGGAGGAGGTGGTTCTTTGGGAACGACTTGAGATGTTAGAGAACAACTCTCTTAGAAATAACTTGCATATTTTGAATGTCCCGGAGGGGAGGGAGGGTGAAGACCTAAAGTCCTTCATAGTCACACTTTTGAAAGAATCATTGCAGATTGAGGAATCGGAGGAGGACCTGAAGAAAGACATCCAGATGGTCCATTGGGACCCTTTCAGGAGGCACCCCAACAGGACAAAGCCCGGGAAAAGTCTTATGAACTTTCTCATGTATTCCTTAAAGGAAAAGATCCTTAATATGGCCCAAAGAGGAAATCATTGAAAGCCAGAGATTTTTCATCCAAAATCCGCTCTGATCTTGCCCGTGCCACCCTGAACAGGCAATGGGAGTTGGGCAGGAAGTTGAATGACTTCAAAAAGCTTGGTTCTGTTACCCAGCTTAAATTTCCTGCAACTCTGAAAATTATGTACAACAACAAAATGCATAATAATACATCAGTGCAAGAGGCGGATGAGTTATTAGATAGTCTTGGCGAAGTCGTGAAATAGCTGACGGGCGAGTATTTATATACGATACTTACACTTGGGATCTTTAGGCAGATCTAGACAGTATACACTCAAAATATCGAGTTTTTAATAACGATTAGCATTAATATCGAATAAAAAATATAGAATGGACACAATATCGAATGGACAGAATATAGACTACAAAAATATAGAATAGACAGAATATAGACAACAAAAATATAGAATGGACAGAATATAGACAACAAAAATATCGAATTTGAGGTAAGTAAGGTAATTTTAATTTTTTAATAATATCTAATTTGTTAAAGTGATTTGTTATGTTAGTATATGTGTGAAAAGTGTATATTTATTTTATAATTTATTTTAATCAATTAATTTTATGGTATTTAATTTTTGAGTAATATAATTCTGTAGTGGGTTGTGGGTTTATAGGGGAATAGGGTGGAAAGTAATTTAATTATAATTAATTGAAATTTTTAATGTATTTATTGGTATTTTTTTTAAGTAATTGGTAATTGGTAATTAATTAAAAAATAATTGGTGATTAATTTTAATTGATTGATTAATTGATAATTATGTTATTTTATTAATTTATTTTCTGTAGCGGGTTGTGGGTTTATATGGGAATAGGGTGGGAAGTAATTTATTATAAATAATGTAATGTTTTCATTAATTTATTGGTATTTATTTTGAATTATTTGTTTTTTAAAATTTTAACTGGTAATTAATTAAAATATAATTGGTAATTAATTTTAATTGATTAATTGATAATCATGTTAATTTTATTAATTTGTTTTCTGTTGTGGTTGTGTGTTTATAGGGGAATAGGGTGGGAAGTAATTTAATTGTGATTAATTAAATATTTTGATTTATTTATTGGTTTTTTGTTCTAATTTTTAATTATTTTATAATTGTTAATTAATTAATTGTTAATTGGTAAATAATTTGTATTAATAGGTAATCATTTTTAATGATTTGTATTTTTAATTGATTAATTATTATATTATTTAAAATTGTTAATTACTTTTAATTAATTTGTAATTGGCATTAATATAACATTTTTTTAAATTTATATATGAAGTATTTACTTTCCCTACTGTTGCATTCTCTGGAGTGGGAATAGTAATTTTTACCCCTACGCTATCCAACGCTTTCCCTTCTGTTGCACTCTCTGGAGTGGGAATAGTAATTTTTACCCCTACGCTATCCAATGCTTTCCCTACTGTTGCACTCTCTGGAGTGGGAATAGTAATTTTTACCCCTACGCTATCCAACGCTTTCCCTACTATCACACTCTTTGGAGTAGGAATAGTAAATTTTACCCTGCCGCTATACAACGTTTTCCCTACTGTTGTACTCTCTGGAGTTGGAATAGTAATTTTTACCCCTATGCTATCCAACGTTTTCCCTACTGTTGCACTCTCTGGAGTGGGAATAGTAATTTTTACCCCTATGCTATCCAACGCTTTCCCTACTGTTGCACTCTCTGGAGTGGGAATAGTAATTTTTACCCCTACGCTATCCAATGCGTTCCCTACTGTTGCACCCTCTGGAGTTGGAATAGTAATTTTTACCCCTACGCTATCCAACGCTTTCCCTACTGTTGCACTCTCTGGACTTTGAATAGTAATTTTTACCCCTACGCTATCCAACGCTTTCCCTACTGTTGCACTCTCTGGAGTGGGAATAGTAATTTTTATTCTACGCTATCCAACGCTTTCCCTACTGTTGCACTCTCTGGAGTAGGAATAGTAATTTTTACTCCTACGCTATCCAACGCTTTCCCTACTGTTGCACTCTCTGGAGTTGGAATAGTAATTTTTACCCCTACGCTATCCAACGCTTTCCCTACTGTTGCACTCTCTGGAGTTGGAATAGTAATTTTTACCCCTACCCTATCCAACGCTTTCCCTACTGTTGCACTCTCTGGAGTGGGAATAGTAATTTTTACTCCTACTCTATCCAACGCTTTCCCTACTGTTGCACTCACTAGAGTGGTAATAGTAAATTTTACCCTTTCGGCTATCCTATGGTAAAAATATTGTAATTTTTAAATTAATATTACGTTTATATATATATATATATATATATATATATATATATATATATATATATATATATATATATATATATATATATATATATATATATATATATATATATATATATATATATATATATATATATGTATGTATGTATAGACAAATCAATTTGTATGTTTTTTTACTTACATTAATTATTTATTATTTTTAAGGATTTAAGTATTTTAAGTATGTTTAAGTTAATTATATTTATTATTTCATTATTTTTTAATTATTTTAAAGCATTTTAAAAAATGTGATATTTTGACTAACTATGCGCCTCATTAGGATGGCGGACGGACTTGCGTCCGTCCGCCACCCCCGAGGTGGAGGGACCGTCCGCAGGGGCAGCGGCGGTCTCACCATTGCAATTAGAATGTGACCGCAACCCTGGCGGTCACATCCCTTATAATTAACCTTGCGGCGGGTGCTGCTTGAAGCAGCACCCGCCACAAAGTTAAAAATGCATGATTTGTATTTACATGCACAAAGCGGCAGGCACCGCGCGGTGCTTGCCGCTTTGTGCATGTAAATGCAGGGGGGTACCATAGGTTCCCCCATGTGCACCCCCACCCCCATCACCCTGGGGGCCCGCAAGGGGCCCCCAGAAGCAAAGTTCTACATGCTTTTGCGACGGCGTTAAAGCCGCCGCGGAAAAATATGTTCCTACACACATCCTAATTTGGCTGACGGTGTCTTGCAGACATCGCCACAAATAGCGCCCAACAACCCTCAGATCAGCGGCCGACGGACCTGCCGTCCGCCGCTGTTCCCAGGACCATCCCACCACCATCCTAATCTGGCGGTGGGTGTTTCCTGTGGCCGCGGCGGTGAATCCGCATCCTCCGGGCCGGTGGTGGCTTCCGCCGGCCCGGAGGATGCTGATTCACCGCCATCCTAATGAGGCCCTATATTTTTTACATTGATATTTTTGATTCAATATTTTTGTACTTACCTGTTTGGAGATAGGAGGTCAATATTTTGGGATTCTATATTTTTTCCTCGATATTTTTGTAAATCGATATTCTTGACATCGATATTGTTTCAGTGATCCGTGGCCATTTTAGGTCAAGCGTCATCTTTAGTCAATAGGCACCAAAATGCCAGCCTCCTTGAAAGAATCCAGTTGTCGTTTTCTAAACCAAGTGTAACGTGATTAACATTTTTACAAAGATTAACAAGTGCAACACTCAAATAGTTTTATATATGTTTTTAACATTTATAATGTCTCAGATGGTAAAAAACCTGACTCTTTCATTCCACATACAGTGTTTAAATAGCTATTTATCCCTACAATGACCCACAAGGACAAGCTAGTCATAGAATAAGGACTAGAAGCTGGCAGCGAATATGAATACAAGAAAGATTATAAGTACTCATCCAGGATAGACAAGTTCAACAGACATACAGGGCCAGACACGTTCTCTCACTCTCTCTCTCTCAAGGAGCTTGGTTTGAGGACTGAGGATCCTGCAGACTTCCTACTTTGCTACATGACGGAAGCTGATGCAGAGCGGCTTCTTCATAATTTCTCACTGCGGAAGCACCAGTGGAAATTAGCTCACTCCAACCTATCCCCAAAAACAGGGACATATATTTAAAGTCACAGGACTAAACAACTGGACACAATCCCCAACAAAGTGTTTCATACTATGATGACACAGAATATGAAACCAAAAAGTATAGATATACCTTTTGTACAATTTATATCAATGAATGAGACGCTGCATTTTGGTATTCAAATCTATTGCCCATGATGACAATATACAGCACCTCACACATAATGACCACTGATCAATGTGCATGGAAATGAGCATGACCACCCTCTCCAAAGCCAATCCTTTCCCTAGCACCCTAATCTTGCTTGCTCTACTATTCGTAATCAGCATTTCCTACATCCCACCACTTCTGGCGTCTGGGCTCTATATGCACTTCCCCCTACAACAATAGTCTCCAAACCTTCTAACCCATCAGCATATTTCACAAACCATTGCACCAATACATATATAATATCATTTTCGCTGGCACTTATGTAAAAATCGCTGCATTTTTACAAAAGTGCAAATTTCGCGGGCTCTTTTATAAAAATCGCTGCAGTTTTTACAAAAGTGCTGATATTGCGGCAAAGCACAAAACCACAAAATCGCAAAATCCTGGAGGGATTGCCTAGAGATATTTGTCAGGTTGGTCCCTGAGATTTTGTCGATGTCCTGCACTATTCTCACCCCCAAGTACCTCATGTCACGCTTGGTCTGGTATTGACACTCTACCAGATTCCAAGTCATAACCTCGGTTTTCTCCGCGGTGACCTCATAACCGGATACCTGGCCAAAGTCCTGTGCTAAGCTAATGACATGGAGAAAAGCTGTCGCTAGATCAGCAGAAAGAATCAAAACATCATCGGCATACAGGGCTACCTTCCTCTCCCATGCCCCATTCTTGAAAAGCAGAATACTAGACTCCTCACTTAAACTCTGAGCGAAGGACTCAATATATAGATCAAAAAGAAGAGGGGATAGAGGCAGCCCTGCCTCGTACCCCTGGTGATCTTTAAGGGTTTAGTCAATTTACTATTTACCAGGAGTCTCGCCGATGGGTCCCGATAAATGAGCTGAATGGCTCGGCAGAACTTCTCACCAAAGTTACATTTTTACATAACTGCCGAGAGATATACCCAGTTGACCCTGTCACAGGCCTTAGTGGCATCTAATGTCATTGCTGCGAGGGGAAGCGAGAAGGTAGTGGCCAAATCTATTGCACCCACAAAATCATAAGGGAGGTCAGCTAAATTCCTGCCATTGACAAAACCTTTTTGATCGGGGTGAAGCATGCCTTTCGCTACTGAACCCAGCCTATCTGCCAGGATTCTGGCAAAGATTTTATAATCTGCATTCAGCAGCAAGATGGGTCTATAGGACCGACAACTCACTGGGTTCCTACCTGCTTTCAAGATCAAAGTAATAGTAGCTTCTCCCCCTGAACCTGGGAGCCTTGCGCACACAGATAAAATCTCTTTAAAGAGTAGTGTCAGAGTGGGAATTATCACCTCCCCCAAAGATCTATAAAGTTCTGCTGGGAGCCCATCGGGCCCAGCAGCTTTCCCTCCTTTACAAGCAAGGATGGCCTTCCTCACCTCTTCCTGGGATATGTCCTGCTGGAGCAGATTCAGGGGGGTGAGCGTGCTCTCTCACAACCACTCCATAGCCGTGGTTTTATCCACCACACTATCCTCTCGATAAAACTTCTGAAAGAAAGCAAAAAAAGCGCCCCGATCTCTTCGTTTGTAGAGAGAGTGATGGCCCTATCTGCACTTTCAATTTGTTTTATCAGATTACGCGTCCTGTCTGACTTGGCCTTCCATGCCAGAAGCTTACCTAAACCTTCTCCGTACTCAAAATGGGCAAGCTTACTCGCCTCCCACCTGCTTGTGACCCTCGTCCGAATGATAGTATCCAACTGATCCTTTAATTTGCTTAGTTTAGCTAGATTTTCCTGGTGCTTCTCAGAGTTAGTCTCTCTATTTAAACTCAGCTCTACTGTCTTTATCTCTGCCTCCTTGTGAGCCACCTCCTCCCTGTATTGTCTGTTCTTATGACATACCCTACCTGTAATCATATCCCTTAAAAAAGCCTTTAAGGAGTCCCAAACCACTGGAGTCCCAGCCGAGCCTAGATTCATATTCAAAAACCACTCAGTCTCCTGAGATAAATACTTCATCTCAGCTTCATCAACAAATAGAGTTCAATCGAACGTCCAGACTCTAGGACGTTCTCCCTCTGCTGAGGCCAAATCCATCCAGGACAGATCAAATAGCCGATATCCTTAACTTTACCCCTAAGGTTATGACTGACCAGAATGTAATTAATTCTTGACTTGTGGCCGCATTTACTGTTCTAATATGAGACTCCCAGCTGGTGACCTGATCTGTCCCTCGAAATGTCACAAAGTCCAGTCTTCGCTCTCATTGATTGGAGGTACATCGGGACCTAGAAGGGACCCTAGCTCTACTACTGGGCGACTTGTCCAGTTTGGGATTCAGGACGGTGTTAAAATCCCCAGCCATGATAACTGGGTCTGGATATTCCAGAAGATTTGAAAAAAGGGCTTTTAGAGAGGAGGGGGCATCCTGGTATGGGCCATAGTAGCCCACCAAAGTTAGCAGAGAACCTACATTGGTTAGCTTCACAATGACCCACCTGCCACTTGAGTCAACCACAGAATCTAGGATGCAGGTGTTTGCTTGTTTTTTATCAATATAGCGACGCACCTGATATTAGCACTCTGGTTAGAACAGATCACATGTTACATCCACATTTTTAAATATCCCAGTCATCTCTTGTTTTAGAAGATGAGATTCCTGGAGGCTAATGACCTGCGCGAGAGAATCTTTTATATACTGCAACATTTTGGCCTTTCTGGTTTTCACCAGTAGACCATAAATGTTCCAGAACAAAAGCCGAATCGTTCTCATGGAAGTTTAAACATGGGAACTATGGGTCGACTGAGTCTCCGAGGAAGGCAACACCAGCCCAATCGTAATGATGCCAATATAATCTGACCAAACAACAAGGTGAATGAGGAATTGTTATATTTTTTACCCCTATGCTCCCCACCCTGTCAAACCCACCCTTACTCCCATCCCCCTCCCCCCAAAAAACCAGCCCTGGAGAACCCTTCCCCCATTTTTCTGGACAGATGTAGTCCAGTTGCTGCTCCCCGGGGCAACCCGCCCTGTCCCCTTATAAACAAATACTAAAAAAGGCGAAAAAGGAGAAAACTAGGACCCCGACTTCGACTTCGCTAAACTAAGTGTCCCCGTGTATGTCCCTGTGTGAATATATATGCACGTGTTTATAATTTCCTATCTAATACCTCATAGAGAAATAGGCAATGGCAAAAATACGTATTAAAGAAAATTAACCTACTGTCTAGTTCGGATCACTGACACAATATTGATGTCAAGAATATCGATTTACAAAAATATCGAGGAAAAAATATAGAATACCAAAATATTGACCACCTATCTCCAAACATAAGTACAAAAATATCAAATCAAAAATATCGATGTAAAAAAATATAGTTAGTCAAAATATCGAATTTTTTAAAATGCTTTAAATTAATTA
Source organism: Lissotriton vulgaris (assembly GCF_964263255.1). Taxonomy (NCBI): domain Eukaryota; kingdom Metazoa; phylum Chordata; class Amphibia; order Caudata; family Salamandridae; genus Lissotriton; species Lissotriton vulgaris. The sequence continues at coordinate 1,141,360,209 of NC_141695.1, read as the reverse complement.
AAAAATAATGAAATAATAAATATATTTAACTTAAACATACTTAAAATACTTGAATAACCTTAAAAAAATTATGTAAGTGAAAAAAACATACAAATTGATTTGTTAATACATATATATATATTAACGTAATATTAATAAAAAAATTGCAATATTTTTACCGTAGGATTGCGGAAAGGGTAAAATGTACTATTACCACTCTAGTGAGTGCAACAGTAGGAAAAGCGTTGGATAGCGTAGGGGTAAAAATTACAATCCCCACTCCAGAGAGTGCAACAGTAGGAAAGCGTTGGATAGCGTAGGAGTAAAAATTACTATTCCCACTCAAGAGAGTGCAACAGTAGGGAAAACGTTGGATAGCGTAGGGGTACAAATTACTATTCCCACTCCAGAGAATGCAACAGTAGGGAAAGCGTTGGATAGCGTAGGGGTAAAAATTACTATTCCCACTCCAGAGAGTGCACCACTAGGGTAAACATTGGATAGCGTAGGAGTAAAAATTACTATTCCAACTCCAGAGAGTGCAACAGTAGGGAAAGCATTGGATAGCGTAGGGGTAAAAATTACTATTCCCACTCCAGAGAGTGCAACAGTAGGGAAAGCGTTGGATAGCGTAGGGGTAAAAAATATTATTCCCACTCCAGAGAGTGCAACAGTAGGGAAAGCGTTGGATAGCGTAGGGGTAAAAATTACTATTCCAACTCCAGAGAGTGCAACAGTAGGGAAAGCGTTGGTTAGCGTAGGGGTAAAAATTACTATTCCCACTCCAGAGAGTGCAACAGTAGGGAAAGCGTTGGATAGCGTAGGGGTAAAAATTACTATTCAAACTCCAGAGAGTGCAACAGTAGGGAAAGCGTTGGATAGCGTAGGGGTAAAAATTACTATTCCAACTCCAAAGAGTGCAACAGTAGGAAAAGCGTTGGATAGCGTAGGGGTAAAAATTACTATTCCCACTCCAGAGAGTGCAACAGTAGGGAAAACATTGGATAGCGTAGGGGTAAAAATTACTATTCCCACTCCAGAGAGTGCAATAGTAGGGAAAGCGTTGGATAGCGTAGGGGTAAAAATTACTATTCCCACTCCAGAGAATGCAACAGTAGGGAAAGTAAATACTTCATATATAAATAAAAAAATCTATATTAATACCAATACAAATTAATTAAAAGTAATTAACAATTTTAAATAATATAATAAATAATCAATTAAAAATACAAACCATTAAACATTATTACCTATTAATACAAATTATTTACCAATTAACAATTATGAACTTATTATTATCATTATCATTTTTGCTCCGTATTTGTTGCTCAATTTAATGTTGTATGTAATAATGTGGATAAAAGTGTTGGCTATTTATAAGTTCGCCCAAAGGGGAAAACTTTCTTTGACAATATTCCGGTTGGAACCAGTTCAGGGGGCCATTGGCTACCACTCTGGCATGAAACTTGACAAAGGACATGGGAGTATCCACCCCACTGTCCATCCCCTCTTGCGGGAGGGTCCCCTGAATCATCCCAATCCTTTCCATAGGGTACTTAAGGGCTTCCCTGTGGGTGGTTCCTCAGATTCATCATGGGACGGGAGTCCGATCCAAAACCACTTAATTCAACTGTCTTGGTACTTGGGACTTTGCTGGACTTCGCTTTGGGAACCGAGACTGCTGCTCCTGGTCTCGTCGTCCTGCCAGTCTTCTGCATTGTCTGTGCCTGTTCTCCATACAGGTGCTTCTACAGGCCTGGGGACATCCAAGACACTGAAGGAATATCCCTTGAGGTAAAGGAGTCACTTCCCTGCATCTGCAGACATGGCAACAAAGCTGACCGTTCTGCTGTTCCTGAGCGCTTACGGACTCAGAAAGGTTAAGCAACACAGGTGGTGGTTCTGCAACTCCATCAAGGCCTGTACTGTCTTTACAGCAAGTTTGAAGCCAGTATCCCTCGTCTGAACCGCTAGAGCAGTACCCTTGTGCACCGCGTTGACTTGCCTTTGCCAAGGCTTGTTGACTTTCTTCACCAGAGATCTTTGGGCTCCAAGAAACTCCAGACTGAAGCATCTTCTGTGACCAAGACCTTGACCTTTGTCTGCACTGCATCCTCTGTACCGAGGCCTTCATCCTTTGGTGAGCTTCTCGAGGTCCTCTTTCGACTCCTGTGCCTTCAGCCCGTGGGTCCTCTTGAGGGCCTTCTTTGCTCCATTGGGCTCCCTTGCTTGTTTGGGGTCTACTCTGACTTTCCTGTGCATGGTAAGTCACTTGGATCTTGCTGGTCCTGACACCTCACCTTTTTTTGCATACTATGTTTGTTGTTGTTGCCAAGGCTTGTTGGTGCTCCTGATGGACACCCACCACCTGGCTCTTGACATCCAATGTGGGACAGCTTGTGAATGGCTCCTGGTCTTCAACAGCATAGCCAGGCTCGCACAGCTGCAACTTCAATGGCACCGTCAACTCTCCTGCATCTCCGACATCGGTGGGCATTCGTCTTCCATGCCTCCTGGTCACTCCTGAGTGGCATGGACTCTGTCCTCTATGCTTGCAGGTACCTCTCATCTTGACTCCACCTTTGGTTTCCACCGGACTCTTTCATCTTCCTCGCCAGCGGCATCTTCACTGAAGTCATCATTGTGGTCTGCGGCGGTTTCCAACGTCACTTCGCACCTATGTATTTGGCTTCCCTAGTGTAGGTATCCTGGTTCCTGGGGTATCCATGGGTGGAGTGACTCTCCAGCCTTCCATCCTCCATAGGGTTTCTTCAGAGTCCTCTGGGAAGGGTCCTTCTTCTTAAAAACTGCAACTGCGACTTGCCCATTAACTTGAATTGAGCACACAGTTGTGTTCCCACTCTGCACAAGGCCTCCGTGGGGTTCCTGGGCACGTACCTTGGGTGGTTCCTTGGGTCCCTGGCTCTTCTAAGTCTTCTGGGTCCTGTCTCAACTTAGGTTGTGGTTTGCATTCAACTATTTTAGTATATGGTTTGGTCTCCCCCTGGAGACCACTGTGTATTTGTGCTATTTACGTGTTCTTTTATCAAAGTATTGTGTGTATTGTGGTTATATCTCTGGGTAGGTTAGTGAGTGGTTATAATAAATACATATTTATATAACTACACTGTGTGGTTCTTTTTCACTTAACCTACACTATAAGATTAAGTACTGGTAAAACAAGTTGCTATACACTCGTTCTGGGCCAAGCCCGAATGCTGCTCTCCACAGCTACCACTTAGAGAGCTTTCAACGGTTGTCTAAGACCACTAAAATCACCATAAGGGTTGTCTAGAATAGTGCAGGGTGCTACACTTACAAACATGTACAACAAATCCTAAGCCAGCCTCCCCTAGTGGGGCATTCCAGACACTCTGCCAGGGTCAATTCACTTGCCATACTCGGACACCTGGGTAAAAATAGAAAATTGGAGATGGAACGAGATTGTCTAGAAAGATACCACCACATCAGGGTTTAAAACAGGGTTGTGTCTTGGCGCGTCACCTTTTCAATCTCTTTATGGTGGATTTCACACCCTCCTTGGGCCAGGAAAATAATACTCTTCCTCGTTTTCATCCACCTTAGTCTCACACACCTATTGTATGGAAACGATATTGTACTATTCAGCCAAACTGAAGTGGGCTACAAAAATCGCTTAATGCAGTCACTTACTATGCTGAAAATAATTATCTGGAGGTGAATGTGGCATAAACCAAAACAATGTTGCTTTGCACTCATCCGGGCCACACTGAAAATTTTCAATTAAAGGCCACTCAGATTGAATCTGTAACCAATTATCTGAGCCTAAACTTCGACCCAAGAGGAACATTTAAGCAATAAAAAACAATACATCAAGTTAAAAGGGACTGCTCTAATCTACGCCTTTATCACTCTGGTAAAAAACACTAAATGGGCCATCATTTCAGTCACTTTTAACACTAACTGCCAAGCTAGTGCCAACAATCACTTACTCGAGTAAGGCGATGAGAGGCTGGGCTGCAGAAAAAGTGGATAAAATACAGATCAACACTTTTAGGCGAGAGTTTAATTTACCACGGAATGCATTCCCAGTCAAATCTGCATAGAATTAAACCTTACCAAACAAGTTATAGCCAGAGGAGCTGCAGCGATAAAAAAAAAAAACTGGTATAAGATCCGCCATTCTCAAGACTCTCTAAATTAAGTTTTATGTTCAGCTCTTCAAAGGAACTGACAATCAGAAAATCAGAAAAACCTGTATACCTCTATAAAGCTACTGAGTCTCACAGATCTTTGGACGGCAAGCATGCCATACGATGCACTCAAAAGGGGAGCCAAAAGAGCCACAAAATTGATATCCTAGCTAGCGGACAAAAGTAAATGTAGCTCCACTCGCATGCATGGGTGATAATAAAGTATTACAATCAATCAATCAGCGTTTGTTAAGCGATCCATCAAGGAGGGGGTATGTCAAAGAGCCAGGCTTCAAGGTTTCTCTCAAAGATGGGGAGCGATGTTGTCTGTCTGAGGTGGAGTGGAACGCCGTTCCAGGCTTTGGCTGCGAAGAAGAAGGAGAGGCCTCCCGATCTGGTCTTTCTGGTGTGAGGGACCACGGCGTAGGAGAGCTGGGCTGATCGTAGGGTCCTTTGAGGTGCGTGGAATTTGCGTTGGTTGTTCAGGTATGCTGGTCCGGTGTCGTGGAGGGCCTTGTGTGCATGGGTGAGTATCTTGAAGGTGATTATGACCTCGATGGGGAGCGTGCGCAGGTGCTGAGAGATGTGGCAGTGTCTTGGAAGGTTGAGGACCAGTCTTGAGGCGCCATTCTGGATGTTTTGTAGCTTGTGGGTGAGGTTTTTGTTTATTCCGGCGTAGAGTGCGTTGCGTTAGTGAGTCTGCTGGTGACAAGGGCGTGAGTTACGGTCTTTCTGTGCTGGAGGGGGATCCATTTGAAGGTCTTACGTAGGAGGCGGAGGGTGTGGAAGCAGGAGGATACAACAGAGTTGATCTGGTGGTTCATTTTGAGCCTGTAGTCCAGGATGATTCCACGGCTGTGTGCGTGGTCCATGAGGGAGGGTGGACTTCCGAGGGCGGGGGCCACCAGGTGTTGTTCCAGGTGTCAGGGTTTGGGTCCATGATGAGTACTTCTGCATTGTCGGTGTTGAGTAGTAGGCAGCTGCTTTTCATCCATTTGGCGATGGCTTCTATGCCTTCTTGAAAGTTGTGTCTGGCTGTGTTGAGTTCGTTGGATAAGGAGAGAATGAGTTGGGTGTCATCTGCGTATGACACAATGTTGAGTCCGTAGGCTCTGACGATGAGGTAGGACCCCTAGGGGACTCAGCAGGTGGTAGGAGTAGGGGCCAATAGGAAAGGGGGAGTCTGACCCACTGCGTTCTGTCAGAGAGGAAGGAGTGGATCCAGTCGAGGGCCTTTGTTCGCGGATCCCTGCGTTGTGGAGTCTGCATATTAGGGTGCGGTGAGAGACTGTGTCGAACGCCGCTGAGAGGTCGGGGAGGATGAGGGCTACAGTTTCTCCTCTGTCCAGTAGGGAGCAGATGTCATCTGTTGTGGCGAGGAGGGCGGTTTCTGTGCTGTGACTTTCGCTGGGAAAGGGAGTAGGGAGATGGGTCTGTAGTTCTTGAGGTCGGTGGGGTCTGCCGAGGGCTTCTTCAGGAAGGGGTTGATCTCTGCGTTTTTCCAGTCGTCGGGGAACGAGACGTTCGTCGGGGAGCAGTTGATGGTATGGTGGATCATGGGTGCAATGGTGTTGGCGGCTCTGTTGAAGATGTGGTGGGGGCAGGGGTCCATGGGGGACCCGGAGTGGATTGACTTCATTGTTTCAGTGTGTCTTCGGTGGTGAGGGCTGTCCAGTTGTCAATAGTTGGCTTCAGGGTGTCGGGTGGCTGGTGAGGGTTCAGTATGTTGGATGTCTTCATTGAAGTTGACGTAGATTTTCTTAATGTTGAGGTGGAAGAAGGTGCTGAGCTTGTTGCAGAGGTCTTGTGAGGGAGGGATGTCCGTAGACTCGCTGGTGGGCTGGGCGTACTCCTTGATGATGCTGAATAGTTCTTTGCTGTTGTGCACATGTGTGGAGATCCTGTCTCAATTGCTTTTTTTCTCATTTTTCAGATGAGTTGGTGGTGGGCTTTGGTAGCGGCTCTGAAGTCGTTGTGGGCCTCTGTAGATTTGGAGTTCCTCCAGGCGTTTTCGAGGCGGAGCACGTGCGTCTGGATTCTCGAAGTCGGTGGTGAACCATCTGGCTTTCTTGGCATTAGTGTTGTTGTTTTACTTGAGGGTGCTATGGTGTTGGCGCTGTCGGAGATCCATCGGTGCAGGGTTTGGGCTGCGGTGTTGGGGTCGTCGTCTTACGAGATGGTTGGGGTGGAGTTGCTGAGTGAGGAGGTGAGCTGGTCGTCGGTGATTTTGGTTCAGTTTTTTCGTGGGAGCAGGTGCTGGTGGGTGTTCTGAAGGTGAAGTGAACGCATTGGTGGTCTGTCCATGGGAGTTCGGTTGTGTGGCTGACAGTGATGGAGTTTCCTGTTGTGAATAGGGGGTCAAGGGTGTGTCCTGCTGAGTGCGTGCGTTCGGTCACGATCTGGCGGAGTCCAATGTTGTGGAGGTTGTCCAGGAGGGATGTGGTGTGGGTCCAGTTGATTGTCGATGTGGGAGTTGAGGCCTCCCAGCATGGTGTACTCAGTGGATACAATGGCATGCGGGGAGATGATGTCAGTGATGGAGTTGGCGAATGGTCCACGGGTCCAGGGGGTCAGTAGATGAGGGTTCCCTGGAGGGTGGTGGTAGGGCTGGCCGGTATCTTGAAGTGAAGTTGTTCCATCAGGTCTGTGGCTCGTCGGGGAGTGTGCTCGAGCAGAGGGTGCATTCATGGACGGTGGCGATTCCTTCTCCCAGGTGGGTGGGGGCAGTCCTTCCTGGAGATCTTGTATCCTTGGGAATGGCGATGGCGATGTCCTGTCTCGAGGTGGTGCTGGTCCTGGTTTCGGTGAAGAATGCTATGTCTGGGGTGGTGCTGTTGAGGAGGTCCCAGATTTCTGTGGTGTGTTTGTGGAGGGATCTGACATTGAGGAGGATGCATTGCAGGGTCTTTGGTTTGGGTGTGTTCTTGCGGGCGGGTTTTGCTGGGCCCATGTTTGTGGTGGTGCTGCAGGTGTGCTGGCAGCTTTGACAGCTGAAGGGTCCTTGGGTGTCGGCTGGTGATACTAGCTTGCAGTTAATGTTGTGGCCTGGGTTGAGTGTGGGGAGTGCCACTGGGTTGTAGCTTTGGCGGTGCGAAGGTCCAGGGTTCCTGGAGCTGGTCGCAGACGGGCTTGCCTTTGGCCCGCCGAGTGGCCGCCATTATGTAGAGGTCGGGGAGGGCTGGACAGCTGGGAGGTGGGAGCGGGGAGGGGAGGGGAACTGGTTCAGGCTGGTTGCATGGGGAGAGGAGCTGCAGGGGCAGCAGCTGCGGGAAAAACAGGGGAAGCAGGCAAAAGAAGGGCAATAATGAAAGCGCAACAAGGGTGAAAAAGTAAAGAAAAAGATATAAAGAGTAAGGGGGTGATAAGAATAAGGGGTGAAACGGAAGAGAAAGCAGAAGAGAACTGCTATAAAGAGTGAAGGGGTGAAAAGCTAAAAGGGTGAAACGGAGCAGAAATCAGAAGAGAACTGCTGTAAAGAGTGAAGGGGTGAAAAGATGAAAGGGTGAAAACGGAGCAGAAAGCAGAAGAGAACTGCTATAAAGAGTGAAGGGGTGAAAAGCTAAAGGGGTGAAAATGGAGAAGAAAGCAGAGGGTGAAAACGGAGCAGAAAGTAAAGGGTGGAAACGGAGCAGAAAGTAAAGGGTGAAAACGGAAGAGGAAAGCAGAGGGTGAAAATGGAGCAGAAAGGAGAGGGTGAAGGGGGCAGAAAGTGGAGCGAGAGAAGGAGTCATAGGTCCACTGGACCACTAGGGATTAGGTGCAGGGATAACCTGCAGGTGGAGGAGGGCCTCGAACACCTAACACTACGGGAGTGCAGGGGCTCATCAGGGCCTTGGTTAATCGTGGAGCTGCGAGGGTGGGAGAGCAGTTTCACTGACAATGCGTCAATACTCTTTCCTCCGCTTCATTTATGTCAATTCTATTCCAGACACTCATAAAGCATTTTTTTTATCTTTAAGCATGGATAACATACCAGCCTTAGCTAGTAGATGAGCATCAAAACGCACTGGTCCAACACTCTGCAAGCACTGCAATGACAAAGAGGACCATATTCACTTGATTTGCATCTGTCCACGCCTGCACATGCTCCAGCTACAACATTTAAAGATCAGTTTCATTAAATGGGCCGAGGATCTAGATTGGTGCATGTTCAGAGAGAGGGCAGTGTATGTGGCCAGGGGTTGTCCGGAGAAGTGGGGGAAGATTTGGGGGGTTCGGAATAGTTATTGTGGCGAATTATGTACATCCCCAATGCGACAAAGGGAAGTAGAACCACAGGAATCCATGTAAACCCAAAATGTATATATATTGTGATTATTGCTTCTGTACGAATGATAACCCAAACCTTACAATGATGTCAATTATCGTTCACCTGATGCTAATGTTTTTCTTTTGTTTATTTCAATAAAAAGAATAATTTAAAAAAAAGATCAGTTTCAGAGACAGAAACATTTGAACACGTAGGGAAGCCATAATCACTTGCTTCAACCCTGACGACCCACAAATAATTAGCAAATTTCTTAAGGTCCCGAAAATAGCCTGTCTCAAAGAACTTGGGGTCAGGTAATTCCACCATAGTAGTTCACTTCCCAACTTTGGCAAAGCGACGATGTATTCAAGCCTTAGTCACCAGGACTCTGATCTTACTCAGGGAAGGCACAAAACCATGCTACCAACTAGCTGCCATCAACTAGAGATCATGAACGTATTCATAATGTACCCATAGGAAGTACAACACTCTTCCTTGATTACCTGCAATCAATTAGATTATGAGCATATCCTGAATGCAATCGAACCAGTATTTTTAGCATGTATAGCGATAGGAAGGATAAAATAAGATCTTGCAAAAATGATAGGAAAGATATAATAGATTAATCAGATAGACTGCTTGGTAGGTTTCAAAAAAGATAATGCTTGTTTATTTTTGCACAAATATGTGATAAATGGAAGCAACCACTTTGGCAAGGCACCAATCAAGACGGCAACAAGTCAAATTCTGGCTTCTCTTGTATACCCGTTAAATTCTAAAATATTGGTACAATAAGAATAAGTTGAATGATCTGAAGTAAGCGCCTGGTAGCTTCCATAATTATAATGTTTACTTACTTTGCACAGAAGTGATAAATTAGACTATTTGCCTTCTTTGTTTTAACCATTTCCGACTTGGCAATTAGTTTTAACCCTGTCTCTCTTGTACTTCTGTTAAAAAAAAAAATAATTGCCTGACAAGAATAAGTTGTATGATTCGATGAAAGTTCTTTACAATAAATTGTAATTTAATGTAATGAATAAGTATTCTTTTGTAAAATAGTTATCGTTTTAATGAACTAAAGCAATAGAATTAACTTGAACTTAACACTACATTATTCACACATAACAATGGACTTTGGCTTACCTTTTACACACTGAAGAGTCCAGGATTCCAGAGCCCACTATTTCAAACACATGTGTTTTTCTGAGTTGAATATTTAATCGTTTATTATATTTGGAAGTCTGAAATAACTTAATAAAAACTGCCCTCTAATTTTCTTATGAAATTCTATAAAATATGTAACATCACTACTCATCTGTAATAAGAAAAGGCCATTGTTGTCAGTTACAGCAAATAATGCCTGCTGCAATGGGCAGCACTCAGTGTAAAAAAAAGACAAATTAGAAGAATTGAACAAATATTTATATAGTATAAGAATACACATCTTTTAGCCTCTTTCCTACGGATCATTTTACAGAAAATGCACAGTTATCTTCTATCTGTACTAATATATTAAAGAGAGAGCCCAAACCTTTGAGGCGGGTAATCTCAGGAACCACAGAACCAATCACAACACCCAATACAGCGTTGGAAAGGGCAGTTGCAGCAGAAGGACATAGGCTATGCAGGCGCCCACCACATACATTTAAAAGGTAAAAGAACCGTGCCAGCAAAGCATATGGTGTCCTTCCTCTAAGGAGTTTGAATGGGCTTCCTAATGTTTTTTTTCCCTTAGTTATCTTGTACTCCCACATCGTTTTGTTGACCTCCTTCCTCCAACATTTGCCAAGCTTGTTTGCATTTTGAATGGTTTCCTTTAATACTTTAGTAAACTTTTCTATGGCCCTATTGCCAACCAGGTGGTTAAAAAAAGCGATTTTATGGGTAATACCGTTCCTGTCCTTGAACTGCTTAAAGATATCTGATGTGAACTGACTACCATTTCCACTAACCATAGTCTTTGGTATACCTTCCCTAGTGAATATGCCATCCATGAATGTGACCAGGTCAGTAGCATCCCCTTTCTTGCAAACTTTCATTTCAGGCCATCCTGAGAAGTGATCTATTAATACCATCACATTTACCTATTTCTCCTTCCATTTTATGGGTCCAACTGTGTCAATCTCTACTCTCTCCCATACCATGTTCGTGCCTTTCATAAATTGCTGTGATGGTTTAATTTTCGTCTGAGTCTTGTCTGAATCCTCACATATTAAGCAATTCTTTAATTCACTTTCTATTTCAACAGCACATGGTCCTGATCTGTTTGGGTTAAGAGTAATGCCAAGTTTACCTTGGTCCGTCCATCCAAGCACAAACGGACCTGTGACTGCTACGTATAACTTGCTGCTAGTTGCTCTTTCTTTGAATGTAAAAGTTAGCTCCCTGAAACCCACCAGTTCAATCGGTTCGCCTGTGAATGTTTTAAATGAGATATCTGTTTTTCCATATGCATTCCATACTTTGTTTTGAATTTATCTCACCACACCTCCCTATTGATTATCGTGCATGGTGAACCAGAGTCAGCCATTATCTCTTTACACATACCTCCAATTTTTACCATGCACATGGGTTTCCCTTCTTGGTCTTCCACATTTCCTTCACTGTTTTTTGTTTCAGTTACACACAGTACACACAAGTTGTAGTCAGATTCATCTGATGAGTTTTCCTCGTCCTCATCCTCATTTTCAACATATTTTACATTTGATCTTTTCTTTCTATAACACGTCTTTTGAAAATGCCCTATTAGGCCACACTGGCTGCATTTGTTATTCCTAGCCGGACATTTCCAGGCGTTTGCTAGATGTTTTTCACTACCACACCGGTAACATCTTAATTTTTCATTAGTTTTAATTTTTTCTTTACACTTTTGCTCCTCCTTCTCTTTCTTCTTGTAGTCAACAACTTTACTTTTGGTTCCATTTATTTTAGCCACTACGTTTTCTCCCTCCTTTTTACTTTTATTCTCATTTATAACCTCCTTAGCGCAACGGCCCGTCAATTCTGCCTTCTTAACAATATCGATTACCTGTTGAAGGGGTTTCTCCCCCTTGGCCCACAGTGCATCCTGTATATTAGGGTTGGCAGAACACATTACTATCTGATCCCTAATCAAATCATCATGCATGTTTTCAAATTTGCACGTGAGTGCTATGTTCTTTAAGGCTGACACATAGTCTTCTATGCTTTCCTCCTTACCCTGTTTCCTTCTGTAAAATGTATATCTATGTACAGCAACACAGACGGCTGGTTTATAATAGCCATCTAAGTCCTCTAAGGCTTCATTAAACACATTCCTTTCACCTCCTTCTCTCACTTTTTTTGTGATATTGTAGTACACGTTTAAACCACCAGCCCCCAAACAATGTAAAAGTATTTTCTTCTTTTCCTCTGGTTTGAGTGGTTCATCATCCATATCAAAACGTAGAAATGTAGTTGCAAAAGTACACCTTCCATTCTTCCCACTTTACTGGAGGTGCTCCTGCCCCTTTCAAAAATGCCTCTGAAGGTTGCAAATTATATTTATTCCCTGAAGCCATATTCAACAATACACTTTCGGCCACATGCATCAAGGTATTTAGGAGTCGCAAACGGTGCGATTCGGTAAAATCGGCCGTTTGCGATTCGTAAATATCTTTTTAGTATGCATCAAACATTTTTGGAAAAATCGCTATTTTTTGCGAATTCCAAACATGTGATTGCTTTTAAGGAATCGCAAATTTGCGATTCCTTAAAAGCAATGCATGATTACTTTTGAAATTGTGAATTCGCAATTAGGGGGTGCAAATTACCACGAGGGTGAAACTCGTGGTAATTTGCGAAAAAGTTTTAAAATGCACAAAATTGCATTTTAAACACTTTAATGTTACAGACACACATGTCCTTAGGGCATGTGTGTGTGCAACATTCACTTAAAATTCCATTTCAGGGGTGCAGGGGGGGGTCATTTGGGCACAGTAAGATAATGTGCTGAGAAGGACGGAATAAATTAAAGTTGGAGCACATTAGCTGGGAATTGGGAGGCCAAAAATTAGAAAAAGTAAAATCGTATGTTTTCCTAGGCATGGTTGTCAACAGCAGCTTGGGTAACAAATTACACATAGAAAATAGCTCCCGTAAAGCAAAGACTCAGGGAAACGGCCTAAGAACATTATATAATTCAACAGGCAAAAGACACTTTGTCCACCTGCTGGAGGCTTTTCGGGCAAAAGTCCCCCCGACTTTGCTCTATGGTATAGAATTAATCGACCTGGCGGATTGGGGCTTCTTGGACACAGTTGAGGGCTGCCTCCTGAGAAACTTAACCTCAGTTAACAACAGTTTTAGTGCAGCAACCCTGCGTTTAGAACTTGGTCTAAGGAGCAGCTGGGCACAAGGCCTTGCAGGAGTTATCCGTTGGGTCATTTGTTTGATTAAAGGGAAGCCAACTACTCTCAGGTCCCTTATTACAAAAGAGTTGATGGGCCCATTAAATGAATATTCGACCCTCATAAAGAATTATAGGAGAGCCATCACTCTTTTGGACTTAAAGGAAGCATCTCTCCTAGAGCTTTCCATGAACCAATTAAAATTACAACTAAAACAACCTACATGGAAGCTAAGTTATGAGAGGGATCGGAACCTGATAATACAAAAGAAGGGGGTCATACAAGCTGTCGATTTCTGTTTGATTAGACAAGTACAACCCTACCTGTCATGGAACATACCCCACGGCTTACGCCGCTTTTGGCTACTCCTCAGGCAGGACTTGCTCCCCTTGAATAAGTTGTTGGCCAAATGGCACGGCATATCCAACGTGTGCAATTACTGTAACCTTGCAATTCAAGATTCTAAACATGTCTTGCTAGTTTGTCCAGCATTACTGACTTATCGTCGTCTTTGGGTAAAACCGGCATGTGTCCAATTTGGTATTACTTCTTCAACAGCCTTGCTGGACGCTATTTATAATCCCCCAAATGGAATTTTTTGTAACAAAAATTTTAACTTTTTTAAATGTTTCTTAAAACTGTATTAGTTGAACGGTATACTGCTTTTGTATAATTTCTGCCTGCATGAGTTGTTTATATACGGTTCTTATCTTCATATTTTGTATGTCATTGTATAATATGTGGATCTCCACGGAGTTCCAAAATCATATTTAATAAAATTGAATTGAATTGAATTGAATGTTGTGTCTCGAGCGAGTATTATGCTTTTCCTGGCTCGAGCACTTCACGGCTGTGTTTCTGTGCTCGAGTCCTCATGCTATGTAGTGTGGCAATTGTTGTTATTTGAAAAGTGGTTGAACATTCCTTACGAATGTTAGCAGTGTGGGCAGATTTGGTGGTGGGAGCTGACCGGCGGCTGCTCCGCAATTCCTCTGTCAATAGGGGTTATGTTTCTTTATTAAAGGATTATCTACTTTCTTGGACTACGAGTATCCTTCGTAATATTAAACACTCCTCAATGTTCAGATTTCTAAATTAAGTATAGACGCAGAACCTCCTCTAAGGTATTCACAACAATATCCCTTCTATTAACTTATTTAATCTATCTTCTTTCATTTGCTGAACATTTTTTTTCACCTCACCTCTTAGACTTAAAACGCTTCCATAAAACCTCATTAATGTTTATGCCTTTCCAAGCACTGTTCTGGGTATCTGGGTGCTCTATTCCTCATCCCTTCGGAATATAAACAAGAAACTCAACAGTAGCCCATTCAAGTACCAGAAGGCAATGGAAATATAAAAGCAGGGCTCGATGAATTACTCGTGTGCGAAAAGCGGTAATCCGAGATCTAAAATAAAGTGTTCGTTTATTTTTCGACCAATGCACTCCGGGATACAAGTTGTTTAAATGTCGACTCCGAGTGTAATTGAACAGAGTTAAACACATGTTTTCGGAATGTCCTCAACTCTCCTGTTCGTAGACACGCCCACTTCTGTCAGTACCTTATGGGCTGCTCCCACGTGGACCTCCCGCAGTCTCTTTAAATCAGTGCCGGAAGTTATCACCCTGGCCGCATCACTGCCGGCCAATGGCTGGGAGCCGAGCGTCTCTACATGATGTCACATCCGGCGTTAGTGTGGAGCCGGCAGGCTTGAAGAGGGGAATCCGGGTAGAGGCGGAGTAGACCCGGCAAGAGAGAGGGGGCGCCATGGGCTTCGACTTCCGCAGGTAAGGAGGTAAGGAGGTGGGGAGGTGTGCGCAGGGTACGACCCCAGTGCCCACCACAGACAGGGCACGCCGCCCCCTCCAGGCAGTTGGTTCACTGTATGATGCATCTTTACTGTCAGCATCACGAGGCCATAAGAAAGGCACCACGAAGGGAAAATGGGAATAAATAAAAGACTTATTGGTCCTGATAAATCTTTCTCTCCTCCTACAAACAGCCCACCCTCTAGGGTCCTACGTGTTCTTACCACTCTCATGAACCTGCCCACTGTATTATACAAACAGGAGTTGCTACACTCTCTCTGCTCCCAGGGTTCTACTGCGTTCTCTCCCGGTCTGCGTGTGTGTGTGTGTGGGGGGGGGGGGGGGGGGGGGGGGGGGGGGAGGTCTAGGTTGGACGCCCCTCATGCTTTCTTAGGGCTGCAGTCTTCCTACCTCTCTCCTGCACCCAGCGGTGCTGCCTTCCAACCATGCACCCAGGAGGCTGCTGCCTTCACACGCCCCCATTATACTTTACTCCCTTGTGCCCACCTACTGCGACCTTGTTTCCCCGCCCTCTTTGCGTTCTGTGACAGCTGACTTGATTCCCCCTTGTATCTCATGGAGCTGCTGCTTTCCAGCTTTACCCCATGCACCTAGGGGGTACTTCTTCCACAGTCCTCCTTGCACCAAGGCGGCTGCTAACTTTCTTCTTCCTCCCCCTTGCACCAAGGTGACGGCTGCCTGCTTTCCTCTGCCACCTGCAACCCGGGGCTGCTGCTTTCCTTTGCCACCTGCACCCTCGGGCTGCTGCCTTCACCCCCCCCCCCCTTAATAGTTGCTTCCTTCAGTACCGCCCTGCACCCTCGAGCTGCAGCCTTCAGTTCCCCCACTCCCCAACAACCAGAGACTACTGCCTTCAACGTCCATCCCTCGCTTCCGGGGTTGCTGCCTTAAATTCTCCTCTCCCAATTTTGCCCCCCACTCCCCCTTTTTTTTTTTTTTTTGCACCCAGGATCACCGCATTCAATTCCCCTGCCCCGTTTTTTTGCACCTAGGATTGCTGCCTTCAACCACCACCCTACTGCCTGCTCTAAGGAGCTTTTCCCTAGAATCACAACCGGTACCCAGGGGCTGCTGCTGTCATTCCCCCATTGCACCCAGGGGCTGCTTCCTTCGATGACTTAAAATTCCCACCTCCTTTAATCTGCCCTGTATCCAGTGGCTACTGTCTTCACCTTCATTTGCACCCAGTGGAGGCAGTTGCCCACCACCTCTTCAGCTGTATTCTGAGGACTGACGAAGAGCTCCCCGCCCCTGCAACCATGGGTGGCAACTGGCATCCACTTTCGTGAGATATAAGGATGCTGTCCATCTCTAGACGATGTCATGCTGAAGGATTACAACTCACCCTCAGTTCTCTACTTTTCATTTAGGTGGGGCGAACTTGCACAGCCTCTACCTACCTCTGCCACCATAGTTCTGACAGGCTCATATTTCGAATACTGAACAGTCCACTTCTTTTACGTATTCAAGACTCAACAGTTATGAGTTTACAAAGGATGCAACCATTTTTAATATTTATAAATAGCGTCATTTCTCGCGTGTAACTCCATTTTACATGCTGCCATTTGTATCCTATGTTTTAAAGAACAGTGGACCCTAGTTTATAAGGATCAGGAAAAGTATAGGCATACACTAAATAGAACGTATGTCCTTTGCCCAGCCGGACAGGATTTTATTAGTTTCAATATTTAACAATGATTCATATATACAACATAAATACACAAATGGGCACGGCCCGTGACCCACAAAGGACAAGACAAACCAAGAAAGGAAAAGTATTTCCCCACCCGTGCCGCGATCCCCGCGAGACATCGGTGATGTCTCACGGGGATCACCGATGTCGTATGTTGTATATATGAATCAATGTTAAATATTGAAACTAATAAAATCCTGTCCGGCTGGACAAAGGACATACGTTCTATTTAGTGTATGCCTATACATTTCCTGATCCTTATAAACTAGGGTCCACTGTTCTTTAAAACATACTACTACCCAAGGTCCCTAGTACAATTCCTTTTGGGTTTCCCTTGTTCCCCAAAACAGCCATTTGTATCCTAATCCGTTGTGCTGCAGACCTACAGTCTCAGTAAGGGTCAAGTAGCATTCTAGACTGTTGATTTGCCAAAGCTGCCTTCTAGTATACTGTGTAATTAGTTTCTAGCACCTTTTTTTGAGCTTCATTTATTGTGTTGTAGTCGCTTTATATAACCTTTCCAACTCCTGGCGAGGTGCTGAAGTAATTCAGTAA
This sequence comes from Lissotriton vulgaris, assembly GCF_964263255.1. Classification (NCBI taxonomy): domain Eukaryota; kingdom Metazoa; phylum Chordata; class Amphibia; order Caudata; family Salamandridae; genus Lissotriton; species Lissotriton vulgaris. Next base: position 1,141,343,360 of record NC_141695.1, on the reverse strand, counting down.
ACGGGTGCCATGCTACACTACAGACTAGTGCTCTGTTGTGAGACTGTTAAATTCAAGTTTGGCCTGCATAGGAAGCATGTTAGTGTTATATGTAAGCAAGCAGATTGGTGCTGTTGTCTTGGGTCATTGAGCCAAGATGTGTGATGGCAGGAGGATGAGTGAAGAATGCAGTGCATTTTTGTGCCCAGTAGTACGAATCTCTAAGAAAACCAATCATAAGCGACATTGCACTAGCCTGTAGTATGCACTAGATGCAAACAGTCATGGCAGTGACTTTATATATTCCTCTAGAGCAATAGTTGAGTGACCCACAGGAAGGGCCTGAGTACAGCCAAAGAGAGTACATTATTTGAGTCCATGCCAGAGTGAGGCGTAAAAACCCACATAAATGTGCTGATGAAACACAATAGCAATGCTCTTTAAAGCCCCTTTGGAGGGGATAGATGAGGGACTGAGTGTACTGTAATGGGTAACCAGAGTAAATACTTCATAGGACCTGCAGGCATGCTCTGGATACAGTCAGCTGTTATAAATGATGTAAATAGTCTGTTCAGGAGCATCAAAGATCAGGCAGGCTGCAATGGTGGGTACTCCTTAGAAGCTGCGCAGTATTGACTAGAGTGGCAATCCGCGAATATGCACTGGTTACAGACAGCCATACTTCCCCAGGGCATAGCCATTCTTGTAGGCGCACATACTCTGAATCCAATGTAGCCAGGTACTAATCAAGGAAGCTATAGTCTGCTTTTAGCCTAGACTTCTTGAACGACAAGCCAGCACACACAAACAGTCACTCCTAGACCCTGTCTTTTCCCGTTACACCTTAAACAAGCATTTACAATGCAACAGTTTTGCCTTTGCAAAAGTTATAGAGCTAGTGGCATTGCTCATGACATTATTTTTATTTCTTTTTTTTTTAAACATAAATAAATGGCATTGTCATTTACAATGCCAATAGCAGGGCAGGAAAGCAAGCACAAGCAATGAGGAGGGGGGGGGGGAAGGGCAGCAAGCACGAGCAACGGGGGACAGGGGAGCAAGCACAAGCAACAAGGGGGGAGCATAAGCAACGGGGGGCAGGACAGCGAGCACAAGCAACGGGGGGCAGGGGAGCAAGCACAAGCAATGAGGAAGGGGGGGGACGGGCAGCAAGCACGAGCAACAGGGGACAGCGGAGCAAGCACAAGCAACAAGGGGGAGCATAAGCAACGGGGGGCAGGACAGCGAGCACAAGCAACGGGGGGCAGGGGAGCAAGCACAATCAACAAGGGGGAGCATAAGCAACGGGGGCAGGACTGCGAGCACAAGCAACTGGGGGGCAGGACAGCAAGCACAAGCAACAATGGGGGGCAGGACAGCGAGCACAAGCAACTTTTTGGGACCTGTGAGATTGTCAGGTTTCCCGGTCATTGTCTCCTTTGGCCACTTTCATATGTCCCTCTCCCACACAGGCTCGCATGCTTCGGGGGTGGAGTGTGCACATCTCTTGGTGTGGCACCTGGGCAAGGGGCTGAGCGCCGCAGCGCCGCTGGCAGAAGCCCAGAGGCTCCTCTGAGACCCACCTGTGACCTGTAGGTGGCGCTCTGGAACAATCCATCGTAAAAAGTCTTTTTCTGCTCATGACGCGCTGCTCCTTCCCACTTTCCTGCAGGTCTTGAGGCTGCCCTACTCATGTCACACTGCTCTTTGGCTCCCGCACTTCAACCTCTCCCTGCACTCAACTCGCGGGGTGCCCGGTTATTTTTCTTGTTTTATTTCCATGTCGGTGATCGGACAGACGAGTATACCGCACCGCTGCGGTCACATGCAACAAGGCAAGGGAGGGAACTAACCGACCCCAGACTCATTCTATCAGCCTCGGAAGAGTGAAATGCCGCGTTTGCCTGTCTTTCGATGTCACTAGCCGACCTCAGCAAAGCATTAGCCCACGGAGCTACCTTAGCAGATGTTGGCGTATACCCCGCCCCTGTTAATCGTGAACTCGAGTTCTACTCTGGGGTTGGTGCACGGGCCATGCATAAGGCTCAGTGAGTCTCTTCTGGGACACGGAGACCAACATGGGGGAGGTGAGCCCCACGGACCGGCGTCCATCTGGTGCACAGCTGATTGCTCATCTGCCGCCTGTCGCGCTCTAACTGTGATACATCTCACCTGTAATTGATATAAATGTGTGTGGCACCCGCAGAATAAGAGCACTCGGAGATTGTTGTGACATAGCTCAGTGAGCTGAGCGCCAGGTTCAGAGATCTCACCCTAACCAGCTTGTCAGATTTCAAATCCCTGCGGCACTGACTCAGCCTTTCATCCTTCAGACATCAGGCTGGCTAATAATGCTCTTTATTCACACAAGGCAGAAGCCAGTGGTGGGCACCATCAGAGGCAGGCGTGGCGGTACCAGGTGCTGGCCCAGCAGTTGTCACCCAGACTAGTGATATAAATGGGCCCATATGGTCGCCTTTCTTCCAGCCCCGCCTCACTACAGATTGGGTTCCAGTTGGGAACACCGCTGCCATGTTGGATAAGAGAGCCCCAGCTGCTGGGGGGGGGGGGCTTTCCTGGCAGGCCAGGGGAGGGTCTGACAAACATGATGGGTAGGTGGAGTGTGGTGAAATCTGAACTCGCGGGGTGCCCGGTTATTTTTCTTGTTTTATTTCCATGTCAGTTATCAGACAGACAAGTAAACCGCACCGCTGGGGTCACATGCAACAAGGCAGGGGAGGGAACTAACCGACCCCAGACTCATTCTATCAGCCTCGGAAGAGTGAAATGCCGCGTTTGCCTGTCTTTCGATGTCACTAGCTGACCACAGCAAAGCATTAGCCCACGGAGCTACCTTAGCAGATGTTGGCGTATGCCCCGCCGTTGTTAATCGTGAACTCGAGTTCTACTCTGGAGTTGGTGCACGGGCCATGCATAAGGCTCAGTGAGTCTCTTCTGGGACACGGAGGCAAACATGGGGGAGGTGGGCCCCACGGGCTGGCGTCCATCCGGTGCACAGCTGATTGCTCACCTGCCGCGCTCTAACTGTGATACATCGAATCTGACTGCGGAGCTTCACAAGTAAGCTACTGCCCGGGCGCCATCTTCGGAGGAATGACAAAACCAAACCTCTGAAGAAAAAAAAAATAAACCACCGCCCACCACCGCAATGACGTTAACAGAGGGGCGGGGAGCAAAAAAATCGTCGGAACGCCGACGAATCTGCACCGGCAATGACACAGATCTATCTTCCAATGGCTAGCCTCCATTTATGGAGCTAGCCAATGGAAGAGTAGGCGGGACAAAGCCTCCGTACTGTTCTAACATAAGATTTCGCCTGTGCGAACGCTGCTGCGCAGCAGACGCCAGGCAAAACCTATAAAGGTACAAGATCTACTAGAATTAGTCTGGAGCACTCATTGTGCTATTCCTTTTACACTTCCTATTAAGCCGGGAGCAAAACAAGTGTCGTGAAATTAAACTGAAACTGAAGGAAATGGTGCCTTGAATTTCTAGTTTTCTTGCTGAAAGATTGTAACAACTTAAATCATGTGGCAAAAGAATAGAAGGACCCAGATAAAATCGTTGCTATTTTTTACAGAAGGTTCCTAAATATCTTGACTTTCTATGTCTCTGAGTTAACAAACTTTAAAACACTCATCACAAAATAATTGATTGTTTACTCAAGACCTGGCTAAGATAAAACCGATTCTAGGCCAATAAGAACAAAAATGGTGAAGAAACTGAGGAGACCGCCCAAGCAAAGTATACAGAATATGCAAAATGTTATGAAGAAAAGATTGAAGTGGGAAAACAATATATATATTTCTAGTTTTAGCTAGGAAGTCGCCCAATTTGGCTACAGAACTCTTAGGAATTATAGCTAAACCTCCACAACCTGTATCACAATTGGGCTCCTTTCCACAGTATGATGTTTAGTTGCAACTAGGTAGCCTCATGCTTTGAAACAAAAATATCTAAGATTTGTAAGGGCATTTTATGCTCTCCCATAACATCTCCCTGATTGCGGAAATTCTGCTGACCCCCCCCCCCCAATCAATAGTTTAAATCTGTTTCTCCAACAGCTGTCTCAGAGACTTGCCACCTTCCGATTCTTCTGGATCACCTAATGACCCTGCACCTGCAAAAGTACTGAAGGCCATGATCTCTGTAGATCCTGAAATTACACTCCCTATATTAAACTGCATTTTAATGAATGGAAATGTTCAATTTACTTAGAAGCAAGCTGTTGTGAAACCCTTACTGAAAAAAGCCTAATCTAAAACCAAAGCTGTTGAATAACTATAGTTCCATCTTAACCCTGTGTTTTGTTTTTTGGAAAAGTTTTTGGAACATTTATTGAAAAATGGGTCTACTCTTAATTGATTACATTTGTTGAAGCACTTAACCTGTGGGATTCACATCACCCAGGTTTCATACCTGGGTGTAGTATGGAGATAAAGGTGGTGTCTGTCCTTGATTGTCTCAGTAGAGAAACGGGTAAGGGAGAGATCGGTGCCCTTTGCCTCCTTGATTTATCTGCTGCCTTTTACACCACTGACCACCCCTTACTAATTTTCAGATTAATGGAAACTGGGATCTATGGCACAGCCATGAAATTGATCATTTTGTTTCTTAATGAAGGAACACAAACTGACTCGTGCATCCTTCTTCTCTAAGCGTACAATTCCTATGTTTGAAGTACAACAGGTCTTGATATTGTCTCCACTTTTTAATATTTATTTCCTCCTACTGGCACTAGCACTCCACGAGTTGGGTTCGAATTTTTGCATGTACGTTGATGATACAGTTTGGGTTTGAACTGAAGAAAGTTTTTTAGGTCAGTACCCCTCGCCGAACCAGGAAATTGCAAATATCCTATGGTACAGTATACGAGAAACTGGATATCGCTTAACTTCTTTTAAGTTCAAACCATCAAAGACTGAACTGCTGCTGGTTCCCAACAGTCCACAAAAGTTGAATATGCCTTGCTGGCCATCTGAAATGGAAACATGCCCTATCCCAGCAAATTTTCTGAGTAACATAGGGAACATTATTGAATTGACTCAAATCTTAGCATTTAACAACCAAGCAACAAACACAACTAAAACTTGATTCTGGCAGCTAAAATGTTTTTTTTTTTTTTTTTTTTTTTTTTAAATCTAAAATAAATATGCTGCCCTTTCTAGAAGAGAATCTCAATCCACACTATTACAGTCCAGTCTGCTCTTTGGCAATGGCATTGCAGTCATCAAAATCCCTTTTGCAACAATTACAAATTGTGCAAAGTATGGCTGCGCGTCTCCCTGTAGAACATGCATTCATTACCATAAAAAAATCAAATTATTTCAAAACAAAGGTCTTCATATGTGGAACACTGTATCTGGGAGCCCCGCTTTTTGGGTATGCTAAATTCCAGTGCCATGCTCTAGCCCACACCTTGAGTTCCAAGCAAGATTATCTGTAGAACCCAGATGGCTAGATAGGGTGACATCTGATTTTTTGGCAGCTGCCAAGATAGGCAACAGGCTCACCTAACAAAAGGATAGTGGACTATGCAGCTGCTTTGAGGAAATTAGCGTTGTCTTGCAAATTTGGTGCATGATCAAGTTATTATGCACAGCAATAACCCTAACCTTCAGGATAAAGTGCGGGTCCATAAGGATTCTAGTGTGCAAGAAGTCTCAGCCATAATTAGCAAGTCCGAGCTTACCTCTTGGCGTGCCAAAGCTATAGTGTCATCTTGCTAAAAAGATGGCGGCGACGATATTGTTAAGTTGAAGAATGTTGAGGTCACACAAGGTATGCAGGGTTTATGGGAGCCGCACGGTGTAGGAGAAAGACCTATTTGATGCTTATGTTGGGGGTTTGAGTCGTCAATAAAGCCTTTGAATCAAGTTGGTTTCGCTTCAATACTTAATAGATCCCACCATACTTTTTGCAGCACACAATTGGCAGCTCCGATGTGGTGATGTCTTATAGGCCCCAGAGCATACCATAAAGCTCCTGACCTAGCCGACTGCCCGATAGTGGCTTTACCAGTAATCAATTATAAACAGGTAGTGTATTCTTGATTCTTCTTGTGAAGAAAGAGGTCACTAGTTTCTGGTGGGGGCTTGTTTGACTTCATTGACAAAGGATGCTAAGTTCATCAAATACTCCAGAGGATTAAAGGTGTCACTTGAACGCTTTACTGCTCTACAGAGAAAGTCCTTCTATTAAGGCGGATTGTGAGTGGATGGTTGCATAGCCATGGTTTGCTCTCTAGGAACTGCACGATATGTACATGCAGTGTTGGCTATTCAGACCCACCCTTGACCCAAATAGAACTTAGATACAATTTTAAGAGGAATATGCCCCTAATAAATTAGTGGCGCTTGTCTTTTTGGGGTTCGCAGTGCAGCTTTTTTTAATTTCTTTTTTAAGACATTCTAAAAGGGGCTTAAGGCACTGAAGGTACACTATGGAAACATAATACTTTACCTACTGCGCCCTTGTGCTTTTTCTCTGGGAATGCAATTGGGTGTGGCTCGTAAGGAGGGTCTGTGCAGACTTTTCAGAATTTACTGACCTAATTCATGTCTCTGAACATTTTCTTTAGAGCATTGTGTTCCATTTATTCACGCATTGTGCGTCCTGTGCAAATAAAGCGGCTGTTTATGCAAGGCTGAAAAAAAGTGAGCTAAGGCAAGCAAGAGGGCCACGCAGCAAAACCAAGCTGCAGTGCATCCTTGGTGTTAAAGTCGATTGGGTACTTCAGCCTCTCTGGACCCACCTGGAAACAATACCGAACTACTGCATCCGGTAAAGCCTGCAGGGGTGTCAGAGTGACCTCTTCATGGTGGCGAGCTGGAGTACTTCACCGGTGGCCTTGGCAGGATTTCCATTTGGGTTCATATGTAGAAAATGTTGGAAACCTAATTTCTAGCCCTATAATGGAGTTTTCTGTCATGTATTTATTTTTCTGCTTCTTTGGGATAATGCAGGGAAATAACGACCCCTCTGGCAGCTACTTCGTTTATCGTGGATATCACGAGATGAGCCTGTGAAATTCGTTTCTTCAAAATGGAAGAGGAAGTCCAGTGAAGCAGTTGGCGTTAGTTAATCTTTGTGTGGCCTAGTTACGGAGCATTCGTTTTGGTGTAATTACAAATTAAGCAAGCTTTCCAGCTTTGACAAAGCAAATTGTTATGGCTTATTTATTACTGAACACACAAGCCAGATCCATAGGCTTTACTCATCCTTCGTACCCTGTCTAACTTGTTGTTTCTTTTGTCTTTTATTTAGCTTACTTTTTCTGCTGTTTTTTCACGTTTGTTTTCTGTTGGATAACTACTCTATTTTGTTTTTTGCAGTAGCTCCTTGCTAATTGAAGTTTATAATATGCCCCTTGGGCTACATTTTTATATACATGTATCTGAAGCAATTATAATGCTATTTTCATTACCCCCGACTTATTTGGTGAAGTGAAGAGCTTTAGCAGATGAAGTACTGTATTATTCCTAGGATCTTGAATGGTTCTAGTAAAGTAAGCCAGACGTTGGGCCTTAAATAAAAATTCTCGCTCGTCTTTTCATATCTCAGGAGTTTGAGATCATGCCTCCCAAACAGCCTATAGGTGTCTTGTAGGCAAAAGCCTCTTATGGACTATACTTAACGTTCATTGGGCTTAGAGTCCGTCTATTTCTTACCATTGGTTGGCTGTATTGTTTTCTCATTTGCTTGCTTATTCAACCAACACGGAGTATCATAACCTCGTATGATCTTTCGTCTCTTCCCTCCCCCCCACACCCCCCATATGCTTTTTGCCGATGGTCCACAGCATTGACAAAGCTAGTAGGTCACAAATATGTGCCTGCAACTAGCACTGCAGGCTTTGAAACGTTATGCATAAAATATATTTTTGTGGGGTTTGCCAAATTAGCTTCTCGCACAAATACGTATACATATGCTTCCTGTTTCAGATATTTGCTTGAATAAAAATTGCACCATGCCCCTTATCGACTTAAGAGTTGCTGAATTTCTTTTTGCTCTTTGTCTTGGAGTGTTTACATGCTTTTTTCAGCTTTTGCTGATAAACTATGTTTCTATATCCGGTATGACCCATTCGGAGGGTGTGCAGAAGGATATCCGTGCTGGAGTGGTTGGAGTGCACTGTGTGCGTTCCCATGAGGCCGGCGTGCCTTAGTTGGTCTGTGTCCATCCATTCACTCGACAAGTGTTGATGACGTGGCTGTGTGAAAGCACACTCAAAGCTTTTATGCTTTTGGTTAATATGGTCCATTGAACACTAATCCAGGCGTTGACAGTGGAGGCGCGTCTAGACGCGAATCTGCTCTTAGTCGTTCTTTCTGCATCGGTCCTGCAGTTGTTATCCACACACCGGGCAGGGTCCAGCCTTCCATACAAGAAAGGGTGGGTAAAAGCATGTATCTCCCTAAGGCAGCTCAGTGTGCTGCATGTTCTGAGCTGACACCATGCTGCTGATTCAGGACTGAAGAGAAACAAAATAACTTATTTATTTTCTGCCTTAGTCAGCAACGTCCTTTTACCAGAAAGGGTTTAAAAAAAAAGCCCATTGTGCCCAGTTTTGGATAGCACATTTTTTCTTTATTTTCAAAAAGCCTTTCTGTGATTAACTGATGGATCGTGGGTAGTCGCTGTGCACCTTATTGCCTTACCTGTGATTTATCAGACTAGCACAGTTGTCATTTAATACAGAGAAACAAAGTAGAGGCACCTATTCTCTCCATCAGAAACATTTGGCAAAGCACTTCCTCTAAGAAGACATTTTTGGCTATACTTTCCATGTTTTACCCTCTGTTCTTGTTCATCTTTAGTATTGGGATAGGCAGCAACCAACACAGGAACACACGGGTGCCTGATCTTATGATGTCCGATACAGTGTTCGTGCTCTTTTCAGACTTTTCATTCCCAACTGGTTAAAATTCATTTTACTAACCAGAACCTGCACAACAGCCCTTTGTTAGCCAGAGGTCTGCTAAGGTTAGAGTACAACTAAGTACAGTCATTTTAGGAAAATCTCAGGGTATGTGTGCAGCTCCCAAGTAACCAAGAAATTCTTTTTCCCACAATTTTGATATAAAACTTCAGAATTTAGAAACAGTTCTGAGGAATTTCTAAACTTATGGAAACGTGTATTGCCTGCAATATTGGTAGCAAGGAGAAACCTGTTTTTTGCCACAATTGAAATTCTGTTTCACTGTGCCCAGAAGAAAAATAGCCTGTATATATCCTTTACCAGGAAACCTCAAACTGCTTTTAAATCCTATGCAGTGACGGTATATATCCAGTGAGCATAGCTTGAGAATCTAAATATCTGGCAGCCTATTCGAGACCCTTGACATCATTTGTGCCAGGGATGGCCAATACAACAAAATCCAAAAGTTGTAATTCTTTGCATTGTAAGATATTGTGTATATTGCAGAGCTTTAATGGAAGAAAACCAACCCAATGGATAGAAGACTGATCCTGCTCTAAAGGAGCTATTCGTCCTCCTCCTCTACCTAGAACAAACAACCCCAACTGCATTTCGGCCTTTTTGATTTGTGTTAATCTGTATTTCCACAGGGCATCAAGCTCCGAATTCCACAACCAATTATTCCATCTGATTGCCAACTCCAAATCCTCCTCACCACCACCGAGCTTGGCATTACACCAAAATTCAAAAGTTGTGAGGGCAATGCTTCTAACTTTGCATTTAAGCTAGTTGGGTTATAGCTTCTGTGCTATGTTACATCCCTTTTTAATCACCCAGCTGTACATTACAACAGAGAGGAACTCCCAAAGGTTACTGAGTCTGAAATCACTCTGAAAGGAGCAGTGGGCTTGTTGTGCATAGGAACTCTAGCAACACTACACCAACAAAGCCCTAGGAAGCAGAAATATATCCTTAGCTTCTATGTTGAGAATGTGATCTAGCGGGCTGAGTCAGTCTGTTCCTTCTGCCTCTGGGGAAGACTGAATTATGCAGAACTGCATGCTTTGACAAACTAGATATTCACATGACATAATATATACATGTTGGTGTCTGGTTCACACCATCTCACAAAGTTAAAGGAGCGCAAATCACAATTGGCATTCACAAGTATTTTCAAGATTGGGATAGGATGCCTGAAGCAGGGTGTGCACAACTTAATTATATGCAATAGAGGCAGCAACAAATTATCTAGTGGCATTGGGGGTTCACTTGCATTCTCAATTTTGGCATATGGGGAGATAGTGAACCATTCCACACTAAAATATGGAAAAGAGTGAAGTTCCATCAGCCACTTCCTGCGGGCACTCCTGTGCTCATCCTGGGTCCACCAATGATTGGGTGACCATACAATCTTTGAGAGATCAGAATTGTGGATGGAAACGATTTCTAAGGCACTTGCCCTCCTAGACTTGGAAGTAAAATCTCACCTATGCCTGTTCCCAGCCACTTTGATGAGAAGCCCTACAGTGCTGACCTACCTCGGGTGACCTGCTTACCACTGTGATGGTTCAAGTTCATGTGGCTCGGCTCCACTCCATCTCCAGCATTGACCATGTATGATTAGACTGTCCGCTGTATTCAGTGTCAAAACATAAAATTGTCAAACGGTGGCTTGAGCCACCCAAGTGTTATCTTGTCCTGGCTTTGAGTCTGTGATGATTCAGTACCTTCTATTCATAGTAAGCCTATATAAATGCAATTACCATACAATAGTTTGAGCAATGCATTTGGAAAAGCAAGTTACATTATTATTTCTATTCCTTAATTTTTAACAATGCAGTTATGTTGCTCTTTGGATACCACGTCCCAATCTGTAATCACCTTAATACTTTATACTTATTTTCCTAAAATGTATTTCTCTGAGGGGATCCTCAAGCTGTCATCAACTGAACCCACTTCGCTGAAAGTATTTTTCTATATTATCTTCTCTCAAGTCAGTTATTTGGAATGTGGTTTTACGCCATTTGGTTTATAGTGTCAAATAATATACATCAGTCACATGCTATCTGATCTTTTCTCTGTATCTCTTCAAGTAGAAGGACCTTGGTGGTGCAAGAACAGTCCTAGACCATGACTTCTCGTTAAACTCAAACTTTCCCACTTAGCGCAGAACGTGGATGCCAGAAATATTCCCGGAGTCTATCCCAAACAGTGACTCTTGAGATAGGGTGGATGATTGCTTCTTAGTGACCTTGACTTCAGACTTGGACTCTGTAAAGCCTACATCTGGCACCCCGGGCTAAATTTCCTTGTTGCACCTGGACTATTCTACTTCTAAAGCGAGTTACTCTCTCTGTAAGAGAAAGTCCTGCCAGATTTGTGCACAGATGCAGTTGGCTACCAGCCAACGACTGGCTCCTAGACCATCAGACCGAATGAGAGCTTACCTCTGAACATACTGCATGAAGTTTTACGACTCTGCAGTTTGCATGCTAAATGAGACCATACATTTTAATGGACTGAAAATTTGGGGGCAGGCTAAGGGCCTGGTTTGAGGTTTGGCAGACTGGACACTGCGCTACAAACATGATGGGTTTCCTTCCCTTCCTCTTAGAGATGCATTATGTTGTATGGCACTTGTATTACGGTGCACAGGATTTCCATCATGTTTGTGATGCAGTATCCCCTTCGCTGAACTCTAAAGCAAGTCCTAAAACAAAGTTACAAGCAACCAATAGATGGAACCCCGATCAGCTGTTGCTCTATCGTTGTTTTCTTACTTTCATTTTCATCTTTATGTATTTTCTGGCCCAATCGAACCTTTTGACCTAGCCAGTTAGGTTTCCGTCTTGTCTCTCTGTACTTTGGCTCTTAGTGACTTAATTATTTGTGTAGACACGCATTAATTTCTTCATGAATTAATTTACTCATTTAACCTTGACCTCTATGGAGCTTTGAGTGCATTTCAACTTTGTTTCAGGAGCTTTGGGATGCACAATTACCAGGTGCAATGATAGGGCACTCAAAATGAGGCTTTAAATGGGAACGCCCCAATTGTTTCACCAGTTTATGGTAGTGCTACTTGCTACACCACTCTATATATTTTACCTTTCATTTTCACCGTTTTATGGTTCGATTTAATTTGCATCTGCACATCCATTGCAAATGTACTGCCTTATCTAATTGTCATTGAGAAGCCCGTACAATCAACCCTCACACAAGGGGTCAAACCTTTTCAGCGATGATACCTCTGGCGTTGTGCTGCAACAACACCCGTAGAGTAATTTCACCATTTGACAGGGACTTATTCTTCCCTAGTAGCAAGTAAGGTTTTTGAGCACCCAAAATGCTTCAGTAAATTGTGACATGTCAGGTGAATCATATTCTAAGGGAAACAACCCTACTTCTTCTAGTCTTGGTTTAGGCCACTGCCATTGTTTTGATGCAGTAACTTGCTTGCTTAAATCAATTTGAGTCCAGTACCCTTGCTTATTTCGTTATTCTTGTCTTCTGCCCTATGCAAAGCAGATTGAGGGTTTGTTGGAGGGTTTCATGTAGCTGTTTCAGTGGCTCGTGCATCTGAGCAGAGGATGCAAGGTTTGGTCTTCTGGCATCCTGACGACACCCCCCAACGACCCCACCCCCAGCAAGCTCGACCTCCCGACGAGGAGGTCGAGCTTGCTGTAAAATCCTTGGCTAACTGCAAGGCTTGTGGCCCAGATGTAGTTCCACTAGAATTCTTCTATAAGGCATTTCTAGTGGAAATTGGACAGTTCTTCCTTGAGGTACTCAGAGCAGCTCAGAGGGGAATAGTGCCTGAATCATGGCAAAATGCAACCATAGTGCTGTTTTAAAAAAAAAAAGTAAACCTGAGTTGCTTCTATCATCGTTTAGTCAGATTTCCCTAATTTAATACTGACTCGAAAATTAACTCAAAAATAATGGCAGGCCGACTTGCGCAAGTGATCACTCCGTTGGTCTCTGTTCACCAGCATGGATTTATTCCGGGTCGGGACACGGCGGACCATGTCAGGCGCTCTATTGCATTATTAGACTGGGCTCATGTTACGAACTCTCCCCTCGGGTTGATCCTGTTAGACGCCGAGAAGGCGTTCGACAGGGTCTCCTGGGGGTTCCTGTGGGCTGTACTTAAATGGAAGGGATTTCCTGTAGAATTTAGACAGGCGATCTGTGCAATGTATTGCTCTCCAAGAGCCCAACTTTGTATTTCTGGGCAGCAGACTAGCTTTTTTTCTATCACTAGGGGCACGCGGCAGGGGTGTCCTTGTTCACCCCTGCTGTTTGCCCTGTATATAGACCCGTTTCTCTCTAAAATTGAGGCTAATCCGAGTATAGTACCGATAAGAGCTGGTAATACTTTGTATAAACTGTTAGCTTATGCAGATGCTATAGTCGTCATAACATTGACGTTTCATCTGCGTTTAGGGAACTTAAGGAGCTAGCAGGGCATTTTGGGGCAGTATCGGGCTAGAAGCTCAATGTCTCAAAGACTTGGGTGGTTCAGACGCCTGGCATGTCAGTTTCTGACGCCCCAGTCGTTCCTGAAGCCACGTATTTAGGGGTGCGTATAAGCCCTGTAGTGGACAGCATTCCGGATTTAAATATCCTACCGGTGATAGATGCAGTGAACACTAAATTAGAGCGACTTGACAGTCTACATTTATCTTTATATGGACGTTGTAGCGTTATTAAAATGTTAGTCCTTCCTAAGTTTTTATATTTGTTTAGGACCATCCCTCTTTTATTTTCTCAAAGCAGTCTGACTAAGGCAGATAGGGTCCGCTATAGGTTTTTGTGGGGTTACAGGCGCTCACGTCTGTCAGCTAAGTGGATGTGCCTTCCTCGAGATCGGGGGGCTGGTCCTTTCCTAGTCTTGTCATGTATTATTGGGCAGCAATGCTACAAGTAATGGGAGTGCTAATATGTGGAGACAAAGCAAATGTACTAACATGTAATTGCCCTACTATCTTTGAGATAGGGCTGGGCGCTGCTGCAAAGGGTATTTTGCTGGAGGTCCTGGAGCCCAGCTACTATAAGAGAACCCGCTTTAAAGTTAGGATTGCTTCATGTACTATTTGGCGGATAATTAGGAGGAAACTAGCTATCCCAAATATGAATCTGTATACGCTTTTTAAAGCCACCAGAGTCTTTCCTAGTATCTTTCAAGATCATATTATGTATAGTTGGCAAAGGCAGGGCGTCTATGGGCTGGGCGATTTGGTGGAGGATGGACAAGTTTTATCTTGTAGCGAAATTAAAAATAAATTCAAGTATCTCCACGCGATTTTTTTAAGTACTTACAAGTTCAAAGCTTTATTTATAAACCTCTGAAGAAAACACCAGGTATTCTGCATAAAGTACCAATTATTGAATTGATTAAGAAAAGAAGCAGAATAGGAATGTTATATCAATGTATAGTATCAACCCTTCCGGATGATTTGACAGCTCAAAGCGCTAAGTGGGAATTGAAACTTGGAAGGGCAGGTATTGATTTAACCCCGGTATTAGAACTTGCCAATCAGGTTATTGTGTCAGGATCACTTAAGACTCAAAGTTATATGGCCCGCTAAAATTGCAAAATGGGGTGCCAGAAAAGGCAATTCTTGTGCACGATGCTGGCAGCTGACATAACCCATGTTTCATTCCTGTCCATCCCTTGATGGGTTTTTAGAAGATATTGAGCGCTTTATTAATACTACACTCAAGATTAGCTGTGTACTGACCCCAGCACTGGTGATATTTGGGGTTGATGTTGGTAATAGTGTAGCAGGTAGTAATTCTCTATATAAATCAGCCCTTATATTTATTGCTATGTCGCAGGTCCGCCTGTGTATAACATCTCAGTGGCTGTCTCCGGAAGCTCCAACCTTCTTGCACTGGCGAGCAAGATTGTTAGCTATTCATAGGCTTGAATTTTCTGCTTTTTCCTGTAAAGGGGGGAGGAGGCGCCAATTGCCAACCAGGATTTGGCCGCCGGTGGCTGAATGGGACGGCTAAAAGAATTACGATTTCTTGGTGTACTGATTATTATTTTTTTTTTCTCCTTGTTTTCTGCTTTCCTTATTCTCCATTTTAATGAATGTTTTGTTGTACCGTATGCTCATATTGATAAATAATTTCGTTTGCTAAAAAAAAAAAAGGAGTTAACCATTGACTCCACTCTTGTTTATGGACTAAGTGCATACTCTCTTCTCCTAGATGGTCCGACCATCCCCTAGTATTGCATTCGTACAATGGCCTTCTTGCATGCAGTTTAGCCAGTGGTTGAAGTGGGTGGGATCGGCAGGGCACTGCATGCCCCTACTTCTTTAATTTCATAGAGTCCGTTCCCCCACTTTCTTATATTAAACGTGCTTCCCGGACGGAAGAAATTGCCAAGGCCGATAGTAAAGGCTCCACTTTTGCGTATGGGCGGAAGGAGAGAAGGAAAAGGACTAGGTCTTTTCCTTTGTGCCCAGAGAGGACAAGGACAGTGTCAAGTTCTCCTGCCGCTCCACCCCACCTCCTCTTTGTTCCCCCTCTTCCCTCTCTTTCTGTCTCGCTCCTCATTTAGTGAAAACTGAGACTTCAAGAAACAGGTATTACCTTCTCTTAACTCCTTTCGTTTATTAGCTCCCCTGTGTGGATCCAAAAAAGAAAAACACTTTTGCTGGAAACATCGTCTTTTTCTGACATTTTTCAATTTCTAAGTGCAGCCTCTGGGTGGAGGGAAATTAACATTAAAAATATGAAAAACAACTAACTAACTAAAGCAAGACAGAGTGGCTGCAAGGTGGCTAGATTGATTGATTTTATTCATACCTAAACACATTAGCGCCACTTTACAGTGTTTGCCAGTGAAGCACTACTTTTGTTTTCTCGTCGCTCGTTGGGCAACCTTGTTTTCCCTGGATGGGAAAGTGCACTATTCCTAGAGGTACTGAAATACCTGCTTGATGGGTGAATTGGAAAACAAAATGCATACCGCAGCTCTGAATTCACAAATGTGGCCTTTTTAAACCATACTTGCTTACGTTTTGCAAGAATATAAGCAACGGGCATTGAAGCGGGTCCCTACTGGGCCCTGTAGTCATAGCCTTAACTTTTCTTTATTTTACCCGTAATCATTCCTTTTCAGCCTTAAATCAATTTAAACTGATTTACCGGAGTACTCCACTGTGAAATAGGTATATTTAAAGTGTCATATATGCATCTCGTGAGAGGGGCCCTATTACTCCCTAGCACCTATGTATGCAGACCTGCTGTGCACCTCCTTCTCCTGGGCCCGAACAGAATGTGCTACACCTGTGAGCCAAGAGGAGTGTTTGCCTCAGAGCCAGAGTGAGTGATAGCCACAACTCAGGTGAGCTCAGTCTCCTCTTCACAGGGCGGAGATCGGTGCTACGAGCAACTCTTGAAACTGTTTAGATACCAGGCCCCACAGCACAGGTGAGTGCCACTAGACAGTTCAACCTCATTCTGGGCTGCAGTAGAGGAATGGGTGACCTCAACCATTGTTAAATGTAGCCAGACAATTCGTTTTACAGCACAATTTTCCATGCATTGTTGCTAAAGGCCAAAGGTTTTACAAGTATGTATCTATGATAAAAGCGTGCACTACTCCAGGTCGGTTTTCAAGGCTGGGTGCCTCAGTCTACAATGCCCCGGAGTCAACCAGCTGCATAACAGGGTTTTTCTGGCATCTTAGATTTGTGATGGGGGCCACTGAAGTGTGTGGGTCATACAGTACTCTTCATGGATGGGATCTATTTATTGCCTAGTCATGTGGGGGTTCAACCCTGTTCCACACTACGGTATAAGGGATGCAGTCCCCACTGCATGTTCTATTATATCAAATCGGTGCCTGGATACGCTTTGGAACGTGGCAGCCTAAATGTTTCTTTTTCAAATCGATCTATTTTTGTCTGTGTGTGTGTGTGCATATTTTAAAGTTACTGTACGTTTGTTGGCTTGCATACAATTTCAAGGGCATTTTTTGTGAATTTATCTGTGTGTGTATACATGCCTGTGTCTGTTCAATATATTTCCAGGATACAAATGACGGCATGTATAAGCACACAATTGGTGAACTGCAGGAGTTTAAGATTTTTATGTAGTGCACTCGCTTACATAATTAATAAATGAAATCCCATTTTAATGAGAACCATGAGCATATTCACCCCTGTTCATCATCGGATCTTTCGTGTAATCGACAGCATTGAAGCTTTCAAAATAAAATACCTCTCTAAACACAAAGCCGCGCAGCAGCTCATTCCTCAAAATATCATTGTGGAAGATATGGTGTCAAAACAGCACGTGCCGTTACAACAAGGGCAGGTAAAACCACCAAATGATTCAAAAGCCTGTGAAGCCAGATGCTTTTGTAGAGCAGCTTAGAATTCAAACTGCTGCAACGTCATAAACATCCAAGTGGCTGTGGACGCCTGAAGAAAATATCTGGCAACCTAACAGGTGTTTATTTTTCTCATTAATTGCTGCTGATCAAGGCTCCGATTTTCTGCAGACTTGTTCTGAGAAAAAAAGCGAGTGTGAAAGCTGTACACATATTGTTCTTCTTGATCGCCTCTCACAGCTTGGCCAGGAGGAAGCAGCTATTGGACGGCGGCACGGAATGACATGTGCGCGCACAGCCAATAAATGGGGATTTATTTGTTTTGCTGTCTCCCGGTAGAAACGTTTACTTTTTTTGTAAATATCGCGGCCAAAAACTTAAATATTGCGGCCATCGCGCTAGTCACCTGATTTCGCGATTTTTTTCGTAAATCGCGAAATCGCGAAAACCTGGAGGGTCTGATTCCCTATGAGTGTTTGCTTTTTCTAGGACTGAATTTTTTTGTTTTTTGTTTTTAGGCAGCATATTGCTCTAGTCTAGTACGTAATTTGAATTGAGTCACATCCATGTGTGTGTGTGTGTGTGTATATATGTGTGTGTGTGTGTGTGTGTATATATGTGTGTGTGTGTGTGTGTGTATGTATGTATGTATATATATATATATATATATATATATATATATCGGGCAGTGCAAGTGTCTCTCAGTGGGGCAGTATGGTGTTCAGTTGGGGGGTGGGGAGGGAGGGGGGGGGGGAAGGATGTGGCACTATGGTCAGAGCTGCTGAATTTGGAACTGGGGAACCAGGTTCTCCCTTCATGACCAGTCCACCTGACCACTCCCCCTGAGGGAGCACATTTCCATGCTAGACTGTAGAAGGCCCGCAAGATCTTAAAAGCCCTGGTGTCTTAGCACCAGCAGGTTGACCCTAGCAGTGGCAAGTGTGGGTTAATCTTGAAGGCCTGTCCGCTACAATTAATTCTGAAGTTCACCTCTAGTCTTGCAGGCAGGCCTATGCAGCAGCACACCATAGAGTGACAGTGACTGAGGTCACAGAACCCTTGAGAAGGGTGGCTCTAGGGCACTGCAACCGCACCAGATGGTGACCAGCTGCGGTCCGGGCAGCAAACATCAGTGGGACAGGGGGGTCAGGTAAGGGAGGATTTTGAGGGACGATGCAGAGGGAAAATAAAATAATTAATTACCCACGGCTGTTACCTGCATGGACCGCGGCTGGAGCTAACTTCAGGTGAGGTCGTTGTGTTTGCAAGTATAATCTCGTTTTAAAAGCACTTGCTGTCTCCTTCCTGCCTCCAACAATTTTCGGCAACAATAAAAAATGTCATGATCACTCCAGTCATTAATGTTCTTAGTAGAGAGAGATGGTGTTTTGTCTAGGGACGTTTTGACTCCTGGAAAGGAAGTGCAGAGGATTAAAGTGCCTGCTGCTAAGAACAAGTACTATGCAGATCACAAAGTGCACATAATGTAAACAGGTCAGTGGGTTACTGCTTTTGTCAGAGAAACCCTATTGTTACTTGCAGTTAATAAGTTACAATCCTAACATAGAACAGGGAGCTATGAACTGTCATGTAAGTGCTGCAGGCAAACTGAAAGGTATAATTTAGATCACTGTTTTTCCCCCAGTCTTTGATTATCCTAAAGTTGCAGAAAAAGGGGCAATTTGGGTGGAAATCAATTCTGATTATTAAAGAGAACCACAAACCGTGGTATTACATTTTGAATTCTGAGTTTGTGATTCTCCAGCCCAATCACTATTAAACTATTCTGCCTACTAGTATCGTTGTCATGTGACTCCTTCACATTATTGTCCATTGTTGTATGTAACATTTCCTATGCAGTGATATACACATGTATGATTGTCTCTGTGTAATATGTGTGATGCAAAGTGCTCTGACACCCTACACTGGTATTAGTGGTGCTGTACATTTTCTGATACTTTATTATTTTGACATTTTTACACATGCTAACAGTCTCTGCAAAGAGATTTTTTTCTTATAAGTACCAGTGGAACATTCAACTGCAGCAGTGAGAAAGGTGACCATTCCACCTTTGTAAAGGGCCACCCACTTCACAGCAGCACAAGTCAATTTTTTTTAGGAACTTTTGATCTCTTTGGGCTACAAACAATTTACTAGTTTGCCATTCATGTTTGAACTGCTCTTGTGGAAAAAGGGAGAAGTGCTGATGATAGAAACTCCATGGCTGTGACGGAAATGGCTTGCAATTCCACTTTTAAGGATATTCGGGACATTCTGTGATTGGAAACATATCCCACTGTGTGAATGTATTTTAATGTCTAACTCCTATTAACCCTAAATAAACATGTGTATCCATTGGTTACATTAAATAACGTAATAAGCTGTAACCGGTTAGTGAAATGGGAAACAAATAGTAAAAATTGGGAATTTTTTTTTACTCGCTCTGCCACACCTCTGACCCAATCCACGGGTTATTCCTGCCCTCTTATTCTCCGCCCACAGTTCCCCTCCTCCCCCCCCCCCCCCCCCCCCCCCACTTCGACCACTGAGTTTAGCATGTGTATCACAGGAATGTCTGATTAAAATATCTTTCATATGGGGTGTGTGACCCAATTTGAGGCAAATGGTGAGCTGTGATCTTCTGATTAGTCCCGTCAACCACCTTGCTTTTTTGGATCAAGAGCCTCACTGAGCGTCCGAAGAAGAGCTGTCAGATAGAAAATTACAGTGAGTCAGCCAAGTAACAAACCACTGTCTTGAACCAATACACAACTTCTAGAGAGCCATGGATGATGGGATCACTGCTGCCTTCCTGCGGCCTTCAGAACCTTCGAGGAGTGAAAGGAAGACTGGGTTGAAGTCCAACCATGTAGCCACGCGGAGGGAAGGATGTGTGGTGCTGCATAAGCAATAGAACCAAACAGAGTTACGACAGCACCACCAGGCCACAGGTAAGAAGGCCTTCTGAAAGGGCTCAACAGTGATGTAAAAAAAAAACGTGGTAAATTTTTACCCTTGGTTGGCATCAGCACATAAATGGAATCATCATGTGATAGATAGCCCCCTGACAAGCAAAAGGCCTTTTTTTTTTTTTTGCGTAAAGCATTTTATTAAAATTATCAAGACCACCAAAAAAGGATCCTATTGGTTTACAATCAAGTTATACAAGATGTTATAGCCCATTATGTGGCCCCCCGTTCTATACAGCACTCGCACAGACACCATTTTCTGTGTTACACCTCTTTTATAACCTGTCGCCCCTCAACGGAACTTCATGTCAGACTGCCTGGGTCTCAAAAGTAAATACTTCACTGTCCAAGGTCCAGGCCCGCCAGCCACAGGGCTCGAGCAGACTCCCCTAATACTGTCATCAATTCCTCCAAATACTGCATTCTTAGTAAGGGCACCCGCTGACAGTGTAGCTAGGGCATATGCAGCAGTCTAGCCCTTCCAATGATGGAGGTTCTTAATCTTTCTATGATTTGGCGATGCCCAGCTAAGATACGACTAATCTGAGCCACAGTGGAGCCCTTTTATATCTAGAAGAACCAGAACAAACGTCTCATAGGTATCACATCAATATATCGGTTATATATCCTTCATTGAATATATATTAACATTGTCCCACAGCAAAACTTATTTGAAAAACATTCTCTTTTTTTATTGTGGTAATTTTATGACCTGAATAATATAATCATAGCACAGTAATGTTATCCATATACTCTTCTATATGTACAATATTTTCAAATATACAATAACCCCCAAACAGAATTAGCAAAAAATATCATTCATTCATCTGATCGCACCAAGCATTCATCCAAAACTACCAAGCACAACTAAACCACAGTGAAACAATTGAGACAAAACCTAACAGTGAAGATTTACATACATTTTACACATACAACATAACAACAAAAAGAAGACGCCGACGTTTCGGAGAAGAATCCGTGTCCACAGTTCCTCCGTCGGGGCGCAGTAGATGAAGTTCTGATTTTACGTAACTTGTCCTTTAAGTATTGCAAAATAAATCAAATAGTCGAACAACAACAAGGGGGCTCAATCTTGAATTTGTATCAAACATGATCATATAATCTGTGGAGGACGATAGGACATATCTATTCTCATCTGTATCGGTTGTGATATGTAATACGGTGACTTTGGAAAGTCTCCACTAAAACACCCCCCCCAGGTAAGTTGGTACCCCTCATGGGGTGGGTGGCATGGGGGACTGGGTAACTGTGCGTCCTCTTGCCACTTCACTTGATCTACCATTTGTTCTGTGTCCAACCCTATTTAGATCTTATCCTAGCACCCAAGGTCCAGAGGGTAGCTGAGTCAATAGGCTACCAGGGTCTTGAGATATTCTCCACCTAATGAAGGCGATGCGTATACTCTAATGGACGAGATTTGTTCTCCCTGCAGAAACCCTGTAACTGCTGTATATCTACCAAGGTTTTGCCAGAGTTGTGTTGCTTTGAAGAAAATGTGACTGTGGATCACAATGGACACCTGGGAGCATCTCGTCTGAGCGTGAAAGGGGTATTTATTGCCCACCCAATGGGTCTCCTGCAGAAGAAGTAGATCTGGACCTATATGTTTGGGCATCTTCAAGATGGGCACCCTCTTAACCCTATCCAGTAAGCCATTGACATTCCAGGTTAAAATTAGCAATTGCCCCATAACTGCTGTCTTATCCTTCTCCGCCATTGATAGGGCAGGGTGCAGTGAAAAAGTCATAGGATCCCTAGTAATGTTTATAGATGTTGAATATGCCACGTGCCCACTTAATTATCTGCCTATTGTAAACCCTACTCTAAAGGTTGTATGTAACCTGCCCTCCCCCTCACTATAGATATATACACATGCATACATATTTCTATAACAGGAAGCATTGGTCGTAGAATAAACTGGGGATAATTGCCAATACAGGCAATTGCACACAAAAACATGTCCTTGTACCAGAACCCAAATATCCCAACTCACCCCACTAACTAAAGAATTTTCTGTAAGAGACACCCTGCATCCAAGGTAGAGAAAGGTTGGGGTGATAATCTGCCAAGTTATATATTTGGGTCTGACTTATCTGTTCAGTGTTCAGCACTAGTCTGCCGGGTTTACCAGTGGCCGTCCCAGTATCTGTGTTGTGCCACTTCAGCTCCAGGGATCAAAATGCCCTAGGACACTTAATCTGGGTGGGGTACTGTAATGGGGCAGGAGTAACTGAGTCAGAGGCTTTAATCAAAGTTTTGAGAGATGGCTTTATTTTTATATAAGCTTTCCTTCTCCGGCTTGTAAGTCTTTCTCTGGCAAATTGCAGGGTCCATCTTGATCTTCGGGAAATCCAGATTGGGGAAGCCACGGATTACAGGTGGGACCCTCCGTCAAGACCGGAAACCAAAAGAAAGAATAAACAGAGGGGTTAGGGGGGTGTCATGGTTTTAGGAATGTGAGGGGCCAGGAGTGAGGGAAACCAGGTGAACGAGTGCTATACACACGTAGGTTTGCTGTGCTCAAGTGCTCGTGAGGAGGAAAGGGTTTCAGGAGACTGTACACTAATACAACTATATACAGGCGGGCTTCTACACGTCAGGCTGGTTACGTCGTCCCACCCAACCTGCTACCTTGCCCCGTACCTGTTCAAGCCACACTCCTCCCGTGGGAGCGTGGTGGGGCGGCTCGTGAAGACGTTGGCCACCTGGCTTGTCGGGAATGCCTCTGGTGTCCTGAGCTTGGCCCGTCTCGTCTTCTTCCTCCTGGATCTTCGGTTTCTCTCTCCTTCTCCGCTCACCGTCGCATTCTTCTTCCTCTGGGGAAACGCTGTCCGCCTTCTTCCTAGTTCCTTCCTCTTTTAACGAAGCTGGCACGATGACGTCCAACAGGGGAGGAGTCTCGTCTGGTTGGAATACCCAATTAAAGGAGCCTTGTCCTGTTTCCTCTTCGTAGCTCCATAGGGGCTCTTTATCATGTTGCCATTCCTCATGGAAATATGGATTGGCATGCTGTTGAGAGGGGACAGAAGCTGGCGAGAGGGGGACACCTGACCACCAATCGCGTACATGGTCCTGTCCCTCGGAGGGACGTCCCGCCCGGCCACAGGTACATTAACTTTAACCGTGTACTAGATACGACACTACACATAAACCCCCAGGATAGATACCTCCAAGATGCAATGTCAATGAAAGTGGGAGGGGGGGTAGCTGGGTCTACTGGACATGTTGAGAGTTGAACTTGCAAGATTGGGAACTCATGTTCTTTTCCCCCATCCCATTCAGGGATCAGCCTAGCCTAGAGCTTCCAACAAATCCCGCAGGTTGGGTGCCAACAAGGTAGACATAGGGGTAATAGCCATTTCAGACACTGCTAGATTTGTATGGGAGGTCAATACGAGGTGGAAACTTACCAAGAGGGACAAGTAGAGATTTGATAAATCTTTACATATGGAAAAACGTGTGACACAGAACATAAGGGATAGCATTATTTTAATCTTTTTTTATATGACATTGGGAAAGTCCTGCCCAGTACCTTTATGGGATGCTGTCAAGACCAATGCATTGCTTTGTGCATAGATCAAAAACGAAACATTAACTAACTTAAAATTTGAGGAGTACCTGTAATCGGAAGAAACCAGTATAGTTCCACACAATCCCTCATAACCATTAGATCTGTATCCTCCCTGAGAGGCCAACTAAACCCTGTGGCTTCTGAAAATACACTTGACAAACACATTTCATTAGAAGGTTAACTAAGCTTACCACTACTAACTAGATGTTTTAGAATGGCTACTACTAGTCATTGAATCCCTAATGTCAGGGACTCCAGGGAGAAAAAGTGTAAAGGGACCTCTTGAGAGAGTCGTATAAGAATCTCTGAGGAGTATCCTGCAAATAGGACAAATCAGGAAATCATATTTTCATCTGTTCACTTTCCTCATTGCCTCGAAGTATAAGAGAAGCACATGATTAAACACTTGGACCCAAGCCAGTGGGCAATAAGTCCTAAATATGGGTGCAAATGAAATGGCGAAAAACTCAAAAAGAATTCTGTTAGCTTGGAGGAGGTCTGGGGATTTGGCACCCTAAACTATCCAGGAGCCCACTTTCTGTTCTTTTTTGCGGTGAATATATGATTATACCACGATTTCAATTACCACGCATGGCTTTACCACGCGAATTTTACATCGCAAGTGGCTTTACCACGCTGGTATTTACAACGTAGGATTTTACTACGCGTAGAAACGTCTTACCTGCACGTCTTTCTCTACGAGCCCTTATTTCCATCCTCCATGGAAACAAGCGTCAAAACACGTATACCAAAATAAAAAAAGGACTGCTTTTTTGATGTACACGGCACGTCTTTGGGGGAGGCACTTTCCTTTTTCTTCGGTGGTACTGAAGTTCGTTTTTTTTAATTTAAGTAATCCGCTCCTTTGTTTGTTTTTTGGGGGGGGAAGCCCCCCCCACCCCCCAAGCCCACGCAGAACGACTTCAAAGAATACCACGTCTCCCCCCCCCAGCCCGTGGTAAAGACGTCGTGGAAGGCACCCTCGTTGTAAAGAAGTTTGCGTGGTAAGTGTCACGTGGTAAAGGTTATTAGTGGTAATGCCTTCGTGGTAAATGATGTTTCCCTTTTGCGGTACCTCAGGGAAACAGAGTAACTGAATACATATGGATGTGGCTCTTCTAGGCCACACACCTTGTGATGTGGACTTGTAACCCAAAAGTCTCACAATACAAGTGGACTATGTTTAGGAAGTACCCCACCCAACACTAGGGGCCTGGGACAAAGTAACATAGTCACATAAAATTAAATCCTTTCCCTTCCCTCTTTACACTGTTATACACACTATAGATTGTAGGATGTTGAGGTATTCGTTTCACAGAGGTGAAATTAAACACTTTGATTCATACAGCAGGAATGCTTCTTTGCATACCCCGGAGTTGCATGCATAACTTTCTAACTCGGCAGTGGGCCCAATTGCCAGATAATAACTAGCATTAAAAATGCAACATGTCTCGCCTTTTTAGAAAGTTAAAACCATTTGCTTTGCTATACAATACCATTGGCAAAGCAAATGGCTTTAACTTAATCAAAGGCAAGACTTATTGCATTTTCAATGCTTGTTACAAGAAGGTTTCGGGTTGCTATGGGCCAGTCTGTGAAGCACCTGTTAACAGTGCCAGCCAATAGGGGCCTCTCTGGGACCTGGGTTCGGTGCAGGGCAGTGGCACCGAGAGTTTAGGTTGTGGGTATGCAAAAGACTGGTGTGTGTGTGATACAGTTATGGAATGCCCATGGGGTGATGTGTCCCTCAACATCTCGCTCTGTGCTCTGTCTAACTAACTGCCCAGAGAGGCAGGTGGAGGGTGAAGCAGGCAGTTAGGACAGAGTGACACGCGGACAGACACGGGTAGAGCGCACTGTCACGCCCCTGGGGTTCGTATATGAGGGAGTGCGAAGTTTGTTGGGTTCGTGTGTGAGAGAGTGTGACGTTTATGCCTGACGTGTATATAACTGGGATACTTGTGTGCAGGTAAGTGAGCAGTGTTCTGGGAGAGAGAGAGAGACAGTGTTTTTGTGTTTGTTAGAGGGGAAGTGTGTGAGTGAGAAAGAGAGGAGTGTGTGTGGGAAGAGGGAGACGGAGGGAGAGGGAACGTAAAGTAGACGGGAGAGAAGCGAGAGCGCCCTGTTGAAAGGAGGAGCCACGCAGGTGAAATGCTGGCAGCAGGCCCTGGGGCCGCTCCCCTGCATCTGTACGAGGGTGTGAGACCGTGGCAGAGTGCCCATGGGGTGATGTGTCCCTCAACATCTCGCTCTGTGCTCAATCTGTCCAACTAGCTGCCTAGACAGGCTGACAGGTGGAGGGTGAAGCAGACAGCCAGAACAGAGCGATGCGCAGACAGGCAGACATGGGTAGAACGCACTGTCATGCCCCTTGCACTTGACCCACCTGCCCCCTCCCTCTTGCTGCCAGACCCTCATTAACATCAGATGCTGCTCCTCGGTAATTAGAAGGCAGGAATGAGGGCCCTGGACCAGACAGTGACTCTGAGGTGCTGCAGAAAACACGCTGTGCTGTGAGTACTTGGGGACTCCGGGTCTCTGGTGGGCACCAGGTACAAGAGAACCACAGGATCACAGAATGCTAGACACCTGTGTGGAAGATGAGAGGGTCAAATTAGGCCGCTAGTGCGCACCAGGAGAGCAGATAGATGGAGCCAGAGACCAGGGCAGGCCTCAGGATCTCAAATGCGCATTGGAAGAAGCTACACCTCAGACTGGGCCCAGATTAGTACAGCTCCTTGAAGTCCTACAGTACACCTGCTTGCTTTAGACAGACATAACTGTTAGATGGACACATCTTCAGATCTGAGCTTGCGCCTGGCGAACACCATAGGATGTGGGTTGGTTTTCGGGACTGGAAGTCCCGACCCCTCTGAGTATTATTGCACACGTACCACCCACTATCCACCCGACATTTACCCGGGTAGGTTGGAGGGTTGCAAGATCCACTTTTTGTACAGTTAGATAAAGCACAAAGTTGGCTCAATTGCATTCGAGCGCTTTACACAAGAACCAGGCAATACATTTTTTTTTTTTTTTTTACATATAAAGGATGTGATTGCCCGGAATCACTGGATGTTGACCCTCCAAAGGCAGGACTCTGGATTTGTTCCTCGGTACCACAGCCCACAGCTCTAGGCGCTAGAATACATCTCTCCCACCTGGAACACCTCCCTAAGGTAAAGCCGTGGAGTGGTACTCCACAAGTGTAGATTTTCCTTACCTCTCTGCGGTACAGAGCTCTGACGGCGGGCAATGCGCAAAAGCGTTAGCTATTCAATGAGCAAAAAGCGCTAGCTATTTAATGAGCAAAAAGCAGCAGTTATTCCCTGTGCCGGGGTGCTCACGTTTGCAGCGTATGCAGAGATCTGACAGTCTCCAGCTCGTTTTATCATCCTTCTGAGGCCCATTAAAGGAGTGTTTTTGCGTGGAGTGATGCTCACACCCACTCGTGAGAGCGCTGCAGAGTTACGAGCTTGCTGCAGCATTCACACCATAGACAAGCGTGCAATAGTCTTGATATAATCGGGTCGCTCGTTGTCCCAAAGTAGGTCTACCGGTTTCAACCCCTCTGAGCCAACCTGTGGCTTACAGTGGGGCTGAGGGTGTGGGCGGGGTTAGGGGGGGTCATCTGAGGCAGTTGATGGGGATTTGAGGTGCCCCCTCCTTTATTCTCATGTTAATGCTGCCTGAATGGGCTTCGCAGGGAATGGGAAGTGAGGGTGTGGGCTGGAGGGAGGCAGCCCCTGGGTGAAGAAAAGCCAGGCAGGCAGGGGGTAACGAGGGGAGGGGTCCAATTATTCGCCACTGGTAATCCCCCCCCCCCCCCCCCCCCAAATCCCTGTCCTGACCCCCAGTCTGAGGCATGGGGGGTGAATGCGAGGGGTGGCATGCAGATGGGGAGAGGGAAGAGAACAAGCACTCGCCATGACGTATAGTTTCTCTTTTTGTGCCGTCCCGCTTGGACGGCCTGCTTTCCTTCTTAAGTAAAAGGTTTGTTATCTTAATGGGGACATGTGTTTGGCCCCATAAAGATAAAAAGCCTTTTACGGCAGGAGGAAGGTAGACAAGCCTGTCCAAGTGGGACGGCTCAAAAAGAGAAGTTTATGTCCTGAAAAGCTTTTTCCCAATGGCTGGCCTTCCTTTAGCATAGACGGTGACGCCAGCCAATGGGAAAGAGGGTTGGGGCTTAAAGCCCGCTAGTGAAGGCTCCCCTAAATCATTAAATCTTGCCAGCGAGACTGCGCATGTGCGCAGTCCACACCAGGCCGAGACCTAAAAATGCATGGTAAGGAAACTAACCAATTTCGAAAAATATTTTACTACCTACACCTATACGAGGGGTTTGGTTTCTAATATATATGCTGTTTAGAGGTGAGCCTGCATAATGGAATGGGGGGGGGGGGTCTTGAGCTTGAGTTGCTTCCTGAAGGCGAGATGGTCCTGTGTCAGCCGGACGTGGGTGGGGAGGGAGTTCCATGTCTTGGCTGCCAGGTAGGAGAAGGATCTTCTGGCGGTGGCTTTGCGAATACGTGTGATGGTGGCAAGGGCGAGGCTGGCGGGTTGGCGTGTAGAATTCAAGGCGGTTGTTGAGGTACATGGGGCCCGCGTCTTGCACAATATATACTGTATACAAAGCAGGTACACTATATAAACATGACTCTTTGGTACATACCACCTATGAAAGCAAAGCCTATGCTCTAAGATGCATATGGTATGTTTGCCATGAATGTGGCCAAGAGTGGCCATCTGGACGTGTTGTAGCCTTGTCCTGTGTTGCATCCTTTTTAAAAATAAATTTCTAAATGATGTCCTGAGGTACCCATTCCCGGCAGCAGTGCTACTGGGAGCAAAACCACAAACTTTGAAAACATTTTCTAAACAGCAACTGGGGACTGCTGGTGAACATACGGCTAGTAGTAAAACAACGAATTGCTTCGAAATGGAACATGAAAAGTCCACCGTGCATACAGGAATAGTTAGCCAAACTATGGCTACTGATTGCGATGAAAAGGATTGGATCAGGCACGTTTGAGAAACTCTGGAATCCTCGGTTTCAGCACTTAAATGAAGGCTCCCCAACATTGCTTTGCACCAGACAACTGCGTTCTTTGAGAATGACTAATGGATATAAAATGCAAGATTATTTCAAAACCTGTTCTGGTACTGTAGAAGATTATGGTGGTGGTGGTGTGCTGTATGTGTTTGTGTTTTTTTTTCTTTTTTTTTAATACAAATTGACCTCCTTTTTCTTGCCCTCTTCAAAAATCATGTGTGGGTGGGTTTTTGAGGTTTTAGTCACTGAAGAAGAATCGGTACGCTGCATTGGAAATCATTTTAAGTAGTAGTGTTGTAATTTACATTCAAAACACAAAAAGTTAATTAGGGAAAACAATGGTCATTAAAGGGAAACTTACCATAATGTGTAAGGTTTTGACTAATTTAACATTATCTATAAGCCAAAATAGCTATGAGATTAATGGTGTAAAGATTGAAATAGCAGGGCAGTGGTTGGCCAGCCAGATTATTTAGTCAAATGTTTCCATTCTTTATGTTCGCTTATTTTTTATTCTTTGCAACCGTTACAAAAGTGGAGAAGACTTTTGGTGGAATGCTGACGTCCCTTATGACCCCCTTAAGTCAATCTATGGTTAAGACCTTGGTCTTTCAACTTAGGATATTGTGGTATCTATGCTATGCACAGTCCTCCATTAGTATGGACTTGTAGTGCAGGACAGTTGTAAGGAGGAGCTTTTTCCACTAGTTCTCAGATTTCCATTGCACGACAAGAGTTTGAATAGTTCTGTTATCAGATTTTTTTGTGTGTTCCTGTGTGGGTCATTTCTGCAACTGTGTGAAGTAACTTGTCTGGTTTTGACTCTTGTACAAAAGAACCCACTCTGGTCTTATTGATGGTTTGGTGGTAATAAAGTCTACTTCTAGCTGTGGGTGTACTATATTCGTGACTCTACCTTTCCTTCCTCAGATGAGCCTGTCGGGACTGTTGCAGTTGGAGGTTAGATTGAAACAACGCCATCCTTGAAGTGGCTTCCGTGTCTCCGTGACCTGGAAAGCTATGCCGGTGGGAGCTTAGTCTCCGACAGGGTAGCCAAAGCCAGACGGGTCAAAGTGTAGAGACCAGACAAAATGTGAACCACTGGTCCTCCGGGTTGGGCACAAGGCTAACAACTAAGGGTGGGCGTAAAATTCGTTTCGTGGGCGAATTTGCGGATTTTAAGCGATTTCGCAATCCGTGAATCTCGCGAAATCGCGGTAAAATCCGCGAATCAGCGGGGACGAATTTTCAGCCAAGCAAGGGTTACAGCAGCAGGTGCAAAAGTTGAACCTAATTTCTTTGTAACCTTTTACAAAAGGGTTACAAACAAATTAACTTCAACTTGGACACCTGCTGCTAATTGCTTCCTGGCGCCTCGTTGCCTACTTGCAACTATACTCTGACCCTGCTCTGACCCTTGAAGCAGGGTCGGAGAATAGTTACAAGTAGGCAACGAGGCACCTGTCCAAGGAATTAAACCTCATCAGGAAGCACTTGCAGATATAAAAAACAGGAAGAAGGGAGAGGATGGCAAATACACCCATTTTGAGTTGTCAGGAGGGGTTAAACTAAAAGAGACCTTTACAGCACAATTTTCATATGCATTTTGCTAAAAATAAAAAGCTGTATGTTCTGTAGGGGCAACTCGGGAATCTGGCCCTTCAGAGATCCGGCCTCTCTTTCTTTCTCTCGTTCTCTCTCTCGTTCTCTCTCTCCCTCTCTCTCTCCCTCTCTCTTTCTCTATCTATCTATCTCTCTCTCCCTCTCCCATAAACGACTGCATGGGTAACTTCGCTATGCAAGCGGCTCCCGAAGACGCAAAAAGCCCCGCGAACACGCAAAAAAACCCCGAACACGCAAAAAACAAAAATCCGCAAAATTCGCGCGAATTTGTGGATCGCAAATTCGCGGATCGCAAATTCGCAAAATTCGCCCATGCTTACTAACAACCCTGTACCATTTATAAAAATAAAAAAAAATATAAAAAAAAACATTTGTTACAGAAACAGCAACAAGAACCACTAAATCATGTTTGCTGTATTACATAGCAGTCGGCATAGTGGAAAATAGATGTGTGCTGGACCCCAAAATTGCCATTATAACGGGGTGAAGAAGGCTGCTTGGCAACTGATCTTTAGTATAATGAAATGTGAAGCTGTCTGTCTTTTTTTTTTTTAGAAGTCTTCATTGACTTCTGCTTAGGGTCAGGTTTACATTTTTATATTGCACACAACCTTTACCTGTCTGAATGGGCTGCTTCTTGAATATTTGAGGTGAAAGTTTAATTGATACCCACTACCCCTTCCTTTATTTTGCGGCATTGTCAATGCGTCTGGCGTAAACGTAATGAACTTAGTTTCTCGCATAGCGGAACACTTTGCCATGAGATTTCTTAAAGCACTAAAACGTGCTTGATTTGGTTCTAATGAAGTGATCGTGTTGAAATGTGTGGTTAGGTATGTTGTAACCTTTGCTCCTAGCTTAGGAGATCATTAAGTGTGTAGTTATTTTGCAATTGGATCCAACTTGCCAGCTGTGATGCAAGAATACTAATCCTGTGAATGGATTATGGGTTGTTGTTTTTTCCAGTTGTTATTCTTTGGGCATCTTAGACTATTTTTTGTATTTCTGATCACACAAATGTACATTACTTATGTCCGATGTTGCAAACGACAAATACAGCTATAGCTTACTTTCTCTTGCAAGTCTGAACGTACTAAAACAAATAGACCACACAGCTTACACTGACTTGAGGAGCGTGACTAGTCTGGGACGTTTTGCCCATTAAAGAATTGGAGTGAGTTAATCTGATTAATTGCTAACATTTAGTGATCATAAGTTTTTATAAGTTCCAGTCCTCGCAAAGCTAACTAAAATATTAATTTTTTTGAGGCCACTGTATTGAATACCTTTTTAAGTTGACAAAAGCAATACCTATAGCATACAGTGCTTCAAAGTAGGTAAAGTGTGGTGTGAAGCGATTTTTATTTAAAAACATTAAAAAAGGAGATTTATGGAAGAATGGTAAGGTGGTAGACTTCGCCCATCTACAAACACAATATAAAATGTCACAAACAGAGATATTTCGATATCTTCAAGTTAATCATGCGCTACAATCGACTATACCGCTTGGTACTGTCCTCGAAGAATCCACTCCTCTCGAGGATAGGCTCTTGACCGAACACCTGCAGGAAAGGGCCACTTCCTTCACATACAGAAAGCTAGTTAATAACCTCCCGGACGTTACAGCCACACTCAGACAAAACTGGTCTGAGGAGGTAGGCCCACTTGATGACTCTGAATGGCAGGAGGCCCTTGCCTCTCCACGTGAAGCGGCGATCCCCTCTAGACTAAAACTGATCCAACTAAAAATATTGCACCGTACGTACTATACTAGACCACTTCTACACAAGATAGGAAGAGCTGTGCACAAATTCTGCCTACGTAATTGCGGGGAGGAGGGGACATTCTTCCACACTATCTGGGATTGTAGGTTAATATCACTATACTGGACAGCAGTGATGCGCACGATCTCCCAAACGATAGGCATCTCCCTGCTGCAGGAGCCTCGGCGATGCTTACTTAATGTGTGGGAACCAAATGACTTGAACCACCGGCAGCAGGACTGGGTGATGTTGGGCATGCTGATGGCAAATCGCAACATCGCCAGGCTTTGGGGCTCTGCAGTGTCACTGACACTGCGAAGTTGGTGTAATGATATGGATGGGGCGATGGTGGCAGAAAAGGCTGTATATGTCCATCATGGTTGCCCTGGCAAGTGGGGTAAGATATGGGGTGAATGGAACACGTTCAGGGGTGACATCTGTGAACCACCGAACATCGCTGAGGAAAATGAAGAACTAGACTAATAATAACTGCTTGGATGTATAGCTGAGGAAGCGATGTGCTCTTAATGTCATGGTCACTGCCTGAGATTTCAAAGTGAAGGTAATTGCGAAAGGCCCGTTATTGTGTCTATACAACTGATGTAACAGTCGTATGCAGAATTGTCCTATTTGCTGTGTTACGAATGAAAAAACAAATTTAAAAAGCAAAGTTTGTAAATTTGCCACAGCTCGGTGACTATAGTCTGCTGTGGTCGAAATATACTGGAGGTCAGATGTTCATGTGTGAGCGTCCCTTACCCCAGGAGGTTTCACCTTGGGCTGTACTCTTCACAAGTACAATGATTTGTGCGCAAAACAATTAATGGAAAATGCCACTTTTCTGAATCAAAAGTGGGGGAGGGGCCTGAACATTGTACTGGGTTTTGGACGTGCCTCCTACTGATTGGCTCAAAGGTAACCAAGGTGACGTTAAAATTCCTGTGGCTTTAGAACAAGAAAGGCCTGTTTAAAGCAGTGAAGCTAGTTTGTTGGCACCCTGTCCTTTGCAGGTTTGGTTTGTGGTTTGCTTTTGAGAACTCGATGCTTGCAAAACTGCAGTGCGAAGCAGCGCAGAGTCTTTTCCAACTAACTTGACTGGTGAGGTGGACCCAGTTCTGCTAAAACGTTTTCACAAGCAAAGGTGTGGCATTGCTATCACTGTTCCTATTTTAGTTTGATAGAATGCAGAGGGTGATCCTTTACATTCTCCTGGAGGTGGTGATGTTTCCAAAGACCCTTCTGTACTGTCAGACTCCTACTGTGAGCTTTCACCTTTCTCCTGCATGTATTCATCATTCTGGACTTGAGAAGCAGACATTTCTAGTGAACTACTGCTGTTGCTTTAGTGAAAGAGAAATAAGTTCTTAAGGTGCATTGTGACTGAGGTCTCGCAGTGAGTCCAGCACCTTATAACTACTTAGTGGCTAGTCATTGTGCTGCCTGTCAAAACATTAAAAAGAACACCTCCCGTCCCATTCCAAGCAGAAGTATGTTCCACATTACAGAAGATCCCAGCCTTATGAGCTCTTAAAATGCTATTGGTTCTCAATTTTTTTTTATTTTTATTGTTTTACATCTAGGTATGGCGGAAAGTTCCAAAACCTGCAGAAATCTAAGATGCCTTCTGGGTTAATCAAAAATCTCTGCACGCTAGAGCTCCACACGAGCACTGGCTAGAGTTGGTTCCTGCAGGGGTTTTCACTGGTGATGGTCTCCCAGTTGTCCTGCTCTGTGGTTCTGTAGAACGCAGAGTATTTGGTTCTGGGCGGGGCTTTTTATACTGAGACCTACGAAAGTAGACTGGCACGCACACCAAAAAACATCTTGTGGCAATGCTGCTAATGTCTCCTTGGTGGGTTTTGATGTCAAGGCCACAAAACTTTGAGGGATGTGTCCTCCAAGTTAAACCATGACATCCAAGCCTTTGTAGTGGAAAAAACTCCTTTGACTCCTGTGAGGTGGGAGCAGTGATGGGGTTCATGTCGTATTCCATATAGATGGTTGTCACTGACCTCCCAGCATTACTAGTACTAATGACACATAAACAATCACAATCCATAACAAAACACCTTAGCCAGAACAATGCCCATGCATCCAACTCCGTGCAGAGGCACCATAAAGTTGGAGCTCACTCCTCTTCATTAAAATAATATACCACCTCACGACAACAGTCTTTCACCAAACAGCTCATCTGGATGAAAGGTAACCAAACTGCACCTGGCTGGAGAGCCCTAACTAGGGCGAAACCAGTCCTAGGTTGCCTGTGTTCAGGGAGGTCCTGGCCTGGCAGCTTGGGCTGTACTGTTTTGAGCTTATATAGCGCACAGCTACCCGCAGTGGGTTTCCTGGCGCTTGCTTAGGGAACCCGTCCTGGTATTTCCCTGTGAGATAACCCCGGTAGGGTATCCACAAGGTGAACGCCAGGCATCCCGCCGCGAGGGGCCGTTGTGGAGATTAAGCAAGCTATTGCCCAGAGTCGCAGAGTGTGAACCTGTGAGTCGAGAAGGCACCGGAGCGAGAATTATCGAGTCCGTGGAATTTTTGAGCCCAAGACCCGCCGAGGCGGGGATTGAACCCTGGTCCAGGGCCGATCTCAGCTTCCGGGTCTGCCGCCTCTAACCCCTGAGCCACACTTCTCCACTGTTCCATTCAGAGCAGGGTCAAGACTGATTTGCATAGGTCTGGGTCTAAAATTAGTTGGCATGGTGGGCGAAAAACGATGGATTGGGATTTGGCCCCAAGTGATTGCCAGTGTCTAACATTAATAAAAGCATTCCATCCATCACCTTTTTGTATTTGACGAACATTATTGTTGAGGCGTCTCTTTGCATTACGCCTCAACCCAGCAGCTCCTTCACTCTTCTGCTAATTTCGAGCTCTTCTTCGATAAATCCGAGGGAGCTCAAAAGTTGACAACCAAAAGAATAAGCATGCTCGGGAACCCAGCTTTTCTTTGATTTGTTGTGTAACACTCACTTCTTCCCTTTTCAACCTTCTTACTTTTGGTGAAACTTTGGCATTAAGGACAGGCATTTGCTGTCCTCGTTAGTTTATAATACAGAGCAACATTTTGCCATTGACTTGACATAGGTCATCATTTGGTTATATGTCTTGCATTATTCTGCATGGTTGCGTTGGCCCCTTTTACGATTTCATTTGATTAGGAAGCTTCATTTAAAAAAACCTTATTGTTAGAACCTTCTGGTTTTCTTCTAAGTGCCTTCTTGGTGCATGTTTATTTTGATGTTAATTGATTTTTAGTTCTTGCCTTTTGTTGAAAATCTATTGTGCACAGTGCCATACCTGCAGGGCGCCTCTTTGGGTCTTTCTGTTCCATGTCATTGGAAGTTGCACTGTGATCTTAGGCAATGTTTGTTTTCATGTACCAGTTTAGGTGCTGTGTTGTGGACAGCTTAGATTCGGGCAAGCTGGGGTCTTCCCCGTATAATCTGATACAGTAGCGTTGTCGTCCCTATTGTGCATTGCCACAAGAACGCCTGAGCAGGAATGTGGATATTGCCTTCCCCACCGCCAACATCCCCTCAAGGGGAATTTGCTGGCAGTAGAAACCTCCGCAATGGAGGATATCTGTGCAGACCTTGAGATTGAGTTTCCCAGTCTCACTTACAGCAAAGCACAGGCGCTGGAAGTAGGGGTGCTGCAGCACCCCCAGCTAACCATGCTGGTGTTCTGAAGGTGACTGGGCAAAAAAGACTCCTTCAAATTGTATTTCCTCGCCTTTTTGTTTTAAAAGACAGTGGTCAAATGTGAGTTTGTCTTCTAACCAATAGCTCCTTATTGTTTCAACATGGAGATTAGTGTTTACTAAATCTTCTAACTAGGCATTCAAAGAAATGAAAGTAAAGTGGTCTATCTATGACCACCTTGCTGGGGAACAGGCAGTGTGAAAGGATGCAGAGCACGATTGCAAAGCAAGCACAATGATGCACATTTTTTGTTCTGAAGTATGATGGAAACAAAGATTTTAATGGAATAAAAACAAATCACGACACTCAATTTTGTGATATGCTAATAGTAAAAATGTACTGAAAAAAATTCCACTCATCGTTTGTGCACTCTATAGTTTTATCAGTAGAATTGCATGTCCGTGCGAATTTTGTGGCCATTCAATGGAAAATGTATTCTCTGTAAATGACGGTATACTGTCACACCATGCTTTAGTCCCACATTTGTGACTTTTCTGCTCCAACACATGCCGGCTACATGCCACACCCATGACACTCTCCTGCTGAATGGGCATGATTATTTGCTAAACTTGTTCTTTGTGTGATGCATTGGTTTTTCACAGTCCCTATCACTTCAATAATGTATGATTGATTCCAGCACCGCCACTCTGAAAATAGTTCCAGCACCACTAGAGCAAAGGCCAGAAGCCACGATACTGCACCCAGTAAACACTAGGTTTTCACTGCTCTGATTCCAACTAGTCAAAATTTAGGGTAATGGTTATGGGGGAAAACTGAGGGCGAAGTATTGTCCAAACACCTTGTAATCGTGATTCGGCATTACTCTTCTTTTTAGACACCCAAGTTTGCTTCTGCCCCACAGTTTATACTTGAAGGGACCGGTCGGGTATCTAATC
The DNA here is from genome assembly GCF_964263255.1 of Lissotriton vulgaris. Lineage (NCBI taxonomy): Eukaryota > Metazoa > Chordata > Amphibia > Caudata > Salamandridae > Lissotriton > Lissotriton vulgaris. The sequence continues at coordinate 1,141,306,481 of NC_141695.1, read as the reverse complement.
CCCCACATACCTGATGGCTTTAAGTCAATTTCTTATATCTTGAAACGTGCATTCCCCGCTGTCATTTCCGGCTTGTAGAGGATTTGATTTGGATCTGAAGCTTTCAAGAGCTCTTTTAGTCTGTGCTTTTTTGCACTAATTATACGGTAGGAAAGCAGCAGCGCTCTTTGAGGGGCAGGAGTCGTGAGTGGAGAATAAATAAATGGATTTTTTTCCTCTTTAATGAGTTGCCGAGGAAGGAGCCAAGATTGACAGCATTATAACAAAGCCATTGGTTTCTAGGCGGGAGCGAGCGTGAGGTGTGTGTATAATGAATGGTCTGACATGCTCGCTGTTGGGTGTTTCTATAGCTAACTGGCATGTGAGGAATGGTGCGTTTTAGTAATTTCTCGTCCAAGACTGCTTTTTTGAGGGTTTATTAAGTGAAAAGTTAAAACGCCTACATTTAGAAGTACAATTCTGACCTTTTTTATCGTATTTTCCCATCGTGATCACCTTTTTGAACTTATTTTATTTTTTTCAACTGTCCGTTGTGGTTCTTAATGTAATTCACTACAATGTCTTTTTTTTTACATTTTATTTTTTATTTTTTTTAGTTTCAGTTTTGTCATATGGGGTAACTGAAGTCACTTGGAGGTAGGAATTTGCTCAGGATTTTATAATTTGTCAAATTCGGAAGCCCTAGACTAGAACTCTAGTTGCCCGTTGACACGTTTCATAATTTTAGTATTCCTCCACTTTTCCCTTTTTGAACCACGTGTTCTCCCACAAATCCGCTATAAGGTTGTTAGAGTCCCAAGGGAATTCAGAGCCCTACCAATGTTGTGACTACTGAAGTGGAAGAAATCTTCTCGCTCAAAATAACTGAGTGACCAGATATTGACGGGAAAAGAATCTCCCTGAGATGTTTTTTGTCCATTGTAGGAGTTAGTGTTTTGCTTTATCACGAACCTGCTGTCTTCTGATGCCCCACTGTTTGGCTAATGGTCCAGACTGGAATACCAATGCCACACTGCTCCTAGACCTTGACATGCGGTCTTTTGTGATTGGCCTTTCACAGACCATTTTAGAATTGAAGAAACGTAAATAATACATCGCACAAACAGATTATAAACCAAAAAAACAACCTGGAAGCCAAATCTAACAAGAGTATGAAAATAAAATCCATGCATTGATTCAAAGGTAAATGTGTGTCAGGCTCCGTGGTGTGCAAAATTCAGGTAAAATGACGTGACTCTGTCACCAGTTAAAAATGTGGCTCTGTTATTGAATTCCTATATTGGCATATAGAAGCAGGTGGCCATGACTCACTCATTCTATTACTAGCTAAAGGCAGTAAGAAGAAAATAGCTGTTCATTTGCTGTGACCGTGCCGCTTGCTTCACTTCTAGAATATAGGAGCGGTGTGTACTTGGGCCTGCTAACCTACACACTTGAAGAGCTGCAACGAGGCCAGAAAATGGCAGCTAAAGGAGTTATGAAAGTCTGAAAACCATCCCACATGAATGCATCACATTGACAGAACATCAAGAAAAGAGCTTCTTACAATTACTGCACAAGGCACCACACAATATTTGAGAGCTGGACCTCTGCTGCCATAGATATTTTTTTTTCGTCAGATGTAAAAGTTTGAATCCCAAGCTTTTGGTAATAAAGAATTGAGTGTAGTTCTTTTTACCTTTTTTAGTTTCTCTTTTTATGGAGCCAACTGTTGTATGTAAATGCTTTGAATCAAACTGCCCCATTAGGACCAAGTATTCGCAAAGCCAATAGGTCGGTCTCATTTTTATGAGTGGCAGGAAATTGACTTTGCTATGCTTGTTTTGTAAGGCATAGTCTTTTAAAAAGGAAAAACAAACAGATTTAATGTATTTCAAAACTGCACATTGAAATAGATATGTTCAGTCTCTATAAATGGCATGACTTTTTTTTTTCCTTCAAATACTTTTCACTCAATCGCCCAGGAAGCAGATTTGAGTTTCCAGCTGAAGAGACATCTCTTTTTAAGTCTAACTAATTACACCTTCTGCCTCCAATGCTACCTGAGTGATTGCAGCAGATGCCAACTCCCACAGTACCATGAAAGCCTTTGTGTTCCAAGGCCAGTTCTTTAATTAAATATTCGGAATGCAGGAGTTGAAACAAAAACAGCCCTTAAAGTCTGCTCTGTAGTCGTACCCTAGAAAAAACGTGCCGGTTTGCCTGTACTTCTACTGCAAGCTGGGAGAGGTGGCGAGCTACACTTAGTGTGGGGATAGGACATTTCAAGTAGAGAGAGCAACCCCACTAAAGCACTCTCATAGACTGCTAAATGAAAAATAAAAAATAGTGCCCTGAATCTAATGATACAAGTCATCCAGTAAAAAGAATGGCGAAGAAGCTCTGCTCCAGGGGGAGGGACAAATACGAGAAGAGGAAGGTATGCCATCGAATAAGAAACAGTTGAGGCTGGTTAAGCCATCTGTAGGCGAGACCTAAAAAAGTAGAATATATTTCTATCCCAGACAAGTTCCAGGACACGTTTGCTCTAATTTTGATTCCATTAAAATGCTCCTGAGTGCCTTGAAGTGCCACGTGTATATGTACCACTAAAGTTGTGTGGGTGTAATATTATACTTTTACATACTAGTTTTATCCATCTCCAGTAGAGTCTGCTCTTCTATCATTTGTAAGTGTAACCGGTCTACTGCATGCAGATTTTGTCAGTAGACGCTAAAACCATTGAACTGGTAAAATGAGGCCCTGTTCTGCTGTTTGGTAAAGCGGTATGCTCATATGTTGACCGACTACACCTTTTCGAACAGGATCCGTTTGGTAGTGGTTTTACAATATTTGTTACTAGCGTCTGTGAAAAATCTAAGTGGGTCAGAGGAGTCAAATTAACAGGTATCTCTTCTAGACAATTGTCCTTTCACACACAATGGCTGTAAAGAATTCACCTTCCCCGGAATATCAAGTGACCTGTTCCAGGTGAGAGAAATTGCTGTCTGTCTCAGGTGTGGCAAGGAACTATTATATTGCTGACATTGTGACTGCATGGTCATGCATGAGCTGGATAAGAAGGCACCCCAAATCGATGACCGGTGGGCTTGGTTAATCGAATCTAGAAGCATTTTAAGGCTGGCTGATGTATTTACTGAAAGGCATACGAAGCAAAAAGCTGTTTTTTTTTTAATGTTTTGATCAAATAGGATGTGATTTACTCCCATTGTTTCCTGCACCATTGGTTTCTTTTAGTGCTGCTTTTGGTTGTTAATAATGACTTTCCTAATGCTCTTCTAGCTCCTGCTTTACTGATATTTCCATAAAGCGTAGCCTCTGATTCATCTTTGATGGTCATGCTGTTGTGCTCCGACTGTACCACTTCCTCACTCATTAAGATTATTGTTAGAAATCACTAGTGTTGTGAGGTATTTAGCTTTCACAATACTGTAAGGTGTAGCTTAAATCAGCGAGCAGTTTATCAAAAGAACACACACACTGCTCTTTGGTAGTGGGCGATGCTCCTTTTCTTGAAATTTGTGGCTAGCCCACAATACGTCATTTGCTGAAATACAGTAGAGAAGTATTCTGAAATTCAAAAAATCTATTGTTTTGTAATCAAAATCGTAGCATGCAGTAGCATGCATTTAGTTGGAATATGCATTTACACTTAAAACGTTTGAATAGTTGCTGAATGTGTACATTGATTTCCAGGACACTGTAATATTATCAAGCTTGTCTAAGAGCATGTGATCTCTAAGAACCCAACCAGTGCCATCAGCAAGCAACATGACTAGAAAGATGGAAGACATGTTTGTATCCTTGTTGCTGGTCTCCAATGTGCCTTTTGTAGGGGTGTAGTTTCTTTTTGTCCTGAGGAACACTCTGGGACAGATGGGCTTTATTACTGAGTTGGAAAAATGAACGCTTAGAGTATATATTTTTTTTTAGACTCTGCAATCAGAACATGTTTTGTGGGGCAAAATCTCCAATTCCAGTGAATAACTGAGGTATTTGTTCCATCATGTGTAACATGTTCTGAAAGGATGGGGCTGCTGAGTTAGACAGAGTAGGATAGTGTTTCCAGAAACCTAGTTAGTTCTAAGTGCACATTAAGTATCCTACAGTCCAAGGGACTCTGGTCCATTGACACATGCTCCTGTTTAGTGGAAAGAAGTGAGAACAGTTGAATCGTCTGCTCGTTTTACAGGACGTTCAAACCACACCCCAGGGTCTCCAGGCATCTTGCAGACTGTAATTGGAAGAATATTCTGCTATAGTAATGTAAATTCTTGATGGCAAAGACCACCCCATGTAGGAAAGGTAGAAAGAACCAGAAGCTAGATGCTCATTAACGGTCTGAACTAAATGAAGCAGCCCACTTAAGTTATTAGTGAGTGGCCTTCTGTGAGCCCAATCCTTAGGACATGTAAATGTTCAAGTTCAGGCCCACTGCCCTCCCTATCCTCTCTGCCTTTGGCAGAGAACACATTATTTGGGGTCTTCTCTTCCTACGATACATTTGGGCTTTGAATGCATAACTTAGCGAAAGGCTGTGTTGCTTTATTCGTATGTCTCGGTCTCTCACTTTTGAGAGTGACCTTGAGAGATAGGAGTGGAGAAGGAAGTATCCTTTAGGCTTACCTATCCTTGGCCAAGTCAGAAAGAAGAAACACAGAAGGACTGTGACCTACGGAATGGCCAAGTTTCAAGACCCACTACAAAGGGATGGGCTGCAAAAGAACCTGACTGGTGCGAATTCATGTGGACAACATTCCACAACCTGAAAGTTAAAGTTCCGCTGGGCGCATCAGAAGGGAGCCAAAAGTGTCAAAGTACATTTTTAATCAGAAGTTTGATGCCTGCTTTGAGTGTGAAGGTTATGTAGGCTGCAGGCCAACTGCCAAGATATGGACATACACTGATTTCTTTGTCTTATCCATTGTTCACCTTTAACTCAGGAAAAAATCCAAACACCTTCGTGAAGGAAGACTAAGGCCAGAGCCAGAAATCATGCTTTTTTCATGGCATTTTATTAGTAGTTTTTAACAGACAAAATGCTTTGCAGAGAATACGGTTCACATTGCAGATCTGCTTTAACATTATCAGAGGCCTATTGGGATATTCGAAGGGGGAGATGATTTCTCACGTAGATCAAGATCATTCTGCATATTTAATGTTGCCTATCTCTGCCCTCGAAAACCCTATCAACGGCGCAGCTGGGAGACAGTCATGTGCTGCTTAACTCCCATCTCTTTAGATGTCACCCTTACTTAAATGTAAGGGGCTCTACATCTGCCCATATACTAGCCACCAATGTCTTGGCCATCAAAAGGCCCAAAGCTATGAATTTCCTGTGTGGAGCTTCGGTTTCTGTCACATAGCCCGAAAGGGCAACTGTAGGACCAGGAGTGGCGTCCCCATCTCTGACCAAAAGTGCTGCACCATATCACAAGCCCACGACAAAGTAACCCTGCCTCGGTGCGCTACCTCCTGGGACATTTTTCATTATCCCTCAATCCAACCTTATGTAAGCCCAAAGGGTGTGGTAGGAATTTACAATGTATAGATCGAAGTCTGCTGCTGGATGAGACCTAACCTGTTTGGGAATAGCAAAAGGCCCAGTTGTTCTTAAACTCCTGAACCATCTCCCAGCTCGGTTTTACCTTTTAGGCTCCCACGGGGGTTTTGTCTTGTAATGAGACTAGATGTTGAATAGTGGTAGTGTCCAATAGCCTGACCTACATAGCGAACGACTGGGGCTCCCTAGAGAATCCTGGGATTACGTCCCTGCAGCAGTTTCGAATACAATAGTGTTAGCTTTTTCTGATGTGCAATTCTGCGGGCAAATTATTTGTGCAGATTGATCATTTTCGGCTGCATATGGTTGTAACCGATGAATTAATGATGTTGCGCTTGAAAAAAAAAAGTTGTAGTTTGGATGTGCATTTGTCATGTTGTCATGTCTGACGCCATTTTATTTAAATGTGCCATTTTATTTAAATGGATGGTGTTTCTGGTGCTCTGTTTATCCTGCTCATTCCCCCCCCTCACAAAAAGTGATCCGCTGCAAGTTTACTTTCATCAGTTTCCGTCGACACAGCATGTTATGACGCAAATGATAATTTTACTTAAAAAGCGTGTGTTGTGAATGAAACTTTCACTGCGTTCCCTATGTATTATTTTGAAGTACTTCCCCTGGAATTTCCGATGTAGGCCTGTAGAAGAACATTATTTGTACGAGCAGTTGCTGAGGAAGCAAATGGAGTTTTCCTTAACAAATGGGTTAGTGCTAAGGGTCTTAACTATTATGAATGTGCTTCTAATTTGTACAAAGTGACCAAACCGACAAGCTGAAATTGCAGTTTTTGCTAATTGTTTATACATGAAATGTGGATTGGAGGATTGAGGGGTGACTTCTCATTTTTCTCCTGTGATTTACTTGAGGCTTTTTCCTTTACTCTAGGATGCTGTCAATATGCTTTATGAGCTTGACACTTTAATTCGGGAGATAGTAAATGCTTAAATAAGGATTTTTTTTTTTTTTTGTATCCGAGTCTTCATGACATTTATTTCTTTTTTCTGTAGCATCTTTTCTAAGATTTCCTGTAATCATTTTTAATGTATTCCCCCGATTCAGACCTTCATTATTGAGTGTTCTCAGTTACTATTTGATTATATTGATTCATACTCTGATAATTTGGTGAGTTTGAGGAAAAGGTGTGGTGTCTCTAGCCGCAAGATCGTTGGAACCAAACTGCCAGAGCTGAAGTCTGGGGTGATTTGATTATTGGGGTTCATTGTATTATTGGGTGTTTGGCACCGGCAGTGGTATGTAAAATGCCCTAGGGGGAGCCGGAGGACAATCCCAGGAAATCTGCAAGGAATAGTAATGCAACTCCCACTCCAGGTACAGAAATCATGGTTGTCCCCCTTGAAGGAAGGGAGTGTAATGAGAAGATATCTGCAGCTGCAGGAAAAACTGATGGTCTTCCTGATGGTTAGTAAGTCTGCCTTTCCCTGGGTCAGAGTCCGAGTACAGCAGTCTGCTCCATTTCTGTGAGGAGTTTGAAACTGCTGAACCTGTAAGACCTGCATTCACTGACCAGCCCAAGCTGTGCAGGCTTTATGAGCTTATATGGCAGAACTGTATGCTTTCATATCTGTGGCGCCTCTAGCAATCTGTGGCGAGTGACTGCTATTATGAGTGAGGGCCTTTGTGCATGAGTGGGCATTTTTAAGTAACCGTTCCTCAGAGAGAGGGGCCAGGTCTCTGATTGTTTATGCCTCTAGGAACCACCTATGAGCAGGAGTATGAGGACTGTTTGCCTCCATATGCATCTACACCCACTTTGATAGAATATTTGAATAACTGCAACCCTACATGGTGGACTCTGGTACCTCCATTTCTAGTGTTCTCTTTCATACTCTCTGTAGCCAGTGTTAATTTATTACTAGACACTGTTTCCCTGGTGTCCCATCTACCAGCAGAAACCACAGTCTCTTCCACAGTCTGCCACCAACTTATCCTGACCCCCTTTTGCACACTCTTCAAGACTGCGTTCTCCAAAAATTCCCTAACCGAATTAGGGAGCAGGAGGGTAGTATGATCAAAGAGCAATCAATCAATCACTGAATTTCTAAAGTGCGCTAAATACCTGTAAGGGTCTCCAGGTGCTGGGGGGGGGGGGCGCTACTGATCTAAGAGCCAGGTCTTGAGGTCTTCTTCGAAGGCCAGCAGGTCCTGAGTCTGTCGTAGGCTGGTAGGGAGTGCGTTCCAGGTCTTGGCGGCGAGGTAGGAGAAGGATCTTCCGCCGGCGGTGGCTTTCCGGATACGAGGAACTGAGGCGAGGGCAAGGTTGGCTGAGTGGAGGCTTCAGGTGGGGGTGTGGAAGCTGAGTCTGTTGTTGAGGTATAATAATAGGGGGGGTCTTGTAAAGCGCATGGTGACGCCCAACGGCGTGTCCCCGCGCTATGATGCGAGCGCTAGCAGGAAAAGGTGCTAAGGTGGGAACCCACTACCGGGCATAAAGAAATGTTTTTAGCTTGGCTCTGAAAATAGGCTCTGAGGTAGGTTGGGTGTTGTGTAGTGCTTGGTGTGCGTGGATGAGGAGTTTGAAGGTGATCCTCTTGTTGACGGGGAGCCAGTGCAGGCCTCTCAGGTGGGGTGTGATGTGGCTGCGACGGGGCACGTCGAGGATCAGTCGTGCCGAGGCGTTCTGGATTAGTCTTAATCGTCTCAGGAGCTTGGTTGTTGTTCCTGATTAGAGGGCGTTCCCGTAGTCGAGTCTGCTGGTGACGAGGGCCTGGGTGATGGTTTTTCTCGTGTCGGGGGGGATCCATTTGAAGATCCTGCGGAGCATTCGGAGGGTCTTGAAGCAGGACGCGGAGACGGCGTTGACTTGTCTGGTCATGGAGAGAGTGGAGTCAAGGATGACCCCCAGGTTGCGTGCGTGGTCTGTGGTTTCCGGGGCTGAGCCTAGCGATGTGGGCCGCCAAGAGTCGTCCCAGGCTGATGGGGTGGGTCCGAGAATGAGACTTCCGTCTTGTCTGAATTCAGCTTCAGTCTGCTGTCTTTCATCCAGTCTGCTACGGCCTTCATTCCACTTTGGAGGTTGGTTTTGGCGGTGTGGGGGTCTTCGGTGAGGGATATGATCAGCTGGGTGTCGTTGGCGTAGGAGATGATGTTGAGGTTATGTTGTCGTGCGACGTGGGCGCCGCAGATTATCTCTGTGGTTTTTGAGCGGAAGGGTGGAAGGCGGACGCTCTGGGTTCTGCCGAAGAGGAAGGATGTGGTCCAGGCCAGGACCTTCTCCTAAATTCCGGCGTCATGGAGGCGTGCTGATAGGGTTCGGTGGTAGACTTTGTCAAAGGCTGATGATAGGTCCAGGAGGATGAGGGCGGCTGTTTCTCCTTTGTCCATCAGGATCCTGAGGGCGGTCTCGGTGCTGTGGTTGCTGCGAAAACTGGATTGGGAAGGGTCCAGGATGTTGTTGTCTTCGAGGTAGCGGATTAGCTATTTGTTGACTATCTTCTCTGTCTCTTTTAACGGGAGCAGGGAGATGGGCAGAAAGTTCTTGGGGTCCGCCTTGGGCTTCTTCAGAAGGGTGTTGATCTCTGCGTGCTTCTAGCTTTCCGGGAAGGTTGCGGCCTCGAAGGAACTGTTGATTGTTTTCTGGAGGTGGGGCGCGATGGTTGAGCTGGCTTTGCTGAAGACGTGGTGAGGGCAGGTGTCGGATGGGGATTCGGAGTGGATGGAGTTCATGGTTTCAACGGTGTCTTCGTCGCTGACGTGGGACCAGGCGGTGCGTGTGGTGGTGGACTCAGTGGTTGGTGCAGGGGTGTCGGTGTTGAAGCTGCTGTGGATGTAAGCAGCTGCTTATGGGACACCCCGTGCCAGGGTAGTGTGCCCTTCTATTACATTAAAGAACCGCAAGTGAACTCTGAACAGACCTGAGTAGGCACTCTAGTGGCTTTGCGTGAATTTAGCTGTGGGAATCCAGTACTGCGGCTGGTTGAAGCTGTAGGATTCTCGGATTAAATCCCCAGCTGTATCGCACACAAGCCTACGAGAGACCAAGGTTGTCACAGAATAAGTTATCATTTTTAACTAATGCAAATGTACCATAAGACTGCCAGAAATGACTGAGCTTAACTTCTGAATTGTAGGTTTTTATTCCTTTTTACTGAAAGAATGAAACGACCTAGTCATTGGAAGTCACCGTACTCTAGTGTTTTAACCTCACACCACCAAAGAAGCTTATGCCTTTAGTAGCTGACCATTTTGATCTTAGAAAGTGGAACTCTAAAGATGAGTACTTGTCCGTTCAATAAGCTCTTATTCAAAATGCAGTGACATTACTTGTCATATGACTCGCCTAATTTATCATGTGTCTGGTCAAAAATGCCTCTTGTGTCTCTGGCAACCTATTCCTAGTCTTGGTAGACTACATTGTTTTTCTTGTACTGTAGAGCAGTGTCGCAAGCTCAATTCCAGTGATTTTCTTAGTTGTATTATGGTGCTCCCTAACAGAATAGTAGACTCTGTTGGGTCATATGGATACGCTAAAAGGGGTGGTCCTTTAAATATGTATGGCTACCACTGCTGAATCAGCACGAATGGTGGGCGGTATCCAATTATAGAAGTGCATTTTGAATGTTTTACTCTGGTTACTCCTTGGCAAGAAATCTTTCCTTTAGTCTATCGTTGGAGGTCGAGATAAAGTACATATGATGCTCTTCCTTTTGACTGGGTTTGGAATGCTTACTGACCATCCCTATTCTTTTTAGTTCTACTCTTTACTTGTTAGTTCTTACTATGTGATGGCTCTGTCTAGAACACCATTTTACCTTGTAAATGCAGTCACTGACACCATAACTGTGAACAATTAAGTAATTTCCCTAAATTAACGCTTCTTTGCTATCATAGTAGGCATGTTAGTGACCTTAAGATGGTGATTAGACCGAATTACACAAGCTTCAGGTCGTTTTTGGCTTTTTTGGATTTCAACCTATGGACGTGGTGTTAATACATAGGCAACAGTAAAAACCATGCTTCCATTACCCCAGTTAAAACCGGAGTGTCTCCCCCCCCCCCCCCCCCCCCCCCCCACCATTGACATGGAAGCCCATGGTGTTCCAGAACTACCAGAAGACATTTGATGCTTTGTGTGGTTTTCATTTTTACTTTAACTCTCTCTATTTGTTTGAGCAGTTGGTGCCCCAAGGCACTTCTGGGACTTTTTGGCAAGCTCTTTCAGTGTACTCTGCTGCCTTTTGCTTGAACAGGGGCACGTTTTTCAGGCCATACTATCTTGATGCCTGGCTGACAGGTGCTCCATTCATTTGGCTCTACTAGCTGTTGGTAGGATCTGGGCAAGTGTGCCAGTCCAACACTGCTGGTGCTTTGGAATGTGTTGCTGTATGCTCTGGCTCTTGGTTAGACCAGGCAAGCGTTTTAATGCACGCTGTGCTGGTGTTTGCTTGGCGCATTTCCCTGCACCATCCGGTTTTCAGTTTTGGCAAGAACCCTATCGCTTTTGCTCTTTGCATCCCACAGAGGAAAGGCAGCTGCTCTTGTTGGAACATACACTGCTGTCCCCTGAGCCTCTGACATTGCATCATTCTCTTATTATGCGGTCTCTGAGGGAGAGGGGATTTAATTAAAGCCTAGTGTTTGTTCTTGTTTTAATTTCCATCAATTTAGCTTGGTGTTCCGGTGCTTTCTTGATTGATGTATAATTATTATGCACACTTGTACAATTATGTGGGTACCGCAAGCTTTCTCCTTTTTAGAGCCCACGCACCCCCCGCCCCCCCAAAAAAAACTAATTAACTGAACACAGTATTCGAATCGTGTAGCACTGGTGTGAGTGGAAGAGGTGGTTTGGCAAGGGATTACCGAGCTATTCACAGGTAAGAAATTGTAATAGGTTTTGTTGGAGTGTGCCTCCTGGCTCGGTTGACATCTCGGTCAAGATTTATGAGGAGTAACAACCAATCTGTTGATACCTCAGCTAGTCTCAGTGTATGGGGAAGTGATATTAGCAGATGACTTGCCTCCCCTTACCTCCTCCACCCCAATCCCCCCTCGCCCCATGAAGGCATTTATATCTTTTGATGATGATGATGTTTTGGTACGTGTGTGTGTGTGTATCAGAGCGCTTTACAGGTTCATAGAGTAACACAAGAAAGACGGTTGTCACATGTGAAAACAATACATCAGAGGGTTATACAGAATCAAGGGTCATTTGGTAGGCGGGGAGTCAAAAGGGGAATGTGCAAAGGAGGGAGGGGATGAAAGCTGTACATAGGAGCAGTTTACAGAATAGAAGGCCATACATTAGGGAGGATGTTACCGGGGTGCTTTACATTAAGGGACTGGAAAAGAAAGCTGTACCACAGTGTACTTTACAGAGTCAAAGATCATACAATAGACCGGATATCACATGGGTGCTAAGTCTCTCAGTGGCTGTGGAGCGGGTTAGCCAAGGAATTTACCCATGAGGAAGGATTTAGCCTCTTTTTTGAAGCGTGCCAGGGAGTGGATACTTCGCATGTCAGGCGGGAAGGAGTTCCATATTCTTGGAGCGGTCCCGGTGAAAGCCCGGTTGTAGGTTTTTATTTTCTTAAAACGTGCAGGCCGCAGTAGGAGGGTATTAGCCGATTGGGAGTGTCTGCTTCCTCCGGATATCACAAGCTTCTGTGCTAGATACGCCGGAGAGTTGGAGTGTAAGGCCTTGTGCGTGATGCATGCTATCTTGAAGTGAATCCTCGCCTCGAGGGGAAGCCAGTTCAACGCTTTCAGGTGAGGGGGTGATGTGATCGAATTTTCTAGAGCCAGTAAGTAGTCTGGCGGCTGCGTTGAGGCAGGCTTTTAAGGGTGCCAGAGTGACCTTGGGTAAACCGGAGAGGGTGGAGCAACCATATACCAGCCGAGAGATAACTAATGATTGAACTGCTAGTTTTAGGTCGGGAGCAGCTAGAAAGGGTTTCAGTTTCCATAGGTAGCTCAGGTGGAATCTGGCGGATTTGGCCATTGAGTTGATGTGGTTTCTCATGTTTAGGTTGTAATCCAAGGTGATACCGAGTGATTTGGCAGAGTCCACAATGGTCGGGAAACGGTTTAAAGCTGTGATAGCTTTGATCCAAGTCTGTATCTCAGAGTTGCACTTGGGCGGGGAGATTAGAAGGAACTCAGTTTTATTAGCATTGAGTTTGAGTTGGTTTGAAGCGAGCCATCGGACGGTCCGCTTCAGGGCCTCTTTCTGGGTGAGGATCTCCGCAAGTGATGAGATTTTTATGTAGATCTGAGTATCATCAGCGTACATGTGGAAGGAGATATTTGCAGTGCGAAGGATTTCGGCAAGAGGTTCCAAATGGAGATTAAAAAGGGTGGGGGACAACGTTGATCCTTGAGGGACTCCCACTGTGACCATGGAGGAGGAGGAGAGTTCACCGTTGATTAGGAATCTCTGAGATCGATTTTGGAGGTAGGAACTAAACCAATCAAGTACAGTGCCATCTAAGCCCATCCTAAGTTTGAGGCGTTCGAGTAGCATCTCGTGGTTGACCGTGTCGAAGGCCGAGTATAGATCAAGGAGGATTAGGAGACCTGTTTGTCTTTGTCCAGGGCTTGAAGAGCATCATCGACAATATGGAGCATGGTGGTTTCAGTGGTGGTTTCAGTGCTATGTCCTGGTCGAAAGCCAGATTGGCAGTCATCGAGTAGGCGGAAATTGCTGATGTGGTGAATTAGCTGTATGTGAACACATTTTTCAATCACTTTCGCCAAGAGGGGAATGTTGGAGATTGGTATAAAGTTATCTGGGGAGGCTGGGTCCAGCGATGTCTTTTTCAGAATGGGGAGGACTTGGCCTGCTTTCCTGCCGGAGAGAGGCGTTGATTATCGCAGTCCAGCAAGGAATGATGGATTTGGTAATAGTCGCAAGACAGTTAGAGGGGAGTGGGTCGTTGAAATGGTGGTTCGGGTTTAAGGAGGAAAGGATATTTGCGCCAGTCTTCATCGTAGGGTGAGAATTCGGACCAGTGCGCTAGATTCTTGGGTGAGGTCTGTGCCGGTAGCAGTGATGGAGGAGGCAGATGGTCAATGTTGGGTGGGGGGAGTGAGGCAGCTTTGAGTCGGTACCTAAGGTTAGGATTTTGTTTGCAAAAAATGAGGAGAAATCTTCAGAGGAGATGAGAGACTTGGGGTTTTCTTTCGCTGTTTTGGACAGTTTGTTCAATTGGAGTTTGATCATCTCAAAGAGTTTCCGAGGCCTGTTCTGGGCATTTCCTAGTTCCGCTCTGAAAAACTTTTTTTGATTTGAGGATGTTTTTGTTGTAAGCATTTCTGGCCTGGCGGAGAAGTTTCAGGTGATCTGCCGATGGGTGCTGTCTCCAAATTCTTTCGGCTTGTCGGAGTGATCTTTGCTCGTCGTTGAGGGAGCCGGTGAACCAAGGGTTTCTATCTTTGACTTGAGTCCTTTTTAGTTTGAGGGGCTAGGTCATCTAAAATGTTCGACATCGAAACAGTGTAGTGATCATCGAAGTCACTGACTGAGGTGATGTAAGGAGGGTGGGGGAGGTCGGAATTGCAACGGGTCTCAAGTTCAATTAGGTCTAGGTTTTTGGTGTCTCTGACCCAGCGTTTTGGTAGCACTGGTTGAGCAGCCCATGTTTTGAGGGTGCAGAGTAGAAGAAAGGCGATGGCATGGTGGTCAGACCAGTCGCAGGGGTTGGTGGATATGAGTTTGATAGCTTTCTTGTTAGAGATGATCCAGTCGAGAGTAGCCCCTTTCGAGTGGGTAGGGAGTGGGCAAGCTTGGGTCGGGGCTAGATCGGTCATGCGATCTTTAATGGCGTTGACATGAGGATCCTTAAGGTCGTTCCAGTGCAGGTTGAAGTCACCAAGGAAGATGTCTTTGGTGTTGGGAGTTCTTAGCCGTGATCATTTCCATGAGGTAATCTGTGAATTGATTGTTATTGCCTGGGGGGTGGTAAAGTGTGCAGGTTGCACAGGTGGGTGGTGTTGCTCCAGACTGAGAGGGCTAGATATTCGCAGGAATCAGTGGTATCCGTTAAGAGCTCTGAGACGAGGAGGTTAGAGCGATAGATGTAAGCGATTCCGCCACCTTTTTTATTAAGTGGTCTGTCTAGTCTGGCAATGTTAAAATTGGGTGGGAGACTAAGAGGTCGAGGCATGGGGATGATGCCTCATTAAGCCATGATTCAGTTAGGATGACTAGGTCGGTGTTATTGCTCAGAATGAGGGCAGCAACATCGGCGGCATGCTTTACTGCCGATCGGCAGTTGATTAGGAGCCCCGTCAGACTAGGGAGGGAGGTGGTGGTAGTAGTGGGAGTCGGGGCAGTCAGGGGTACGGGTTCAAGATTGCTTCTGATCGCCCTTCTATTGCAGCGGGATGCCAGTCTGTGTGGATCGATAGTGACCGTGCAGATGGGGTGTGCGGCACTCACATCTGGTGGGCAGGGAGGGATAGGGGCTGGCTTGAGGTCTTTGAGAATATCTTGTATTTCCTTTCCAGTGAGGTCTAGGGAATCGGTGGTGACCGGGCAGAAGTTGTAGGAGCGGGTGAGGTCAAGGATTTTCTCCTCAGATAGACAGCTAGTGTGCTTGCGAGGGTGAAGATGCCTTAAGGCTGTTGGAAGCAGGCATTTGTGAAGTTCTGGGATGGGGGGAGGAGACCGCTGAGGCATGAGGTTTGCGAAGGATAGTTCGGCGAGGTGGAGGAGATATGTTAGGTCGAGGATAGAGGAGTGGCAGCTCTGAATTTTTTTGGCGGCTCTGGAGTGCACAGAGTGGATATAAGTGGAGGGGGGGGTAGGAGGGTCGGGGTGGATTGTGCTGGGAGATATGGTGGATTGGGTGTTCGGTGGGCTTTGCTAGGAGTCATGGTGTGAGTGTTAGCAGTGCTGGCTTGATCTGTTGAAGAGGACGTCCTTGAGGAGGGGGGTTAGGAGGACAAGGGTGGACAGTTATGGTGGATTGGGTTGTAGGGTTGATAGTGCAAGGAGTCATGGAAGGGGGTGTGTGAGTGTTAGCGGGGCTGGTTTGACCAGCTGAAAAGGACGTCACTAGGGAGGGGGGGTTAGGAGGACAAGGGTGGATAGTGTTAGGAGGCATAGAAGGGGTGGATAGAGTGTTGGCAGAGCTGGTTTGACCTGTATCAGAAAGGATCGCTGAGGATGTGGTGGTCTTAAAGTCCGAATGTGAGGCATGAGGGGAGGGGATCGAGGGTCTCTGGTTTATTTCGATCGGGGGTTGTAGCAGAATTGAAGGGGTTGACGTGTGCTGTGGTGGAACCAGTGTGTTCTGAGCGTGGAGGGGGGGGGAATCAAGGATCTCTTGTCCCTGGCGATAGGGGGGTTGATAAGAGTAGTGAGGGGATAAGTATGCTCTATATTGGGATGGGGGGACGGATTACCGCCGGGCCGGGTGTTGGTCGGCATTCCAGAATCATGCACATGTTTTCGGAGAAAGATCTGAAAATTTGTCGGTTTTTTGTAGAGGCTTGGATCAGTGCAATGCCACTTTTGTAGTTGGTGATGGTTAGGTCCGCTTGAAGTAATACCGAGGGCCCTATTGAGAGCTTAGTGCCATAAGGAATGTTCCTGGAGAAGCGAACATTGAGGAGTAGAGGGAGGGTATTGCGCCAGGCGGGAATTCTTTTGGAGTAGAAGATGGTCATTGGTGATGGCGCCTTTTGTCCGTACAGAAACGTGGGTCTGAGATCAGAGCTTCAGGGTGCGGTGTTTGAAGGCTTTTGTGGCCGTTTTTGAGAGATTTGAGGGGTAGACTAGGGTGTAGGTGACCCAGAGGCAGTCAGATCCGGTCCCATCATGTTAGTTTGGGGTAGGTGCACTGGTAAGAAGCCGGGTCGGAGAGCAAATAAGTTTAGTGGTCCAAGTCATTCAGAGGGAGGTGCTTGAGGGGCAAGCATCAGTGTTTCCGCTGCACAAGTGGTAAAGGTGTCTTCATTGGGCCAAGTGAGCAGCGATAATCAGGATATAATCCATATAGTTTTATAACACCGCCAGATTAAAGGCAGGCATGTATTCAGTGAGGATAGTATAGGAACCCAGGTTTTAAAGTGAGTAATAATGAATCCAGAATGTCACACTCCATCAGTAATTCAGGGTAGTCACTCAACATCAATGGTGCAGATAATAAGAATTGAAAGCACCGCCATTTTAAAGTTCGGCATTGTAAGGAGACCAAAAAGAGGTCTTAAACTGCCGCCATTTTGAAGTCCGGCATTGCTCGGCATCGGTTCAAATAATAAGAGCTGTGAAGTATACCCGGCTAAACTGCACACTCGCCAGGGCAGCAATGAAGAATCGAGTCAAAAACGCTTATAAAACAACTCGTTTTGTGATTGAAGTAATTATGAGGGCATTTTAAGGCGACCCAAAAATGACTTAAACTGACGCCATTTTTAAGTCTGGCATTGCTCGGCACCTTTTCGAATAAGAGGAGCTGTGATGTATACCCAGCTAAACAAATCTGAATAAAAAGTATAGTTAATTCAGAAAATCGGAGAAAAACTGAAGACCTATGACATATGCTGGATTTTAACTCTATGGAAGAGAATTCCACATCCTGGGCCAGATATTAAAGAGGTCTGTCTCCAAATTTAGATTTCCTGATTTTGGGATAATAAACCATCTCAAAACAGTAGCGTGTTTGACTGGTTTCTAATGAGTGAAACACAAGGCTGGGCATTCACTAGACTTTTGTGCTTAAGCGTGACGAAGTTGAGCTCCGGCACCCTCTATAGTGACCACTTTCCTTTAGAAAGATAGACTGCAACCTGGTGGCCCGCTGTGCTTGGGTTGTGATAACTGGTCCAAGCTGAATGTTTGAGGTTGGTTTATAGCGTGTAATTTTAACTGATGCTTTTGAATGTTGCATCCAATTGACCCTTCCATACCTGTGGCTGCAAATATGCTTGACGGTGAAAAGATGTTTGATTCTGTAGAGTGGCTTTCTAACTCAAATACTTAGTGTATTGGGACTGGAGGAGTTGTGACATTATTTCCTTTGTAAAAATGGAGTGTGCTCGCACAGCTGCTGGAGTGGTGAACATTGGCTCTGTTATCTGTATGCCAGGGAATTACGCTAGGTGTGTCCACTTCGGTTTGCCCATATTGTTTGAAACCATTTCCTGATGAGTAGGCACAGATCTAGTTGTTTTAAAATGTATTGAAATGTAACTTTAACGGATCGCATTCTCTGGAATTTTAAACACCGACCTTGAGTTGACCCCTCCAATTGTTTGGGATAGTCAGGAGTTTGGATCTTCTTTTGACTTAATCATTAATTGGTTAAAAGGACTAATTTTTATGTCACTGACCTTCGACTGAGCCTGTTCAGATTTTGAAAATTATGTGATGAGGTTATCCAGTTAATTTATTTTTGTTTAGTTGTGATTCCTAATAACACCATATTCTTATGTGGCATCTTTTTATATTTTATTTCTTTTGAATTGCTGTGGATTGTCTTCAGGCAATCTTTGAACCTTGGCTAGGCATGCTAGTTTTTTTATTTTCATATATGTTCCAGGTTAAAATGAGTTATGCTTACTTTTTATGTTTAACAATATCGGAATGTTACGATGGTTCTTGCTATATTTTTTTACTATTCTTTGTAGTGCCCTTAGGCTGATCCGGACATGCAGTCTGGCCAGAGCTAACATGGAGTATATTCTGTTGCCATACAGTCAAGGAAGAATGTCGGCGATATATTTTGAAAAGTACTACTTGGCAGTGCACTCTCTACTCCAGCCATAGATATGCATTGGATGCTGAGAAACTGCATGTTTTGTAGGACAGTGGACTTTTGCTTTACCAGCATACCTCAAATCCGTATTCTTCGGCAAGATGAGGGCCACAGAAAGTTGTGCCTAGAAGACTATATCTGGGTGTGCTGGCCTGCCCCTGCCATGCTGGTTTCTGATTTGACACTCCCTGGAATCAGTCAGCCTCTGAGAAATGGTTTTAAACCATTCTTGGATTTATGGATTTGTCTTGCTGGGATCATTTAGTCCACCTGGAGTCGTTATTTTCACTTGATTCCCTTGTATCCAGGAGATGAATTGCTACAATTGCAGTTTAGCTTACAGTTTTTATAAAGGTCTATGTAGATGCCTTATCTATTCCCGCAACATGCGATATCTGAGTAACAGGTACTGGTTATTAACTGATTTTTGTAATTGAGTCAGAAGTAACAGAGCCACCCCTCTTAACCTCCCTCAAACACACCACCCTCAAAAGCAGCAGATCTACATGAAGTGGAGAAGTGATTGGAGGAAGATTTGAGTGATGTGTGGGGATATTGATGGGTTTTTAAATGTCTAAATTTCAAGCTATTAAAGTTTTGTCCATTCTAGTGAAGCTTTTTTTTTTGTCTTCCGGGCATGTTTGTGTGTTACAGTGGTGGATGGCAATAGCCAGGAGAGAGGAAAAAAATTATTCCGAGTTAGACATAAACTCTTAAAAGAGACTATGAGGGGTAGGGCTAAGAAAAAGGCCATTTTGTGTTAAAGCTGGTTTCCAGGGCAGGCTGCCAAGGGTCGTATGTAGCATCTATGTGTAAAGGCTGACTGTGATGTGGGCAGTAGGAAGCACCTGGTTTTAAACCAGTGAATCCGCAGGATGCCAACATTAATTTGTAATTTGTAACTGGGTTTTATATCGCGCCAACTCACCGACAGGTCTCAAAGCGCTACTGACCAAGTACAGCAACAAGAAAACAAGATGAGAGAATAGAAGTGTCTGAGGCTAGTAACCGACTACTGAGATGTAAATGCGTCTTTAAAAAGTACAGTCTTCAGGGACTTCCTAAAGTGGAGAAGGTTGGATTCTCTGCGAAGCGCCTCCGGTAGCTTATTCCAAATTATAGGAGCCTGAACTGAAAAGGATCTGCCTCCTTTTGTTGCCAGCTTAAAGCGTGGGCAGGATAGCAAAAAAGAACTGGACGATCGCAGGGCGCGCTTGGGTTCATATATTTCAAGCCTATCTTTTATATAGGCTGGCGCCTGTCCGTGGATTGCTTTGTGGCAGATACACAAACTCTTGAATTCGACTCTTTGTGCTATTGGCAGCCAATGTAGCCTATGGAGCAAAGAGGAGGCATGAGTCCGCCTCGGCACTCCAAATATCAAGCGTGCTGCGTCGTTCTGAATGACCTGAAGACGATTGGCTGAGTTTTTTGGGAGGCCAAGGTATAATACATTGCCGTAGTCGATTCTGGACACTATTGTGGCTGAAACAATGGTTCGAAGCATATTCCTTGAGAGTAGGGGGACGAGCTTACGCAGTTGCCTGATCAAATTGGTACAAGAACCAACTACAGCGGACACTTGGTTAGTCATCGAGAGTTCCTGATCAATTTTCATACCGAGGCTCTTGGCACAAGGGCACGGTTTTGGAGTAGGTCCAAGTTCTTGTGGCCAAAACAAATCATTCCAGGGGGAAGTGGAGGTTGAAACTACGAGAACTTCCGTTTTATCTGGATTGATGTTCAATAAATTGGACGACATCCAGTTTACTGTAAAACGTAATATGTCTTGGGCCGTGGACTGAGCCGATGGTGTGTTGTCGATACTCAGCAGCAGCTGAGTATCATCGGCGTAGTTAAAAACTTTACAGTTCATGTTTGCCAGGGACTCTATCAATGGTTGTAAATAAAGATTAAATAGGAGTGGAGAAAGCGCAGAACCCTGCGGGACTCCACAGGCTAAGGTGCCACATCGGAGACCTGATCTGCTAACTGGATCCTCTGCGTCCTCCCTGATAAGAAGGCTGTTAACCATTTGAGGGCTTGCTCTCCTATCCCGAACCCAGCCAATCTGCCCAGGAGCAGTGCATGGCTGACAGTATCAAACGCCGCTGAAAGATCTAGTAATATCAGGGCGCTTGGCTTTTTACTGTCAGCCATGCATCTGAGCTCATCTAGTACGGACAGCATTACTAGTTCTGTGCTATGGTGGGCACGAAAACCAGCTTGCCGCTCCTGGAGAAGATGGTGAGATTCCAGGAGGGATGACAGAGATTTTAGCACGTGCTGTTCTAGTACTTTTGACAGAAATGGCAGTTGGGAGATTGGCCTGTAGTTCTTCAGGCTAGTTGGATCTGCCCCAGGCTTTTTTATCAGGGGTCTGACGCGTGCCTCTTTAAAGGAAGTTGGTAATGATCCAGTAGCTAGTGAGGTGTTGAAGAGGTCTAAGATCTGATCTTCTAGAATCGGAATTGCTAGTCGGAGGATGTCGGGTGGACAAGGGTCAGCGGCGGAGCCAGACTTGGTAGATGTTGCAAGTTGTCTCAGGGTGGTAGGGTCGATTTCGGGGAATCTGGTAAAGATAGGGGTAGAAGGAGGGTTTAGAGGAGGCAATTGTTCGGTGTGTGAGACTGGATTATCCTTCTTGATATCAGACAAGATGGTCGCTACTTTTTCAAGGAAATATCCTTGGAAGGTATCACAGTCGATCAATATGTCTGCCTTTTCCTCCTTCTTACTTAGCTCTTTCAGGATTTGGAAGGTTTCTCTCTGGATGTTTGTAGCGTTATTTATGCGTGTCTCGTAGTAATCCTTCTTAGCTGAAACAATAAGCTTTTTATATATTTGAAACGATGTTCTATATGATTCCCTATCGATATCCTTTTTGGATTTCCTCCAACATCTTTCGAGATAGCGGAGCTTTCTTTTTTGTTCGCGTAAGCTTTGGGTGAACCAAGGGGCTCCCTTCTCTGCACCCTTTACTTTTTGTATCTTTTCGGGGGCTAGCTCATCAATTGATTGTCTCAGGGTAGTTGTTATCGCATCATACTTTGAGTCAAGGTCAGTACCATCTGAAGGGATTATAAAATTCTGTTTGTATTTGGGCAGGATTTTGGCTAGGGTATCGGAATTCACTTTTTTCCATTGGCGCACTTTTTTAGTTTTTAAAGGGAGTTTAGTCTGGGGATCGTTTTGCGGTATGTCGTACAGGATTAGGTGGTGATCCGACCAGATACAGGGTGTAATACTTGTAATGACCGCCTTTGGCATAGAAGACCAGATCAGATCTAAGGTATGGCCTTTTATGTGGGTTGGAGCTTCCACAAGTTGTGCTAGTCCAAGAGCGGTCATAGTGGTCAGTAATTTCTGGACTAGCGGATCTTGATCACTCTTGTCCCAATGGACATTAAAGTCACCCGTTACCAAGATGTTTTTGTAACGTGTGCATAAGTCTGATATTATAGGACAAAAGAGATCGTTTAACATTGAGGTACTTTGGGGTGGGCAATACACTGTTAGGATAGTAAGACAGGAGTTGTTCATAATGATTTTTATCCCTAATAAATCGACGGTATTTATGGTCTCCGATAAGATTTGGTTGCCGTAAGTTGCCTTTTATAGATCATTGCTACACCCCCACCTCGGGCCCCCTCTGGTCGATTGTGCCAGATCATATCACATTACACATGCAACTGGAAGTCTGCTTGGTAGGGATGGGGAGAGGAACTATTCCCTCCTGCATTTTTTTAAAATTCTTCAAAATGTTCCCAGATTACTTTAAGCCTATTGTGGTTTGTTTTGCTAATCAAATTTTTTTATTTTTTCACCTCCAAGCTGGGAACTTATCTCCAGTTTTTCTCCAGTTTGACAGACCTATACATGTCTTCAATCACAACTTCACCGACCAGAAAAAGCAAGTCTATGTGAGTTTGTCTTCTGTTCTGACGGCACTTCCTCTGCCCACCTGCTTCATACCTTCTGGGCTCCACACCTTGGCCCCTGGCTGCTCACTTCTAGTCTTGAGACCTAACTTTTAATACTGTAAACAGCGTGATTCATACTTCTGCATTCTTAACTTGCTATATTGCACTTGTGTTTAACCAGGGCTCTGACTCCCTCCCTGCTTGAGGGTCCACCATGCGGAGTATAACCATTGTTTAGTAGGGATATACACCCTTGCATAAGTGATATAAAGGCATGTTTAGTGTTTGTGAACATCCTTCAGTTCACTTCCTTCACTATGTCCCAGCACGGATTTATATCTCATTACTTTCAATCAACAACTTTGCATCTTTTGTACAGCTCACACTGTTAGTATTGCCTCATAACAATCTTTGAAATTCTTTTGACTCCCTTTCTCTACAGTTTTGGGATATCTTATCAACATTGATGGTGGGATGTGACCTTTGTCTGATCATTCATGGTTGGATTTTACAGAGAAGTGAGTAGTGGTGATTCATACATCCTCCCTGTAAGAAGTATAGCATATTAAATCTTGGGATAATATACGTAATTGTGTACTGTGTGCGTGTGTGTGTGCGCGCGCCAGCCAAAGGAAAGTCACTTATTTTATTCCACAAGGTGACCGTTCTTAGTTGTCCGGCATAATGTTGAGGTGTCTTAGGGTGATTCAGTGAGGCTTGATTGAGAGCTGTTGGGCCGGAGTTCACCGACTATATAGTCTGAGAGCTGTGATGTGCACTGGAGAGTGTAATCTGGTTTGGCTAACATGTATAGGCGATTCTCTGAAGAATTTGCTCTGAATCCTGTCTGTCTTTGCACACTGCATGACCGTGATGCTGTGCTGTGGGCGTGAGAGGGAAGTTTGGTCTTAACATGATCTGCCTGTCCTGTGTGAGTTAGTCATGTGATTGCCAAATGAAAATTAGGCAGGTATGGTTGGCGAGCTGAATGGGTTTGGCTCCCCTCTTTTGTTCGTGTGGTTGGTAAGCAGTCTATCTGAAGTGTTCTGTTAGAGGTGGGTTTTTATATGTGTGTCCTGTTTGCTGGTGAAAGAGAATGTTTTATTTAGGTCTTGACTCCAGGTCGTGTTTTTCATCTTCTTTAACCACATGGCTGCTAGGCGTTTTCCCGTCCTGCGCTGGGAATTGCTGTTTTACTTTATTTCATGACGAGCTGGCCTTGTCATCCGCGCACGGCAGGTAAGCGCCATGACGAGCCCAGCTCGTCATTAGCTTCGAAGGGGTTAAGGCGTTCAGATTGGCCGACCTGTGCTATGAGAGCAGCATTGCTAAGCACACTATTTACCTTTGGTCCAGTGTTATGTGCACCATTTTGCCAAAGGGTCTGATAATGTGTCCCATTAGAGTAGCAGTCTGGAAATGTCTGTGCAAATTGCAGGAGTAAATGTACAGATTTAATGGCAACTTTACTGTCTCGTACACAAGCATACAGGTAGTGGATTCATGAAAGATATGGCATTGTATAGTCCTTGTTAGTACAGTGGTTCAGAAACTTTTTAGAACCGCAACCCTCTCTTCATATTGACAACCTTTTGCAACACATCTGCCTTTTAATGGACCTCAAGAGATGCAACTTTTGAATGGAACTAAAGCATAGTATGGTAATGCGTTATCATTTACACACAGCAGATTTTACATTGGAAAAAAATATATATAACATTTACCTCTGCATGGCCGCCGCCTCTACTCTGCTTTTTTAGCTGACTCCAGGAAGCACACAGGCTCCCCTAAGCCAATCACGACGCTGCTGTCACAAGCATGACAGCAACGTCGTAATTGGTCTGAGCGGCTTGGTTCAGCGCTCCTACAGGGAGTGGGAGCCTATGCATGTTCTCCACCTAGGCTGTGCAATACAGCCAGGCGGGAAACATGCGAAGGGGGCATGACTGTTTGGCTGACTCAAGACACTTAAGTGCACATATTTCCTCTTCCCCCTGCTCTGACAGCCCAGCCCTTAACTAGCTCGCACTCAAAAATAAAATAACATTGTGTTATTTTATTTTTCATTTTTTGCACTGCTGAGAGGCAGTTGGGCGATGCTCCTCCACTTTGGCAGAGGAGCTGCTGCTAGTGTTGGAGGATATATTTTACTAAAATAACTGTGCTTTTTCATTGTATTCATATTTAATTGTTACTTTACCATAACTTTCGCATGAAGAAAGCCAGATGGAGACAGTCTTGGATTTTATATTAAACCTGTTATACAGATATATTTATAGTGGTTCAAATGTCTGCATGATTTTTGGTTTCCAAGTGTCTACCCGGAAAACAGGGTGTAGAACTCGAAGTACCACCTTTTCTGGTCGAATTGAGAACCCAGTGGGTGGTGGATCCCAGGTGGACAAGCATTCCATTCTGAGAAATGTTAGAGCATCCTCTGTCTGCCTGGGGACTAAGAGTAGAAGGAAAGACCTGGGCAAAGTGGGAGGGGAAAAGTCCTGATGCAAAATTCGGGACTTGGTTAATCCAAAGAGTGATTCTGCAGTTGATTGTGGTGAGATCTTGAGAGTGATCTCGTGCTTGCCAAAGTGGACATGATTAAGCTGATAAGGGGCTAGAATGTTTCCTCCCCCTCAAAATACTTTTCAAGACAAGTAATTATTGCACCTTTGAGTGTGGTAAGCCGTTGTCTCTTCCAAATGATTATAGAGCTCTTTTGCTGTCCTACCGTGAAGCATATGCACATAGAATTATGAGTGAGTCTAAGTACAAATTCTGAGCGGGCAGTCAGTGACCCTTCTAAGGTAGAAGTTGCCTTATGATGATATTCCCTTCCTTATTAGGTTAGAATGACGTTTAGGGTTCAAGTGGGTTTCTCAGCACTTGTTCCATATTCGTTATATTTGTGGGAGAAAGCTAATCTGTGTTTAGGCGGCGTGGATTCTACCGTGGCAAAGGCGCATCGATTTCCCCGATCTGGAATCTTACAAGCCCATTCCTCTTTACATTCTTAACCAGGCTATTCTATCCCGTTTTTCCTTATTCAATGCTTTTATCCTTTCTGTTGGCTCCTTGCTTATTTATCCGTATCTTACATAGTGACGTTGAAAGCACAGTGCTCGGAATCTCCTTTCTAGCATCAATGTAGTACACACTTGCTCAAGGTGTAAATTTGCTTGCTTGGGCTACTTGCGAATGGCGTTGTGACACACCAAACCTGTATCTAGACATTTAGGCACTGCTTCCACCCCTTGCGAGGAAGTGAGTGAAACACTATTACCCATGGCTAACCATTTAACAAGCATGCTTGAGCTTTCCACAAACATGCTCACATCTGCTTTAAACGTGTAGTAGATGACCTTTTGAAATGGATCCACAGTCTAATGTATGAGGTACTTTTTAAGACAATACATAGAAATGAACCCAGCTCTGTTTTCCATGATGCTCCTATGAGCTAGAATGTTGCTCCGTTCCAGGGTGTGGCAATCGGTCCAGAGCCGGAACTGGCTGTAGCAGGCCACAGGTGTTTACTTGGTGAGCCTCCAGGGTGTGGGCAAGTTTTCGACCCCCTGGGGGGGGCGCTTTTATTGCTGGTGGCCGTTTTTGCAATGTCAGCCCCCTGTAACAAAAGCAGCTGCAGTGTTTTCCCATGCACAATATAAATGCAAACCCTTCGCTATCCTTTTTCAACCCAAATAACAAACTTACATGTCCAACACTGAAATTCATTTCCTATTTCCTTATACTAATTCACCACTAATACTTTTTGGATTCCGGAGTAGCGTGCTACTCACTGAAAGCGATTCGACCTCTCGTCAGGGTTAGTTAGCGCTATATAAACTCAATTTCAATCTTGATTTATGCTGCCGCAGTTGTACTTTACAACTGTAACAAAAGAAAAATTATGACCTACTTTGGTACAATTTTTATCTTCTACGCGAAAGCCAAATTTGAGCTCCCAAATCTTCCCCCCCTCAATCCCCCCCTCCCAAAAAAATAGTTCATCTTCCTTTGATGTGGTGTGAACCCAGAAGCTTTTGTGGAAAAATCGAATTCCAAACAGTTAACTGTGGTACAAACGTATATAATGGAAAAATATGTGGTGTTTTAATGTCTCTTCTCAATTGAAGTATCTTCTTTTGAGATGAAGGTGAAGAGATTGTGCATGAAACCTAGAGATCTGTTGATTTAGGAACACCCGAGAGCGCCTGAAAGGGAGAATGTTTCGATACAAAGATGAACAAGACCCTGCGATGCAAGGCCCATACAGGAGAAGGCATTGGAAGCTGGAGGAGTGCCACAGATCATCGCTCATCCCACTTGCAAGGATTCTTAATGGGCGTTGGTCCTCTATTGGATCCAGCAGCTAGAGTAAGGATGGGGTACATCTATTTCAAAGTTGCCAACCTGTGCGCGTGCCTCTCGAACATCGCTCATTCACATGAATACACATCTTCTAAAGGGGTGCCGTTTTTAGATACTTGCCCTGAAAATAGTGTAAGCCATATTGATTTGAAATGGGATTTGCAACAGTTTTTAAATCTTAAGAAGGGAGTATTTGGCATTCCCCGACGGGCTCCGTGCAGGCTGCTAACAAACATGCATGTCAACGCAGCTTTGCTAACTCGGGTGGCGCTCCTCAAATTTGCACTACATAATGTGTTTGTGACGCTATCCGGAATGAGTTGTTGTATGTTTATTGTTCACACGGCCGCTTTACACCCTCCGGAAAGCCGTAGGATAGCAGCATTCCTGGGGACAATACGGTGAACAAATAATGTTGCAGGGAAGGTAAATGTTCTTAGCATGTGACAACAATCTCTCTTTTAGCACTTTAAAATGTCCTCCTGAGTTGAGCACAACCCCATTCCAATTTCCCCTGATTTTCTGGGACCTTCATTCTGCCATAAACGTTTTTGCTCGTACAGTGCCTTTATTCAGAGAGCGATAGTGAAGGGTCGTCCTGTAGCGGGCCCTCGGATTTGGCCATGAGTCAGCTGCTTTTTCAACTGTAGTTTTCTCCCAAATGTAAATGCTGGAAAACTATTTTTGTCCGAGAATTGCATAGTATACAGAAATCCAGGCTGAAATGCAGGGATTTTGCAAACTTTGGAAGTATTCTGTTTTCCACTTTGAGAAGGACTTGGGCTGGTGATCTCCGGTTTGCATAAACATGGCTATGGCCTTTAATTTTTAAAGGGTTTCCACTGAGGGTTTTCCAGTAAAGGAGTTCACGGTGACTTATTTTTCGGTGCAGGGTATTGATACTTGCACAGTCACCTGATAATGCTGGAAATTGACTACAGAATATGGTCTCAGATATTTTTCTCTCCTGTTTTTTCTGTTTGAGGCACTTCCACATAATGAGCATTCATGAGCCTTCGGATCAATGCACTCATTGACTTTGCAAAAGTGGGAGAAGTGTAAAATGTATTTTCGCTAAATCAATCTCACTAGTTAATTTTCTGGAGCACTCAATAGCCATTTCCACACCCAAAGCGCTGTGCTGGTGTTTTGTGACTACACCTAGTTGCAACCAGGTGTTTTCTTTATTTGTTGTGCTGTTTGGACCTTGAAAGTAAAGAAATGTTTGCAGTTTGGTTTCTGGATCTCAGCCAAGACTGCAGCTTGCTTGATTAATGGGTTTGTGGCATGTAGTCAAACCCGAAAGTTAGGAGGCTGATTTAGCCTACTCTTGCTTTGATTTTAGAAAAAAAGTAAATTCTTTTGAGAGTGACGAAGATGGAACTGCTTATTACAAGAAAAAATTGTTAATTTTGTGTGCCCCTTCTAGCTGCAAGTAAGACCAGCTACTAGCACATTCCTGGTTATGGTTTGGGCCCTAGAGACCACTGAAGTGTCTGCTCCTAGCCTGTGGGAATTTCATGGATCTTGCTTTAGGTGGCCTGCCCTCATTGCAGCGGGTGAGGTGCCAATCACGGTACACACAGATTTGTTGCACGCATGTGCCACGTTGTCAGTACACTATGAAACTGAAATTTGACTGTTTTCGACGAAACTAGTTGGCTAGAAATATCCTTCATGGAACAGAAAACAGTTGCCACCGCTTCCTGTCCTGAAACACCTGCTCCTGTCCTTCCTTCATGGATTCTTAGTGAGACACCCAGAGTGTGACTGGTATGGCCAAACTTGGGTCCAGAGCACACAGTGTCACTGGAGCCAAACTGCACCTCGGTGACTACTTTCCCCATTTCCTCTGGTTAGCCCCGATGTCTGTGCCTGGCACCTGGTGGGTTGACTGCTGGGATAGGCATGGTCTACTTTCAATGGACTGTAGAAGCAATTTTGATGGGACTTTTTTCTCTAAAAAGCCAACGGCCCTGGACGGGGATCAAATTACTTGCTGACCAGTGGAACATACACCCCTTTAGAAATGTCGTTACATCACACATGCCATAGTGAATAAAGTAGGTTCATGCAAAGAATTAAACAAGCATTTGAGGAGCCACCAGTATATGTCTAAGATGGGCTTCAATTTGGATACTCCACACCTCCCATCCCTGCTTAGATTAACACCACGGAGGGCATGGTACTAGAAACAAAACCTGTTGCGCAGCCGTTAAGCGAGCGCTGCTGTAAACCTAATACTGCATGTACCCTCTGTGTCACTACTAAATGATTGTAGGAAAACCGGCTTTATTCCGTTAAGGGAGTTTAGGGTTGGATCTGACACTCCAACTAGGCCTGGCACCCATGCAAGCTTTGAAACACAAATGATTTTATATACTGGGTCTAAAATATTGGACCACCTTAGTTGAGTGAGTTTATTGCTTGTTTTCCTTGCTGCAAACCGGGCTCCAGGAAACTTGTGCTTCCTACTTCTTCACCCGAAGCAGGCAGTGAACCATCTCACTTTTCCCTCTGACATCCTTTTATTGCTTCGAGTTTTGTAGAAAGTAAGTACTTTTAAGGTTGATAGTACAGTTACCAGCCTAATAATATTTCCTGACCTGCCTTCTCCGTTCTTCCCTTTTACTCAACCATGCAGTTGCTTTGGCAGGGCTAACATGGAAACCTCATTTTCTACATTGTTTAAGGTTTTTATATTTTTAGCATTCTCCGTGATTAGAATTGGCTGCTCTTCGCTGTTATGAGGGGTTTCCTTTCCTTCATGTTCCTGTTACACAAGTTGTCACGGTCACTGTCTGAATTATTTTCTGTCTCCAGCTTCTGAAGTACATAGCGTAATGTACCTTATTGGAACTCGCTTCTTGACCTTTCTCCTGGCTGAGTGGTCCCCCATCGGCACTAGGAGTGAGTTGTGCTCGAATGGCATTTGCGCAAAAGGAAAAGGATGGGTTCCTATGAGACAAACTCTTGTTGGAACCTCACCGTTATTGTGTGACTTCAGCAAATAATGCCGAAGGCCATAAAAGGTTTTCTTAAGAATACAGCAAACACACAGGAAAGTGCATAGTGCTACCCCTATCGACTCACTATCCCTTTGAGGCATTTTCCACCACCTTCTTGGAAGCTCATGACTTGAACACAATGCATTAATCAATAAGGCTTCACTGGATCTATGCGGAGTCTGCCCACCCATCCACTTCCATACCCACACAACCGATTCACCACCCTGGGGAATCCAGCCAGGGAAGCCTGTGACTGGCACCTGCTGGTTTGAATGCTGGGATGGACGTGGTATAGTTTCCATTGCCTGTATAACCAATTTTGATCGGTCAATTTCTCTAAAAAGCCTGCAGGACTCTGGTAGGGTCATTGAACAGGTATTAAGGTCTTAGCCTTTCTGGTCTTGCCTCTACACTGACCTGACAGACTTCTTTTCATTATACTAGAATGTAGGCTGTGTAAAGGTTGGGACAGGCAGGTGGCACCTTTTCAAGCTAGGAATCTTATAGATCTGCCCCATTAAGGAGTCGAAATTGGTTAAAATCTTTAATTCCCCACTTTAGAACAAACTTTAAAAAAGGAAGCACAAGTAGAAAACTCGGAAGGCTATTTAGGGCATTCTAAGTTACTCCCAAATTTCCACTAAAACCTGTAGTTGAATGTCACGCTAAGTGCTCAATACAGAGATCCACGCACGGATGGAAAATCTGTGCCGCCCTGCCCCTCAGACACTTTCTAAGCCTGTGTCGTATTCCTCACCTCTGGTGGCCTTCAGTCTACTAAAGTGATAGAGGTGCTTATATTTAACCTTGAGTGCAAGCATTCCAAGTGCAGGCAGTTGGTACCTGGCTGGCCTGGGATGTCCATGCTCCGGTTATCTTGAAATAAAGATGTTTTGAAAAAACAGAACATCTTCACAACAAGCATAAATGTAGTTCAGCCAGAAGGTGCACCCGAAGTGTAGTCCAAACCCAGGAGCAATGGAGAGTACTACTTGCTCTTAAGAGGATCTGGAGAAACTGGATTTTTGTTGGACGCTCATTTAGTTTATTTCTCGTATGTTTATTTTAGCCTCTTTAAATGGAGGAGAAAGGGCTCGTTTGGTTTGACTTCCTCCACAATGTCTCTATCCCGCTTTACTGTTATTATTCTTCCCCCACCCCTTCCAATAAATGTCTGTTGAATGAGGGGAATATGAACTCATTCTCTGTAAACGTGGGTCTTGCCTAGAAAGAATGTGGGTGTAGTACAGATTTCAGTGACCATTTATTGTTGGCTCCCTCCCGCTACACCACAAACCCATGAATATACAATAAAAGTTTATTTTTGACAAGTGTTCCCAAGCGGGGTAAAATGCTGACACATCCAGCCAGTAATTGTACTTCTTTATTCATCTTAAGGAGATTATGGGCAACACATTGAGAGATGCGTGCCAGGGACAGGCCTGTCAAGTTTTCCCTTTAAAAATACCCCTGATGCAGTTCCATGAAAAAAGTTGCATTCCCTGGTGAGGCGCAAAGCCTATTACAGGAAGAAGCGAGGTCCAGCTGAATAAAGCCTGTGAGAAGGTCATCGCGAGGAAATAAGCCTCCTACGAGCCAAATGTTTATGTCCCTTCTGGCTGCAGGCTTAAGCAATAGTTATGTGACCATAAGGTCATGGGCTCGTAGAGCTCCTTTTTATGAGCCAAGCATCACTGCATCATCCTTGACTAAGCATATGCATATATACCATGGC
Source organism: Lissotriton vulgaris (assembly GCF_964263255.1). NCBI lineage: Eukaryota > Metazoa > Chordata > Amphibia > Caudata > Salamandridae > Lissotriton > Lissotriton vulgaris. Next base: position 1,141,275,168 of record NC_141695.1, on the reverse strand, counting down.
TCTTTACAGCTCATATTTGCCCATTCCATTTTGAGAGGTATGTGTTTTTAATATTTATACTAGACCTTCAAGTAGTGATGGAGAGCTGCATGTGGTCTCTGTTATTCAGGCACATTTTCAATTATCTTTATGGAAAATACAGAAATCTCTTCTGCTTGCTGTTCTGAATAGATTTATCCGATGTCCTGGTTCACCTCAAATCCTAAATCTGTTGCGCTGACCCAGTTTCTAAGCCTGTGTGTCTAGTATGTGTCCCTGATCCTGTAGGTGCCACTGACCACAGAAAATCTTGGCTGAATCTAGTCCATTTCGAGGTACTGGACCTTTTTGTTATGGTACTGTTGGGATATGTATTTCTTATGCTGTACAGTTCCTGCACCAGTATCCACGTGTACTGGTTTAACTACGACTGAGACCAGTTTGGACATCAGCTGGGCTGTCTCTGAATTGGTACTGACCCATGGCGGATCGCTTAACCAGTTACAAGACTTTGTAAACTGGTCTGCTTGTACCATCTATCATCATTATTGAATTTAAAGTTATCTACTGGAAACTTGGCCAACAGAACGTAAACACACTAGCTGCCTAGCCTTACACCCATGACCATTAAGAAATTAGGTCTGATAATAAATACATCACAGCTGACCATACATTGTGGCATTCTGTCTGGTACCTCTTCCTCATTAACAGGTGTTAGTAAATTCAGAACATAGACCTGATAGTTCATAAAGACTTTTTTTGTTTTGGTTTTATTTTTCATGACTGACCATGTGCTCTTTGAAAGCGTTTTGTTACCTTCGTGTATATAGAGTGTGCTAAAGAGGTAGAGTGAGTGTTGGTTGAAGATCGGCACCAATGGAACTAGAAGACTATGATTGGTCTGGAGAAGGAACGCATCTCTGAGTGCTGGGGCACGAGGAACTGATAAAGTTGGTCTCGGATTGGGTCCTTGATGGAAGTGGTGTAGGAGTGAGTGGCAGTAACTAGCAAGGGGGGAATGGGATCTATAAGATGTGGTGCATATATGTTGCAGTGCCGCTGTAGGAAGTATGATCCAATGTTGTCAACAAAGTAATTGTTAAAGAATTCCAGAATAGAGAATTAACAGATACAAACCTTCCATAAAGAAATACACTCTCTACAGCCGCCAAGCTAAGGGGGGAGGTGCTTCTTACACATCACTCGGTCACTGCTTTGATGGTGTCAGCCAGATGTCAAAGACCTGTTTTGCTCTTCAGATGTGAGACTGTGTTCAGTCATTTCCGTACCTAGCTCTTGCTAGCATTCTGGATCCATTCTCTGTTGCAGAGCCCTGGCCTTCGGCCTGTGTCTGGAAGTTTGGTTGGAGCTGAGGAGCAGCAGTCTTCTCTCTGAAGCTGTCCTCCATTGCCACAAGGACGCGTCTTCCCTGCAGTAACTTTGCTAGGTTTGGATGAATTGTGTGCCTCACTTTCTCAGCTTTCTGCAGGCCATCGCCTCCATCTCGATCTGTGCAGAAGCCCTCCTCTCTTTCTTCTGAAAAGTAGTTTGCACAACAGGCCGTTACTCACATTTTCTATCCACTCATACCCAAAACACTGTTTTCCGTTACATATTTAGCTCGGTATTTGTCCAAGGTCCCATAAAACTTGTGATATAATTTGTGTTTCAGATGCATCACAGTGTTAAATGGAAAGTGACTGAATGGCATGTGTTGGTCATATTAGTTAAAAAAGAAAACCCTTAGTGGAGCTGTGGACACTGACGTTGCCTGACAGGCTGCCAGCCTCTGCCCTGGCATTGAAAAAGCTAGATCTTGTTTCTCCTTCTAGTCAGTTACCAGCTTCTGGGGTCCTTAGATTTTTTAATTCCACTATATCTAATGCAGACTTTTTTTTTTTTTGGTTTGTGGCGGGAGGGAAATCAATATATGGAGTGCAGCCTTAATCTGAGCTGTGCCATTGAATAAACCCATTGCAAACGGTGGTGGGCCTCCGTCGACGACTGTGCCCAGCCGTCATACATCCAAAACTCCAGACTGGCAAGGTATCGCACAATTAATAAAAAGAACTCTATATCCAGCTCCTGTGGCCTTTCCTTAAAGTGTGGTGTTTCCTGGAGTTTTGGATATATATATATAAAAAGGTAAAAGAACCGTGCCAGCAAAGTAGATCCTTGTGGGCGTGTCTGCGTTGTGCTGGGGGGGTGACAAACGCTGGGGGCATGTGGTACGTTCCGCCCTTCATGCCATGTCTCATATTGTGTGCTAATCCCATCCTGCTCCCTTTAAATACTCCTGCACTTCATAATCATAACCCACCCCTACTCCTTAAAATACCCCAACACCCTTAAACACTAACCCATCTTAACCCTATAAATATAACCTGTATCCCAAACCTATCCCTAAACCCAAAAAATACCCCTGTACCCCAAAACCCAAACCTACCCCTGAACCCTATAAATACCCCTGTATCCCAAAACCCAAACCTACCCCTGAACCCTACAAAAATACCCCATACCCCAAACCTAGCCCTGAACCCTTAAAATACCCCGGTACCCCAAAACCCAAACCTACCCCTGAACCCTAAAAATACCCCTGTACCCCAAAACCTAGCCCTGAACCCTAAAAAATACCCTTGTACCCCAAAACCCAAAACTTTATCTGGTTTCCCTCCAACCACTTTTTTCCCAACTGTGAAATACGTTTTATGTCTGCCTTTGTCAGGAGTAAATTTCTGGTGAAAAACCTTAAAATATGCAAGTTAGTAGGTTTGCCAGACTTAAAAGGACATTCCAATCCTGGAACTATTGCTTACCACTACCTTCAGCCCCAGTATGTAGATCTGTGGAAAGGTGGCAAGATAAAGAAATTGCTAATATTCAAACCCTACAATATGTGCTCTGGCATAATCCGAGAGGCTGTATCCAAGCTCTTTTAAAATGAGATTGCTTCCATAATTTGTCTCTACACTAAATGGCACGAAACCGACAAGAGGATTTTGTTATAGGGCATGTAGTTTATTGAAGTGACTTGACCCATGAAGAAGTAGATATTTGTTTTAATTCCACACCTCTGAGTGGTGCATTTTAAGCACTTGGCAGTTTTTTTTATAATAGAGCCTATCAATGGATCATCTCCTTGTCATTTCTCAGTTTTTTATTCAAATTGAAGGTGGGGCTGTTCTAGAAACATTGTTTGATCTAGTAGGGTCTCTTGGATAGGGTTAGTGATGTCAACATGTCTCCTGATGTGTTAACTATTGTAAGGTCCTCTCATGCCAGTCTTTAGCACAAATGATAATACATGCAAACAAACCATAACCGATTCGAGTGTTCAACCTGCCCAGATGGGAGTGCTTCAGCTTGGATTGTTTTTGTGAGCAAAGCTTTTGCAGGCCGCAGACCTTTACCATAGGTGACATCCTATCCCCTGCAATGCGCTGGAGAGCTTTTGACTTTTAAGATTTGCAGAGCAGGGGCAATTACTTTCTGCTTTCAAAGGTTTCTTTGGCAAAGAAAGTGTTTTTTTTTTAACTTTTTGACCATTCCAGTGATTCTTGGTGTAAAATGTATTGTCGTGGGCGCACTATTCTACAGTTAAAAGCATGGGATGGTATCTCAATGAAACAATCTGAGACAAATATAAGATTTGAAATAATTCCTTTTGCTTATTGCCTCTTGACTGTTATCTCTCGTTCAGGTTTGACATCTACCGCAAGGTGCCGAAAGACCTGACACAGCCAACATACACTGGAGCTCTGAGTAAGTACAGTCCATTTCATGACTTTCCAGTCCTTGTTATTTATCCTTGGAATTCTTGTGCCCTTTTCTACTCCTGGAGTGAAGGAACAGACTAGTCTTCTCTGTCTGACTTCTTCAAGCATGTGCTGTTTGCTCAGGAAGCTGGCTCAATATAAGTATTTTTTTAGGTCTGGCCGGTTCAGCAGTCTTGCTAGCCTCATGCTTTCTGAAAATTCATTATAAAAATACTTATTTGTATGCATGGAAGGGTGCTTCCAGTGAGGCCTTATCCATTTGTCTAGTGTCATTTACATTTTGCTTCTTCCCACTGCAGCATACAGCATGGGGCAATGGGTTAGCTCAATTTATCCATTGGCTCTCTTGCCCCGAGTGATGGCAAGTTTGCTAGATCATTTTGCAGAACCACCTGAAAAGGAGTGCACTGACTTGCCAAGGCTGCTGGTCACTCTTTTTTTTAAATTGTTTTGCGTATTTGCAAAAAAGAAATAATAAAAATACATGCTTGACAAGGCCAGAACTATTGTTTTTTACAATACTAGATAATGTTGGGTTGGTAAACTACTGTGCTGCTATAAGACAAGGGCCTATGGCCACAAGTAACAAACCCCTACTGGGCAATCTAGCTCATCGCTGTGGATCATGCCACCATGCACATCATTCTGTCCTTCGTATACTAATCTGGTAAACCAATTAGTCTATAATTTGAAGACTGGCATCTTTTTCATTTTTGCAGTTGAGGCACAGGGGCAATGTTGTATACGGTTTTGTATGTGCTTGTGAGGAGTTTGAAAAATGCTGGTTT